>NW_027362813.1:2580660-3870991 GCF_046119375.1 Phyllobates terribilis
AGTGTTGAGCCACCCCCGTAGTGTTCGGGTTCGGTTCGGTTCGTCGAACACCGGGATGTTCGAGGAACTGTTCGTCGAACTGTTCGTCGAACACCGTCGAACACCGTTAAAACCAATGGCAGGCAAACAAAAACACATAGAAAACACCTGCAAAGGTGTCCAAAAGCTGACAAACTGCTCTGAAGACACTCTCTTTAAAAAAGCCGGCCGGCAAATTCAGCAGCGGCATACACCGGTACCCGACAATTTAGACAAGAAGGAATAGAGCATCACACATAGATTAGATAGATAGAAACATGTCAGTCACACATAAAAGAAGCACAGTGACAGTGTTGGTTACTGCACTTGTCATTTAGTGTAAAGGATTTATGAAAAAAAAATTAGTGTTTTCATGCACCGTCTCTTTAAAAAAGCCGGCCGGCAATTCAGCATCTGTACCCGACAATTTAGAACAGAAAGAATAGAGCTTCACACATAGATTAGATAGATAGAAACATGTCAGTCACATATATATGAAGTACAGTGACAGTGTTGCTTACTGTACTTGTCATTTAGTGTAAAGGATTTATTTAAAAAAATAATAGTGTTTTCATGCACTGTCTCTTTAAAAAAGCCGGCCGGCAATTCAGCAGCGGTACCCGACAATTTAGAACAGAAAGATAGAGCATCACACATAGATTAGATAGATAGAAACATGTCAGTCACATTTATAATAAGTACAGTGACAGTGTTGGTTACTGTACTTGTTATTTAGTGTTAAAATAAAGGATTTATTAAAATAAAAATTGGCGTGGGATCCCCCATAATTTTAGGCTCTAGCGGAGGTTAAGCAGACGGCTGGGGCAGATGTTTGAAGCCTCGGAAGGGGGTAATACCCATGGAGCTTCCCAGGCTACTAATATCAGCCCCCATCTAAATACCTAGCCTTTACTAGCTATTAAAATGGGGGACCCCCCAAAAAAATGACGTGGGGTCCCCCCATTTTAATAGCTAGCAAAGGCTAGGCAGACAGCTGGGGGCTGATATTAATAGCCCAGGAAGGGTGCCATGAATATTGGCCCCCTCCCAGGCTAGAAACACCAGCCGTCAGCCGCCCAGAAATGGCGCATCCATAGGATGCGCCAATTCTGGCACTTAGCCTCGCTCTTCCCACTGCCCTGTAGCGGTGGCAGTGGGGTAATAGGGCTGGGGTTGATGTCAGCTTATAATGCCAGCTGACATCAAGCCCAGGTTAGTAATGGAGAGGCGTCTATAAGACACCTCCATTACTAACCCCATAGTCAAAGTTAAAAAAAACACAAACACCCAGAATAAAGTCCTTTAATTGAAATAAACACACAATTCTTTATTGTTCTAAATTAAACCATACTTACCGTCACGCCCATTCCAGCTGAAGCCAACGATCTCCTGTAATAAAAATAAAATAATAAACCAACATCATCCTTACCTTTCCATGGTTCCCAGAACAGCTCCAGCTCTGCTACATCGAGATGACTGGCTGGACCGCAGCAGAACGCTGCCATCCAGCCTGTCATCCCGCGGACACTGAGAAGCGCAGGCATGCTTGCTCTCCTCACTGTCTTGCTGTGACGGCATCCAGATGAGCCGAGGTCATGTCCAATGAACTCGGCTCACCTCATGCACGTCACTGACAGCGTGGGAAAATTCTCACGCTGAAGCGCTGAGTGCAGGAGAATTTTCCCACGCTGTCAGTGAGGTGCATGAGGTGAGCTGAGTTCATTGGACATGAGCTCACCTCATGCACGTCACTGACAGCGTGGGAGAATTCTCCTGCACTCAGCACTTCAGCGTGAGAATTTTCCCACGCTGTCAGTGACGTGCATGAGGTGAGCCGAGTTCATTGGACATGACCTCGGCTCATCTGGATGCCGTCACAGCCTGACACTGAGGAGCACAAGCATGCCTGCGCTTCTCAGTGTCCGCGGGATGACAGGCTGGATGGCAGCGTTCTGCTGCGGTCCAGCCTGTCATCTCGATGTAGCAGAGCTGAAGCTGTCGTGGGAACCATGGAAAGGTAAGGATGAGGTTGGTTTATTATTTTTCTTTTATTGCAGGAGATCGTTGGCTTCAGCTGGAATGCGTGTGATGGTAAGTATGGTTTAATTTAGAACAATAAAGAATTGTGCGTTTATTTCAATTAAAGGACTTTATTCTGGGTGTTGTGTTTTTTTTAAATACTTTACTAGAAATTCATGGTGGTCATGTCTAATACTGGCGTGACCCCATGAATTTTGGGCTTGGGGCCAGCTGATAATACCAAGCTGGCCCTAACCCCTTTATTACCCAGTGAGCCACCGCACCAGGGCCCTGGATGAGTTGGGTACAGCGCCAGAAGAAGGCGTTTCTATGAACGTGCCATTTTCCGGGGTGGCTGCGGACTGCAATTTGCAGCGGGGGGGGCCCAGAAAGCTTGGGCCTCCCTGCGCTGCAGATTCCAGCCCCCAGCTGCCTAGTTGTACCTGGCTGGACACAAAAATAGGGCGAAGCCCCACGTATTTTTTTTTTAATTATTTCATGAAATTCATGAAATAATTAAGAAAAAAAGGCCTTCCCTATATTGTTGTGTCCGGCCAGGTACAAATAGTCAGCTGGTGTTTGGGGTCAGCCCGTTCCTGCCTGCTGTACCTGGCTGGACACAAATAAAGTGCGAAGCCCCACTTTAATTTTTTTTAATTATTTCATGAAATTCATGAAATAATTAAGAAAAAAAGGTCTTCCCTATATTGTTGTGTCCGGCCAGGTACAAATAGGCAGCTAGTGGTTGGGGGCAGCCCGTTTCTGCCTGTTGTACTTGGCTGGACACAAATATAGTGCGAATCCCCACTTCAATTTTTTTTAATTATTTCATGAAATTCATGAAATAATTAAGAAAAAAAGGCCTTCTCTATATTGTTGTGTCCGGCCAGGTACAAATAGGCAGCTGGTGGTTGGGGGCAGCCCGTTCCTGCCTGCTGTACCTGGCTGGACACAAATATAGTGCGAAGCCCCACTTCAATTTTTTTAAATTATTTCAGGAAATTCATGAAATAATTAAAAAAAAATTGACGTGGGGCTTCGCACTATATTTGTGTCCAGTCAGGTGCAGCAGGCAGGAACGGGCTGCCCCCAACCACCAGCTGCCTATTTGTACCTGGCCGGACACAACAATATAGGGAAGCCCTTTTTTACCTAATTATTTCATGAAATAATTTAAAGAAAATTGACGTGGGGCTTCGCCCTGTTTTTGTGTCCAGCCAGATACAACTAGGCAGCTGGGGGCTGGAATCCGCAGCGCAGGGAGGCCCAAGCTTTCTGGGCCACCCCCGCTGCAAATTGCAGTCCGCAGCCACCCCGGAAAATGGTGCGTTCATAGAAGCGCCATCTTCTGGCGCTGTACCCAACTCATCCAGGGCCCTGGTGCGGTGGCTCACTGGGTAATAAAGGGGTTAAGGCCAGCTTGGCATTATCAGCTGGCCCTAAGCCCGAAATTCATGGGGTCACGCCAATATTAGACATGACCACCATGAATTTCTAGTAAAGTATTTAAAAAAAACACAACACCCAGAAAAAAGTCCTTTAATTGAAATAAACACACAATTCTTTATTGTTCTAAATTAAACCATACTTACCATCACGCCCATTCCAGCTGAAGCCAACGATCTCCTGAAATAAAAGAAAAATAATAAAGCAACATCATCCTTACCTTTCCATGGCTCCCATGACAGCTTCAGCTCTGCTACATCGAGATGACAGGCTGGACCGCAGCAGAACGCTGCCATCCAGCCTGTCATCCCGCAGACACTGAGAAGCGCAGGCTTGCTTGCGCTCCACAGTGTCTCTCTGTGAGGGCATCCAGATGAGCCGAGTTAATGTCCAATGAACTCGGCTCACCTCATGCACGTCACTGACAGCGTGGGAAAATTCTCCTGCACTCAGCGTGGGAGAATTCTCACACTGAAGCACTGAGTGCAGGAGAATTCTCCCACGCTGTCAGTGACATGCAGGAGGTGAGCTGAGTACATTGGACATGAGCTCACCTGATGCACGTCACTGACAGCGTGGGAAAATTCTCCTGCACTCAGCGCTTCAGCGTGGGAGAATTCTCACGCTGAAGCGCTGAGTGCAGGAGAATTCTCCCACGCTGTCAGTGACGTGCAGGAGGTGAGCTGAGTTCATTGGACATGAGCTCACCTTATGCACGTCACTGACAGCGTGGGAGAATTCTCCTGCACTCACCGCTTCAGCGTGAGAATTTTCCCACGCTGTCAGTGACGTGCATGAGGTGAGCCGAGTTCATTGGACATGAACTCGGCTCTTCTGGATGCCGTCACAGAGAGACGCTGAGCAGCGCAAGCAAGCCTGCGCTTCTCAGTGTCTGCGGGATGACAGGCTGGATGGCAGCTTTCTGCTGCGGTCCAGCCTGTCATCTCAATGTAGCAGAGCTGAAGCTGTCGTGGGAACCATGGGAAGGTAAGGATTATGTTGCTTTATTATTTTTCTTTTATTGCAGGGGATCGTTGGCTTCAGCTGGATTGGGCGTGATTGTAAGTATGGTTTAATTTAGAACAATAAAGAATTGTGTCTTTATTTCAATTAAAGGACTTTATTCTGGGTGTTTGTGTTTTTTTTTAACTTTGACTATGGGGTTAGTAATGGGGGTGTCTCATAGACGCCTCTCCATTACTAACCTGGGCTTGATGTCAGCTGGCATTATAAGCTGACATCAACCCCCAGCCCTATTACCCCACTGCCACCGCTACAGGGCAGTGGGAAGAGCGAGGCTAAGTGCCAGAATTGGCGCATCCTATGGATGTGCCATTTCTGGGGCGGCTGACGGCTGGTGTTTCTAGCCTGGGAGGGGGCCAATATTCATGGCTCCCTTCCTGGGCTATTAATATCAGCCCCCAGCTGTCTGCCTAGCCTTTGCTAGCTATTAAAATAGGGGGGACCCCACGTCAATTTTTTGGGGGGTCCCCCATTTTAATAGCTAGTAAAGGCTAGGCATTCAGCTGGGGGCTGATATTAGTAGCCTGGGAAGCTCCGTGGGTATTACCCCTTCCCAGGCTTCAAACATCTGCCCCAGCCGTCTGCTTAACCTCCGCTAGAGACTAAAATTATGGGGGATCCCACGCCAATTTTTTTTTAAATAAATCCTTTATTTTAACACTAAATGACAAGTACAGTAAGCAACACTGTCACTGTACTTCATATATATGTGACTGACATGTTTCTATCTATCTAATCTAAGTGTGATGCTCTATTGCTTCCATTCTAAATTGTCGGGTACAGATGCTGAAATGCCGGCCGGCTTTTTTAAAGAGACAGTGCATGAAAACACTATTATTTTTTTTAATAAATCCTTTACACTAAATGGCAAGTACAGTAATCAACACTGTCACTGTACTTCTTATATATGTGACTGACATGTTTCTATCTATCTAATCTATGTGTGATTCTCTATTCCTTCTATTCTAAATTGTCGGGTACCGCTGCTGAATTGCCGGCCGGCTTTTTTAAAGAGACGGTGCATGAAAACACTAATATTTTTTTTTATAAATCCTTTACACTAAATGACAAGTACAGTAATCAACACTGTCACTGTACTTCATATATATGTGACTGACATGTTTCTATCTATCTAATCTATGTGTGATGCTCTATTCTTTCGGTTCTAAATTGTCGGGTACCGGTGTATGCCGCTGATGAATTGCCGGCTTTTCATGTTTCACTGTGAGCACAGTTCCCATCGATTTGGGCAATCACTCTAATGCCACAACCACCATGGCTGTGGCATTACAGTGAGTGGCAGACAATCCCTGCATGATTGGTGCTCTAAATAGCGCCAGACATGCAGGACACGCTTTTGGTGCACGAACAGTTATCGAACATAACCTCGAACAGCCGAATTTTTTGCAAATCGTTCGGGTTCGTCGAACAACTCGAACACCGCCCAAAACAGCTCGAATTTGAGATTGGCGAACAGTTCTAGTCGAACACCGCTCATCTCTAGTGATGAAAATGTTCTGATGCACCCCCTGGGCCTTGGGACACCCGGAGCCGGACCCTTTTTGGTGGATGCTGGTGGTTGTAGTCTTCGTGGCGGCGACCCGGTTCCATGGTTCAGGGCGGTCAAACCAGTGGCGGAACTATTTATGTGGTTTTGATGTTTAAATGTCCGACTACGCCACCCGTGGATTGCGGTCAGAGTGAACCGCCGCTGCAGGGCAGACCGCTGAGGCTGGTGTTGTGGGTGCAGCAGAGCGTAGCATAACTCCCCACGGGAGGAGTATAGCCTCAGGGCAGTGTATGCGGAGGATGGGGGTGATGGTGCAGGGCAGCAGCAGTAGCGACACGGAGTCAGTGATGCAGTCCAGGGCCTTTACTCACAGTTCTTATTATCCAGATCACGTCTGCAGGTAACGGCTGCCCACGTCATACTGTGCTCACCAGGTGAGGGGCTCAGACAACTCTCAGATAACTTTGGAGCGCTTCACAGGACCCCCTTTGTGTGTCCTTTGTCTGGCCTTTCTTACCAACCCTTCTGTCCGGCTGCCTCGGGCCTCCTCTTGGTAAACTTGGCGCCAGTTTCCCTGACCCTATGTGGTGCCTTCCTAGCGGGTGTAGCGAGGGGCTGCGCCACATAAAATGTCACAGCCTCCGGTTTCTAGCTGAGGGTCGTTTCCTGCCTCCACTAGTTTCGGGGACCGGTCTCCCCCTTTGGCCTGACCCCTCCACACAGGTGGATTCGGGCGTGCGGTGGCGACTCGCCCGTCCGCACCCCTGGTATCTCTTCATTCCTCGTTCCTGGAGCCTTCTCTGCTCCTCTTCCTTCCTTCTCCCTCTTCCAGGCCTGGGCCTCTGTTACTAGGCAAGCCTCCGGAGCAGAGCTCATGCAGAGCCCCTGCTCCCTACCGCTTCTGCTCAGACTTCTCTGCACTGAACTAAGATGGTGCCCACCTTTTATACTCCCTTCTCAATGCACCCAGGAACTGCTTCCTCCCTGCTCCTGCACTACAGGGTTCCCCTTCCTCAGTGTTCCCTCCCCCCACTCCAGCCAGGGACAGGGACTGTCGTGCCCATCTCAGAGGCATATTGGTTGTCCTGCCCCACGGCAATGTGGTGTAATGCATGCAGGTGTCGGGTCCTGATCCACACTCCATCCTTACCTGAGAGTGAGATATCACACCTCTGGGTGAGGTGCAATACCTCTGTAGCAACCGAGCCCTCAGGGTGCTACAGTTCCATTTATCTTCAGCCTAGGTGACGTATTGTGATACAGGGCCGTGATTTTGGCTATAAAAGGGTCCCCTAGACCCCTACCCCAAGCTTTTTAAGAGAATCATATATGGCGTGCCAGGAGACTCTATGGAATGCTTTCTCAGCATCCAACGAGAGTATCTAATTACAAATTTTTAACTGCATCTAGCCCAGGAAATACTTTGTGCCTAGTAGCAGTGTCTGCTAGTCAGCGGATTATCCCGGCTGTTAAGCAAGCTACACCACCTGTAGTTTGGACACTTAATTTTTTCAAAGGAAATGCTTCGGGACCACGGGATACTCAGTGAAGAGCATCAGGAGGCACCCCAAGGCATAGGGGCTGGGACTGGCAGTAGGATGCATTGCGGTGGATAGCCGAGCTTTATAAAAGCTTTTTAACTGCAGCAGCTTTAGTGGACGCTACTGGAGCTGGAATTACGCGGCTGCTGGCATGAGACTTGCCCTCCAATAGATCCTTGTAAATGGATTTAAAGTGTATTCATTCAAATTAGAGAGACAATTTAAATTAAAAAGCTTAGAGCTGCCTCCACTACAGGGGGGCTCGCTCGACCCAACGGCAGACAGGCACCAGTATTGGGAGAGGGGGGCTGGCTGTCAGGGTTCACTGCGGCTCTGGCACAAACCCGGCGACACAGAGGTGGCACGGGCAGGAGCCGACTGAATGTGTCGGCTTCTCGCTTTTTGGATTTTAGAAGGGCATGACATGCCTATATCTGTGTCTCCCCCTCCTTTTACTCCTCCACCTCTTTTCTTTTCGCATGACTATATGTACTTGTCACTTTTCCATGTGTTAGTTGTGTCTTCTGAGCAGTTTGTCAGCTTTTGGACACCTTTGAAGGTGTTTTCTATGTGTTTTTGTTTGCCTGCCATTGGTTTTAACGGTGTTCGAAGGTGTTCGACGAACACACGGGTGTTCAACGAACCGAACCGAACTTGAACACTACGGGGGTGGCTCAACACTAATCCCCAGTTCCGTTGATATTTTGGCTGCTGCTATTGTCATTTAGATTTTTGGATTTTTGTATTTAAATCTATCCTTTTCCTCCCCATTTTATTCCTTTTGAAAAGACGCGCACATGTGACATCTGCACATCAATGGCTATTCTAAGCTGAATGTTCCTGCTTTCATCAGATTGCAGCAACTATGCAGTTTGACCCTGGGCAAGTACTGGCGTGGGAGACTGGCTGGGAATCCCTGGTTCCGTTGACATTTTGGCTGCTGCTATTGTCATTTGGATTTTTGCTTTTAAAATCTAACCTTTCACTCCCCATTTTATTCCTTTTGAAAAGACGCGCACATGTGACATCTGCATGTCAGCAGCCATTCTAAGCTGAATGTGCTTGCCCTTGTCAGATTGCAGCCGCTTTGCGTTTGAGGCTGGGCAAGTACCGGCATGGGAGACTGGCTGGGAATCCCGTATTCCGTCGACATTTTGGCTGCTGCTATTGTCATTTGGATTTTTGGATTTTGTTTTTAAAATCTGACCTTTCCCTCCTCATTTTATTCATTTTGAAAAGACGCGCATATGTGACCTTTGCACGTCAACGGCCATTCTAAGCAGAATGTGCCTGCTCTCATCAGATCGCTGCTGCTATGCAGCTTGAGGCTGGGCAAGTACCAGCATGGGAGACTGGCTGGGAATTCTTGGTTCCATTGACATATTGGCTGCTGCTATTGTCATTTGGATTTTTGTTTTTAAAATCTAACTTTTCCCTCTCCATTTTATTCCTTTTTGAAAAAAAGTACACATGTGACATCTGGACATCAGTGGCCTTTGCTAAGCTGAATGTACCTGCCCTCTTCAGATCACAGCCGCTATGCAGCTTGAGGCCGGGCAAGTACTGGCGTTGGAGACTGGTTGGGAATCCCTGGTTCCATTGACATTTTGGCTGCTGCTATTGTCTTTTGGATTTTTGGATTTTTGTTTTTAAAATCTAACCTTTCCCTCCCCATTTTATTCCTTTTTAAAAGACTCGCACATTTGACATCTGCTCGTCAAAGGCAATTCAAAGCCAAATGTGCTTTCCCTCGTTTGATCAAAGCAGCTGTGCAGCTTGAGACTGGGCTAGTCTGGCATGGGAGACTGGATGGGAATCCTCGGTTCTGTTGAAATTTTGGCTGCTGATATTGTCATTTGGATTTATGGATTTTTGTTTTTAAAATCTAATCTTTCCCTCCGCATTTTATTCCTTTTGAAAAGACGTGCACAAGAGACATCTGCACGTCAAAGACCATTCTAAGCTGAGTGTGCCTGCCCTCGTCAGATCACAGATGCTACGCAGCTTGAGGACAGGCAAGTACCATCATTGGAGACTGGCTGGGAATCCCTGGTTCCATTGACATTTTGGCTGCTGCTATTGTCATATGGATTTTTGTTTTTAAAATCTAACTTTTACCTAACCATTTCATTCCTTTTGAAAAGACACACACATGTGACAGCTGCACATCAAAGGCCATTCTTAGCTGAATGTGCCTGCCTTTGTTAGATTGCAGCTGCTATGCAGCTTGAGGCTGGATAAGTACTGTTATGGGAGACTTGATGGGAATCCCCGGTTCCATTGACATTTTGGCATCTGCTATTGTCATTTGGATTTTAGGATTATTGTTTTTAAAATCTAACGTTTCCCTCCCCATTTTATTCCTTTTGAAAAGACGCGCACATGTGACATTTGCACATCAAAGGCCATTCTAAGCTCAATGTGCTCTCCCTTGTCAGATTGCAGCCGCTACACAGCTTGAAGCCGGGCAAGAAACAGCATAGGACAGTGGCTGGGAATCTCAGGTTCCGTTGACATTTTGGCTGCTGCTATTGTCATTTGCATTTTTGTTTTTAAAATCTAACCTTTCCCTCCCCATTTTATTCCTTTTGAAAAGACGCGCACATGTGACATCTGCACGTTGACGGCTGTTGTAAGCTGAATGTGCCTGCCCTCGTCAGATCGCAGCCGCTATGCAGCTTGAGGCTGGGCAAGTACCGGCTTAGGAGACTGGCTTGGAATCCTTGGTTCTATAGACATTTTGGCTGCTGCTATTGTCATTTGGATTTTTGTTTTTAAAATTTAAGCTTTCCCTCCCCATTTTATTTCTTTTGAAAAGACACGCACATGTGACAGCTGCATGTCATTGGCCATTCTAAGCTGAATGTGCCTGTCCTCCTCAGATCACAGCTGCAACGCAGTTTGAGGTTGGACAAGTTCCAGCATGGGAGACTGGCTGGGAATCCCTGGTTACATTGACATTTTGGTTGCTGCTATTGTCATTGGATTTTATGATTTTTGTTTTTAAAATCTATCCTTTCCCTCCCCGTTTTATTCCTTTTTAAAAGACGTGCACATGTGATATTTGAACGTCAACGGCCTTTCTAAGCTGAATGTGCCTAACCTCTTCCGATCACAGCCGCTACGCAGCTTGAGGCCGGCCAAGTACTGGCATCGGAGATTGGTTGGGAATCCCTGGTTCCATTGACATTTTGGCTGCTGCTATTGTATTTTGGATTTTTGGATTTTTGGATTTTTGGATTTTTGTTTTTAAAATCTAACATTTCGCTCCCCATTTTATTCCTTTTGAAAAGACGCGCACATGTGACAACTGCATGTCAACGGCCATTCTAAGCCGATTCTGCCTGCCCTCGTCAGATCGCAGCCGCTACGAAGCTTGAAGCCGGGCAAGTACTGGTATGGGAAACGGGCTGGGAATACCTGTTTCTGTTGACAATATGGCTGCTGCTATTGGATTTTGGATTTTTGTTTTAAAAATCTAACTTTTCCCTCCCCATTTTATTCCTTTTGAAAAGATGCGCACATGTGACATCTGCATGTCATCGACCATTCTAAGCTGAATGTACCTGCCATTGTCAGATCACAGCCGCTACTCAGCTTGAGGCCAGGCAAGTACCACCATGGGAGACTGGCTGGGAATCACCAGTTCCATTGACATTTTGGCTGCTGCTATTTTCATTTGGATTTTTGGATATTTGTTTTTAAAATCTAACGTTTCCCTCCCCATTTTATTCCTTTTGAAAAGACGCGCACATGTGACATCTACAAGTCAATGGACATTCTTAGCTGAATGTGCCTTCCCTTGCCAGATGGCAGCTGTTACACTGCTTGATGCCTGGCAAGTACTGGCATGGGAGATGGGCTGGGAGTACGTGGTTCCATTGACATATTGGCTGCTGCTATTGTCCTTTGGATTTTTGTTTTTAAAATCTAACCTTTCCCTCTCCATTTTATTCCTTTTTGAAAAGACGTACACATGTGACATCTGGACATCAGCGGCCTTTGCTAAGCTGAATGTACCTTCCCTCTTCAGATCACAGCCGCTATGCAGCTTGAGGCTGGGCAAGTACCACTATGGGAGACTTGCTGGGAATCCCTAGTTGCGTTGACATTTTGGCTGCTGCTATTGTTATTTGGATTTTAGGATTATTGTTTTTAAAATCTAACGTTTCCCTCCCCATTTTATTCCTTTTGAAAAGACGCGCACATGTGACATTTGCACATCAAAGGCCATTCTAAGCTCAATGTGCCCTACCTCGTCAGATTGCAGCCGCTACACAGCTTGAGGCCGGGCAAGAAACAGCATAGGACAGTGGCTGGGAATCTCAGGTTCCGTTGACATTTTGGCTGCTGCTATTGTCATTTGCATTTTTGTTTTTAAAATTGAACCTTTCCCTCCCCCCATTTTATTCATTTTGAAAAGACGCGCACATGTGGCATCTGTATGTCGACGGCCCTTCTAAGATGAATTCATGCCATCGTCAGATCGCTGCTGCAATGCAGCTTGAGGCCAGGCAAGTACCGGCATGGGTGACTGGCTGGTAATCCCAGGTTCCATTGACATTTTGGCTGCTGCTATTGTCATTTGAATTTTTGTTTTTAAAATCTAACCTTTCCCTCCCCATTTTATTCCTTTTGAAAAGACACGCACATAGTGATATCTGCACATCAACGGCTATTCTAAGCTGAATGTGCCTGCCCTCATCAGATTGCAGTTGTTACACAGCTTGAGGCTGGGCAAGTACTGGCATGGGAGACAGGCTGGGAATCACCAGTTCTGTTAACATTTTGGCTGCTGCTATTGTCTTTTTGATTTTTGTTTTTAAAATCTAACCTTTCCCTCCCCATTTTATTCCTTTTGAAAAGACACGCACATGTGCCACCTGCATGTCAGCGGCTATTCTAAGCTGAATGTGCCTACCCTTGTCATATCACAGCTGCTATACATCTTGAGGTTGGGCAAGTACCAGCAAGGGAGACTGGCTGGGAATTCACGGTTGCGTTGACATTTTGGCTGCTGTTATTGTCATTTGGATTTTTGTTTTTAAAATCTAACCGTTCCCTCCCCATTTTATTCCTTTTGAAAAGACACGCACATGTGCCACCTGCATGTCAGCGGTTATTCTAAGCTGAATGTGCCTTCCCTTGTCATATCACAGCTGCTATACATCTTGAGGTTGGGCAAGTACCAGCAAGGGAGACTGGCTGGGAATTCACGGTTGCGTTGACATTTTGGCTGCTGTTATTGTCATTTGGATTTTTGTTTTTAAAATCTAATCTTTCCTTCCCCATTTTATTCCTTTTGAAAAGACGCGCACATGTGATATCTGCACGTCATCGGCCATTCTAAGCTGAATATGCCAGCCATTGTCAGATCACAGCTGCTATGCAGCTTGAGGCTGGGCAAGTTCCAGCATGGGAGACTGGCTGGGAATCCCCGTTTCCGTTGACGTATTGGGTGATTTTTGTTTTTAAAATCTAACCTTTCTCTCCCCATTTTATTCCTTTTGAAAAGACGCGTACATGTGACTCCTGCATGCCAACTGCTATACTATGCTGAATGTACCTTCCATCATTGGATTGCAGCAGGTATGCAGCTTGGGGCGGGGCAATTACCGGCATGGAAGACAGGCTGGGATTTCCCGGTTCCGCTGACATTTCGGCTGCTGCTATTGTCATTTGGATTTGTGGACTTTTGTTTTTAAAATATAACCTTTCCCTCCCCATTTTATTCCTTTTGAAAAGACACACACATGTGACATCTGAATGTTAATGGCCATTCTAAGCTGAATGTGCTTCGCTTGTCAGATTGCAGCTGCTACGCAGCTTGAGGCTGGGCAAGTACCTGCATGGGAGACTGGCTGGGAATCCATGTTTCTGTAGACATTTTGGTTGCTGCTATTGTCATTTGGATTGTTAGATTTTTGTTTTTAAAATCTAACTTTGCCCTCCCCATTTTATTCCTTTTGAAAAGACGCGCACATGTGACATCTGCATGTCAATGGCCATTCTAAGCCGAATGTGCCTTCCCTTGTCAGATTGAATCTGCTGTGCAGCTTGAGGCTGGGCAATTACCAGCATGGGAGACTGGCTGGTAACTCCCGGTTCCATTGACATTTTGGCTTCTGCTATTGTCATTTGGATTTTTGTTTTTAAAATCTAATCTTTCCCTCCCCATTTTATTCCTTTTGAAAAGACGCGCACATGTGACATCTGTATGTTCTCCGCCATTCTGAGCTGAATGTGCCTGCCCTCATCAGATCGCAGCCGCTACACAGCTTGAGGCCGGACAAGTACCAGCATGGGAGATTGGCTGGGAATCCCGGTTCCGTTGACTTTTTGGCTGCTGCTATTGTCATTTGGATTTTTGGATTTTTGTTTTTAAAATCTAACCTTTCACTCCCCATTTTATTCCTTTTGAAAATACGCGCACATGTAACAACTGAACGTCAGCTGCCATAGTAAGCTGAATGTGCCTGCCATCGTCAGAGCGCAGCTGCTACACAGCTTGAGGCCGGGCCAGAGCTGGCAGGGGAGACTGGCTGGGAATTCCCGTTTCCGTTAACATTTTGGCTGCTGCTATTGTCATTTGGATTTTTTGATTTTTGTTATTATAATCTAACCTTTCCCTCCCCATTTCATTCCTTTTGAAAAGACGCGCACATGACTCATTTGCACGTCAGCAGTCATTCTAAGCTGAATGTGCTTTCTCTTGTCAGATTGCAGCTGCTATGCAGCTTGAGGCCAGGTAAGTACCAGAATGTGAGACTGGCTGGGAAACCCTGGTTCCTTTGACATTTTGGCTGCTACTATTGTCATTTGGATTTTTGATTTTTATATTTAAAATGTAATCTTTCCCTCCCCATTTTATTCCTTTTGTAAAGACACGCACATGTGACATCTGCACGTCAACGGCCATTCTAAGCTGAATGTCCCTGCCCTTGTCAGATCGCTGCTGCAATGCAGCTTGAAGCCAGGCAAGTACCAGCATGGGTGACTGGCTGGGAATCCCAGGTTCCATTGATATTTTGGCTGCTGCTATTGTCATTTGGATTTTTGGATTTTTGTTTTTAAAATCTAACCTTTCCCTCCCCATTTTATTCCTTTTGAAAAGACACGCACATGTGATATCTGCACGTCAATGGCCATTCTAAGCTGAATGTGCATGCCCTCATCAGATTACAGTTGTTACACAGCTTGAGGCTGGGCAAGTACCAGCATGGGAGACTGGCTGGGAATCGCCAGTTCTGTTAACATTTTGGCTGCTGCTATTGTCTTTTTGATTTTTGTTTTTAAAACATAACCTTTCCCTCCCCAATTTATTCCTTTTGAAAAGACTCGCACATGTGATATCTGAATGTCAGTGGCTATTCTAAGCTGAATGTGCCTACCCTTGTCATATCACAGCTGCTATGCATTTTGAAGCTGGGCAAGTACTGGTAAGGGAGACTGGCTGGGAATCTGCAGTTGCGTTGACATTTTGGCTGCTGCTATTGTCATTTGGATTTTTGTTTTTAAAATCTAACCTTTCCCTCCCCATTTTATTCCTTTTGAAAAGACGCGCACATGTGACAATTGCTTGTCAACGGCCATTTTAAGCTGAATGTGCCTGCCCTCATCACTACGCAGCTTGAGGCAGGGCAAGTAACGGCATGGGAGAGTGGCTCGGAATCCCCGTTCTGTTGACATTTTGGCTGCTGCTATTGTCATTTGGATTTTTGCATTTTTGTTTTTAAAATCTAACTTTTCCCTCCCCATTTTATTCCTTTTGAGAAGACACGCACATGTGACATCTGCACATCACCGGCCATTTTAAGCTGAATGTACCTGCCCTCGGCAGATCGTGATTGCTATGCAGCTTGATGCTGGGAAAGTACTGGCATGGGAGACAGGCTAGGAATCCATAGTTCCGTTGACCTATTGGCTGCTGCTATTGTCAATTGATTTTTGAATTTTTGTTTTTAAAATCTAAACTTTCCCTCCCCATTTTATTCCTTTTGAAAAGACGCGCACATGTGACATCAGCATGTCAACGGCCATTCTAAGCTGAATGTGCTTACCCTTGTCAGATTGCAGCTGCTATGCAGCTTGAGGCTGGGCAAGTACTGGCATGGGAGACTGGCTGCAAATCACTGCATCCATTGACATTTTGGCTGCTGCTATTGTCATTTGGATTTTTGTTTTTAAAATCTAAACTTTCCCTCCCCATTTTATTCCTTTTGAAAAGACGCGCACATGTGACATCTGCACGTCAATGGCCATTCTAAGCTGAACGTGCTTCCCCTCGTCAGATTGCAGCTGCTACGCGGCTTGAGGCCAGACAAGTACTGACATGGGAGACTGGCTAGGAATCCATAGTTACGTTGCTATTTTGGTTGCTGCTATTGTCAATGGATTTTTGGATTTTTGTTTTTAAAATCTAAACTTTCCCTCCCGATTTTATTCCCTTTGAAAAGACGCGCACATGTGACATCTGCATGTCAACACACATTCTAAGCTGAATGTGCCTCCCCTTGTCAGATCGCAGCCGCTATGCAGCTTGAAGCTGGGCAAGTACTGTCATGGGTGACTGGTTGGGTATCTTTGGTTCCATTGACATTTTGGCTGCTGCTTTTGTCATTTGGATTTTTGCATTTTTGTTTTTAAAATCTAACTTTTCCCTCCCCATTTTATTCCTTTTGAGAAGACGCGCACATGTGACCTCTGCACATCACCGGCTATTTTTAAGATGTACCTGCCCTCGGCAGATTGCAGCCGCTATGCAGCTTGAGGCTGGGCAAGTACCAGCATGTGAGACTGAAAAGGAATCACCAGTTCTGTTAACATTTAGGCTGCTTTTCTCATTTGGATTTTTGTTTTTAAAATCTAACCTTTCCCTCCCCATTTTACTCCTTTTTAAAAGACGCGCACATGTGCCATCTGCACATCAACAGCTATTCTAAGCTAAACGTGCCTTCCCTCGTCAGATCGCAGCTGCTATGCAGCTTGAGGCTGGGCTTGTACTGGCATGAGAGACAGGCTGGGAATCCCCAGTTCCGTTAGCATTTTGGCTGCTGCTATTGTCATTTGGATTTTTGTTTTTAAAATCTAACCTTTCCCTCCGCATTTTATTCCTTTTGAAAAGACGCGCACATGTGACATCTGCACGTCAATAGCTATTCTAAACCGAATGTGCCTGCCATCGTCAGATCGTAGCCGCTACACAGCTTGAGGCTAGGCAAGTACCTGCATGGGAGACTGGCTGAGAATTCCTTGTTCTGTTGGCATTTTGGCTGCTGCTATTGTCATTTGGATTTCTGGATTTTTGTTTTTAAAATCTAACATTTCCCTCCCCATTTTATTCCTTTTGAAAAGACGTGCACATGAGACATCTGTAAATCAACGGCCATTCTAAGCTGAATGTGCTTGCCCTCGTCAGATCGTAGCCGCTAAGCAGCTTGAGGCTGGGCAAGTACTGGCATGGGAGACTGGCTGGGAATCCTTATTTCCATTGACATTTCGGCTGCTGCTACTGTCATTTGGATTTTTGATTTTAAAAATCTAACCTTTCCCTCCCCATTTTATTCCTTTTGAAAAGACGTGCAAATGTAACATTTGCATGTCAACGGCCATTCAAAGCTGAATGTGCCTGCCTTTGTCAGATCACAACCGCTATGCAGCTTGAGCCTGGGCAAGTCCCAGCATGGGAGACTGGCTGGGAATCCCCTCTTCCACTGACATTTTGGCTGCTGCTGTTGTTATTTGGATCTTTGCCTTTAAAATCTAACTTTTCCCTCCCCATTTTATTCGTTTTGAAAAGACGCGCACATGGACCATTTGCTCGTCATCGGCCATTCTAAGCTGAATGTGCTAACCTTCATCAGATCGCAGATGCTATGCAGCTTGGGGTTGGGCAAGTACTGGCATGGGAGACTAGCTGGGAATCCCCATTTCCATTGACATTTTGGCTTCTGCTATTGTCATTTGGATTTTTGTTTTTAAAATCTAACCTTTACCTCCCCATTTTATTCCTTTTGAAAAGACGCGCATGACGCGCCCCCTGGGCCTGTGTCGTGCAAGGGAACCCGGAACCGGGTCTGTTGTAGAATGCTGGGGGTTATAGTCTTCGTATGGCGGTGACCCGGTCCGTGCCCAGGGTGGTCAAACCAGTGGCAGTCTTAATGTATAGCAAATGTCCGACTACGCCACCCGTGGATTGCGGTCAGTGGGGACCGCCGCTGCGCTGCCGACTGCTGAGGCTGATGTTGTTTGCGCAGCCGAGTATGGGATAACTCCCCACGGGAGAAGTATTGCCTCAGGGCAGCTAATGTGAGAGATGATGGGAGTGATGGTGTGAGGGTCCCAGTGCTAATGGTGCTGGTGCGGCAAGGAATCACTGAGACGTGAGGTGCAGTTCAGGGTCTTTACTGATGTTACAAGGCAGACTCTCCCGGGAGTACTGGCTAGTATAAGGGGCCTGGTCAGTCTGCGAGCAAGCAGGAGTTCCCCTGGCCAGGTGGAGTTGTAGGCCTCCCCGTTTATCTGCACTCTTCCTGGCTACCTTGCTGTCAGCGGTTACAAGTAGCCCACGTCCCTGAGTATACCGTGTGGTGCTCACCCGTTTGGCTGGTGACTTGGGGCATTCTGTTAGCCTCCGCTCCTGAATGGCGGCGCTGGTCCCTTCTTTGTGACTGAACCTCCGGGTTTCTATGGCCATAGGACCTGGAATCCCCTGCCGGCTGGTTTCTGCTGCTGGGTATATATCAGTCCCCACAGCCTCGGACTCCTGTGTCCGGTTTTAGTAACTTCAGCCAGGGCGAGCTATATCTCTGCTCACAGCCCCTGGCCTTCTGCCTCTGCTCCTACAGAGCTCCTGATGTATCTTTTCCTGTGTCTGCAGCTTCACTCTAGGCTCTGACTGCTCTGCTTGTTCTGCAGGCTCTGTCTCTGTCTCACCTAATCCCGCCCCAGACCCAGTTTATAAGGGCAGATTCCTCCCCTCCCAGGTCTGGGCGGGCAGTGTTGCATGCTTAGGGCTCCTGACCAGAGAAACCTCCCACTTGCTCTCAGACATAATATCTCTATTACTGTGGCAACCAGACCCCTGGGGTGTCACATTACCCCCCTAGTAAATTTTAGTAGTCCGGGACTAAACACATTTTTAAAACATAATAACAGGGTATAACAATAATACAATGACATATTTACAAGAATCCTTAGTTCTTTAAAGGTCACGGCGTGTCCGCAACCGGGTGTCCATATCACCCAAGGTGAAGCTTTAAGCGAAGTAGGGGACCTGTCCAAAGCAAACCCCTTGCGTTGTCCTTGGGCGTGGCTGCAAGAGTAGACTAACTACTTTGGGCCGCAAGGATGCCACGCCAGACAGGTTTTCTCTTCCGCGGCCGTCTTCGCAAGAGGCACCAAGGTGCAACTATCTACAAAACTGTTCCGGTTATCTAGCGTCCATAACCTGTTAGTCCATAAAAATCTGCAGGGCAACTGAGAAACATAATTAATAACAGGCAACAAACATAAACCATAAACAGTTAGCAGATAAATTCACAGTGCATTAGTTTAGATTCTCCAGCGAGCGGGCATCTGACCTCTAGTGACTCTAGTGGACCTACGGAGCTCACTAACTGGTTCTGCACTACAGGGTGTAGGAGGTGTTATGGGTAAGCTGGGCAGCTGTCTGTGCACTCTTTGGCTCACTAGGGGCACGGCAGGCTCACTACTAGCAGAGGGTTGATCCTCCTGTACTGCTGGTGTGGACTCTTCTGCCTCTTGGGCCGGCTGCTCTTCCAGCTCTACCGATTCCTCTGTAGGCACTTGAGGGGCTGGCTGGAGAAAGGTGAGGACGGGTACAACGACAGCGCCGTTTACTTGTGTCCAAGACCGGGGGAAGTCTCCGAGTATGGTACTGATCATTTCTCCCCTTTCCTCTGCGGGTTGAGGGTTTCCTTGATCTTCTTCAGGGCTTTGCAGCTGTTCGGGACACTTCTTCTGGTGGTCTCTGGAGACAATGGCTGTGGTTTCTCCTCCATCCTTACTGATTACGCAGATTTTTGGGTTCTCATGGCTTGATGGCAGTACGGTGTATGGGTCCTTCTCCCACTGGTCGTCCAATTTGTGGAGCCGCCTCTTCCTCTTCAAGACCTGCTCTCCAGCTACCAGAGGAACAGCGGGAGCATACTGGTTATAAGCCTTCTCTTGCCTTTCTCTAGCTTGAGACAGACTTCGCTCGACGCTCTCCTGTACTTTCCGATACTGCTGCTGCCGTTCTGTATCCCAGTCTGCCTCTGGCAAGGTGTCCTCAGGCGTCAGGACTCCCATATCCAGGTCAATAGGCAGCTTACCAGGTCTTGCTCTCATTAGGTAAGCCAGGGTACAGTTGGTGGAACCTACAGGGATGTGGTTATACAGGTCCACCAGATCGGGCAGTTTCTCAGGCCACAGACTGCATTCTTCCAGGGGCAATGTTTTTAGCAGATCTATCACCACCTGGTTCATCTTCTCGCAGAGTCCATTGGTTTGAGGGTGATAGGGCGTTATTCTTATCTTCTTGAAGCCATACAGGTTGCAGAACTCCTGGAAGACCTCCGCTTCGAAGGCTGGTCCTTGGTCTGTCAACACTTGGTCCGGGTACCTGTGTGGATGGCAGAAGTGCTGCTGGAAGGCTCTAGCTGCTGTTTGAGCCGTTAAGTCCTTGACCGGGACCACCACCAGGAACCGGGAGTAATGATCTACGATTGTGAGGGCGTAGACATACCCAGATCTGCTTGGAGCCAGTTTCACATGGTCCAGGGCTACCAGTTCCAGTGGCTGTCTGGTGATGATGGGCTGCAGGGGAGTCTTCTGGCTGGCTCGGTCTTTTCTTCTCAGGTGGCACGGGCCACAGTCTCTGCACCACCTCTCGATGGCTCCTCTCATGCCTACCCAGTAGAACCGTTCACGCAACAAGAACTCCAGCTTCTTCCATCCGTAATGCCCTGCTCCGTTGTGGTATGCCTCCAGAACCATAGCCGCGTCTCGTCTTGGGACTACTACCTGCCAGGTCAACTCATGTGTTCGAGAGTTAACCATTCTCCGGCACAGCTTCTCCCTGTAGAGGAACAGCTTACTTTTCTCCTTCCACAGTTGCTTGGTCTCCTCCGGAGCATCTGGGTCAAGATGGGCATCGGCCTGGGTCAGCATTTCCTTCACCAAATGGACTGCGGGATCACTGTCTTGCGTCTCCGCCCAGTTGTAGTGGGGCAAGGGAATGAACGTCACAGAGCGCCTGTCCTTCACACGGTGGGAATACAGGGTAATCCCATGACGGTGGAACGCAGGGAGCTCAACTTCTTCCAGATCTTCAGGATCTTCCCCTACGTCCGGTAAGTTCGGCATTCCACACAGGGCATCCGCGTTGGCATTTGAGCGTCCTGCCCGGTATTTGATGGTGAATTCAAAGTTGGACAGGCGGGCCATCCATCTCTGTTCCAGGGCACCGAGCCTTGCAGTGTCCAGGTGTGTCAACGGGTTGTTATCCGTGTACACGGTGAATTTGGAGAAGGCAAGGTAATGCTTGAAACGTTCGGTCACTGCCCACACTACTGCCAGGAACTCCAGCTTGAATGAGCTATAATTCTCAGGGTTCCTCTCCGTGGGCCGTAGCTTTCGGCTGGCGTAAGCGATTACCCGTTCTTTCCCTTGCTGGATCTGGGACAGTACGGCTCCTAGCCCGATGTTGCTTGCGTCCGTGTGGAGGATAAAGGGCTGGCTGTAGTCTGGATATGCCAGGATTTCATCCCCCGTGAGGGCCATCTTCAGCTGGCAGAAGGACTCCTCTTCCAGCTTTTCCCACCTAAAGGGCGGCTTCTGGTTTTTGGCTTTCCGAGATTGACCTATCAGGAGGTCTTGCATAGGGGCTGCCATTTTTGTGAAACCGGGAATGAATCTTCGGTAGTAGCCTACCAACCCGAGGAACTGCCGCACTTCCTTTATGCTGGAGGGTCTTGGCCAGTCCTTAATCACGGTGATCTTATCAGGGTCAGGAGCCACTCCGTCAGCACTCACCACGTGTCCCAGGTATTACACCTTTGGTTTCAGGACGTGACACTTGGAGGGTTTCACCTTTAGGCTGTAGTTTGCCAGAGCTTCGAACACTTCTGCCAGGTGTTTCAGGTGGTCCTCGTAGGTCTTGGAATAGACGATGACATCGTCGAGATATAACAGGACCGTCTCGAAGTTCCGGTGTCCCAGACAGCATTCCATCAACCGTTGGAAGGTTCCTGGTGCGTTGCAGAGCCCGAACGGCATACAGTTAAATTCGCTGAGACCCATCGGGGTGGTGAATGCGGTCTTCTCCCGGTCCGCCTCTGCTACAGGAACCTGCCAGTACCCGCTAGTGAGATCCAAAGTAGAGAAGAAGTTAGCAGATTTTAATGCAGCTAAGGACTCTTCTATCCTTGGTAGCGGGTACGCATCTTTGTGTGTGATACGGTTGACCTTCCTGTAGTCTACACACATTCTCATGGTGTTGTCTTTCTTTTTCACTAAGACTAGTGGAGCTGCCCAGGGCTACAGCTGTCCCTGATTACCCCAGCCTCCTTCATGTCTCTAAGCATCCCCTTGGCGTGTTGGTAGTGTGCCGGGGGTACGGGTCGGTATCTCTCCTTTATGGGAGGATGGTCTCCCGTGGGGATGTGGTGTTCTACCCCCTTTACTCGCCCGAAGTCTAGCGGGTGTTTACTAAACACTCTCTCGTACTCTCCAACCACCCGATAGACTCCCTGTTTCTGGTGTGAGGGAGTGGAGTCAGTACCCAAATGTAGTTGCTGACACCAGTCCTCCATTAGTTTCTTAGAGCCGTTACCTTCCTCTGGTTGAGATGGAGGCAAGGGTTCCACGGCCTGTACAGAGTTCTGGTTATTGGTAAACAATTTGGCTAGCGTGGCATACCGGGGCAGGTGTACTTCTCTCTCCCCGATATTTATGATGCGAACGGGCACCTTACCATGGCGTACATCGATCACCCCCCGTGCTGTCAAAATGGTGGGCCTACTGTCTGAGTAGACGGGTTCTACCATTGCTTGGTAGTCTCTACCTCTTAGACCAATAGCTGCCCGGCACCAAATCATCATCTCACTTTTTGGGGGCATGGCAATAGGGAACGGGTCACACATTCTCACGCTACCTATCTCACCACCAGATAGTTCCACCTGTTGCCGCTTCATCAGTGCCCGGATCTCTTTTTGGAGCACACGCTGCTGGCCGGAACTGGCATTCTTGGCAACCTGCTGTAAAATGAGAATCACCTCTGCAAGACAATTTTCAATCACATTAGTTTCCAAGGTTATTCTAGGGTGACTCTCATGACGGTCTATGTCAACTATAATCAGTCCTTGTGCCGCCAGTTCGACTTTACCGATCTTAATGGTCACCTCTTTGAATCCCACCTGTGGCACGGGCTGACCATTGCTGGCGATGATACTCAGGTCGTCATCTGGGTAGCGGGTTATGTCCGAGTCATTCCAGTACTGTTTAAAGAGCACGTACGGGATGGTGGTCACCTGTGACCCAGTGTCTAGTAGGGCACTCATAGGAATGCCATCCAGCACCACAGGCAAGATTGGACGTCCCCCTACGTATTTATCACGCCAGTTTGATGGGCCTGATGGTCTTATGCTTGGGAGTTGGCCCTCTACCCCAGGTTGTGCCCGTTTAACCCCTTCAGGACCCAGCCTATTTTGACCCTAAAGACCTTGGCATTTTTGTCAATTCTGACCAGTGTCCCTGGAACTCTCTGGAACACTTCAACGGATCCTAGCGATTCTGAGACTGTTTTTTCGTGACATATTGGGCTTCATGTTAGTATTAAATTTAGGTCGATAATATTTGCGTTTATTTGTGAAAAAATCAAAAATATGGGAAAAAATTTGAAAATTTTGCAATTTTCAAATTTTGAATTTTTATTCTACTAAACCAGAGAGTGATGTGACACAAAATAGTTAATAAATAACATTTCCCACATGTCTACTTTACATCAGCACAATTTTGGAAAAAAAAAAAATTTTGGTAGGAAGTTTGAAGGGTTCAAAGATCATCAGCAATTTATCTTTTTTCCAGCAAAATTTACAAAACCATTTTTTTAGTGACCACATCACATTTGAAGTCCCTTTGAGGGGTCTTTATGACAGAAAACACCCAAAAGTGACACCATTCCAAAAACTGCACCCCTCAAGCTACTCAAAACTACATTCAAGAAGATTATTAACCCTTCAGGTGCATCACAGGAACTAAAGCCACATGGAAGAAAAAAATGAACATTTTTATTTTTCTAACAAAAATTTTCTTTTAGCCTAAATTTTTTAATTTTCACATGGGTAACAGGATAAAATGCATCCTAAAATTTGTTGGTGAATTTCTCCTTAGTACACTGATACCTCATATGTGGTCATAAACCACTGTTTGGGCACACGGCAGGGCTCAGAAGGGAAGGAGCGCCATTTTACTTTTTGAATGGAAAATTAGCTCCAAAAGTCAAATTGCGCTCCTTCTCTTCTGAGCCCTGCCATGCGCCCAAACAGTGGTTTATGACCACATATGAGGTATCAGTGTACTCAGGAGAAATTGACCAATACAATTTAGGATGCATTTTATCCTGTTACCCATGTGAAAATTAAAAAATTTAGGCTAAAAGAAAATTTTTGTGAAAAAAAAAGTACTTTTTTGTTTTCACAAATCATTTTGTGAAGCACCTGGGGGTTCCAAGTGCTCACTATGCATCTAGATAGGTGCCTTGGGGGGTCTAGTTTCCAAAATGGGGTTACTTGTGGGGGAGCTCCACTGCTTAGGCACATTAGGGGCTCTCCAAACGCAACATGGTGTCCGCTTACAATTTGAGCCGATTTTCCATTCATTTTGTTAGCGGACACCATGTCGCGTTTGGAGAGCCGCTGTGTGGCCAAACATTGGAGCTCCCCCACAAGTGACCCCATTTTGGAAACTAGACCCCCCAAGGCACCTATCTAGATGCATAGTGAGCACTTGGAACCCCCAGGTCCTTCACAAATTAATCCGTAAAAATAAAAAAGTGTTTTTTTTTCCACTTTTTCATTTTTATGAATCAATTTGTGAAGCACCTGGGGGATCCAAGTGCTCACTATGCATCTAGATAGGTGCCTTGGGGGGTCTAGTTTCCAAAATGGGGTCACTTGTTGGGGAGCTCCAATGTTTGGGCACACAGGGACTCTCCAAACGCAACATGGTTCCAATTTGTTAGTGGACACCATTGTGTAGTGTATGTCAGGTTGGTGTGCGGTGTGGTATATTGTAGTGTATACACCACACACACACACACACACTACAACACACACACCAACCTGACATAGCCTCCTATGCTGACTACGCCCTAGACTGGGATCAGTGGGACAGGCGGGACATTTTGTGTGCTGTGTGCGTGTGTAAAAAAAAAAAAAAAAAAATCGAAACTTTATTATAGTGTGAGTGTACGTGTGTGCGTGTGTGTGTGTGTGCTTGGTGTAACCTTCTGCAGTCACGTGTGGGGGCTGTCAGGCGTAGGGGGCTGTCAGGCGTAGGAGGCTGTCAGGCGTAGGGGGGGGCTGAAGAGATGGAGGAGCCAGCAGCTGCAGCAAGGGGGGTGATCACTGGGGCAGGAGCCGGCAGCAGCAAGGGGGGTGATCACTGGGGCAGGAGCCGGCAGCAGCAAGGGGGGTGATCACTGGGGCAGGAGCCGGCAGCAGCAAGGGGGGTAGGAGGCCGGCAGCATCAGGGGGGTGATTACTGGGGCAGAAAGCGGTGCAGGAGCCAGCAGCAGGGGGTGATCACTGGGATGGGGGGGTGCACACTGGGGATGGGGAGTGAATACTGGAGACAGGTGGGGGTGAACACTGGGGACAGGGGGGGTGAACACTGGGGACAGGGGGGGGTGAACACTGGGGACAGGGGGGGGTGAACACTGGGGGGTGAACACTGGGGACAGGGGGGTGAACACTGGGGGGAGGGGTGATTATTGGGAGGTGGGGGGTGATATCACTGGGACTGGGGGATGGTGGGCTTGATCACAGGAGCAGGGCATTTACACTGAGCCTGCTGCTGCTGTGATCACAGTCCACCGGCTGTCAGAAGGAGAGCAGCAGCCGGTGGATGAAGACGTGGGAGAGGGAGCAGAGGGAGCGGAGGTCGGGGTGCAGGTATGAAAGTGGAGGGGGGGTGGAGGGGGGGGCAGGGTGGAGTGGAGGGGGGGTCGGGGGGGAGCGGGGGCAATACTACCTGATGCAGATCAGCGGCGGCAGCAGGCGATCAGCGGCGGCAGAAGCGATCCACGAGCTCAGCAGCAGAGGGTCCACGGGGGGGCAGCAGCAGAGGGTCCACAGGGGGCAGCAGCAGGGGGTCCACAACGGCCGGCACACGATCCGTGGATGGGCAGTTGCGGCCATCATTAAAAACTCCCTCCACATCTGATTGGGGCTAGTATCCATGTGACGCCAGCCCCCCAATCAGATCTGGGGGGAGGGGGGGGGGCAGAGGTGACACTCCCCCCAGCCAATGGCTGATGCTGTATGCATCAGGCCATGCCCAGATTTAAATATTACACCAATTTTCATTGGTGAAATATTTAATTCATACCGATTGGCAGTTTCATTAAAAGTGAAAATGAAACAGCCAATCGGAGGGGTCCCAGGCACGGGGGGGTTAATCCACCCCCCGGGGGGTCGACTTCAGGATGTCCAGTTGCAGTAGCAACTGTGAAACCTGAGCGACCCCGCTCGCAGGCGCTGCAGGGGCTCTTTCCCTCCATGTCACAGACGCTGTGACATGGGTCGGGAAAGAACTGTTTTCCATGTCACAAATGGTGTGACATGGGTCGGGAAGGGGTTAAATGACAGTACCTTGCCACATGTCCGGGTTGATTGCAGCGGCGGCAGATAGGTCGTCCGTCCTCGTTGTATCTGTCGCTGGGTCTTCCTCTGGCCCGTGGGGTCCTCCTCAGTCGGTGCCACGGGACGTCCTCCGGTCCGGATTCCAGCTGGATCTTTCCTGGAGAAGAGACCTGTAAAGACTGCACAGTTCTGGTTAGCGCGGCAACGCTCTTAGTCAGCTCTTGGACATGATGGTGCAGGTCTGTTGCTGGGTTATTGTTCAAAGCCTGCGCATCAGCTCCCACAGGCCCTGCAGACAAGGGCGCCGTCTCCTGGTGGTAAGTGATAGCAGGGCGCCTGTGGGTCACAGCACCATCTGGTGCCGGTTCTCGGAGCACCCGGATGGCTCTGTCCTTGAACTGTGCAAAGTCCAGGTCAGGGTCCTGTAAGGCCATTGACCGCAACTGGGTTCGGTGGGCATTGCACAGTAGACCCTCAATAAATTGTTCAGTCAACAGCTTATCTTCATTTCCCACGCTGCCAGGGTCTGCCTGCTTAATGGCTCTCAGGGCCTCTTGTAGGTTTAGAGCATAGTCTCTTATACTCTCATGTGCCCGCTGTTTAAACCAGTAAAATCTGAGCTTTATTTCGGCTGAGGTGCGGGTATCAAATGTGTCTTTCAGCCGGGCTAGTATTTCTCTGACAGTCCTCTTCCTCCCAGGTGGCCAGGACTTTACCTCCCTTTGGGCTGCCCCGATTAATTGGGCCACCAGGATGCTCACTTTTTGCTCTTCTGTGAGGGGGTACACCTGGAAGAGGCTATCCAGTCTTTCTCTAAAGTCATTTAGAGTATGTGACTCCCCTGAGTACTGGGGTAGCCAGGTTGCCCCCGGGATATAGGGCATGGTGAATGGCATGACTGCTGCAGCGGTTGCGCTGGCGGTGGCTGTGGCAGTGGAGCTCCCCTCGGTGTCCGGCATCCTCCTCCCCCCTAGTGGACCGTGGCCTACCTTGCGATGCTCTTCTTCCGTAGGCCGCGGCTCCGCAGTCGATCGTCGGGGTTGAGGACCTGGCGTCGCGCTCCGATGACGTCAGCGTCGCTCTTCCTCCCTTCCAGGACCTTGCGCAGCGTCAGAGCGTGGGGCGGAGCTTCGGATCTCGCGCGCTTTCGGCGTCCACGCCCCTCTTCTTCCCGTGCGGCGTCCCGAAGATGGCGTCCGAAGGCGGGAAGCAGCTGCGGATGGCGGGAAGAAGGCAGAAGACGGTGGGAAACGGTCCAAGATGGCGTCTGATGGCGGGAATCGGCTCCGGATGGTGGGAAACGACTCCGGACGGCGGGAAACTTCACCACAGGTAAGTATAAAAGTCTCTTTTTCAGGCACGCAGTACCCGGTGGTTGCGGGCAAGAAATCCTGCCGACTACGCCAAAGTTGACGCGCCCCCTGGGCCTGTGTTGTGCAGGGGAACCCGGAACCGGGCCTGTTGTAGAATTCTGGGGGTTGTAGTCTCCGTGTGGTGGTGACCCGGTCCGTGCCCAGGGTGGTCAAACCAGTGGCAGTCTTAATGTATAGGAAATGTCCGACTACGCCACCCGTGGATTGCGGTCAGGTGGGACCGCCGCTGCGCTGCCGACCGCTGAGGCTGATGTTGTTTGCGCAGCCGAGTATGGGATAACTCCCCACGGGAGAAGTATTGCCTCAGGGCAGCTAATGTGAGAGATGATGGGAGTGATGGTGTGAGGGTCCCAGTGCTAATGGTGCTGGTGCGGCAAGGAATCACAGAGACGTGAGGTGCAGTTCAGGGTCTTTACTGATGGTACAAGGCAGACCCTCCCGGGAGTACAGGCTAGTATAAGGGGCCTGGTCAGTCTGCGAGCAAGCAGGAGTTCCCCTGGCCAGGTGGAGTTGTAGGCCTCCCCGTTTATCTGCACTCTTCCTGGCTACCTTGCTGTCAGCGGTTACAAGTATCCCACGTCCCTGAGTATACCGTGTGGTGCTCACCCGTATGGCTGGTGACTTGGGGCCTTCTGTTAGCCTCCGCTCCTGGATGGCGGCGCTGGACTTCTGGACTTCACACGAATCACCCGATCGCAGACCCACAAATGGTGGTAAATATCTCTTCCAAAACTCTCAGCGTTGCACAAACATCAGTTTTACAAAAGGGACTCTCTTTCTGCCCCACATACAAATACAACACTTTTAAACTAGATATGGAACTACAACGCTATTACCGTACCCTACGCTTGAAAACCCATTTTGCTAATAATCCTTTCAGCGTCACCCCTCCAGAATCCATGGCCGACATCACAGCCCAAGACTTAGGTCTCCGCTCTAAGAGCAAATATAGGCCTCCTTGAGGCACACATCCACTGGAAACCTTTATAGGATTCGTGGATGGGGCGTTTCAACAATTACGCTCCAATATCGACTAGGGAAGGGCACATTATCAGACCAATCTCTCTCCCCTTGATCGACAGGCCCTACGGAGTCTGCAAGAGGACAAAGATTTGATTATAAAGCCAGCTGACAAAGGTGGAGCGATAGTAGTCATGAACAAGTGCGATTACATCTCGGAAATTTTGAGACAACTTAGTGATGAGTCCACATACCGTAAACTCTCTACGGACCCGACTACAAAAACACAGACACTCATCATTTCGACACTACAACGGTTTTTAACAGCCAAGGTGATTGACTTGAAAACGTACGAGTATTTAATTAATCCACATCCAATCATACCGGTATTTTATGTCCTACCCAAAATCCACAAAAGTCTCACCCAACCTCCTGGGCGCCCCATAGTGGCCTCCACGGATTCTATTTTATCACCCCTTGCAATTTTCTTAGAAAAGATTCTTACACCACTTACCCAAAAAAGTCCATCTTATCTATTAGACACAGGGGCCTTTTTAGAGACTATGAAAGCACTCAAACAAGTTCCTCCAGAAGCCATCTTAGTGTCCCTAGATGTCACAAGTCTCTATACATCGATTCCCCATGACCGGGGTATCCAAGCGGTTGAACAAATGCTGAAGGACTCAAACACCAATCCATCGATTATAGATCTAGCCGTAGAACTACTAACAATAGTTCTTACACACAATTACTTCCTCTTTCAGGATACATTTTACGTGCAGACCAAGGGGACCGCAATGGGCTCAAATGTAGCCCCCCCTTACGCAAACTGTTACATGTCTACTTTTGAGACACAGTTTGTATACAAGAATCAACTGTTCCAAGAGCATTCCATTTTATGGAAGCGTTACATAGACGACATCTTTTGCATCTGGACAGGTTCCCAGGACACCTTAGATGAATTCTGCAGGTCCCTCAACACCGCCTGCCCTGGTCTACATTTCACTCTGAACTATCACCCACACCAGATCAACTTCCTAGATACTTTAGTCATCAAAGATGGCTAAGGACTATTAACCACTGACATCTACAGGAAACCCACAGATCGCAACACATTACTACATTTTTCAAGCAACCACCCAGCCCCTATGAAACATGCTATCCCCAAATCGCAATTTCAGAGGGTTGAACGCATTGTGTCCGATACAACATTACGCGAAGTCAGATTACAAGAAATGACACGGAAATTTGAAGAAAGAGGATACCCTCAGTATCTTCTACGTGAATCACAGGACAGCCGCACACAACCACGACCAGACACATCTGATCTCATTCCATTTGTCCACACATATCACCCCCTAGCTTACACTATACACCGTACGATACGGAAACATTGGAATATTCTCCAAACAGGTTACCCGACCATCAAATCCTTTCATCAACCCTTCTTACCGTGCTTCAAAAGAGCACCAAACATCAGAGACTCATTAGTCCGAGCTGACATAAGGACAACGTCCCTTGGTTCCCGCCAAAGATTTCTACAAACTCCTAAGAAAGGAACCTTCCCATGTCTCCATTGCCATCAGTGCCATAACATCCTTAGAGGCGATACTATTTATCATCCACAAACAGGCAGAAAATATACAATTAAGGATTACTACACCTGTGATACAAATTTTGTCGTATACCTAGTTAAGTGCCCTTGCAGCCTTGTCTACGTTGGGGAAACGACCCAACCCATTAAAGATAGAATCTCGAAGCACAAATCTACCATCAGATGCAAAAATTTACTTCTACCTCTCCCCCAACACTTCACGGCAGCAGGACACAATGTGTCCCAATTGCGGTTTCAAGTTATAGAGCAAATTAAACCACCCCGTCGTGGGGGTAATCGAATCCAGACCCTCAAGCAGAGAGAGGCATTCTGGATTCATGAACTGCAGTCCCTTCATCCCAAAGGACTTAACAAGGACTATGATCTGCACTCATTCATCTAAACCTACCTGGTCCCAATCCGTCCCAATAGGGACCTAGGTTTATTTATATGTTTATACTTTTTACTTTACAAGGAGTTAACACCCGCAATCCGATATTCATTTGCCATTTATTAATAGGGACCAAGATTCATGTATGCTTATCTATAATGTGGCGATTGGCTGTATAAGGGTATCATCGCAGTATTCCTGTGTGTTTTACTGCACTGTGTCTTATAACTCGATTTAACATTGTATTTCATATTTCAGATGAAGGATCCATACCCATCCTCATTCTCCTATATCCCTCCTGCACTCTGCAACCCCTTCTCTCGATGGTGGAACGCTCCTTGCCATTCTTTTCCGGCAGTGGAACACATCACTTCGATACAGAAACCACTTCCTGGTCCCTGGAACGCACCTACACGTCGGCTGACACGCACGCATGTGCGCATGCGCGGCGCCGGACCAATCAGATGCCGGCACTCCCTTTTTCGCGTCACTTCCTGTGACGTCACCGCATCGAGCGCTAATTACCAGCACATTCAAACTTCCTCATTGGCTGGCAGCCAAACCCTCCTCTCCTCTAATAATATTTGTAGCCAGTCTCCAAGTCGTGCCCACTGCTCACATCCAGCAGTGGATACCGCGATCGATGCAGCACCTCTCCTATACTTCATGGCACAAACAGTATGTCTACCTCCCTTATAGTCCTCACCCCATTATAGCCCCATATATCCTTCCATTACCTCATAGTATGCACTTTCTCCATAGGAATCCCTGTATTGGGTCCCATCTCCTTCTCTTTTCCTGCTCCCATCCCAGTAACTTGGTAGGTTGCCCCCTTTTTTTGCTTCACTGTTGGACAAAAGGTTACATAGACACATAGACCTTTATTTATATGTTTTGTATACATAATCTGTGACTTTATAATCACTATAATGTTTGTATTCTATATCTGTTCATTTTGTTTACATGCAGTGCACTGATGAAGGTCTTGTCGACCGAAACGTCTTTAGTGTGGACTACAAATAAAAGTATCTTTTTATACCATTTGGTGTGCTGAGGTTATCGCGACATTTCAAGGCTTTGGACCCAACTCATGCACCCAGGTCCAGTAGTGCTGCGTTTTTTTCTAAATGGTCCCTTCTTTATGACTGAGCCTCCGGGCTTCTATGGCCAGAGGACCTGGAATCCCCTGCCGGCTGGTTTCTGCTGCTGGGTATATATCAGTCCCCACAGCCTCGGACTCCTGTGTCCGGTTTTAGTAACTTCAGCTAGGGCGAGCTATATCTTTGCTCACAGCCCCTGGCATTCTGCCTCTGCTCCTACAGAGCTTCTGATGTATATTTTCCTGTGTCTGCAGCTTCACTCTAGGCTCTGACTGCTCTGCTTGTTCTGCAGGCTCTGTCTCACCTAATCCCGCCCCAGACCAAGTTTATAAGGGCAGATTCCTCCCCTCCCAGGTCTGGGCGGGCAGTGTTGCATCCTTAGGGCTCCTGACCAGAAAAACCTCCCACTTGCTCTCAGACATAATATCTCTATTACTGTGGCAACCAGACCCCTGGGGTGTCACATTCCCCCCTAGTAAATTTTAGTAGTCCGGGACTAAACACATTTTTAAAACATAATAACAGGGTATAACAATAATACAATAACATATTTACAAGAAGCTTTAGTTCTTTAAAGGTCACGGCGTGTCCGCAACCGGGTGTCCATATCACCCAAGGTGAAGCTTTAAGCGAAGTAGGGGACCTGTCCAAAGCAAACCCCTTGCATTGTCCTTGGGCGTGGCTGCAAGAGTAGACTAACTACTTTGAGCCGCAAGGAGGCCAAGCCAGACAGGTTTTCTCTTACGCGGCCGTCTTCGCAAGAGGCACCAAGGTGCAACTATCTACAAAACTGTTCCGGTTATCTAGCGTCCATAACCTGTTAGTCCATAAAAATCTGCAGGGTAACTGAGAAACATAATTAATAACAGGCAACAAACATAAACCATAAACAGATAGCAGATAAATTCACAGTGCATTAGTTTAGATTCTCCAGCGAGCGGGCATCTGACCTCTAGTGACTCTAGTGGACCTACGGATCTCACTAACTGGTTCTGCACTACAGGGTGTAGGAGGTGTTATGGGTAAGCTGGGCAGCTGTCTGCGCACTCTTTGGCTCACTAGGGGCACGGCAGGCTCACTACTAGCAGAGGGTTGATCCTCCTGTACTGCTGGTGTGGACTCTTCTGCCTCTTGGGCCGGCTGCTCTTCCAGCTCTACCGGTTCCTCTGTAGGCACTTGCAGGGCTGGCTGGAGAAAGGTGAGGACGGGTACCATGACAGCGCCGTTTACTTGTGTCCAAGACCGGGGGAAGTCTCCGAGTACGGTACTGATCATTTCTCCCCTTTCCTCTGCGGGTTGAGGGTTTCCTTGATCTTCTTCAGGGCTTTGCAGCTGCTCGGGACACTTCTTCAGGTGGTCTCTGGAGACAATGGCTGTGGTTTCTCCTCCATCCTTACTGATTACGCAGATTTTTGGGTTCTCATGGCTTGATGGCAGTACGGTGTATGTGTCCTTCTCCCACTGGTCGTCCAACTTGTGGAGCCGCCTCTTCCTCTTCAAGACCTGCTCTCCAGGTACCAGGGGAACAGCGGGAGCATACTGGTTATAAGCCTTCTCTTGCCTTTCTCTAGCTTGAGACAGACTTCGCTCGACGCTCTCCTGTACTTTCCGATACTGCTGCTGCCGTTCTGTATACCAGTCTGCCTCTGGCGAGGTGTCCTCAGGCGTCAGGACTCCCATATCCAGGTCAATAGGCAGCTTACCAGGTCTTGCTCTCATTAGGTAAGCCGGGGTACAGTTGGTGGAACCTACAGGGATGTGGTTATACAGGTCGACCAGATCGGGCAGTTTCTCAGGCCACAGACTGTGTTCTTCCAGGGGCAATGTTTTTAGCAGATCTATCACCACCTGGTTCACCTTTTCGCAGAGTCCATTGGTTTGAGGGTGATAGGGCGTTGTTCTTATCTTCTTGCAGCCATACAGGTTGCAGAACTCCTGGAAGACCTCCGCTTCGAAGGCTGGTCCTTGGTCTGTCAAAACTTGGTCCGGGTACCCGTGTGGACGGCAGAAGTGCTGCTGGAAGGCTCTAGCTGCTGTTTGAGCCGTTAAGTCCTTGACCGGGACCACCACCAGGAACCGGAAGTAATGATCTACGATTGTGAGGGCGTAGACATACCCAGATCTGCTTGGAGCCAGTTTCACATGGTCCAGGGCTACCAGTTCCAGTGGCTGTCTGGTGATGATGGGCTGCAGGGGAGTCTTCTGGCTGGCTCGGTCTTTTCTTCTCAGGTGGCACGGGCCACAGTCTCTGCACCACCTCTCGATGGCTCCTCTCATGCCTACCCAGTAGAACCGTTCACGCAACAAGAACTCCAGCTTCTTCCATCCGAAATGCCCTGCTCCGTTGTGGTATGCCTCCAGAACCATAGCCGCGTCTCGTCTTGGGACCACTACCTGCCAGGTCAACTCATGTGTTCGAGAGTTAACCATTCTCCGGCACAGCTTCTCACTGTAGAGGAACAGCTTACTTTTCTCCTTCCACAGTTGCTTGGTCTCCTCCGGAGCATCTGGGTCAAGACGGGCATCGGCCTGGGTCAGAATTTCCTTCACCAAATGGACTGCGGGATCAATGTCTTGCGTCTCTGCCCAGTTGTAGTGGGGCAAGGGATTGAACGTCACGGAGCGCCTGTCCTTCACACGGTGGGAATACAGGGTAATCCCATGACGGTGGAACGCAGGGAGCTCAACTTCTTCCAGATTTTCTGGATCTTCCCCTACGTCCGGTAAGTTCGGCATTCTAGACAGGGCATCCGCGTTGGCATTTGAGGTTCCTGCCCGGTATTTGATGGTGAATTCAAAGTTGGACAGGCGGGCCATCCATCTCTGTTCCAGGGCACCGAGCCTTGCAGTGTCCAGGTGTGTCAACGGGTTGTTATCCGTGTACACGGTGAATTTGGAGGAGGCAAGGTAATGCTTGAAACGTTCGGTCACTGCCCAAACTACTGCCAGGAACTCCAGCTTGAATGAGCTATAATTCTCAGGGTTCCTCTCCGTGGGCCATAGCTTTCGGCTGGCGTAAGCGATTACCCGTTCTTTCCCTTGCTGGATCTGGGACAGTACGGCTCCTAGCCCGATGTTGCTTGCGTCCGTGTGGAGGATAAAGGGCTGGCTGTAGTCTGGATATGCCAGGATTTTATCCCCCGTGAGGGCCATCTTCAGCTGGCAGAAGGACTCCTCTTCCAGCTTTTCCCACCTAAAGGGTGGCTTCTGGTTTTTGGCTTTCCGAGATTGACCTATCAGGAGGTCCTGCATAGGGGCTGCCATTTTGGTGAAACCGGGAATGAATCTTCGGTAGTAGCCTACCAACCCGAGGAACTGCCGCACTTCCTTTATGCTGGAGGGTCTTGGCCAGTCCTTAATCACGGTGATCTTATCAGGGTCAGTAGCTACTCCGTCAGCACTCACCACGTGTCCCAGGTATTGCACCTTTGGTTTCAGGAGGTGACACTTGGAGGGTTTCACCTTTAGGCCGTAGTTTGCCAGAGCTTCGAACACTTCTGCCAGGTGTTTCAGGTGGTCCTCGTAGGTCTTGGAATAGACGATGACATCGTCGAGATATAACAGGACCGTCTCGATGTTCCGGTGACCCAGACAGCATTCCAGCAACCGTTGGAAGGTTCCTGGTGCGTTGCAGAGCCCGAACGGCATACAGTTAAATTCGCTGAGACCCATCGGGGTGGTGAATGCAGTCTTCTCCCGGTCCGCCTCTGCTACAGGAACCTGCCAGTACCCGCTAGTGAGATCCAAAGTAGAGAAGAAGTTAGCAGATTTTAATGCAGCTAAGGACTCTTCTATACTTGGTAACGGGTACGCATCTTTGTGTGTGATACGGTTGACCTTCCTGTAGTCTACACACATTCTCATGGTGTTATCTTTCTTTTTCACTAAGACTACTGGAGCTGCCCAGGGTCTACAGCTGTCCTTGATTACCCCAGCCTCCTTCATGTCTCTAAGCATCCCCTTGGCGTGTTGGTAGTGTGCCGGGGGTACGGGTCGGTATCTCTCCTTTATGGGAGGATGGTCTCCCGTGGGGATGAGGTGTTCTACCCCCTTTACTCGCCCGCAGTCTAGCGGGTGTTTACTAAACACTCTCTCGTACTCTCCAACCACCCGATAGACTCCCTGTTTCTGGTGTGAGGGAGTGGAGTCAGTACCCAAATGTAGTTGCTGACAACAGTCCTCCATTGGTTTCTTAGAGCCGTTACCTTCCTCTGGTTGAGATGGAGGCAAGGGTTCCACGGCCTGTACAGAGTTCTGGTTGATGGTAAACAATTTGGCTAGCGTGGCATACCGGGGCAGGTGTACTTCTCTCTCCCCGATATTTATGATGCGAACGGGCACCTTCCCATGGCTTACATCGACCACCCCCCGTGCTGTCAAAATGGTGGGCCTACTGTCTGAGTAGACGGGTTCTACCATTTCTTGGTAGTCTCTAACTCTTAGACCAATAGCTGCCCGGCACCAAATCATCATCTCACTTTTTGGGGGCATGGCAATAGGGAACGGGTCACACATTCTCACGCTACCTATCTCACCACCAGATAGTTCCACCTGTTGCCGCTTCATCAGTGCCCGGATCTCTTTTTGGAGCACACGCTGCTGGCCGGAACTGGCGTTCTTGGCAACCTGCTGTAAAATGAGAATCACCTCTGCAAGACAATTTTCAATCACATTAGTTCCCAAGGTTATTCTAGGGTGACTCTCATGACGGTCTATGTCCACTATAATCAGTCCTTGTGCCGCCAGTTCGAATTTACCGATCTTAATGGTCACCTCTTTGAATCCCACCTGTGGCATGGGCTGACCATTGCTGGCGATGATACTCAGGTCGTCATCTGGGTAGCGGGTTATGTCCGAGTCATTCCACTACTGTTTAAAGAGCACGTACGGGATGGTGGTCACCTGTGACCCAGTGTCTAGTAGGGCACTCATAGGAATGCCATCGAGTACCACAGGCAAGATTGGACGTCCCCCAACGTATTTATCATGCCAGTTTGATGGGCCTGATGGTCTTATGCCTGGGAGTTGGCCCTCTACCCCAGTTTGTGCCCGTTTAAATGACAGCACCTTGCCACATGTCCGGGTTGATTGCAGCGGTGGCAGATGGGTCGTCCGTCCTCGTTGTATCTGTCGCTGGGTCTTCCTCAAGCTGGTGGGGTCCTCCTCAGTCGTTGCCACGGGACGTCCTCCGGTCCTGATTCCAGCTGGATCTTTCCTGGAGAAGAGACCTGTAAAGACTGCACAGTTCTGGTTAGCGCGGCAACGCTCTTAGTCAGCTCTTGGACCTGATGGTGCAGGTCTTTTGCCCGGTTATAGTTCAAAGCCTGCGCATCAGCTCCCACAGGCCCTGCAGACAAGGGCGCCGTCTCCTGGTGGTAAGTGATAGCAGGGCGCCTGTGGGTCACAGCGCCACCTGGTGCCGGTTCTCGGAGCACCCGGATGGCTCTGTCCTTGAACTGTGCAAAGTCCAGGTCAGGGTCCTGTAAGGCCATTGCCCGCAACTGGGTTCGGTGGGCATTGCACAGTAGACCCTCAATAAATTGTTCAGTCAACAGCTTATCTTCATTTCCCACGCTGCCAGGGTCTGCCTGCTTAATGGCTCTCAGGGCCTCTTGTAGGTTTAGAGCATAGTCTCTTATACTCTCATGTGCCCGCTGTTTACACCCGTAAAATCTGAGCTTTATTTCGGCTGAGGTGTGGGTATCAAATGTGTCTTTCAACCGGGCTAGTATTTCTCTGACAGTCCTCTTCCTCCCAGGTGGCCAGGACTTTACCTCCCTTTGGGCTGCCCCGATTAATTGGGCCACCAGGATGCTCACTTTTTGCTCTTCTGTGAGTGGGTACACCTGGAAGAGGCTATCCAGTCTTTCCCTAAAGTAATTTAGAGTATGTGACTCCCCTGAGTACTGGGGTAGCCAGGTTGCCCCCGGGATATAGGGCATGGTGAATGGCATGACTGCTGCAGCGGTTGCGCTGGCGGTGGCTGTGGCAGTGGAGCTCCCCTCGGTATCCGGCATCCTCCTCCCCCCTAGTGGACCGTGGCCTACCTTGCGATGCTCTTCTTCCGTAGGCCGCGGCTCCGCAGTCGATCGTCGGGGTTGAGGACCTGGCGTCGCGCTCCGATGACGTCAGCGTCGCTCTTCCTCCCTTCCAGGACCTTGCGCAGCGTCAGAGCGTGGGGCGGAGCTTCGGATCTCGCGCGCTTTCGGCGTCCACGCCCCTCTTCTTCCCGTGCGGCGTCCCGAAGATGGCGTCCGAAGCCGGGAAGCAGCTGCGGATGGCGGGAAGAAGGGAGAAGACGGCGGGAAACGGTCCAAGATGGCATCTGATGGCGGGAATCGGCTCCGGATGGCAGGAAACGACTCCGGACGGCGGGAAACTTCACCACAGGTAAGTATAAAAGTCTCTTTTTCAGGCACGCAGTACCCGGTGGTTGCGGGCACGAAATCCTGCCGACTACGCCAAAGTTGACGCGTCCCCTGGGCCTGTGTTGTGCAGGGGAACCCGGAACCGGGCCTGTTGTAGAATGCTGGAGGTTGTAGTCTCCGTGTGGTGGTGACCCGGTCCGTGCCCAGGGTTGTCAAACCAGTGGCAGTCTTAATGTATAGCAAATGTCCGACTACACCACCCGTGGATTGCGGTCAGTGGGGACCGCCGCTGCGCTGCCGACCGCTGAGGCTGATGTTGTTTGCGCAGCCGAGTATGGGATAACTCCCCACGGGAGAAGTATTGCCTCAGGGCAGCTAATGTGAGAGATGATGGGAGTGATGGTGTGAGGGTCCCAGTGCTAATGGTGCTGGTGCGGCAAGGAATCACAGAGACGTGAGGTGCAGTTCAGGGTCTTTACTGATGGTACAAGGCAGACCCTCCCGGGAGTACTGGCTAGTATAAGGGGCCTGGTCAGTCTGCGAGCAAGCAGGAGTTCCCCTGGCCAGGTGGAGTTGTAGGCCTCCCCATTTATCTGCACTCTTCCTGGCTACCTTGCTGTCAGCGGTTACAAGTAGCCCACGTCCCTGAGTATACCGTGTGGTGCTCACCCGTATGGCTGGAGACTTGGGGCCTTCTGTTAGCCTCCGCTCCTGGATGGTGGCGCTGGTCCCTTCTTTGTGACTGAACCTCCGGGCTTCTATGGCCAGAGGACCTGGAATCCCCTGCCGGCTGGTTTCTGCTGCTGGGTATATATCAGTCCCTACAGCCTCGGACTCCTGTGTCCGGTTTTAGTAACTTCAGCCAGGGCGAGCTATATCTCTGCTCACAGCCCCTGGCCTTCTGCCTCTGCTCCTACAGAGCTCCTGATGTATCTTTTCCTGTGTCTGCAGCTTCACTCTAGGCTCTGACTGCTCTGCTTGTTCTGCAGGCTCTGTCTCTGTCTCACCTAATCCCGCCCCAGACCCAGTTTATAAGGGCAGATTCCTCCCCTCCCAGGTCTGGGCGGGCAGTGTTGCATGCTTAGGGCTCCTGACCAGAGAAACCTCCCACTTGCTCTCAGACATAATATCTCTATTACTGTGGCAACCAGACCCCTGGGGTGTCACACGCACATGTGACATCTGCTCATCAACGGCCATTCTGAGCTGAATGTGCCTTCCCTCATCACAGCACAGCTGCTATGCAGATTGAGGCTGGGCAAGTACCAGCATGGGTGACTGGTTGGGAATTCCCGATTCCATTGACATTTTGGCTGCTGGTAATGTCATTTGGATTTTTGGATTTTTGTTTTTAAAATCTAACCTTTCCCTCCCCATTTTATTCCTTGTGAAAAGACGCACACATGTGACATCTGCAGGTCAACTGCCATTCTAAGCTGAATGTGCCTTTCCTCGTCAGATCGCAGCTGCTATGCAGCTGGAAGCCAGGCAAGTACCTTTGTGGGAGACTAGATGGGAGTCCCCAGTTACGTTGACATTTTGGCTGCTGCTATTGTCATTTGGATTTTTGTTTTTAAAATCTAACCTTTCCCTCCCATTTTATTCCTTTTGAAAAGACGCGCACATGTGACATCAGTACGTCAACGGCCATTCTATGATGAATGTGCCTTAACTTGTCAAATCGCAGCTGCTACGCGTCTTGAGGTCAGACAAGTACTGGCATGGAAGACTGGCTGCTGCTATTGTCATTTGGATTTTTGTTTTTAAAATCTAACCTTTCCCTCCCCATTTTATTCCTTTTGAAAAGACGTGCACATTTGACATCTTTCTGTCAACGGCCATTCTAAGCTGAATGTGCCTGCCCTTGTCAGATTGCAGCTGCTAAGCAGCTTGAGGCTGGGCAAGTACCAGCATGGGAGACTCACTGAGAATCGCTTGTTCTGTTGACATCTTGGCTGCTGCTATTGTTGTTTTTAAAATCTAACCTTTCCCTCCCCATCTTATTCCTTTTGAAAAGACACGCACATGTGACATCTGCACGTCAGCATTCATTTTAAGCTGATTGTGCCTGCCCTCTTCAGATCGCAGCTGCTACACAGCTTGAGGCTGGGCAAGTACCAGCATGGGAGACTGGCTGGAAATCCCTGGTTCCGTTGACATCTTAGCTGCTGCTATTGTCATTTGGATTTTTGGATTTTTGTTTTTAAATTCTAACCTTTCCCTCCCGATTTTATTCCTTTTGAAAACACGCGCACATGTGACATCTGCACGTCAACGGCCATTCTAAGCTGATTGTGCCTGCTCTCTTCAGATCACAGCTGCTACGCACCTTGTTGCTGGGCAAGTACCTGCATGGGAGACTGGCTGGGAATCCCTGGCTCCGTTGACATTTTGGCTGCTGCTATTGTCATTTGGATTTTTGTTTTTAAAATCTAAGCTTTCCCTCCCCATTTTATTCCTTTTGAAAAGACGCGCACATGTGACATCTGCACATCAATGGCAATTCTAAGTTGAATGTGCCTGTTCTCGTCAGATAACAGCAGCTACGCAGCTTGAGTTTGGGCAAGTACCAGCACGGGAGACAGGCTGGGAATCCCCGGTTCTGTTGACATTTTGGCTGCTGTTATTGTCATTTGGATTTTTGGATTTTTGTTTTTAAAATCTAACCTTTCCCTCCCCATTTTCTTCCTTTTGAAAAGATGCGCACATGTGACTCCTGCACGTCAATGGCCATTCTAATCTGAATGTGTCTTCCCGCGTCAGATTGCACCTGCTGTGCAGCTTGAGGTCGGGCAAGTACCAAAATGGGAGTATGGCTGGGAATCCCTAGTTCCGTTCACATTTTGGCTGCTGCTATTGTCATTTGTTTTGTTTTTTTTAAATTTAACCTTTCCCTCCCCATTTTATTCCTTTTGAAAAGATGCACACATGTGACATCTGCACGTTAATGGCCATTCTAAGCTGAATGTGCCTTCCCTTGTGAGATCACAGCTGCTATGCAGTTTGAGGCAGGGCAAGTACCAGAATGGGAGAATGGCTGGGAATCCTTAGTTCCGTTGACATTTTGGCTGCTGCTATTGTCATTTGGATTTTTGTTTTTAAAATCTAACCTTTCCCTCCCCATTTTATTCCTTTTGAAAAGACGCGCACATGTGACATCAGCACATCAACGGCAATTCTAAGCTGAATGTGCCTGCCCTTGTCAGATTGCAGCTGTTATGCAGCTTGAGGCTGGGCAAGTACAGTCATGGGAGACTCGCTGGGAATCCCCAGTTCCATTAACATTTTGGCTGCTGTTATTGTCATTTGGATTTTTGGATTTTTGTTTTTAAAATCTAACCTTTCCCTCCCCATTTTATTCCTTTTGAAAAGACGCGCACATGTGACAGCTGCACGTCAATGGCCATTCAAAGCTGAATGTGCCTTCCCTCATCAGAGCACCAGTGCTACGCAGCTTGCGGCTGGGCAAGTACCAGCATGGGAGACTATCTGGGAATCCACGGTTCTGTTGACATTTTGGCTGCTGCTATTGTCACTTGGATTTTTGTTTTTCAAATAATACCTTTCCCTCCCCATTTTATTCCTTTTGAAAAGACGCGCACATGTGCCATCTGCACGTCAACGGCCATTCTAAGCTGAATGTGCCTTTCCTCATCAGATTGCTGCTGCTATGCAGCTTGAGGCTGGGCAAGTACCAGAATGGGAGACTATCTTGGAATCCATGGTTCTGTTGACATTTTGGCTGCTGCTAATGTCATTTGGATTTTTGTTTTTAAAATCCAACCTTTACCTCCACATTTTATTCCTTTTGAAAAGACGCGCACATGTGACATCTGCACGTCAACGTGCATTCTAAGCTGCATGTGCCTGCCCTCATCAGATCGCAGCCGCTGCGCAGCTTGAGGCAAGGCAAGTATCAGCATTGGGGAATGGCTGGGAATACCTGGTTCCATTGACATTTTGGCTGCTGCTATTGTCATTTGGATTTTTGTTTTTCAAATCTAACCTTTCCCTCCCCATTTTATTCCTTTTGAAAAGATGCGCACATGTGACAGATGCACGTCAATGGCCATTCTAAGCTGAATGTGCCTGCCATCGTCAGATCACAGCAGCTATGCCGCTTGAGGCCAGGCAAGAACTTTCATGGGAGACTAGCTGGGAATCCCCGGTTCCATTGACATTTCGGCTGCTGTTATTGTCATTTGGATTTTTGTCTTTCAAATCTAACCTTTCTCTCCCCATTTTATTCCTTTTGAAAAGATGCGCACATGTGACATCTGCACATCAACGGCCATTCTAAGCTGAATGTGACTCCCCTCATCAGATCACAGCCGCTACACAGCTTGAGGCTGGGCAAGGACCAGCATGGGAGACTGGCTGGTATTTCCCTGTTACGTTGACATTTTGGCTGCTGCTATTGTCATTTGGATTTTTTAATTTTTGTTTTTAAAATCTAACCTTTACCTCCACATTTTATTCGTTTTGGAAAGAAGCGCACATGTGACATCTGTATGTCAACGGCCATTTTAAGCTGAATGTGGCTGACTTTGTCAGATCGCAGCTGCTATGCAGCTTTAGGCTGGGCAAGTACCAGCATGGGGGAATGGCAGGGAATCCCTGGTTCCATTGACATATTGGCTGCTGTTATTGTCATTTGGATTTTTGGAATTTTTTTTTTTAAATCTAATCTTTCCCTCCCCATTTTATTCCTTTTGAAAAGACGCTCACATGTGACATCTGCATGTTAACGGGAATTCTAAGCTGAATGTGCCTTCTCTTGCCAGATTGCAGCTGCTACGCAGCTTGAGGCCAGGCAAGTGCATGGCATGGGAAACTGGCTGGGAATCCCCGATTCCATTGACATTTTGGCTGCTGCTATTGTCATTTGGATATTTGTTTTTAAAATCTAACCTTTCCCTCCCCATTTTATTCCTTTTGAAAAGAGGCGCTCATGTGACTTCTGCACATCAACGGCAATTCTAAGCTGAATGTGCCTGCCCTTGTCAGCTTGCAGCCACTATGTAGCTGGAGGCCAGGCAAGTACTGGAATGGGAAACTGGCTGGGAATTCCCAGTTCCATTGACATTTTGGCTGCTGCTATTGTCATTTGGATTTTTGTTTTTCAAATCTAACCTCTCCCTCCCCATTTTATTCCTTTTGAAAAGACACGCACATGTGACATCTGCACGTCAACGGCCACTCTAAGCTGAATGTGCCTGCCCTCGTCAGATCGCAGCCACTACGCAGCTTGAGGCTGGGCAGTACCATTATGGGAGACTGGCTGGGATCCCATGTTTCCGTTGACAATTTGGCTGCTGCTATTGTTATTTGTATTTTTGTTTTTAAAATCTAACCTCTCCCGCCGCATTTTATTCATTTTGAAAAGACGCACACATGTAATATCTGCACATCAGCAGCCATTCTAAGCTGAATGTGCCTTCCCTTGTCAAATTGCAACTGCTGTGCAGCTTGAAACTGGGCAAATACCTTCATGGGAGACTTGTTGGGAATCCCTGTTTCTGTTAACATTTTGGCTGCTGCTATTGTCATTTGGATTTTTGGAATTTCGTTTTTAAAATCTTACCTTTCCCTCCCCATTTTATTCCTTTTGAAAAGACGCGCATATGTGGCATCTGCACGTCAACGGCCATTCTAAGCTGAATGTGCTTTCCCTCGTCAGATCACAGCCGCAACGCAGCTTGAGGCCAGTCAAGTACTGGCATGGGAGACTGGCTGGGGATCCCAGTTGTCGTTGACTTTTTAGCTGTTGCTATTGTCATTTGGATTTTGGATTTTTGTTTTTAAAATCTAACCTTTCCCTCCCCATTTTATTCCTTTTGAAAAGACGCGCACATGTAACATCTGCACGTCAGCGGCCATTCTAAGCTGAATGTCTCTCCTCTTGTCAGATAGCAGCTGCTGTGCAACTTGAGGCAAGGCAAGTTCCAGTATGGGAGACTGGCTGTGAATCCCCAATTCCATTGACATTTTGGCTTCTGCTATTGTCATTTGAATTTTTGTTTTTAATATCTTACCTTTCCCTCCCCATTTTATTCCTTTTGAAAAGACACGCACATGTGAAATCTACATGTTAGCAGCCATTCTAAGCTTAATGTGCCTGCTCTCATCAGATCGCAGCTTGAGGCTGGGCTAGTACTGGCATCGGAGACTGGCTGGGAATCCACGGTTCCATTGACAATTTGGCTGCAGCTATTGTCATTTGAATTTTTGGATTTTTGTTTTTAAAATCTAGCCTTTCCCTCCCCATAATATTCCTTTTGAAAAGATGTGCACATCTGTCACCTGCAAGTCAACAGCCATTCTAAGATGAATGTGCCTGCCCTCGTCAGATCGCAGCCGCTACGCAGCTTGGGGCCGGGCAAGTACAGGCATGGGAAACTAGCTGGTAATCCCTTGTTCCGTTGACATTTTGGCTGCTGCTATTGTCATTTGGATTTTTGTTATTAAATTCTAACTAGTGTTGAGCCAACCCGTAGTGTTCGAGTTCGGTTCGGTTCGTCGAACACCGTTAAAACCAATGGCAGGCAAACAAAAACACATAGAAACACCTTCAAATGTGTCCAAAAGCTGACAAACTGCTCAGAAGACACAACTAACACATGGAAAAGTGACAAGTATGTATAGTCATGCGAAAAGAAAAGAGGTGGAGGAGTAAAAGGAGGGGGAGACACAGATATAGGCATGTCATGCCCTTCTAAAATCCAAAAAGTGAGAAGCCGACACGTTCAGTCGGTTCCTGCCCGTGCCACCTCCGTGTCGCCGGGTTTGTGCCAGAGCCGCGGTGAACCCTGACGGCCAGCCCCCCTCTCCCAATACTGGTGCCTGTCCGCTGGTGGGTCGAGCGAGCCCCCCTGTGGTGGAGGCAGCTCTAAGCTTTTTAATTTAAATTGTCTCTCTAATTTGAATGAATACACTTTAAATCCATTTACAAGGATCTATTGGAGGGCAAGTCTCATGCCAGCAGCCGCGTAATTCCAGCTCCAGTAGCGTCCACTAAAGCTGCTACAGTTAAAAAGCTTTTATCAGGATCGAGCTCGGCTGTCCACCGCAAGGCATCCTACTGCCAGTCCCAGCCCCTATGCCTTGGGGTGCCTCCTGATGCTCTTCACTGAGTATCCCGTGGTCCCGAAGCATTTCCTTTGAAAAAATTAAGTGTCCAAACTACAGGTGGTGTAGCTTGCTTAACAGCCGGGATAATCCGCTGACTAGCAGACACTGCTACTAGGCACAAAGTATTTCCTGGGCTAGATGAATTTAAAAATTTGTAATTAGATACTCTCGTTGGATGCTGAGAAAGCATTCCATAGAGTCTCCTGGCACGCCATATATGATTCTCTTAAAAAGCTTGGGGTAGGGGTCTAGGGGACCCTTTTATAGCCAAAATCACGGCCCTGTATCACAATACGTCACCTAGGCTGAAGATAAATGGAACTGTAGCACCCTGAGGGCTCGGTTGCTACAGAGGTATTGCACCTCACCCAGAGGTGTGATATCTCACTCTCAGGTAAGGATGGAGTGTGGATCAGGACCCGACACCTGCATGCATTACACCACATTGCCGTGGGGCAGGGCGACCAATATGCCTCTGAGATGGGCACGACAGTCCCTGTCCCTGGCTGGAGTGTGGGGAGGGAACACTGAGGAAGGGGAACCCTGTTGTGCAGGAGCAGGGAGGAAGCAGTACCTGGGTGCATTTAGAAGGGAGTATAAAAGGTGGGCACCATCTTAGTTCAGTGCAGAGAAGTCTGAGCAGAAGTGGCAGGGAGCAGGGGCTCTGCATGAGCTCTGCTCCGGAGGCGGGCCTAGTAACAGAGGCCCAGGCCTGGAAGAGGGAGAAGGAAGGAAGAGGAGCGGAGAAGGCTCCAGGAACAAGGAATGAAGGGATCCCAGGGGTGCGGACGGGCAAGTCGCCACCGCACGCCCGAATCCACCTGCGTGGAGGGGTCAGGTCAAAGGGGGAGACCGGTCCCCGAAACTAGTGGAGGCAGGAAATGAAATGACCCTCAGCTAGAAACCGGAGGCTGTGACATTTTATGTGGCCCAGCCCCTCGCTACACCCGCTAGGAAGGCACCACATAGGGTCAGGGAAATTGGCGCCAAGTTAACCAAGAGGAGGCCCGAGGCAGCCGGACAGAAGGGTTGGTAAGAAACGCCAGACAAAGGACACACAAAGGGGGTCCTGTGAAGCGCTCCAAAGTTATCTGGGAGTTGTCTGAGCCCCTCACCTGGTGAGCACAGTACGACGTGGGCAGCCGTTACCTGCAGACGTGGTCTGGATAATAAGAACTGTGAGTAAAGGCCCTGGACTGCATCACTGACTCCGTGTCGTTACTGCTGCTGCCCTGCACCATCACCCCCATCCTCCGCATACACTGCCCTGAGGCTATACTCCTCCCGTGGGGAGTTATGCTACGCTCTGCTGCACCCACAACACCAGCCTCAGCGGTCTGCCCTGCAGCGGCGGTTCACTCTGACCGCAATCCACGGGTGGTGTAGTCGGACATTTAAACATCAAAACCACATAAATAGTTCCGCCACTGGTTTGACCACCCTGAGCCACGGAACCGGGTCGCCGCCACGAAGACTACAACCACCAGCATCCACCAAAAAGGGTCTGGCTCCGGGTGTCCCAAGGCCCAGGGGGTGCATCAGAACATTTTCATCACCTTTCACAATCACCAATGGGACAAGGCAGGGATGTCCTCTGTCCCCTCTCTTAAACATCCTAGTGACGGAGCACCTGCTCTCATCAATTCGCCATATCCCCAATATTAGGTGGATTGAGGTGGGAGTCACCGAGTACAAGTGCTCTCTATTTGCTGATGATGTCCTAGTATATATCACTCAATCACATATATCCATCCATGCTGTTATGGCTGAAATAGATCACTTTGTTACATGGTCAAATTTTAAAATCAATGTAGCGAAGTCTGAGGCCCTCGATGTCTCCCTCCCCAAATCCATATAGGATTCCATCCAGTCCAACTTTCCCTTTGCCTGGCCCTCACAGGGTATCAAATACTTAGGAATTCCTATTCATAGAGACCTCTCCCATCTAAGTTATCTTAATTTTGGGCCCTTTATTGAACAACTCCATACAGACCACGGTTGGCAAGTTAGAACTGTAAGATTCACTACGTGAACCACTGGTGTTTTGTGGAAAAGCACATGTACACTGTGTTCCAAATTATTATGCAAAAAGTGTTTAGGAGTGATAAGGGAAGAATTTGTTTGTTTGTCAATTAAACTCATTGATGGCGATGTGTGTCAGGGCTCTTTATATCACTGTAAGCAATTGCAGACACCTGTGCTAATTAGTTTGGCAGGTGTGTCCAATGAAAGGCAAGACTACTTAAGAAGGCTGTCTCACATTATTAAGCAGCCTACATTTTCTGCCAAAATGGGAAAGAAAAAGGATGTGTCGGCTGCTGAGAAGCAACAAATTGTGGAGTGTTTAGGTCAAGGCATGACTACAAACAACATTGTGCGATGATCAGGATGAAGTGTCTTGGCAATCAAGAAGTATGTAGCTGATTCACAGTACACACGTGTGCGTGCTGATAAGGGCAAATTGAGGACTCTTTCCTACAGGCAATTACGTCAGGTTAAAAGAGCAGTGGCAAAAAAGCCTTGTCATAGCAGCAGACACGTTTTTGAAGCTGCTGGTGCCTCCAACGTCCCCCGAACAACAAGATGCAGGGTCCTTCAGAGGTTTGCAGCTGTGCATACGCCATCCTGTCGACCTCCTCTATCCACTTCACACAAGCAGAAACGGCTCCAGTGGGCCAAACATTACATGAAGACTGATTTCAAAACTGTTTTGTTCACGGATGAGTGCCTTGCAGCGCTCGATGGTCCAGATGGATGGAGTTGAGGATGGCTGGTTGATGGACACCCCACGCAAACACGGCTACAGCGCCAACAAGGAGGAGGTGGAGTAATGTTTTGGGCTGGAATCATGGGGAGAGAGATTGTCGGCCCCTTTAGGATCCCTGAAGGTGCTAAAGATGAACTCCATAATGTATGTGGATTTTCTCAAACAGCACTTCCTGCCATGGTTCAATAAGAAGAACCGTGTATTTCACAGCAAGATCATTTTTTTGCATGATAATGCACCATCTCATGCTGCACATAAAACATCTGCATCTCTGGCTGATATGGGCATAAAAGGGGACAAACTTATGGTGTGACCCCCATGCTCCCCTGACCTCTACCCCATTCAGAACCTCTGGAGCATCATCAAAAGGAGTGTCTATGATGGCGGGAGGCAGTTCACATCTAAGCAACAGCTCTGGGAGGGTATTCTGTCCTCATGCAAAACAATTGAAGCAGAAACCATCCAAAACTTGACAAGTTCAATGGACGAGAGAGTTCAGAAGCTCCTTTCGAACAAGGGGTCCTATGTGAAAGTGTAACATCACCTAGAATAAAGTTTTGAGTTGAAAACTGTTTGATTTCAGTTTCTAATAACCTGCTAATGCTTATAATTTCAAAAATGACCATTTTTTGGGTCTTTATTAAAATGAAAAGGTTGATCGAAAAGTTTGGGGGATCTAAGAGTGTGGCAACCCAGTAGTCATGATTACTTCGAATTCTGACAATATGAGGGTCATGTTGCAGGTAGTGCAGCAAGAAGGCACTTATGTGTCTTGCGCATGTCGGAGCCCCAAAATTATTTTCCGGGCTAGATGCAGCTAAAAATTATTATTAATTTTAAATCTGGTGGAGCTTAGTATAGATGGCCTAATAGGATCAGTGCTGCACACTGCTACAAAGCCCAAATTATTTTCCAGTCAAGATACAGATAACATGATTAGTAATTTTAAATCTGGTGGAGCTTATTATAGATGGCCTAATAGAATCAGTGCTGCACACTGCTACAAAGCCCGAATTATTTTCCAGCCAAGATACAGATAAACATGATAAGTAATTTGAAAGCTTAAAACGGTTGGTAGGGTGATTTTAACCAATCATCAAGCTTTTACTCTCCCCAGGATGACACAGGGGTAGAAAAGTCGTTTCGAATCCATGATTTGTTCATCTTTATGAACGTGAGTCTGTCTACATTATCAGTGGAGAGCCGCGTGCGCTTATCTGTCAGCACACCACCAGCAGTGCTGAACACACGTTCAGACAGAATGCTGGCTGCGGGGCATGACAAGATCTCCAAGGCGTAAGTGGCTAGCTCCGGCCATTTATCCAGATTGGAAGCCCAAAAGAGCAAGGGTCCAGTGACACAGTCATAGCTTCAATGTTTACTTGGAGATACTCCTGTACCATCGTCTCTAGGCGTTGACTATGTGTCAGACTTCTTGTCTCCTGTGGCCTTGCAAAGGTTGGGCTAAAAAAGTGGTGAAATGATTCCGCAAAATTGATGTTACCAGCAGATACTGTGGTTCTGTTACGGTTTGAGTGCTGAACACTTGACGGTCCCACGGTTGGCAAGTTGGAACTGTGAGATTCACTACGTGCACCACTGGTGTTTTGTGGAAAAGCACATGTAAGATTCTGCAACAGTCTCTGCTGATACTCCTGCATGCGTGCATCCCTTTCTATGGCAGGAATAATTTCTGCAAATTTACTTTTGTACCGGGGATCTAACAGTGTGGCAACCCAGTAGTCAGGATTATTTCTAATTCTCACAATTCGAGGGTCATGTTGCAGGTAGTGCAGCAAGAAGGCACTCATGTGTGTTGCGCATCCAGGAGCACCAAGTCCCTGTTGTGTTGGTGGCGAGGTAACAATCATGCTTCCTTCCTCTGTCCTCTCCCCCCAACCTCGCACAACAGAAATGTGATCAAGGTCTCCCTCATCTGATGAGTCTTCCATCAGTTCGTCCTCCACTTCTTCCTGGGCTCCTGCACCTTCCTCACTAGTTTGGCTGCTACCATGCGCCCTGGTAAAACCATCTCCCCCACCCTCACATGCCTGCCGCCTTGCTGCTGCCGACCGTCTGGACCTTGCAGATGTTAGCCCTTCCGCATACAACTCCTCCTCCTCTACTTCCTCCACCTCCTCTTGTGCCACCACCTGACTCCGAATTCTGTTTAACATGTGCTCCAGCATGTAAATCACCGGAATAGTCATGCTGATAATGGCATCGTCAGCACTAAACATCTTCGTCGCCATTTCAAAACTGTGCAGAAGGGTGCATAGATCCCTGATCTGAGACCACTCCTCCAGCGTGATTTGCCCCACCTCTGGATCTCGTTGGCCCAGGCTATACGTCAGAACGTATTGCAGCAGGGCTGGTCAGTGCTGCCACAGTCGCTGCAACATGTGCAGAGTTGAATTCCACCGGGTAGGCACATCGCATTTTAGCCGGTGAAGTGGCAGGCCCAACGTCTTCTGTAGAGATGTAAGTCGCTGAGCTGCGGGATGCGAACGGCGGAAGTGAGCACACAGCGACCGTGCCCTCTGCAGAAGGCCATCTAGTCTGGGATAGTGGGCTAAAAATTGCTGGACAACCAGGTTCAACACGTGAGCCATACATGGCACGTGTGTGACATTGCCCCGGCGAAGGGCCGCACCCAGGTTTGTAGCATTGTCGCACACGGCCTTCCCTGGTTTCAGGTCCAGTGGAGACAACCATTCATGAAATTGGTTCTCCAGAGCTGACCACAACTCCTCAGCTGTGTGACTCACATTTCCCAGACATTTCAAAGTAAAAACCGCCTGATGACGTTGAGCCCTACTGCCAGCATAGTAAGGAGGTGTGCAGGATCCCTTCTGCGCAGTTAGAAAGCTTGTGGCATGACCAGACAGGCTTTGGGTGCAGGTGGAAGACCGAGAGGAGGTTGAGGAGGCAGAAGCAGTGGAGGAACTTTGACATAAAGAGGATTGACGCACAACTCGTGGGGACGGCAAGACTTGGACAGCAGCCCCTTGTCCTGCTGTCACCATAGTTACCCAGTGCCCAGTCAGCGACATGTAACGCCCCTGTCCATGCCAACTCGTCCAAGTGTATGTGGTGAAATGCACCCTGTCACACACAGAGTTTCTCAAAGAAGCGGTGATGTTGTGTGCGACATGCTGGTGGAGCGCAGGCACATCTTTCTTTGAGAAGTAGTGCCGACTGGGCATCTGGTACTGGCGCACTGCGACCGACATAAGGTCTCGAAAATCCTCTGTGTCCAAGGCAGCATTTCTGTAGCCAAGAGCTTGCAGATGGTGAAATTCAACCTCTTAGCTTTCTCATGGCTAGGAGGAAATGGTCTTTTACTTGTCCACATCTAAGGGACCGAGGGCTGGCTATTGTGCTTAGACGGGGTTGATAAGGGTGTCCCCGGCAAACTGCCCGTCAGTGAGGAAGATGCAGGCGGACATGTTAGGTTGCCTTGATCCAAAGGTGGTGCTATCGATGTCGGACAGTGCTCAACACCAGCTGGTGTTACCACCTCGAAAGAAAATGATGACCTGCCAATCACGCTGGCTGTTGCGGGTAAAGTGGTGGCAGGTCTTCGCTCCAAAACAGGTGTGACTGCTGTCCCCCCAGTCACAGAGGATGAAGAGGCCGCGGATGCACAAGATATGGCAGACGGTGGTTGGCCCGGCCGGCTAGGCCGCATTGTAGCACACTGAGCTTCCCACTGCAACTTATGCTTCATGTCCATGTGCCGGTTCATGCATGAAGTACTCAAACTATGTATTTTTTGGCCTCTACTTAGCTTTTGCTGACAAATGTTACAGATAACACGAGCTGGGTCATCTTTATCGATCTGAAAAAATGCCCAGGCTATGCAAGGCTTAGCACCCATGCGACCTGAAGAGCCACCACGATTTTTGGTGAGAGGCAGAGTTGTGTTTGAGGATGCAGTTGTTGACGTGCTTCCAGTAAAATGTCTCTGTCCAGGAAGGCGCAACCTGACCTTGTCGTCACTAGCATCTTCCTCCACCTCCTCTGCTGACCTCATCTCTTGGCTGACTGTGGGTTGACAGGAAGTGGGATCTCCAACCTAATCACCATCACCCTGTGCGTTATCACACCCGTCGTCCTCAGAGCCAACCTGTTCCTGCCCTGACAAAATACTAAAGTTGTCGCTCCAATCAGGTATTTGAGTCTCATCATCGTCTTCCTCATTGTCTCCACCAACAGGAGTTACAGTTTGGGAATGAGGGTCTACATTATGATCAGAACCTTCTGCGTCTGGTCCTGGATCCGACTCATAAAGATTCTGGGCATCAGTGCAGATCATTTCCTCGTCTGGATTCACAGAAGCGCTGGAGTCGACCTCTGATTCCCAGGCTATAGTATGAGTAAACAGCTCTGCAGACTCAACCATCTGTTCTACCTCATACTCAGACGGGCAGCTGGAGATTTGGGAGCTGTGAGGAAGCAAGTGCGATTGGGGTGACACCTTTGAGGACTGGAGAATTTGTGATGTTGAAGTTGATGTGGAGGAGAGCCCACTTAAAGGAGCACTTGATATCCGTTGAAGCACCTGCTGTTTTTGTGCCTCATCTGGAATTTGTAGCGGTTGGCGTGGCCGTAAGAAAGGGATCTTATCACATTGTCCGCTAAAAGAAGTAGACATTTTAGTTTGGCTGGAAGATGGTCTTTCTTCTGCAGATGTTACTGTTGCTTTAACACCTACCCCAGGGACACAACCTTTTTTCCCCTTCCCAACACGCCTATTCCCCTTTCCACCAGCAGCAGGCCTTTTTCCACTCATTTTGGTGGTTAACTAATTCACAACACTGAAGTTGTTTGCACAAAAAAACAATGGATGGGAACCGAGCAGAGCTGAGTGGATAAACTGTGGTATTTGGCCAAAACTATTGGCTGGTTAGATGCAGAAAAAAATTATATTCAATTTGCAACCTGATGGAGGTCAGTATAGATGGACTAATAGAACAAGTCCCACACACAGCTAGAAGCCCAAATATTTTTTCAGAGGTAGATGCAGAAAAAAATATATTCAGTTTGCAACCTGATGGAGGTCAGTATAGATGGACTAATAGAGAAAGTCCCACACACTGCTAGAAGGCCAAATATTTTTTCAGAGCTAGATGCAGAAAAAAATTATATTCAGTTTGCAACCTGATGGAGGTCAGTATAGATGGACTAATAGAGAAAGTCCCACACACTGCTAGAAGGCCAAATATTTTTTCAGAGCTAGATGCAGAAAAAAATATATTCAGTTTGCAACCTGATGGAGATCTCTATAGATGGATTAATAGAACAAGTCCCACACACAGCTAGAAGCCCAATATTTTTTCAGAGGTAGATGAAGAAAAAAATATATGCAGTTTGCAACCTGATGGAGGTCAGTATAGATGGACTAATACAACAAGTCCCACACACAGCTAGAAGCCCAATATTTTTTCAGAGGTAGATGCAGAAAAAAATATATTCAGTTTGCAACCTGATGGAGGTCTGTATAGATGGATTAATAGAACAAGTCCCACACACAGCTAGAAGCCCAATATTTTTTCAGAGGTAGATGAAGAAAAAAATATATTCAGTTTGCAACCTGATGGAGGTCAGTATAGATGGACTAATACAACAAGTCCCACACACAGCTAGAAGCCCAATATTTTTTCAGAGGTAGATGCAGAAAAAAATATATTCAGTTTGCAACCTGATGGAGGTCAGTATAGATGGACTAATACAACAAGTCCCACATACAGCTAGAAGCCCAAGATTTTTTCAGAGGTAGATTCAGAAAATAATATATTCAGTTTGCAACCTGATGGAGGTCTGTATAGGTGGATTAATAGAACAAGTCCCACACACAGCTAGAAGCCCAATATTTTTTCAGAGGTAGATGCAGAAAAAAATATATTCAGTTTGCAACCTGATGGAGGTCAGTATAGATGGACTAATACAACAAGTCCCACACACAGCTAGAAGCCCAATATTTTTTCAGAGGTAGATGCAGAAAAAAATATATTAAGTTTGCAACCTGATGGAGGTCAGTATAGATGGACTAATACAACAAGTCCCACACACAGCTAGAAGCCCAATATTTTTTCAGAGGTAGATGCAGAAAAAAATATATTCAGTTTGCAACCTGATGGAGGTCAGTATAGATGGACTAATACAACAAGTCCCACACACAGCTAGAAGCCCAATATTTTTTCAGAGGTAGATGCAGAAAAAAAATATTCAGTTTGCAACCTGATGGAGGTCTTCATTGTTCCTGCAGAGATCCATCCAATGCCCCTCCCCCGAACCCGCTGTACACTCAAACTGCGTATTAACATTAATTTTCATCATTACTGAGAAATAATCCAGTTATGATTTTGGTGCACGAACAGTTATTGAACAGCCGAATTTTTCTCAAATCGTTCGTGTTTGCCGAACGGCTTGAATTTGAGATTGGCGAACAGTTAGAGTAGAACAACGCTTATCTCTACTTGGAATTCCCAGCCAGTCTCCCATGATGGTACTTGACCAATCTCAAGCTACGTAGCGGCTGCAATCTGACGAGGACAAGCACATTCAGCTTAGAAAGGCCGTTGATGTGCAGATGTCACATGTGCGTGTCTTTTCAAAATGAATAAAATGGGGAGGGAAATTTTAGATTTTATAAACAAATATCCAAATTACAATAGCGGCTGCGAAAATGTGACTGGAACGGGGGATTCCCAGTTAGTCACCCATGTCTCTACTTGCTCAGCCTCAAGCTGCATAAAGGCTGCGATATGACAAGGGCAGGTACATTCAGCTTAGAATGGCCGTTGACGTGCAGATGTCACATGTTCGCGTCTTTTCAAAAGGAATAAAATGGGGAGGGAAAGGATGGATTCTAAAAAAAAAAATCCAAAAATCCAAATGACAATAGCAGCTGCCAACAGAACCGGGGATTCCCAGCCAGTCTCCCATGCTGGTACTTGCCCATCCTCAAGCTGCGTTGCGGCTGTGTTCTGACGAGGGCAGGTACATTCAGCTTAGAATGGCCCCTGACATGCCTATGTCACATGTGCGTGTCTTTTCAAAAGGAATAAAATGGGGAGGGAAAAGATAGAATTTAAAAGCAAAAAGCCAAATGACAATAGCACCAGCCAAAATGTTAACGGAACCAGTGATTCCCAGCCAGCCTCCCATGCTGGTACTTGCCCAGACTCAAGCTGCATAGCTGCTGTGATCTAACAAGGTTAGGCACATTAAGTTGAGTGTGGCCGTTAACGTATAGATGACACATGTGCACGTCTTTTCAAAAGGAATAAATTGGGGAGGGAAAGGTTAGATTTTAAAAACAAAAATCCAAATGACAATAGCAGCAGCCAAAATGTCAATGGAAACAGGGACTCCCAGCCACTCTTCCATGCTGGTACATACCCAACCTCAAGCTGCATTGCAGCTGTGATCTGACGAGAGCAGGCACATTCAGTTTAGAATGGCCGTTGACGTGCCAATGTCACATGTGCGTGTCTTTTCAAAAGGAATAAAATGGGGAGGGAAAAGTTAGAATTTAAAAGCAAAAAGCCAAAAATCCAAATGACAATAGCACCAGCCAAAATGTTAACAGAACCAGGATTCCCAGCCAGTCTCCCATGCTGGTATTTGCCCAGAAACAAGCTGCATAGCTGCTGTGATCTAATGAGGGTAGACACATTAAGCTGAGTGTGGCCGTTGATGTGTGGATGTCACATGTGCGCGTGTTTTCAAAAGGAATAAATTGGGGAGGGAAAAGTTAGATTTCAAAAACAAAAATCCAAATGACAAAAGCAGCTGCCAAAATTTCAACAAAACTGGGGATTCCCAGCCAGTGTCCCATGCTGGTACTTGCCCAGCCTCAAGCTGCATTGCAGCTGTGATCTGACGAGGGCAGGCACATTCAGCTTAGAATGGCCATTGACCTGCAGATGTCACATGTGCGCGTCTTTTCAAAAGGAATAAAATGGGGAGGGAAAGGTTTGAATTTAAAAACAAAAATTCAAAAATCCAAATGACAATAGCAGCAGCCAAAATGTCAATGGAACAGGGGACTCCAAGCCAGTCTCCCATGCTGGTACTTGCCCAACCTCAAGCTGTGTAGCGGCTGCGATCTGACAAGGGAAGGCATGTTCAGCTTAGAATGGCCATTGACCTGCAGATGTCACATGTGCGCGTCTTTTCAAAAGGAATAAAATGGGGAGGGAAAGGTTAGATTTTAAAAACAAAAATCCAAATGACAATAGCAGCAACCATAATGTCATTGGAACCGAGGATATTCAGCCAGTCACCCATACCAGCACTTGCCCGGCTTCAAGTTGCATAGCAGCTGTGATCTGAAGAGGGTAGGTACATTCAGCTTAGAATGGCCAATGACGTGTGGATGTCACATGTGCACGTCTTTTCAAAAGGAATAAAATGGGGAGGGAAAAGTTAGATTTTAAAAACAAAAATCCAAAAATCCAAATGACAATAGCAGCAGCAAAAATGTTGACGGAACTGGGGAGTCCCAGCCAGACTCCCATGTTGGTACTTGCCCAACCTCAAGCAGTGTAGCGGCTGTGATCTGACCCAGGAAGGAACATTCAGCTTAGAAGGCCGTTGACGTGCAGATTTTACATGTGCGCGTCTTTTCAAAACGAATAAAATGGGGAGGGAAAGGTTAGATATTAAAAACAAAAATCCAATAATCCAAATGACAATAGCAGCAGCCAAAATGTCAATGAACCTGGGGATTCCCAGCCAGTCTCCCATGCTGGTACTTGCCCAGCCTCAAGGTGCGTAGCAGCTGCAATCTGACGAGGGAAGGCACATTCAACTTAGAATGGCCGTTGACATGCAAATATCACAAGTGCGCGTCTTTTCAAAAGGAATAAAACGGGGAGGGAAAGGTTAGATTTTTAAACCAAAAATCCAAATGACAATAGCAGCAGCCAAATTGTCAAAGAAACAGGGAATTCCCAGCCAGTCTCACATGCCGGTACTTGCCCAACCTCAAGCTTCGTAGTGGCTGCGATCTGACCCAAGAAGGAACATACAGCTTAGAAGGCCGTTGACGTACAAATGTTACATGTGCGCGTCTTTTCAAAAGGAATAAAATGGGGAGGGAAAGGTTAGATTTTAAAAACAAAAATCCAAAAATCCCAATGACAATAGCAGCAGCCAAAATGTCCACGGAAGAGGTGATTCCCTGCCAGCCTCCTATGCCTGTACTTGCCCAGCCACAAGGTGCGTAGTGGCTGCGATCTGACAAGGGCAGACACATTCAGCTTAGAATGGCTGTTGACGTGCAGATGTCACATGTGCGTGTCTTTTCAAAAGGAATAAAATGGGGAGGGAAAGGTTAGATTTTAAAAACCAAAAATCCAAATGACAATAGCAGCAGCCAAAATGTTAATTGAAGCGGGGATTCCCAGCCAGTCTCCCATGCATGTACTTGCCCATCCTCAAGCTGCACAGCAGCTGCAATTTGACAAGTGTAAGCACATTCAGCTTAGAATGGCCGTTGACATGCAGATATCACATGTGCGCGTCTTTTCAAAAGGAATAAAATGGATAGGGAAAAGTTAGATTTTAAAAACAAAAATCTAAAAATCCAAATGACAATAGCAGAGGCCAAAATGTCTATGGAACTGGGGATTCACAGCCAGCCACCCATGCCGGTACTTGCCCTGCCTCAAGCTGTGTAGCGGCTGCAATTTGACGAGGGTAGGCAAATTCAGCTTAGAATGGCCGTTGATGTGCAGAATTCACATGTGAGCGTCTTTTCAAAAGGAATAAAATGGGGAGGGAAAGGTTAGATTTTAAAAACAAAAATCCAAAAATCCAAATGACAATAACAGCAGCAGCAGCCAAAATGTCAATGGAACTGGGCATTCCCAGCTTTTCTCCCATGCCGTTACTTGCCCAGCCTCAAAGTGCGTAGCGGCTGCAATCTGACACGGACAGGCACATTTAGCTTAGAATGACCATTGACATGCAGATGCTACATGTGCGCGTCTTTTCAAAAGGAATAAAATGGGGAGGGATAGGTTAGAGTTTAAAAACAAAAATTCAAATAACAATAGCAGCAGTCAAAATGTTTTTGGAACAGGGTATTCCCAGCCTGCCACCCATGCCTGTACTTGCCCAACCTCAAAATGTGTAGCAGTTGCAATCTGACAAGGGAAGGCACATTCAGCTTAGAATGGCCGTTGACCTGCAGATGTCACATGTGCGCGTCTTTTCAAAAGGAATAAAATAGGGAGGGAAAGGTTTGATTTTAAAAACAAAAATTCAAAAATCCAAATGACAATAGCAGCAGCCAAAATGTCAATGGAACAGGGGACTCCAAGCCAGTCTCCCATGCTGGTACTTGCCCAACCTCAAGCTGCGTAGCGGCTGCGATCTGACAAGGGAAGGCACGTTCAGCTTAGAATGGCCATTGACCTGCAGATGTCACATGTGCGCGTCTTTTCAAAAGGAATAAAATGGGGAGGGAAAGGTTAGATTTTAAAAACAAAAATCCAAATGACATTACCAGCAGCCAAAATGTCAATGGAATCGGGGATTCCCAGCCAGTCACCCATGCCAGTACTTGCCCAGCCTCAATCTGCATAGCAGCTGCGCTCTGATGAGGGAAGGCACATTTAGCTCAGAATGGCTGTTGATGAGCAGATGTCACATGTGCAAGTGACACCCCAGGGGTCTGGTTGCCACAGTAACAGAGATATTATGTCTGAGAGCAAGTGGGAGGTTTCTCTGGTCAGGAGCCCTAAGCATGCAACACTGCCCGCCCAGACCTGGGAGGGGAGGAATCTGCCCTTATAAACTGGGTCTGGGGCGGGATTAGGTGAGACAGAGACAGAGCCTGCAGAACAAGCAGAGCAGTCAGAGCCTAGAGTGAAGCTGCAGACACAGGAAAAGATACATCAGGAGCTCTGTAGGAGCAGAGGCAGAAGGCCAGGGGCTGTGAGCAGAGATATAGCTCGCCCTGGCTGAAGTTACTAAAACCGGACACAGGAGTCTGAGGCTGTGGGGACTGATATATACCCAGCAGCAGAAACCAGCCGGGAGGGGATTCCAGGTCCTCTGGCCATAGAAGCCCGGAGGCTCAGTCACAAAGAAGGGACCAGCGCCGCCATCCAGGAGCGGAGGCTAACAGAAGGCCCCAAGTCTCCAGCCATACGGGTGAGCACCACACAGTATACTCAGGGATGTGGGCTACTTGGAACCGCTGACAGCAAGGTAGCCAGGAAGAGTGCAGATAAACGGGGAGGCCTTCAACTCCACCTGGCCAGGGGAACTCCTGCTTGCTCGCAAACTGACCAGGCCCCTTATACTAGCCAGTACTCCCGGGAGGGTCTGCCTTGTACCATCAGTAAAGACCCTGAACTGCACCTCACGTCTCTGTGATTCCTTGCCGCACCAGCACCATTAGCACTGGGACCCTCACACCATCACTCCCATCATCTCTCACATTAGCTGCCCTGAGTCAATACTTCTCCCGTGGGGAGTTATCCCATACTCGGCTGCGCAAACAACATCAGTCTCAGCGGTCGGCAGCGCAGCGGCGGTCCCCACTGACCGCAATCCACGGGTGGCGTAGTCGGACATTTGCTATACATTAAGACTGCCACTGGTTTGACCACCCTGGGCACGGACCGGGTCACCACCACACGGAGACTACAACCCCCAGCATTCTACAACAGGCCCGGTTCCGGGTTCCCCTGCACAACACAGGCCCAGGGGGCGCGTCAACTTTGGCGTAGTCGGCAGGATTTCGTGCCCGCAACCACCGGGTACTGCGTGCCTGAAAAAGAGACTTTTATACTTACCTGTGGTGAAGTTTCCCGCCGTCCGGCGTCGTTTCCCGCCATCAGACGCCATCTTGGACCGTTTCCCGCCGTCTTCTGCCTTCTTCCCGCCATCCGCAGCTGCTTCCCGCCTTCGGACGCCATCTTCGGGACGCCGCACGGGAAGAAGAGGGGCGTGGACGCCGAAAGCGCGCGAGATCCGAAGCTCCGCCCCACGCTCTGACGCTGCGCAAGGTCCTGGAAGGGAGGAAGAGCGACGCTGACGTCATCGGAGCGCGACGCCAGGTCCTCAACCCCGACGATCGACTGCGGAGCTGCGGCCTATGAAAGAAGAGCATCGCAAGGTAGGCCAAGGTGCACTAGGGGGGAGGAGGATGCCGGATACCGAGGTGAGCTCCACTGCCACAGCCACCGCCAGTGCAACCGCTGCAGCAGTCATGCCATTCACCATGCCCTATATCCCGGGGGCAACCTGGCTACCCCAGTACTCAGGGTAGTCACATACTCTAAATGACTTTAGAGAAAGACTGGATAGCCTCTTCCAGGTGTACCCCCTCACAGAAAAGCAAAAAGTGAGCATCCTGGTGGCCCAATTAATCGGGGCAGCCCAAAGGGAGGTAAAGTCCTGGCCACCTGGGAGGAAGAGGACTGTCAGAGAAATACTAGCCCGGCTGAAAGACACATTTGATACCCGCACCTCAGCCGAAATAAAGCTCAGATTTTACGGGTGTAAACAGCGGGCACATGAGAGTATAAGAGACTATGCTCTAAACCTACAAGAGGCCCTGAGAGCCATTAAGCAGGCAGACCCTGGCAGCGTGGGAAATGAAGATAAGCTGTTGACTGAACAATTTATTGAGGGTCTACTGTGCAATGCCCACCAAACCTAGTTGCGGGCAATGGCCTTACAGGACCCTGACCTGGACTTTGCACAGTTCAAGGACAGAGCCATCCGGGTGCTCCGAGAACCGGCACTAGGTGGCGCTGTGACCCACAGGCGCCCTGCTATCACTTACCACCAGGAGACGGCGCCCTTGTCTTCAGGGCCTGTGGGAGCTGATGCGCAGGCTTTGAACAATAACCCGGCAACAGACCTGCACCATCAGGTCCAAGAGCTGACTAAGAGCGTTGCCACGCTAACCAGAACTGTGCAGTCTTTACAGGTCTCTTCTCCAGGAAAGATCCAGCTGGAATCCGGACCGTAGGACGTCCCGTGGCACCGACTGAGGAGGACCCCACAGGCCAGAGGAAGACCCAGCGGCAGATACAACGAGGACGGACGACCCATCTGCCACCGCTGCAATCAACCTGGACATGTGGCAAGGTACTGTCATTTAAACGGGCACAACCTGGGGTAGAGGGCCAACCCCCAGGCATAAGACCATCAGGCCCATCAAACTGGCGTGATAAATACGTAGGGGGACGTCCAATCTTGCCTGTGGTACTGGATGGCATTCCTATGAGTGCCCTACTAGATACTGGGTCACAGGTGACCACCATCCCGTACGTGCTCTTTAAACAGTACTGGAATGACTCGGACATAACCCGCTACCCAGATGACGACCTGAGTATCATCGCCAGCAATGGTCAGCCCGTGCCGCAGGTGGGATTCAAAGAGGTGATCATTAAGATCGGTAAAGTCGAACTGGCGGCACAAGGACTGATTATAGCGGACATAGACCGTCATGAGAGTCACCCTAGAATAACCTTGGGAACTAATGTGATTGAAAATTGTCTTGCAGAGGTGATTCTCATTTTACAGCAGGTTGCCAAGAACGCCAGTTCCGGCCAGCAGTGTGTGCTCCAAAAAGAGATCCGGGCACTGATGAAGCGGCAAAAGGTGGAACTATCTGGTGGCGAGATAGGTAGCGTGAGAATGTGTGACCCGTTCCCTATTGCCATGCCCCCAAAAAGTGAGATGATGATTTGGTGCCGGGCAGCTATTGGTCTAAGAGGTAGAGACTACCAAGCAATGGTAGAACCCGTCTACTCAGACAGTAGGCCCACCATTTTGACAGCACGGGGGGTGGTCGATGTACGCCATGGGAGGGTGCCCGTTCGCATCATAAATATCGGGGAGAGAGAAGTACACCTGCCCCGGTATGCCACGCTAGCCAAATTGTTCACCATCAACCAGAACTCTGTACAGGCCGTGGAACCCTTTACTCCATCTCAACCAGAGGAAGGTAACGGCTCTAAGAAACCAATGGAGGACTAGTGTCAGCAACTACATTTGGGTACTGAATCCACTCCCTCACACCAGAAACAGGGAGTCTATCGGGTGGTTCGAGAGTACGAGAGAGTGTTTAGTAAACACCCGCTAGACTTCGGGCGAGTAAAGGGGGTAGAACACCACATCCCCACGGGAGACCATCCTCCCATAAAGGAGAGATACCGACCCGTTCCCCTGGCACACTACCAACACGCCAAGGGGATGCTTAGAGACATGAAGGAGGCTGGGGTAATCAGGGACAGCTGTAGCCCCTGGGCAGCTCAACTAGTCTTAGTGAAAAAGAAAGACAACACCATGAGAATGTGTGTAGACTACAGGAAGGTCAACCGTATCACACACAAAGATGCGTACCCGTTACCAAGGATAGAAGAGTCCTTAGCTGAATTAAAATCTGCTAACTTCTTCTATACTTTGGATCTCACTAGCGGGTACTGGCAGGTTCCTGTAGCAGAGGCGGACCGGGAGAAGACCGCATTCACCACCCCGATGGGTCTCAGCGAATTTAACTGTATGCCGTTCGGGCTCTGCAACGCACCAGGAACCTTCCAACGGTTGATGGAATGCTGTCTGGGACACCGGAACTTCGAGACGGTCCTGTTATATCTGGACGATGTCAACGTCTATTCCAAGACCTACGAGGACCACCTGAAACACCTGGCAGAAGTCTTTGAAGCTCTGGCAAACTACGGCCTAAAGGTGAAACCCTCCAAGTGTCACCTTCTGAAACCAAAGGTGCAATACCTGGGACACGTGGTGAGTGCTGACGGAGTGGCTCCTGACCCTGATAAGATCACCGTGATTAAGGACTGGCCAAGACCCTCCAGCATAAAGGAAGTGCAGCAGTTCCTCGGGTTGGTAGGCTACTACCGAAGATTCATTCCCGGTTTCACCAAAATGGCAGCCCCTATGCAGGACCTCCTGATAGGTCAATCTCGGAAAGCCAAAAACCAGAAGCCGCCCTTTAGGTGGGAAAAGCTGGAAGAGGAGTCCTTCTGCCAGCTGAAGATGGCCCTCACGGGGGATGAAATCCTGGCATATCCAGACTACAGCCAGCCATTTATCCTCCACACGAACGCAAGCAACATCGGGCTAGGAGCCGTACTGTCCCAGATCCAGCAAGGGAAAGAACGGGTAATCGCTTACGCCAGCCGAAAGCTACAGCCCACGGAGAGGAACCCTGAGAATTATAGCTCATTCAAGCTGGAGTTCCTGGCAGTAGTGTGGGCAGTGACCGAACGTTTCAAGCATTACCTTGCCTCCTCCAAATTCACCGTGTACACAGATAACAACCCGTTGACACTGTCACGGGTGTGTCACCACGACGATCGTCACACTTACACAGCCTGACTTCTCGCAGCTGAGTTTTTGGTGCTTTGTGTTTTTCGGCAGTGAGGGAGTTAACTCTCTCTCTCTCTGTGCTAGACGAGGTCCAGCCTCGCCCAGCTGCAATCAATTTTGCTGTTGTGGGACTCCTTCAAATGCCTGCCGGTCTGTTAGGGAAGTGTCAGTGAAAGCATTTCATGCAGACTAACAGAGCGGATCGTGGTATTTGGAGTTTCAGAGCTAAGTGTATTTGGAGTGTTTTTTCCCTTCCTCGCTTTATCATTTATCTCCTTTCCCGTTGGTGTTCCCTCTGTTGTAGTTGTGTAGTTTTTGTATGCAAGGTGGTTTTGGTTTTACCCTTGTACTGTCTCGTTCGTCTAAGTACTGAGTGTGGGCATATTATTACCTGTCCCCTTTTGTTGTGATCAGGGGTCCTTCTCAGGACTAGATTACTTAGGTGCAGGGATCCTCAGGAGGTAGAGGTTACGCTGGCGGCCTGGACCTCTGTACCTTTAACAGTACCTCCAGGTAGAGGGATTAGTCAGGGCCCCAGCTTAGGGTCAGCTTAGGCCCCCTACCTCCAGTACACAGAGACAGCGTGACATTTTCACCGACCACTTACTGTAGATTTTCTCCAGCTACCATGGATCCAGTAGTCGGTGTAGCTCGGCAGTTGCAGAGTTTGTCTATGGAGCTGGCGGACGTTAGGTCCAAGGTTTTGAATCCTCAAGAGCAAGCCGGACCAGAACCTAAAGTAGCTCTCCCTGACAGGTTCACTGGGGGGCGGGACAAGTTTTTTGTTTTCCGGGAGGCGTGCAAGTTGTACTTTCGGCTGCGGCCTCGGTCATCGGGGAGTGAAGAACAAAGGGTGGGAATTGTCATCTCGCTCCTACAAGGGGACCCACAATCTTGGGCGTTCTCTCTTCCCCCGGGCTCCCCGGCTCTCCAGTCAGTGGATAGGTTTTTTGCTGCTCTGGGTCTTGTATCTGATGACCCGGATCGGATCTCCCTTGCTGAATCTAAGTTACATAGGATCCAGCAGGGAGATTGTCCGGCGGAGGAATTCTGTTCGGAGTTCCGTAGGTGGGCCACTGACACCCAGTGGAATGACCCGGCTCTTAGGAGCCAGTTTTGTCAAGGTTTATCCGACAAATTGCAGGATGTGTTGGCACAGTATTAATCTCCCGCGTCACTGGAAGCCGCTATGGCCCTTGCTATTCGCATTGACAGACGGCTTCGGGAGAGGTGCGGGATAACTCCACCCCCTGTGATGACTCCACCTCCTACAAGGTCCCCTCATACGGTGGTTCCCCTGGTCAGTCCAGAGGAGCCTATGCAATTAGGAGGGGCATCATTTCGGGGGAGGGGACCGGTGGTGCGCCATAAGACAGGAAGGTGTTTCTTCTGCGGGAGAAAGGGACATTTTATTGGGGGGTGTCCATCCCGTCCCTTGCAGTGTGAAGAGTCGTCGGAAAACTGTTGATCCCAGGTTGTGTGGTGGACGGCAATCTGGGAGTAGGTATTTCGTCCCTAGGTTCGTCTCAGTTTCTCGTTCCGGCGGAGGTGGTGGTGGGTACGAGAACTGAGAGGATATCTGTTCTTCTGGATAGTGGGGCCGGGGTTAATCTGGTGGACGCTCGGTTTGCCCGGGTTCAAGGTATGCGATTGAGTGAGTTGGCTAAACCCATCCCCATATTCTCGATCGATGCCAGGCCTCTCGGTCAGGGAAGTTTTTTTGCAAGCTGTGCATAACGTAAAACTTCAAGTGGGGGCGATACATAAAGAACTGTTGTCTTGCTACGTGTTGGAGGGTCTTCCCACTCCTATAGTGTTGGGCCTTCCTTGGTGAACTAAGCATAACCCTGTTATTAATTGGCAATCCAGAGAGATAAGCCAATGGAGTAAATTCTGTAATAAAAACTGCATGAATACGGTCATCGGTGCGGTTACTCCTAGGGTCTTACCTCCATTTCTGGTGGACTTTGAGGATGTATTCTCGGAGAAAGGGTGTCAGGAACTACCTCCTCATCGCGAGTATGACTGTTCTGTAAAACTGCTCCCTGAGGCCAAGTTACCTAAAGTTAGGTTGTATAACATTTCTGGTCCTGAGAGGCAGGCCATGAAGGATTATATTTCAGAAAGTCTGGCTAAGGGGCATATTAGACCTTCATCTTCACCGGTGGCCGCGGGGTTCTTCTTTGTTAAGAAGAAAGATGGAGGCCTACGCCCTTGCCTGGATTTCCGTGAACTTAATCGGATTACGGTCCGAGATCCGTATCCGCTCCCACTTATTCCCGATCTCTTTAAACAGATCGTGGGCGCCAAATGGTTCTCTAAGTTGGATCTCAGGGGGGCGTACAATCTGATTAGGATGAAGGAGGGGGATGAGTGGAAGACGGCGTTTAACACTCCGGAGGGGCATTATGAGAACCTTGTCATGCCATTCGGTCTGACTAATGCCCCGGCGGTGTTCCAGCACTTTGTTAATGACATTTTTCGCCGCCTGGTGGGACAGTTTGTTGTCATATATCTGGATGATATCTTAATTTACTCGCCGTATCAGGTGTTTCATCAGGAGCACGTTAGGCAGGTGTTACAGATCTTGCGGGATAATAAACTGTATGCCAAATGGGAAAAGTGTGTGTTCGCCGTACAGGAACTCCAGTTTTTAGGCTTCCTGGTTTCAGCGTCCGGTTTTCGAATCTACCCTGGGAAAGTGCGGGCAGTTCCTGAGTGGGATCGGCCAGAGAATCTTAAGGCACTACAACATTTCCTGGGGTTTGCTAATTATTACCGGAAGTTCATTCGTAATTAGTGTTGAGCCACCCCCGTAGTGTTCGAGTTCGGTTCGGTTTGTCGAACACCCGTGTGTTCGCCGAACTGTTCGTCGAACACCTTCGAACACCGTTAAAACCAATGGCAGGCAAACAAAAACACATAGAAACACATAGAAAACACCTTCAACGGTGTCCAAAAGCTGACAAACTGCTCAGAAGACACAACTAACACATGGAAAAGTGACAAGTACATATAGTCATGCGAAAAGAAAAGAGGTGGAGGAGTAAAAGGAGGGGGAGACACAGATATAGGCATGTCATGCCCTTCTAAAATCCAAAAAGTGAGAAGCCGACACGTTCAGTCCGCTCCTGCCCGTGCCACCTCCGTGACACCGGGTTTGTGCCAGAGCCGCGGTGAACCCTGACGGCCAGCCCCCCTCTCCCAATACTGGTGCCTGTCCGCTGGTGGGTCGAGCGAGCACCCCTGTGGTGGAGGCAGCTCTAAGCTTTTTAATTTAAATTGTCTCTCTAATTTGAATGAATACACTTTAAATCCATTTACAAGGATCTATTGGAGGGCAAGTCTCATGCCAGCAGCCGCGTAATTCCAGCTCCAGTAGCGTCCACTAAAGCTGCTGCAGTTAAAAAGCTTTTATAAGGATCGAGCTTGGCTGTCCACCGCAAGGCATCCTACTGCCAGCCCCAGCCCCTATGCCTTGGGGTGCCTCCTGATGCTCTTCACTGAGTATCCCGTGGTCCCGAAGCATTTCCTTTGAAAAAATTAAGTGTCCAAACTACAGGTTGCTTAACAGCCGGGATAATCCGCTGACTAGCAGACACTGCTACTAGGCACAAAGTATTTCCTGGGCTAGATGCAGTTAAAAATTTGTAATTAGATACTCTCGTTGGATGCTGAGAAAGCATTCCATAGAGTCTCCTGGCACGCCATATATGATTCTCTTAAAAAGCTTGGGGTAGGGGTCTAGGGGACCCTTTTATAGCCAAAATCACGGCCCTGTATCACAATACGTCACCTAGGCTGAAGATAAATGGAACTGTAGCACCCTGAGGGCTCGGTTGCTACAGAGGTATTGCACCTCACCCAGAGGTGTGATATCTCACTCTCAGGTAAGGATGGAGTGTGGATCAGGACCCGACACCTGCATGCATTACACCACATTGCCGTGGGGCAGGGCGACCAATATGCCTCTGAGATGGGCACGACAGTCCCTGTCCCTGGCTGGAGTGGGGGGAGGGAACACTGAGGAAGGGGAACCCTGTAGTGCAGGAGCAGGGAGGAAGCAGTTCCTGGGTGCATTGAGAAGGGAGTATAAAAGGTGGGCACCATCTTAGTTCAGTGCAGAGAAGTCTGAGCAGAAGTGGCAGGGAGCAGGGGCTCTGCATGAGCTCTGCTCCGGAGGCGGGCCTAGTAACAGAGGCCCAGGCCTTGAAGAGGGAGAAGGAAGGAAGAGGAGCGGAGAAGGCTCCAGGAACGAGGAATGAAGGGATCCCAGGGGTGCGGACGGTCGAGTCGCCACCGCACGGCCGAATCCACCTGCGTGGAGGGGTCAGGCCAAAGGGGGAGACCGGTCCCCGAAACTAGTGGAGGCAGGAAACGACCCTCAGCTAGAAACCGGAGGCTGTGACATTTTATTTGGCGCAGCCCCTCGCTACACCCGCTAGGAAGGCATCACATAGGGTCAGGGAAACTGGCGCCAAGTTTACCAAGAGGAGGCCCGAGGCAGCCGGACAGAAGGGTTGGTAAGAAAGGCCAGACAAAGGACACACAAAGGGGGTACTGTGAAGCACTCCAAAGTTATCTGGGAGTTGTCTGAGCCCCTCACCTGATGAGCACAGTACGACGTGGGCAGCCGTTACCTGCAGACGTGGTGTGGATAATAAGAACTGTGAGTAAAGGCCCTGGACTGCATCACTGACTCAGTGTCGTTACTGCTGCTGCCCTGCACCATCACCCCCATCCTCCGCATACACTGCCCTGAGGCTATACTCCTCCCGTGGGGAGTTATGCTACGCTCTGCTGCACCCACAACACCAGCCTCAGCGGTCTGCCCTGCAGCGGCGGTTCACTCTGACCGCAATCCACGGGTGGCGTAGTCGGACATTTAAACATCAAAACCACATAAATAGTTCCGCCACTGGTTTGACCACCCTGAGCCACGGAACCGGGTCACCGCCACGAAGACTACAACCACCAGCATCCACCAAAAAGGGTCCGGCTCCGGGTGTCCCAAGGCCCAGGGGGTGCATCAGAACATTTTCATCACCTTTCACAATCACCAATGGGACAAGGCAGGGATGTCCTCTGTCCCCTCTCTTATACATCCTAGTGACGGAGCACCTGCTCTCATCAATTCGCCATAACCCCAATATTAGGTGGATTGAGGTGGGAGGCACCGAGTACAAGTGCTCTCTATTTGCTGATGATGTCCTAGTATATATCACTCAATCACATATATCCATCCATGCTGTTATGGCTGAAATAGATCACTTTGTTACATGGTCAAATTTTAAAATCAATGCAGCGAAGTCTGAGGCCCTCGATGTCTCCCTCCCCAAATCCATATAGGATTCCATCCAGTCCAACTTTCCCTTTGCCTGGCCCTCACAGGGTATCAAATACTTAGGAATTCCTATTCATAGAGACCTCTCCCATCTATGTTATCTTAATTTTGGGCCCTTTACTGAACAACTCCATACAGACCACGGTTGGCAAGTTAGAACTGTAAGATTCACTACGTGAACCACTGGTGTTTTGTGGAAAAGCACATGTACACTGTGTTCCAAATTATTATGCAAAAAGTGTTTAGGAGTGATAAGGGAAGAATTTGTTTGTTTGTCAGTTAAACTCATTGATGGTGATGTGTGTCAGGGCTCTTTATATCACTGTAAGCAATTGCAGACACCTGTGCTAATTAGTTTGGCAGGTGTGTCCAATGAAAGGCAAGACTACTTAAGAAGGCTGTCTCACATTATTAAGCAGCCTACATTTTCTGCCAAAATGGGAAAGAAAAAGGATGTGTCGGCTGCTGAGAAGCAACAAATTGTGGAGTGTTTAGGTCAAGGCATGACTACAATCAACATTGTGCGATGATCAGGATGAAGTGTCTTGGCAATCAAGAAGTATGTAGCCGATTCACAGTACACACGTGTGCGTGCTGATAAGGGCAAATTGAGGACTCTTTCCTACAGGCAATTACGTCAGGTTAAAAGAGCAGCGGCAAAAAAGCCTTGTCATAGCAGCAGACAAGTTTTTGAAGCTGCTGGTGCCTCCAACGTCCCCCGAACAACAAGATGCAGGGTCCTTCAGAGGTTTGCAGCTGTGCATACGCCATCCTGTCGACTGTTAAAGACGGGAGGGGATCTCACTTCTTCTCAGGTAGACAAAAGAGATTACCTATATAGATTTCCTATAGGAATGACGCTTCAAATAAGACACTCACTACAGACTGTCTCAAGAGAATGATTCTGTTTATTTTAAGATGTAATATAATTATATACCCCAATCAACGTGGGTTGTGCTTTGATACATGCGTATGAGATGATGTAAGTAATATGTTATCTTTGGCGCAGAATAATTAAATAACAGGTGCTTGTCAATACATCTGCAGGATATTCATGATGTATGATACTCCCAACATCCTTTCTCACTGATAGTACTGAATACAGTCCAGGTCATGGTGAACTTAGGGAGTTTCCTGGTGGTGATATATTGGGACTTTATTTTGTGTACAGACATAGGACAAGTATGATAATTATAAACCAATGAGCCAATTCTTATAAAGGTCATGAGAACACTACAAGAAAATAGAACAAACAAAAGTATTGCTAAATAAGGATTATCTAACTGAAAAACAAATCTTCTTAAAGGCAATGATTCGAAGCTGACCCATTATTTTAACACGACCTCCTCAATCCACTTCACACAAGCAGAAATGGCTCCAGTGGGCCAAACATTACATGAAGACTGATTTCAAAACTGTTTTGTTCACGGATGAGTGCCGTGCAGCGCTCGATGGTCCAGATGGATGGAGTGGAGGATGGCTGGTTGATGGACACCCCATGCAAACACGGCTACAGCGCCAACAAGGAGGAGGTGGAGTAATGTTTTGGGCTGGAATCATGGGGAGAGAGATTGTCGGCCCCTTTAGGATCCCTGAAGGCGCTAAAGATGAACTCCATAATGTATGTGGATTTTCTCAAACAGCACTTCCTGCCATGGTTCAAGAAGAAGAACCGTGTATTTCACAGCAAGATCATTTTTTTGCATGATAATGCACCATCTCATGCTGCACATAAAACATCTGCATCTCTGGCTGATATGGGCATAAAAGGGGACAAACTTATGGTGTGACCCCCATTCTCCCCTGACCTCTATCCCATTCAGAACCTCTGGAGCATCATCAAAATGAGTGTCTATGATGGCGGGAGGCAGTTCACATCTAAGCAACAGCTCTGGGAGGGTATTCTGTCCTCATGCAAAACAATTGAAGCAGAAACCATCCAAAACCTGACAAATTCAATGGACGAGAGAGTTCAGAAGCTCCTTTCAAACAAGGGGTCCTATGTGAAAATGTAACATCACCTACAATAAAGTTTTGAATTGAAAACTGTTTGATTTCAGTTTCTAATAACCTGCTAATGCTTATAATTTCAAAAATGACCATTTTTTTGGTCTTTATTAAAATGAAAAGGTTGATCAAAAAGTTTGGGGGATCTAAGGGTGTGGCAACCCAGTAGTCATGATTACTTCGAATTCTGACAATATGAGGGTCATGTTGCAGGTAGTGCAGCAAGAAGGAACTTATGTGTCTTGCGCATCTCGGAGCCCCAAAATTATTTTCCGGGCTAGATGCAGCTAAAAATTATTAATAATTTTAAATCTGGTGGAGCTTAGTATAGATGGCCTATTAGGATCAGTGCTGCACACTGCTACAAAGCCCAAATTATTTTCCAGTCAAGATACAGATAAACATGATTAGTAATTTTAAATCTGGTGGAGCTTATTATAGATGGCCTAATAGAATCAGTGCTGCACACTGCTACAAAGCCCAATTTATTTTCCAGCCAAGATACAGATAAACATGATTAGTAATTTGAAAGCTTAACACGGTTGGTAGGGTGATTTTAACCAATCATCAAGCTTTTACTCTCCCCAGTATGATACAGGGGTAGAAAAGTCGTTTCGGATCCATGATTTGTTCATCTTTATGAACGTGAGTCTGTCTACATTATCAGTGGAGAGCCGCGTGCGATTATCTGTCAGCACACCACCAGCAGCGCTGAACACACGTTCAGACAGAACGCTGGCTGCGGGGCATGACAAGATCTCCAAGGCGTAAGTGGCTAGCTCCGGCCATTTATCCAGATTGGAAGCCCAAAAAGAGCAAGGGTCCAGTGACACAGTCATGGCTTCAATGTTTACTTGGAGATACTCCTGTACCATCGTCTCTAGGCGTTGACTATGTGTCAGACTTCTTGTCTCCTGTGGCCTTGCAAAGGATGGGCTAAAAAAGTGGTGAAATGATTCCGCAAAATTGATGTTACCAGCAGATACTGTGGTTCTGTTACGGTTTGAGTGCTGAACACTTGACGGTCCCACGGTTGGCAAGTTGGAACTGTGAGATTCACTACGTGCACCACTGGTGTTTTGTGGAAAAGCACATGTAAGATTCTGCAACAGTCTCTGCTGATACTCCTGCATGCGTGCATCCCTTTCTATGGCAGGAATAATTTCTGCAAATTTACTTTTGTACCGGGGATCTAACAGTGTGGCAACCCATTAGTCAGGATTATTTCTAATTCTCACAATTCGAGGGTCATGTTGCAGGTAGTGCAGCAAGAAGGCACTCATGTGTGTTGCGCATCCAGGAGCACCAAGTCCCTGTTGTGTTGGTGGCGAGGTAACAATCATGCTTCCTTCCTCTGTCCTCTCCCCCCAACCTCGCACAACAGAAATGTGATCAAGGTCTCCCTCATCTGTTGAGTCTTCCATCAGTTCGTCCTCCACTTCTTCCTGGGCTCCTGCACCTTCCTCACTAGTTTGACTGCAACCATGCGCCCTGGTAAAACCATCTCCCCCACCCTCACATGCCTGCCGCCTTGGTGCTGCCGACCGTCTGGACCTTGCAGATGTTAGCCCTTCCGCATACAACTCCTCCTCTACTTCCTCCACCTCCTCTTGTACCACCACCTGACTCCGAATTCTGTTTAACATGTGCTCCAGCATGTAAATCACCAGAATAGTCATGCTGATAATGGCATCGTCAGCACTAAACATCTTCGTCGCCATTTCAAAACTGTGCAGAAGGGTGCATAGGTCCCTGATCTGAGACCACTCCTCCAGCGTGATTTGCCCCACCTCTGGATCTCGTTGGCCGAGGCTATACGTCAGAACGTATTGCACCAGGGCTTGTCGGTTCTGCCACAGTCGCTGCAAAATGTGCAGAGTTGAATTTCACCGGGTAGGCACATCGCATTTTAGCCGGTGAAGTGGCAGGCCCAACGACTTCTGTAGAGATGTAAGTCGCTGAGCTGCGGGATGCGAACGGCGGAAGTGAGCACACAGCGACCGTGCCCTCTGCAGAAGGCCATCTAGTCTGGGATAGTGGGCTAAAAATTGCTGGACAACAAGGTTCAACACGTGAGCCATACATGGCACGTGTGTGACATTGCCCCTGCGAAGGGCCGCACCCAGGTTTGCAGCATTGTCGCACACGGCCTTCCCTGGTTTCAGGTCCAGTGGAGACAACCATTCATGAAATTGGTTCTCCAGAGCTGACCACAACTCCTCAGCTGTGTGACTCACATTTCCCAGACATTTCAAAGTAAAAACCGCCTGATGACGTTGAGCCCTACTGCCAGCATAGTAAGGAGGTGTGCAGGATCCCTTCTGCGCAGTTAGAAAGCTTGTGGCATGACCAGACAGGCTTTGGGTGCAGGTTGAAGACCGAGAGGAGGTTGAGGAGGCAGAAGCAGTGGAGGAACTTTGACATAAAGAGGATTGACGCACAACTCATGGGGACGGCAAGACTTGGACAGCAGCCCCTTGTCATGCTGTCACCATAGTTACCCAGTGCCCAGTCAGCGACATGTAACGCCCCTGTCCATGCCTACTCGTCCAAGTGTCTGTGGTGAAATGCACCCTGTCACACACAGAGTTTCTCAAAGAAGCGGTGATGTTGTGTGCGACATGCTGGTGGAGCGCAGGCACACCTTTCTTTGAGAAGTAGTGCCGACTGGGCATCTGGTACTGGGGCACTGCGACGGACATAAGGTCTCGAAAATCCTCTGTGTCCACCAGGCGGAAAGGCAGCATTTCTGTAGCCAAGAGCTTGCAGATGGTGAAATTCAACCTCTTAGCTTTCTCATGGCTAGGAGGAAATGGTCTTTTACTTGTCCACATCTGAGGGACCGAGGGCTGGCTATTGTGCTTAGACGGGGTTGATAAGGGTGTCCCCGGCAAACTGCCCGTCTGTGAGGAAGATGCAGGCGGACATGTTAGGTTGCCTTGATCCAAAGGTGGTGCTATCGATGTCGGACAGCGCTCAACACCAGCTGGTGTTACCACCTCCAAAGAAAATGATGACCTGCCAATCACGCTGGCTGTTGCGGGTAAAGAGGTCGCAGGTCTGCGCCCCAAAACAGGTGTGACTGCTGTCCACCCAGTCACAGAGGATGAAGAGGCCGCGGATGCACAAGATATGGCAGACGGTGGTTGGCCCGGCCGGCTAGGCCGCATTGTAGCACACTGAGCTTCCCACTGCAACTTATGCTTCATGTCCATGTGCCGGTTCATGCATGAAGTACTCAAACTATGTATTTTTTGGCCTCTACTTAGCTTTTGCTGACAAATGTTACAGATAACACGAGTTGGGTCATCTTTATCGATCTGAAAAAATGCCCAGGCTATGCAAGGCTTAGCACCCATGCGACCTGAAGAGCCACCACGACTTGTTGTGAGAGGCAGAGTTGTGTTTGAGGATGCAGTTGTTGACGTGCTTCCAGTACTACGTCTCTGTCCAGGAAGGCGCAACCTGACCTCGTCGTCACTAGCATCTTCCTCCACCTCCTCTGCTGACCTCATCTCTTGGCTGACTGTGACTCATACTCAGACGGGCAGCTGGAAATTTGGGAGCTGTGAGGAAGCAAGTGCGATTGGGGTGACACCTTTGAGGACTGGAGTATTTGTGATGTTGAAGTTGATGTGGAGGAGAGCCCACTTAAATAAGCACTTGATATCCGTTGAAGCACCTGCTCTTTTTGTGCCTCATCTGGAATTTGTAGCGATTGGCGTGGCCGTAAGAAAGGGATCTTATCACATTGTCCGCTAAAAGAAGTAGACATTTTAGTTTGGCTGGAAGATGGTCTTTCTTCTGCAGATGTTACTGTTGCTTTAACACCTACCCCAAGGACACAACCTTTTTTCCCCTTCCCAACACGCCTATTCCCCTTTCCACCAGCATCAGGCCTTTTTCCACTCATATTGGTGGTTAACTAATTCACAACTCTGGAGTTGTTTGCACAAAAAAACAATGGATGGGAACCGAGCAGAGCTGAGTGGCCAAACTGTAGTATTAGGCCAAAACTATTGGCTGGGTTAGATGCAGAAAAAAATTATATTCAATTTGCAACCTGATGGAGGTTAGTATAGATGGACTAATAGTACAAGTCCCACACACAGCTAGAAGCCCAAATATTTTTTCAGAGGTAGAAGCAGAAAAAAATTGTATTCAGTTTGCAACCTGATTGAGGTCAGTATAGATGGACTAATAGAACAAGTCCTACACAGAGCTAGAAGCCCAAATATTTTTTCAGAGGTAGATGCAGAAAAAAATTATATTCAGTTTGCAACCTGATGGAGGTCAGTATAGATGGACTAAAAGAACAAATCCCACACACAGCTAGAAGCCCAAATATTTTTTCAGAGGTAGATGCAGAAAAAAAATATATTCAGTTTGCAACCTGATGGAGGTCAGTATAGATGGACTAATAGAGAAAGTCCCACACACTGCTAGAAGGCCAAATATTTTTTCAGAGCTAGATGCAGACAAAAAATTATTTTTAATTTGCAACCTGATGGAGGTCAGTATAGGTGGACTAATAGAACAAGTCCCATACACTGCTAGAAGGCCAAATATTTTTTCAGAGGTAGATGCAGAAAAAAGATATATTCAGTTTGCAACCTGATGGAGGTCTGTATAGATGGATTAATAGAACAAATCCCACACACAGCTAGAAGCCCAATATTTTTTCAGAGGTAGATGCAGAAAAAAAATATATTCAGTTTGCAACCTGATGGAGGTCAGTATAGATGGACTAATAGAGAAAGTTCCACATACTGCTAGAAGGCCAAATATTTTTTCAGAGCTAGATGCAGATATAAATTATTTTTAATTTGCAACCTGATGGAGATCAGTATAGATGGACTAATAGAGAAAGTCCCACACACTGCTAGAAGGCCAAATATTTTTTCAGAGCTAGATGCAGAAAAAAATTATATTCAGTTTGCAACCTGATGGAGGTCAGTATAGATGGACTAATAGAGAAAGTCCCACACACTGTTAGAAGGCCAAATATTTTTTCAGAGCTAGATGCAGACAAAAAATTATTTTTAATTTGCAACCTGATGGAGGTCAAAATAGATGGACTAATAGAGAAAGTCCCACACACAGCTAGAAGGCCAAATATTTTTTCAGAGGTAGATGCAGATAAAAATTATTTTTAATTTGCAGCCTGATGGAGGTCAGTTTAGATGGACTAATAGAGAAAGTCCCACACACAGCTAGAAGGCCAAATATTTTTTCAGAGGTAGATGCAGATAAAAATTATTTTTAATTTGCAGCCTGATGGAGGTCAGTATAGATGGACTAATACAGAAAGTCCCACACACTGCTAGAAGGCCAAATATTTTTTCAGAGCTAGATGCAGATATAAATTATTTTTAATTTGCAACCTGATGGAGGTCAGTATAGATGGACTAATAGAGAAAGTCCCACACAATGTGTAGCGTCGGCGTCCCTGCCATCTGCTAGGCAGGGACGCTGTTCCCCTCACCTCTCTGCTCCGAGCCCGGCGTCCTCCTCCCGCTCTGCTGGCAGCGTGCGCTCCTTCCCGGCCATTGTGCTTAGGGCGCGCGCGCGCTCCCTCCCTCGTAAAGGGGCCGCGCGCGCCGTCCTAAGGAGTCCCTGGCCAATGGCCGGAGGACTTCATCATATATAAGGCACCTCCTCCAAAATGGAGGTGCCCGAGCAATGTTGTTGCACTGTTCACTACTCTGCTTCAGCCCTCAGGTCCCGTTGCCAGTTACCTGTCAGTTACCTGCCTGATTCCTGCCAGAGTCCTGCCAGTTTGCTGTCTGCTTCCTGCCTGTTATTCCTGCTACCTGCCTGCTTGCCAGAGGTCCGACGGTCTGCCTTACTACACCTGTCAGTCTGTCTAAGGACCAGCCTGCCCGCTCACCTGGGAGCGCACATCAGCTACCTGCCTGCTTGCCAGAGGTCCGACGGTCAGCCCTACTACTCCTGTCTGTCTGTCTATGGACCAGCTTGCCCGCTCACCTGGGAGCGCACTCCTGCTACCTGCCTGCTAGCCTACCTGGAGGCTCCGCCGTCACGTGCTGTGACCACCTGCCATTCCAGAGACTCCTGCCCGCTCACCTGGGAGCGCACGCCTGTTACCTGCCCGCTAGCCTACCTGGAGGCTCCGCCGTCACGTGCTGTGACCACCTGCCATTCCAGAGACTCTCGCTTGCTCACCTGGGAGCATACATCAACCATCTGCCTGCTAGCCTACCTGGAGGCTCTGCCATCACAGGTCGTACCTACCCTTTACCCAGAGACTGCCCCGGTCACTTGCCGTGACCTCCTGCCCGTTCATTCAGAGACTGCCCCGGTCACTTGCCGTGACCTCCTGCCCGTTCATTCAGAGACTGCCCCGGTCACTTGCCGTGACCTCCTGCCCGTTCATTCAGAGACTGCCCCGGTCACTTGCCGTGACCTTCTGCCCGTTCATTCAGAGATTGCCCCGGTCACTTGCCGTGACCTCCAGCCCGTTCACTCAGAGACTGTCCCGGTCACCTGCTGTGACTGCCTGCCCGTCTTCCCTGGTCGCCACCCGCTCCCTTACAAGGACCGCCCCCTTGTATAGTAGCTCAGAGGTTCCGCCTCCCAGACCCGTTACAGTTTGCTCGGGCCATGGAACCCGGTGGCACCCAAGCTCCCTCGCTCTCGGACCTGTGTCATGAACTGTCCCGTCAAAGGTCCCAACAGGAGTCCATCCTGGGTCACCTGCGGAATGTCATTACTCGTCTGGACACTCTGACTGCTCCACCAGCAACCTCCGCTAGTGCCATGTCTCGCAATCCGGCAGCTCCGCTGCCCACTAATACCATGATATCCTACCCCGGACCCCGGCTTTCTGCACCTCCTCGCTTCGGAGGCGACTCCGCCCAGGCCCGGGGCTTCATAAATCAGTGCACCCTGCACTTTGAACTATTGTCCCACCAGTTTAACTCCGACCGAGCCAAAATTGCATTCATCATGTCCCATCTCACCGGGGAGGCCCTGGTCTGGCTAAATCCTCTATGGGAGAGAGGAGACCCCCTGGTGTCCAACTTGCCTGCTTTCCTCACGGCTTTCCGGAAAGTCTTCGACGAACCCGGACGGAAGACCTCATCCGCATCATTACTGCTACGCCTCCGTCAGGAAAGTCTCACCGTGGGCCAATACGCCATACGATTCCGTACCCTTGCCTCGGAGCTGGCCTGGGATAACGACGCTCTGGTATCCGTCTTCTGGGAGGGTCTGCCCGGCCGTATTAAAGATGAACTTGCCGGTCGGGACATTCCTACCACTCTCGATGACTTAATAACTCTTGCCACCCGGATTGACCTACGGTTCCAGGAGCGTGCCAGAGAGGTCACCCGTGAGAGGAGGTTACCACGTCTAGCTCCTACTTTTCAGAAACCCGTCACTCCCTCCGTCTCTACCCAGGTACACTCTCCTGAGCCTATGCAGGTCGACCAGACCAAGATGGTCAAAACCCGTCAGGACTTACGCCGTGCCGAGGGGAGCTGCTTCTACTGTGGCAGTAAGGAGCACCGTATCCGTGCCTGCCCGGAGAGGTCGGGAAACGCCTGTGTCTAGGTTCGCTCAGAGAGGTCGACCTAGACAAGAATAAATCCTCTCCATCTCTGCTACTGTCAGTCTCAATCATCTGCGGGGAGAACCGTTATTTCGAACTAGCCCAACTTGACTCTGGAGCAGCCGGGAATCTTATTTCACAGTCCCTGGTAGAAAAATACCGCATTCCCACCAAACCTCTGCCTGCACCATTATCTGTCGCTGCTGTGGATGGGGGCCTCTTACCACGTCCCATCCAACTCATCACCGAATCCATAACCCTGCAGGTGGGAATGCTGCATTCTGAGAGTATCTCTTTTCATGTTCTGCCTGGACTCTCTCACGCCCTCTTACTAGGTCTACCTTGGCTCCAGAGACATGCACCCGTGCTTGACTGGCAGACCAGAGAAGTCCTTCGCTGGGGACAGGACTGTCATAAGACTTGTTTGGTTCCTGTTCATCCCGTCCGTCCTTCTCCTACCCCAACTAATCTACCTGGACTTCCGATTCCCTATTGGTCATTTGCTGATGTCTTTAATAAAAAGGAGGCAGAGACATTACCCCCTCATAGACCATACGACTGTCCTATCGACCTGTTACCCGGTACTACTCCTCCCCGTGGGCGCATTTACCCATTGTCCGCTGCTGAGACCCGGTCTATGTCCGAATATATTGAGGAGAATTTGGCCAGGGGATTCATCCGGAAATCTACCTCCCCGGCGGGAGCAGGCTTCTTCTTCGTAAAAAAGAAGGACGGCTCTCTCCGTCCCTGTATTGACTATAGAGGCCTTAACCAGATCACGTTGAAGAATAAGTACCCCCTTCCGCTCATTCCAGAATTATTTGATCGCCTGAGGGGGGCTAGAGTCTTCACCAAACTTGACCTCCGTGGGGCGTACAACCTGGTCCGTATCCGTCAAGTGGATGAATGGAAGACTGCATTCAACACCCGGGACGGCCACTATGAATATCTGGTAATGCCCTTTGGTCTCTGTAACGCTCCTGCCGTCTTTCAAGAGTTGGTCAATGACATCTTCCGGGACCTTCTCTACTTCTGCGTTGTGGTGTACCTGGACGACATCTTGGTCTTCTCTCCGGATCTCCAGACTCACCGGAGGGACGTTCGTCAGGTCCTGCTCAGGCTCAGGCAGAATCACCTCTTCGCTAAATATGAGAAGTGCCTCTTTGAGCAGACCTCGCTTCCGTTTTTGGGCTACATTATTTCTCAGACCGGCCTACGAATGGATCCAGAGAAACTGTCTGCCATCGAGAAATGGCCCCGACCGGAGGGGTTGAAGGCCATTCAGCGGTTCCTGGGCTTCGCCAACTACTACAGCCTCTTCATACCACACTTCTCTTCCCGGACTGCCCCAATTTCCGCGCTCACCCGTAAGGGTACTAACCCCAAAGAGTGGCCGCCCGAAGCAGAGGAGGCCTTTCTTTCCTTAAAACAGGCCTTCTCTTCCGCCCCGGTGCTGCATCGTCCGGATGGCAACAAGCAGTTCTTCCTGGAGGTTGACGCTTCCTCCTCTGGAGCCGGAGCTGTACTTACTCAAAAATCATCTTCCGGGAGGATGGTAACTTGCGGCTTCTTCTCCAAACTCTTCTCCTCTTCTGAGCGCAATTATTCCATAGGAGACCGAGAGTTATTGGCCATCAAGCTGGCATTGGAGGAGTGGCGTTACCTGCTCGAGGGGGCTCTTCATCCGGTAATAATTTACACTGACCACAAGAACTTGGCTTATCTCCAGCATGCCCAGAGACTTAACCCGCGCCAAGCCCGGTGGTCCTTGTTTTTTGCTCGCTTTGATTTCGTTCTACATTTTCGCCCGGCTGACAAGAACATCAAAGCGGACGCCTTGTCCCGATCCTTTCTGGTATCTGACCTCGAGGAAGAACCTAAACATATCATCGATCCCGCCAGAGTAATGCAGGTGGCTCCCGTGAGTCTAAATCGTCTTCCTCCTGGTAAAACGTTCGTATCGGTTCCTGATCGGGAGAAGATCCTACACTGGGGTCATTCGTCTAAACTAGCTGGCCACGCTGGTCAGAAAAAGACCCTCCAGCTTATTACCCGGCACTACTGGTGGCCTAACCTGCACAAGGATGTAATAGACTTTGTTTCTGCCTGTGTGTCCTGCGCCCGCAACAAAGTTCCGAGACACCTGCCAGCCGGTCGCCTCCTTCCTCTGCCAGTACCTGCTGCCCCCTGGCAGCATATAGCGATGGACTTCATAACTGATCTGCCCGTTTCTGCCGGTTGTACGGTCATTTGGGTGGTCGCTGACCGCTTTTCCAAGATGGCTCACTTCATTCCCCTGCCAGGCCTCCCGTCTGCACCTGAGCTGGCTAAAGACTTTATCCGCCACATCTTCCGTCTTCATGGCCTGCCCCGTCACATCGTGTCGGATCGTGGGGTACAGTTCACTTCTCGTTTCTGGAGAGCCACTTGTAAATTGCTAGACGTCACCCTGGACTTCTCCTCCGCTTATCACCCACAGTCTAATGGTCAAGTGGAGCGGATCAATCAGAACCTGACCAGTTACCTCCGGCACTTCGTTAATGCCCACCATTCTGACTGGGTGGATCTCCTGCCATGGGCCGAATTCTCGTACAACAATCACGAGAGCGAATCTTCCTCCAAATCCCCGTTTTTTGTAGTCTTCGGTCAACATCCTCGGATCCCGTTTCCCGTCTCCACCTCGGTGGACAATCCGGCTGCGGAATCTCTTGTTAACAAATTTTCCTCCATATGGGAGAGTACCCGGTCCGCACTCCTTCTGTTATCCGAGCGTATGAAAAGACATGCAGACAAAAAACGTCTGGATCCTCCTCAATTCCGTCCTGGGGATAAAGTCTGGCTCTCGTCCAAGTATGTCCGGCTCAAGATTCCTTCCTATAAGTTAGGGCCTCGGTTCATCGGTCCTCTGGAGGTCATCAGTCAGATCAACCCGGTGGCCTATAAATTGAAACTCCCGGCCAACTTGCGGATCCCTAACTCCTTCCATGTATCTCTCCTCAAACCCGTGGTACTTAACTCTTTCTCCAAGTCTACAGGTACGCCTCCTGCTCCGGTTTCCGCTGAAAACGAATTTGAGGTAGAGAACATTCTGGCCACCAAAAGGGTAAGAGGGAAGACCTTTTTTCTAGTAGATTGGAAGGGGTTTGGTCCTGAAGAGAGAACATGGGAGCCCCGGGAGAACATCCATGCCCCTCTCATCCTTGCTAAATTTCTGTCTGGCCTAAAAAAGGGGGGGCCTAAAGGGGGGGGTACTGTAGCGTCGGCGTCCCTGCCCTCTGCTAGGCAGGGACGCTGTTCCCCTCTCCTCTCTGCTCCGAGCCCGGCGTCCTCCTCCCGCTCTGCTGGCAGCGCGCTCTCCTTCCCGGCCACTGTGCTTATGGCGCGCGCGCGCGCGCTCCCTGCCTCTTAAAGGGGCCGCGCGCGCCGTCCTAAGGAGTCCCCGGCCAATGGCCGGAGGACTTCATCATATATAAGGCACCTCCTCCAAAATGGAGGTGCCCGAGCAATGTTGTTGCACTGTTCACTACTCTGCTTCAGCCCTCAGGTCCCGTTGCCAGTTACCTGTCAGTTACCTGCCTGATTCCTGCCAGATTCCTGCCAGTTTGCTGTCTGCTTCCTGCCTGTTATTCCTGCTACCTGCCTGCTTGCCAGAGGTCCGACGGTCTGCCTTACTACACCTGTCAGTCTGTCTAAGGACCAGCCTGCCCGCTCACCTGGGAGCGCACATCAGCTACCTGCCTGCTTGCCAGAGGTCCGACGGTCAGCCCTACTACTCCTGTCTGTCTGTCTATGGACCAGCTTGCCCGCTCACCTGGGAGCGCACTCCTGCTACCTGCCTGCTAGCCTACCTGGAGGCTCCGCCGTCACGTGCTGTGACCACCTGCCATTCCAGAGACTCCTGCCCGCTCACCTGGGAGCGCACGCCTGTTACCTGCCCGCTAGCCTACCTGGAGGCTCCGCCGTCACGTGCTGTGACCACCTGCCATTCCAGAGACTCTCGCTTGCTCACCTGGGAGCATACATCAACCATCTGCCTGCTAGCCTACCTGGAGGCTCTGCTATCACAGGTCGTACCTACCCTTTACCCAGAGACTGCCCCGGTCACTTGCCTTGACCTCCTGCCCGTTCATTCAGAGACTGCCCCGGTCACTTGCCGTGACCTCCTGCCCGTTCATTCAGAGACTGCCCCGGTCACTTGCCGTGACCTCCTGCCCGTTCATTCAGAGACTGCCCCGGTCACTTGCCGTGACCTTCTGCCCGTTCATTCAGAGACTGCCCCGGTCACTTGCCGTGACCTCCAGCCCGTTCACTCAGAGACTGTCCCGGTCACCTGCTGTGACTGCCTGCCCGTCTTCCCTGGTCGCCACCCGCTCCCTTACAAGGACCGCCCCCTTGTGTAGTAGCTCAGAGGTTCCGCCTCCCAGACCCGTTACACAATGCTAGAAGGCCAAATATTTTTTCAGAGCTAGATGCAGAAAAAAATTATATTCAGTTTGCAACCTGATGGAGGTCAGTATAGATGGACTAATAGAACAAGTCCCACACACAGCTAGAAGCCCAAATATTTTTACAGAGGTAGATGCAGAAAAAATTATATTCAGTTTGCAACCTGATGGAGGTCTGTATAGATGGATTAATAGAACAAGTCCCACACACAGCTAGAAGCCCAATATTTTTCAGAGGTAGATGCAGAAAAAAAATATATTCAGTTTGCAACCTGATGGAGGTCAGTATAGATGGACTAATAGAGAAAGTCCCACACACTGCTAGAAGGCCAAATATTTTTTCAGAGATAGATGCAGACAAAAAATTATTTTGAATTTGCAACCTGATGGAGGTCAGTATAGATGGACTAATAGAGAAAGTCCCACACACTGCTAGAAGGCCAAATATTTTTTCAGAGCTAGATGCAGAGAAAAAATTATTTTTAATTTGCAACCTGATGGAGGTCAGTATAGATGGACTAATAGAGAAAGTCCCACACACACCTAGAAGGCCAAATATTTTTTCAGAGCTAGATGCAGAAAAAAATTATATTCAGTTTGCAACCTGATGGAGGTCAGTATAGATGGACTAATAGAACAAGTCCCACACACAGCTAGAAGGCCAAATAATTTTTCAGAGGTAGATGCAGATAAAAATTATTTTTAATGTGCAGCCTGATGGAGGTCAGTATAGATGGACTAATAGAGAAAGTCCCACACACTGCTAGAAGGCCAAATATTTTTTCAGAGCTAGATGCAGACAAAAAATTATTTTTAATTTGCAACCTGATGGAGGTCAATATAGATGGACTAATAGAGAAAGTCCCACACACTGCTAGAAGGCCAAATATTTTTTCAGAGCTAGATGCAGATATAAATTATTTTAATTTGCAACCTGATGGAGGTCAGTATAGATGGACTAATAGAGAAAGTCCCACACACTGCTAGAAGGCCAAATATTTTTTCAGAGCTAGATGCAGAAAAAAATTATATTCAGTTTGCAACCTGATGGAGGTCAGTATAGATGGACTAATAGAACAAGTCCCACACACAGCTAGAAGCCCAAATATTTTTTCAGAGGTAGATGCAGAAAAAATTTTTATTCAGTTTGCAACCTGATGGAGGTCTGTATAGATGGATTAATAGAACAAGTCCCACACACAGCTAGAAGCCCAATATTTTTTCAGAGGTAGTTGCAGAAAAAAAATATATTCAGTTTGCAACCTGATGGAGGTCAGTATAGATGGGCTAATAGAGAAAGTCCCACACACTGCTAGAAGGCCAAATATTTTTTCAGAGCTAGATGCAGACAAAAAATATTTTTAATTTGCAACCTGATGGAGGTCAGTATAGATGGACTAATAGAGAAAGTCCCACACACTGCTAGAAGGCCAAATATTTTTTCAGAGCTAGATGCAGAAAAAAATTATATTCAGTTTGCAACCTGATTGAGGTCAGTATAGATGGACTAATAGAACAAGTCCCACACACAGCTAGAAGGCCAAATATTTTTTCAGAGGTAGATGCAGATAAAAATTATTTTTAATTTGCAGCCTGATGGAGGTCAGTATAGATGGACTAATAGAGAAAGTCCCACACACTGCTAGGAGGCCAAATATTTTTTCAGAGCTAGATGCAGACAAAAAATTATTTTGAATTTGCAACCTGATGGGGGTCAGTATAGATGGACTAATAGAGAAAGTCCCACACACTGCTAGAAGGCCAAATATTTTTTCAGAGCTAGATGCAGACAAAAAATTATTTTTAATTTGCAACCTGATGGAGGTCAGTATAGATGGACTAATAGAGAAAGTCCCACACACTGCTAGAAGGCCACATATTTTTTCAGAGCTAGAAGCAGATATAAATTATTTTTAATTTGCAACCTGATGGAGGTCAGTATAGATGGACTAATAGAGAAAGTCCCACACACTGCTAGAAGGCCAAATATTTTTTCAGAGCTAGATGCAGAAAAAAATTATATTCAGTTTGCAACCTGATGGAGGTCAGTATAGATGGACTAATAAACAAGTCCCACACACAGCTAGAAGGCCAAATATTTTTTCAGAGGTAGATGCAGCTAAACATTATTTTTAATTTGCAGCCTGATGGAGGTCAATATAGATGGACTAATAGAACAAGTCCCACACACTGCTAGAAGGCCAAATATTTTTTCAGAGCTAGTTGCAGAAAAAAATTATTTTCAGTTTGCAACCTGATGGAGGTCAGCATAGATGGACTAATAGAACAAGTCCCACACACAGCTAGAAGCCCAAATATTTTTTCAGAGCTAGATGCAGAAAAAAATTATATTCAATTTGCGACCTGATGGAGGTCAGTATAGATGGACTAATAGAATGATGCTATGCCCAAAAGATTTTACTTCACTAGGTGCAGTAAAAAAATTGGTATTCTATACACAGGTGGTATATCTTGCAACGCAGAAAGGCTACTCCACTGACTAACACACTCTGCAATAGGCCAAAAAGGATTAGCTTTGCTAGATTCAGCCAAATGCTGTGAAAAAAACTTACACAGCACTGGCACAGACCTGCCTGGCAAAAACTGATAGGAACTGATGTAACCTAGTCCTGAAAAGGACTGCAATTACAATTAGTCTTTACTCCCACAATCTATCTATTTAAGAGCACTGACCTGCCTTATAAAAGTCGTAGGAAATGCTGTAACCTAGTCCTTAAAAGGACTGCAATTACAACTATTCCCTACTCCCAAGCTATCTGTAGATTTGTGCGAAAATTGGCTTGAAGGTAACAAGGTATAGCGCACACAGCAACAGCGGTGCCGTCTAACACGCAGCTGCAGCAGTGAGAACATGGTGGCGACAGGGAAAATGGCTTGGTCTTATAGGGCAAGTGTAACATACCTGGCGGCGTCCTTGCATAGTGGTCCATCTCCCACTGTGCAAGAGCGCGCACTTGATCTCCTGTCCAGAATGTCTCTCTGGCTTCCCTCCATGCTGTCTGTTTGTGTCTGTTTCTGCTGCTTAAGGGCGGCGCCCGATGACTTCCTGCTTTTTGTACCTGCTGTGGGTCACACCCCTTGTGCGTCCTCAGCCTATTGCTGTCTGTCACCTGGTATATAGCTCAGCTGCTCCCATCTATTCCTGCCTGAGCATAGTGTTTCTTTCAGTGTGTGCTTGCACTCTGAAGGTGCCAGGTCCTGTTCTGTGTTCTCTTTTCTGCCTATCCTGGAGGCTGTATTTCCAGGCCTGTCTGAACACGCTCCTAGCCTGTTCCTCCTGCCTTCTAGGGGCCGATTACCTAGACCTGTTCCTGTATCTTGTCTGACCTGTCTGAACACGCTCCTAGCCTGTTCCTCCCGCCTTCTAGGGGCCGATTACCTAGACCCGCTCCTGTATCTTGTCTGTCCTGTCTGAACACGCTCCTTGCCTGTTCGTCCTGCCTCTCTGGGGGCCGTATTCCCAGACCCGCTCCTGTATTTTGCTGCAGTGTCGGTCTCCTCCGTACACTCAGTTCCATTCTGAACTCTCTCCTATCCTTTACCTGTTTTGCCTCTATGTCCGTTCCCTTCCTTTTTCTGCAGAGTCTGAACTCGTACCTAACTCCTGCTTGTTGTCTCTGTACTCCCGTTTGTGAGTTTGTGGTCCACTCGCTACTTCTCTGCAAGTACTCTGTGAGTATCTGGCTCTGCCTTTCCCTTCCTGTCTGTTCCGTGTGAACAGAGCCCTGTTCCCCCTGCTCAGCCTTGCCAGCTCTGACTCCTTTGCTCACCGCTCCGGCGGTTCTAGCCTGCTCTGACTCCTTTGCTCACCGCTCCGGCGGTTCTAGCCTGCTCTGACTCCTTTGCTCACCGCTCCGGCGGTTCTAGCCTGCTCTGACTCCTTTGCTCACCGCTCCGGCGGTTCTAGCCTGCTCTGACTCCTTTGCTCACCGCTCCGGCGGTTCTAGCCTGCTCTGACTCCTTTGCTCACCGCTCCGGCGGTTCTAGCCTGCTCTGACTCCTTTGCTCACCGCTCCGGCGGTTCTAGCCTGCTCTGACTCCTTTGCTCACCGCTCCGGCGGTTCTAGCCTGCTCTGACTCCTTTGCTCGCTGCTCCGGCAGCCTTGCTCCGCTCTGACCCTTTTGCTCACTGCTCCGGCAGTCTCGCTCCGCTCTTATCCTTTTGCTCACTGCTCCGGCAGTCTTGCTCCACTCTTGCTCACCGCTCCAGGCGGTCTCGTCCTGCTTTACTCTTGCTCACTGCTCCGGCAGTCTCGCTCAGCTCTGATCCTTTGCTCACCGCTCCAGGCGGCCTTGTCCTGCCCTGTTCTCGCTCACCTCTCTGGGCGGCCTCACTCTGCTGTGTTTGTCCGCCACATCTGTGGTTCTGTTCCTGAGTCTCAGTGTGTACTGGGTCCTATCCCGCCAGTGTCCCTACCTGCTAGTGCCTCCCTGTCTGCACTCTAGCTGTGCTTGCCTGTACCCCTCTGCCTGTATTGTTCCTGAGTCCCAGTGTGTACTGGGTCCTATCCCGCCTGTGTTCCTACCTGCTAGTGCCTCCCTGTCTGCACTCTAGCTGTGCTTGCCTGTACCCCCGGCCTGCATACCCACCTGCCTGCATACCAGTCGTGCCTGCCTATACCCACCAGTCTGTGTGCCAGCCTACCAGTCTGTTCCTGTATTCCCCTGTGTGGGTCAACAGCCGTGTCCGGGGTCTGTCCTGGAGTAGCACCTGGTCCCTCTGCTCGGTTCCTCCTTGGTGCACTGGCGTCGTATGCCGTCGTGCGACCCTGGTCGGATCGGGTGAATACCTAGTTACGCCCCTCCAGGCATTCACTCTCCGGCACGGTCCAGTGGAATCACTTCAATCACACACACACGCCGCTCAGCCCGGGCGTGTGCATAACAGCAAGGACATGTGACATACAGTATAGACCAAAAGTTTGGACACACCTTCTCATTTAAAGATTTTTCTGTATTTTCATATCTATGAAAATTGTACATTCACACTGAAGGCATCAAAACTATGAATTAACACATGTGGAATTATATACTTAACAAAAAAGTGTGAAACAACTGAAAATATGTCTTATATTCTAGATTCTTCAAAGTAGCCACCTTTTGCTTTGATGACTGCTTTGCATACTCTTGGCATTCTCTTGATGAGCTTCAAGAGGTAGTCACCGGAAATGGTCTTCCAACAATCTTGAAGGAGTTCCCAGAGATGCTTAGCACTTGTTGGCCCTTTTGCCTTCACTCTGCGGTCCAGCACACCCCAAACCATCTCAATTGGGTTCAGATCTTGTGACTGTGGAGGCCAGGTCATCTGGCGTAGCACCCCATCACTCTCCTTCTTGGTCAAATAGCCCTTACATAGCCTGGAAGTGTGTTTGGGGTCATTGTCCTGTTGAAAAATAAATGATGGTCCAACTAAACGCAAATCGGATGGAATAGCATGCTGCTGCAAGATGCTGTGGTAGCCATGCTGGTTCAGTATGCCTTCAATTTTGATTAAATCCCCAACAGTGTCACCAGAAAAGCACCCCCACACCATCACACCTTCTCCTCCATGCTTCATGGTGGGAACCAGGCATGTAGAGTCCATCCGTTCACCTTTTCTGCGTCGCACAAAGATACGGTGGTTGGAACCAAAGATCTCAAATTTGGACTCATCATACCAAAACACAGATTTCCACTGGTCTAATGTCCATTCCTTGTGTTCTTTAGCCCAAACAAGTCTCTTCTGCTTATTGCCTGTCCTTAGCAGTGGTTTCCTAGCAGCTATTTTACCATGAAGGCCTGCTGCACAAAGTCTCCTCTTAACAGTTGTTGAAGAGATGTGTCTGCTGCAAGAACTCTGTGTGGCATTGACCTGGTCTCTAATCTGAGCTGCTGTTAACCTGCGATTTCTGAGGCTGGTGACTCGGATAAACTTATCCTCAGAAGCAGAGGTGACTCTTGGTCTTCCTTTCCTGGGGCGGTCCTCATGTGAGCCAGTTTCTTTGTAGCGCTTGATGGTTTTTGCAACTGTACTTGGGGACACTTTCAACGTTTTCCCAATTTTTCGCACTGACTGACCTTCATTTCTTAAAGTAATGATGGCCACTCGTTTTTCTTTACTTAGCTGCTTTTTTCTTGACATAATACAAATTCTAACAGTCTATTCAGTAGGACTATCAGCTGTGTATCCACCAGACTTCTGCACAACACAACTGATGGTCCCAACCCCATTTATAAGGCAAGAAATCCCACTTATTAAACCTGACAGGGCACACCTGTGAAGTGAAAACCATTTCTGGTGACTACCTCTTGAAGCTCATCAAGAGAATGCCAAGAGTGTGCAAAGCAGTCATCAAAGCAAAAGGTGGCTACTTTGAAGAACCTAGAATATAAGACATATTTTCAGTTGTTTCACACTTTTTTGTTAAGTATATAATTCCACATATGTTAATTCATAGTTTTGATGCCTTCAGTGTGAATGTACAATTTTCATAGTCATGAAAATACAGAAAAATCTTTAAATGAGAAAGTGTGTCCAAACTTTTGGTCTGTACTGTACACTGCCAATGACACATGCCCTTGCTTGTGTGAAAAAAAGCACTTCGCTCCGTGTGTGCCCTGCTGATAGGCTGACAGATTGCACTTCCCCACTGTAAATGCGGGAAAGAGAAAAAAAAATGGAGATCTTCATTATTCCTGCAGAGATCCATCCCCTGCCCCTCCCCTCCCCCCACCCCGCTGTACACTCAAACTGCGTATTAACATTAATTTTCATCATTACTGAGAAAAAATCCAGTTATGATTTTGGTGCACAAACAGTTATCGAACATAACCTCGAACAGCCGAATTTTTCTCAAATCGTTCGTGTTCGCCGAACGGCTCGAACACCGACCAAAACAGCTCGAATTTGAGATTGGCGAACAGTTCGAGTCGAACAATGCTCATCTCTATTCGTAATTTCTCGTCCATGGTTAAGCCTCTCACAGACATGACTAAAAAGGGGACGGATTTTTCTAGGTGGTCTGACAAGGCTTGTCAAGCATTCTCCTCCTTGAAAAAATGTTTTGCCTCGGCACCCATACTCATTCAACCTGATGCGTCACAGCCATTCATTGTAGAGGTAGACGCTTCCGAGGTAGGGGTGGGAGCTGTATTGTCACAAGGTTCGTCCCCTGGTAAGTGGCATCTGTGCGCCTTTTTCACTAAAAAATTGTCGTCCGCTGAGAGGAATTACGATGTCGGCAATGGGGAACTCTTGGCCATTAAGTTAGCTTTTGAGGAGTGGCGCCATTTTTTAGAGGGGGCAGTCCATCCGGTCACCGTCATCACCGATCAGAAGAACCTGCTATATCTGGAGTCTGCGAAACGTCTGAATCCCAGACAAGCTAGGTGGTCATTGTTTTTTGCCAGGTTTAATTTTGTCGTTACATATCGTCCTGGGTCAAAAAATGTAAAGGCGGATGCCTTATCTCGTAGTTTCCCTGGGGCCGGGAATACGGACGACCCGATTCCTATCCTTCAGGAGGGGGTGGTGGTTTCGGCAGTATGCTCTGAGCTTGAGGAGGAGGTATTGGAGGCTCAGGGGGACGCCCCTGTTGGACCTCCGGGGAGACTGTTTGTTCCAGATCAGTTGCGACAAAAGGTGATCGAGGCACACCATAACTCAGTTTTTGCAGGACACCCGGGGAGTAAAGCAATTGTGGATCTCCTCTCGCGTCGGTTTTGGTGGCCTAACTTACATAAGGAGGTGGTAATTTTTGTCGCGTCCTGTGGGGTTTGTGCGCGCTCTAAGACCTCACATACCCGTCCGTCTGGGGCCCTCTTACCTTTGAAGATCCCGGAGCGTCCTTGGACTCATCTGTCTATGGACTTTATTACGGACCTCCCTCCGTCTTCGGGTAAAACGGTCATACTCGTTGTAGTGGACAGGTTCAGCAAGATGGCACATTTTATCGCTCTTCCTGCTCTTCCTAATGCTAAAACTCTTGCACAGGTGTTCATTGGGGAGATTGTGAGGCTTCACGGGGTACAATCCGAGGTGGTGTCAGATCGGGGGTCTCAGTTTGTGTCCAAATTCTGGAAGGCGTTTTGTACACGGCGGGGGATGCATTTATCGTTCTCATCGGCTTTTCATCCTCAGACCAATGGTCAGACGGAACGTATGAACCAGAGCTTGGAGACATATCTCCGGTGTTTTGTGTCAGAGAACCAGGAGGACTGGGCTTCTTTCTTACCTCTGGCAGAGTTTGCTCTTAATAATAGGCGGAGCGAGTCCACTGGTAAGTCCCCGTTTTTTGGGGCATATGGTTTTCACCCCCAGTTTTGTACTTTCAGTAGGGGGGGCTCTTCGGGGGTTCCTGAGGAGGAACGATTTTCCTCATCACTCGCTTCAGTATGGAGAGGGGTGCTGAAGAATCTGAATACTATGGGGAACCGATACAAACGTATGGCTGATAGGAGGAGAGTGTCTGGTCCGGACCTAAGTGTGAACGATCGGGTACGGTTGTCTACCAGGAATATAAAACTTAAGGTTCCCTCCTGGAAACTGGGTCCCAGGTTCATCGGGCCGTACAGGATCAGTTCTATAATTAATCCGGTGGCATTCCGTCTTGACCTCCCCCCTACGTTTAAAATTCACAACGTGTTCCACAGATCATTGCTTAAGAGGTATGTGGCGCCTGTGGTACCGTCATCTTTACCTCCTCCTCCAGTGGTGGTCAATGGTAACTTGGAGTTCCAGGTATCGAGGGTCATCGATTCACGCTCAGTACCTGGTTCATTGGAAGGGGTATGGTCCTGAGGAGAGGATGTGGGTTCCTGCGTCGGATATTAACGCAGACCGATTAGTTCGGGCCTTCCACACGACTCACCCGGATAAACCTGGCCCTGAGAGTCCGGAGGCCCCTCGTAGAAGGGGGGGTACTGTCACGGGTGTGTCGCCACGAAGATCGTCACGATTACACAGCCTGACTTCTCGCAGCTGAGTTTTTGGTGCTTTGTGTTTTTCGGCAGTAAGGGAGTTAACTCTCTCTCTCTCTGTGCTAGACGCCTCGCCCAGCTGCAATCAAAGTTGCTGTAGTGGAACTCCTTCAAATGCCTGCCGGTCTGTTAGGGAAGTGTCAGTGAAAGCATTTCATGCAGACTAACAGAGCGGATCGTGGTATTTGGAGTTTCAGAGCTAAGTGTATTTGGAGTGTTTTTTCCCTTCATTTATCTCCTTTCCCGTTGGTGTTCCCTCTGTTGTAGTTGTGTAGTTTTTGTATGCAAGGTGGTTTTGGTTTTACCCTTGTACTGTCTCGTTCGTCTAAGTACTGAGTGTGGGCATATTATTACCTGTCCCCTTTTGTTGTGATCAGGGGTCCTTCTCAGGACTAGATTACTTAGGTTCAGGGATCCTCAGGAGGTAGGGGTTACGCTGGCGGCCTGAACCTCTGTACCTTCAACAGTACCTCCAGGTAGAGGGATTAGTCAGGGCCCCAGCTTAGGGTCAGCTTAGGCCCCCTACCTCCAGTACACAGAGACAGCGTGACAGACACACCTGGACACTGCAAGGCTCGGTGCCCTGGAACAGAGATGGATGGCCCGCCTGTCCAACATTGAATTCACCATCAAATACCGGGCAGGACGCTCAAATGCCAACGCGGATGCCCTGTCTAGAATGCCGAACTTACCGGACGTATGGGAAGATCCAGAAGATCTGGAAGAAGTTGAGCTCCCTGCGTTCCACCGTCATGGGATTACCCTGTATTCCCACCGTGTGAAGGACAGGCGCTCCGTGACGTTCAATCCCTTGCCCCACTATAACTAGGCGGAGACGCAAGACAATGATCCCGCAGTCCATTTGGTGAAGGAAATGCTGACCCAGGCCGATGCCCGTCTTGACCCAGATGCTCCGGAGGAGACCAAGCAACTGTGGAAGGAGAAAAGTAAGTTGTTCCTCTACAGGGAGAAGCTGTGCCGGAGAATGGTTAACTCTCGAACACATGAGTTGAACTGGCAGGTAGTGGTCCCAAGACGAGACACGGCTATGGTTCTGGAGGCATACCACAACGGAGCAGGGCATTTCGGATGAAAGAAGCTGGAGTTCTTGTTGCGTGAACGGTTCTACTGGGTAGGCATGAGAGGAGCCATCGAGAGGTGGTGCAGAGACTGTGGCCCATGCCACCTGAGAAGAAAAGACCGAGCCAGCCAGAAGACTCCCCTGCAGCCCATCATCACCAGACAGCCACTGGAACTGGTAGCCCTGGACCATGTGAAACTGGCTCCAAGCAGATCTGGGTATGTCTACGCCCTCACAATTGTAGATCATTACTTCCGGTTCCTGGTGGTGGTCCCGGTCAAGGACTTAACGGCTCAAACAGCAGCTAGAGCCTTCCAGCAGCACTTCTGCCGTCCACACGGGTACCCGGACCAAGTGTTGACAGACCAAGGACCAGCCTTCGAAGCGGAGGTCTTCCAGGAGTTCTGCAAACTGTATGGCTGCAAGAAGATAAGAATAACGCCCTATCACCCTCAAACCAATGGACTCTGCGAGAAGATGAACCAGGTGGTGATAGATCTGCTAAAAACATTGCCCCTGGAAGAACGCAGTCTGTGGCCTGAGAAACTGCCCGATCTGGTGGACCTGTATAACCACATCCCTGTAGGTTCCACCAACTGTAGGCTTACCTAATGAGAGCAAGACCTGGTAAGCTGCCTTTTGACCTGGATATGGGAGTCCTGACGCCTGAGGACACCTCGCCAGAGGCAGACTGGGATACAGAACGGCAGCAGCAGAAACGGAAAGTACAGGAGAGCGTCGAGCGAAGTCTGTCTCAAGCTAGAGAAAGGCAAGAGAAGGCTTATAACCAGTATGCTCCCGCTGTTCCCCTGGTACCTGGAGAGCAGGTCTTGAAGAGGAAGAGGCGGCTCCACAAGTTGGACGACCAGTGGGAGAAGGACCCGTACACCGTACTGCCATCAAGCCATGAGAACTCAAAAATCTGCGTAATCAGTAAGGATGGAGGAGAAACCACAGCCATTGTCTCCAGAGACCACCTGAAGAAGTGTCCCGAGCAGCTGCAAAGCCCTGAAGAAGATCAAGGAAACCCTCAACCTGCAGAGGAAAGGGGAGAAATGATCAGTACCGTACTCGGAGACTTCCCCCGGTCTTGGACACAAGTAAACGACGCTGTCATGGTACCCGTCCTCACCTTTCTCCAGCCAGCCCTGCAAGTGCCTACAGAGGAACCGGTAGAGCTGGAAGAGCAGCTGGCCCAAGAGGCAAAAGAGTCCACACCAGCAGTACAGGAGGATGAACCCTCTGCTAGTAGTGAGCCTGCCGTGCCCCTAGTGAGCCAAAGAGTGAGCAGACAGCTGCCCAGCTTACCCATAACAGCTCCTACACCCTGTAGTGCAGAACCAGTTAGTGAGCTCCGTAGGTCCACTAGAGTCACTAGAGGTCAGATGCCCACTCGCTGGAGAGTCTAAACTAATGCACTGTGAATTTATCTGCTAGCTGTTTATGGTTTATGTTTGTTGCCTGTTATTAATTATGTTTCTCAGTTACCCTGCAGATTTTTATGGACTAACAGGTTATGGACGCTAGATAACCGGAACAGTTTTGTAGATAGTTGCACCTTGGTGCCTCTTGCGAAGATGGCCGCGGAAGAGAAAACCTGTCTGGCGTGGCCTCCTTGCGGCCCAAAGTAGTTAGTCTACCCTTGCAGCCACGCCCAAGGACAACGCAATTGGTTTGCTTTGGACAGGTCCCATACTTCGCTTAAAGCTTCACCTTGGGTAATATATGGACACACGGTTGCGGACACGCCGTGACCTTTAAAGAATTAAAGCTTCTTGTAAATATGTTATTGTATTATTGTTATACCCTGTTATTATGTTTTAAAAATGTGTTTAGTCCCGGACTACTAAAATTTACTAGGGGGGAATGTGACACCCCAGGGGTCTGGTTGCCACAGTAATAGAGATATTATGTCTGAGAGCAAGTGGGAGGTTTCTCTGGTCAGGAGTCCTAAGCATGCAACACTGCCCGCCCAGACCTGGGAGGGGAGGAATCTGCCCTTATAAACTGGGTCTGGGGCGGGATTAGGAGAGACAGAGACAGAGCCTGCAAAACAAGCAGAGCAGTCAGAGCCTAGAGTGAAGCTACAGACACAGCAAAAGATACATCAGGAGCTCTGTAGGAGCAGAGGCAGAAGGCCAGGGGCTTTGAGCAGAGATATAGCTCGCCCTGGCTGAAGTTACTAAAACCGGACACAGGAGTCCGAGGCTGTGGGGACTGATATTTACCCAGCAGCAGAAACCAGACGGCAGGGGATTCCAGGTCCTCTGGCCATAGAAGCCCGGAGGCTCAGTCACAAAGAAGGGACCAGCGCCGCCATCCAGGAGCGGAGGCTAACAGAAGGCCCCAAGTCACCAGCCATACAGGTGAGCACTACACGTTATACTCAGGGACATGGTCTACTTGTAACCGCTGACAGCAAGGTAGCCAGGAAGAGTGCAGATAAATGGGGAGGCCTACAACTCCACCTGGCCAGGGGAACTCCTGCTTGCTCGCAGACTGACCAGGCCCCTTATACTAGCCAGTACTCCCGGGAGGGTCTGCCTTGTACCATCAGTAAAGACCCTGAACTGCACCTCACGTCTCTGTGATTCCTTGCCGCACAAGCACCATTAGCACTGGGACCTTCACACCATCACTCCCATCATCTCTCACATTAGCTGCCCTGAGGCAATACTTCTCCCGTGGGGAGTTATGCCATACTCGGCTGCGCAAACAACATCAGCCTCAGCGGTCGGCAGCGCAGCGGCGGTCCCCACTGACCGCAATCCAGAAGTGGCGTAGTCGGACATTTGCTATACATTAAGACTGCCACTGGTTTGACCACCCTGGGCACGGATCGGGTCACCACCACATGGAGACTAGAACCCCCAGCTTTCTACAACAGGCCCGGTTCCGGGTTCTCCTGCACAACACAGGCCCAGGGGGCGCGTCATGCGCGTCTTTTCAAAAGGAATAAAATGGGGAGGGAAAGGTTAGATTTTAAAAACAAAAATCCAAATGACAATAGCAGAAGCCAGAATGTCAATGGAACTGGGGATTCCCAGCCAGTCTCCCATGTCAGTACTTGCCCAACCTCAAGCTGCATAGCAGCTGCAATCTGACAAGGGTAGGCACATTCAGCTTAGAATGGCTGTTGACATGCAGAAATCACATGTGCGTGTCTTTTCAAAAGGAATAAAATGGGAGGGAAAAGAAAGATGTAAAAAACAAAAATCCAAATGACAATAGCTTCAGCAAAAATGTAAACGGAACAAGGGTTTCCAGGTCCATCTCCCATGCCGTTACTTGCCCAGCCTCAAGCTGCATAGCATCTGCAATCTGACAAGGAGCAGCCACATTCAGCTTAGAATGGCCATTGACGGAAGCATGTCAAATGTGCATGTCTTTTCAAAAGGAATAAAATGGGGAGGGAAAGGTTAGATTTTAAAAACAAAAATCAAAATGACAATAGCAGCAACCAGTCTCCCATGCCAGCACTTGCCTGACCTCAAGCTGTGTAGCAGCTGAGATTTGACAAGTGAAGGCACATTCAGCATAGAATGGCTGTGGATGTACTGATGCCACATGTGCGCGTCTTTTCAAAATGAATAAAATGGGGAGGGAAAGGTTAGATTTTAAAAACAAAAATCCAAAAATCCAAATGACAATAGCAGCAGCCTAAATGTCAATGGAACCAGGGATTCCCATCTAGTCTCCCATAAAGGTACTTGCCTGGCCTCAAGCTGCATAGCAGCTGCGATCTGATGAGGGCAGGCACATTCAGCTTAGAATGGCCGTTGGCATTCAGATGTTAAAGGTACTCATCTTTTCCAAATGAATAAAATGGGGAGGGAAAGGTTTGATTTTGAAAACAAAAATCCAAAAATCCAAATGACAATAGCAGCAGCCAAAATGTCAATGGAATTAGGGACTCCAAGCCAGTCTCCCATGACAGTTTTTGCCCAACCTCAAGCTGCATAGCAGCTGTAATCTGACGAGGTCAGGCACATTCAGCTTATAATGGCCGTTGACCTACAGATGTCTCATGTGCGCATCTTTTCAAAAGGAATAAAATGGGGAGGGAAAGGTTAGATTTTAAAAACAAAAATCCAAAAATCCAAATGACATTACCAGCAGCCAAAATATCAATGGAATCGGGGATTCCCAGCCAGTCTCCCATGCTGGTACTTGCCCAGCCTCAATCTGCATAGCAGCTGCAATCTGATGAGGGAAGGCACATTCAGCTCAGAATGGCCTATGATGAGCAGATATCACATGTGCGTGTGACACTCCAGGGGTCTGGTTGCCACAGTAATAGAGATATTATGTCTGAGAGCAAGTGGGAGGTTTCTCTGGTCAGGAGCCCTAAGCATGCAACACTGCCCGCCCAGACCTGGGAGTGGAGGAATCTGCCCTTATAAACTGGGTCTGGGGCGGGATTAGGTGAGACAGAGACAGAGCCTGCAGAACAAGCAGAGCAGTCAGAGCCTAGAGTGAAGCTGCAGACACAGGAAAAGATACATCAGGAGCTCTGTAGGAGCAGAGGCAGAAGGCCAGGGGCTGTGAGCAGAGATATAGCTCGCCCTGGCTGAAGTTACTAAAACCGGACACAGGAGTCCGAGGCTGTGGGGACTGATATATACCCAGCAGCAGAAACCAGCCGGCAGGGGATTCCAGGTCCTCTGGCCATAGAAGCCCGGAGGCTCAGTCACAAAGAAGGGACCAGCGCCGCCATCCAGGAGCGGAGGCTAACAGAAGGCCCCAAGTCACCAGCCATATGGGTGAGCACCACACGGTATACTCAGGGACATGGGCTACTTGTAACCGCTGACAGCAAGGTAGCCAGGAAGAGTGCAGATAAACGGGGAGGCCTACAACTCCACCTGGCCAGGGGAACTCCTGCTTGCTCGCAGACTGACCAGGCCCCCTTATACTAGCCAGTACTCCCGGGAGGGTCTGCCTTGTACCATCAGTAAAGACCCTGTACTGCACCTCACGTCTCTGTGATTCCTTGCCGCACCAGCACCATTAGCACTTGGACCCTCACACCATCACTCCCATCATCTCTCACATTAGCTGCCCTGAGGCAATACTTCTCCCGTGGAGAGTTATCCCATACTCGGCTTCGCAAACAACATCAGCCTCAGCAGTCGGCAGCGCAGCGGCGGTCCCCAATGACCGCAATCCACAAGTGGCGTAGTCGGACATTTGCTATACATTAAGACTGCCACTGGTTTGACCACCCTGAGCACGGACCGGGTCACCGCCACACGGAGACTACAACCCCCAACATTCTACAACAGGCCCGGTTCCAGGTTCCCCTGCACAACACAGGCCCAGGGGGCGCGTCATGCGCGTCTTTTCAAAAGGAATAAAATGGGGAGGGAAATGTAAGATTTTACAAACAAAAATCCAAATGACAATTCCCTGGGGATTCCCAGCCAGTCTCCCATGCTAGTACTGGCCCAGCCTCAAGCTGCATAGCTGCTGCAATCTGATGAGAGAAGGCACATTCAACTTAGAATGGCTGTTGACGTGCAAGAGTCACATGTGCGTGTCTTTTCAAAAGGAATAAAATGGGGAGAGAAAGGTTACACATTAAACAACAAAAATCCAAATGACAATAGCAGCAGCCAAAATGTCAATGGATCCAGGGATTCCAAGCCAGTCTCCCATGCTGGTACTTGCCCAGTCTCAAGCTGTATAGCGGCTGCAATCTGACGAGGGCAGGCACATTCAGCTTAGAATGGCCGTTGACGTGCAGATGTCACATGTGCGTGTCTTTTCAAAAGGAATAAAATGGGGAGGGAAAGGTTAGATTAAAAAAAAAAAAAAATCCAAAAGACAATAGCAGCAGCCAAAATGTCAACGTAACCGGGAATTCTCAGCCAATTTCCCATGCAGGTACTTTCCCGGCCTCAAGCTGCGTAGCGGCTGCGTTCTTATGATAGAAGGCACATTCGGCATAGAATGGCCATTGACATGAAGATGTCACATGTGCGTGTCTTTTCAATAGGAATATAATGGGGAGGGAAAGGTTAGATTTTAAAAACAGAAATCCAAAAATCCAAATGACAATAGCAGCAGCCAAAATGTGAACAGACCCGGGGATTCCCAGCCAGTCTCCCATGCTGGTACTTGCGCAGCCTCAAGCTGCATAGCAGCTGCAATCTGACAATGGGAGCCACATTCCGCTTAGAATGGCAGTTGACGTGCAAATGTCACATGTGCGTGTCTTTTCAAAAGGAATAAAATTGGGAGGGATGGGTTAGATTTTAAATAAAAAATCCAAAAATCCAAATGACAATAGGACCAGCCAAAAAGTCAACGGAACAGGGGATTCCCAGCTAATTAACCATGCTGGTACTTGCCTGGCCTCAAGCTGTGTAGCGGCTGCAATCTGACGAGGGCAGGCACAATCAGCTTAGAATGGCCGTTGACGTGCAGATGTCACATGTGCTCGTCTTTTCAAAAGGAATAAAATGAGGAGGGAAAGGTTAGATTTTAAAAACAAAAATCCAAAAATTCAAAAATACAAATGACAATAGCAGCAGCCAAAATGTCAATGGAACCGCGGATTCTCAGCCAGTTTCCCATGCTGGTACTTGCCCATACTTAAGCTGCGTAGCGGCTGGCGATCTGATGAGAGAAGGCACACTCAGCTTAAAATGGCCATTGATATGCAGATGTCACATGTGTGTGTCTTTTCAAAAAGGAATAAAATGGGGAGGGAAAGGTTAGATTTTAAAAACAAAAAATCCAAAAATCGAAATGACAATAGCAGCTGCCAATATGTTAATGAAAATAGGGATTCTCAGCCAGTCTCCCATGCTGGTACTTGCCCAGTCTCAAGCTGCGTAGCAGCTGCAATCTGATGAGGGAAGGCACACTTGGCTTAGAATGGCCGTTGATGTGCAGTTGTCACATGTGCGTGTCTTTTCAAAAGGAATAAAATGGGGAGGGAAAGGTTAGATTTTAAAAACAAAAATCCAAAAATCCAAAAATCCAAAAATCCAAATGACAATAGCAGCAGCCAAAATGTCAATGGAACTGGGGAATCCCAGCCAGTCTCCCATGCTGGTACTTGCCCATCTTCAAGCTGCAATCTGAAGAGGGTAGGCACATTCAGCTTAGAATGGTCATTGACATACAGATGTCACAGATGTCACATGTGTGCGTGTTTTCAAAATCCAAATGACAATAGCAGCAGCCAAAATGTCAAAGGTACCGGGGATTCCCAGCCAGTCTCCCATGCCGGTAATTGCCCTGTCTCAAGCTGCGTAGAGGCTGCGATCTGATGAAGGCAGGTACATTCAGCTTAGAATGGTCATTGACATACAGATGTCACAGATGTCACATGTACTCGTCTTTTCAAAAGGAATAAAATGGTGAGGGAAAGGTTAGATTTTAAAATCAAAAATCCAAATGACAATAGCAGCAGCCAAAATGTCAATGGAACCAGTGATTCCCAGCTAGTCTGCCATGCAGGTGCTTGCCCAGCCTCAAGCTGCGCAGCGACTGTGATCTGACGAGGGAAGGCACACTCAGCTTAGACTGGCCGTTGACGTGCACATGTTACATGTGCGCGTCTTTTCAAAAGGAATAAAATGGGGAGGGAAAAGTCAGATTTTAAAAACAAAAATCCAAATGACAAAAGCAGCAGCCTAAATATCAACGAAACTTTGGATTCCCAGACAGTCTCCCACGCCGGTACTTGCCTGACCTCAAGCTGCGTAGCTGCTGTGATCTGAGAAGGGAAGTCACATTCAGCTTAGAATGGCCGTTGACGTGCACATGTCACATGTGCGCGTCTTTTCAAAAGGAATAAAATGGGGAGGGACAGGTTAGATTTTAACAACAAAAATCCAAAAAATACAAATGGCAATATGAGCAGCCAAAATGTCAACGGAACCAGGTATTCCAAACCAGTCTCCTATGCCAGTACATGCCCAACCTCAAGCTGCGCAGCAGCTGTGATCTGACGAGGGCAGGCACATTCAGCTTAGAATGGCTGTTGATGTGCAGATGTCACATGTGCATGTCTTTTCAAAAGGAATAAAATAGGGAGGGAAAGGTTAGATTTTAAAAACAAAAATCCCAATGAGAACAGCAGCAGCCTGAATGTTAACTTAACTGGTGATTCCCTTCCAGTCTACCATGCCGATACTTACCCAGCCTCAAACTGTGCAGCGGCTGTGATCTGATGAGGGCAGGCACATTCAGCTTAGAACGGCCGTTGAAGTGCAGATGTCACATGTGCGTGTCTTTTCAAAAGGAATAAAACGGGGACGGAAAGGTTAGATATATAAAACAAAAATCCAAAAATCCAAATGACAATAGCAGAAGACAAAATGTTAACGGAACCAGGGATTACCCAGCCCGTCTCCCTTGCAGGGACTTGCCCAGCCTCAAGCTGCGTAGCTGTTGTGAAATCACAAGGCAAGGCACATTCAGCTTAGAATGGCCGTTGACATGCAGATGTCACATGTGCGCGTCTTTTCAAAAGGAATAAAATGGGGGGGGGGGGAGGTTTAATTTTAAAAACAAAAATCCAAATGACAATAGGAGCAGCCAAAATGTCAATGGAACCAGAGATTCCCAGCAACTCTCCCATGCTGGTACTTGCCCAACATCCAGCTGCGTTGCTGCTGCGCTCTGATGAGGGCAGGCACACTCAGATTAGAACGGCCACTGACGTACAGATGTCACATGTGCGTGTATTTTCAAAAGGAATAAAATGGGGTGGGAAAGGTTAGATTTTAAAAACAAAAATCCAAATGACAACAGCAGCAGCCAAAATGTCAACGGAATTGGGGATTCTTAGCTAGTCTCCCATGCTGGTACTTGGCCAACCTCAAGCTGCATAGTGGCTGCGATCTGACAAGGGAAGGCACATCCAGCTTAGAAAGGCTGCTGACGTGCAAATGTCACATGTGCGTGTCATTACAAAAGGAATAAAATGCGGAGAAAAAGGTTAGATTTTAAAAACAAAAATCCAAATGACAATAGCAGCAGACAAAAAGTTAATGGAACCAGTGATTCCCAGTCAGTCTCCCATACTGGTAGTTGCCCAAGCTCAAGCTGCGTAGTGGCTGTGAATTAATGAGGGAAAGCACATTCAGCTTAGAATGGCCATTGATGTGCAGATATCACATGTGCGCGTCTTTTCAAAAGGAATAATATGGGGAGGGAAATAATAGATTTTAAAAACAAAAATCCAAATGACAATAACAGCAGCCAAAATGTTAACGTAACCGGAGATACCCAGACAGTCTCCCATGCTGGTACTTGCCCAGCCGCAAGCTGCCTAGAAGCTGCGTTCTGACGAGGGAAGGCACATTCAGCTTAGAAGTGCCGTAGACATGCTGATGGCACATGAGCGCGTCTTTTCAAAAGGAATAAAATGAGGAGGGAAAGGCTAGATTTTAAAAACAAAAATCCAAAAATCCAAAAATCCAAAAATCCAAATGACCATAGCAGCAGCCAAAATGTCAACAGAACCCGGGATTCCCAGCCAGTCTCCCATGTTGATATTTGCCCTGCCTCAAGCAAAATATCGGCTGCGATGTGACGAGAGAAGGCACATCAATCTTAGCATGGCCTTTGACATGCAGATGTCACATGTGCGTGTCTTTTCAAAAGGAATAAAATGGGGAGGGAAAGGTTAGATTTTAAAAACAAAAATCCAAAAATCCAAAAATCCAAATGACAATAGCAGCAGCCAAAATGTCAATGGAACCGGGGATATCCAGTCTGTTTCCCATGCCAGTACTTGCCCATCCTCAAGCTGCTTAGCAGCTGCAATTTGACAAATGCAGACACATTCAGCTTGGAATGGCCGTTGACGTGCATATGTCTCATGTGCGTGTCTTTTTAAAAGGAATAAAATGGGGAGGGAAAGGTTAGATTTTACAAAAAAAAATCCAAAAATCCAAATAACAATAGCAGCAGCCAAAATGTTCACGGAACAGGGGATTCCCAGCCAGTAGCCCATGCTGGTACCTGTTCAGTCTCAAGCTGCGTAGCAGCCGCGATCTGACAAGGGGAAGAACATTCATCTTAGAATGGCCGTTGACGTGCAGATGCCACATGTGCACGTCTTTTCAAAAGGAATAAAATGGGGAGGGAAAGGTTAAATTTTAAAAACAAAAATCCAAATGACAATAGCAGCAGCCAAAATATCAACGGAACCAGGGATTCCCAGCCTGTCTCCCATGCCGGTACTTTCCCAGTCTCAAGCTGCGTAGCAGCTGTGATCTAACAAGGGTAGGCACATTCAGCTTAGAATGGCTGCTGATTTGGAGGAGTCACATGTGTGCGTCTTTTCAGAAGCAATAAAATGGGGAGGGAAAGGTTAGATTTTAAAAACAAAAATCCAAAAATCCTAATGACAATAGCAGCAGGCAAAGCGTTAATGGAACCAGGGATTCCCAGCCAGTTTCCCATGCCGGTACTTCCTCGGCCGCAAGCTGCACAGCGTCGGCGATCTGACAAGGTCAGGCACACTCAACTTAGAATGGCCGTTGAAGTGTGGATGTCACATGTGCACGTCTTTTCAAAAGGAATAAAATGGGGAGGGAAAGGTTAGATTTTAAAAACAAAAATCCAAAAATCCAAATGACAATAGCAGTAACCAAAATGTCAACGGAACTGGGGATTCCCAGCCAGTCTCCCATGCTATTACTTGCCCAGCTTCAAGCTTCGTAGTATCTGCAATCTGCCAATTGAAGGCACATTCAGCTTTGAATGGCCGTTGACATGCAGATGTCACATGTGCACGTCTTTTCAAAAGGAATAAAATGGGGATGGAAAGGTTAGATTTTAAAATAAAAAACCCAAATGACAACAACAGCAGCCATAATGTCAACGGAAGCAGGGACTCCCAGCCAGTCTCCCATGTCGGTACTTGCACAGCCACAAGCTGCGTAGTGGCTGCAATCTGACGAGGGATGGGACATTCAGCTTAGAATGGCCATTGAGATGCAGATGTCACATGTGCATGTCCTTTCAAAAGGAATAAAATGGGGGGGGAAAGGTTAGATTTTAAAAACATAAATCCAAAATCCATATGACAATAACAGCAGCCACAATGTCAACAGAACCGGGGATTCCCAGCCAGTCTCCCATGCCGGGACTTACCCAGCCTCAAACTGGGTAGCTGTTGCGTTCTGATGAAAGCAGGCGCATTCATCTTAGAATGGCCGTTGACTTCCAGATGATACATGTGCGCGTCTTTTCAAAAGGAATAGAATGGGGAGGGAAAGATTAGATTTTAAAAATAAAAATCCAAAAATCCAAATGATAATAGCAGCAACCAAAATGTCAATGGAACTGAGTATTCCAAGCCAGTCTCCCATGCTGGTGCTTGCCCAGCCCCAAGCTGCGTAGCAGTTTCAATCTGATGAGTGAAGGCACATTCAGCTTAGAATGGCCGTCAACTTGCAGAAGTCACATGTGCGCGTCTTTTCATAAGGAATAAAATGGGGATGGAAAGGATAAATTTTAAAAACTAAAATCCAAAAATCCAAAAATCCAAATGACAATAGCAGCAGCCAAAATGTCAACACAAGCAGGGATTCCCAGCCAGTCTCCCATGTGGGTACTTGCCCAGCCTCAAGCCGCATAGCGGCTGCGATCTGATGAGACCAGGCACTTTCAGCTTAGAATGGACGTTGACATGCAGATGTCACATGTGCGTGTCTTTTCAAAAGGAATAAAATGGGGAGGGAAAGGTTAGATTTTAAAAACAAAAATCCAAAAATCCAAATGACAATAGCAGTAACCAAAATGTCAACGGAATCGGGGATTCCCAGCCAGTCTCCCATGTCAGTATTTGACTGGTCTCAAGCTCTGTAGCAGCTGCAATCTGATGAGAGAAGGCACATTCAGCTAAGAATAGCCGTTGACGTGCAGCTGTCATATGTGTGCGTCTTTTCAAAAGGAATAAAATGGGGAGGGAAAGGTTAGATTTTAAAAACAAAAATCCAAATGACAATAGCAGCAGCCCGAATGTCATTAGAACAGGGGATTCCCAGCCAGTTTCGCATGCCAGTACTTACCTGACCTCAAGCTGCATTGTGGCTGCAATCTGATGAGGGTAGGAACATTCAGCTTAGAATGGCCTCTGACGTGCAAATGTCACATGTGCGCGTCTTTTCAAAGGAATAAAATGGGGAGGGAAAGGTTAGATTTTAATAACATAAATCCCAAATGACAATAGAAGCAGCCAAAATGTCAATGGAACCAGAGATTCACAGCCAGTCCACCATGCCAATACTTACCCAGTCTCAAGCTGCATAGCTGTTGCAATTTGACAAGGGCAGCCACATTCAGCTTAGAATGGCCATCGAGATGCAGATGTCACATGTGCGCGTCTTTTCAAAAGGAATAAAATAGGGAGGGAAATGTTGGATTTTAAAAACAAAAATCCAAAAATCCAAATGACAATAGCAGCAGCCAAAATGTCAATGGAACTGGGGATTCCCAGCCAGTCTCCCATGCTGGAATTTGCCCAGCTTCAAGCTGCGCAGCTGCTTTGATAAGACAAGGGTAGGCACATTCAGCTTAGAATGGCCTTTGATGTGCAGCAGTCACATGTGCGCGTCTTTTCAAAAGGAATAAAATGGGGAGGGAAAGGTTAAATTTTAAAAACAAAAATCCAAATGATAATCGCAGCAGCCAAAATGTCAATGGAACCGAGGATTCCCAGCCAGTCTCCCATGCTAGTACTTGCCCAGCCTCAAGCTGAGTAGCAGCTGCAATCTGACAAGGCCAGGTACATTCAGCTTAGAATGGCCGTTGACGTACAGATGTCATATGTGCGCGTCTTTTCAAAAGGAATAAAATGGGGAGGGAAAGGTTAAATTTTAAAAACAAAAATCCAAAAGACAATAGCAGCAGCCAGCATGTCAATGGAATCAGGGATTCCCAGCCAGTCTCCCATGCCAGTACTTGCCTGGCCCCAAGCTGGGTAGCGGCTGTGTTCTGACGAGAGCAGGCACATTCAGCTAACAATAGCCGCTAAAGGCAGAAGTCCCATGTGCGGGTCTTTTCAAAAGGATTAAAATGGGGAAGGAAAGGTTAGATTTTAAAAACAAAAATCCAAAAATCCAAATGACAATAGCAGCAGCCAAAAAATCAATGGAACCAGGGATTCCAAGCCAGTCTCCCATGTCAGCATAAGCCCAGCCTCAAGCTGTGTAGCAGCTGCTGTCTGATGAGGGCAGGCCCAATCAGCTTAGAATGGCCGTTAACATGGAGAAGTCACATGTACGCGTCTTTTCAAAAGGAATAAAATGGGGAAGGAAAGGTTAGATTTTAAAAACAAAAATCCAAAAATCCAAATGACAAAAGCAGGAGCCAAAATGTCAATGCAACCAGGAATTCCCAGCCAGTCTCCCATGTCTGTACTAGTGTTGAGCCACCCCCGTAGTGCTCGAGTTCGGTTCGGTTCGTCGAACACCTTCGAACACCGTTAAAACCAATGGCAGGCAAACAAAAACACATAGAAACACATAGAAAACACCTTCAAAGGTGTCCAAAAGCTGACAAACTGTTCAGAAGACACAACTAACACATGGAAAAGTGACAAGTACATATAGTCATGCGAAAAGAAAAGAGGTGGAGGAGTAAAAGGAGGGGGAGACACAGATATAGGCATGTCATGCCCTTCTAAAATCCAAAAAGTGAGAAGCCAACATGTTCAGTCCGCTCCTGCCCATGCCACCTCCATGTCGCCAGGTTTGTGCCAGAGCCACGGTGAACCTTGACAGCCAGCCCCCCTCTTCCAATACTGGTGCCTGTCCGCTGGTGGGTCGAGCGAGCTCCCCTGTGGTGGAGGCAGCTCTAAGCTTTTTAATTTAAATTGTCTCTCTAATTTGAATGAATACACTTTAAATCCATTTACAAGGATCTATTGGAGGGCAAGTCTCATGCCAGCAGCAGCGTAATTCCAGCTCCAGTAGCGTCCACTAAAGCTGCTGCAGTTAAAAAGCTTTTATAAGGATCAAGCTCGGCTGTCCACCGCAAGGCATCCTACTGCCAGTCCCAGCCCCTATGCCTTGGGGTGCCTCCTGATGCTCTTCACTGAGTATCCCGTGGTCCCGAAGCATTTCCTTTGAAAAAATTAAGTGTCCAAACTACAGGTGGTGTAGCTTGCTTAACAGCCGAGATAATCCGCTGACTAGCAGACACTGCTACTAGGCACAAAGTATTTCCTGGGCTAGATGCAGTTAAAAATTTGTAATTAGATACTCTCGTTGGATGCTGAGAAAGCATTCCATAGAGTCTCCTGGCACGCCATATATGATTCCCTTAAAAAGCTTGGGGTAGGGGTCTAGGGGACCCTTTTATAGCCAAAATCACGGCCCTGTATCACAATACGTCACCTAGGCTGAAGATAAATGGAACTGTAGCACCCTGAGGGCTCGGTTGCTACAGACGTATTGCACCTCACCCAGAGGTGTGATATCTCACTCTCAGGTAAGGATGGAGTGTGGATCAGGACCCGACACCTGCATGCATTACACCACATTGCCGTGGGGCAGGGCGACCAATATGCCTCTGAGATGGGCACGTCAGTCCCTGTCCCTGGCTGGAGTGGGGGGAGGGAACACTGAGGAAGGGGAACCCTGTAGCGCAGGAGCAGGGAGGAAGCAGTTCCTGGGTGCATTGAGAAGGGAGTATAAAAGGTGGGCACCATCTTAGTTCAGTGCGGAGAAGTCTGAGCAGAAGTGGCAGGGAGCAGGGGCTCTGCATAAGCTCTGCTCCGGAGGCGGGTCAAGTAACAGAGGCCCAGGCCTGGAAGAGGGAGAAGGAAGGAAGAGGAGCGGAGAAGGCTCCAGGAACGAGGAATGAAGGGATCCCAGGGGTGAGGACGGGCGAGTCGCCACCGCACGCCCGAATCCACCTGCGTGGAGGGGTCAGGCCAAAGGGGGAGACCGGTCCCCGAAACTAGTGGAGTCAGGAAACGACCCTCAGCTAGAAACCGGAGGCTGTGACATTTTATGTGGCGCAGCCCCTCGCTATGCCCGCTAGGAAGGCACCACATAGGGTCAGGGAAACTGGCGCCAAGTTTACCAAGAGGAGGCCCGAGGCAGCCGGACAGAAGGGTTGGTAAGAAAGGCCAGACAGAGGACACACAAAGGGGGTCCTGTGAAGCGCTCCAAAGTTATCTGGGAGTGTCTGAGCCACTCACCTGGTGAGCACAGTACGACGTGGGCAGCCGTTACCTGCAGATGTGGTCTGGATAATAAGAACTGTGAGTAAAGGCCCTGGACTGCATCACTGACTCCGTGTCGTTACTGCTGCTACCCTGCACCATCACCCCCATCCTCCGCATACACTGCCCTGAGGCTATACTCCTCCCGTGGGGAGTTATGCTACGCTCTGCTGCACCCACAACACCAGCCTCAGCGGTCTGCCCTGCAGCGGCGGTTCACTCTGACCGCAATCCACTGGTGGCGTTGTCGGACATTTAAACATCAAAATCACATAAATAGTTCCGCCACTGGTTTGACCGCCCTGAGCCACGGAACCGGGTCGCCGCCATGGAGACTACAACCACCAGCATCCACCAAAAAGGGTCCGGCTCCGGGTGTCCCAAGGCCCAGGGGGTGCATCAGAACATTTTCATCACCTTTCACAATCACCAATGGGACAAGGCAGGGATGTCCTCTGTCCCCTCTCTTATACATCCTAGTGACGGAGCACCTGCCATAACCAGAATATTAGGTGGATTGAGGTGGGAGGCACCGAGTACAAGTGCTCTCTATTTGCTGATGATGTCCTTGTATATATCACTCAATCACATATATCCATCCATGCTGTTATGGCTGAAATAGATCACTTTGTTACATGGTCAAATTTTAAAATCAATGCAGCAAAGTCTGAGGCCCTCGATGTCTCCCTCCCCAAATCCATACAGGATTCCATCCTAGTCCAACTTTCCCTTTGTCTGGCCCTCACAGGGTATCAAATACTTAGGAATTCCTATTCATAGAGACCTCTCCCATCTATGTTATCTTAATTTTGGGCCCTTTATTGAACAACTCCATACAGACCACGGATGGCAAGTTAGAACTGTAAGATTCACTACGTGAACCACTGGTGTTTTGTGGAAAAGCACATGTACACTGTGTTCCAAATTATTATGCAAAAAGTGTTTAGGAGTGATAAGGGAAGAATTTGTTTGTTTGTCAGTTAAACTCATTGATGGTGATGTGTGTCAGGGCTCTTTATATTACTGTAAGCAATTGCAGACACCTGTGCTATTTAGTTTGGCAGGTGTGTCCAATGAAAGGCAAGACTACTTAAGAAGGCTGTCTCACATTATTAAGCAGCCTACATTTTCTGCCAAAATGGGAAAGAAAAAGGATGTGTCGGCTGCTGAGAAGCAACAAATTGTGGAGTGTTTAGGTCAAGGCATGACTACAAACAACATTGTGCGATGATCAGGATGAAGTGTCTTGGCAATCAAGAAGTATGTAGCTGATTCACAGTACACACGTGTGCATGCTGATAAGGGCAAATTGAGGACTCTTTTCTCCAGGCAATTACGTCAGGTTAAAAGAGCAGTGGCAAAAAAGCCTTGTCATAGCTGCAGACAAGTTTTTGAAGCTGCTGGTGCCTCCAACATCCCCCAAACAACAAGATGCAGGGTCCTTCAGAGGTTTGCAGCTGTGCATACGCCATCCTATCGACCTCCTCTATCCACTTCACACAAGCAGAAACGGCTCCAGTGGGCCAAACATTACATGAAGACTGATTTCAAAACTGTTTTGTTCACGGATGAGTGCCGTGCAGCGCTCGATGGTCCAGATGGATGGAGTGGGGGATGGCTGGTTGATGGACACCCCACGCAAACACGGCTACAGCGCCAACAAGGAAGAGGTGGAGTAATGTTTTGGGCTAGAATCATGGGGAGAGAGATTGTCGGCCCCTTTAGGATCCCTGAAGGGGTAAAGATGAACTCCATAATGTATGTGGATTTTCTCAAACAGCACTTCCTACCATGGTTCAAGAAGATACCCGTGTATTTCACAGCAAGATCATTTTTATGCATGATAATGCACCATCTCATGCTGCACAGAACACATCTTCATCTCTGCCTGATATGGGCATAAAAGTGGACAAACTTATGGTGTGACCCCCATGCTCCCCTGACCTCTACCCCATTCAGAACCTCTGGAGCATCATCAAAAGGAGTGTCTATGATGGCGGGAGGCAGTTCACATCTAAGCAACAGCTCTGGGAGGGTATTCTGTCCTCATGCAAAACAATTGAAGCAGAAACCATCCAAAACCTGACAAATTCAATGGACGAGAGAGTTCAGAAGCTCCTTTCAAACAAGTGGTCCTATGTGAAAATGTAACATCACCTAGAATAAAGTTTTGAGTTGAAAACTGTTTGATTTCAGTTTATAATAACCTGTTAATGCTTATAATTTCAAAAATGACCATTTTTTTGGTCTTTATTAAAATGAAAAGGTTGATCGAAAAGTTTGGGGGATCTAAGAGTGTGGCAACCCAGTAGTCATGATTACTTTGAATTCTGACAATATGAGGGTCATGTTGCAGGTAGTGCAGCAAGAAGGAACTTATGTGTCTTGCGCATCTCGGAGCCCCAAAATTATTTTCCGGGCTAGATGCAGCTAAAAATTATTATTAATTTTAAATCTGGTGGAGCTTAGTATAGATGGCCAAATAGGATCAGTGCTGCACACTGCTACAAAGCCCAAATTATTTTCCAGCCAAGATACAGATAAACATGATTAGTAATTTTAAATCTGGTGGAGCTTATTATAGATGGCCTAATAGAATCAGTGCTGCACACTGCTACAAAGCCCAAATTATTTTCCAGCCAAGATACAGATAAACATGATTAGTAATTTGAAAGCTTAAAACGGTTGGTGAGTTGATTTTAACCAATCATCAAGCTTTTACTCTCCCCAGGATGACACAGGGGTAGAAAAGTTGTTTCGGATCCATGATTTGTTCATCTTTATGAACGTGAGTCTGTGTACATTATCAGTGGAGAGCCGCGTGCGCTTATCTGTCAGCACACCACCAGCAGCGCTGAACACACGTTCAGACAGAACGCTGGCTGCGGGGCATGACAAGATCTCCAAGGCGTAAGTGGCTAGCTCTGGCCATTTATCCAGATTGGAAGCCCAAAAAGAGCAAGGGTCCAGTGACACAGTCATGGCTTCAATGTTTACTTGGAGATACTCCTGTCTCTAGGCGTTGACTATGTGTCAGACTTCTTGTCTCCTGTGGCCTTGCAAAGGATGGGCTAAAAAAGTGGTGAAATGATTCCGCAAAATTGATGTTACCAGCAGATACTGTGGTTCTGTTACGGTTTGAGTGCTGAACACTTGACGGTCCCACGGTTGGCAAGTTGGAACTGTGAGATTCACTACGTGCACCACTGGTGTTTTGTGGAAAAGCACATGTAAGATTCTGCAACAGACTCTGCTGATACTCCTGCATGCGTGCATCCCTTTCTATGGCAGGAATAATTTCTGCAAATTTACTTTTGTACCGGGGATCTAACAGTGTGGCAACCCAGTAGTCAGGATTATTTCTAATTCTCACAATTCGAGGGTCATGTTGCAGGTAGTGCAGCAAGAAGGCACTGATGTGTGTTGCGCATCCAAGAGCACCAAGTCCCTGTTGTGTTGGTGGCGAGGTAGCAATCATACTTCCTTCCTCTGTCCTCTCCCCCCAACCTCGCACAACAGAAATGTGATCAAGGTCTCCCTCATCTGATGAGTCTTCCATCAGTTCGTCCTCCACTTCTTCCTGGGCTCCTGCACCTTCCTCACTAGTTTGGCTGCTACCATGCGCCCTGGTAAAACCATCTCCCCCACCCTCACATGCCTGCCGCCTTGGTGCTGCCGACCGTCTTGACCTTGCAGATGTTAGCCCTTCCGCATACAACTCCTCCTCCTCTACTTCCTCCACCTCCTCTTGTGCCACCAGCTGACTCGGAATTTTGTTTAACATGTGCTCCAGCATGTAAATCACCGGAATAGTCATGCTGATAATGGCATCGTCAGCACTAAACATCTTCGTCGCCATTTCAAAACTGTGCAGAAGGGTGCATAGGTCCCTGATCTGAGACCACTCCTCCAGCGTGATTTGCCCCACCTCTGGATCTCGTTGGCCCAGGCTATACGTCAGAACGTATTGCACCAGGGCTTGTCGGTGCTGCCACAGTCGCTGCAACATGTGCAAAGTTGAATTCCACTGGGTAGGCACATCGCATTTTAGCCGGTGAAGTGGCAGGCCCAACGACTTCTGTAGAGATGTAAGTCGCTGAGCTGCGGGATGCGAACGGCGGAAGTGAGCACACAGCGACCGTGCCCTCTGCAGAAGGCCATCTAGTCTGGGATAGTGGGCTAAAAATTGCTGGACAACCAGGTTCAACACGTGAGCCATACAAGGCACGTGTGTGACATTGCCCCGGCGAAGGGCCGCACCCAGGTTTGCAGCATTGTCGCACACGGCCTTCCCTGGTTTCAGGTCCAGTGGAGACAACCATTCATGAAATTGGTTCTCCAGAGCTGACCACAACTCCTCAGCTGTGTGACTCACATTTCCCAGAGATTTCAAAGTAAAAACCGCCTGATGACGTTGAGCCCTACTGCCAGCATAGTAAGGAGGTGTGCAGGATCCCTTCTGCGCAGTTAGAAAGCTTGTGGCATGACCAGACAGGCTTTGGGTGCAGGTGGAAGACCGAGAGGAGGTTGAGGAGGCAGAAGCAGTGGAGGAACTTTGACATAAAGAGGATTGACGCACAACTCGTGGGGACGGCAAGACTTGGACAGCAGCCCCTTGTCCTGCTGTCACCATAGTTACCCAGTGCCCAGTCAGCGACATGTAACGCCCCTGTCCATGCCTACTCATCCAAGTGTCTGTGGTGAAATGCACCCTGTCACACACAGAGTTTCTCAAAGAAGCGGTGATGTTGTGTGCGACATGCTGGTGGAGCGCAGGCACACCTTTCTTTGAGAAGTAGTGCCGACTAGGCATCTGGTACTGGGGCACTGCGACGGACATAAGGTCTCGAAAATCCTCTGTGTCCACCAGGCGGAAAGGCAGCATTTCTGTAGCCAAGAGCTTGCAGATGGTGAAATTCAACCTCTTAGATCTGCGCCTCAAAACAGGTGTGACTGCTGTCCCCCCAGTCACAGAGGATGAAGAGGCCGCGGATGCACAAGATATGGCAGACGGTGGTTGGCCCAGCCGGCTAGGCCGCATTGTAGCACACTGAGCTTCCCACTGCAACTTATGCTTCATGTCCATGTGCCGGTTCATGCATGAAGTACTCAAACTTTGTATTTTTTGGCCTCTACTTAGCTTTTGCTGACAAATGTTACAGATAACACGAGTTGGGTCATCTTTATCGATCTGAAAAAATGCCCAGGCTATGCAAGGCTTAGCACCCATGCGACCTGAAGAGCCACCACGATTTTTGGTGAGAGGCAGAGTTGTGTTTGAGGATGCAGTTGTTGACGTGCTTCCAGTAAAATGTCTCTGTCCAGGAAGGCGCAACCTGACCTCGTCGTCACTAGCATCTTCCTCCACCTCCTCTGCTGACCTCATCTCTTGGCTGACTGTGGGTTGACAGTAAGTGGGATCTCCAACCTCATCATCATCACCCTGTGCGTTATCACACTCGTCGTCCTCAGAGCCAGCCTGTTCCTGCCCTGACAAAAAACTAAAGTTGTCGCTCCAATCAGGTATTTGAGTCTCATCATCGTCTTCCTCATTGTCTCCACCAACAGGAGTTACAGTTTGGGAATGAGGGTCTACATTATGGTCAGAACCTTCTGCGTCTGGTCCTGGATCCGACTCATAAAGATTCTGGGCATCAGTGCAGATCATTTTATCGTCTGGATTCACAGAAGTGCTGGAGTCGACCTCTGATTCCCAGGCTATAGTATGAGCAAACAACTCTGCAGACTCAACCATCTGTTCTACCTCATACTCAGACGGGCAGCTGGAGATTTGAGAGCTGTGAGGAAGCAAGTGCGATTGGGGTGACATCTTTGAGGACTGGAGTATTTGTGATGTTGAAGTTGATGTGGAGGAGAGCACACTTAAAGGAGCACTTGATATCCGTTGAAGCACCTGCTGTTTTTGTGCCTCATCTGGAATTTGTAGCATTGGCGTGGCCGTAAGAAAGGGATCTTATCACATTGTCCGCTAAAAGAAGTAGACATTTTAGTTTGGCTGGAAGATGGTCTTTCTTCTGCAGATGTTGCTGTTGCTTTAACTCCTACCCCACGGACACAACCTTTTTTCCCCTTCCCAACACGCCTATTCCCCTTTCCACCAGCAGCAGGCCTTTTTCCACTCATTTTGGTGGTTAACTAATTCACAACTCTGGAGTTGTTTGCACAAAAAAACAATGGATGGGAACCGAGCAGAGCTGAGTGACCAAACTGTGGCATTAGGCCAAAACTATTGGCTGGGTTAGATGCAGAAAAAAATTATATTCAATTTGCAACCTGATGGAGGTCAGTATAGATGGACTAATAGAACAAGTCCCACACACAGCTAGAAGCCCAAATATTTTTTCAGAGGTAGATGCAGAAAAAAATTATTTTTAATTTGCAGCCTGATGGAGTTCAGTATGGATGGACTAATAGAGAAAGTCCAACACACTGCTAGAAGGCCAAATATTTTTTCAGAGCTAGATGCAGACAAAAAAATATTTTGAATTTGCAACCTGATGGAGGTCAGTATAGATGGACTAATAGAGAAAGTCCCACACACTGCTAGAAGGCCAAATATTTTTTCAGAGCTAGATGCAGAAAAAAATTATATTCAGTTTGCAACCTGATGGAGGTCAGTATAGATGGACTAATAGAACAAGTCCCACACACAGCTAGAAGCCCAAATTTTTTTTCAGAGGTAAATGCAGAAAAAAATTATATTCAGTTTGCAACCTGATGGAGGTCTGTATAGATGGATTAATAGAACAAGTCCCACACACAGCTAGAAGCCCAATATTTTTTCAGAGGTAGATGCAGAAAAAAAATATATTCAGTTTGCAACCTGATGGAGGTCAGTATAGATGGACTAATAGAGAAAGTCCCACACACTGCTAGAAGGCCGAATATTTTTTCAGAGCTAGATGCAGACAAAAAATTATTTTTAATTTGCAACCTGATGGAGGTCAGTATAGATGGACTAATAGAGAAAGTCCCACACACTGCTAGAAGGCCAAATTTTTTTTCAGAGATAGATGCAGAAAAAAATTATATTCAGTTTGCAACCTGATGGAGGTCTGTATAGATGGATTAATAGAACAAGTCCCACACACAGCTAGAAGCCCAATATTTTTTCAGAGGTAGATGCAGAAAAAAAATATATTCAGTTTGCAACCTGATGGAGGTCAGTATAGATGAATTAATAGAGAAATTCCCAAACACTGCTGGAAGGCCAAATATTTTTTCAGAGCTAGATGCAGATAAAAATTATTTTTAATTTGCAACCTGATGGAGGTCAGTATAGATGGACTAATAGAGAAAGTCCCACACACTGCTAGAAGGCCAAATATTTTTTCAGAGCTAGATGCAGACAAAAAATTATTTTGAATTTGCAACCTGATGGAGGTCAGTATAGATGGACTAATAGAGAAAGTCCCACACACTGCTAGAAGGCCAAATATTTTTTCAGAGCTAGATGCAGACAAAAAAATATTTTTAATTTGCAACCTGATGGAGGTCAGTATAGATGGACAAATAGAGAAAGTCCCACACACTGCTAGAAGGCCAAATATTTTTTCAGAGCTAGATGCAGATAAAAATTATTTTTAATTTGCAACCTGATGGAGGTCAGTATAGATGGACTAATAGAGAAAGTTCCACTCACTGCTAGAAGGCCAAATATTTTTTCAGAGCTAGATGCAGATAAAAATTATTTTTAATTTGCAACCTGATGGAGGTCAGTATAGATGGACTAATAGAGAAAGTCCCACACACTGCTAGAAGGCCAAATTTTTTTTCAGAGATAGATGCAGAAAAAAATTATATTCAGTTTGCAACCTGATGGAGGTCTGTATAGATGGATTAATAGAACAAGTCCCACACACAGCTAGAAGCCCAATATTTTTTCAGAGGTAGATGCAGAAAAAAAATATATTCAGTTTGCAACCTGATGGAGGTCAGTATAGATGGACTAATAGAGAAAGTCCCACACACTGCTAGAAGGCCGAATATTTTTTCAGAGCTAGATGCAGACAAAAAATTATTTTTAATTTGCAACCTGATGGAGGTCAGTATAGATGGACTAATAGAGAAAGTCCCACACACTGCTAGAAGGCCAAATTTTTTTTCAGAGATAGATGCAGAAAAAAATTATATTCAGTTTGCAACCTGATGGAGGTCTGTATAGATGGATTAATAGAACAAGTCCCACACACAGCTAGAAGCCCAATATTTTTTCAGAGGTAGATGCAGAAAAAAAATATATTCAGTTTGCAACCTGATGGAGGTCAGTATAGATGGATTAATAGAGAAATTCCCAAACACTGCTGGAAGGCCAAATATTTTTTCAGAGCTAGATGCAGATAAAAATTATTTTTAATTTGCAACCTGATGGAGGTCAGTATAGATGGACTAATAGAGAAAGTCCCACACACTGCTAGAAGGCCAAATATTTTTTCAGAGCTAGATGCAGACAAAAAATTATTTTGAATTTGCAACCTGATGGAGGTCAGTATAGATGGACTAATAGAGAAAGTCCCACACACTGCTAGAAGGCCAAATATTTTTTCAGAGCTAGATGCAGACAAAAAATTATTTTTAATTTGCAACCTGATGGAGGTCAGTATAGATGGACAAATAGAGAAAGTCCCACACACTGCTAGAAGGCCAAATATTTTTTCAGAGCTAGATGCAGATAAAAATTATTTTTAATTTGCAACCTGATGGAGGTCAGTATAGATGGACTAATAGAGAAAGTTCCACTCACTGCTAGAAGGCCAAATATTTTTTCAGAGCTAGATGCAGATAAAAATTATTTTTAATTTGCAACCTGATGGAGGTCAGTATAGATGGACTAATAGAGAAAGACCCACACACTGCTAGAAGGCCAAATATTTTTTCAGAGCTAGATGCAGACAAAAAATTATTTTGAATTTGCAACCTGATGGAGGTCAGTATAGATGGACTAATAGAGAAAGTCCCACACACTGCTAGAAGGCCAAATATTTTTTCAGAGCTAGATGCAGTCAAAAAATTATTTTGAATTTGCAACCTGATGGAGGTCAGTATAGATGGACTAATAGAGAAAGTCCCACACACTGGTAGAAGGCCAAATATTTTTTCAGAGCTAGATGCAGACAAAAAATTATTTTTAATTTGCAACCTGATGGAGGTCAGTATAGATGGACTAATAGAGAAAGTCCCACACACTGCTAGAAGGCCAAATATTTTTTCAGACCTAGATGCAGATAAAAATTATTTTTAATTTGCAACCTGATGGAGGTCAGTATAGATGGACTAATAGAGAAAGTCCCACACACTGCTAGAAGGCCAAATATTTTTTCAGAGCTAGATGCAGACAAAAAATTATTTTGAATTTGCAACCTGATGGAGGTCAGTATAGATGGACTAATAGAGAAAGTCCCACACACTGCTAGAAGGCCAAATATTTTTTCAGAGCTAGATGCAGACAAAAAATGATTTTTAATTTGCAAACTGATGGAGGTCAGTATAGATGGACTAATAGAGAAAGTCCCACACACTGCTAGAAGGCCAAATATTTTTTCAGAGCTAGATGCAGACAAAAAATTATTTTGAATTTGCAACCTGATGGAAGTCAGTATAGATGGACTAATAGAGAAAGTCCCACACACTGCTAGAAGGCCAAATATTTTTTCAGAGTTAGATGCAGATAAAAATTATTTTTAATTTGCAACCTGATGAGGTCAGTATAGATGGACTAATAGAGAAAGTCCCACACACTGCTAGAAGGTCAAATATTTTTTCAGAGCTAGATGCAGACAAAAAATGATTTTGAATTTGCAACCTGATGGAGGTCAGTATAGATGGACTAATAGAGAAAGTCCCACACACTGCTAGAAGGCCAAATATTTTTTCAGAGCTAGATGCAGACAAAAAATTATTTTTAATTTGCAACCTGATGGAGGTCAGTATAGATGGACTAATAGAGAAAGTCCCACACACTGCTAGAAGGCCAAATTTTTTTTCAGAGGTAGATGCAGAAAAAAATTATATTCAGTTTGCAACCTGATGGAGGTCTGTATAGATGGATTAATAGAACAAGTCCCACACACAGCTAGAAGTCCAATATTTTTTCAGAGGAAGATGCAGAAAAAAAATATATTCAGTTTGCAACCTGATGGAGGTCAGTATAGATGGACTAATAGAGAAAGTCCCAAACACTGCTAGAAGGCCAAATATTTTTACAGAGCTAGATGCAGACAAAAAATTATTTTGAATTTGCAACCTAATGGAGTTCAGCATAGATGGACTAATAGAGAAAGTCCCACACACTGCTAGAAGGCCAAATATTTTTTCAGAGCTAGATGCAGACAAAAAATTATTTTTAATTTGCAACCTTATGGAGGTCAGTATAGATGGACTAATAGAGAAAGTCCCACACACTGCTAGAAGGCCAAATATTTTTTCAGACCTAGATGCAGATAAAAATTCTTTTTAATTTGCAACCTGATGGAGGTCTGTATAGATGGACTAATAGAGAAAGTCCCACTCACTGCTAGAAGGCCAAATATTTTTTCAGAGCTAGATGCAGATAAAAATTATTTTTAAGTTGCAACCTGATGGAGGTCAGTATAGATGGACTAATAGAGAAAGTCCCACACACTGCTAGAAGGCCAAATATTTTTTCAGAGCTAGATGCAGACAAAAAATTATTTTTAATTTGCAACCTGATGGAGGTCAGTATAGATGGACTAACAGAGAAAGTCCCACACATTGCTAGAAGGCCAAATATTTTTTCAGAGCTAGATGCAGACAAAAAATTATTTTTAATTTGCAACCTGATGGAGGTCAGTATAGATGGACTAATAGAGAAAGTCCCACACACTGCTAGAAGGCCAAATATTTTTTCAGAGCTAGATGCAGACAAAAAATTATTTTGAATTTGCAACCTGATGGAGGTCAGTATAGATGGACTAATAGAGAAAGTCCCACACACTGCTAGAAGGCCAAATATTTTTTCAGAGCTAGATCCAGACAAAAAATTATTTTTAATTTGCAACCTGATGGAGGTCAGTATAGATGGACTAATAGAGAAAGTCCACACACACCTAGAAGGCCAAATTTTTTTTCAGAGGTAGATGCAGAAAAAAATTATATTCAGTTTGCAACCTGATGGAGGTCTGTATAGATGGATTAATAGAACAAGTCCCACACACAGCTAGAAGCCCAATATTTTTTCAGAGGTAGATGCAGTAAAAAAATATATTCAGTTTGCAACCTGATGGAGGTCAGTATAGATGGACTAATAGAGAAAGTCCCAAACACTGCTAGAAGGCCAAATATTTTTTCAGAGCTAGATGCAGATAAAAAATATTTTTAATTTGCAACCTGATGGAGGTCAGTATAGATGGACTAATAGAGAAAGTCCCACACACTGCTAGAAGGCCAAATATTTTTTCAGAGCTAGATGCAGACAAAAAATTATTTTGAATTTGCAACCTGATGGAAGTCAGCATAGATGGACTAATAGAGAAAGTCCCACACACTGCTAGAAGGCCAAATATTTTTTCAGAGCTAGATGCAGACAAAAAATTATTTTGAATTTGCAACCTTATGGAGGTCAGTATAGATGGACTAATAGAGAAAGTCCCACACACTGCTAGAAGACCAAATATTTTTTCAGAGTTAGATGCAGATAAAAATTATTTTTAATTTGCAACCTGATGGAGGTCAGTATAGATGGACTAATAGAGAAAGTCCCACACACTGCTAGAAGGTCAAATATTTTTTCAGAGCTAGATGCAGACAAAAAATGATTTTGAATTTGCAACCTGATGGAGGTCAGTATAGATGGACTAATAGAGAAAGTCCCACACACTGCTAGAAGGCCAAATATTTTTTCAGAGCTAGATGCAGACAAAAAATTATTTTTAATTTGCAACCTGATGGAGGTCAGTATAGATGGACTAATAGAGAAAGTCCCACACACTGCTAGAAGGCCAAATTTTTTTTCAGAGGTAGATGCAGAAAAAAATTGTATTCAGTTTGCAACCTGATGGAGGTCTGTATAGATGGATTAATAGAACAAGTCCCACACACAGCTACAAGTCCAATATTTTTTCAGAGGAAGATGCAGAAAAAAAATATATTCAGTTTGCAACCTGATGGAGGTCAGTATAGATGGACTAATAGAGAAAGTCACAAACACTGCTAGAAGGCCAAATATTTTTACAGAGCTAGATGCAGACAAAAAATTATTTTGAATTTGCAACCTAATGGAGTTCAGCATAGATGGACTAATAGAGAAAGTCCCACACACTGCTAGAAGGCCAAATATTTTTTCAGAGCTAGATGCAGACAAAAAATTATTTTTAATTTGCAACCTTATGGAGGTCAGTATAGATGGACTAATAGAGAAAGTCCCACACACTGCTAGAAGGCCAAATATTTTTTCAGACCTAGATGCAGATAAAAATTCTTTTTAATTTGCAACCTGATGGAGGTCTGTATAGATGGACTAATAGAGAAAGTCCCACTCACTGCTAGAAGGCCAAATATTTTTTCAGAGCTAGATGCAGATAAAAATTATTTTTAAGTTGCAACCTGATGGAGGTCAGTATAGATGGACTAATAGAGAAAGTCCCACACACTGCTAGAAGGCCAAATATTTTTTCAGAGCTAGATGCAGACAAAAAATAATTTTTAATTTGCAACCTGATGGAGGTCAGTATAGATGGACTAATAGAGAAAGTCCCACACACTGCTAGAAGGCCAAATATTTTTTCAGAGCTAAATGCAGACAAAAAATTATTTTTAATTTGCAACCTGATGGAGGTCAGTATAGATGGACTAATAGAGAAAGTCCCACACACTGCTAGAAGGCCAAATATTTTTTCAGAGCTAGATGCAGATAAAAATTATTTTTAATTTGCAACCTGATGGAGGTCAGTATAGATGGACTAATAGAGAAAGTCCCACACACTGCTAGAAGGCCAAATATTTTTTCAGAGCTAGATGCAGACAAAAAATTATTTTGAATTTGCAACCTAATGGAGGTCAGTATAGATGGACTAATAGAGAAAGTCCCACACACTGCTAGAAGGCCAAATATTTTTTCAGAGCTAGATGCAGAAAAAAATTATATTCAGTTTGCAACCTGATGGAGGTCAGTATAGATGGACTAATAGAACAAGTCCCACACACAGCTAGAAGCCCAAATATTTTTTCAGAGGTAGATGCAGAAAAAAATTATTTTTAATTTGCAGCCTGATGGAGGTCAGTATAGATGGACTAATAGAGAAAGTCCCACACACTGCTAGAAGGCCAAATATTTTTTCAGAGCTAGATGCAGACAAAAAATTATTTTGAATTTGCAACCTGATGGAGGTCAGTATAGATGTACTAATAGAGAAAGTCCCACACACTGCTAGAAGGCCAAATATTTTTTCAGAGCTAGATGCAGATATAAATTATAATTAATTTGCAACCTGATGGAGGTCAGTATAGATGGACTAATAGAGAAAGTCCCACACACTGCTAGAAAGCCAAATATTTTTTCAGAGCTAGATGCAAATATAAATTATTTTTAATTTGCAACCTGATGGAGGTCAGTATAGATGGACCAATAGAATGATGCTATGCCCAAAAGATTTTACTTCACTAGGTGCAGTAAAAAAATTGTTATTCTATACACAGGTGGTATATCTTGCAACACAGATAGGCTACTCCACTGACTAACACACTCTGCAATAGGCCAAAAAGGATTAGCTTTGCTAGATTCAGCCAAATGCTGTGAAAAAAACTTGCACAGCACTGGCACAGACCTGCCTGGCAAAAACTGATAGGAACTGATGTAACCTAGTCCTGAAAAGGACTGCAATTACAATTAGTCTTTACTCCCACAATCTATCTATTTAAGAGCACAGACCTGGCTGATAAAAGTCGTAGGAAATGCTGTAACCTAGTCCTTAAAAGGACTGCAATCACAACTATTCCCTACTCCCAAGCTATCTGTAGATTTGTGCGAAAATTGGCTTGAAATTAACAAGGTATAGCGCACACAGCAACAGCGGTGCCGTGTAACACGCAGCTGCAGCAGTGAGAAAATGGTGGCGACGGGGAAAATGGCTGGGTCTTATAGGGCAAGGACATGTGACATACACTGCCAATGACACATGCCCTTGCTTGTGTGAAAAAAAGCACTTCGCTCCGTGTGTGCGCTGCTGATAGGCTGACAGATTGCACCTCCCCACTGCAAATGCGGGAAAGAGAAAAAAAATGGAGTTTTTCATTATTCCTGCAGAGATCCATCCCTGCCCCTCCCCCCACCCCGCTGTACACTCAAACTGCGTATTAACATTAATTTTCATCATTACTGAGAAAAAATCCAGTTATGATTTTGGTGCACGAACAGTTATCGAACATAACCTCGAACAGCCGAATTTTTCTCAAATCGTTCGTGTTCGCCGAACGGCTTGTACACAGCCCAAAACAGCTCGAATTTGAGATTGGCGAACAGTTCAAGTGGAACAACGCTCATCTCTACCGTTGATATGCAGATGTCACATGTGCACGTCTTTTCAAAAGGAAAAAAATGGGGAGGGAAAGGAAAGATTTTAAAAACAAAAATCCAAATGACAATAGCAGCAGCCAAAATGTCAACGGAACCAGGGATTCCCAGCCAGTCTCCCATGCTGGTACTTGCCCAGCCTCATGCTGCATAGTGGCTGCGATCTGACAAGGGTAGGCACATTCAGCTTACAATGACGGTTGACGTGCAGATGTCACATGTGCGCATATTTTCAAAAGGAATAAAATGGGGAGGGAAAGATTAGATTTTAAAAACAAAAATACAAAAATACAAATGACAATAGCAGCAGCCAAAAATTCAACGGAAATGGGGATTCCCATCCAGTCACCCATGCCTGTACTTGCCCACCCTCAAGCTCTGCAGCAGCTGCGATCTGATGAGGGTAGGCACATTCAGCTTAGAAAGGCTGTTGACTTGCAGATTTTAAAAACAAAAATCCAAATGACAATAGCAGCAGCCAAAATGTCTACGGAACCGGGGATTCTCAACCACTCTCCCATGAAGGTACTTGCCCAGCAGCTGCAATCTGATGAGGGCAGGCACATTCAGTTTAGAATGGCTGTTGACATGCAGATGTCACATGTGTGCGTCTTTTCAAATGGAATAAAATGGGGAGGGAAAGATTAGATTTTAAAAACAAAAATACAAAAATACAAATGACAATAGCAGCAGCCAAAATGTCAACAGAACTGTGGATTCCCAGCCAGTCTCCCATGAAGGTACTTGCCCAGCAGCTGCAATCTGATGAGGGCAGGCACATTCAGTTTAGAATGGCTGTTGACATGCAAATGTCACATGTGCCCGTCTTTTCAAAAGGAATAAAATGGGTAGGGAAAAGTTAGATTTTAAAAACAAAAATCCAAATGACAATAGCTGCAGCCAAACTGTCAATGGAACCAGGAAGTCCCAGCCAGTCTCCCATGCTGGCACTTAACAAACCTCATGCTGCGTAGCAGCTGCAATCTGATGAGGGAAGGCACATTGAGATTAGAATGGCCGTTGGCTTATTGATGTCACATGTGCGTGTCTTTTCAAAAGGAATAAAATGGGGAGGGAAAGGTTAGATTTTAAAAACAAAAATCCAAAATTCCAAATGACAATAGCAGCAGCCAAAATGTCAACAGTACCAGGGATTCCCAGCCTGTCTCCCATGAAGGTACTTGCCCAACCTCAAGCTGCGTAGCAGCTGCAATCTGACAAGGGAAGGCACATTCAGCTTAGAATGGCCATTAACGTACAAATGTCTCATATGCGCGTCTTTTCAAAAGGAATAAAATGGGGAGGGAAAGGTTAGATTTTAAAAACAAAAACCCCAAAATCCAAATGACAATAGCAGTAGCCAAAATGTCAATGCAACTGGAGATTCCCAGCCTGTCTCCCATGCTTGTACTTGCCTGGCCTCAAGCTGTGTAGCAGCTGCAATCTGACAAGGGCAGGCATATTCAGCTTAGAACGGCCGGTGACGGTCAGATGTCACATGTGCGCGTCTTTTCAAAAGGAATAAAATGGGGAGGGAAAGGTTAGAATTTAAAAACAAAATCCAAATGACAATAGCAGCTGCCAAAATGTCAACGAAACCAGGGATTCCCAGCCAGCCTCCCATGCCTGTACTTGCCCAGCCTCAAGCTGTGTAGCAGCTGCGATCTGACGAGGGAAGGCACATTCAGCTTAGAATGGCCGTTGACATGCAGATGTCACATGTGCACATCTTTTCAAAAGGAATAAAATGGGGAGGGAAAGGTTAGATTTTAAAAACAAAAATCCAAATGACTATAGCAGCAGCAAGAATGTCAATGGAACCGAGGATTACCAGTCAACGGAATTGGAGATTTCCAGTACTTGCCCGGCTTCAAAGTGAATAGCAGCTGCGATATGACGAGAGCAGGGACATTCAGCTTAGAATAGCCGTTGATGTGTAGATGTCACATGTGCGTGTTTTTTCAAAAGTAATAAAATGGGGAGGGAAAGGTTAGATTTTAAAAACAAAAATCCCAAAATCCAAATGACAATAGCAGCAGCCAAAATGTCAATGGAAGTGGGGATTCCCAGCTAGTCTCCCAAGCCTGTACTTGCCCGGCCTTAAGCTGCATAGCGGCTGTGATCTGATGAGGGCAGGCACATTCAGCTTAGAATGGACGTTGACATGCTGATGTCACATGTGCACATCTTTTCAAAACGAATAAAATGGGGAGGGAAAGGTGAGATTTTAAAAACAAAAATTAAAATGACAACAGCAGCAGCCAAAATGTCAATGGAAGCAGGGATTCCAGGCCAGTCTGCCATGCCGGTACTTGCCCGGCCTCAAACTGCGTAGCAGCTGTGATCTGAAGAGGGCAGACACATTCAGCTTAGAATTGCTGTTGACTTGCAGATGTCACATGTGCGTGTCTTTTCAAAAGAAATAAAATGGGGAGGGAAAAGTTAGATTTTAAAAACAAAAATCCAAAGATCCAAATGACAATAGCAGCAGCTAAATTATCAACGGAACTGGGGATTCCCAGCCAGTCTCCAATGCCAGTACTTGCCCAGGCTCAAGCTACATAGCAGCTGTGATCTGACATGGGCAGGGACATTCAGCTTAGAATGGCAGGTGACATGCAGATGTCACATGTGCGCATCTTTTCAAAATGAATAAAATAGGGAGGGAAAGGTTAGATTTTAGAAACAAAAGTGCAAATGAAAACAGCAGCAGCCAAAATGTCAACGGAAGCAGGAATTCCCGGCCAGTCTACCATGCCAATACTTGCCCGCCCTCAAATTGCATAGCGGCTGTGATCTGACAAGGGCAGACACATTCAACATAGAATGGCTGTTGACATGCAGATGTCACATGTGCGCGTCTTATCAAAAGGAATAAAATGGGGAGGGAAAGGTTAGATTTTAAAAACAAAAATCCAAAAATCCAAATGACAATAGCAGCAGCCAAAATGTCAACGGAACTGGGGAAACCCAGCCAGTCCTTACACAACCTAAAGCTGCAAAGCGGCTGAAATCTGACAAGGGCAGGCACATTCAGCATAGAATAGCCATTGATGTACAAATGTCACATGTGCACGTCTTTTCAAAAAGAATAAAATGGGGAGGGAAAAGTTAGATTTTAAAAACAAAAATCAAAAAATCCAAATGACAATAGCAGCTGCCAAAATGTCAACGGAATCAGGGATTCCCAGCCAGTCTCACATGCCAGTACTTGCCTGGCCTCAAGATGCGTTGCGGCTGCGACATGACGAGGGCAGGCACATTCAACTTAGAATTGCTGTTGAGGTGCAGATGTCACATGTGCGCGTCTTTTCAAAAGGAATAAAATGGGGAGGGAAAGGATAGATTTTAAAAACAAAAATCCAAATGACAATAGCAGCAACCAAAATGTCAAAGGATCCTGGAATTCCCAGCCTGTCTCCCATGCCAGTACTTGTCCAGCCTCAAGCTGTGTAGAGGCTGCGATCTGATGAGGGAAGGCACATTCAGCTTAGAATAGTCGTTGACATGTGGATGTCACATGTGCACGTCTTTTCAAAAGGAATAAAATGGGGAGGGAAAGGTTAGAATTAGAGATGAGCGTTGTTCGACTCGAACCGTTCGCCAATCTCAAATTCGAGCTGTTTTGGGCAGTGTTCGAGCCATTCGGCAAACACGAACGATTTGAGAAAAATTCGGCTGTTCGAGGTTATGTTCAATAACTGTTTGTGCACCAAAATCATAACTGGGTTTTTTCTCAGTAATGATGAAAATTAATGTTAATACGCAGTTTGAGTGTACAGCGGGGTGGGGAGAGGGGCAGGGGATGGATCTCTGCAGGAATAATGAAGATCTCCATTTTTTTTTCTCTTTCCCGCATTTACAGTGGGGAGGTGCAATCTGTCAGCCTATCAGCAGCGCACACATGGAGCGAACTGCTTTTTTTCACACAAGCAAGGGCATGTGTCATTGGCAGTGTATGTCACATGTCCTTGCCCTATAAGACCAAGCCATTTTCCCCGTCGCCACCATTTTCTCACTGCTGCAGCTGCGTGTTAGACGGCACCGCTGTTGCTGTGTGCGCTATACCTTGTTAATTTCAAGCCAATTTTCGCACAAATCTACAGATAGCTTGGGAGTAGGGAATAGTTGTGATTGCAGTCCTTTTAAGGACTAGGTTACAGCATTTCCTATGACTTTTATCAGGCAGGTCTGTGCTCTTAAATAGATAGATTGTGGGAGTAAAGACTAATTGTAATTGCAGTCCTTTTCAGGACTAGGTTACATCAGTTCCTATCAGTTTTTGCCAGGCAGGTCTGTGACAGTGCTGTGCAAGTTTTTTTCACAACATTTGGCTGAATCTAGCAAAGCTAATCCTTTTTGGCCTATTGCAGAGTGTGTTAGTCAGTGGAGTAGCCTATCTGTGTTGCAAGATATACCACCTGTGTATAGAATACCAATTTTTTTACTGCACCTAGTGAAGTAAAATCTTTTGGGCATATCATCATTATATTGGTCCATCTATACTGACCTCCATCAGGTTGCAAATTGAATATAATTTTTTTCTGCATCTAGCTCTGAAAAAATATTTGGGCTTCTAGCAGTGTGTGGGACTTGTTCTATTAGTCCATCTATACTGACCTCCATCAGGTTGCAAACTGAATATAATTTTTTTCTGCATCTAGCTCTGAAAAAATATTTGGCCTTCTAGCAATGTGTGGGACTTGTTCTATTAGTCCATCTATACTGACCTCCATTACGCTGCAAATTCAAAATAATTTTTTGTCTGCATCTAGCTCTGAAAAAATATTTGGCCTTCTAGCAGTGTGTGGGACTTTCTCTATTAGTCCATCTATACTGACCTCCATCAGGTTGCAAATTAAAAATAATTTTTATCTGCATCTACCTCTGAAAAAATATTTGGGCTTCTAGCTGTGTGTGGGACTTGTTCTATTAGTCCATCTATACTGACCTCCATCAGGTTGCAAACTGAATATAATTTTTTTCTGCATCTAGCTCTGAAAAAATATTTGGCCTTCTAGCAGTGTGTGGGACTTTCTCTATTAATCCATCTATACTGACCTCCATCAGGCTGCAAATTAAAAATAATTTATATCTGCATCTAGCTCTGAAAAAATATTTGGCCTTCTACCAGTGTGTGGGACATTCTCTATTAATCCATCTATACTGACCTCCATCAGGTTGCAAATTAAAAATAATTTATATCTGCATCTAGCTCTGAAAAAATATTTGGCCTTCTAGCAGTGTGTGGGACTTTCTCTTTTAGTCCATCTATACTGACCTCCATCAGGTTGCAAATTAAAAATAATTTTTTGTCTGCATCTAGCTCTGAAAAAATATTTGGCCTTCTAGCAGTGTGTGGGACTTTCTCTATTAGTCCATCTATACTGACCTCCATCAGGTTGCAAATTAAAAATAATTTTTTGTCTGCATCTAGCTCTGAAAAAATATTTGGCCTTCTAGCAGTGTGTGGGACTTTCTCTATTAGTCCATCTATAATGACCTCCATCAGGCTGCAAATTAAAAATAATTTTTATCTGCATCTACCTCTGAAAAAATATTTGGCCTTCTAGCTGTGTGTGGGACTTGCTCTATTAGTCCATCTATACTGACCTCCATCAGGTTGCAAACTGAATATAATTTTTTTCTGCATCTACCTCTGAAAAAATATTTGGGCTTCTAGCTGTGTGTAAGACTTGTTCTATTAGTCCATCTATACTGACCTCCATCAGGTTGCAAACTGAATACAATTTTTTTCTGCATCTACCTCTGAAAAAATATTTGGGCTTCTAGCTGTGTGTGGGACTTGTTCTATTAGTCCATCTATACTGACCTCCATCAGGTTGCAAATTGAACACAATTTTTTTTCTGCATCTAACCCAGTCAATAGTTTTGGCCTAATACCACAGTTTGGCCACTCAGCTCTGCTCGGTTCCCATCCATTGTTTTTTTGTGCAAACAACTCCAGAGTTGTGAATTTGTTAACCACCAAAATGAGTGGAAAAGGGCCTGCTGCTGGTGGAAAGGGGAATAGGCATGTTGGAAAGGGGAAAAAAGGTTGTGTCCGTGGGGTAGGTGTTAAAGCAACAGTAATATTTGCAGAAGAAAGACCATCTTCCAGCCAAACTAAAATGTCTACTTCTTTTAGCGGACAATGTGATAAGATCCTTTTCTTATGGCCACGCCAATCGCTACAAATTCCAGATGAGGCACAAAAACAGCAGGTGCTTCAACGGATATCAAGTGCTCCTTTAAGTGGGCTCTCCTCCACATCAACTTCAACATCACAAATACTCCAGTCCTCAAAGGTGTCACCCCAATCGCACTTGCTTCCTCACAGCTCCCAAATCTCCAGCTGCCCGTCTGAGTATGAGGTAGAACAGATGGTTGAGTCTGCAGAGCTGTTTACTCATACTATAGCCTGGGAATCAGAGGTCGACTCCAGCGCTTCTGTGAATCCAGACGAGGAAATGATCTGCACTGATGCCCAAAATCTTTATGAGTCGGATCCAGGACCAGACGCAGAAGGTTCTGACCATAATGTAGACCCTCATTCCCAAACTGTAACTCCTGTTGGTGGAGACAATGAGGAAGACGATGATGAGACTCAAATACCTGATTGGAGCGACAACTTTAGTTTTTTGTCAGGGCAGGAACAGGCTGGCTCTGAGGACGACGGGTGTGATAGCGCACAGGGTGATGATGATGAGGTTGGAGATCCCACTTACTGTAAACCCACAGTCAGCCAAGAGATGAGGTCAGCAGAGGAGGTGGAGGAAGATGCTAGTGACGACGAGGTCAGGTTGCGCCTTCCTGGACAGAGACGTAGTACTGGAAGCACGTCAACAACTGCATCCTCAAACACAACTCTGCCTCTCACCACAAGTTGTGGTGGCTCTTCAGGTCGCTTGGGTGATAAGCCTTGCATAGCCTGGGCATTTTTTCAGATCGATAAAGATGACCCAACTCGTGTTATCTGTAACATTTGTCAGCAAAAGCTAAGTAAAGGCCAAAAAATACATAGTTTGAGTACTTCATGCATGAACCGGCACATGGACATGAAGCATAAGTTGCAGTGGGAAGCTCTGTGTGCTACAATGCGGCCCAGCCGGCCGGGCCAACCACCGTCTGCCATATCTTGTGCATCCGCGGCCTCTTCATCCTCTGTGACTGGGGGGACAGCAGTCATACCTGTTTTGGGGCGCAGACCTGCCACCTCTTTACCCGCAACAGCCAGAGTGATTGGCAGGTCATCATTTTCTTTGGAGGTGGTAACACCAGCTGGTGTTTAGCGCTGTCCGACATCGATAGCACCACCTTTGGATCAAGGCAACCTAACATGTCAACCTGCATCTTCCTCACAGACGGGCAGTTTGCCGGGGACACCCTTATCAACCCCGTCTAAGCACAATAGCCAGCCCTCGGTCCCTCAGATGTGGACAAGTAAAAGACCATTTCCTCCTAGCCATGAGAAAGCTAAGAGGTTGAATTTCACCATCTGCAAGCTCTTGGCTACAGAAATGCTGCCTTGGTCACAGAGGATTTTCGAGACCTTATGTCAGTCACAGTGCCCCAGTACCAGATGTCCAGTCGGCACTACTTCTCAAAGAAAGGTGTGCCTGCGCTCCACCAGCATGTCGCACACAACATCACCGCTTCTTTGAGAAACTCTGTGTGTGACAGGGTGCATTTCACCACATACACTTGGACGAGTTGGCATGGACAGGGGCGTTACATGTCGCTGACTGGGCACTGGGTAACTATGGTGACAGCAGGACAAGGGGCTGCTGTCCAAGTCTTGCCGTCCCCACGAGTTGTGCATCAATCCTCTTTATGTCAAAGTTCCTCCACTGCTTCTGCCTCCTCAACCTCCTCTCGGTCTTCCACCTGCACCCAAAGCCTGTCTGGTCATGCCACAAGCTTTCTAACTGCGCAGAAGGGATCCTGCACACCTCCTTACTATGCTGGCAGTATGGCTCAACGTCATCAGGCGGTTTTTACTTTGAAATGTCTGGGAAATGTGAGTCACACAGCTGAGGAGTTGTGGTCAGCTCTGGAGAACCAATTTCATGAATAGTTGTCTCCACTGGACCTGAAACCAGGGAAGGCCGTGTGCGACAATGCTGCAAACCTGGGTGCGGCCCTTCGCCGGGGCAATGTCACACACGTGCCTTGTATGGCTCACGTGTTGAACCTGGTTGTCCAGCAATTTTTAGCCCACTATCCCAGACTAGATGGCCTTCTGCAGAGGGCACGGTCGCTGTGTGCTCACTTCCGCCGTTCGCATCCCGCAGCTCAGCGACTTACATCTCTACAGAAGTCGTTGGGCCTGCCACTTCACCGGCTAAAATGCGATGTGCCTACCCGGTGGAATTCAACTCTGCACATGTTGCAGCGACTGTGGCAGCACCGACAAGCCCTGGTGCAATACGTTCTGACGTATAGCCTGGGCCAACGAGATCCAGAGGTGGGGCAAATCACGCTGGAGGAGTGGTCTCAGATCAGGGACCTATGCACCCTTCTGCACAGTTTTGAAATGGCGACGAAGATGTTTAGTGCTGACGATGCCATTATCAGCATGACTATTCCGGTGATTTACATGCTAGAGCACATGTTAAACAGAATTCGGATTCAGGTGGTGGCACAAGAGGAGGTGGAGGAAGTAGAGGAGGAGGAGTTGTATGCGGAAGGGCTAACATCTGCAAGGTCCAGATGGTCGGCAGCACCAAGGCGGCAGGCATGTGAGGGTGTGGGAGATGGTTTTACCAGGGCGCATGGTAGCAGCCAAACTAGTGAGGAAGGTGCAGGAGCCCAGGAAGAATTGGAGGACGAACTGATGGAAGACTCATCAGATGAGGGAGACCTTGATCACATTTCTGTTGTGCGAGGTTGGGGGGAGAGGACAGAGGAAGGAAGCATGGTTGTTACCTCGCCACCAACACAACAGGGACTTGGTGCTCCTGGATGCGCAACACACATGAGTGCCTTCTTGCTGCACTACCTGCAACATGACCCTCGAATTGTGAGAATTAGAAATAATCCTGAGTACTGGGTTGCCACACTGTTAGATCCCCGGTACAAAAGTAAATTTGCAGAAATTATTCCTGCCATAGAAAGGGATGCACGCATGCAGGAGTATCAGCAGAGACTGAAGCAGAATCTTACATGTGCTTTTCCACAAAACACCAGAGGTGCACGTATTGAATCTCACAGTTCCAACTTGCCAACCGTGGGACCGTCAAGTGTTCAGCACTCAAACCGTAACAGAACCACAGTATCTGCTGGTAACAGCAATTTTGCGGAATCATTTCACCACTTTTTTAGCCCATCCTTTGCAAGGCTACAGGAGACAAGAAGTCTGACACATAGTCAACGCCTAGAGACGATGGTACAGGAGTATCTCCAAGTAAATATTGAAGCCATGACTGTGTCACTGGACCCTTGCTCTTTTGGGCTTCCAATCTGGATAAATGGCCGGAGCTAGCCACTTACGCCTTGGAGATCTTGTCATGCCCCACAGCCAGCATTCTGTCTGAACGTGTGTTCAGCACTGCTGGTGGTGTGCTGACAGATAAGCGCACGCGGCTCTCCACTGATAATGTAGACAGACTCACGTTCATAAAGATGAACAAATCATGGATCCGAAACGACTTTTCTACCCCTGTGTCATCCTGGGGAGAGTAAAAGCTTGATGATTGGTTAAAATCACCCTACCAACCTTTTTAAGCTTTCAAATTACTAATCATGTTTATCTGTATCTTGGCTGGAAAATAATTTGGGCTTTGTAGCAGTGTGCAGCACTGATTCTATTAGGCCATCTATAATAAGCTCCACCAGATTTAAAATTACTAATCATGTTTATCTGTATCTTGACTGGAAAATAATTTGGGCTTTGTAGCAGTGTGCAGCACTGATCCTATTAGGCCATCTATACTAAGCTCCACCAGATTTAAAATTAATAATAATTTTTAGCTGCATCTAGCCCGGAAAATAATTTTGGGGCTCCGAGATGCGCAAGACACATAAGTGCCTTCTTGCTGCACTACCTACAACATGACCCTCATATTGTCAGAATTCGAAGTAATCATGACTACTGGGTTGCCACACTCTTAGATCCCCCAAACTTTTCGATCAACCTTTTCATTTTAATAAAGACCAAAAAAATGGTCATTTTTGAAATTATAAGCATTAGCAGGTTATTAGAAACTGAAATCAAACAGTTTTCAACTCAAAACTTTATTCTAGGTGATGTTACATTTTCACATAGGACATGTTTTATGTGCAGCATGAGATGGTGCATTATCATGCAAAAAAATGATCTTGCTGTGAAATACAAGGTTCTTCTTCTTGAACCATGGCAGGAAGTGCTGTTTGAGAAAATCCACATACATTATGGAGTTCATCTTTAGCACCTTCAGGGATCCTAAAGGGGCCGACAATCTCTCTCCCCATGATTCCAGCCCAAAACATTACTCCACCTCCTCCTTGTTGGCGCTGTAGCCGTGTTTGCGTGGGGTGTCCATCAACCAGCCATCCTCAACTCCATCCATCTGGACCATCGAGCGCTGCAAGGCACTCATCCGTGAACAAAACAGTTTTGAAATCAGTCTTCATGTAATGTTTGGCCCACTGGAGCCGTTTCTGCTTGTGTGAAGTGGATAGAGGAGGTCGACAGGATGGCGTATGCACAGCTGCAAACCTCTGAAGGACCCTGCATCTTGTTGTTCGGGCAGCTTCAAAAACTTGTCTGCTGCTATGACAAGGCTTTTTTGCCACTGCTCTTTTAACCTGACGTAATTGCCTGTAGGAAAGAGTCCTCAATTTGCCCTTATCAGCACGCACACGTGTGTACTGTGAATCAGCTACATACTTCTTGATTGCCAAGACACTTCATCCTGATCATCGCACAATGTTGTTTGTAGTCATGCCTTGACCTAAACACTCCACAATTTGTTGCTTCTCAGCAGCCGACACATCCTTTTTCTTTCCCATTTTGGCAGAAAATGTAGGCTGCTTAATAATGTGAGACAGCCTTCTTAAGTAGTCTTGCCTTTCATTGGACACACCTGCCAAACTAATTAGCACAGGTGTCTGCAATTGCTTACAGTGATATAAAGAGCCCTGACACACATCGCCATCAATGAGTTTAATTGACAAACAAACAAATTCTTCCCTTATCACTCCTAAACACTTTTTGCATAATAATTTGGAACACAGTGTACATGTGCTTTTCCACAAAACACCAGTGGTTCACGTAGTGAATCTTACAGTTCTAACTTGCCAACCGTGGTCTGTATGGAGTTGTTCAATAAAGGGCCCAAAATTAAGATAACTTAGATGGGAGAGGTCTCTATGAATAGCAATTCCTAAGTATTTGATACCCTGTGAGGGCCAGGCAAAGGGAAAGTTGGACTGGATGGAATCCTATATGGATTTGGGGAGGGAGACATCGAGGGCCTCAGACTTCGCTGCATTGATTTTAAAATTTGACCATGTAACAAAGTGATCTATTTCAGCCATAACAGCATGGATGGATATATGTGATTGAGTGATGTATACTAGGACATCATCAGCAAATAGAGAGCACTTGTACTCGGTGACTCCCACCTCAATCCACCTAATATTGGGGTTATGGCGAATTGATGAGAGCAGGTGCTCCGTCACTAGGATGTATAAGAGAGGGGACAGAGGACATCCCTGCCTTGTCCCATTGGTGATTGTGAAAGGTGATGAAAATGTTCTGATGCACCCCCTGGGCCTTGGGACACCCGGAGCCGGACCCTTTTTGGTGGATGCTGGTGGTTGTAGTCTTCGTGGCGGCGACCCGGTTCCGTGGCTCAGGGTGGTCAAACCAGTGGTGGAACTATTTATGTGGTTTTGATGTTTAAATGTCCGACTACACCACCCGTGGATTGCGGTGAGAGTGAACCGCCGCTGCAGGGCAGACCGCTGAGGCTGGTGTTGTGGGTGCAGCAGAGCGTAGCATAACTCCCCACGGGAGGAGTATAGCCTCAGGGCAGTGTATGCGGAGGATGGGGGTGATGGTGCAGGGCAGCAGCAGTAACGACACGGAGTCAGTGATGCAGTCCAGGGCCTTTACTCACAGTTCTTATTATCCAGACCACGTCTGCAGGTAACGGCTGCCCACGTCGTACTGTGCTCACCAGGTGAGGAGCTCAGACAACTCCCAGATAACTTTGGAGCGCTTCACAGGACCCCCTTTGTGTGTCCTTTGTCTGGCCTTTCTTACCAACCCTTCTGTCCGGCTGCCTCGGGCCTCCTCTTGGTTAACTTGGCGCCAGTTTCCCTGACCCTATGTGGTGCCTTCCTAGCGGGTGTAGCGAGGGGCTGTGCCACATAAAATGTCACAGCCTCCGGTTTCTAGCTGAGGGTCATTTCCTGCCTCCACTAGTTTCGGGGACCGGTCTCCCCCTTTTGCCTGACCCCTCCACGCAGGTGGATTCGGGCGTGCGGTGGCGACTCGCCCGTCCGCACCCCTGGGATCCCTTCATTCCTCGTTCCTGGAGCCTTCTCCGCTCCTCTTCCTTCCTTCTCCCTCTTCCAGGCCTGGGCCTCTGTTACTAGGCCCGCCTCCGGAGCAGAGCTCATGCAGAGCCCCTGCTCCCTGCCACTTCTGCTCAGACTTCTCTGCACTGAACTAAGATGGTGCCCACCTTTTATACTCCCTTCTAAATGCACCCAGGAACTGCTTCCTCCCTGCTCCTGCACAACAGGGTTCCCCTTCCTCAATGTTCCCTCCCCACACTCCAGCCAGGGACAGGGACTGTCGTGCCCATCTCAGAGGCATATTGGTCGCCCTGCCCCACGGCAATGTGGTGTAATGCATGCAGGTGTTGGGTCCTGATCCACACTCCATCCTTACCTGAGAGTGAGATATCACACCTCTGGGTGAGGTGCAATACCTCTGTAGCAAGCGAGCCTTCAGGGTGCTACAGTTCCATTCATCTTCAGCCTAGGTGACGTATTGTGATACAGGGCCGTGATTTTGGCTATAAAAGGGTCCCCTAGACCCCTACCCCAAGCTTTTTAAGAGAATCATATATGGCGTGCCAGGAGACTCTATGGAATGCTTTCTCAGCATCCAACAAGAGTATCTAATTACAAATTTTTAAATTCATCTAGCCCAGGAAATACTTTGTGCCTAGTAGCAGTGTCTGCTAGTCAGCGGATTATCCCGGCTGTTAAGCAAGCTACACCACCTGTAGTTTGGACACTTAATTTTTTCAAAGGAAATGCTTCGGGACCACGGGATACTCAGTGAAGAGCATCAGGAGGCACCCCAAGGCATAGGGGCTGGGACTGGCAGTAGGATGCCTTGCGGTGGACAGCCGAGCTCGATCCTGATAAAAGCTTTTTAACTGCAGCAGCTTTAGTGGACACTACTGGAGCTGGAATTACGCGGCTGCTGGCATGAGACTTGCCCTTCAATAGATCCTTGTAAATGGATTTAAAGTGTATTCATTCAAATTAGAGAGACAATTTATATTAAAAAGCTTAGAGCTGCCTCCACCACAGGGGGGCTCGCTCGACCCACCAGCAGACAGGCACCAGTATTGGGAGAGGGGGGCTGGCCGTCAGGGTTCACCGCGGCTCTGGCACAAACCCGGCGACACGGAAGTGACACGGGCAGGAGCGGACTGAACGTGTCGGCTTCTCACTTTTTGGATTTTAGAAGGTCATGACATGCCTATATCTGTGTCTCCCCCTCCTTTTACTCCTCCACTTCTTTTCTTTTCGCATAACTATATGTACTTGTCACTTTTCCATGTGTTAGTTGTGTCTTCTGAGCAGTTTGTCAGCTTTTGGACACCTTTGAAGGTGTTTTCTATGTGTTTCTATGTGTTTTTGTTTGCCTGCCATTGGTTTTAACGGTGTTCGACGAACCGAACCGAACTCGAACACTACGGGGGTGGCTCAACACTAGTTAGAATTTAATAACAAAAATCCAAATGACAATAGCAGCAGCTGAAATGACAACGGAACAGGGGATTCCCAGCTAGTTTCCCATGCCTGTATTTGCCCGACCCCAAGCTGCGCAGCCGCTGCAATCTGATGAGGGCAGGAACTTTCATCTTAGAATGGCTGTTGATGTGCAGATGACAGATGTGCACATCTTTTCAAAAGGAATATTATGGGGAGGGAAAGGCTAGATATTAAAAACAAAAATCAAAATGACAATAGCAGCAGCCAAAATGTCAATGGAGCTGGGGATTCCCAGCCAGTCTCCCATGCCAGTACTTACCCAGCCTCAAGCTGCGTAGCAGCTGCGATCTGACGAGAGCAGGATCATTAAGCTTAGAATGGCCGCTGACATGTAGATTTCACATGTGCGTGTCTTTTCAAAAGGAATAAAATGGGGAGGGAAAGGTAAAATATTAAAAACAAAAATTCAAATGACAATAGCAGCAGCCAAAACGTCAATGGAATCGTGGATTCACAGCCAGTCTCGCAAGTACTTGCCCAACCTCAATCTGCGTAGCGGCTATGATCTGATGAGGGAAGGCACATTCAGCTTAGAATGGCCCTTGACATGCTGATGTCACATGTGTGTGTCTTTTTAAAAGGAATAAAATGGGGAGGGAAAGGTTAGATTTTAAAAACAAAAATCCAAATGACAATAGCAGAATGGAAACATAACCATGGATTCCCAGCGAGTCTCCCATGCTGGAACTTGCCTGGCCTCAAGCTGCACAGCAGCTGCTATCTGACAAGAGGAAGCAAATTCAGCTTAGAATGGCTGCTGACGTGCAGATGCCACATGTGCGCGTCTTTTCAAAAGGAATAAAATGGGGAGGGAAAGGTTAGATTTTAAAAACAAAAATCCAAAATCCAAATGACAATAGCAACAGCTGAAAAGTCAACGACACAGGGGATTGCCAGCCAGTCTCTCATGCCAGTACTTGACTGGCCTCAAGCTGCGTTACTGCTGTGATCTGACGAGGGAAAGCACATTCAGCTTAGAATGGCCGTTGACATGCAGATGCCACATATGCGCGTCTTTTCAAAAGGAATAAAATGGGGAGGGAAAGGTTAGATTTTAAAAACAAAAATCCAAATGACAATAGCAGCTGCCAAAATGTCAATGGAATCGGGGATTCCCAGCCAGTTTCCCATGCTGGGACTTGCCTGTCCTCCAGGTGCGTTGCGGCTGCGACCTGACGAGGGAAGGCACATTCAACTTAGAATTGCCGTTGAAGTGCAGATGTCACATGTGCGCGTCTTTTCAAAAGGAATAAAATGGGGAGGGAAAGAATAGATTTAAAAAAAAAAAATCCAAATGACAATAGCAGCTGCCAAAATGTCAACGGATCCTGGAATTCCCAGCCAGTCTCCCATGCCAGTACTTGCCCAGCCTCAAGCTGCATAGAGTCTGCGATCTGATGAGGGAAAGCACATTCAGCTTAGAATGGCCATTGTCGTGCAGATGTCACATGTGCTCGTCTTTTCAATAGGAATAAAATGGGGAGGGAAATGTTAGATTTAGAAACAAAAATCCAAATGACAGTAGCAGCAGCCAAAATGTCAATGGAACTAGGGATTCCCAGCCAGTCACCCATGCCGGTACTTACCAAGCATCAAGCTGCGTAGTGGTTGTGATCTGACGAGGGCAGGAACATTCAGTTTAGAATGGTTGTTGATGTACAGATGTCACATGTGCGCGTCTTTTCAAAATTAATAAAATTGGCGAGGGAAAGGTTTGAATTTAATAACTAAAATCCAAATGAAAATAGCAGCAGTCGAAATGTCAATGGAACAGGGGATTCTCAGCTAATTTCCCATGCCTGTATTTGCACGGCCCCAAGCTGCGTAGCGTCAGCAATCTGACGAGGGCAGGCACTTTCAGCTTACAATGGCCGCTGACGTGCAGATGACAGATGTGCGCATCTTTTCAAAAGGAACAAAATGGGGAGGGAAAGGTAAGATATTAAAAACAAAAAATCAAATGACAATAGCAGCAGCCAAAATGTCAACAGAACTGGGGATTCCCAGCCTGTCTCCCAAGCCAGTACTTGCCTAGCCTCAAGCTGCTGCGATCTGACAAGAGCAGGCACATTCGGCTTAGAATGGCCGTTGACGTGCAGATGTCACATGTGCGCGTCTTTTGAAAAGGAATAAAATGGGGAGGGAATGGTTAGATTTTAAAAACAAAAATCCAAATGACAAAAGCAGCAACTAAAATGTTAACGGAACCGAGAATTCCCAGCCAGGCTCCCATGCCTGTACTTGCCCGGCCTCAAGCTGTGAAGCGGCTGTGATCTGACAAGGGCAGGCAGATTCATCTTAGAATGGCCGTTGACATGCAGATGTTACATGTGCGCGTCTTTTCAAAAGGAGTAAAATGGGGAGGGAAAAGTTAAATTTTACAAACAAAAATACAAAAATACAAAAATCCAAATTACAATAGCAGCAGCCAAAAAGTCAACAGAACCAGGGATTCCCAGCCAGTCTCCCAAACAGTAGTTCACCGGCCTCAAGCTGAGTAGCAGCTGCAATCTTACGAGGGCAGGAACATTCAGCTTAGAATGGCCGTTGACGTGCAAATGACACATGTGCGTGTCTTTTCAAAAGGAATAAAATGGGGAGGGAAAGGTTAGATTTTAAAAACAAAAATCCATAAATCCAAATGACTATAGCAGCAGCCAAAATATCAACTGAACTGGAGATTCCCAGCCAGTCTCCCATGCAGCTACTTGCCCAGTCTCAAGCTGTGTAGCAGCTGCAATCTGACGAGGGCAGGCACATTCAGCTTAGAATGGTCGTTGACTTGCAGATGTCACATGTGCGTGTCTTTTCAAAAGGAATTAAATGGGGAGGGAAAGGTTAGATTTTAAAAACAAAAATCCAAAAATCCAAATGACTATAGCAGCAGCCAAAATATCAACTGAACCAGAGATTCCCAGCCAGTCTCAAGCTGCGTAGCGGCTGCAATCTGACGAGGGCAGGCACATTCAGCTTAGAATGGCCTTTGACGTGCAGTTGTCACATGTGCGTGTCTTTTCGAAAGGAATAAAATGAGGAGGGAAAGTTTAGATTTTAAAAACAAAAATCCAAATGACAAGAGCAGCAGCCAAAATGTCAACATAACCGGGGATTCCAAGCCAGTCTCCCATGCTGGTACTTGCTCTGCTTCAAGCTGCATAGTGGCTGCTATCTGATGAGGGTAGGCACATTCAGCTTAGAATGGCCTTTGATGTGCACATGACATATGTGCACATGACATATGTGCAAGTCTTTTCAAAAGGAATAAAATGGGGAGGGAAAGTTTAGATTTTAAAAAGAAAGATCAAAAAATCAAAAAATCCAAATGACAATAGCAGCAGCAAAAATGTCAATGAAACCGGGGTTTCCCAGCCAGTCTCCCACGCCGGTACTTGCCTGGCCTCTAGCTGCGTAGTGGCTGCAATTTGATGAGGGAAGTCACATTCAGCTTAGAATGGCCATTGACTTACAGATGTCACATGTGCGTGTCTTTTCAAAAGGAATAAAAGGGGGAAGGAAAGGTTAGATTTTAAAAACAAAAATCCAAATAACAATCGCAGCAGCCAAATTGTCATCGGTACCGAGGATTCCCAGCCAGTCTCCCATGCCAGTACTTGCCCGGCCTCAAGCTGCATAGTGGCTGCTATCTGATGAGGGAAGTCACATTCAGCTTAGAATGGCCATTAACTTGCAGATGTCACATGTGCGTGTCTTTTCAAAAGGAATAAAAGGGGGAGGGAAAGGTTAGATTTTAAAAACAAAAATCCAAATAACAATCGCAGCAGCCAAATTGTCATCGGTACCGAGGATTCCCAGCCAGTCTCCCATGCCAGTACTTGCCTGGCCTTAAGCTGCGTAGTGGCTGCTATCTGACAAGGGAAGTCACATTCAGCTTAGAATGGCCATTAACTTGCAGAAGTTACATGTGCGTGTCTTTTCAAAAGGAATAAAATGGGGAGGGAAAAGTTGGATTTTAAAAACAAAAATCCAAATGACAATAGCAGCAGGCATAATATATATGGAATCACAGATTCCCAGCCAGTCTCCCATGCCAGTACTTGCCCAGCCTCAAACTGCATAGCAGCTGCAACCTGACAAAGAGCAGGCACATTCATCTTAGAATGGCAATTGACATGCAAATGTCACATGTGCGAGTCTTTTCAAAAGGAATAAAATGGGGAGGGAACAGTTAGATTTTAAAAACTAAAATCCAAAAATTCAAATGACAATAGCAGCAGCCAAAATGTCAATGGAACTGGGGGATCCCAAAGCAGTCTCCTATGCCGGTACTTGCCCGGCCTCAAGCTGCGATACAACAACGTCAGGCACATTCAGCTTAGAATGGCAGTTGATGTGCAGATGTCACATGTGTGCGTCTTTTCAAAAGGAATAAAATGGGGAGGGAACAGTTAGATTTTAAAAACAAAAATCCAAAAATCCAAATGGCAATAACAGCAGCCAAAATGATAACGAAAACAGGGATTCCCAGCCAGTCTCCAAAGCTGGTAATTGCCCAGCCTCAGGCTGTGTAGCAGCTGCGATCTGACAAGGGCAGGCACATTCAGCTTTAAATGGCCGTTGATGTGAAGATGTCACAGGTGTGCGTCTTTTCAAAAGGAATCAAATGTGGAGGGAAAGGATAGATTTTAAAAAAAAAATCCAAATGACAATAGCAGCAGCCAAAATGTCAACAAAACGGGGGATTCCCAGCCAGTCTCCAATGCTGGTAGTTGCCCGGCCTCAAGCTGCATAGCAGCTGTGAGCTGACAAGGGCAGGCACATTCAGCTTAGAATGGCCGCTGATGTGCAGATGTCATATGTTCGCGTTTTTTTGAAAAGAAATAAAATGGGGAGGGAAAAGTTAGATTTTAAAAACAAAAATCCAAATGACAAAAGCAGCAGCCAGTATGTCAACAGAACCTGGGATTCCCAACCAGTCTCCCATGCCAGTACTTGCCCAGCCTCAAGCTGTGTAGCAGCTGTGATCTGATGAGGACAAGCACATTCAGCTTAGAATGGCCGTTAACGTGCAGAAGGCACATGTGCACGTCTTTTCAAAAGGAATAAAATGGGGAGGGAAAGGTTAGATTTTAAAAACAAATATCCAAATAACAACAGCAGCAGCCAAAATGTCAACAAAAGCTGGAATTCCTGCCAGTCTCCCATGCCAGTACTTGCCCAGCCTCAAGCTGCGTAGCGGTTGTGATCTTACAATGGCAGGCACATTCAGCTTTGAATGGCTGTTGACATGCAAATATCACATTTACGCGTCTTTTCAAAAGGAATAAAATGGGGAGGGAAACTTAAGATTTTAAAATCAAAAATCCAAAAATGCAAATGACAATAGCAGCAGCCAAAATGTCAACGGAACAAAGGATTCCCAGCCAGTCTCCCATGCCAGTACTGGCCCAGCCTCAAGCTGCTTCTCAATGGGGAGAGTACAGCGGTGCTGGGGAAGAAGATGGCGAATAGGTTGGAGGAGATTTTAAACTAGAGACGGGGGGGGGAACCAAGGAAATAGGTAGGATGCGAGGCAAGCAAGGGGGAAGGGGAGAAGTGAATATAATGAGGGTGTAGAGGGGGGTGGGGATAGTACAGTTAGATCGTTAGAGAAGAATAGGATGCTAAATAACCCCAAAGTTTTATCTTGCATGCTGACCAATGCAAGAAGCCTGACCAATAAGGCGGATGAGCTGCGGGCGCTTATATCGGAGGAGAGGTATGACATCGTAGGTATAACAGAGACTTGGCTAGATGATAGCTACGACTGGGCGGTAAATTTATTAGATTATAGTTTATTTAGAAGGGACCGGAAACAGGGGAAAGACGGAGGAGTCTGCTTATATGTAAAGTTATGTCTTATGTCTAAAACCCAGACTAAGGGAAGATATAGGAGAGGGAGAAGAGGGGGTCGAGTCCATGTGGGTAGAGATAAAGGGAACTAAAAATAATAATAAAATATTACTGGTGGTCTGCTATAAGCCACCCAATATAACAGAGGAGAATGAGAATCTGCTATTAGGACAAATAGACAAAGTAGCAAAACATAATGAAGTGATTGTAATGGGGGATTTCAACTACCCGGATATTGACTGGGAAACAGAAACCTGTAGATCTCAGAAAGGAAAAAGGTTCTTGACAAATATTAAGGATAACTATCTCTCCCAACTAGTGCAGGAACCAACGAGAGGGAAGGCCGTGTTGGACTTAATATTGACTAATAGGCCTGATAGAATAACTGAGGTACAGATAGGGGGGCACCTAGGTAATAGCGACCATAATATTATCAACTTCAAAATGCCCTTCAGTAGGGTTATCAATAAGGGAACAACAAAAACATTAAACTTTAGGAGGGCGAAGTTTGATCAGCTGAAAGAAAGCCTTCAACTTATTGACTGGGACAAAGTTCTTAATCAAGGAAATACGAATAGTAAATGGGAAACCTTCAAAAGAATTCTGAATACTCAGTGCGAGAGGTATATACCGTATGGGAATAAAAGGGCCAGAAATAAGAGGAAACCAATATGGTTGAACAAGAACGTAAAAGGGGCGTTAAATAGCAAAAAAGAGGCATTCAAGAGATTAAAACAGGAAAACAGCAAGGAGGCACTAATGTGTTACAATGAAAAAACGAGAACCTGCAAAAAACAAATAAAAATAGCGAAGGAGGAAACAGAGAGACGTATTGCTAGGGAAAGTAGATCAAATCCCAAACTGTTCTTTACGTATATAAATAGTAAAAGGATTAAATCGGATAATATTGGACCGATAAAAAGTGAGGAAGGCAAAATCATAGAGAAAGATGAGGATAAAGCTAATCTATTAAATAATTTTTTTTCGACAACTTTCACAAAGGAAATCGAACTAACAGGAGAAATGAGAAGTGACAAGCTTAATCCTCCACTAAGTATGACAAATCTAACCCAAGTTGGGGTACAGAAACGCCTCAGTAACATTAAAATAAACAAATCACCAGGACCTGATGGCATACACCCACGGGTACTAAGGGAACTAAGTAATGTGATAGACAGACCGTTATATCTTATATTTAAGGACTCTGTTGAGACTGGGTCTGTGCCACTTGATTGGCGACAGGCGAATGAAGTGCCAATATTCAAAAAGGGAGCGAAAAGTGACACCGGAAACTATCGGCCGGTGAGTCTGACGTCCGTTGTGGGCAAAATTTTTGAAAGCTTCATTAAAGAGGCAATTACAGAGAATCTTGATGCTAATAATCTATTAATCCCGAACCAACATGGATTCATGAGGAATCGCTCCTGCCAAACAAACCTAATTGACTTCTACGAGGAGGTTAGCTCTCGAGTAGATCAGGGGGAACCAGTGGATGTCGTGTATCTCGACTTCTCAAAAGCGTTCGATAGCGTGCCACATAATAGGTTGGTATACAAAATGAGAATGATGGGGCTGGGGGAAAATGTCTGCAAGTTGGTAGCTAACTGGCTAAAGGATAGAAGGCAGAGGGTGGTTAAAAATGGAATATACTCAGATTGGGTAAGCGTCACTAGTGGGGTACCACAGGGGTCTGTACTAGGCCCAATGTTATTTATTATCTTTATTAACGACATAGTCAACGGGATAAATAGAAAAATATCAATATTTGCAGATGACACAAAGTTATGTAAAACAATTAATACAAAAGAGGACAGTGCAGACCTACAGAGGGATTTGGATAAGCTGGGTAGGTGGAGCATTAAATGGCAAATGAGGTTTAACGAGGAGAAATGTAAGGTCATACATATGGGAAGGAAAAATGGAAGTCACCAGTACTCACTGAATAGGAAATCATTGGGGAATTCAGAGATGGAGAAGGACTTGGGCATCTTGATTGATAGCAAACTAAATTGGAGTGCCCAAAGTCAAGCCGCTGCTGCAAGGGCAAACAGGGTAATGGGATGTATCAGAAGAGGTATAGCTGCAAAGGATGAGAACATTGTTCTTCCACTGTACAAAGCACTGGTCAGACCACACTTGGAATACTGTGCTCAGTTATGGGCCCCAATATATAGAAAGGATATAAATGAGCTTGAAAAGGTACAAAGGAGGGCAACAAAATTAATAAAGGGAATGGAGGGACTGCAATACCCAGAGAGGTTGGCAAAACTAGGACTATTCAGCCTGGAAAAGAGAAGATTGAGGGGGGACATAATAAATGTGTACAAATATGTTAGGGGACAGTATAGAGATCTTGCACGGGATTTGTTCAAAAGGAGGGATATTACGGTAACAAGAGGGCATTCACTAAGACTGGAAGAGAAAAGGTTTCAGCACCAGCATAGGAAGGGGTTCTTTACGGTAAGAGCAGTGAGAATATGGAATTCACTGAGTGAGGAGACGGTAATGTCGGATTCACTACACCAGTTCAAGCGGGGACTGGATGCATTTCTAGATACCAGGCAGATTTCAGCATATACTTAAAAATAAAATAAAATAGTAAGTTGATACAGGGATTTATTCTGACTGCTGTTTTCAGAGTCGGGAGGGAATTTTTCCTCAGGTGAAGATTGGCCAAATCATTTGGGGTTTTTGCCCTCCTCTGGATCAACTTTAGCAATTACAGAACTAACAGGTTGAACTTGATGGACGAAAGTCTTTATTCGGCTTTACAAACTATCGGGGAACCCACCATGATACACAATCTTCGCTGAGAACTTGAGCTTTGATAAAATCCTATAAATCCTATAATCCTATGAGGGCAGGCACATTCAGCTTAGAATGGCGGTTGACGTACAGATGTCACATGTGCGCGTCTTTTCAAAAGGAATAAAATGGGGAGAGAAAGGTTTGATTTTAAAAACAAAAATCCAAATGACAATAGCAGCAGCCAAAATGTCAATGGAACAGGGGATTCCCAGCAAGTCTCCCATGCTGGTACTTGCCCAGCCTCAAGCTGCATAGCGGCTGCAATTTGACGAGGGAAGGAACATTCAGCTTAGAATAGCCGTTGATGTGTCAATGTCACATGTGCGTTTCTTTTTAAAAGAAATAAAATGGGGAGGGAAAGGATAGATTTTAAAAACAAAAATCCAAAAATCCAAATGACAATAGCAGCGTCAAAATTGTTAACGGATATAGGGATTCCCAACCAGTACTTAACCAACCTCAAGCTGCTGCGATCTGACGAGGGTAGGAACATTCAGCTTAGAATGGCCGTTGATGAGTAGATGTCACATGTGCACATCTTTTCAAAAGGAATAAAATCCGGAGGGAAAGGCTAAATTTTAAAAACAAAAATCCAAAAGACAATATTAGCAGCCAATATGTCAACGGAACCAGGGATTCCCAGCTAGTCTCCCATGCTGATACTTGCCCATCCTCAAGCTGCGTAGTGGCTGCAATCTGACAAGTGCAGGTATATTCAGCTTAGAATGGCGGTTGACCTGCAGATCTCACATGTGCACGTCTTTTCAAAAGGAATAAAATGGGGAGGGAAAAGTTAGATTTTAAAAACAAAAATCAAAATGACAATAGCAGCAGCCAAAATGTCAATTGAACCGGGGACTCCCCGAAAGTCTCCCATGCTGGTATTTGCCCAGCCTCAAACTGCATAGCAGCTGTCATCTGACAAGGACAAGCACATTCAGTTTAGAATGGAAGTTGATGTGCAAATGTCACATGTGCGCGTCTTTTCAAAAGGAATAAAATTGGGAGTCAAAGATTAGGTTATAAAAACAAAAATCCAAATGACAATAGCAGCAGCCAATATGTCTATAAAACCAGGAATTCCCAGCCAGTCTCCCATGCCAGTACTAGCCCAGCCTCAAGCTGCGTAGCTGCTACGATCTGACGAGGGCAGGCACTTTCAGCTTAGAATAGCAGCTGACGTGAAGGTGTCACATGTGCACGTCTTTTCAAAAGGAATAAAATACGGAGGGAAAGGCTAGATTTTAAAAAGAAAAATCCAAAAGACAATATTAGCAGCCAATGTGTCAATGGAACTGGGGAGTCCCAGCCAGTCTCCCATGCTGGTACTTGCCCAGCCTCAAGCTGTGTAGTGGCTGTGACGCGCCCCCTGGGCCATATTCTTTCGGGGAATACCCGGAGCCGGATCAGATGGGGGTTGTAGTCTCCGAGCGGCTGTGACCCGGTCCGTGCCCAGGGTGTCAAACTCAGTGTGAGTGGCAGTCCTACAGATGTTATAAAGTTCTTTATGTCGACTACGCCACCCGTTGATGTGCGGTCAATACGGCCGCCGCTGCAGCAGGGTCCGCTGAGGCTGGTGGTGTGTGTGCAGCTTGATAGTAGTATAACCCCCAACGGGAGGGGTATAGCCTCAGGGGGTCAGTCGCAGAGGATGGGGGTTGTGGTGGTGCAGTGTGGACGGTATTAAGACTCAGAGTCGGGCTGTGCAGTTCATGGTCTTTACTTACTGCTGTTGTGCTGGCCACTCCGGCCTTGAGTGACCACCCGAGCCGTGCTGCGTCCACCAGGTCATGGATTCGGCCAACCCCCAAGCAAGTCCGGAGCGTGGTCCTGAGCCCTCCTTCTGTCTTGTCCTCGTCTCTGGCCTTCCCCACCAGTGATCCACCTAAGTCCGGCTCCCTCGGGCCTTCTGTTGGTAAAACCCGTGGCTCTGGGTTCCCTGACCCTATTTGTGGTCTGCCTTCCGGGTGGATATGGTGGGTGGTCGTGGCAGAAGCTGCCCACGACCTCCGGTCTCTGGCTGAGGTATGCTGTAGCCCCCACCAGTTTGGGATCCGGTACCCTGTTGCCAACTCTTCACCCTGTGATTGTATTTGGGTTCTCAGAGTTCTTTCCTTCTCCCCCTCTGGGCCTTTCTTGCTCCTCTCTCTCTCTCTCTCTTCTCTGGGCCGCTCTGCTCTCTTCCTCTGACTGGCTGTCTGACTGACTCTCTGACAACTGACTGACCCTGTTTCTAGATGGTTCCCACCTTATATACTTCCTCTATGTGTGAGCTCAGGTGACCAGCACCCAATGAGCTCCTAGCTTTACCCAGACTGCTCCCCCTATCTGCCCCTACACTACAGGGATGTTCCAACCCCCTCCCACTCCAGCCAGGGACAGACACGGTCGTACCTGCACATTTACACTAGTGGGAGTACATTAGTTCTGTCCCCCGGAAATGGGATGTATGTAGTGCATGCAGCTATCTGAGCTCAGCCCCACACTCCATCCTTACCCGGGAGTGGAATATCACACCTCTGGCTGAGGTGCAATACTCCTGTAGCAGCCGAATCCTCAGGGTGCTACATTCCCCCCTGGTAAATCACAGCACGTCCTCGGGCTGTAAGAGATAAAACACCAAAACATACAATTTTTGCATAGTAACATAACATCAACATATAAAACATCATATAAAACATTATACATATATATCAATAAAACTTTTCATATAAAACATTCTTGTCTTGTCTTGTTTCTGGTTCCTCCGGTCACTGTGCAACTTGTGACCGGGTAAAATGCGACAGTCTCCTGAAGAAAAATGGTTTTCCTATAAAACCAGTAGGGGCGCTTTAGGAAGCGCAACTATATACAAGGGAAAGTGGCCGCTCTCAGTCCTCGGCCAGGTATTAGGAAAGGATGACCGCTCTCAGTCCTCGGTCAGTGGGAATAGGGACACACAGGAACAGTTCACTCTTGTCCCAACGGGGAACATATTTAAAGCAGCAACAGTTCTGGTACCCCGAAGGGTAACTATACACAGTCTCTCTTTACCGTACTTCAATGACGGCTTCCTCCTGCTCCTTCTTGCTGGTAAGCTTCAGACCCGTCCGGGTCCTCTTGCTCCTCCTGACACCTCAGCTCTTCCTCTGTCAAACGGTGTACATGAAGGGCATAGGAGTCTTTCTTTCCGGAGTCGGGGATGGTGGTACTCCGGTGGCCATATAAAGGGCTGCCCATCCGGGCACGTATGCTGGGCGAACAGGTCTTCACCCAGGTGCGGCACTCTTGATCTTATGGGCGCAGTGGTGGTAGCGGCGCCCGGGTTGCCCAGGCCTTGCGACCAGGCTTGGGGCACCTTGAAGGTAAAGGGAACCGTAAGGACGGCGGCGCCCTGGGTTACTTGGCCCTGCGACCAGGCCGGGGGCTCCGCAGAGGTAGGGGGCGCTGTTGGTATTGCGTCGCCCGGGGGTACTAGGCCTTGCGACCAGGCTGATGGTACTTCCTGCTTGGCCACGCTCAGAGTCGAGGCGCGTGACGTCACAGGGGTCGCGGCCGCGGCTTCCGGTTGAGGCCTAGTCTGCGGCGGTGACGTTGCAGCGACGGGCACGGCAGGGGGTACTTCGGGCTCTGCGACGGGGAGCTGGGGCAGGTACGCGGTTTCCCGGTTTGGGGTAAAGACGTCCCCTTTACCTGCCTCCATTCGTTCGGCTCCCTTCTCGGCGCCGTCTCCGGCCTTGAGTCCTCCCGCGCCATCCTCAGAGGCGGTCTGTCTCCTCTTCTCGGGTGGCGTGCTCCGCTGACGGGTTCTTGTCTGCTGGGCCATCTCTCGGCTCCACTCCGCCAACGTCTCTCGCTGCACCCGGGCCATCCTCCGTGCGAGGCCCTCCAGCGCAGTCTGTGCACACTCCCGGTCTCGGGGGAGCTGTGCTAAGATCTCCACTAAGCCTAGTGGACTTGTTGCTTCCAGCAGGCTCCTGACCAGCGGGTCGGTGCTGCTCTGCTCTCCTTCCATCTCCGGGTAGGCTTTCTCTGGACTCTTCTCCAGGCTTCTTGTCTCCGGGTGCGCTCTCTCCAGACTGCTCCAGGCAGCACCCATCTTTGTTCTTTTGTCCTGAGTCCTCCCACTTCGAGGGCGGTCCCGGGGCAACTTGGTGATTGTCAGCTCCAGGGGCAGTTCTTTCACGCTGATGGACACCTCTAACATCACAGTCTCTGTTGGTGGGGGCGGTTTCCGCTTTTGGCGCCATTCTTCGTCCTGGCCCACGATGGGAGGCGGCCTCTTGCCATCCTCTGGCACGCCCATAATGGCGTCCGCTCTTCCAAGGCGGGAAATCTTCGGAAATGGCGGGAATCGTCTCCCAGTGGCGGGAAACTCTGCAGATGGCGGGAACAAACTGCAAATGGCGGACAACCGGCGGGAATCGACTGGTGATGGGGTCCGATGGCGGGGACCCTCCGGAACCGGCGGGAGACTTCTTTTTGAGGTAAACTTGTACTTTTCTTCCGGCACGCAGTACCCGGTTGTTGCGGGCACGTTATCCTTCCGACTACGCCAAGGTTGACGCGCCCCCTGGGCTGTGACCCGGTCCGTGCCCAGGGTGTCAAACTCAGTGTGAGTGGCAGTCCTACAGATGTTATAAAGTTCTTTATGTCGACTACGCCACCCGTTGATGTGCGGTCAATACGGCCGCTGCTGCAGCAGGGTCCGCTGAGGCTGGTGGTGTGTGTGCAGCTTGATAGTAGTATAACCCCCAACGGGAGGGGTATAGCCTCAGGGGGTCAGTCGCAGAGGATGGGGGTTGTGGTGGTGCAGTGTGGACTGTATTAAGACTCAGAGTCGGGCTGTGCAGTTCATGGTCTTTACTTACTGCTGTTGTGCTGGCCACTCCGGCCTTGAGTGACCACCCGAGCCGTGCTGCGTCCACCAGGTCCTGGATTCGGCCAACCCCCAAGCAAGTCCGGAGCATGGTCCTGAGCCCTCCTTCTGTCTTGTCCTCGTCTCTGGCCTTCCCCACCAGTGATCCACCTAAGTCCAGCTCCCTCGGGCCTTCTGTTGGTAAAACCCGTGGCTCTGGGTTCCCTGACCCTATTCGTGGTCTGCCTTCCGGGTGGATATGGTGGGTGGTCGTGGCAGAAGCTGCCCACGACCTCCGGTCTCTGGCTGAGGTATGCTGTAGCCCCCACCAGTTTGGGATCCGGTACCCTGTTGCCAACTCTTCACCCTGTGATTGTATTTGGGTTCTCAGAGTTCTTTCCTTCTCCCCCTCTGGGCCTTTCTTGCTCCTCTCTCTCTCTCTCTCTTCTCTGGGCCGCTCTGCTCTCTTCCTCTGACTGGCTGTCTGACTGACTCTCTGACAACTGACTGACCCTGTTTCTAGATGGTTCCCACCTTATATACTCCCTCTATGTGTGAGCTCAGGTGACCAGCACCCAATGAGCTCCTAGCTTTACCCAGACTGCTCCCCCTATCTGCCCCTACACTACAGGGATGTTCCAACCCCCTCCCACTCCAGCCAGGGACAGACACGGTCGTACCTGCACATTTACACTAGTGGGAGTACATTAGTTCTGTCCCCCGGAAATGGGATGTATGTAGTGCATGCAGCTATCTGAGCTCAGCCCCACACTCCATCCTTACCCGGGAGTGGAATATCACACCTCTGGCTGAGGTGCAATACTCCTGTAGCAGCCGAATCCTCAGGGTGCTACAGCTGCAAACTGACAAGAGCAGGTATATTCAGCTTAGAATGGCGGTTGACCTGCAGATGTCACATGTGCGCGTCTTTTCAAAAGGAATAAAATGGGGAGGGAAAGTTTAGATTTTAAAAACAAAAATCTAAATAGCAGCAGCCAATATATCTATGAAACCAGGAATTCCCAGACAGTCTCCCATGCCAGTACTTGCCCAGCCTCAAGCTGCGTGGCAGCTACGTTGTGAAGAGGGAAGGTACATTCAGCTTAGAATTACCGATGACATGCAGATATCACATGTGCAGGTCTTTTCAAAAGGAATAAAATGGGGGGAGGGAAAGGTTAGATTTTAAAAACAAAAATCCAAATGACAATAGCAGCAGCCAATATGTCAATGGAACTTAGAATTCCCAGCCAGTCTCCCATGCCGGTACTTGCCCAGCCTCAAGCTGTAAAATGGCTGCGATCTGACAAGGGCAGGCACATTCAGTTTAGAATGGAGGTCGACGTGCAGACGTCACATGTGTGCATCATTTCAAAAGGAATAAAATGGGGAGGAAAAGGTTAGATTTTAAAAACAAAAATCCAAATGACAACAGCAGCAGGATAAATGTCAACGGAACTGGGGATTCCCAGCCAGTCTCCCATGCAGGTACTTGCGCACCCTCAAGCTGCATAGCGGCTGTGATCTGACAAAGGAAGGCACATTCAGCTTAGAATGGCCGTTGTTGAGCAGATGTCATATGTGCATGTCTTTTCAAAAGGAATAAAATTGGGAGGGAAAGGTTAGATTTTAAAAACAAAAATCCAAAAATCCAAATGACAATAGCAGCAGCCAAAATGTCAACGGAACCAGGTATTCCCAGCAAGTCTCCCAGGCTGGTACTTATCCAGAGTCAAGCTGCGTAGCAGCTCTGATCTGACAAGGGCAGGCACATTCAGCTTAGAAAGGCTGTTGACGTCCAAATGTCACATGTGAATGTCTTTTCAAAAGGAATTAAATGGGGAGGGAAAGAGATTTTAAAAACAAAAATCCAAATGACAATGGCAGCAGCCAAAATGTCAACGGAAGTGGGGATTCTCAGCCAGTCTCCCATGCTGGTACATGCCCAACCTCAAGCTGAGTAGCTGCTGTAATTTGACTATAGCAGGCAAATTCAGCTTAGAATGGCCGTTGACATGCAGATGTCACATGTGCACGTCTTTTCAAAAGGAATAAAATGGGGAGGGAAAGGTTAGATTTTAAAAACAAAAATCCAAATGACAATAGCAGCAGCCAAAATGTCAATGGAAGCAGGAATTTCCAGCCAGTCTCCCATGCTAGTACTTGCCTGGCCTCAAGCTGCATAGTGGCTGCAATCTGATGAGGGCAGGCACATCCAGCTTAGAGTGGCCGCTAATGTGGTGGGGTCACATGTGCGCGTCTTTTCAAAAGGAATAAAATGGGGAGGGAAAGGTTCGATTTTAAAAACAAAAATCCAAATGACAATAGCAGCAGCCAAAATGTCAACAGTACTGGGGATTCCCAGCCAGTCTCCCATGCCAGTACTTGCCTGACCTCAAGCTGCGTAGTGGCTGCAATCTGACAAGGGAAGGCACATTCAGCTTTGAATGGCCATTGGCGCACAGATGTCTCATATGCGCGTCTTTTCAAAAGGAATGAAATGGGGAGGGAAAGGTTGCATTTTAAAAACAAAAACTCCAAAATCCAAATGACAATAGCAGTAGCCAAAATATTAACGGAAACAGAGATTCTCAGCCAGTCTCCCATGCTGGTACTTGCCCAGCCTCAAGCTGTGTAGCAGCTGCAATCTGACGAGGGCAGGCATATTCAGCTTAGAATGGCCGAGGATGTGCAGATGTCACATGTGCGCATCTTTTCAAAAGGAATGAAATGGGGAGGGAAAGGTTAGATTTTAAATACAAAAATCCAAATGACATTAGCAGCAGCCAAAATGTCAATGGAAGCGGGAGTTCCCAGCCAGTCTCCCATGCCAGTACTTGATTGGCCTCAATCTGTGTAGTGGCTTTAATCTGATGAGGGCATGCACATTCAGCTTAGAATGGCCGTTGAGAAATTATTGTCACATGTGCACGTCTTTTCAAAAGGAATAAAATGGGGAGGGAAAGTTTAGATTTTAAAACAAAAATCCAAAAATCCAAAAATCCAAAAATCCAAATGACAATAGCAGCAGCCAAAATGCCCAGTCTCAAGCTGCGAAGTCTGCTGAAATCTGACAAGGGCAGGCACATTCAGCATAGAATAGCCGTTGACATGCAAATGTCACTTGTGCACGTTTTTTCAAAATGAATAAAATGGGAGGGAAAGGTGAGATTTTAAAAACAAAAATCCAAAAATCCAAAAATCCAAAAATCCAAATGACTATAGCAGCTGCCAAAATGTCAATGGAATGGGGGATTCCCAGCCAGTCACTCATGCCTTTACTTCCTGGCCTCAAACTGCATAGCGGCTGCGATATGATGAGGGCAGGCACATTCAGCTTAGAATGGCCGTTGACATGCAAATGTCACATGTGCGCGTCTTTTAAAAAGACATAAAACGGGGACGGAAAGGTTAGATTTTTAAAACAAAAATCCAAAAATCCAAATGACAATAGCAGCAGCCAAAACATCAACGGAACTGAGGATTCCCAGTCTGTCACCCATGCCTGTGCTTTCCCAACCTCAAGCTGCATAGCGGCTGCAATCTGACAATGGCAGGCACATTCAGTTTGGAAAGGCCATTGACATGCAGATATCACAAGTGCGTGTTTTTTCAAAAGGAATAAAATGGGGAGGGAAAAGTTAGATTTTAAAAACAAAAATCCAAAAATCCAAATGACAAAAGCAGCAGCCAAAATGTTAACAGAACTGTGGATTTCCAGCCAGTCTCTCATGCTGGTATCAGCCTGGCCTCAGGCTGCATAGCAGGTGTGATCTAACGAGGGCAGGCACATCCAGATTAGAATGGCAGCTGACATTTTGATGTCACATATGCACATCTTTTCAAAAGGAATAAAATGGGGAGGGAAAGGATATATTTTAAAAACAAAAATCCAAAAATCCAAATGACAATAGCAGCAGCCAAAATGTCAATGGAACCATGGATTCCCAGCCAGTCTCCCATGCTGGTACTTACCTGGCCTCAAGCTGCATAGCTGCTGTGATCTGATGAGGGCAGCCACATTCAGCTTAGAACAGCCATTGACAGGCTGATGTCACATGTGCGCGTCTTTTCAAAAGGAATAAAATGGGGAGGGAAAGGTTAGATTTTAAAAACCAAAATCCAAAAATCCAAAAATCCAAAAATCCAAAAATCCAAATGACAATAGCAGCAGCCAAAAAGTCAACAGAACTGGGGATTCTCAGCCACTCTCCCATGCTGGTACTTAAGGTTCGTAGCCGCTGCGATCTGATGAGGGAAGGAACATTCGGCTTAGAATGTCCGTAGACTTGTAGATGTCACATATCCGTGTCTTTTCAAAAGGAATGAAAAGGAGAGGGAAAGGTTAGATTTTAAAAACAAAAATCCAAATGACAATAGCAGCAGACAAAATGTCAACGGAACCAGCGATTTAGAGCTAGTCTCCCACGCTGTTACTTGCCCAACTTCAAGCTGCGTAGCAGCTGCGATCTGACGAGGTCAGGCACATTCAGCTTAGAATGGCCTTTGATGTGCAGGAGTCACATGTGCGTGTGTTTTCAAAAGGAAAAAAATGGGAAGGAAAAGGTTAGATTTTTAAAACAAAAATCCAAAAATTCAAATGACAATAGAAGCAGCCAAAATATCAATGGAACTGGGGATTCCCAGGAATTCTCCCTTGCTGGTATCTGCCTGGCCTCAAGCTGCGTAGCAGCTGCAATCTGACGAGGAAAGGCACATGCAGCTTTCAATGGCCATTGATATGCAGATGTCACATGTGCGTGTCTTTTCAAAATGAATAAAATGGGGAGGGAAAGGTTAGATTTTAAAAACAAAAATCCAAAAATACAAATGACAATAGCAGCAGCCAAAATGTCAACGGAACCGGCGATTCCCAGCCAGTGTCCCATGCCAGTACTTGCCCTGCCTCAAGCTAGCAAAAAAGGAAAAAAGAAGCAAGACAAAAATATATCTCATACCCTACCATAATTATATATAAATGTAAAGCAAAGTTGCATAATAAATATAGGGTACTTAGTGAACTATTTTTGATCAAAAAAAGTATACAAGCCGTCCCACCAGCGGCAAGGTGACCCTAAATTGGGACGGTACCTATACTGCCTATATTAAAAACCTTACTGTATATCAAAGTTGAAGTAATGCATATAAAAGGGTAGACAAATAGGACTGGGTCCCAACTCCAGACCACCTAGGCCCGTGGTAAGCTACATATATACCAATCAGCTCAACAAAGGGCATGCCACACCCTTAAATTGCACAGAATGCAAACAAGTCAATAGCAGCAGCCAAAATGTCAACGGAACCGGCGATTCCCAGCCAGTGTCCCATGCCAGTACTTGCCCTGCCTCAAGCTGCATAGTGGCTGCAATCTGATGAGGAGAAGGAATATTCAGCTTAGAAAGCCTGTTGATGTACAGGAGTTGCATGTGCGCGTCTTTTCAAAAGCAATAAAATGGGGAGGGAAAGGTTAGATTTTAAAAACAAAAATCCAAATGACAATTGCAACACCCAAGATGTCAATGGAACCAGGGATTCCCAACCAGTCTGCCATGCCAGTACTTGCCCGGTCTCAAGCTGCGTAGTGGCTGCGATCTGATGAGGGCAGGCACATTCAGCTTAGAATGCCCATTGACGTGCAGATGTCACATGTGCGCGTCTTTTCAAAAGGAATAAAATGGGGAGGGAAAGGTTAGATTTTAAAAACAAAAATCCAAATGACAATAGCAGCAGCCAAAATGTCAATGGAACCGGGAATTCCCAGGAAGTCTCCCGTGCCAGTACTTGCCCGGCCTCAAGCTGAGTAGCGGCTGCCATCTGACGATAGAAGGCACATTCAGCTTAGAATGACCGTTGATATGCAGAAGTCACATGTGCGCGTCTTTTCAAAAGGAAAAAAATGGGGAGGGAAAGGTTAGATTTTAAAAACAGAAATCCAAATGACAATAGCAGCAGCCAAAATGTCAATGGAACCGGGGATTCCCAGCCAGTGTCCCATGCCAGTACTTGCCCAGCCTCAAGCTGAGTAGCGGCTGCCATCTGACGATAGAAGGCACATTCAGCTTAGAATGACCGTTGATATGCAGAAGTCACATGTGCGCGTCTTTTCAAAAGGAAAAAAATGGGGAGGGAAAGGTTAGATTTTAAAAACAGAAATCCAAAAATCCAAATAACAATAGCAGCAGCCAAAATTTCAACGGAACCAGGGATTCCCAGCCAGTCTCCCATTCCAGTATTTGCCCAGCCTCAAGCTGTGTAGTGGCTGCGATCTGACGAAGGCAGACACATTCAGCTTAGTATGGCCATGAACTTGCAGATGTCACATGTGCATGTCTTTTGAAAAGGAATAAAATGGAGAGGGAAAGGTTAGATTTTAAAAACAAAAATACAAAAATACAAATAACAATAGCAGCAGCCAAAAAGTCAACGGAACTGAGGATTCCCAGCCAATCTCCCATTCTGGTACTTGCCCAACCTCAAGCTATGTAGCAGCTGTGATCTGACGAGGGCTAGCACACTCAGCTTAGAATGGCCATTGACTTGCAAATAGCACATGTGCGCGTCTTTTCAAAAGGAATAAAATGGGGAGGAAAAGGTTAGATTTTAAAAACAAAAATCCAAATGACAATAGCAGCAGCCAAAATGTCAACAGAACCGGGGATTCCCAGCCAGTCTCCCATGCTGGTACTTGCCCAACCTCAAACTGCATAGCAGCTGCAAACTGACAAGGGAAGGCACATTCATCTTAGAATAGCCTTTGAGGTACAGATGTCACATGTGAGCGTCTTTTCAAAAGGAATAAAATGGGGAGGGAAAGGTTAGATTTTAAAAACAAAAATCCAAATGACAATAGCAGCAGCCAAAATGTCAACGGAGTCAGGGACTCCCAGCCTGTCTCTCATGCTGGTACTTGCCCATCCTCAAGCTGCGTAACAGCTGCAATCTGATGAGGGAAGGAACATTCAGCTTAGAATGGCCGTTGACCTGCAGATGTCACATGTGCGCGTCTTTTCAAAAGGAATAAAATGGGGAGGGAAAGGTTAGATTATAAAAATAAAAATCCAAAAACCCAAATGACAATAGCAGCAGCCAAAATGTCAACGGAACTGGGGAATCCCAGCCAGTCTCCCATGCTGGTACTGTGCCCAGCTTCAAGGTGTGTAGCAGCTGTGATCTGATGAAGGCAGGCACATTCAGCTTAATATGGCCTTTAACATGCAGATGTCACATGTGCACGTCTTTTCAAAAGGAATAAAATGGGAAGGGAAATGTTAGATTTTAAAAACAAAAATCCAAAAATTCAAATAACAATAGCAGCAGCCAAAATGTCAACAGAACTGGGGATTCCAAGCCAGTCTCCCATGCCAGTACTTGCCTGACCTCAAGCTGCGTAGCAGCTGCAATCTGACAAAGGCTAGCACATTCAGCTTAGAATGGCCAATAACGTGCAGATAGCCCATGTGCGCGTCTTTTCAAAAGGAATAAAATGGGAAGGGAAAGGTTAGATTTTAAAAACAAAAATCCAAATAACAACAGCAGCAGTCAAAATGTCAATGGAACTGGGGATTCCCAGCCAGTCTAACATGCCAGTACCTGCCTGGCCTCAAGCTGCATAGCGGTTGTGATCTGACAAGGGCAGGAACATTAAGCTTTGAATGGCCGTTGACATGCAAATGTCACATTTGCACGTCTTTTCAAAAGGAATAAAATGGGGAGGGAATGGTTAGATTATTAAAATCAAAAATACAAATGACAATAACAGCAGCCAAAATGTCAATGTAAACAAGAATTCCCAGCCAGTCTCCCATGACACTACTTGCCCAGCCTCAAGCTGCTAAGCAGCTGCGATCTGATGAGGGCAGGCACATTCAGCTTAGAATGGCCATTGACGTACAGATGTCACATGTGCACGTCTTTTCAAAAGGAATAAAATGGGGAGGGAAAGGTTAGATTTTAAAAACAAAAATCCAAAAATCCAAATGACAATAGCAGCAGCCAAAATATCAACGCAACCGGTGATTCCAAGCCAGTCTCCCATGTGGGTACTTGCCCAGCCTCAAGCTGTGTAGCGGCTACAATCTGACGAGGGTAGGCACATTCAGCTTAGAATACCCGCTGACGTGCAGATGTCACATGTGCGCGTCTTTTCAAAAGGAATAAAATGGGGAGGGAAAAGTTAGATTATAAAAACAAAAATCCAAAAATTGAAAAATCCAAATGACAATAGCAGCAGCCAAAATGTCAACAGAACCGAGGATTCCCAGCTATTCTCACATGCCGGAGATAGCCCAGCCTCAAGCTGCGAAGCAGCTGCCATCTGATGAGGGCAGGCACATTCAGCTTAGAATGGCCACTGACGTGCAGATGTCACATGTGCGCGTCTTTTCAAAAGAAATAAAATGTGGAGGGAAAGGTTAGATTTTAAAAACAAAAATCCAAATGACAATAGCAGCAGCCAAAATGTCAACGGAACGGGGATTCCCAGCCAGTCTCCGATGCCAGTACTTGGCACATTCGGCTTAGAATGGCCTTTGACGTGCAGATGTCACATGTGTGCGTCTTTTTAAAAGGAATAAAATGTGGAGGGAAAGGTTAGATTTTAAAAACAAAAATCCAAATTACAATAGCAGAAGCCAAAATGTTAACGTAATCAGGGATTCCCAGCCAGTCTCCCATGCTGGAACTTACCTGGCCTCAAGCTGCACTGCAGCTGCTATTTGATGAGAAGAGGCACATTCAGCTTAGAATGGCAGCTGACGTGCAGATGCCACATGTGGGTGTCTTTTCTAAAGGAATAAAATGGGGAGGGAAAAGTTAGATTTTAAAAACAAAAATCCAAAATCCAAATGACAATAACAGCAGCCAAAATTTAAATGGAATGAGGGATTACCAGCCAGTCTCCCATGCCAGTACTTGCCATGCCTCAAGCAGTGTAGCAACTGCAATTTTACAAGGGTAGGCACATTCAGCTTAGAATGGCCGTTGACTTGCAGATATCACATGTGCATGTCTTTTCAAAAGGAATAAAATGGGGAGGGAACAGTTAGATTTAAAAAACAAAAATCCAAAAATCCAAATGACAATAGCAGCAGCCAAAATGTCAACTGAACCGGGGATTACCAGCCACTCTCCCATGCCAGTACTTGCCCAGTTTCAAGCTGAGTAGCGGCTGCGAACTGACGCAGGAAGGCACATTCAGCTTAGAATGGCCGTTGACATGGAGAAGTTACATGTGCGTGTCTTTTCAAAAGGAATAAAATGGGGAGGGAAAGATTAAATTTTAAAAACAAAAATCCAAAAGACAATAGCAGCAGCCAAAATGTCAACAGAAACAGGGATTCTCAACCAGTCTCCCATGCCGGTACTTGCTTGGCCTCAACCTGCGTAGCAGCTGCAATTTGATGGGGAAAGGCACATTCGGCTTAGAATGGCCATTGTCATGTGTGCGTCTTTTCAAAAGGAATAAAATGGGAAGGAAAAGATAAGATTTTAAAAACAAAAATCCAAATGAAAATAGCAACAGCCAAAATGTCAACGGAATTGGGGTTTCCCAGCCAGTCTCCAATGCTGATACTTGCCCAACCTCAAGCTGCATAGTGGCTGCGATCTGATGAGGGAAGGCACATTCAGCTTTGAACGGCCGTTGACGTGCAGATGCTACATGTGCCCGTCTTTTCAAAAGCAATAAAATGGGGAGTGGACGGTTAGATTTTAAAAACAAAAATCCAAAAATCCAAATGACAATAGCAGCAGCCAAAATGTCAATGGAACCCAGGCTTCCCAGCCAGTCTCCCATGCTAGTACTTGCCTGATCTCAAGCTGCATAGCAGGTGCAATTTGCCAAGGGTAGGCACAATCAGCTTAGAATCGACGTTGATGTACATATGTCACATGTGCGCGTCTTTTCAAAAGGAATAAAATGGGGAGGGAAACAGATTTTAAAAACAAAAATTAAAATGACAATAGCAGCTGCCAAAATGTTATTGGAACCAGGAATTCCCAGGCAGTCTCCCATGCCAGTACAAGCCCAGCCTCAAGTCACATAGCAGCTGCAATCTAACAAGGGTAGGCACATTCAGCTTAGAATGGCTACCGATGTGCAGATGTCACATGAGCGCGTCTTTTTGAAAGGAATAAAATGGGGAGGGAAAGGTTAGAAATTAAAAACAAAAATCCAAATAACAATAGCAGCAGCTAAAGTGACAACGGAACCAGGAATTCCCAGCCAGTCTCCCATGTTGGTACTTGCCTGCCCTCAAGCTGAGTAGCAGCTGCAATCTGGTGAGGGCAGGCACATCCAGCTTAGAATGGAAATTGACAAGCAGATGTCATATGTGCGCATCTTTTCAAAAGGAATAAAATGGGGAGGGAAAGGTTAGATTTTAAAAACAAAATGACAATAGCTGAAGTTGAAATGTCAATGGAACCTGGTATGTGCAGCTAGTCCCCCATGCCGGTACATGCCCAGCCTCAAGCTGCATAGCAGCTGTGTTCTGAGGAGGGCAGGCACATCCAGCTTAGAATGGCCATTGACGTGCGGATGTCACTTGTGCGTGTCTTTTCAAAAGGAATAAAAAGCGGATGGAAAGGTAAAATTTTAAAAACATATTTCCAAATGACAATAGCAGCAGCCAAAATGTCAACTGAACCGGTCATTCCTAGCCAGTCTCTCATATTGGTACTTTCCCAGCCTCAAGCTGTGTAGCGGCTGCAATCTGACGAGGGTAGCCACATTCAGGTTAGAATTGCCATTGATGTGCTGATGTCACATGTGCGCATCATTTCAAAAGGAATAAAATGGGGAGGGAAAAGTGAGATTTCAAAAACAAAAATCCAAATGACAATAGCAGCAGCCAAAATGCCAACGGAATCGGGGATTCCCAGCCAGTCTCCCACGCCTGTACTTGTCCGGCCTCAAGCTGCGTAGTGGCAGTGATCTGATGAGGGCAAGCACATTCAGCTTAGAATGGCCATTGACAAGCAGATGTCACATGTGCGCGTCTTTTCAAAAGGAATAAAATGAGGAGGGAAAGGTTAGATTTTAAAAACAAAAAGCAGGGAAAACATCCATGGAATCGGGGATTCCCAGCCAGTTTCCCACGCTGGTATTTGCCTGGCCTCAAGCTGCATAGCAGCTGCAATCTGATGAGGGAAGGAACATTGAGAATAGAATGGCCATTGACATCCAGCTGTCACATGTGCGCGTCTTTTCAAAAGGAATAAAATGGGGAGGGAAAGGTTAGATTTTAAAAACAAAAATCCAAAAATCCAAATGACAATAGCAGCAGCCAAAATGTCAACAGAAACAGGGATTCCCAGCCAATCTCCCATGCCGGTACTTGCTCAACTTCAAGCTGCATAGTGGCTGCGATCTAACAACGGCGTGCACAATCAGCTTAGAATGGCCGTTAACGTGCAGGCGTCACATGTGCGCGTCTTTTCAAAAAGAATAAAATGGGGAGGGAAAGGTTAGATTTTAAAAACAACAATCCAAAAATCCAAATCACAATAGCAGCAGCCAAAATGTCAATGGAACCAGGAATTCCCAACTAGTCTCCCATGCCAGTACTTGCCCAGCCTCAAGCTGCATAGCAGTTGTGATCAGAAGAGGGCAGGCACATTCAGCTTAGATAGGCTGTTGACTTACAGATATCACATGTGCACATCTTTTCAAAAGGAATAAAATGTGCAGGTAAAGGTTAGATTTTAAAAACAAAATTCCAAACGACAATAGCAGCAGCCAAATTGTCAACGGAACCAGGTATTCCCAGCCAGTCTCCCATGCCGGTACTTACCAAACCTCAAACTGTGTAGCGGCAGCGATCTGACGAGGGAAGGCACAATCGGCTTAGAATGGCCATTGACATGCAGATGTTACACGTGCGCGTCTTTTCAAAAGGAATAAAATGGGGAGAGAAAGGTTAGATTTTATAAACAAAAAAACAAAATCCAAATGATAATTGCAGCAGCCAAAATTTCAACTGAACTGGGGATTCCCAGCCAGTCTTCCATGCTGGTATTTGCCCAGCCTCAAGCTGCATAGTTGCTGAGATATGACAACAGCATGCACAATCAGCTTAGAATGGCCGTTAACGTGCAGATGACACATGTGCGCTTCTTTTCAAAAGGAATAAAATGGGGAGGGAAAGGTTAGATTTTAAAAACAAAAAAACAAAAATCCAAATCACAATAGCAGCAGCCAAAATGTCAACAGAACAGGGGATTCCCAGCCAGTTGCCCATGCTGCAACTTGCCTGGCCTCAAGCTGCTTTGCGGCTGTGATTTGACAAGGGCAGGCACATTCAGCTTAGAATGGTCATTGACGTGCAGATGTCACATGTGCGCGTCTTTTCAAAAGGAATAAAATGGGGAGGGAAAGGTTTCATTTTAAAAACAAAAATTAAAAAATCCAAATGACAATAGCAGCAGCCAAAATGTCAACAGACACTGGGATTCCCAGCCAGTCTCCCATGCTGGTACTTGCCCAGCCTCAAGCTGCACAGCAACTGCAATCTGAGAAGGGCAGGCACACTCAGCTTAGAAAAGCCGTTGATGGGCAGCTGGCACATGTGCGCGTCTTTTCAAAAGGAATAAAATGGGGAGGAAAGGTTAAATTTTAAAAACAAAAATCCAAAGGACAATAGCAGCAGCCAAAATGTGTGTCTTTTCAAAAGGAATAAAATGGGGAGGGAAAGATTCCATTTTAAAAACAAAAATCCAAAAGACTATAGCAGCAGCCAAAATGTCAACGGAAACAGGGATTCCCAGGCAGTCTCCCATGCCAGTTCTTGCCCAGCTGCAAGCAGCATAGCAGCTGCGATCTGAAGAGGGCAGGCACATTCAGCTTAGTATGGCCATTGACGTACAGAAGTCACATGTGCGCGTCTTTTCAAAAGGAATAAAATGGGGAGGGCAAGATTAGATTTTAAAAACAAATATCCAAATGACAATAGCAGCAGCCAAAATGTCAACAGAACTGAGGATTCCCAGCCAGTCTCCCATGCCAGTACTTGCCTGGCCTCAATATGCATATCGGCTGCAACATGACAAGGGAAAGAACATTCAGCTTAGAATGGCCGTTGATGTGCAGAAGGCACATATGCGCGTCTTTTCAAAAGGAATAAAATGTGGAGGGAAAGGTTAGATTTTAAAAACAAAAATCCAAATGACAATAGCAGCAGCTAGATTGTCAACTTAACCAGGGATTCTCAGCCAGTCTTCCATGCAAGTACTTGCCCAGCCTCAAGGTGCGTAGCGGCTGCAATCTAACAAGGGAAGTCACATTCAGCTTAGAATGGCCGTTGACTTGCAGATGTCACATGTGCGCGTCTTTTCAAAAGGAATAAAATGGGGAGGGAAAGGTTAGATTTTAAAATCAAAAATCCAAAAATCCAAATATCCAAATGACAATAGCAGCAGCCAAAATTTTAATGGAACTGGGCATTCCCAGCCTGTCTCCCATGCTGGTACTTGCCCAACCTAAAGCTGAGCAGCATCAGCGATCTGAAGAAGAAAGGCACATTCAGCTTAGAATGGCCATTGACGTGCAGATGGCACATGTGCGAGTCTTTTCAAAAGGAATAATATGGGGAGGGAAAGGTTAAATTCTAAAAACAAAAATCCAAATGACAATAGCAGCAGCCAAAACAAGTCAATGGAACTGGGGATTCCCAGCCCGTCTCCCATGCAAGTACTCAAGCTGCATAGCGTCTGCAATCTCATGAGTGAAGGCACATTCAGCTTAGAATGGCTGCTGACGTGCAGATATCACATGTGCGCGTCTTTTCAAAAGGAATAAAATGGGAAGGGAACGGTTAGATTTTAAAATCAAAAATCCAAAAATCCAAATATCCAAATGACAATAGCAGCAGCCAAAATTTTAATGGAACTGGGGATTCCCAGCCTGTCTCCCATGCTGGTACTTGCCCAACCTAAAGCTGAGCAGCATCAGCGATCTGAAGAAGAAAGGCACATTCAGCTTAGAATGGCCATTGACGTGCAGATGGCACATGTGCGAGTCTTTTCAAAAGGAATAATATGGGGAGGGAAAGGTTAAATTCTAAAAACAAAAATCCAAATGACAATAGCAGCAGCCAAAACAAGTCAATGGAACTGGGGATTCCCAGCCCGTCTCCCATGCAAGTACTCAAGCTGCATAGCGTCTGCAATCTCATGAGTGAAGGCACATTCAGCTTAGAATGGCTGCTGACGTGCAGATATCACATGTGCGTGTCTTTTCAAAAGGAATAAAATGGGGAGGGAAAGGTTAGATTTTTAAAACAAAAATCCAAATGACAATAGCAGCTGCCAAAATGTCAATGGAACTGGAGATTCCCAGCCAGTCTCCCATGCCAGTACTTGCGTGGCCTCAAGCTGCATAGCGGCGGCAATCTGACGAGGGCAGGCACAATCAGCTTAGAATGGCCGTTGATGTATGGATGTCACATGTGCACGTCTTTTCAAAAGGAATATAATGGGGAGGGAAATGTTAGATTTTAAAAACAAAAATCCAAATGACAATAGCAGCAGCCAAAATGTCAACGGAACCGTGGATTCCCAGCCAGTCTCCCATGCTGGTACTTGCCTGGCCTCAAGCAGCATAGCAGCTGCGATCTGATGAGGGCAGGCACAATCAGCTAAGAATGGCTGTTGACGTGCAGATGTCACATGTGCGCGTCTTTTCAAAAGGAATAAAATGGGGAGGGAAAGATTCTATTTTTAAAACAAAAATCCAAATGACAACAGCTGAAGCCAAAATGCCAACAGAAGAGGGTATTCCCAGCCAGTCCTCCATGCCGGTAATTGCACATCCTCAAGCTGCGTAGCGGCTGCGATCGGATGAGGGTAGGGACATTCAGCTTACAACGGCCATTGAAGTGCAGATGTCACATGTGCGTGTCATTTCAAAAGGAATAAAATCGGGAGGGAAAGGTTAGATTTTTAAAACAAAAATCCAAAAATCCAAATGACAATAGCAGCATCCAAGATGTCAACGGAACCAGGGATTCTCAGCCACTCTCCCATGCCTGTACTTGTCCGGTCTCAAGCTGCTTAGTGGCTTTGATGTGATGAGGGAAGGCACATTTGGCTTAGAATGGCCGTTGACGTGCAGATGTCACATGTGCGCATCTTTTCAAAAGGAATAAAATGGGGAGGGAAAGGTTAAATTTAAAAACAAATTCCAAAAATCCAAATGACATTAGCAGCAGCCAAAATGTCAACAGAACCTGGGATTCCCAGCCAGTCTCCCATGACGGTACTTGCCCAGCCTCAAGGTGCGCAGCGGCTGCAATCTGATAAGGGCAGGCACATTCAGCTTAGAATGGCCGTAGACATGCAAATGACACATGTGCCCGTCTTTTCAAAAGGAATAAAATGGGTAGGGAAAAGTTAGATTTTAAAAACAAAAATCCAAATGACAATAGCTGCAGCCAAACTGTCATCGGAACCAGGGATTCCCAGAGAGTCTCCCATACCAGTACTTGCTCAGCCACAAGCTGCATAGCGGCTGCGATCTAATGAGGGAAGGCACATTCAGCTTAGAATGGCCGTCGATGTGCAGATGTCACATGTGCGCATCTTTTCAAAAGGAATAAAATGGGGAGGGAAAGCTCATACTTTTAAAACCAAAAATCCAAATGACAATACCAGCAGCCAAAATGTCAATGGAACCAGGGATTCCCAGCCAGTCTCCCATGATGGTACTTGCCCAGCCTCAAGCTATGTAGCAGCTGCAATCTGATGAAGGAAGGCACACTCAGCTTAGAATGGCTGTTGATTGGAAGATTTCAAATGTGCACGTCTTTTCAAGAGGAATAAAATGGGGAGGGAAAGGTTAGATTTTAAAAACAAAAATCCAAATGACAATAGCAGCAGCCAGTCTTCCATGCCAGTACTTGCCTGACCTCAAGCCACATAGCAGCTGCGATTTGACGAATTAAGGCACATTCAGCACAGAATGGCCGTTGACGTACTGATGTCACATGTGCGCGTCTTTTCAAAAGGAATAAAATGGGGAGGGAAAGGTTAGATTTTAAAAACAAAAATCCAAATGACAATAGCAGCAGCCAAAATGTCAACGGAACCGGGGATTCCTATCTAGTCTCCCACAAAGGTACTTGCCCAGCCTCAAGCTGCATAGCAGCTGCGATCTGACGAGGGAAGTCACATTCAGCTTAGAATGGCCAGTGACCTGCAGATGTCACATGTGCGCGTCTTTTCACAAGGAATAAAATGGGGAGGGAAAGGTTAGATTTTAAAAACAAAAATCCAAAAATCCAAAAATCCAAAAATCCAAATGACAATAGCAGCAACCAAAATTACAACGGAACTGGGGATTACCAGCCAGTCTTCCATGCCAGTACTTGCACAGTCTCAAGCTGCATAGCGGCTGTGATCTGACTAGGGCAGGCACATTTAGCTTAAAATGGCCATTGACGTGCAGATGTCACATGTGCGTGTCTTTTCAAAAGTAATAAAATGGGGAGGGAATGGTTAACTTTTAAAAACAAAAATCCAAATGCCAATAGCAGCAGCCAAAATGTCAACGGAATCAGGGATTCCAAGCCAGCCTCCCATGTCAGTATTTGCCCAGCCTAAAGCTGCATAGCATCTACAATCTGATGAGTGCAGGCACACTCAAGTTAGAATGGCCGTTGACGTGTAGAGGTCACATGTGCTCGTCTTTTCAAAAGGAATAAAATGAGGAGGGAAAGGTAAGATTTTAAAAACAAAAATCCAAAAATTCAAAAATCCAAATGACAATAGCAGCAGCCAAAATGTCAATGGAACCGTGGATTCTCAGCCAGTTTCCCATGCTGGTACTTGCCCATTCTCAAGCTGTGTAGCAGCTGCATTCTGATGAGAGAAGGCACATTTGGCTTAGAATGGCCATAGATAAGCAGATGTCACATGTGTGTGTTTTCAAAAGGAATAAAATGGGGAGGGAAAGGTTAGATTTTAAAAACAAAAATCCAAATGACAATAGCAGCAGCAAGAATGTCAACGGAACAGAGGATTCCCAGCCAGTCTCCCATGCCGGTACTTGCCCAGCCTCAAGATGAGTAGCAGCTGCAATCTGACAACAGCAGGCACATTCAACTTAGAATTGCCGTTGATGTGCAGATGTCACATGTGCGTGTCTTTTTGAAAGGAATAAAATGGGGAGGGAAAGAGATTTTAAAACCAAAAATCCAAATGACAATAGCAGAAGCCAAAATGTCAATGGAAATGGGGATTCCCAGCTAGTCTCCCATGCCAATACTTGCCCAGCCTCAAGATGAGTAGCGGCTGCAATCTGACAACGGCAGGCACATTCAACTTAGAATTGCCGTTGATGTGCAGATGTCACATGTGCGTGTCTTTTCGAAAGGAATAAAATGGGGAGGGAAAGGTTAGATTTTAAAACCAAAAATTCAAATGACAATAGCAGAAGCCAAAATGTCAATGGAACTGGGGATTCCCAGCTAGTCTCCCATGCCAATACTTGCACAGCCTCAAGCTGCGTAGTAGTTGCAATCTGATGAGGGAAGGGACATTCAGCTTAGAATGGCCATTGAGATGCAGATGTCACATGTGCGCGTCTTTTCAAAAGGAATAAAATGGGGAGGGAAAGGTTAGATTTTAAAAACAAAAATCCAAAAATCCAAATGACAATAGCAGCAGCCAAAATGTCAATGGAACCGGGGATTCCCAGACAATCTCACATGCCGGTAGTTGCCTGGCCTCAAGCTGCACAGCAGCTGTGATGTGACAAGGGTAGGCACATTCAGCTTAGAATGGCCATTGACATGCAGAGGGCACATGTGCACATCTTTTCAAAAGGAATAAAATTGGGAGGGAAAGGTTAGATTTTAAAAACAAAAATCCAAAAATGCAAATGACAATAGCAGCATCCAAAATGTCAATGGGACCGGGGATTCCCAGCCAGTCTCCCATGCCGGTACTTGCCCGGCCTCATGCTGTATTGAGGCTGCAATCTGATGAGGTCAGGAACATTCAGCTTAGAATGGCTGTTGACATGCAGATGTCACATGTGCGTGCCTTTTCAAAAGGAATAAAATGGGGAGGGAAAGGTTAGATTTTAAAAACAAAAATACAAAAATCCCAATGACAATAGCAGCAGCCAAAACCACAACACAAGCGGGGATTCCCAGCCAGTCTCCCATGTGGGTACTTGCCCAGCCTCAAGCTGTGCAGCAGTTGCAATCTGATGAGACCAAGCACATCCAGCTTAGAATGGACATTGACCTGCAGTTGTCACATGTGCATGTCTTTTCTAATGGAATAAAATGGGGAGGGAAAGGTTAGAATTTAAAAACAAAAATCCAAATGACAATAGCAGCAGCCAAATTGTCAACGGAAGCAGCGATTCCCATCCAGTCTGCCATGCCGGTACTTGACCAGCCTCAAGCTGCATAGCAGGTGCAATCTGACGATGGCAGGCACATTCAGCTTAGAATGGCCTTCGACATGCAGATATCACATGTGCGCGTCTTTTCAAAAGGAATAAAATGGGGAGGGAAAAGTTAGATTTTAAAAACAAAAATCCAAATAACGAGAGCAGCAGCCTGAATGTCAAGGAATCTGAGGTTTCTCAGGCAGTCTCCCATGCTATTACTTGCCCAGCCTCAAGCTGCGTAGCATCCACAATCTGCTGATGGAAGGCACATTCAGCTTAGAATTGCCGTTGACATGCAAATGTCACATGTGCACATCTTTTCAAAAGGAATAAAATGGGGAGGGAAAGGTTAGTTTTAAAAACGAAAATCCAAAAATCCAAATGACAATAGCAGCAGCCAAAATGTCAATGGAACCAGGAATTCCCAGCCAGTCTCCCAGGCTATTACTTGCCCTGCTTCAAGGTGAATAGCGACTGCAATCTGACGAAGGATAGAGCTTTCAGCTTAGAATTGTTGTTGTCATGCAGATGACCCTTGTGCGCGTCTTTTCAAAATGAATAAAATGGGGATGGAAACGTTACATTTTAAAATAAAAAATCCAAAAATCTAAATGACACTAACAGCCAAAATGTCAACGGAACCATGCCTGTACTTGCCTGGCCTCAAGCTGTGTAGCTGCTGTAATCTGACGAGGGAAGGCACATCCAGCTTGGAATGGCATCTGACGTGCAGGTGTCACATGTCTGTGTCTTTTCAAAAGGAATAAAATGGGGAGGGAAAGTTAAGATTTTAAAAACAAAAATCCAAATGACAAAAGCAGCAGCCAAAATGTCAACTGAAACGGGGATTCTCAGCGAGTCTCCCATGCCGGTACTTGCCCAGCCTCAAGCTGCGAAGTGGCTGCGATTTGATGAGAGAAGGCACATTCGGCTTAGAATGGCCGTTGACGTGCAGGTGTCACATGTCTGTGTCTTTTCAAAAGGAATAAAATGGGGAGGGAAAGGTAAGATTTTAAAAACTAAAATCCAAAAATCAAAATAACAATAGCAGCAGCCAAAATGTCAACAGAAAAAGGGATTCCCAGCCAGTCTCCCATGCCTGTACTTCCCCAGTCTCAAGCTACATAGCTGCTGCAATCAGACAAGAGAAAGCACATTCACCTTAGAATGGCTGATGACGTACGGATGTCACATGTGCGTGGCTTTTCAAAAGGAATAAAATGGGGAGGGAAAGGTTAGATTTTAAAAACAAAAATCCAAATGACAATAGCAGCAGCCAAAATGTCAACAGAAGCGAGGAAGCAAGGATTCCCAGCCAGTCTCCCATGCTGGCACTTGCCCGTCCTCAAGCTGCGTAGTGGCTGTGATCTGACAAGGGCAGGCACATTCAGCTTAGAATGGCCGTTGACATGCAGATGTCACATGTGCACGTCTTTTCAAAAGGAATAAAATGGGGAGAGAAAGGTTAGATTTTAAAAACAAAAATCCAAATGATAAGAGAAGCAGCCAGAACGTCAACGGAACCAGGAATTTCCAGCCAGTCTCCCATGCCAGTACTTGCCCAACCTCAAGCTTCAGAGCGGCTACAATCTGATGAGGGTAGGCACATTCAGCTTAGAATGGCCGTTAACATGCAGAGGGAACATGTGCAGATCTTTTCAAAAGGAATAAAATTGGGAGGGAAAGGTTAGATTTTAAAAACAAAAATCCAAAAATGCAAATGACAATAACAGCAGCCAAAATTTCAATGTAACTGGGGATTCCCAGCCAGTCTCCCATGCCCAGCCACAAGCTGCATAGCAGCTGCAATCTGTTGAGAGAAGGCACATTCGGCTTAGAATGGCTGTTGACGTGCAGATGTCACATGTGCGCGTCTTTTCAAATGGAATAAAATGGGGAGGGAAAGGTTAGATTTTAAAAACAAAAATCCAAATGACAATAGCAGAAGCCTAAATGTTAATGGAACTAGGGACTCTCAGCCAGTCTATCATGCCGGTACTTCCTGACCTCAAGCTGCGTAGCGACTTCAATCAGACAAGGTCAGGCACATTCAGCATAGAATGGACGTTGACATACAGATGTCACATGTGCGTGTCTTTTCAAAAGGAAAAAAATGGGGAGGGAAAGGTTAGATTTTAAAAACAAAAATTTAAAAATCCAAATGAAAATAGCAGCAGCCAAAAAGTCAACAGAACCAGTGATTACCAGCAAGTCTCCAATGCCGATACTTGCCAGGCCTCAAGCTGCATAGCGGCTACGATCTGATGTGGGAAGGCACATTCAGTTTAGAATGGCTGTTGACGTGCAGATGTCACATGTGCGCGTCTTTTCAAAAGGAATAAAATGGGGAGGGAAAGGTTAGATTTTAAAAACCAAAATCCAAAAATCCAAAAATCCAAAAATCCAAAAATCCAAATGACAATAGCAGCAGCCAAAATGTCAACGGAACAGGGGATTCCCCGCCAATCTCCCCTGCCAGTACTTGCCCGGACACAAGCTGCATAATGGCTGCAATCTGATGTGGGCAGGCACATTCAGCTTAGAATGGCCATTGACGTACAGATGTTACATGTGCGCGTCTTTTCAAAAGGAATAAAATGGGGAGGGAAAGGTTAGAATTTAAAAACAAAAATCCAAAAATCCAAATGACAATAGCAGCAGCCAAAATGTTAATGGAACCAGGGATTCCAACCTAGTCTCCCATGCTGGTACTTGCCCAGCCTCAAGTTGCATAGCACCTGCAATCTGACAAGAGAAGGCACATTCAGCTCAAAATGGACGTTGACGAGCAGATGTCACATGTGCGCGTCTCTTCAAAAGGAATAAAATGGGGAGGGAAAGATTACATTTTTCAAACAAAAATCCAAATAACTATATCAGCAGCCAAAATGTTAACAGAACCGTGGATTCCCAGACTGTTTCCCATGCTGGTACTGGCCCAGCCACAAACTGCATAGCTGCTGCAATTTGACAAGGGCAGGAACATTCAGCTTAGAATGGCGTTCATCATGCAGATCTCACATGTGAGCCTCTTTTCTAAAGGAATAAAATAGTGAGGGAAAGGTTAGATTTTAAAAACAAAAATCCAAATGACAATAGCAGCAGCCAAAATGTCAACAGAAGAAAGGATTCCCAGCCAGTCTCCCATGCAGGTACTTGCCTGGCCTCAAGCTGCATAGCTGCTGCAATGTGACAATGGCAGGCACATTCAGCTTAGCGTGACGGTCGACATACAGATGTCACATGTGCGCCTCTTTTCTAAATAAATAAAATAGGGAGGGAAAGGTAACATTTTAAAAACAAAAATCCAAATGACAACAGCAGCAACCAAAATGTCAACGGAACCTGGGATTCCCAGCCAGTCTCCCATGCTGGTATTTTCCCAACCTCAAGCTGTGTAGCAGCTGCGATCTGTTGAGGGCTGGCACATTCAGTTTAGAATTGCCTTTGACGTGCAAATGTCACATGTGTGCGTCTTTTCAAAATGAATAAAATGGGGAGGGAAAGGTTAGATTTTAAAAACAAAAATCCAAATGACTATAGCACCAGCCAAAATGTCAACGGAACTGGGAACTCCCAACCAGTCTCCCATACCGGTACTTGCCCAGCCTCAGGCTGCATAGCCGCTGCGATCTGACAAAGGAAGGCATATTCAGCTTAGAATGGCTGTTGACGAGTGGCTGTCACATGTGTGTGTCTTTTCAAAAGGAATAAAATGGGGAGGGAAAGGTTAGATTTTAAAAACAAAAATCCAAAAATCCAAATGACAATAGCAGCAGCCAAAATGTTATCGGAACTGGGGTTTCCCAGCCAGTCTCCCACACCAGTACTTGCCTGGCCTCAGGCTGCGTAGCAGCTGCATTTTGACGAGGGTTAGAACATTCAGCTTGGAATGGCCATTGACGTGCAGGAATACAATGGGGAGGGACAGGTTAGATTTTAAAAACAAAAATCAAAATGACAATAGCAGCTGCAAAAATGTCTACAGAATTGGGGATTCCCAGCCAATCTCCCATGCTGTTACTTACCTGGCCTCAAGCTGTGAAGCAGCTGCAATCTGACAAGGGCAGGCACATTCAGCTTAGAACGACCACTGATGTGCAGATGTCACATGTGCGTGTCTTTTCAAAAGAATTAAAATGGGGAGGGAAAGGTTAGATTTTAAAAGCAAAAATCCAAAAATCCAAATGACAATAGCAGCAGCCAAAATGTAATCGGAACTGGGGATTCCCAGCCAATCTCCCATACCAGTACTTGCCCAGCCTCAAGCTGCGAAGCAGCTGAGATCTGACAAGAGCAGGCACATTCAGCTTAGAATTAAAAATGAGCGTTGTTCGACTTGAACTGTTCGCCAATCTCAAATTCGAGCTGTTTTGGGCGGTGTTCGGCGAGCACAAACGATTTGAGAAAAATTCGGCTGTTCGAGATTATGTTCGATAACTGTTCGTGCACCAAAATCATAACTGGATTTTTTCTCAGTAATGATGAAAATTAATGTTAATACGCAGTTTGAGTGTACAGCGGGGTGGGGGGAGGAGCAGGGGATGGATCTCTGCAGGAATAATGAAGATCTCCATTTTTTTTTCTCTTTCCCTCATTTACAGTGGGGAGGTGCAATCTGTCAGCCTATCAGCAGCGCACACACAGAGCGAAGTGCTTTTTTTCACACAAGCAAGGGCATGTGTCATTGGCAGTGTATGTCACATATCCTTGCCCTATAAGACCAAGCCATTTTCCCCATCGCCACCATTTTCTCACTGCTGCAGCTGCGTGTTAGACGGCACCGCTGTTGCTGTGTGCGCTATACCTTGTTAATTTCAAGCCAATTTTCGCACAAATCTACAGATAGCTTGGGAGTAGGGAATAGTTGTGATTGCAGTCCTTTTAAGGACTAGGTTACAGCATTTCCTTACGACTTTTATCAGGCAGGTCTGTGCTTTTAAATAGATAGATTGTGGGAGTAAAGACTAATTGTAATTGCAGTTCTTTTCAGGACTAGGTTACATCAGTTCCTATCAGTTTTTGCCAGGCAGGTCTGTGCCAGTGCTGTGCAAGTTTTTTTCACAGCATTTGGCTGAATCTAGCAAAGCTAATCCTTTTTGGCCTATTGCAGAGTGTGTTAGTCAGTGGAGTAGCCTATCTGTGTTGCAAGATATACCACCTGTGTATAGAATACCAATTTTTTTACTGCACCTAGTGAAGTAAAATCTTTTGGGCATAGCATCATTCTATTAGTCCATCTATACTGCCCTCCATCAGGTTGCAAATTGAATATAATTTTTTTCTGCATCTAGCTCTGAAAAAATATTTGGGCTTCTAGCAGTGTGTGCGACTTGTTCTATTAGTCCATCTATACTGACCTCCATCAGGTTGCAAATTGAATATAATTTTTTTCTGCATCTAACCCAGCCAATAGTTTTGGCCTAATACCACAGTTTGGCCACTCAGCTCTGCTCGGTTCCCATCCATTGTTTTTTTGTGCAAACAACTCCAGAGTTGTGAATTAGTTAACCACCAAAATGAGTGGAAAAAGGCCTGCTGCTGGTGGAAAGGGGAATAGGCGAGTTGGGAAGGGGAAAAAAGGTTGTGTCCGTGGGGTAAGTGTTAAAGCAACAGTAACATCTGCAGAAGAAAGACCATCTTCCAGCCAAACTAAAATGTCTACTTCTTTTAGCCGACAATGTGATAAGATCCCTTTCTTACGGCCACGCCAATCGCTACAAATTCCAGATGAGGCACAAAAACAGCAGGTGCTTCAACGGATATCAAGTGCTCCTTTAAGTGGGCTCTCCTCCACATCAACTTCAACATCACAAATACTCCAGTCCTTAAAGGTGTCACCCCAATCGCACTTGCTTCCTCACAGCTCCCAAATCTCCAGCTGCCCGTCTGAGTATGAGGTAGAACAGATGGTTGAGTCTGCAGAGCTGTTTACTCATACTATAGCCTGGGAATCAAAGGTCGACTCCAGCGCTTCTGTGAATCCAGACGAGGAAATGATCTGCACTGATGCCCAGAATCTTTATGAGTCGGATCCAGGACCAGACGCAGAATGTTCTGACCATAATGTAGACCCTCATTCCCAAACTGTAACTCCTGTTGGTGGAGACAATGAGGAAGACGATGATGAGACTCAAATACCTGATTGGAGCGACAACTTTAGTTTTTTGTCAGGGCAGGAACAGGTTGGCTCTGAGGACGACGGGTGTGATAACGCACAGGGTGATGATGATGAGGTTGGAGATCCCACTTACTGTCAACCCACAGTCAACCAAGAGATGAGGTCAGCGGAGGAGGTGGAGGAAGATGCTAGTGACGACGAGGTCAGGTTGCGCCTTCCTGGACAGAGACGTAGTACTGGAAGCACGTCAACAACTGCATCCTCAAACACAACTCTGCCTCTCACCACAAGTCGTGGTGGCTCTTCAGGTCGCATGGGTGCTAAGCCTTGCATAGCCTGGGCATTTTTTCAGATCGATAATGATGACCCAACTCGTGTTATCTGTAACATTTGTCAGCAAAAGCTAAGTAGAGGCCAAAAAATACATAGTTTGAGTACTTCATGCATGAACCGGCACATGGACATGAAGCATAAGTTGCAGTGGGAAGCTCAGTGTGCTACAATGCGACCTAGCCGGCCGGGCCAACCACCGTCTGCCATATCTTGTGCATCCGCGGCCTCTTCATCCTCTGTGACTGGGGGGACAGCAGTCACACCTGTTTTGGGGCGCAGACCTGCCACCTCTTTACCCGCAACAGCCAGCGTGATTGGCAGGTCATCATTTTCTTTGGAGGTGGTAACACCAGCTGGTGTTGAGCACTGTCCGACATCAATAGCACCACCTTTGGATCAAGGCAACTTAACATGTCAGCCTGCATCTTCCTCACAGACGGGCAGTTTGCCGGGGACACCCTTATCAACCCCATCTAAGCACAATAGCCAGCCCTCGGTCCCTCAGATGTGGACAAGTAAAAGACCATTTCCTCCTAGCCATGAGAAAGCTAAGAGGTTGAATTTCACCATCTGCAAGCTCTTGGCTACAGAAATGATGCCTTTCCGCCTGGTAGACACAGAGGATTTTCGAGACCTTATGTCGGTCGCAGTGCCCCAGTACCAGATGCCCAGTCGGCACTACTTCTCAAAGAAAGGTGTGCCTGTGCTCCACCAGCATGTCGCACACAACATCACCGCTTCTTTGAGAAACTCTGTGTGTGACAGGGTGCATTTCACCACAGACACTTGGATGAGTTGGCATGGACAGGGGCGTTACATGTCGCTGACTGGGCACTGGGTATCTATGGTGACAGCAGGACAAGGGGCTGCTGTCCAAGTCTTGCCGTCCCCACGAGTTGTGCGTCAATCCTCTTTATGTCAAAGTTCCTCCACTGCTTCTGCCTCCTCAACCTCCTCTCGGTCTTCCACCTGCACCCAAAGCCTGTCTGGTCATGCCACAAGCTTTCTAACTGCGCAGAAGGGATCCTGCACACCTCCTTACTATGCTGGCAGTAGGGCTCAACGTCATCAGGCGGTTTTTACATTGAAATGTCTGGGAAATGTGAGTCACACAGCTGAGGAGTTGTGGTCAGCTCTGGAGAACCAATTTCATGAATGGTTGTCTCCACTGGACCTGAAACCAGGGAAGCCCGTGTGCGACAATGCTGCAAACCTGGGTGCGGCCCTTCGCCGGGGCAATGTCACACACGTGCCTTGTATGGCTCACGTGTTGAACCTGGTTGTCCAGCAATTTTTAGCCCACTATCCCAGACTAGATGGCCTTCTGCAGAGGGCACGGTCGCTGTGTGCTCACTTCCACCGTTCGCATCCCGCAGCTCAGCGACTTACATCTCTACAGAAGTCGTTGGGCCTGCCACTTCACCGGCTAAAATGCGATGTGCCTACCCGGTGGAATTCAACTCTGCACATGTTGCAGCGACTGTGGCAGCACCGACAAGCCCTGGTGCAATATGTTCTGACGTATAGCCTGGGCCAACGAGATCCAGAGGTGGGGCAAATCACGCTGGAGGAGTGGTCTCAGATCAGGGACCTATGCACCCTTCTGCACAGTTTTGAAATGGCGACGAAGATGTTTAGTGCTGACGATGCCATTATCAGCATGACTATTCCGGTGTTTTACATGCTGGAGCACATGTTAAACAGAATTCGGAGTCAGGTGGTGGCACAAGAGGAGGTGGAGGAAGTAGAGGAGGAGGAGTTGTATGCGGAAGGGCTAACATCTGCAAGGTCCAGATGGTCGGCAGCACCAAGACGGCAGGCATGTGAGGGTGGGGAGATGGTTTTACCAGGGCGCATGGTAGCAGCCAAACTAGTGAGGAAGGTGCAGGAGCCCAGGAAGAAGTGGAGGACGAACTGATATAAGACTCATCAGATGAGGGAGACCTTGATCACATTTCTGTTGTGCGAGGTTGGGGGGAGAGGACAGAGGAAGGAAGCATGATTGTTACCTCGCCACCAACACAACAGGGACTTGGTGCTCCTGGATGCGCAACACACATGAGTGCCTTCTTGCTGCACTACCTGCAACATGACCCTCGAATTGTGAGAATTAGAAATAATCCTGACTACTGGGTTGCCACACTGTTAGATCCCCGGTACAAAAGTAAATTTGCAGAAATTATTCCTGCCATAGAAAGGGATGCACGCATGCAGGAGTATCAGCAGAGACTGTTGCAGAATCTTACATGTGCTTTTCCACAAAATACCAGTGGTGCACGTAGTGAATCTCACAGTTCCAACTTGCCAACCGTGGGACCGTCAAGTGTTCAGCACTCAAACCGTAACAGAACCACAGTATCTGCTGGTAACATCAATTTTGCGGAATCATTTCACCACTTTTTTAGCCCATCCTTTGCAAGGCCACAGGAGACAAGAAGTCTGACACATAGTCAACGCCTAGAGACGATGGTACAGGAGTATCTCCAAGTAAACATTGAAGCCACGACTGTGTCACTGGACCCTTGCTCTTTTTGGGCTTCCAATCTGGATAAATGGCCGGAGCTAGCCACTTACGCCTTGGAGATCTTGTCATGCCCCGCAGCCAGCGTTCTGTCTGAACGTGTGTTCAGCGCTGCTGGTGGTGTGCTGACAGATAAGCGCACGCGGCTCTCCACTGATAATGTAGACAGACTCACGTTCATAAAGATGAACAAATCATGGATCCGAAACGACTTTTCTACCCCTGTGTCATCCTGGGGAGAGTAAAAGCTTGATGATTGGTTAAAATCACCCTACCAACCTTTTTAAGCTTTCAAATTACTAATCATGTTTATCTGTATCTTGGCTGGAAAATAATTTGGGCTTTGTAGCAGTGTGCAGCACTGATTCTATTAGGCCATCTATAATAAGCTCCACCAGATTTAAAATTACTAATCATGTTTATCTGTATCTTGACTGGAAAATAATTTGGGCTTTGTAGCAGTGTGCAGCACTGATCCTATTAGGCCATCTATACTAAAGCTTCACCAGATTTAAAATTAATAATAATTTTTAGCTGCATCTAGCCCGGAAAATAATTTTGGGGCTCCGAGATGCGCAAGACACATAAGTGCCTTCTTGCAGCACTACCTGCAGCATGACCCTCATATTGTCAGAATTCGAAGTAATCATGACTACTGGGTTGCCACACTCTTAGATCCCCCAAACTTTTCGATCAACCTTTTCATTTTAATAAAGACCAAAAAAATTGTCATTTTTGAAATTATAAGCATTAGCAGGTTGTTAGAAACTGAAATCAAACAGTTTTCAACTCAAAACTTTATTCTAGGTGATGTTACATTTTCACATAGTACCCCTTGTTCGAAAGGAGCTTTTGAACTCTCTCGTCCATTGAATTTGTCAGGTTTTGGATGGTTTCTGCTTCAATTGTTTTGCATGAGGACAGAATACCCTCCCAGAGCTGTTGCTTAGATGTGAACTGCCTCCCGCCATCATAGACACTCCTTTTAATGATGCTCCAAAGGTTCTGAATGGGGTAGAGGTCAGGGGAGCATGGGGGTCACACCATAAGTTTGTCCCCTTTTATGCCCATATCAGCCAGAGATGCAGATGTTTTATGTGCAGCTTGAGATGGTGCATTATCATGCAGAAAAATGATCTTGCTGTGAAATACACAGTTCTTCTTCTTGAACCATGGCAGGAAGTGCTGTTTGAGAAAATCCACATACATTATGGAGTTCATCTTTAGCGCCTTCAAGGATCCTAAAGGGGCCGACAATCTCTCTCCCCATGATTCCAGCCCAAAACATTACTCCACCTCCTCCATGTTGGCGCTGTAGCCGTGTTTGCGTGGGGTGTCCATCAACCAGCCATCCTCCACTCCATCCATCTGGACCATAGAGCGCTGCACGGCACTCATCCGTGAACAAAACAGTTTTGAAATCAGTCTTCATGTAATGTTTGGCCCACTGGAGCCGTTTCTGCTTGTGTGAAGTGGATAGAGGAGGTCGACAGGATGGCGTTTGCACAGCTGCAAACCTCTGAAGGACCCTGCATCTTGTTGTTCGGGGGACGTTGGAGGCACAAGCAGCTTCAAAAACTTGTCTGCTGCTATGACAAGGCTTTTTTGCCGCTGCTCTTTCAACCTGACGTAATTGCCTGTAGGAAAGAGTCCTCAATTTGCCCTTATCAGCACGCACACGTGTGTACTGTGAATCAGCTACATACTTCTTGATTGCCAAGACACTTCATCCTGATCATCGCACAATGTTGATTGTAGTCATGCCTTGACCTAAACACTCCACAATTTGTTGCTTCTCAGCAGCCGACACATCCTTTTTCTTTCCCATTTTGGCAGAAAATGTAGGCTGCTTAATAATGTGAGACAGCCTTCTTAAGTAGTCTTGCCTTTCATTGGACACACCTGCCAAACTAATTAGCACAGGTGCCTGCAATTGCTTACAGTGATATAAAGAGTAGAGATGAGCGGTGTTCGACTAGAACTGTTCGCCAATCTCAAATTCGAGCTGTTTTGGGCGGTGTTCGAGTTGTTCGACGAACCCGAACGATTTGCAAAAAATTCGGCTGTTCGAGGTTATGTTCGATAACTGTTCGTGCACCAAAAGCTTGTCCTGCATGTCTGGCGCTATTTTGAGCACCAATCATGCAGGGATTGTCTGCCACTCACTGTAATGCCACAGCCATGGTGGTTGTGGCATTACAGTGATTGCCCAAATCGATGGAACAGTGCCAACAGTGAAACATGAAAAGCCGGCAATTCATCAGCGGCATACACCGGTACCCGACAATTTAGAACCGAAAGAATAGAGCTTCACACATAGATTAGATAGATAGAAACATGTCAGTCACACATATAAGAAGCACAGTGACAGTGTTGCTTACTGTACTTGTCATTTAGTGTAAAGGATTTATCAAAATAAATAATAGTGTTTTCATGCACCGTCTCTTTAAAAAAGCCGGCCGGCAATTCAGCAGCGGTACCCGACAATTTATAATAGAAGGAATAGAGCTTCACACCTAGATTAGATAGATAGAAACATGTCAGTCACATATATATGAAGTACATTGACAGTGTGGATTACTGTACTTGTCATTTAGTGTAAAGGATTTATTAAAAAAAAATAATAGTGTTTTCATGCACCGTCTCTTTAAAAAAGCCGGCCGGCAATTCAGCATCTGTACCCGACAATTTAGAATAGAAGGAATAGAGAATCACACATAGATTAGGTAGATAGAAACATGTCAGCCACATATATATGAAGTACAGTGACAGTGTTGCTTACTGTACTTGTCATTTAGTATAAAGGATTTATTAAAAAAAATAATAGTGTTTTCATGCACTGTCTCTTTAAAAAAGCCGGCCGGCAATTCAGCATCTGTACCCGACAATTTAGAATAGAAGGAATAGAGAATCACACATAGATTAGATAGATAGAAACATGTCAGTCACATATATATGAAGTACAGTGATAGTGTTGATTACTGTACTTGTCATTTAGTGTTAAAATAAAGGATTTATTTTAAAAAAAATTGGCGTGGGGTTCCCCGTAATTTTAGTCTCTAGCGGAGGTTAAGCAGACAGCTGGGGCAGATGTTTGAAGCCTGGGAAGGGGGTAATACCCACGGAGCTTCCCAGGCTACTAATATCAGCCCCCAGCTGAATACCTAGCCTTTACTAGCTATTAAAATGGGGGACCCCCCAAAAAAATGACGTGGAGTCCCCCCTATTTTAATAGCTAGCAAAGGCTAGGCAGACAGCTGGGGGCTGATATTAATAGCCCAGGAAGGGAGCCATGAATATTGGCCCCCTCCCAGGCTAGAAACACCAGCCGTCAGCCGCCCCAGAAATGGCGCATCCTTAGGATGCGCCAATTCTGGCACTTAGCCTCGCTCTTCCCACTGCCCTGTAGCGGTGGCAGTGGGGTAATAGGGTTGGGGTTGATGTCAGCTTATAATGCCAGCTGACATCAAGCCCAGGTTAGTAATGGAGAGGCGTCTATAAGACACCCCCATTACTAACCCCATAGTCAAAGTTAAAAAAAACACAAACACCCAGAATAAAGTCCTTTAATTGAAATAAAGACACATTCCTTTATTGTTCTAAATTAAACCATACTTACCATTACGCCCATTCCAGCTGAAGCCAACGATCTGCTGCAATAAAAGAAAAATAATAAAGCAACCTCATCCTTACCTTTCCATGGTTCCCACGACAGCTTCAGCTCTGCTACATCGAGATGACAGGCTGGACAACAGCAGAACGCTGCCATCCAGCCTGTCATCCCGCAGACACTGAGAAGCGCAGGCTTGCTTGCACTCCTCAGTGTCTCACTGTGACGGCATCCAGATGAGCCGAGGTCATGTCCAATGAACTCGGCGCACCTCATGCACGTCACTGACAGCGTGGGAGAATTCTCCTGCACTCAGCACTTCAGCATGAGAATTCTCCCACGCTGTCAGTGACGTACATGAGGTCAGCTGAGTTCATTGGACATGAATGAGCTCACCTCATGCACGTCACTGACAGCGTGGGAGAATTCCCACGCTGTAGCGCTGAGTGCAGGAGAATTCTCCCACGCTGTCAGTGACGTGCATGAGGTGAGCCGAGTTCATTGGACATGACCTCGGCTCATCTGGATGCCGTCACAGCCTGACACTGAGGAGCACAAGCATGCCTGCGCTTCTCAGTGTCCGCGGGATGACAGGCTGGATGGCAGCGTTCTGCTGCGGTCCAGCCTGTCATCTCGATGTAGCAGAGCTGAAGCTGTCGTGGGAACCATGGAAAGGTAAGGATGAGGTTGGTTTATTATTTTTCTTTTATTGCAGGAGATCGTTGGCTTCAGCTGGAATGCGTGTGATGGTAAGTATGGTTTAATTTAGAACAATAAAGAATTGTGCGTTTATTTCAATTAAAGGACTTTATTCTGGGTGTTGTGTTTTTTTTAAATACTTTACTAGAAATTCATGATGGTCATGTCTAATACTGGCGTGACCCCATGAATTTTGGGCTTGGGGCCAGCTGATAATACCAAGCTGGCCCTAACCCCTTTATTACCCAGTGAGCCACCGCACCAGGGCCCTGGATGAGTTGGGTACAGCGCCAGAAGTAGGCGTTTCTATGAACGTGCCATTTTCCGGGGTGGCTGCGGACTGCAATTTGCAGCGGGGGGGGCCCAGAAAGCTTGGGCCTCCCTGCGCTGCAGATTCCAGCCCCCAGCTGCCTAGTTGTACCTGGCTGGACACAAAAATAGGGCGAAGCCCCACGTATTTTTTTTTTAATTATTTCATGAAATTCATGAAATAATTAAGAAAAAAAGGCCTTCCCTATATTGTTGTGTCCAGCCAGGTACAAATAGTCAGCTGGTGTTTGGGGTCAGCCCGTTCCTGCCTGCTGTACCTGGCTGGACACAAATAAAGTGCGAAGCCCCACTTTAATTTTTTTTTAATTATTTCATGAAATTCATGAAATAATTAAGAAAAAAAGGTCTTCCCTATATTGTTGTGTCCGGCCAGGTACAAATAGGCAGCTAGTGGTTGGGGGCAGCCCGTTCCTGCCTGCTGTACTTGGCTGGACACAAATATAGTGCGAATCCCCACTTCAATTTTTTTTAATTATTTCATGAAATTCATGAAATAATTAAGAAAAAAAGGCCTTCTCTATATTGTTGTGTCCGGCCAGGTACAAATAGGCAGCTGGTGGTTGGGGGCAGCCCGTTCCTGCCTGCTGTACCTGGCTGGACACAAATATAGTGCGAAGCCCCACTTCAATTTTTTTAAATTATTTCAGGAAATTCATGAAATAATTAAAAAAAAATTGACGTGGGGCTTCGCACTATATTTGTGTCCAGTCAGGTGCAGCAGGCAGGAACGGGCTGCCCCCAACCACCAGCTGCCTATTTGTACCTGGCCGGACACAACAATATAGGGAAGCCCTTTTTTACCTAATTATTTCATGAAATAATTTAAAGAAAATTGACGTGGGGCTTCGCCCTGTTTTTGTGTCCAGCCAGATACAACTAGGCAGCTGGGGGCTGGAATCCGCAGCGCAGGGAGGCCCAAGCTTTCTGGGCCACCCCCGCTGCAAATTGCAGTCCACAGCCACCCCGGAAAATGGTGCGTTCATAGAAGCGCCATCTTCTGGCGCTGTACCCAACTCATCCAGGGCCCTGGTGCGGTGGCTCACTGGGTAATAAAGGGGTTAAGGCCAGCTTGGCATTATCAGCTGGCCCTAAGCCCGAAATTCATGGGGTCACGCCAATATTAGACATGACCACCATGAATTTCTAGTAAAGTATTTAAAAAAAACACAACACCCAGAAAAAAGTCCTTTAATTGAAATAAACACACAATTCTTTATTGTTCTAAATTAAACCATACTTACCATCACGCCCATTCCAGCTGAAGCCAACGATCTCCTGAAATAAAAGAAAAATAATAAAGCAACATCATCCTTACCTTTCCATGGTTCCCATGACAGCTTCAGCTCTGCTACATCGAGATGACAGGCTGGACAGCAGCAGAACGCTGCCATCCAGCCTGTCATCCCGCAGACACTGAGAAGCGCAGGCTTGCTTGCGCTCCACAGTGTCTCTCTGTGAGGGCATCCAGATGAGCCGAGTTAATGTCCAATGAACTCGGCTCACCTCATGCACGTCACTGACAGCGTGGGAAAATTCTCCTGCACTCAGCGCTTCAGCGTGGGAGAATTCTCACACTGAAGCACTGAGTGCAGGAGAATTCTCCCACGCTGTCAGTGACGTGCAGGAGGTGAGCTGAGTTCATTGGACATGAGCTCACCTTATGCACGTCACTGACAGCGTGGGAAAATTCTCCTGCACTCAGCGCTTCAGCGTGGGAGAATTCTCACGCTGAAGCGCTGAGTGCAGGAGAATTCTCCCACGCTGTCAGTGACGTGCAGGAGGTGAGCTGAGTTCATTGGACATGAGCTCACCTTATGCACGTCACTGACAGCGTGGGAGAATTCTCCTGCACTCACCGCTTCAGCGTGAGAATTTTCCCACGCTGTCAGTGACGTGCATGAGGTGAGCCGAGTTCATTGGACATGAACTCGGCTCTTCTGGATGCCGTCACAGAGAGACGCTGAGCAGCGCAAGCAAGCCTGCGCTTCTCAGTGTCTGCGGGATGACAGGCTGGATGGCAGCTTTCTGCTGCGGTCCAGCCTGTCATCTCAATGTAGCAGAGCTGAAGCTGTCGTGGGAACCATGGGAAGGTAAGGATTATGTTGCTTTATTATTTTTCTTTTATTGCAGGGGATCGTTGGCTTCAGCTGGAATGGGCGTGATTGTAAGTATGGTTTAATTTAGAACAATAAAGAATTGTGTCTTTATTTCAATTAAAGGACTTTATTTTGGGTGTTTGTGTTTTTTTTTAACTTTGACTATGGGGTTAGTAATGGGGGTGTCTCATAGACGCCTCTCCATTACTAACCTGGGCTTGATGTCAGCTGGCATTATAAGCTGACATCAACCCCCAGCCCTATTACCCCACTGCCACCGCTACAGGGCAGTGGGAAGAGCGAGGCTAAGTGCCAGAATTGGCGCATCCTATGGATGTGCCATTTCTGGGGCGGCTGACGGCTGGTGTTTCTAGCCTGGGAGGGGGCCAATATTCATGGCTCCCTTCCTGGGCTATTAATATCAGCCCCCAGCTGTCTGCCTAGCCTTTGCTAGCTATTAAAATAGAGGGGACCCCACGTTAATTTTTTGGGGGGTCCCCCATTTTAATAGCTAGTAAAGGCTAGGCATTCAGCTGGGGGCTGATATTAGTAGCCTGGGAAGCTCCGTGGGTATTACCCCTTCCCAGGCTTCAAACATCTGCCCCAGCCGTCTGCTTAACCTCCGCTAGAGACTAAAATTATGGGGGATCCCACGCCAATTTTTTTTTAAATAAATCCTTTATTTTAACACTAAATGACAAGTACAGTAAGCAACACTGTCACTGTACTTCATATATATGTGACTGACATGTTTCTATCTATCTAATCTAAGTGTGATGCTCTATTGCTTCCATTCTAAATTGTCGGGTACAGATGCTGAAATGCCGGCCGGCTTTTTTAAAGAGACAGTGCATGAAAACACTATTATTTTTTTTAATAAATCCTTTACACTAAATGGCAAGTACAGTAATCAACACTGTCACTGTACTTCTTATATATGTGACTGACATGTTTCTATCTATCTAATCTATGTGTGATTCTCTATTCCTTCTATTCTAAATTGTCGGGTACCGCTGCTGAATTGCCGGCCGGCTTTTTTAAAGAGACGGTGCATGAAAACACTAATATTTTTTTTTATAAATCCTTTACACTAAATGACAAGTACAGTAATCAACACTGTCACTGTACTTCATATATCTGTGACTGACATGTTTCTATCTATCTAATCTATGTGTGATGCTCTATTCTTTCGGTTCTAAATTGTCGGGTACCGGTGTATGCCGCTGATGAATTGCCGGCTTTTCATGTTTCACTGTGAGCACAGTTCCCATCGATTTGGGCAATCACTCTAATGCCACAACCACCATGGCTGTGGCATTACAGTGAGTGGCAGACAATCCCTGCATGATTGGTGCTCTAAATAGCGCCAGACATGCAGGACACGCTTTTGGTGCACGAACAGTTATCGAACATAACCTCGAACAGCCGAATTTTTTGCAAATCGTTCGGGTTCGTCGAACAACTCGAACACCGCCCAAAACAGCTCGAATTTGAGATTGGCGAACAGTTCTAGTCGAACACCGCTCATCTCTAGTGATGAAAATGTTCTGATGCACCCCCTGGGCCTTGGGACACCCGGAGCCGGACCCTTTTTGGTGGATGCTGGTGGTTGTAGTCTTCGTGGCGGCGACCCGGTTCCGTGGTTCAGGGCGGTCAAACCAGTGGCGGAACTATTTATGTGGTTTTGATGTTTAAATGTCCGACTACGCCACCCGTGGATTGCGGTCAGAGTGAACCGCCGCTGCAGGGCAGACCGCTGAGGCTGGTGTTGTGGGTGCAGCAGAGCGTAGCATAACTCCCCACGGGAGGAGTATAGCCTCAGGGCAGTGTATGCGGAGGATGGGGGTGATGGTGCAGGGCAGCAGCAGTAGCGACACGGAGTCAGTGATGCAGTCCAGGGCCTTTACTCACAGTTCTTATTATCCAGATCACGTCTGCAGGTAACGGCTGCCCACGTCATACTGTGCTCACCAGGTGAGGGGCTCAGACAACTCCCAGATAACTTTGGAGCGCTTCACAGGACCCCCTTTGTGTGTCCTATGTCTGGCCTTTCTTACCAACCCTTCCGTCCGGCTGCCTCGGGCCTCCTCTTGGTAAACTTGGCGCCAGTTTCCCTGACCCTATGTGGTGCCTTCCTAGCGGGTGTAGCGAGGGGCTGCGCCACATAAAATGTCACAGCCTCCGGTTTCTAGCTGAGGGTCGTTTCCTGCCTCCACTAGTTTCGGGGACCGGTCTCCCCCTTTGGCCTGACCCCTCCACGCATGTGGATTCGGGCGTGCGGTGGCGACTCACCCGTCCGCACCCCTGTTATCTCTTCATTCCTCGTTCCTGGAGCCTTCTCTGCTCCTCTTCCTTCCTTCTCCCTCTTCCAGGCCTGGGCCTCTGTTACTAGGCAAGCCTCCGGAGCAGAGCTCATGCAGAGCCCCTGCTCCCTACCGCTTCTGCTCAGACTTCTCTGCACTGAACTAAGATGGTGCCCACCTTTTATACTCCCTTCTCAATGCACCCAGGAACTGCTTCCTCCCTGCTCCTGCACTACAGGGTTCCCCTTCCTCAGTGTTCCCTCCCCCCACACCAGCCAGGGACAGGGACTGTCGTGCCCATCTCAGAGGCATATTGGATGTCCTGCCCCACGGCAATGTGGTGTAATGCATGCAGGTGTCGGGTCCTGATCCACACTCCATCCTTACCTGAGAGTGAGATATCACACCTCTGGGTGAGGTGCAATACCTCTGTAGCAACCGAGCCCTCAGGGTGCTACAGTTCCATTTATCTTCAGCCTAGGTGACGTATTGTGATACAGGGCCGTGATTTTGGCTATAAAAGGGTCCCCTAGACCCCTACCCCAAGCTTTTTAAGAGAATCATATATGGCGTGCCAGGAGACTCTATGGAATGCTTTCTCAGCATTCAACGAGAGTATCTAATTACAAATTTTTAACTGCATCTAGCCCAGGAAATACTTTGTGCCTAGTAGCAGTGTCTGCTAGTCAGCGGATTATCCCGGCTGTTAAGCAAGCTACACCACCTGTAGTTTGGACACTTAATTTTTTCAAAGGAAATGCTTCGGGACCACGGGATACTCAGTGAAGAGCATCAGGAGGCACCCCAAGGCATAGGGGCTGGGACTGGCAGTAGGATGCATTGCGGTGGATAGCCGAGCTTTATAAAAGCTTTTTAACTGCAGCAGCTTTAGTGGACGCTACTGGAGCTGGAATTACGTGGCTGCTGGCATGAGACTTGCCCTCCAATAGATCCTTGTAAATGGATTTAAAGTGTATTCATTCAAATTAGAGAGACAATTTAAATTAAAAAGCTTAGAGCTGCCTCCACTACAGGGGGGCTCGCTCGACCCAACGGCAGACAGGCACCAGTATTGGGAGAGGGGGGCTGGCTGTCAGGGTTCACTGCGGCTCTGGCACAAACCCGGCGACATGGAGGTGGCACGGGCAGGAGCGGACTGAATGTGTCGGCTTCTCACTTTTTGGATTTTAGAAGGGCATGACATGCCTATATCTGTGTCTCCCCCTCCTTTTACTCCTCCACCTCTTTTCTTTTCGCATGACTATATGTACTTGTCACTTTTCCATGTGTTAGTTGTGTCTTCTGAGCAGTTTGTCAGCTTTTGGACACCTTTGAAGGTGTTTTCTATGTGTTTCTATGTGTTTTTGTTTGCCTGCCATTGGTTTTAACGGTGTTCAACGAACACACGGGTGTTCAACGAACCGAACTGAACTTGAACACTACGGGGGTGGCTCAACACTAATCCCCAGTTCCGTTGATATTTTGGCTGCTGCTATTGTCATTTAGATTTTTGGATTTTTGTATTTAAATCTATCCTTTTCCTCCCCATTTTATTCCTTTTGAAAAGACGCGCACATGTGACATCTGCACATCAATGGCTATTCTAAGCTGAATGTTCCTGCTTTCATCAGATTGCAGCAACTATGCAGTTTGACCCTGGGTAAGTACTGGCATGGGAGACTGGCTGGGAATACCTGGTTCCGTTGACATTTTGGCTGCTGCTATTGTCATTTGGATTTTTGCTTTTAAAATCTAACCTTTCACTCCCCATTTTATTCCTTTTGAAAAGACGCGCACATGTGACATCTGCATGTCAGCAGCCATTCTAAGCTGAATGTGCCTGCTCTCGTCAGATTGCAGCCGCTTCGCGTTTGAGGCTGGGCAAGTACCGGCATGGGAGACTGGCTGGGAATACCGTATTCCGTCGACATTTTGGCTGCTGCTATTGTCATTTGGATTTTTGGATTTTGTTTTTAAAATCTAACCTTTCCCTCCTCATTTTATTCATTTTGAAAAGACGCGCACATGTGACCTTTGCACGTCAACGGCCATTCTAAGCAGAATGTGCCTGCCCTCATCGGATCGCTGCTGCTATGCAGCTTGAGGCTGGGCAAGTACCAGCATGGGAGACTGGCTGGGAATTCTTGGTTCCGTTGACATTTTGGCTGCTGCTATTGTCATTTGGATTTTTGTTTTTAAAATCTAACATTTCCCTCCCCATTTTATTCCTTTTGAAAAGACGCGCACATGTGACATCTGCACGTCAATGGCCATTCTTAGTTGAATGTGCCTTCTCTTGTCAGGTTGCAGCTGCTATGAAGCTTGAGGATGGGAATCCTCAGTTCTGTTAACATTTTGGCTGCTGCTATTGTCATTTGGATTTTTGGATTAATGTTTTTAAAATCTAACATTTCCCTCCCCATTTTATTACTTTTGAAAAGACACGCACATGTGACATCTACCCATCAACGGCCTTTCAAAGCTGAATGTGCCTGCTCTTTGTCAGACTGCATCTGCTATGCAGCTTGAGGCCAGGCAAGTACTGCCATGGGAGACTGGCTGGGAATCTCTGATTCCATTAACATTTTTGATGCTGCTATTGTCATTTCGATTTTTGGTTTTAAAATCTAACCTTTCCCTCCCCATTTTATTCCTTTTGAAAAGACGCGCACATGTGCCATCACTATGTCAACGGTCAATCGAAGCCGAATGTGCCTTCCCTCATCAGATCACTGCAGCTACGCAGCTTGAGGTCGGGCAAGTACCAGAAAGGGAAACAGGCTGAGAAACCCCGTTTCCGCTGACAATTTTGGCTGCTGTTATTTTCATTTGCATTTTTGGATTTTTGTTTTTAAAATCTAACATTCCCTCCCCATTTTATTCCTTTTGAAAAGACGCTCACATGTGCCATTTACACGTCAACGGCCATTCCAAGCTGAGTGTGTCTGCCCTTGTCAGATTGCATCCACTACACCGATTGAGGCTGGGCAAGTGCTGGCATGGGAGACTGGATGGGAATGCCTAGTTGTGTTGACAGTATGGTTGCTGCTATACTCATTTGGATTTTTGTTTTTAAAATCGAACCTTTCCCTCCCCATTTTATTCCTTTTGAAGAGACGCGCCCATGTGACATCAGCCCGTCAACAGCCATTCTAAGCTGGATGTGCCTTCCCTCGTCAGATTGCAGCCGCTATGCAACTTAAGGCTGGGCTAGTACTGGCATGGGAGACTGGCTGGGAATCCCTGGTTCTGTTGACATTTTGGTTGCTGCTATTGTCATTTGGATTTTTGTTTTTAAAATCTGACCTTTCCCTCCCCATTTTATTCCTTTTGAAAAGACACGCACATTTGACATCTGTATGTCAACTGCCATTCTAAGCTGAATGTGCCTGCCCTCATCAGATCGCAGCCGCTACGCAGCTTGAGGCCTGCCAGGTACAGGTATCGGAGATTGGCTGACAATCCTTGGTTCTGTTGACATTTTGGCTGCTGCTATTGTCTTTTGGATTTTTGGATTTTTGTTTTTAAAATCTAACCTTTCCCTCCCCATTTTATTCCTTTTTAAAAGACTCGCACATTTGACATCTGCTCGTCAAAGGCCATTCAAAGCCAAATGTGCTTTCCCTCGTCTGATCAAAGCAGCTGTGCAGCTTGAGACTGGGCTAGTCTGGCATGGGAGACTGGATGGGAGTCCTCGGTTCTGTTGAAATTTTGGCTGCTGATATTGTCATTTGGATTTTTGGATTTTTGTTTTTAAAATCTAATCTTTCCCTCCCCATTTTATTCCTTTTGAAAAGACGTGCACAAGAGACATCTGCACGTCAAAGACCATTCTAAGCTGAGTGTGCCTGCCCTCGTCAGATCACAGATGCTACGCAGCTTGAGGCCAGGCAAGTACCAGCATTGGAGACTGGCTGGGAATCCCTGGTTCCATTGACATGTTGGCTGCTGCTATTGTCATTTGGATTTTTGTTTTTAAAATCTAACTTTTACCTAACCATTTCATTCCTTTTGAAAAGACACACACATGTGACTGCTGCACATCAAAGGCCATTCTAAGCTGAATGTGCCTGCCCTTGTTAGATTGCAGCAGATATGCAGCTTGAGGCTGGGCAAGTACTGTTATGGGAGACTTGATGGGAATCCCCGGTTCCATTGACATTTTGGCATCTGCTATTGTCATTTGGATTTTAGGATTATTGTTTTTAAAATCTAACGTTTCCCTCCCCATTTTATTCCTTTTGAAAAGACGCGCACATGTGACATTTGCACATCAAAGGCCATTCTAAGCTCAATGTGCCCTCCCTCGTCAGATTGCAGCCGCTACACAGCTTGAGGCCGGGCTAGAAACAGCATAGGACAGTGGCTGGGAATCTCAGGTTCCGTTGATATTTTGGCTGCTGCTATTGTCATTTGCATTTTTGTTTTTAAAATTGAACCTTTCCCTCCCCATTTTATTCCTTTTGAAAAGACGAGCACATGTGGCATCTGTATGTTGACGGCCCTTCTAAGATGAATTCATGCCATCGTCAGATCGCAGCTGCTATGCAGCTTGAGACTGGCTGGGAATCCCCGTTTCCATTAACATTTTGGCTGCTGCTATTGTCATTTGGATTTTTGTTTTTAAAATCTAACCTTTCCCTCCCCATTTTATTCATTTCGAAAAGACACGCACATGTGACATTTGCACATCAACAGCAATTCTAAGCTGAATATGCCAGCCCTCGTCAGATTGCTGCCGCTACACAGCTTGAGGCCAGGCAAGAACAGTCATGGGAGCCTTGCTGGGTATCCCCAGTTCCGTTGACATTTTGGTTGCTGCTATTGTCATTTAGATTTTTGTTTTTAAAATCTAGCCTTTCCCTCCCATTTTATTCCTTTTGAAAAGACACGCACATGTGCAATCTGCACGTCAACAGCCATTCTAAGCTGAATGTGCCAGCTGTCGGCAGATCACAGCTGTTGGCAGATCACAGCCGCTATGCGGCCTGATTCCGGGCAAGTACCCGCATGGAAGACTGGCTGAGAATCCCCGGTTCCGTTGGCAGCTGCTATTGTCATTTGGATTTTTTGAATTTTTTTTAAAAAATCTAACCTTTCCCTCCACGTTTTATTCCTTTTGAAAAGACGAGCACATGTGACATCTGCATGTCAACGGCCATTCTAAGCTGAATATGCCTTCCCTCGTTAGATCATAGCCGCTATGCATCTTGAGGCCGGCAAGTACCGGCATGAGAATCCCAGGTTCCGTTGACTTATTGGTTGCTGCTATTGTCATTTGGATTTTTGTTTTTAAAATCTAATCTATCCCTCCCCATTTTATTACTTTTGAAAAGACGCGCACATGTGCCATTTTTTCGTTAACAGCCATTCTAAGCTGAATGTTCCTGCACTCGTCACATCGCAGCCACTACACAGCTTGAGGCCAGGCAGTTTCAGGCATGGGAGACTGGCTGGGAATCCTCGCTTCTGTTGACTTTTTGGCTGCTGCTATTGTCATTTAGATTTTTGTTTTTAAAATCTATCCTTTCCCTAACCAATTTTATTCCTTTTGAAAAGATGCGCACATGCTATATCTGCACGTCAACAGCCATTCAAAGCTTAATGTGCCTGTCCTCGTCAGATCGCAGCCCCTATGCAGCTTGAGGCCTGGCAAGTACCTGCATGGGAGATTGTCTGTGAATCCCTGGTTCTGTTGAAATTTTGGCTGCTGCTATTGTCATTTGGATTTTTGGATTTTTGTTTTTAAAATCTAACCTTTCCCTCCCCATTTTATTCCGTTTGAAAAGACGCACACATGTGACAGCTGCATGTCAACGGCCATTCTAAGCTGAATGTGCCTGCACTCGTCAGATCGCAGCTGCTATGCAGCTTGAGGCTAGGTATTTTCTGGCATGGGAGACTGGCTGTGAATCCACAGTTCCATTGACATTTTGGCTGCTGCTATTGTCATTTGGATTTTTGTTTTTAAAATCTAACTTTTCCCTCCACATTTTATTCCTTTTGAAAAGACGTGCACATGCGACATCTTCACGTCAATGGCCATTCTAAGCTAAATGTGCCTGTTCTCGTGAGATAGCAGCTGCTATGCAGCTTGAGGCTTGGCAAGTTCTGGCGTGGGAGGCTGGCTGTGAATCCAGTTTCCATTGACATTTTGGCTGCTGTTATTGTCATTTGGATTTTTGCTTTTAAAATCTAACCTTTCCCTCCCCATTTTATTCATTTTGAAAAGACGCGCACATGTGACATCAGCACATCAATGGCCATTCTAAGCTGAATGTGCCTGCTCTCATCAGATCGCAGCTGCTATGCAGCTTGAGGCTGGGCAAGTACCATCATGGGAGACTGGCTGAGAATTCCTTGTTCTGTTGGCATTTTGGCTGCTGCTATTGTCATTTGGATTTCTGAATTTTTGTTTTTAAAATTTAACATTTCCCTCCCCATTTTATTCCTTTTGAAAAGACGTGCACATGAGACATCTGTAAATCAACGGCCATTCTAAGCTGAATGTGCTTACCCTCGTCAGATCGTAGCTGCTAAGCAGCTTGAGGCTGGGCAAGTACTGGCATGGGAGACTGGCTGGGAATCCTTATTTCCATTGACATTTTGGCTGCTGCTGTTGTTATTTGGATCTTTGCCTTTAAAATCTAACTTTTCCCTCCCCATTTTGTTCGTTTTGAAAAGACGCGCACATGGACCATTTGCTCGTCATCGGCCATTCTAAGCTGAATGTGCTAACCTTCGTCAGATTGCAGATGCTATGCAGCTTGGGGTTGGGCAAGTACCAGCATGGGAGACTGGCTGGGTAATCCCGAGTTCCATTGACATTCTCGCTTCTGCTATTGTCATTTGGATTTTTGTTTTTAAAATCTAACCTTTACCTCCCCATTTTATTCCTTTTGAAAAGACGCGCACATGTGACATCTGCACGTTAATGGCCATACAAAGCTGAATGTGCCTTCCCTTGTTGGATCACAGCTGCTACACAGCTTGAGGTTGGGCAAGTACTGGAAAGGGAGACTCTCTGTGAATCCCCAGTTCTGTTGAAACTTTGGCTGCTGCTATTGTCATTTGGATTTTTGTTTTTAAAATCTAACCTTTCCCTCCCCATTTTATTCCTTTTGAAAAGACGCGCATGACGCGCCCCCTGGGCCTGTGTCGTGCAGGGGAACCCGGAACCGGGTCTGTTGTAGAATGCTAGGGGTTATAGTCTCCGTATGGCGGTGACCCGGTCCGTGCCCAGGGTGGTCAAACCAGTGGCAGTCTTAATGTATAGCAAATGTCCGACTACGCCACCCGTGGATTGCGGTCAGTGGGGACCGCCGCTGCGCTGCCGACTGCTGAGGCTGATGTTGTTTGCGCAGCCGAGTATGGGATAACTCCCCACGGGAGAAGTATTGCCTCAGGGCAGCTAATGTGAGAGATGATGGGAGTGATGGTGTGAGGGTCCCAGTGCTAATGGTGCTGGTGCGGCAAGGAATCACTGAGACGTGAGGTGCAGTTCAGGGTCTTTACTGATGTTACAAGGCAGACTCTCCCAGGAGTACTGGCTAGTATAAGGGGCCTGGTCAGTCTGCGAGCAAGCAGGAGTTCCCCTGGCCAGGTGGAGTTGTAGGCCTCCCCGTTTATCTGCACTCTTCCTGGCTACCTTGCTGTCAGCGGTTACAAGTAGCCCACGTCCCTGAGTATACCGTGTGGTGCTCACCCGTATGGCTGGTGACTTGGGGCATTCTGTTAGCCTCCGCTCCTGAATGGCGGCGCTGGTCCCTTCTTTGTGACTGAACCTCCGGGTTTCTATGGCCATAGGACCTGGAATCCCCTGCCGGCTGGTTTCTGCTGCTGGGTATATATCAGTCCCCACAGCCTCAGACTCCTGTGTCCGGTTTTAGTAACTTCAGCCAGGGCGAGCTATATCTCTGCTCACAGCCCCTGGCCTTCTGCCTCTGCTCCTACAGAGCTCCTGATGTATCTTTTCCTGTGTCTGCAGCTTCACTCTAGGCTCTGACTGCTCTGCTTGTTCTGCAGGCTCTGTCTCTGTCTCACCTAATCCCGCCCCAGACCCAGTTTATAAGGGCAGATTCCTCCCCTCCCAGGTCTGGGCGGGCAGTGTTGCATGCTTAGGGCTCCTGACCAGAGAAACCTCCCACTTGCTCTCAGACATAATATCTCTATTACTGTGGCAACCAGACCCCTGGGGTGTCACATTACCCCCCTAGTAAATTTTAGTAGTCCAGGACTAAACACATTTTTAAAACATAATAACAGGGTATAACAATAATACAATAACATATTTACAAGAAGCCTTAGTTCTTTAAAGGTCACGGCGTGTCCGCAACCGGGTGTCCATATCACCCAAGGTGAAGCTTTAAGCGAAGTAGGGGACCTGTCCAAAGCAAACCCCTTGCGTTGTCCTTGGGCGTGGCTGCAAGGGTAGACTAACTACTTTGGGCCGCAAGGATGCCACGCCAGACAGGTTTTCTCTTCCGCGGCCGTCTTCGCAAGAGGCACCAAGGTGCAACTATCTACAAAACTGTTCTGGTTATCTAGCGTCCATAACCTGTTAGTCCATAAAAATCTGCAGGGCAACTGAGAAACATAATTAATAACAGGCAACAAACATAAACCATAAACAGTTAGCAGATAAATTCACAGTGCATTAGTTTAGATTCTCCAGCGAGCGGGCATCTGACCTCTAGTGACTCTAGTGGACCTACGGAGCTCACTAACTGGTTCTGCACTACAGGGTGTAGGAGGTGTTATGGGTAAGCTGGGCAGCTGTCTGTGCACTCTTTGGCTCACTAGGGGCACGGCAGGCTCACTACTAGCAGAGGGTTGATCCTCCTGTACTGCTGGTGTGGACTCTTCTGCCTCTTGGGCCGGCTGCTCTTCCAGCTCTACCGATTCCTCTGTAGGCACTTGAGGGGCTGGCTGGAGAAAGGTGAGGACGGGTACAACGACAGCACCGTTTACTTGTGTCCAAGACCGGGGGAAGTCTCCGAGTATGGTACTGATCATTTCTCCCCTTTCCTCTGCGGGTTGAGGGTTTCCTTGATCTTCTTCAGGGCTTTGCAGCTGTTCGGGACACTTCTTCTGGTGGTCTCTGGAGACAATGGCTGTGGTTTCTCCTCCATCCTTACTGATTAAGCAGATTTTTGGGTTCTCATGGCTTGATGGCAGTACGGTGTATGGGTCCTTCTCCCACTGGTCGTCCAATTTGTGGAGCCGCCTCTTCCTCTTCAAGACCTGCTCTCCAGCTACCAGAGGAACAGCGGGAGCATACTGGTTATAAGCCTTCTCTTGCCTTTCTCTAGCTTGAGACAGACTTCGCTCGACGCTCTCCTGTACTTTCCGATACTGCTGCTGCCGTTCTGTATCCCAGTCTGCCTCTGGCAAGGTGTCCTCAGGCGTCAGGACTCCCATATTCAGGTCAATAGGCAGCTTACCAGGTCTTGCTCTCATTAGGTAAGCCAGGGTACAGTTGGTGGAACCTACAGGGATGTGGTTATACAGGTCCACCAGATCGGGCAGTTTCTCAGGCCACAGACTGCATTCTTCCAGGGGCAATGTTTTTAGCAGATCTATCACCACCTGGTTCATCTTCTAGCAGAGTCCATTGGTTTGAGGGTGATAGGGCGTTATTCTTATCTTCTTGAAGCCATACAGGTTGCAGAACTCCTGGAAGACCTCCGCTTCGAAGGCTGGTCCTTGGTCTGTCAACACTTGGTCCGGGTACCTGTGTGGATGGCAGAAGTGCTGCTGGAAGGCTCTAGCTGCTGTTTGAGCCGTTAAGTCCTTTACCGGGACCACCACCAGGAACCGGGAGTAATGATCTACGATTGTGAGGGCGTAGACATACCCAGATCTGCTTGGAGCCAGTTTCACATGGTCCAGGGCTACCAGTTCCAGTGGCTGTCTGGTGATGATGGGCTGCAGGGGAGTCTTCTGGCTGGCTTGGTCTTTTCTTCTCAGGTGGCACGGGCCACAGTCTCTGCACCACCTCTCGATGGCTCCTCTCATGCCTACCCAGTAGAACCGTTCACGCAACAAGAACTCCAGCTTCTTACATCCGAAATGCCCTGCTCCGTTGTGGTATGCCTCCAGAACCATAGCCGCGTCTCGTCTTGGGACTACTACCTGCCAGGTCAACTCATGTGTTCGAGAGTTAACCATTCTCCGGCACAGCTTCTCCCTGTAGAGGAACAGCTTACTTTTCTCCTTCCACAGTTGCTTGGTCTCCTCCGGAGCATCTGGGTCAAGATGGGCATCGGCCTGGGTCAGCATTTCCTTCACCAAATGGACTGCGGGATCACTGTCTTGCGTCTCCGCCCAGTTGTAGTGGGGCAAGGGAATGAACGTCACAGAGCGCCTGTCCTTCACACGGTGGGAATACAGGGTAATCCCATGACGGTGGAACGCAGGGAGCTCAACTTCTTCCAGATCTTCAGGATCTTCCCCTACGACCGGTAAGTTCGGCATTCCACACAGGGCATCCGCGTTGGCATTTGAGCGTCTTGCCCGGTATTTGATGGTGAATTCAAAGTTGGACAGGCGGGCCATCCATCTCTGTTCCAGGGCACCGAGCCTTGCAGTGTCCAGGTGTGTCAACGGGTTGTTATCCGTGTACACGGTGAATTTGGAGAAGGCAAGGTAATGCTTGAAACGTTCGGTCACTGCCCACACTACTGCCAGGAACTCCAGCTTGAATGAGCTATAATTCTCAGGGTTCCTCTCCGTGGGCCGTAGCTTTCGGCTGGCGTAAGCGATTACCCGTTCTTTCCCTTGCTGGATCTGGGACAGTACGGCTCCTAGCCCGATGTTGCTTGCGTCCGTGTGGAGGATAAAGGGCTGGCTGTAGTCTGGATATGCCAGGATTTCATCCCCCGTGAGGGCCATCTTCAGCTGGCAGAAGGACTCCTCTTCCAGCTTTTCCCACCTAAAGGGCGGCTTCTGGTTTTTGGCTTTCCGAGATTGACCTATCAGGAGGTCTTGCATAGGGGCTGCCATTTTTGTGAAACCGGGAATGAATCTTCGGTAGTAGCCTACCAACCCGAGGAACTGCCGCACTTCCTTTATGCTGGAGGGTCTTGGCCAGTCCTTAATCACGGTGATCTTATCAGGGTCAGGAGCCACTCCGTCAGCACTCACCACGTGTCCCAGGTATTACACCTTTGGTTTCAGGACGTGACACTTGGAGGGTTTCACCTTTAGGCTGTAGTTTGCCAGAGCTTCGAACACTTCTGCCAGGTGTTTCAGGTGGTCCTCGTAGGTCTTGGAATAGACGATGACATCGTCGAGATATAACAGGACCGTCTCGAAGTTCCGGTGTCCCAGACAGCATTCCATCAACCGTTGGAAGGTTCCTGGTGCGTTGCAGAGCCCGAACGGCATACAGTTAAATTCGCTGAGACCCATCGGGGTGGTGAATGCGGTCTTCTCCCGGTCCGCCTCTGCTACAGGAACCTGCCAGTACCCTCTAGTGAGATCCAAAGTAGAGAAGAAGTTAGCAGATTTTAATGCAGCTAAGGACTCTTCTATCCTTGGTAGCGGGTACGCATCTTTGTGTGTGATACGGTTGACCTTCCTGTAGTCTACACACATTCTCATGGTGTTGTCTTTCTTTTTCACTAAGACTAGTGGAGCTGCCCAGGGGCTACAACTGTCCCTGATTACCCCAGCCTCCTTCATGTCTCTAAGCATCCCCTTGGCGTGTTGGTAGTGTGCCGGGGGTACGGGTCGGTATCTCTCCTTTATGGGAGGATGGTCTCCCGTGGGGATGTGGTGTTCTACCCCCTTTACTCGCCCGAAGTCTAGAGGGTGTTTACTAAACACTCTCTCGTACTCTCCTACCACCCGATAGACTCCCTGTTTCTGGTGTGAGGGAGTGGAGTCAGTACCCAAATGTAGTTGCTGACACCAGTCCTCCATTAGTTTCTTAGAGCCGTTACCTTCCTCTGGTTGAGATGGAGGCAAGGGTTCCACGGCCTGTACAGAGTTCTGGTTAATGGTAAACAATTTGGCTAGTGTGGCATACCGGGGCAGGTGTACTTCTCTCTCCCCGATATTTATGATGCGAACGGGCACCTTACCATGGCGTACATCGATCACCCCCCGTGCTGTCAAAATAGTGGGCCTACTGTCTGAGTAGACGGGTTCTACCATTGCTTGGTAGTCTCTACCTCTTAGACCAATAGCTGCTCGGCACCAAATCATCATCTCACTTTTTGGGGGCATGGCAATAGGGAACGGGTCACACATTCTCACGCTACCTATCTCACCACCAGATAGTTCCACCTGTTGCCGCTTCATCAGTGCCCGGATCTCTTTTTGGAGCACATGCTGCTGGCCGGAACTGGCATTCTTGGCAACCTGCTGTAAAATGAGAATCACCTCTGCAAGACAATTTTCAATCACATTAGTTCCCAAGGTTATTCTAGGGTGACTCTCATGACGGTCTATGTCAACTATAATCAGTCCTTGTGCCGCCAGTTCGACTTTACCGATCTTAATGGTCACCTCTTTGAATCCCACCTGTGGCACGGGCTGACCATTGCTGGCGATGATACTCAGGTCGTCATCTGGGTAGCGGGTTATGTCCGAGTCATTCCAGTACTGTTTAAAGAGCACGTACGGGATGGTGGTCACCTGTGACCCAGTGTCTAGTAGGGCACTCATAGGAATGCCATCCAGCACCACAGGCAAGATTGGACGTCCCCCTACGTATTTATCACGCCAGTTTGATGGGCCTGATGGTCTTATGCTTGGGAGTTGGCCCTCTACCCCAGGTTGTGCCCGTTTAACCCCTTCAGGACCCAGCCTATTTTGACCCTAAAGACCTTGGCATTTTTGTCAATTCTGACCAGTGTCCCTGGAACTCTCTGGAACACTTCAACGGATCCTAGCGATTCTGAGACTGTTTTTTCGTGACATATTGGGCTTCGTGTTAGTATTAAATTTAGGTCGATAATATTTGCGTTTATTTGTGAAAAAATCAAAAATATGGGAAAAAATTTGAAAATTTTGCAATTTTCAAATTTTGAATTTTTATTCTACTAAACCAGAGAGTGATGTGACACAAAATAGTTAATAAATAACATTTCCCACATGTCTACTTTACATCAGCACAATTTTGGAAAAAAAAAAAAATTTGGTAGGAAGTTTGAAGGGTTCAAAGATCATCAGCAATTTATCTTTTTTCCAGCAAAATTTACAAAACCATTTTTTTAGTGACCACATCACATTTGAAGTCCCTTTGAGGGGTCTTTATGACAGAAAACACCCAAAAGTGACACCATTCCAAAAACTGCACCCCTCAAGCTACTCAAAACTACATTCAAGAAGATTATTAACCCTTCAGGTGCATCACAGGAACTAAAGCCACATGGAAGAAAAAAATGAACATTTTTATTTTTCTAACAAAAATTTTCTTTTAGCCTAAATTTTTTAATTTTCACATGGGTAACAGGATAAAATGCATCCTAAAATTTGTTGGTGAATTTCTCCTTAGTACACTGATACCTCATATGTGGTCATAAACCACTGTTTGGGCACACGGCAGGGCTCAGAAGGGAAGGAGCGCCATTTTACTTTTTGAATGGAAAATTAGCTCCAAAAGTCAAATTGCGCTCCTTCTCTTCTGAGCCCTGCCATGCGCCCAAACAGTGGTTTATGACCACATATGAGGTATCAGTGTACTCAGGAGAAATTGACCAATACAATTTAGGATGCATTTTTTCCTGTTACCCATGTGAAAATTAAAAAATTTAGGCTAAAAGAAAATTTTTGTGAAAAAAAAAGGACTTTTTTGTTTTCACAAATCATTTTGTGAAGCACCTGGGGGTTCCAAGTGCTCACTATGCATCTAGATAGGTGCCTTGGGGGGTCTAGTTTCCAAAATGGGGTTATTTGTGGGGGAGCTCCACTGTTTAGGCACATTAGGGGCTCTCCAAACGCAACATGGTGTCCGCTTACAATTTGAGCCGATTTTCCATTCATTTTGTTAGCGGACACCATGTCGCGTTTGGAGAGCCGCTGTGTGGCCAAACATTGGAGCTCCCCCACAAGTGACCCCATTTTGGAAACTAGACCCCCCAAGGCACCTATCTAGATGCATAGTGAGCACTTGAAACCCCCAGGTCCTTCACAAATTAATCTGTAAAAATAAAAAAGTGTTTTTTTTTCCACTTTTTCATTTTTATGAATCAATTTGTGAAGCACATGGGTGTTCCAAGTGCTCACTGTGCATCTAGATTGGTGCCTTGGGGGGTCTAGTTTCTAAAATGGGGTCACTTGTGGGGAAGCTCTAATGTTTGGCCACACAGCGGCTCTCCAAACGCAACATGGTATCCGCTAACAAATTGTCAGCTCAAATTGTTAGAAGACACCATGTTGCGTTTGGAGAGCCGCTGTGTGGCCAAACATTGGAGCTCCCCCACAAGTGACCCCATTTTGGAAACTAGACCCCCCACGGCACCTATCTAGATGCATAGTGAGCACTTGGAACCCCCAGGTCCTTCACAAATTAATCCGTAAAAATAAAAAAGTGTTTTTTTTCCACTTTTTCATTTTTATGAATCAATTTGTGAAGCACCTGGGGGTTCCAAGTGCTCACTATGCATCTAGATAGGTGCCTTGGGGGGTCTATTTTCCAAAATGGGGTCACATGTGGGGGAGCTCCAATGTTTGGGCACACAGCGGCTCTCCAAAAGCAACATGGTGTCGGCTAACAAATTGTCGGCTCAAATTGTTAGAAGACACCATGTTGCGTTTGGAGAGCCGCTGTGTGCCCAAACATTGGAGCTTCCCCACAAGTGACCCCACTTTGAAAATAGACCCCCCAAGGCACCTATCTAGATGCATAGTGAGCACTTGGAACCCCCAGGTCCTTCACAAATTAATCCGTAAAAATAAAAAAGTGTTTTTTTTTCCACTTTTTCATTTTTATGAATCAATTTGTGAAGCACCTGGGGGTTCCAAGTGCTCACTATGCATCTAGATAGGTGCCTTGGGGGGTCTAGTTTCCAAAATGGGGTCACTTGTTGGGGAGCTCCAATGTTTGGGCACACAGGGACTCTCCAAACGCAACATGGTTCCAATTTGTTAGTGGACACCATTGTGTAGTGTATGTCAGGTTGGTGTGCGGTGTGGTATATTGTAGTGTATACACCACACACACACACACACACTACAACACACACACCAACCTGACATAGCCTCCTATGCTGACTACGCCCTAGACTGGGATCAGTGGGACGGGCGGGACATTTTGTGTGCTGTGTGCGTGTGTAAAAAAAAAAAAAAAAAAATCGAAACGTTATTATAGTGTGAGTGTACGTGTGTGCGTGTGTGTGTGTGTGTGCTTGGTGTAACCTTCTGCAGTCACGTGTGGGGGCTGTCAGGCGTAGGGGGCTGTCAGGCGTAGGAGGCTGTCAGGCGTAGGGGGGGGCTGAAGAGATGGAGGAGCCAGCAGCTGCAGCAAGGGGGGTGATCACTGGGGCAGGAGCCGGCAGCAGCAAGGGGGGTGATCACTGGGGCAGGAGCCGGCAGCAGCAAGGGGGGTGATCACTGGGGCAGGAGCCGGCAGCAGCAAGGGGGGTAGGAGGCCGGCAGCATCAGGGGGGTGATTACTGGGGCAGAAAGCGGTGCAGGAGCCAGCAGCAGGGGGGTGATCACTGGGATGGGGGGGTGCACACTGGGGATGGGGAGTGAATACTGGAGACAGGTGGGGGTGAACACTGGGGACAGGGGGGGTGAACACTGGGGACAGGGGGGGGTGAACACTGGGGACAGGGGGGGTGAACACTGGGGGGTGAACACTGGGGACAGGGGGGGTGAACACTGGGGGGAGGGGTGATTATTGGGAGGTGGGGGGTGATATCACTGGGACTGGGGGATGGTGGGCTTGATCACAGGAGCAGGGCATTTACACTGAGCCTGCTGCTGCTGTGATCACAGTCCACCGGCTGTCAGAAGGAGAGCAGCAGCCGGTGGATGAAGACGTGGGAGAGGGAGCAGAGGGAGCGGAGGTCGGGGTGCAGGTATGAAAGTGGAGGGGGGGTGGAGGGGGGGGCAGGGTGGAGTGGAGGGGGGGTCGGGGGGGAGCGGGGGCAATACTACCTGATGCAGATCAGCGGCGGCAGCAGGCGATCAGCGGCGGCAGAAGCGATCCACGAGCTCAGCAGCAGAGGGTCCACGGGGGGGCAGCAGCAGAGGGTCGACAGGGGGCAGCAGCAGAGGGTCCACAACGGCCGGCACACGATCCATGGATGGGCAGTTGCGGCCATCATTAAAAACTCCCTCCACATCTGATTGGGGCTAGTATCCATGTGACGCTAGCCCCCCAATCAGATCTGGGGGGAGGGGGGGGCAGAGGTGACACTCCCCCCAGCCAATGGCTGATGCTGTAAGCATCAGGCCATGCCCAGATTTAAATATTACACCAATTTTCATTGGTGAAATATTTAATTCATACCGATTGGCAGTTTCATTAAAAGTGAAAATGAAAGAGCCAATCGGAGGGGTCCCAGGCACGGGGGGGTTAATCCACCCCCCGGGGGGTCGACTTCAGGATGTCCAGTTGCAGTAGCAACTGTGAAACCTGAGCGACCCCGCTCGCAGGCGCTGCAGGGGCTCTTTCCCTCCATGTCACAGACGCTGTGACATGGGTCGGGAAAGAACTGTTTTCCATGTCACAAACGGTGTGACATGGGTCGGGAAGGGGTTAAATGACAGTACCTTGCCACATGTCCGGGTTGATTGCAGCGGCGGCAGATGGGTCGTCCGTCCTCGTTGTATCTGTCGCTGGGTCTTCCTCTGGCCCGTGGGGTCCTCCTCAGTCGGTGCCACGGGACGTCCTCCGGTCCGGATTCCAGCTGGATCTTTCCTGGAGAAGAGACCTGTAAAGACTGCACAGTTCTGGTTAGCGCGGCAACGCTCTTAGTCAGCTCTTGGACATGATGGTGCAGGTCTGTTGCTAGGTTATTGTTCAAAGCCTGCGCATCAGCTCCCACAGGCCCTGCAGACAAGGGCGCCGTCTCCTGGTGGTAAGTGATAGCAGGGCGCCTGTGGGTCACAGCACCATCTGGTGCCGGTTCTCGGAGCACCCGGATGGCTCTGTCCTTGAAATGTGCAAAGTCCAGGTCAGGGTCCTGTAAGGCCATTGACCGCAACTGGGTTCGGTGGGCATTGCACAGTAGACCCTCAATAAATTGTTCAGTCAACAGCTTATCTTCATTTCCCACGCTGCCAGGGTCTGCCTGCTTAATGGCTCTCAGGGCCTCTTGTAGGTTTAGAGCATAGTCTCTTATACTCTCATGTGCCCGCTGTTTAAACCAGTAAAATCTGAGCTTTATTTCGGCTGAGGTGCGGGTATCAAATGTGTCTTTCAGCCGGGCTAGTATTTCTCTGACAGTCCTCTTCCTCCCAGGTGGCCAGGACTTTACCTCCCTTTGGGCTGCCCCGATTAATTGGGCCACCAGGATGCTCACTTTTTGCTCTTCTGTGAGGGGGTACACCTGGAAGAGGCTATCCAGTCTTTCTCTAAAGTCATTTAGAGTATGTGACTCCCCTGAGTACTGGGGTAGCCAGGTTGCCCCCGGGATATAGGGCATGGTGAATGGCATGACTGCTGCAGCGGTTGCGCTGGCGGTGGCTGTGGCAGTGGAGCTCCCCTCGGTGTCCGGCATCCTCCTCCCCCCTAGTGGACCGTGGCCTACCTTGCGATGCTCTTCTTCCGTAGGCCGCGGCTCCGCAGTCGATCGTCGGGGTTGAGGACCTGGCGTCGCGCTCCGATGACGTCAGCGTCGCTCTTCCTCCCTTCCAGGACCTTGCGCAGCGTCAGAGCGTGGGGCGGAGCTTCGGATCTCGCGCGCTTTCGGCGTCCACGCCCCTCTTCTTCCCGTGCGGCGTCCCGAAGATGGCGTCCGAAGGCGGGAAGCAGCTGCGGATGGCGGGAAGAAGGCAGAAGACGGTGGGAAACGGTCCAAGATGGCGTCTGATGGCGGGAATCGGCTCCGGATGGTGGGAAACGACTCCGGACGGCGGGAAACTTCACCACAGGTAAGTATAAAAGTCTCTTTTTCAGGCACGCAGTACCCGGTGGTTGCGGGCAAGAAATCCTGCCGACTACGCCAAAGTTGATGCGCCCCCTGGGCCTGTGTTGTGCAGGGGAACCCGGAACCGGGCCTGTTGTAGAATTCTGGGGGTTGTAGTCTCCGTGTGGTGGTGACCCGGTCCGTGCCCAGGGTGGTCAAACCAGTGGCAGTCTTAATGTATAGGAAATGTCCGACTACGCCACACGTGGATTGCGGTCAGGTGGGACCGCCGCTGCGCTGCCGACCGCTGAGGCTGATGTTGTTTGCGCAGCCGAGTATGGGATAACTCCCCACGGGAGAAGTATTGCCTCAGGGCAGCTAATGTGAGAGATGATGGGAGTGATGGTGTGAGGGTCCCAGTGCTAATGGTGCTGGTGCGGCAAGGAATCACAGAGACGTGAGGTGCAGTTCAGGGTCTTTACTGATGGTACAAGGCAGACCCTCCCGGGAGTACAGGCTAGTATAAGGGGCCTGGTCAGTCTGCGAGCAAGCAGGAGTTCCCCTGGCCAGGTGGAGTTGTAGGCCTCCCCGTTTATCTGCACTCTTCCTGGCTACCTTGCTGTCAGCGGTTACAAGTATCCCACGTCCCTGAGTATACCGTGTGGTGCTCACCCGTATGGCTGGTGACTTGGGGCCTTCTGTTAGCCTCCGCTCCTGGATGGCGGCGCTGGACTTCTGGACTTCACACGAATCACCCGATCGCAGACCCACAAATGGTGGTAAATATCTCTTCCAAAACTCTCAGCGTTGCACAAACATCAGTTTTACAAAAGGGACTCTCTTTCTGCCCCACATACAAATACAACACTTTTAAACTAGATATGGAACTACAACGCTATTACCGTACCCTACGCTTGAAAACCCATTTTGCTAATAATCCTTTCAGCGTCACCCCTCCAGAATCCATGGCCGACATCACAGGCCAAGACTTAGGTCTCCGCTCTAAGAGCAAATATAGGCCTCCTTGAGGCACACATCCACTGGAAACCTTTATAGGATTCGTGGATGGGGCGTTTCAACAATTACGCTCCAATATCGACTAGGGAAGGGCACATTATCAGACCAATCTCTCTCCCCTTGATCGACAGGCCCTACGGAGTCTGCAAGAGGACAAAGATTTGATTATAAAGCCAGCTGACAAAGGTGGAGCGATAGTAGTCATGAACAAGTGCGATTACATCTCGGAAATTTTGAGACAACTTAGTGATGAGTCCACATACCGTAAACTCTCTACGGACCCGACTACAAAAACACAGACACTCATCATTTCGACACTACAACGGTTTTTAACAGCCAAGGTGATTGACTTGAAAACGTACGAGTATTCAATTAATCCACATCCAATCATACCGGTATTTTATGTCCTACCCAAAATCCACAAAAGTCTCACCCAACCTCCTGGGCGCCCCATAGTGGCCTCCACGGATTCTATTTTATCACCCCTTGCAATTTTCTTAGAAAAGATTCTTACACCACTTACCCAAAAAAGTCCATCTTATCTATTAGACACAGGGGCCTTTTTAGAGACTATGAAAGCACTCAAACAAGTTCCTCCAGAAGCCATCTTAGTGTCCCTAGATGTCACAAGTCTCTATACATCGATTCCCCATGACCGGGGTATCCAAGCGGTTGAACAAATGCTGAAGGACTCAAACACCAATCCATCGATTATAGATCTAGCCGTAGAACTACTAACAATAGTTCTTACACACAATTACTTCCTCTTTCAGGATACATTTTACGTGCAGACCAAGGGGACCGCAATGGGCTCAAATGTAGCCCCCCCTTACGCAAACTGTTACATGTCTACTTTTGAGACACAGTTTGTATACAAGAATCAACTGTTCCAAGAGCATTCCATTTTATGGAAGCGTTACATAGACGACATCTTTTGCATCTGGACAGGTTCCCAGGACACCTTAGATGAATTCTGCAGGTCCCTCAACACCGCCTGCCCTGGTCTACATTTCACTCTGAACTATCACCCACACCAGATCAACTTCCTAGATACTTTAGTCATCAAAGATGGCTAAGGACTATTAACCACTGACATCTACAGGAAACCCACAGATCGCAACACATTACTACATTTTTCAAGCAACCACCCAGCCCCTATGAAACATGCTATCCCCAAATCGCAATTTCAGAGGGTTGAACGCATTGTGTCCGATACAACATTACGCGAAGTCAGATTACAAGAAATGACACGGAAATTTGAAGAAAGAGGATACCCTCAGTATCTTCTACGTGAATCACAGGACAGCCGCACACAACCACGACCAGACACATCTGATCTCATTCCATTTGTCCACACATATCACCCCCTAGCTTACACTATACACCGTACGATACGGAAACATTGGAATATTCTCCAAACAGGTTACCCGACCATCAAATCCTTTCATCAACCCTTCTTACCGTGCTTCAAAAGAGCACCAAACATCAGAGACTCATTAGTCCAAGCTGACATAAGGACAACGTCCCTTGGTTCCCGCCAAAGATTTCTACAAACTCCTAAGAAAGGAACCTTCCCATGTCTCCATTGCCATCAGTGCCATAACATCCTTAGAGGCGATACTATTCATCATCCACAAACAGGCAGAAAATATACAATTAAGGATTACTACACCTGTGATACAAATTTTGTCGTATACCTAGTTAAGTGCCCTTGCAGCCTTGTCTACGTTGGGGAAACGACCCAACCCATTAAAGATAGAATCTCGAAGCACAAATCTACCATCAGATGCAAAAATTTACTTCTACCTCTCCCCCAACACTTCACGGCAGCAGGACACAATGTGTCCCAATTGCGGTTTCAAGTTATAGAGCAAATTAAACCACCCCGTCGTGGGGGTAATCGAATCCAGACCCTCAAGCAGAGAGAGGCATTCTGGATTCATGAACTGCAGTCCCTTCATCCCAAAGGACTTAACAAGGACTATGATCTGCACTCATTCATCTAAACCTACCTGGTCCCAATCCGTCCCAATAGGGACCTAGGTTTATTTATATGTTTATACTTTTTACTTTACAAGGAGTTAACACCCGCAATCCGATATTCATTTGCCATTTATTAATAGGGACCAAGATTCATGTATGCTTATCTATAATGTGGCGATTGGCTGTATAAGGGTATCATCGCAGTATTCCTGTGTGTTTTACTGCACTGTGTCTTATAACTCGATTTAACATTGTATTTCATATTTCAGATGAAGGATCCATACCCATCCTCATTCTCCTATATCCCTCCTGCACTCTGCAACCCCTTCTCTCGATGGTGGAACGCTCCTTGCCATTCTTTTCCGGCAGTGGAACACATCACTTCGATACAGAAACCACTTCCTGGTCCCTGGAACGCACCTACACGTCGGCTGACACGCACGCACGTGCGCATGCGCGGCGCCGGACCAATCAGATGCCGGCACTCCCTTTTTCGCGTCACTTCCTGTGACGTCACCGCATCGAGCGCTAATTACCAGCACATTCAAACTTCCTCATTGGCTGGCAGCCAAACCCTCCTCTCCTCTAATAATATTTGTAGCCAGTCTCCAAGTCGTGCCCACTGCTCACATCCAGCAGTGGATACCGCGATCGATGCAGCACCTCTCCTATACTTCATGGCACAAACGGTATGTCTACCTCCCTTATAGTCCTCACCCCATTATAGCCCCATATATCCTTCCATTACCTCATAGTATGCACTTTCTCCATAGGAATCCCTGTATTGGGTCCCATCTCCTTCTCTTTTCCTGCTCCCATCCCAGTAACTTGGTAGGTTGCCCCCTTTTTTTGCTTCACTGTTGGACAAAAGGTTACATAGACACATAGACCTTTATTTATATGTTTTGTATACATAATCTGTGACTTTATAATCACTATAATGTTTGTATTCTATATCTGTTCATTTTGTTTACATGCAGTACACTGATGAAGGTCTTGTCGACCGAAACGTCTTTAGTGTGGACTACAAATAAAAGTATCTTATTATACCATTTGGTGTGCTGAGGTTATCGCGACATTTCAAGGCTTTGGACCCAACTCATGCACCCAGGTCCAGTAGTGCTGCGTTTTTTTCTAAATGGTCCCTTCTTTATGACTGAGCCTCCGGGCTTCTATGGCCAGAGGACCTGGAATCCCCTGCCGGCTGGTTTCTGCTGCTGGGTATATATCAGTCCCCACAGCCTCGGACTCCTGTGTCCGGTTTTAGTAACTTCAGCCAGGGCGAGCTATATCTCTGCTCACAGCCCCTGGCCTTCTGCCTCTGCTCCTACAGAGCTCCTGATGTATATTTTCCTGTGTCTGCAGCTTCACTCTAGGCTCTGACTGCTCTGCTTGTTCTGCAGGCTCTGTCTCACCTAATCCCGCCCCAGACCAAGTTTATAAGGGCAGATTCCTCCCCTCCCAGGTCTGGGCGGGCAGTGTTGCATGCTTAGGGCTCCTGACCAGAGAAACCTCCCACTTGCTCTCAGACATAATATCTCTATTACTGTGGCAACCAGACCCCTGGGGTGTCACACGCACATGTGACATCTGCTCATCAACGGCCATTCTGAGCTGAACGTGCCTTCCCTCATCACAGCACAGCTGCTATGCAGATTGAGGCTGGGCAAGTACCAGCATGGGTGACTGGTTGGGAATTCCCGATTCCATTGACATTTTGGCTGCTGGTAATGTCATTTGGATTTTTGGATTTTTGTTTTTAAAATCTAACCTTTCCCTCCCTATTTTATTCATTTTGAAAAGACGCACACATGTAATATCTGCACATCAGCAGCCATTCTAAGCTGAATGTGCCTTCCCTTGTCAAATTGCAACTGCTGTGCAGCTTGAAACTGGGCAAATACCTTCATGGGAGACTTGTTGGGAATCCCTGTTTCTCTTAACATTTTGGCTGCTGCTATTGTCATTTGGATTTTTGGAATTTCGTTTTTAAAATCTAACCTTTCCCTCCCCATTTTATTCCTTTTGAAAAGACGCGCATATGTGGCATTTGCACGTCAACGGCCATTCTAAGCTGAATGTGTTTTTCCTCGTCAGATCACAGCCGCAACGCAGCTTGAGGTCAGTCAAGTACTGGCATGGGAGACTGTCTGGGGATCCCCGTTGTCGTTGACTTTTTAGCTGTTGCTATTGTCATTTGGATTTTGGATTTTTGTTTTTAAAATCTAACCTTTCCCTCCCCATTTTATTCCTTTTGAAAAGACGCGCATATGTGGCATCTGCACATCAACGGCCATTCTAAGCTGAATGTGTTTTTCCTTTTCAGATCACAGCCGCAATGCAGCTTGAGGTCAGTCAAGTACTGGCATGGGAGACTGTCTGGGGATCCCCGTTGTCGTTGACTTTTTAGCTGTTGCTATTGTCATTTGGATTTTGGATTTTTGTTTTTAAAATCTAACCTTTCCCTCCCCATTTTATTCCTTTTGAAAAGACGCGCACATGTAGCATCTGCACGTCAGCGGCCATTCTAAGCTGAATGTCCCTCCTCTTGTCAGATAGCAGCTGCTGTGCAGCTTGAGGCAAGGCAAGTTCCAGCATGGGAGACTGGCTGTGAATCCCCAATTCCATTGACATTTTGGCTGCTGCTATTGTCATTTGAATTTTTGTTTTTAATATCTTACCTTTCCCTCCACATTTTATTCCTTTTGAAAAGACACGCACATGTGAAATCTACATGTTAGCAGCCATTCTAAGCTTAATGTGCCTGCTCTCATCAGATCGCAGCCGCTATGCAGCTTGAGGCTGGGCAAGTACTGGCATGGGAGACTGGCTGGGAATCCCCAGTTCCATTGACAATTTGGCTGCTGCTATTGTCATTTGGATTTTTGTTTTTAAAATCTAGCCTTTCCCTCCCCATAATATTCCTTTTGAAAAGATGTGCACATCTGTCATCTGGAAGTCAACAGCCATTCTAAGATGAATGTGCCTGCCCTCGTCAGATCGCAGCCGCAACGCAGCTTGGGGCCGGGCAAGTACAGGCATGGGAAACTAGCTGGTAATCCCTTGTTCCGTTGACTTTTCGGCTGCTGCTATTGTCATTTGGATTTTTGTTATTAAATTCTAACTAGTGTTGAGCCAACCCGTAGTGTTCGAGTTCGGTTCGGTTCGTCGAACACCGTTAAAACCAATGGCAGGCAAACAAAAACACATAGAAACACCTTCAAATGTGTCCAAAAGCTGACAAACTGCTCAGAAGACACAACTAACACATGGAAAAGTGACAAGTATGTATAGTCATGCGAAAAGAAAAGAGGTGGAGGAGTAAAAGGAGGGGGAGACACAGATATAGGCATGTCATGCCCTTCTAAAATCCAAAAAGTGAGAAGCCGACACGTTCAGTCGGCTCCTGCCCGTGCCACCTCCGTGTCGCCGGGTTTGTGCCAGAGCCGCGGTGAACCCTGACGGCCAGCCCCCCTCTCCCAATACTGGTGCCTGTCCGCTGGTGGGTCGAGCGAGCCCCCCTGTGGTGGAGGCAGCTCTAAGCTTTTTAATTTAAATTGTCTCTCTAATTTGAATGAATACACTTTAAATCCATTTACAAGGATCTATTGGAGGGCAAGTCTCATGCCAGCAGCCGCGTAATTCCAGCTCCAGTAGCGTCCACTAAAGCTGCTACAGTTAAAAAGCTTTTATCAGGATCGAGCTCGGCTGTCCACCGCAAGGCATCCTACTACCAGTCCCAGCCCCTATGCCTTGGGGTGCCTCCTGATGCTCTTCACTGAGTATCCCGTGGTCCCGAAGCATTTCCTTTGAAAAAATTAAGTGTCCAAACTACAGGTGGTGTAGCTTGCTTAACAGCCGGGATAATCCGCTGACTAGCAGACACTGCTACTAGGCACAAAGTATTTCCTGGGCTAGATGAATTTAAAAATTTGTAATTAGATACTCTCGTTGGATGCTGAGAAAGCATTCCATAGAGTCTCCTGGCACGCCATATATGATTCTCTTAAAAAGCTTGGGGTAGGGGTCTAGGGGACCCTTTTATAGCCAAAATCACGGCCCTGTATCACAATACGTCACCTAGGCTGAAGATAAATGGAACTGTAGCACCCTGAGTGCTCGGTTGCTACAGAGGTATTGCACCTCACCCAGAGGTGTGATATCTCACTGTCAGGTAAGGATGGAGTGTGGATCAGGACCCGACACCTGCATGCATTACACCACATTGCCGTGGGGCAGGGCGACCAATATGCCTCTGAGATGGGCACGACAGTCCCTGTCCCTGGCTGGAGTGTGGGGAGGGAACACTGAGGAAGGGGAACCCTGTTGTGCAGGAGCAGGGAGGAAGCAGTACCTGGGTGCATTTAGAAGGGAGTATAAAAGGTGGGCACCATCTTAGTTCAGTGCAGAGAAGTCTGAGCAGAAGTGGCAGGGAGCAGGGGCTCTGCATGAGCTCTGCTCCGGAGGCGGGCCTAGTAACAGAGGCCCAGGCCTGGAAGAGGGAGAAGGAAGGAAGAGGAGCGGAGAAGGCTCCAGGAACAAGGAATGAAGGGATCCCAGGGGTGCGGACGGGCGAGTCGCCACCGCACGCCCGAATCCAACTGCGTGGAGGGGTCAGGTCAAAGGGGGAGACCGGTCCCCGAAACTAGTGGAGGCAGGAAATGACCCTCAGCTAGAAACCGGAGGCTGTGACATTTTATGTGGCCCAGCCCCTCGCTACACCCGCTAGGAAGGCACCACATAGGGTCAGGGAAATTGGCGCCAAGATAACCAAGAGGAGGCCCGAGGCAGCCGGAAAGAAGGGTTGGTAAGAAAGGCCAGACAAAGGACACACAAAGGGGGTCCTGTGAAGCGCTCCAAAGTTATCTGGGAGTTGTCTGAGCCCCTCACCTGGTGAGCACAGTACGACGTGGGCAGCCTTTACCTGCAGACGTGGTCTGGATAATAAGAACTGTGAGTAAAGGCCCTGGACTGCATCACTGACTCCGTGTCGTTACTGCTGCTGCCCTGCACCATCACCCCCATCCTCCGCATACACTGCCCTGAGGCTATACTCCTCCCGTGGGGAGTTATGCTACGCTCTGCTGCACCCACAACACCAGCCTCAGCGGTCTGCCCTGCAGCGGCGGTTCACTCTGACCGCAATCCACTGGTGGCGTTGTCGGACATTTAAACATCAAAACCACATAAATAGTTCCGCCACTGGTTTGACCACCCTGAGCCACGGAACCGGGTCGCCGCCACGAAGACTACAACCACCAGCATCCACCAAAAAGGGTCCGGCTCCGGGTGTCCCAAGGCCCAGGGGGTGCATCAGAACTTTTTCATCACCTTTCACAATCACCAATGGGACAAGGCAGGGATGTCCTCTGTCCCCTCTCTTATACATCCTAGTGACGGAGCACCTGCTCTCATCAATTCGCCATAACCCCAATATTAGGTGGATTGAGGTGGGAGTCACCGAGTACAAGTGCTCTCTATTTGCTGATGATGTCCTAGTATATATCACTCAATCACATATATCCATCCATGCTGTTATGGCTGAAATAGATCACTTTGTTACATGGTCAAATTTTAAAATCAATGCAGCGAAGTCTGAGGCCCTCGATGTCTCCCTCCCCAAATCCATATAGGATTCCATCCAGTCCAACTTTCCCTTTGCCTGGCCCTCACAGGGTATCAAATACTTAGGAATTCCTATTTATAGAGACCTCTCCCATCTAAGTTATCTTAATTTTGGGCCCTTTATTGAACAACTCCATACAGACCACGGTTGGCAAGTTAGAACTGTAAGATTCACTACGTGAACCACTGGTGTTTTGTGGAAAAGCACATGTACACTGTGTTCCAAATTATTATGCAAAAAGTGTTTAGGAGTGATAAGGGAAGAATTTGTTTGTTTGTCAATTAAACTCATTGATGGCGATGTGTGTCAGGGCTCTTTATATCACTGTAAGCAATTGCAGACACCTGTGCTAATTAGTTTGGCAGGTGTGTCCAATGAAAGGCAAGACTACTTAAGAAGGCTGTCTCACATTATTAAGCAGCCTACATTTTCTGCCAAAATGGGAAAGAAAAAGGATGTGTCGGCTGCTGAGAAGCAACAAATTGTGGAGTGTTTAGGTCAAGGCATGACTACAAACAACATTGTGCGATGATCAGGATGAAGTGTCTTGGCAATCAAGAAGTATGTAGCTGATTCACAGTACACACGTGTGCGTGCTGATAAGGGCAAATTGAGGACTCTTTCCTACAGGCAATTACGTCAGGTTAAAAGAGCAGTGGCAAAAAAGCCTTGTCATAGCAGCAGACACGTTTTTGAAGCTGCTGGTGCCTCCAACGTCCCCCGAACAACAAGATGCAGGGTCCTTCAGAGGTTTGCAGCTGTGCATACGCCATCCTGTCGACCTCCTCTATCCACTTCACACAAGCAGAAACGGCTCCAGTGGGCCAAACATTACATGAAGACTGATTTCAAAACTGTTTTGTTCACGGATGAGTGCCTTGCAGCGCTCGATGGTCCAGATGGATGGAGTTGAGGATGGCTGGTTGATGGACACCCCACGCAAACACGGCTACAGCGCCAACAAGGAGGAGGTGGAGTAATGTTTTGGGCTGGAATCATGGGGAGAGAGATTGTCGGCCCCTTTAGGATCCCTGAAGGTGCTAAAGATGAACTCCATAATGTATGTGGATTTTCTCAAACAGCACTTCCTGCCATGGTTCAAGAAGAAGAACCGTGTATTTCACAGCAAGATCATTTTTTTGCATGATAATGCACCATCTCATGCTGCACATAAAACATCTGCATCTCTGGCTGATATGGGCATAAAAGGGGACAAACTTATGGTGTGACCCCCATGCTCCCCTGACCTCTAACCCATTCAGAACCTCTGGAGCATCATCAAAAGGAGTGTCTATGATGGCGGGAGGCAGTACACATCTAAGCAACAGCTCTGGGAGGGTATTCTGTCCTCATGCAAAACAATTGAAGCAGAAACCATCCAAAACCTGACAAATTCAATGGACGAGAGTTCAGAAGCTCCTTTCGAACAAGTGATGTGAAAATGTAACATCACCTAGAATAAAGTTTTGAGTTGAAAACTGTTTGATTTCAGTTTCTAATAACCTGCTAATGCTTATAATTTCAAAAATGACCATTTTTTTGGTCTTTATTAAAATGAAAAGGTTGATCGAAAAGTTTGGGGGATCTAAGAGTGTGGCAACCCAGTAGTCATGATTACTTCGAATTCTGACAATATGAGGGTCATATTGCAGGTAGTGCAGCAAGAAAGCACTTATGTGTCTTGCGCATCTCGAAGCCCCAAAATTATTTTCCGGGCTAGATGCAGCTAAAAATTATTATTAATTTTAAATCTGGTGGAGCTTAGTATAGATGGCCTAATAGGATCAGTGCTGCACACTGCTACAAAGCCCAAATTATTTTCCAGTCAAGATTCAGATAAACATGATTAGTAATTTTAAATCTGGTGGAGCTTATTATAGATGGCCTAATAGAATCAGTGCTGCACACTGCTACAAAGCCCAAATTGTTTTCCAGCCAAGATACAGATAAACATGATTAGTAATTTGAAAGCTTAAAACGGTTGGTAGGGTGATTTTAACCAATCATCAAGCTTTTACTCTCCCCAGGATGACACAGGGGTAGAAAAGTCATTTCGGATCCATGATTTGTTCATCTTTATGAACGTGAGTCTGTCTACATTATCAGTGGAGAGCCGCGTGCGCTTATCTGTCAGCACACCACCAGCAGCGCTGAACACACGTTCAGACAGAACGCTGGCTGCGGGGCATGACAAGATCTCCAAGGAGTAAGTTGCTAGCTCCGGCCATTTATCCAGATTGGAAGCCCAAAAAGAGCAAGGGTCCAGTGACACAGTCATGGCTTCAATGTGTACTTGGAGATACTCCTGTACCATCGTCTCTAGGCGTTGACTATGTGTCAGACTTCTTGTCTCCTGTGGCCTTGCAAAGGATGGGCTAAAAAAGTGGTGAAATGATTCCGCAAAATTGATGTTACCAGCAGATACTGTGGTTCTGTTACGGTTTGAGTGCTGAACACTTGATGGTCCCACGGTTGGCAAGTTGGAACTGTGAGATTCACTACGTGCACCACTGGTGTTTTGTGGAAAAGCACATGTGAGATTCTGCAACAGTCTCTGCTGATACTCCTGCATGCGTGCATCCCTTTCTATGGCAGGAATAATTTCTGCAAATTTACTTTTGTACCGGGGATCTAACAGTGTGGCAACCCAGTAGTCAGGATTATTTCTAATTCTCACAATTCGAGGGTCATGTTGCAGGTAGTGCAGCAAGAAGGCACTCATGTGTGTTGCGCATCCAGGAGCACAAAGTCCCTGTTGTGTTGTTGGCGAGGTAACAATCATGCTTCCTTTCTCTGTCCTCTCCCCCCAACCTCGCACAACAGAAATGTGATCAAGGTCTCCCTCATCTGTTGAGTCTTCCATCAGTTCGTCCTCCACTTCTTCCTGGGCTCCTGCACCTTCCTCACTAGTTTGGCTGCTACCATGCGCCCTGGTAAAACCATCTCCCCCACCCTCACATGCCTGCCGCCTTGGTGCTGCCGACCTTCTGGACCTTGCAGATGTTAGCCCTTCCGCATACAACTCCTCCTCCTCTACTTCCTCCACCTCCTCTTGTGCCACCACCTGACTCCGAATTCTGTTTAACATGTGCTCCAGCATGTAAATCACCGGAATAGTCATGCTGATAACGGCATCGTCAGCACTAAACATCTTCGTCGCCATTTCAAAACTGTGCAGAAGGGTGCATAGGTCCCTGATCTGAGACCACTCCTCCAGCGTGATTTGCCCCACCTCTGAATCTCGTTGGCCCAGGCTATACGTCAGAACGTATTGCAGCAGGGCTTGTCAGTGCTGCCACAGTCACTGCAACATGTGCAGAGATGAATTCCACCGGGTAGGCACATCGCATTTTAGCCGGTGAAGTGGCAGGCCCAACGACTTCTGTAGAGATGTAAGTCGCTGAGCTGCGGGATGCGAACGGCGGAAGTGAGCACACAGCGACCGTGCCCTCTGCAGAAGGCCATCTAGTCTGGGATAGTGGGCTAAAAATTGCTGGACAACCAGGTTCAACACGTGAGCCATACAAGGCACGTGTGTGACATTGCCCCGGCGAAGGGCCGCACCCAGGTTTGCAGCATTGTCGCACACGGCCTTCCCTGGTTTCAGGTCCAGTGGAGACAACCATTCATGAAATTGGTTCTACAGAGCTGACCACAACTCCGCAGCTGTGTGACTCACATTTCCCAGACATTTCAAAGTAAAAACCGCCTGATGACGTTGAGTCCTACTGCCAGCATGGTAAGGAGGTGTACAGGATCCCTTCTGCGCAGTTAGAAAGCTTGTGGCATGACCAGAAAGGCTTTGGGTGCATGTGGAAGACCAAGAGGAGGTTGAGGAGGTAGAAGCAGTGGAGGAACTTTGACATAAAGAGGATAGACGCACAACTCGTGGGGACGGCAAGACTTGGACAGCAGCCCCTTGTCCTGCTGTCACCATAGTTACCCAGTGCCCAGTCAGCGACATGTAACGCCCCTGTCCATGCCAACTCGTCCAAGTGTCTGTGGTGAAATGCACCCTGTCACACACAGAGTTTCTCAAAGAAGCGGTGATGTTGTGTGCGACATGCTTGTGGAGCGCAGGCACACCTTTCTTTGAGAAGTAGTGCCGACTGGGCATCTGGTACTGGGGCACTGCGACCGACATAAGGTCTCGAAAATCCTCTGTGTCCACCAGGCGGAAAGGCAGCATTTCTGTAGCCAAGAGCTTGCAGATGGTGAAATTCAACCTCTTAGCTTTCTCATGGCTAGGAGGAAATGGTCTTTTACTTGTCCACATCTGAGGGATCGAGGGCTGGCTATTGTGCTTAGACAGGGTTGATAAGGGTGTCCCCGGCAAACTGCCCGTCTGTGAGGAAGATGCAGGCGGACATGTTAGGTTGCCTTGATCCAAAGGTGGTACTATCGATGTCGGACAGCGCTCAACACCAGCTGGTGTTACCACCTCCAAAGAAAATGATGACCTGCCAATCACGCTGGCTGTTGCGGGTAAAGAGGTGGCAGGTCTGCGCCCCAAAACAGGTGTGACTGCTGTCCCCCCAGTCACAGAGGATGAAGAGGCCGCGGATGCACAAGATATGGCAGACGGTGGTTGGCCCGGCCGGCTAGGCCGCATTGTAGCACACTGAGCTTCCCAATGCAACTTATGCTTCATGTCCATGTGCCGGTTCATGCATGAAGTACTCAAACTATGTATTTTTTGGCCTCTACTTAGCTTTTGCTGACAAATGTTACAGATAACACGAGTTGGGTCATCTTTATCGATCTGAAAAAATGCCCAGCCTATGCAAGGCTTAGCACCCATGCGACCTGAAGAGCCACCACGACTTGTGGTGAGAGGCAGAGTTGTGTTTGAGGATGCAGTTGTTGACGTGCTTCCAGTACTACGTCTCTGTCCAGGAAGGCGCAACCTGACCTCGTCGTCACTAGCATCTTCCTCCACCTCCTCTGCTGACCTCATCTCTTGGCTGACTGTGGGTTGACAGGAAGTGGGATCTCCAACCTAATCACCATCACCCTGTGCGTTATCACACCCGTCGTCCTCAGAGCCAACCTGTTCCTGCCCTGACAAAATACTAAAGTTGTCGCTCCAATCAGGTATTTGAGTCATATCATCGTCTTCCTCATTGTCTCCACCAACAGGAGTTACAGTTTGGGAATGAGGGTCTACATTATGATCAGAACCTTCTGCGTCTGGTCCTGGATCCGACTCATAAAGATTCTGGGCATCAGTGCAGATCATTTCCTCGTCTGGATTCACAGAAGCGCTGAAGTCGACCTCTGATTCCCAGGCTATAGTATGAGTAAACAGCTCTGCAGACTCAACCATCTGTTCTACCTCATACTCAGACGGGCAGCTGGAGATTTGGGAGCTGTGAGGAAGCAAGTGCGATTGGGGTGACACCTTTGAGGACTGGAGAATTTGTGATGTTGAAGTTGATGTGGAGGAGAGCCCACTTAAAGAAGCACTTGATATCCGTTGAAGCACCTGCTGTTTTTGTGCCTCATCTGGAATTTGTAGCGGTTGGCGTGGCCGTAAGAAAGGGATCTTATCACATTGTCCGCTAAAAGAAGTAGACATTTTAGTTTGGCTGGAAGATGGTCTTTCTTCTGCAGATGTTACTGTTTCTTTAACACCTACCCCAGGGACACAACCTTTTTTCCCCTCCCCAACACGCCTATTCCCCTTTCCACCAGCAGCAGGCCTTTTTCCACTCATTTTGGTGGTTAACTAATTCACAACTCTGGAGTTGTTTGCACAAAAAAACAATGGATGGGAACCGAGCAGAGCTGAGTGGATAAACTGTGGTATTTGGCCAAAACTATTGGCTGGTTAGATGCAGAAAAAAATTATATTCAATTTGCAACCTGATGGAGGTCAGTATAGATGGACTAATAGAACAAGTCCCACACACAGCTAGAAGCCCAAATATTTTTTCAGAGGTAGATGCAGAAAAAAATATATTCAGTTTGCAACCTGATGGAGGTCAGTATAGATGGACTAATAGAGAAAGTCCCACACACTGCTAGAAGGCCAAATATTTTTTCAGAGCTAGATGCAGAAAAAAATTATATTCAGTTTGCAACCTGATGGAGGTCAGTATAGATGGACTAATAGAGAAAGTCCCACACACTGCTAGAAGGCCAAATATTTTTTCAGAGCTAGATGCAGAAAAAAATATATTCAGTTTGCAACCTGATGGAGATCTCTATAGATGGATTAATAGAACAAGTCCCACACACAGCTAGAAGCCCAATATTTTTTCAGAGGTAGATGAAGAAAAAAATATATGCAGTTTGCAACCTGATGGAGGTCAGTATAGATGGACTAATACAACAAGTCCCACACACAGCTAGAAGCCCAATATTTTTTCAGAGGTAGATGCAGAAAAAAATATATTCAGTTTGCAACCTGATGGAGGTCTGTATAGATGGATTAATAGAACAAGTCCCACACACAGCTAGAAGCCCAATATTTTTTCAGAGGTAGATGAAGAAAAAAATATATTCAGTTTGCAACCTGATGGAGGTCAGTATAGATGGACTAATACAACAAGTCCCACACACAGCTAGAAGCCCAATATTTTTTCAGAGGTAGATGCAGAAAAAAATATATTAAGTTTGCAACCTGATGGAGGTCAGTATAGATGGACTAATACAACAAGTCCCACACACAGCTAGAAGCCCAATATTTTTTCAGAGGTAGATGCAGAAAAAAATATATTCAGTTTGCAACCTGATGGAGGTCAGTATAGATGGACTAATACAACAAGTCCCACACACAGCTAGAAGCCCAATATTTTTTCAGAGGTAGATGCAGAAAAAAATATATTCAGTTTGCAACCTGATGGAGGTCTTCATTGTTCTTGCAGAGATCCATCCAATGCCCCTCACCCCAACCCGCTGTACACTCAAACTGCGTATTAACATTAATTTTCATCATTACTGAGAAATAATCCAGTTATGATTTTGGTGCACGAACAGTTATCGAACAGCCGAATATTTCTCAAATCGTTCGTGTTTGCCGAACGGCTCGAATTTGAGATTGGCGAACAGTTAGAGTAGAACAACGCTCATCTCTACTTGGGATTCCCAGCCAGTCTCCCATGATGGTACTTGCCCAATCTCAAGCTACATAGCGGCTGCAATCTGACGAGGACAAGCACATTCAGCTTAGAAAGGCCGTTGATGTGCAGATGTCACATGTGCGTGTCTTTTCAAAATGAATAAAATGGGGAGGGAAATTTTAGATTTTATAAACAAATATCCAAATTACAATAGCGGCTGCGAAAATGTCACTGGAACGGGGGATTCCCAGTTAGTCACCCATGTCTCTACTTGCTCAGCCTCAAGCTGCATAAAGGCTGCGATATGACAAGGGCAGGTACATTCAGCTTAGAATGGCCGTTGACGTGCAGATGTCACATGTGCGCGTCTTTTCAAAAGGAATAAAATGGGGAGGGAAAGGATGGATTCTAAAAAAAAAAATCCAAAAATCCAAATGACAATAGCAGCTGCCAAAATGTCAACAGAACCGGGGATTCCCAGCCAGTCTCCCATGCTGGTACTTGCCCATCCTCAAGCTGCGTTGCGGCTGTGTTCTGACGAGGGCAGGTACATTCAGCTTAGAATGGCCACTGACATGCCAATGTCACATGTGCGTGTCTTTTCAAAAGGAATAAAATGGGGAGGGAAAAGTTAGAATTTAAAAGCAAAAAGCCAAATGACAATAGCACCAGCCAAAATGTTAACGGAACCAGTGATTCCCAGCCAGCCTCCCATGCTGGTACTTGCCCAGACTCAAGCTGCGTAGCTGCTGTGATCTAACAAGGTTAGGCACATTAAGCTGAGTGCGGCCGTTAACGTGTAGATGACACATGTGCGCAACTTTTCAAAAGGAATAAAATGGGGAGGGAAAGGTTAGATTTTAAAAACAAAAATCCAAATGACAATAGCAGCAGCCAAAATGTCATTGTAACCGAGGATATTCAGCCAGTCACCCATACCAGCACTTGCCCTGCCTCAAGTTGCGTAGCAGCTGTGATCTGACATGGGAAAGCACATTCAGCTTAGAATGCCCGCTGACGTGTAGTTGTCACATGTGCGTGTCATTTCAAAAGGAATAAAATGGGGAGGGAAAGGTTAAATTTTAAAAACAAAAATCCAAAAATCCCAATGACAATAGCAGCAGCCAAAATGTCCATGGAAGAGGTGATTCCCTGCCAGCCTCCTATGCCTGTACTTGCCCAGCCACAAGGTGCGTAGTGGCTGCGATCTGACAAGGGCAGACACATTCAGCTTAGAATGGCCGTTCACGTGCAGATGTCACATGTGCGTGTCTTTTCAAAAGGAATAAAATGGGGAGGGAAAAGTTAGATTTTAAAAACCAAAAATCCAAATGACAATAGCAGCAGCCAAAATGTTAATTGAAGCGGGGATTCCCAGCCAGTCTCCCATGCATGTACTTGCCCATCCTCAAGCTGCACAGCAGCTGCAATTTGACAAGTGTAAGCACATTCAGCTTAGAATGGCCGTTGACATGCAGATGTCACATGTGCGCGTCTTTTCAAAAGGAATAAAATGGATAGGGAAAAGTTAGATTTTAAAAACAAAAATCTAAAAATCCAAATGACAATAGCAGAGGCCGAAATGTCTACGGAACTGGGGATTCACAGCCAGCCACCCATGCCGGTACTTGCCCTGCGTCAAGCTGTGTAGCGGCTGCAGTTTGACGAGGGTAGGCAAATTCAGCTTAGAATGGCCGTTGATGTGCAGAATTCACATGTGAGCGTCTTTTCAAAAGGAATAAAATGGGGAGGGAAAGGTTAGATTTTAAAAACAAAAATCCAAAAATCCAAATGACAATAACAGCAGCAGCAGCCAAAATGTCAATGGAACTGGGCATTCCCAGCTTTTCTCCCATGCTTTTACTTACCCAGCCTCAAAGTGCGTAGCGGCTGCAATCTGACACGGACAGGCACATTTAGCTTAGAATGACCGTTGACATGCAGATGCTACATGTGCGCGTCTTTTCAAAAGGAATAAAATGGGGAGGGATAGGTTAGAGTTTAAAAACAAAAATTCAAATAACAATAGCAGCAGCCAAAATGTTTTTGGAACAGGGTATTCCCAGCCTGCCACCCATGCCGGTACTTGCCCAACCTCAAAATGTGTAGCAGTTGCAATCTGACAAGGGAAGGCACATTCAGCTTAGAATGGCCGTTGACCTGCAGATGTCACATGTGCGCGTCTTTTCAAAAGGAATAAAATGGGGAGGGAAAGGTTTGATTTTAAAAACAAAAATTCAAAAATCCAAATGACAATAGCAGCAGCCAAAATGTCAATGGAACAGGGGACTCCAAGCCAGTCTCCCATGCTGGTACTTGCCCAACCTCAAGCTGCGTAGCGGCTGCGATCTGACAAGGGAAGGCATGTTCAGCTTAGAATGGCCATTGACCTGCAGATGTCACATGTGCGCGTCTTTTCAAAAGGAATAAAATGGGGAGGGAAAGGTTAGATTTTAAAAACAAAAATCCAAATGACAATAGCAGCAACCATAATGTCATTGGAACCGAGGATATTCAGCCAGTCACCCATACCAACACCTGCCCGGCCTCAAGTTGCATAGCAGCTGTGATCTGAAGAAGGTAGGTACATTCAGCTTAGAATGGCCAATGACGTGTGGATGTCACATGTGCACGTCTTTTCAAAAGGAATAAAATGGGGAGGGAAAAGTTAGATTTTAAAAACAAAAATCCAAAAATCCAAATGACAATAGCAGCAGCAAAAATGTCGACAGAACTGGGGAGTCCCAGCCAGACTCCCATGTTGGTACTTGCCCAACCTCAAGCAGTGTAGTGGCTGTGATCTGACCCAGGAAGGAACATTCAGCTTAGAAGGCTGTTGACGTGCAGATGTTACATGTGCGCGTCTTTTCAAAACGAATAAAATGGGGAGGGAAAGGTTAGATATTAAAAACAAAAATCCAATAATCCAAATGACAATAGCAGCAGCCAAAATGTCAACGAACCTGGGGATTCCCAGCCAGTCTCCCATGCTGGTACTTGCCCAGCCTCAAGGTGCGTAGCAGCTGCAATCTGACGAGGGCAGGCACATTCAACTAAGAAAGGCCGTTGACATGCCAATATCACAAGTGCGCGTCTTTTCAAAAGGAATAAAACGGGGAGGGAAAGGTTAGATTTTTAAACCAAAAATCCAAATGGCAATAGCAGCAGCCAAATTGTCAAAGAAACAGGGGATTCCCAGCCAGTCTCCCATGCCGGTACTTGCCCAACCTCAAGCTTCGTAGTGGCTGTGATCTGACCCAGGAAGGAACATTCAGCTTAGAAGGCCGTTGACGTACAAATGTTACATGTGCGCGTCTTTTCAAAAGGAATAAAATGGGGAGGGAAAGGTTAGATTTTAAAAACAAAAATCCAAAAATCCCAATGACAATAGCAGCAACCAAAATGTCCACGGAAGAGGTGATTCCCTGCCAGCCTCCTATGCCTGTACTTGCCCAGCCACAAGGTGCGTAGTGGCTGCGATCTGACAAGGGCAGACACATTCAGCTTAGAATGGCTGTTGACGTGCAGATGTTACATGTGCGTGTCTTTTCAAAAGGAATAAAATGGGGAGGGAAAAGCTAGATTTTAAAAACCAAAAATCCAAATGACAATAGCAGCAGCCAAAATGTTAATTGAAGCGGGGATTCCCAGCCAATCTCCCATGCATGTACTTGCCCATCCTCAAGCTGCACAGCAGCTGCAATTTGTCAAGTGTAAGCACATTCAGCTTAGAATGGCCGGTGACATGCAGATGTCACATGTGCGCGTCTTTTCAAAAGGAATAAAATGGATAGGGAAAAGTTAGATTTTAAAAACAAAAATCTAAAAATCCAAATGACAATAGCAGAGGCCAAAATGTCTACGGAACTGGGGATTCACAGCCAGCCACCCATGCCGGTACTTGCCCTGCCTCAAGCTGTGTAGCGGCTGCAATTTGACGAGGGTAGGCAAATTCAGCTTAGAATGGCCGTTGATGTGCAGAATTCACATGTGAGCGTCTTTTCAAAAGGAATAAAATGGGGAGGGAAAGGTTAGATTTTAAAAACAAAAATCCAAAAATCCAAATGACAATAACAGCAGCCAAAATGTCAATGGAACTGGGCATTCCCAGCTTTTCTCCCATGCTGTTACTTGCCCAGCCTCAAAGTGCGTAGCGGCTGCAATCTGACACGGACAGGCACATTTAGCTTAGAATGACCGTTGACATGCAGATGCTACATGTGCGCGTCTTTTCAAAAGGAATAAAATGGGGAGGGATAGGTTAGAGTTTAAAAACAAAAATTCAAATAACAATAGCAGCAGTCAAAATGTTTTTGGAACAGGGTATTCCCAGCCTGCCACCCATGCCGGTACTTGCCCAACCTCAAAATGTGTAGCAGTTGCAATCTGACAAGGGAAGGCACATTCAGCTTAGAATGGCCGTTGACCTGCAGATGTCACATGTGCGCGTCTTTTCAAAAGGAATAAAATGTGGAGGGAAAGGTTTGATTTTAAAAACAAAAATTCAAAAATCCAAATGACAATAGCAGCAGCCAAAATGTCAATGGAACAGGGGACTCCAAGCCAGTCTCCCATGCTGGTACTTGCCCAACCTCAAGCTGCGTAGCAGCTGCGATCTGACAAGGGAAGGCACGTTCAGCTTAGAATGGCCGTTGACCTGCAGATGTCACATGTGCGCGTCTTTTCAAAAGGAATAAAATGGTGAGGGAAAGGTTAGATTTTAAAAACAAAAATCCAAATGACATTACCAGCAGCCAAAATGTCAATGGAATCGGGGATTCCCAGCCAGTCACCCATGCCAGTACTTGCCCAGCCTCAATCTGCATAGCAGCTGCGCTCTGATGAGGGAAGGCACATTTAGCTCAGAATGGCTGTTGATGAGCAGATGTCACATGTGCAAGTGACACCCCAGGGGTCTGGTTGCCACAGTAACAGAGATATTATGTCTGAGAGCAAGTGGGAGGTTTCTCTGGTCAGGAGCCCTAAGCATGCAACACTGCCCGCCCAGACCTGGGAGGGGAGGAATCTGCCCTTATAAACTGGGTCTGGGGCGGGATTAGGTGAGACAGAGACAGAGCCTGCAGAACAAGCAGAGCAGTCAGAGCCTAGAGTGAAGCTGCAGACACAGGAAAAGATACATCAGGAGCTCTGTAGGAGCAGAGGCAGAAGGCCAGGGGCTGTGAGCAGAGATATAGCTCGCCCTGGCTGAAGTTACTAAAACCGGACACAGGAGTCTGAGGCTGTGGGGACTGATATATACCCAGCAGCAGAAACCAGCCGGCAGGGGATTCCAGGTCCTCTGGCCATAGAAGCCCGGAGGCTCAGTCACAAAGAAGGGACCAGCGCCGCCATCCAGGAGCGGAGGCTAACAGAAGGCCCCAAGTCTCCAGCCATACGGGTGAGCACCACACAGTATACTCAGGGATGTGGGCTACTTGGAACCGCTGACAGCAAGGTAGCCAGGAAGAGTGCAGATAAACGGGGAGGCCTACAACTCCACCTGGCCAGGGGAACTCCTGCTTGCTCGCAGACTGACCAGGCCCCTTATACTAGCCAGTACTCCCGGGAGGGTCTGCCTTGTACCATCAGTAAAGACCCTGAACTGCACCTCACGTCTCAGTGATTCCTTGCCGCACCAGCACCATTAGCACTGGGACCCTCACACCATCACTCCCATCATCTCTCACATTAGCTGCCCTGAGTCAATACTTCTCCCGTGGGGAGTTATCCCATACTCGGCTGCGCAAACAACATCAGTCTCAGCGGTCGGCAGCGCAGCGGCGGTCCCCACTGACCGCAATCCACGGGTGGCGTAGTCGGACATTTGCTATACATTAAGACTGCCACTGGTTTGACCACCCTGGGCACGGACCGGGTCACCACCACACGGAGACTACAACCCCCAGCATTCTACAACAGGCCCGGTTCCGGGTTCCCCTGCACAACACAGGCCCAGGGGGCGCGTCAACTTTGGCGTAGTCCCCAGGATTTAGTGCCCGCAACCACCGGGTACTGCGTGCCTGAAAAAGAGACTTTTATACTTACCTGTGGTGAAGTTTCCCGCCGTCCGGCGTCGTTTCCCGCCATCTGGAGCCAATTCCCGCCATCAGACGCCATCTTGGACCGTTTCCCGCCGTCTTCTGCCTTCTTCCCGCCATCCGCAGCTGCTTCCCGCCTTCGGACGCCATCTTCGGGACGCCGCACGGGAAGAAGAGGGGCGTGGACGCCGAAAGCGCGCGAGATCCGAAGCTCCGCCCCACGCTCTGACGCTGCGCAAGGTCCTGGAAGGGAGGAAGAGCGACGCTGACGTCATCGGAGCGCGACGCCAGGTCCTCAACCCCGACGATCGGCTGCGGAGCTGCGGCCTATGAAAGAAGAGCATCGCAAGGTAGGCCATGGTGCACTAGGGGGGAGGAGGATGCCGGATACCGAGGTGAGCTCCACTGCCACAGCCACCGCCAGTGCAACCGCTGCAGCAGTCATGCCATTCACCATGCCCTATATCCCGGGGGCAACCTGGCTACCCCAGTACTCAGGGTAGTCACATACTCTAAATGACTTTAGAGAAAGACTGGATAGCCTCTTCCAGGTGTACCCCCTCACAGAAAAGCAAAAAGTGAGCATCCTGGTGGCCCAATTAATCGGGGCAGCCCAAAGGGAGGTAAAGTCCTGGCCACCTGGGAGGAAGAGGACTGTCAGAGAAATACTAGCCCGGCTGAAAGACACATTTGATACCCGCATCTCAGCCGAAATAAAGCTCAGATTTTACGGGTGTAAACAGCGGGCACATGAGAGTATAAGAGACTATGCTCTAAACCTACAAGAGGCCCTGAGAGCCATTAAGCAGGCAGACCCTGGCAGCGTGGGAAATGAAGATAAGCTGTTGACTGAACAATTTATTGAGGGTCTACTGTGCAATGCCCACCGAACCTAGTTGCGGGCAATGGCCTTACAGGACCCTGACCTGGACTTTGCACAGTTCAAGGACAGAGCCATCCGGGTGCTCCGAGAACCGGCACTAGGTGGCGCTGTGACCCACAGGCGCCCTGCTATCACTTACCACCAGGAGACGGCGCCCTTGTCTTCAGGGCCTGTGGGAGCTGATGCGCAGGCTTTGAACAATAACCCGGCAACAGACCTGCACCATCAGGTCCAAGAGCTGACTAAGAGCGTTGCCACGCTAACCAGAACTGTGCAGTCTTTACAGGTCTCTTCTCCAGGAAAGATCCAGCTGGAATCCGGACCGTAGGACGTCCCGTGGCACCGACTGAGGAGGACCCCACAGGTCAGAGGAAGACCCAGCGGCAGATACAACGAGGACGGACGACCCATCTGCCACCGCTGCAATCAACCTGGACATGTGGCAAGGTACTGTCATTTAAACGGGCACAACCTGGGGTAGAGGGCCAACCCCCAGGCATAAGACCATCAGGCCCATCAAACTGGCGTGATAAATACGTAGGGGGACGTCCAATCTTGCCTGTGGTACTGGATGGCATTCCTATGAGTGCCCTACTAGACACTGGGTCACAGGTGACCACCATCCCGTACGTGCTCTTTAAACAGTACTGGAATGACTCGGACATAACCCGCTACCCAGATGACGACCTGAGTATCATCGCCAGCAATGGTCAGCCCGTGCCGCAGGTGGGATTCAAAGAGGTGATCATTAAGATCGGTAAAGTCGAACTGGCGGCACAAGGACTGATTATAGCGGACATAGACCGTCATGAGAGTCACCCTAGAATAACCTTGGGAACTAATGTGATTGAAAATTGTCTTGCAGAGGTGATTCTCATTTTACAGCAGGTTGCCAAGAACGCCAGTTCCGGCCAGCAGCGTGAGCTCCAAAAAGAGATCCGGGCACTGATGAAGCGGCAAAAGGTGGAACTATCTGGTGGCGAGATAGGTAGCGTGAGAATGTGTGACCCGTTCCCTATTGCCATGCCCCCAAAAAGTGAGATGATGATTTGGTGCCGGGCAGCTATTGGTCTAAGAGGTAGAGACTACCAAGCAATGGTAGAACCCGTCTACTCAGACAGTAGGCCCACCATTTTGACAGCACGGGGGGTGGTCGATGTACGCCATGGGAGGGTGCCCGTTCGCATCATAAATATCGGGGAGAGAGAAGTACACCTGCCCCGGTATGCCACGCTAGCCAAATTGTTCACCATCAACCAGAACTCTGTACAGGCCGTGGAACCCTTTACTCCATCTCAACCAGAGGAAGGTAACGGCTCTAAGAAACCAATGGAGGACTAGTGTCAGCAACTACATTTGGGTACTGACTCCACTCCCTCACACCAGAAACAGGGAGTCTATCGGGTGGTTCGAGAGTACGAGAGAGTGTTTAGTAAACACCCGCTAGACTTCGGGCGAGTAAAGGGGGTAGAACACCACATCCCCACGGGAGACCATCCTCCCATAAAGGAGAGATACCGACCCGTTCCTCTGGCACACTACCAACACGCCAAGGGGATGCTTAGAGACATGAAGGAGGCTGGGGTAATCAGGGACAGCTGTAGCCCCTGGGCAGCTCCACTAGTCTTAGTGAAAAAGAAAGACAACACCATGAGAATGTGTGTAGACTACAGGAAGGTCAACCGTATCACACACAAAGATGCGTACCCGTTACCAAGGATAGAAGAGTCCTTAGCTGAATTAAAATCTGCTAACTTCTTCTATACTTTGGATCTCACTAGCGGGTACTGGCAGGTTCCTGTAGCAGAGGCGGACCGGGAGAAGACCGCATTCACCACCCCGATGGGTCTCAGCGAATTTAACTGTATGCCGTTCGGGCTCTGCAACGCACCAGGAACCTTCCAACGGTTGATGGAATGCTGTCTGGGACACCGGAACTTCGAGACGGTCCTGTTATATCTGGACGATGTCATCGTCTATTCCAAGACCTACGAGGACCACCTGAAACACCTGGCAGAAGTCTTTGAAGCTCTGGGAAACTACGGCCTAAAGGTGAAACCCTCCAAGTGTCACCTTCTGAAACCAAAGGTGCAATACCTGGGACACGTGGTGAGTGCTGACGGAGTGGCTCCTGACCCTGATAAGATCACCGTGATTAAGGACTGGCCAAGACCCTCCAGCATAAAGGAAGTGCGGCAGTTCCTCGGGTTGGTAGGCTACTACCGAAGATTCATTCCCGGTTTCACCAAAATGGCAGCCCCTATGCAGGACCTCCTGATAGGTCAATCTCGGAAAGCCAAAAACCAGAAGCCGCCCTTTAGGTGGGAAAAGCTGGAAGAGGAGTCCTTCTGCCAGCTGAAGATGGCCCTCACGGGGGATGAAATCCTGGCATATCCAGACTACAGCCAGCCATTTATCCTCCACACGAACGCAAGCAACATCGGGCTAGGAGCCGTACTGTCCCAGATCCAGCAAGGGAAAGAACGGGTAATCGCTTACGCCAGCCGAAAGCTACAGCCCACGGAGAGGAACCCTGAGAATTATAGCTCATTCAAGCTGGAGTTCCTGGCAGTAGTGTGGGCAGTGACCGAACGTTTCAAGCATTACCTTGCCTCCTCCAAATTCACCGTGTACACAGATAACAACCCGTTGACACTGTCACGGGTGTGTCACCACGAAGATCGTCACACTTACACAGCCTGACTTCTCGCAGCTGAGTTTTTGGTGCTTTGTGTTTTTCGGCAGTGAGGGAGTTAACTCTCTCTCTCTCTGTGCTAGACGAGGTCCAGCCTCGCCCAGCTGCAATCAATTTTGCTGTTGTGGGACTCTTTCAAATGCCTGCCGGTCTGTTAGGGAAGTGTCAGTGAAAGCATTTCATGCAGACTAACAGAGCGGATCGTGGTATTTGGAGTTTCAGAGCTAAGTGTATTTGGAGTGTTTTTTCCCTTCCTCGCTTTATCATTTATCTCCTTTCCCGTTGGTGTTCCCTCTGTTGTAGTTGTGTAGTTTTTGTATGCAAGGTGGTTTTGGTTTTACCCTTGTACTGTCTCGTTCGTCTAAGTACTGAGTGTGGGCATATTATTACCTGTCCCCTTTTGTTGTGATCAGGGGTCCTTCTCAGGACTAGATTACTTAGGTGCAGGGATCCTCAGGAGGTAGAGGTTACGCTGGCGGCCTGGACCTCTGTACCTTTAACAGTACCTCCAGGTAGAGGGATTAGTCAGGGCCCCAGCTTAGGGTCAGCTTAGGCCCCCTACCTCCAGTACACAGAGACAGCGTGACATTTTCACCGACCACTTACTGTAGATTTTCTCCAGCTACCATGGATCCAGTAGTCGGTCTAGCTCGGCAGTTGCAGAGTTTGTCTATGGAGCTGGCGGACGTTAGGTCCAAGGTTTTGAATCCTCAAGAGCAAGCCGGACCAGAACCTAAAGTAGCTCTCCCTGACAGGTTCACTGGGGGGCGGGACAAGTTTTTTGTTTTCCGGGAGGCGTGCAAGTTGTACTTTCGGCTGCGGCCTCGGTCATCGGGGAGTGAAGAACAAAGGGTGGGAATTGTCATCTCGCTCCTACAAGGGGACCCACAATCTTGGGCGTTCTCTCTTCCCCCGGGCTCCCCGGCTCTCCAGTCAGTGGATAGGTTTTTTGCTGCTCTGGGTCTTGTATCTGATGACCCGGATCGGATCTCCCTTGCTGAATCTAAGTTACATAGGATCCAGCAGGGAGATTGTCCGGCGGAGGAATTCTGTTCGGAGTTCCGTAGGTGGGCCACTGACACCCAGTGGAATGACCCGGCTCTTAGGAGCCAGTTTTGTCAAGGTTTATCCGACAAATTGCAGGATGTGTTGGCACAGTATTACTCTCCCGCGTCACTGGAAGCCGCTATGGCCCTTGCTATTCGCATTGACAGACGGCTTCGGGAGAGGTGCGGGATAACTCCACCCCCTGTGATGACTCCACCTCCTACAAGGTCCCCTCATATGGTGGTTCCCCTGGTCAGTCCAGAGGAGCCTATGCAATTAGGAGGGGCATCATTTCGGGGGAGGGGACCGGTGGTGCGCCATAAGACAGGAAGGTGTTTCTTCTGCGGGAGAAAGGGACATTTTATTGGGGGGTGTCCATCCCGTCCCTTGCAGTGTGAAGAGTCGTCGGAAAACTGTTGATCCCAGGTTGTGTGGTGGACGGCAATCTGGGAGTAGGTATTTCGTCCCTAGGTTCGTCTCAGTTTCTCGTTCCGGCGGAGGTGGTGGTGGGTACGAGAACTGAGAAGATATCTGTTCTTCTGGATAGTGGGGCCGGGGTTAATCTGGTGGACGCTCGGTTTGCCCGGGTTCAAGGTATGCGATTGAGTGAGTTGGCTAAACCCATCCCCATATTCTCGATCGATGCCAGGCCTCTCGGTCAGGGAAGTTTTTTTGCAAGCTGTGCATAACGTAAAACTTCAAGTGGGGGCGATACATAAAGAACTGATGTCTTGCTACGTGTTGGAGGGTCTTCCCACTCCTATAGTGTTGGGCCTTCCTTGGTGAACTAAGCATAACCCTGTTATTAATTGGCAATCCAGAGAGATAAGCCAATGGAGTAAATTCTGTAATAAAAACTGCATGAATACGGTCATCGGTGCGGTTACTCCTAGGGTCTTACCTCCATTTCTGGTGGACTTTGAGGATGTATTCTCGGAGAAAGGGTGTCAGGAACTACCTCCTCATCGCGAGTATGACTGTTCTGTAAAACTGCTCCCTGAGGCCAAGTTACCTAAAGTTAGGTTGTATAACATTTCTGGTCCTGAGAGGCAGGCCATGAAGGATTATATTTCAGAAAGTCTGGCTAAGGGGCATATTAGACCTTCATCTTCACCGGTGGCCGCGGGGTTCTTCTTTGTTAAGAAGAAAGATGGAGGCCTACGCCCTTGCCTGGATTTCCGTGAACTTAATCGGATTACGGTCCGAGATCCGTATCCGCTCCCACTTATTCCCGATCTCTTTAAACAGATCGTGGGCGCCAAATGGTTCTCTAAGTTGGATCTCAGGGGGGCGTACAATCTGATTAGGATGAAGGAGGGGGATGAGTGGAAGACGGCGTTTAACACTCCGGAGGGGCATTATGAGAACCTTGTCATGCCATTCGGTCTGACTAATGCCCCGGCGGTGTTCCAGCACTTTGTTAATGACATTTTTCGCCGCCTGGTGGGACAGTTTGTTGTCATATATCTGGATGATATCTTAATTTACTCGCCGTATCAGGTGTTTCATCAGGAGCACGTTAGGCAGGTGTTACAGATCTTGCGGGATAATAAACTGTATGCCAAATGGGAAAAGTGTGTGTTCGCCGTACAGGAACTCCAGTTTTTAGGCTTCCTGGTTTCAGCGTCCGGTTTTCGAATCTACCCTGGGAAAGTGCGGGCAGTTCCTGAGTGGGATCGGCCAGAGAATCTTAAGGCACTACAACATTTCCTGGGGTTTGCTAATTATTACCGGAAGTTCATTCGTAATTAGTGTTGAGCCACCCCCGTAGTGTTCGAGTTCGGTTCGGTTTGTCGAACACCCGTGTGTTCGCCGAACTGTTCGCCGAACTGTTCGTCGAACACCTTCGAACACCGTTAAAACCAATGGCAGGCAAACAAAAACACATAGAAACACATAGAAAACACCTTCAACGGTGTCCAAAAGCTGACAAACTGCTCAGAAGACACAACTAACACATGGAAAAGTGACAAGTACATATAGTCATGCGAAAAGAAAAGAGGTGGAGGAGTAAAAGGAGGGGTAGACACAGATATAGGCATGTCATGCCCTTCTAAAATCCAAAAAGTGAGAAGCCGACACGTTCAGTCCGCTCCTGCCCGTGCCACCTCCGTGACACCGGGTTTGTGCCAGAGCCGCGGTGAACCCTGACAGCCAGCCCCCCTCTCCCAATACTGGTGCCTGTCCGCTGGTGGGTCGAGCGAGCACCCCTGTGGTGGAGGCAGCTCTAAGCTTTTTAATTTAAATTGTCTCTCTAATTTGAATGAATACACTTTAAATCCATTTACAAGGATCTATTGGAGGGCAAGTCTCATGCCAGCAGCCGCGTAATTCCAGCTCCAGTAGCGTCCACTAAAGCTGCTGCAGTTAAAAAGCTTTTATAAGGATCGAGCTTGGCTGTCCACCGCAAGGCATCCTACTGCCAGTCCCAGCCCCTATGCCTTGGGGTGCCTCCTGATGCTCTTCACTGAGTATCCCGTGGTCCCGAAGCATTTCCTTTGAAAAAATTAAGTGTCCAAACTACAGGTTGCTTAACAGCCGGGATAATCCGCTGACTAGCAGACACTGCTACTAGGCACAAAGTATTTCCTGGGCTAGATGCAGTTAAAAATTTGTAATTAGATACTCTCATTGGATGCTGAGAAAGCATTCCATAGAGTCTCCTGGCACGCCATATATGATTCTCTTAAAAAGCTTGGGGTAGGGGTCTAGGGGACCCTTTTATAGCCAAAATCACGGCCCTGTATCACAATACGTCACCTAGGCTGAAGATAAATGGAACTGTAGCACCCTGAGGGCTCGGTTGCTACAGTGGTATTGCACCTCACCCAGAGGTGTGATATCTCACTCTCAGGTAAGGATGGAGTGTGGATCAGGACCCGACACCTGCATGCATTACACCACATTGCCGTGGGGCAGGGCGACCAATATGCCTCTGAGATGGGCACGACAGTCCCTGTCCCTGGCTCGAGTGGGGGGAGGGAACACTGAGGAAGGGGAACCCTGTAGTGCAGGAGCAGGGAGGAAGCAGTTCCTGGGTGCATTGAGAAGGGAGTATAAAAGGTGGGCACCATCTTAGTTCAGTGCAGAGAAGTCTGAGCAGAAGTGGCAGGGAGCAGGGGCTCTGCATGAGCTCTGCTCCGGAGGCGGGCCTAGTAACAGAGGCCCAGGCCTTGAAGAGGGAGAAGGAAGGAAGAGGAGCGGAGAAGGCTCCAGGAACGAGGAATGAAGGGATCCCAGGGGTGCGGACGGGCGAGTCGCCACCGCACGGCCGAATCCACCTGCGTGGAGGGGTCAGGCCAAAGGGGGAGACCGGTCCCCGAAACTAGTGGAGGCAGGAAACGACCCTCAGCTAGAAACCGGAGGCTGTGACATTTCATGTGGCGCAGCCCCTCGCTACACCCGCTAGGAAGGCATCACATAGGGTCAGGGAAACTGGCGCCAAGTTTACCAAGAGGAGGCCCGAGGCAGCCGGACAGAAGGGTTGGTAAGAAAGGCCAGACAAAGGACACACAAAGGGGGTACTGTGAAGCACTCCAAAGTTATCTGGGAGTTGTCTGAGCCCCTCACCTGATGAGCACAGTACGACGTGGGCAGCCGTTACCTGCAGACGTGGTGTGGATAATAAGAACTGTGAGTAAAGGCCCTGGACTGCATCACTGACTCAGTGTCGTTACTGCTGCTGCCCTGCACCATCACCCCCATCCTCCGCATACACTGCCCTGAGGCTATACTCCTCCCGTGGGGAGTTATGCTACGCTCTGCTGCACCCACAACACCAGCCTCAGCGGTCTGCCCTGCAGCGGCGGTTCACTCTGACCGCAATCCACGGGTGGCGTAGTCGGACATTTAAACATCAAAACCACATAAATAGTTCCGCCACTGGTTTGACCACCCTGAGCCACGGAACCGGGTCACCGCCACGAAGACTACAACCACCAGCATCCACCAAAAAGGGTCCGGCTCCGGGTGTCCCAAGGCCCAGGGGGTGCATCAGAACATTTTCATCACCTTTCACAATCACCAATGGGACAAGGCAGGGATGTCCTCTGTCCCCTCTCTTATACATCCTAGTGACGGAGCACCTGCTCTCATCAATTCGCCATAACCCCAATATTAGGTGGATTGAGGTGGGAGGCACCGAGTACAAGTGCTCTCTATTTGCTGATGATGTCCTAGTATATATCACTCAATCACATATATCCATCCATGCTGTTATGGCTGAAATAGATCACTTTGTTACATGGTCAAATTTTAAAATCAATGCAGCGAAGTCTGAGGCCCTCGATGTCTCCCTCCCCAAATCCATATAGGATTCCATCCAGTCCAACTTTCCCTTTGCCTGGCCCTCACAGGGTATCAAATACTTAGGAATTCCTATTCATAGAGACCTCTCCCATCTATGTTATCTTAATTTTGGGCCCTTTACTGAACAACTCCATACAGACCACGGTTGGCAAGTTAGAACTGTAAGATTCACTACGTGAACCACTGGTGTTTTGTGGAAAAGCACATGTACACTGTGTTCCAAATTATTATGCAAAAAGTGTTTAGGAGTGATAAGGGAAGAATTTGTTTGTTTGTCAGTTAAACTCATTGATGGTGATGTGTGTCAGGGCTCTTTATATCACTGTAAGCAATTGCAGACACCTGTGCTAATTAGTTTGGCAGGTGTGTCCAATGAAAGGCAAGACTACTTAAGAAGGCTGTCTCACATTATTAAGCAGCCTACATTTTCTGCCAAAATGGGAAAGAAAAAGGATGTGTTGGCTGCTGAGAAGCAACAAATTGTGGAGTGTTTAGGTCAAGGCATGACTACAATCAACATTGTGCGATGATCAGGATGAAGTGTCTTGGCAATCAAGAAGTATGTAGCTGATTCACAGTACACACGTGTGCGTGCTGATAAGGGCAAATTGAGGACTCTTTCCTACAGGCAATTACGTCAGGTTAAAAGAGCAGCGGCAAAAAAGCCTTGTCATAGCAGCAGACAAGTTTTTGAAGCTGCTGGTGCCTCCAACGTCCCCCGAACAACAAGATGCAGGGTCCTTCAGAGGTTTGCAGCTGTGCATACGCCATCCTGTCGACTGTTAAAGACGGGAGGGGATCTCACTTCTTCTCAGGTAGACAAAAGAGATTACCTATATAGATTTCCTATAGGAATGACGCTTCAAATAAGACACTCACTACAGACTGTCTCAAGAGAATGATTCTGTTTATTTTAAGATGTAATATAATTATATACCCCAATCAACGTGGGTTGTGCTTTGATACATGCGTATGAGATGATGTAAGTAATATGTTATCTTTGGCGCAGAATAATTAAATAACAGGTGCTTGTCAATACATCTGCAGGATATTCATGATGTATGATACTCCCAACATCCTTTCTCACTGATAGTACTGAATACAGTCCAGGTCATGGTGAACTTAGGGAGTTTCCTGGTGGTGATATATTGGGACTTTATTTTGTGTACAGACATAGGACAAGTATGATAATTATAAACCAATGAGCCAATTCTTATAAAGGTCATGAGAACACTACAAGAAAATAGAACAAACAAAAGTATTGCTAAATAAGGATTATCTAACTGAAAAACAAGTCTTCTTAAAGGCAATGATTCGAAGCTGACCCATTATTTTAACACGACCTCCTCAATCCACTTCACACAAGCAGAAATGGCACCAGTGGGCCAAACATTACATGAAGACTGATTTCAAAACTGTTTTGTTCACGGATGAGTGCCGTGCAGCGCTCGATGGTCCAGATGGATGGAGTGGAGGATGGCTGGTTGATGGACACCCCATGCAAACACGGCTACAGCGCCAACAAGGAGGAGGTGGAGTAATGTTTTGGGCTGGAATCATGGGGAGAGAGATTGTCGGCCCCTTTAGGATCCCTGAAGGCGCTAAAGATGAACTCCATAATGTATGTGGATTTTCTCAAACAGCACTTCCTGCCATGGTTCAAGAAGAAGAACCGTGTATTTCACAGCAAGATCATTTTTTTGCATGATAATGCACCATCTCATGCTGCACATAAAACATCTGCATCTCTGGCTGATATGGGCATAAAAGGGGACAAACTTATGGTGTGACCCCCATTCTCCCCTGACCTCTATCCCATTCAGAACCTCTGGAGCATCATCAAAATGAGTGTCTATGATGGCGGGAGGCAGTTCACATCTAAGCAACAGCTCTGGGAGGGTATTCTGTCCTCATGCAAAACAATTGAAGCAGAAACCATCCAAAACCTGACAAATTCAATGGACGAGAGAGTTCAGAAGCTCCTTTCAAACAAGGGGTCCTATGTGAAAATGTAACATCACCTACAATAAAGTTTTGAATTGAAAACTGTTTGATTTCAGTTTCTAATAACCTGCTAATGCTTATAATTTCAAAAATGACCATTTTTTTGGTCTTTATTAAAATGAAAAGGTTGATCAAAAAGTTTGGGGGATCTAAGGGTGTGGCAACCCAGTAGTCATGATTACTTCGAATTCTGACAATATGAGGGTCATGTTGCAGGTAGTGCAGCAAGAAGGAACTTATGTGTCTTGCGCATCTCGGAGCCCCAAAATTATTTTCCGGGCTAGATGCAGCTAAAAATTATTAATAATTTTAAATCTGGTGGAGCTTAGTATAGATGGCCTATTAGGATCAGTGCTGCACACTGCTACAAAGCCCAAATTATTTTCCAGTCAAGATACAGATAAACATGATTAGTAATTTTAAATCTGGTGGAGCTTATTATAGATGGCCTAATAGAATCAGTGCTGCACACTGCTACAAAGCCCAATTTATTTTCCAGCCAAGATACAGATAAACATGATTAGTAATTTGAAAGCTTAACACGGTTGGTAGGGTGATTTTAACCAATCATCAAGCTTTTACTCTCCCCAGTATGATACAGGGGTAGAAAAGTCGTTTCGGATCCATGATTTGTTCATCTTTATGAACGTGAGTCTGTCTACATTATCAGTGGAGAGCCGCGTGCGATTATCTGTCAGCACACCACCAGCAGCGCTGAACACACGTTCAGACAGAACGCTGGCTGCGGGGCATGACAAGATCTCCAAGGCGTAAGTGGCTAGCTCCGGCCATTTATCCAGATTGGAAGCCCAAAAAGAGCAAGGGTCCAGTGACACAGTCATGGCTTCAATGTTTACTTGGAGATACTCCTGTACCATCGTCTCTAGGCGTTGACTATGTGTCAGACTTCTTGTCTCCTGTGGCCTTGCAAAGGATGGGCTAAAAAAGTGGTGAAATGATTCCGCAAAATTGATGTTACCAGCAGATACTGTGGTTCTGTTACGGTTTGAGTGCTGAACACTTGACGGTCCCACGGTTGGCAAGTTGGAACTGTGAGATTCACTACGTGCACCACTGGTGTTTTGTGGAAAAGCACATGTAAGATTCTGCAACAGTCTCTGCTGATACTCCTGCATGCGTGCATCCCTTTCTATGGCAGGAATAATTTCTGCAAATTTACTTTTGTACCGGGGATCTAACAGTGTGGCAACCCATTAGTCAGGATTATTTCTAATTCTCACAATTCGACCTGGGCTCCTGCACCTTCCTCACTAGTTTGACTGCAACCATGCGCCCTGGTAAAACCATCTCCCCCACCCTCACATGCCTGCCGCCTTGGTGCTGCCGACCGTCTGGACCTTGCAGATGTTAGCCCTTCCGCATACAACTCCTCCTCTACTTCCTCCAACTCCTCTTGTACCACCACCTGACTCCGAATTCTGTTTAACATGTGCTCCAGCATGTAAATCACCAGAATAGTCATGCTGATAATGGCATCGTCAGCACTAAACATCTTCGTCGCCATTTCAAAACTGTGCAGAAGGGTGCATAGGTCCCTGATCTGAGACCACTCCTCCAGCGTGATTTGCCCCACCTCTGGATCTCGTTGGCCCAGGCTATACGTCAGAACGTATTGCACCAGGGCTTGTCGGTTCTGCCACAGTCGCTGCAAAATGTGCAGAGTTGAATTTCACCAGGTAGGCACATCGCATTTTAGCCGGTGAAGTGGCAGGCCCAACGACTTCTGTAGAGATGTAAGTCGCTGAGCTGCGGGATGCGAACGGCGGTAGTGAGCACACAGCGACCGTGCCCTCTGCAGAAGGCCATCTAGTCTGGGATAGTGGGCTAAAAATTGCTGGACAACAAGGTTCAACACGTGAGCCATACATGGCACGTGTGTGACATTGCCCCGGCGAAGGGCCGCACCCAGGTTTGCAGCATTGTCGCACACGGCCTTCCCTGGTTTCAGGTCCAGTGGAGACAACCATTCATGAAATTGGTTCTCCAGAGCTGACCACAACTCCTCAGCTGTGTGACTCACATTTCCCAGACATTTCAAAGTAAAAACCGCCTGATGACGTTGAGCCCTACTGCCAGCATAGTAAGGAGGTGTGCAGGATCCCTTCTGCGCAGTTAGAAAGCTTGTGGCATGACCAGACAGGCTTTGGGTGCAGGTTGAAGACCGAGAGGAGGTTGAGGAGGCAGAAGCAGTGGAGGAACTTTGACATAAAGAGGATTGACGCACAACTCATGGGGACGGCAAGACTTGGACAGCAGCCCCTTGTCCTGCTGTCACCATAGTTACCCAGTGCCCAGTCAGCGACATGTAACGCCCCTGTCCATGCCTACTCGTCCAAGTGTCTGTGGTGAAATGCACCCTGTCACACACAGAGTTTCTCAAAGAAGCGGTGATGTTGTGTGCGACATGCTGGTGGAGCGCAAGCACACCTTTCTTTGAGAAGTAGTGCCGACTGGGCATCTGGTACTGGGGCACTGCGACGGACATAAGGTCTCGAAAATCCTCTGTGTCCACCAGGCGGAAAGGCAGCATTTCTGTAGCCAAGAGCTTGCAGATGGTGAAATTCAACCTCTTAGCTTTCTCATGGCTAGGAGGAAATGGTCTTTTACTTGTCCACATCTGAGGGACCGAGGGCTGGCTATTGTGCTTAGACGGGGTTGATAAGGGTGTCCCCGGCAAACTGCCCGTCTGTGAGGAAGATGCAGGCGGACATGTTAGGTTGCCTTGATCCAAAGGTGGTGCTATCGATGTCGGACAGCGCTCAACACCAGCTGGTGTTACCACCTCCAAAGAAAATGATGACCTGCCAATCACGCTGGCTGTTGCGGGTAAAGAGGTGGCAGGTCTGCGCCCCAAAACAGGTGTGACTGCTGTCCCCCCAGTCACAGAGGATGAAGAGGCCGCGGATGCACAAGATATGGCAGACGGTGGTTGGCCCGGCCGGCTAGGCCGCATTGTAGCACACTGAGCTTCCCACTGCAACTTATGCTTCATGTCCATGTGCCGGTTCATGCATGAAGTACTCAAACTATGTATTTTTTGGCCTCTACTTAGCTTTTGCTGACAAATGTTACAGATAACACGAGTTGGGTCATCTTTATCGATCTGAAAAAATGCCCAGGCTATGCAAGGCTTAGCACCCATGCGACCTGTAGAGCCACCACGACTTGTTGTGAGAGGCAGAGTTGTGTTTGAGGATGCAGTTGTTGACGTGCTTCCAGTACTACGTCTCTGTCCAGGAAGGCGCAACCTGACCTCGTCGTCACTAGCATCTTCCTCCACCTCCTCTGCTGACCTCATCTCTTGGCTGACTGTGACTCATACTCAGACGGGCAGCTGGAAATTTGGGAGCTGTGAGGAAGCAAGTGCGATTGGGGTGACACCTTTGAGGACTGGAGTATTTGTGATGTTGAAGTTGATGTGGAGGAGAGCCCACTTAAATAAGCACTTGATATCCGTTGAAGCACCTGCTCTTTTTGTGCCTCATCTGGAATTTGTAGCGATTGGCGTGGCCGTAAGAAAGGGATCTTATCACATTGTCCGCTAAAAGAAGTAGACATTTTAGTTTGGCTGGAAGATGGTCTTTCTTCTGCAGATGTTACTGTTGCTTTAACACCTACCCCAAGGACACAACCTTTTTTCCCCTTCCCAACACTCCTATTCCCCTTTCCACCAGCATCAGGCCTTTTTCCACTCATATTGGTGGTTAACTAATTCACAACTCTGGAGTTGTTTGCACAAAAAAACAATGGATGGGAACCGAGCAGAGCTGAGTGGCCAAACTGTAGTATTAGGCCAAAACTATTGGCTGGGTTAGATGCAGAAAAAAATTATATTCAATTTGCAACCTGATGGAGGTTAGTATAGATGGACTAATAGTACAAGTCCCACACACAGCTAGAAGCCCAAATATTTTTTCAGAGGTAGAAGCAGAAAAAAATTGTATTCAGTTTGCAACCTGATTGAGGTCAGTATAGATGGACTAATAGAACAAGTCCTACACACAGCTAGAAGCCCAAATATTTTTTCAGAGGTAGATGCAGAAAAAAATTATATTCAGTTTGCAACCTGATGGAGGTCAGTATAGATGGACTAAAAGAACAAATCCCACACACAGCTAGAAGCCCAAATATTTTTTCAGAGGTAGATGCAGAAAAAAAATATATTCAGTTTGCAACCTGATGGAGGTCAGTATAGATGGACTAATAGAGAAAGTCCCACACACTGCTAGAAGGCCAAATATTTTTTCAGAGCTAGATGCTGACAAAAAATTATTTTGAATTTGCAACCTGATGGAGGTCAGTATAGGTGGACTAATAGAACAAGTCCCATACACTGCTAGAAGGCCAAATATTTTTTCAGAGGTAGATGCAGAAAAAAGATATATTCAGTTTGCAACCTGATGGAGGTCTGTATAGATGGATTAATAGAACAAATCCCACACACAGCTAGAAGCCCAATATTTTTTCAGAGGTAGATGCAGAAAAAAAATATATTCAGTTTGCAACCTGATGGAGGTCAGTATAGATGGACTAATAGAGAAAGTTCCACATACTGCTAGAAGGCCAAATATTTTTTCAGAGCTAGATGCAGATATAAATTATTTTTAATTTGCAACCTGATGGAGATCAGTATAGATGGACTAATAGAGAAAGTCCCACACACTGCTAGAAGGCCAAATATTTTTTCAGAGCTAGATGCAGAAAAAAATGATATTCAGTTTGCAACCTGATGGAGGTCAGTATAGATGGACTAATAGAGAAAGTCCCACACACTGTTAGAAGGCCAAATATTTTTTCAGAGCTAGATGCAGACAAAAAATTATTTTTAATTTGCAACCTGATGGAGGTCAAAATAGATGGACTAATAGAGAAAGTCCCACACACAGCTAGAAGGCCAAATATTTTTTCAGAGGTAGATGCAGATAAAAATTATTTTTAATTTGCAGCCTGATGGAGGTCAGTTTAGATGGACTAATAGAGAAAGTCCCACACACAGCTAGAAGGCCAAATATTTTTTCAGAGGTAGATGCAGATAAAAATTATTTTTAATTTGCAGCCTGATGGAGGTCAGTATAGATGGACTAATAGAGAAAGTCCCACACACTGCTAGAAGGCCAAATATTTTTTCAGAGCTAGATGCAGATATAAATTATTTTTAATTTGCAACCTGATGGAGGTCAGTATAGATGGACTAATAGAGAAAGTCCCACACAATGTGTAGCGTCGGCGTCCCTGCCCTCTGCTAGGCAGGGACGCTGTTCCCCTCACCTCTCTGCTCCGAGCCCGGCGTCCTCCTCCCGCTCTGCTGGCAGCGTGCGCTCCTTCCTGGCCATTGTGCTTAGGGCGCGCGCGCGCTCCCTCCCTCTTAAAGGGGCCGCGCGCGCCGTCCTAAGGAGTCCCTGGCCAATGGCCGGAGGACTTCATCATATATAAGGCACCTCCTCCAAAATGGAGGTGCCCGAGCAATGTTGTTGCACTGTTCACTACTCTGCTTCAGCCCTCAGGTCCCGTTGCCAGTTACCTGTCAGTTACCTGCCTGATTCCTGCCAGAGTCCTGCCAGTTTGCTGTCTGCTTCCTGCCTGTTATTCCTGCTACCTGCCTGCTTGCCAGAGGTCCGACGGTCTGCCTTACTACACCTGTCAGTCTGTCTAAGGACCAGCCTGCCCGCTCACCTGGGAGCGCACATCAGCTACCTGCCTGCTTGCCAGAGGTCCGACGGTCAGCCCTACTACTCCTGTCTGTCTGTCTATGGACCAGCTTGCCCGCTCACCTGGGAGCGCACTCCTGCTACCTGCCTGCTAGCCTTCCTGGAGGCTCCGCCGTCACGTGCTGTGACCACCTGCCATTCCAGAGACTCCTGCCCGCTCACCTGGGAGCGCACGCCTGTTACCTGCCCGCTAGCCTACCTGGAGGCTCCGCCGTCACGTGCTGTGACCACCTGCCATTCCAGAGACTCTCGCTTGCTCACCTGGGAGCATACATCAACCATCTTCCTGCTAGCCTACCTGGAGGCTCTGCCATCACAGGTCGTACCTACCCTTTACCCAGAGACTGCCCCGGTCACTTGCCGTGACCTCCTGCCCGTTCATTCAGAGACTGCCCCGGTCACTTGCCGTGACCTCCTGCCCGTTCATTCAGAGACTGCCCCGGTCACTTGCCGTGACCTCCTGCCCGTTCATTCAGAGACTGCCCCGGTCACTTGCCGTGACCTTCTGCCCGTTCATTCAGAGACTGCCCCGGTCACTTGCCGTGACCTCCAGCCCGTTCACTCAGAGACTGTCCCGGTCACCTGCTGTGACTGCCTGCCCTTGTATAGTAGCTCAGAGGTTCCGCCTCCCAGACCCGTTACAGTTTGCTCGGGCCATGGAACCCGGTGGCACCCAAGCTCCCTCGCTCTCGGACCTGTGTCATGAACTGTCCCGTCAAAGGTCCCAACAGGAGTCCATCCTGGGTCACCTGCGGAATGTCAATACTCGTCTGGACACTCTGACTGCTCCACCAGCAACCTCCGCCAGTGCCATGTCTCGCAATCCGGCAGCTCCGCTGCCCACTAATACCATGATATCCTACCCCGGACCCCGGCTTTCTGCACCTCCTCGCTTCGGAGGCGACTCCGCCCAGGCTCGGGGCTTCATAAATCAGTGCACCCTGCACTTTGAACTATTGTCCCACCAGTTTAACTCCGACCGAGCCAAAATTGCATTCATCATGTCCCATCTCACCGGGGAGGCCCTGGCCTGGCTAAATCCTCTATCGGAGAGAGGAGACCCCCTGGTGTCCAACTTGCCTGCTTTCCTCACGGATTTCCGGAAAGTCTTTGACGAACCCGGACGGAAGACCTCATCCGCATCATCACTGCTACGCCTCCGTCAGGAAAGTCTCACCGTGGGCCAATACGCCATACGATTCCGTACCCTTGCCTCGGAGCTGGCCTGGGATAACGACGCTCTGGTATCCGTCTTCTGGGAGGGTCTGTCCGGCCGTATTAAAGATGAACTTGCCAGTCGGGACATTCCTACCACTCTCGATGACTTAATAACTCTTGCCACCCGGATTGACCTACGGTTCCAGGAGCGTGCCAGAGAGGTCACCCGTGAGAGGAGGTTACCACGTCTAGCTCCTACTTTTCAGAAACCCGTCACTCCCTCCGTCTCTACCCAGGTACACTCTCCTGAGCCTATGCAGGTCGACCAGACCAAGATGGTCAAAACCCGTCAGGACTTACGCCGTGCCGAGGGGAGCTGCTTCTACTGTGGCAGTAAGGAGCACCGGATCCGTGCCTGCCCGGAGAGGTCGGGAAACGCCTGTGTCTAGGTTCGCTCAGAGAGGTCGACCTAGACAAGAATAAATCCTCTCCATCTCTGCTACTGTCAGTCTCAATCATCTGCGGGGAGAACCGTTATTTCGAACTAGCCCAACTTGACTCTGGAGCAGCCGGGAATCTTATTTCACAGTCCCTGGTAGAAAAATACCACATTCCCACCAAACCTCTGCCTACACCATTATCTGTCGCTGCTGTGGATGGGGGCCTCTTACCACGTCCCATCCAACTCATCACCGAATCCATAACCCTGCAGGTGGGAATGCTGCATTCTGAGAGTATCTCTTTTCATGTTCTGCCTGGACTCTCTCACGCCCTCTTACTAGGTCTACCTTGGCTCCAGAGACATGCACCCGTGCTTGACTGGCAGACCAGAGAAGTCCTTCGCTGGGGACAGGACTGTCATAAGACTTGTTTGGTTCCTGTTCATCCCGTCCGTCCTTCTCCTACCCCAACTAATCTACCTGGACTTCCGATTCCCTATTGGTCATTTGCTGATGTCTTTAATAAAAAGGAGGCAGAGACATTACCCCCTCATAGACCATACGACTGTCCTATCGACCTGTTACCCGGTACTACTCCTCCCCGTGGGCGCATTTACCCATTGTCCGCTGCTGAGACCCGGTCGATGTCCGAATATATTGAGGAGAATTTGGCCAGGGGATTCATCCGGAAATCTACCTCCCCGGCGGGAGCAGGCTTCTTCTTCGTAAAAAAGAAGGACGGCTCTCTCCGTCCCTGTATTGACTATAGAGGCCTTAACCAGATCACGTTGAAGAATAAGTACCCCCTTCCGCTCATTCCAGAATTATTTGATCGCCTGAGGGGGGCTAGAGTCTTCACCAAACTTGACATCCGTGGGGCGTACAACCTGGTCCGTATCCGTCAAGGGGATGAATGGAAGACTGCATTCAACACCCGGGACGGCCACTATGAATATCTGGTAATGCCCTTTGGTCTCTGTAACGCTCCTGCCGTCTTTCAAGAGTTGGTCAATGACATCTTCCGGGACCTTCTCTACTTCTGCGTTGTGGTGTACCTGGACGACATCTTGGTCTTCTCTCCGGATCTCCAGACTCACCGGAGGGACGTTCGTCAGGTCCTGCTCAGGCTCAGGCAGAATCACCTCTTCACTAAATATGAGAAGTGCCTCTTTGAGCAGACCTCGCTTCCGTTTTTGGGCTACATTATTTCTCAGACCGGCCTACGAATGGATCCAGAGAAACTGTCTGCCATCGAGAAATGGCCCCGACCGGAGGGGTTGAAGGCCATTCAGCGGTTCCTGGGCTTCGCCAACTACTACAGCCTCTTCATACCACACTTCTCTTCCCGGACTGCCCCAATTTCCGCGCTCACCCGTAAGGGTACTAACCCCAAAGAGTGGCCGCCCGAAGCAGAGGAGGCCTTTCTTTCCTTAAAACAGGCCTTCTCTTCCGCCCCGGTGCTGCATCGTCCGGATGGCAACAAGCAGTTCTTCCTGGAGGTTGACGCTTCCTCCTCTGGAGCCGGAGCTGTACTTACTCAAAAATCATCTTCCGGGAGGATGGTAACTTGCGGCTTCTTCTCCAAACTCTTCTCCTCTTCTGAGCGCAATTATTCCATAGGAGACCGAGAGTTATTGGCCATCAAGCTGGCATTGGAGGAGTGGCGTTACCTGCTCGAGGGGGCTCTTCATCCGGTAATAATTTACACTGACCACAAGAACTTGGCTTATCTCCAGCATGCCCAGAGACTTAACCCGCGCCAAGCCCGGTGGTCCTTGTTTTTTGCTCGCTTTGATTTCGTTCTACATTTTCGCCCGGCTGACAAGAACATCAAAGCGGACGCCTTGTCCCGATCCTTTCTGGTATCTGACCTCGAGGAAGAACCTAAACATATCATCGATCCCGCCAGAGTAATGCAGGTGGCTCCCGTGAGTCTAAATCGTCTTCCTCCTGGTAAAACGTTCGTATCGGTTCCTGATCGGGAGAAGATCCTACACTGGGGTCATTCGTCTAAACTAGCTGGCCACTCTGGTCAGAAAAAGACCCTCCAGCTTATTACCCGGCACTACTGGTGGCCTAACCTGCACAAGGATGTAATAGACTTTGTTTCTGCCTGTGTGTCCTGCGCCCGCAACAAAGTTCCGAGACACCTGCCAGCCGGTCGCCTCCTTCCTCTGCCAGTACCTGCTGCCCCCTGGCAGCATATAGCGATGGACTTCATAACTGATCTGCCCGTTTCTGCCGGTTGTACGGTCATTTGGGTGGTCGCTGACCGCTTTTCCAAGATGGCTCACTTCATTCCCCTGCCAGGCCTCCCGTCTGCACCTGAGCTGGCTAAAGACTTTATCCGCCACATCTTCCGTCTTCATGGCCTGCCCCGTCACATCGTGTCGGATCGTGGGGTACAGTTCACTTCTCGTTTCTGGAGAGCCACTTGTAAATTGCTAGACGTCACCCTGGACTTCTCCTCCGCTTACCACCCACAGTCTAATGGTCAAGTGGAGCGGATCAATCAGAACCTGACCAGTTACCTCCGGCACTTCGTTAATGCCCACCATTCTGACTGGGTGGATCTCCTGCCATGGGCCGAATTCTCGTACAACAATCACGAGAGCGAATCTTCCTCCAAATCCCCGTTTTTTGTAGTCTTCGGTCAACATCCTCGGATCCCGTTTCCCGTCTCCACCTCGGTGGACAATCCGGCTGCGGAATCTCTTGTTAACAAATTTTCCTCCATATGGGAGAGTACCCGGTCCGCACTCCTTCTGTTATCCGACCGTATGAAAAGACATGCAGACAAAAAAGTCTGGATCCTCCTCAATTCCGTCCTGGGGATAAAGTCTGGCTCTCGTCCAAGTATGTCCGGCTCAAGATTCCTTCCTATAAGTTAGGGCCTCGGTTCATCGGTCCTCTGGAGGTCATCAGTCAGATCAACCCGGTGGCCTATAAATTGAAACTCCCGGCCAACTTGCGGATCCCTAACTCCTTCCATGTATCTCTCCTCAAACCCGTGGTACTTAACTCTTTCTCCAAGTCTACAGGTACGCCTCCTGCTCCGGTTTCCGCTGAAAACGAATTTGAGGTAGAGAACATTCTGGCCACCAAAAGGGTAAGAGGGAAGACCTTTTTTCTAGTAGATTGGAAGGGGTTTGGTCCTGAAGAGAGAACATGGGAGCCCCGGGAGAACATCCATGCCCCTCTCATCCTTGCTAAATTTCTGTCTGGCCTAAAAAAGGGGGGGCCTAAAGGGGGGGGTACTGTAGCGTCGGCGTCCCTGCCCTCTGCTAGGCAGGGACGCTGTTCCCCTCTCCTCTCTGCTCCGAGCCCGGCGTCCTCCTCCCGCTCTGCTGGCAGCGCGCTCTCCTTCCCGGCCACTGTGCTTATGGCACGCGCGCGCGCGCTCCCTGCCTCTTAAAGGGGCCGCGCGCGCCGTCCTAAGGAGTCCCCGGCCAATGGCCGGAGGACTTCATCATATATAAGGCACCTCCTCCAAAATGGAGGTGCCCGAGCAATGTTGTTGCACTGTTCACTACTCTGCTTCAGCCCTCAGGTCCCGTTGCCAGTTACCTGTCAGTTACCTGCCTGATTCCTGCCAGATTCCTGCCAGTTTGCTGTCTGCTTCCTGCCTGTTATTCCTGCTACCTGCCTGCTTGCCAGAGGTCCGACGGTCTGCCTTACTACACCTGTCAGTCTGTCTAAGGACCAGCCTGCCCGCTCACCTGGGAGCGCACATCAGCTACCTGCCTGCTTGCCAGAGGTCCGACGGTCAGCCCTACTACTCCTATCTGTCTGTCTATGGACAAGCTTGCCCGCTCACCTGGGAGCACACTCCTGCTACCTGCCTGCTAGCCTACCTGGAGGCTCCGCCGTCACGTGCTGTGACCACCTGCCATTCCAGAGACTCCTGCCCGCTCACCTGGGAGCGCACGCCTGTTACCTGCCCGCTAGCCTACCTGGAGGCTCCGCCGTCACGTGCTGTGACCACCTGCCATTCCAGAGACTCTCGCTTGCTCACCTGGGAGCATACATCAACCATCTGCCTGCTAGCCTACCTGGAGGCTCTGCTATCACAGGTCGTACCTACCCTTTACCCAGAGACTGCCCCGGTCACTTGCCGTGACCTCCTGCCCGTTCATTCAGAGACTGCCCCGGTCACTTGCCGTGACCTCCTGCCCGTTCATTCAGAGACTGCCCCGGTCACTTGCCGTGACCTCCTGCCCGTTCATTCAGAGACTGCCCCGGTCACTTGCCGTGACCTTCTGCCCGTTCATTCAGAGACTGCCCCGGTCACTTGCCGTGACCTCCAGCCCGTTCACTCAGAGACTGTCCCGGTCACCTGCTGTGACTGCCTGCCCGTCTTCCCTGGTCGCCACCCGCTCCCTTACAAGGACCGCCCCCTTGTATAGTAGCTCAGAGGTTCCGCCTCCCAGACCCGTTACACAATGCTAGAAGGCCAAATATTTTTTCAGAGCTAGATGCAGAAAAAAATTATATTCAGCTTGCAACCTGATGGAGGTCAGTATAGATGGACTAATAGAACAAGTCCCACACACAGCTAGAAGCCCAAATATTTTTACAGAGGTAGATGCAGAAAAAATTATATTCAGTTTGCAACCTGATGGAGGTCTGTATAGATGGATTAATAGAACAAGTCCCACACACAGCTAGAAGCCCAATATTTTTCAGAGGTAGATGCAGAAAAAAAATATATTCAGTTTGCAACCTGATGGAGGTCAGTATAGATGGACTAATAGAGAAAGTCCCACACACTGCTAGAAGGCCAAATATTTTTTCAGAGATAGATGCAGACAAAAAATTATTTTGAATTTGCAACCTGATGGAGGTCAGTATAGATGGACTAATAGAGAAAGTCCCACACACTGCTAGAAGGCCAAATATTTTTTCAGAGCTAGATGCAGACAAAAAATTATTTTTAATTTGCAACCTGATGGAGGTCAGTATAGATGGACTAATAGAGAAAGTCCCACACACACCTAGAAGGCCAAATATTTTTTCAGAGCTAGATGCAGAAAAAAAATTATATTCAGTTTGCAACCTGATGGAGGTCAGTATAGATGGACTAATAGAACAAGTCCCACACACAGCTAGAAGGCCAAATAATTTTTCAGAGGTAGATGCAGATAAAAATTATTTTTAATGTGCAGCCTGATGGAGGTCAGTATAGATGGACTAATAGAGAAAGTCCCACACACTGCTAGAAGCCCAAATATTTTTTCAGAGGTAGATGCAGAAAATTTTTTTATTCAGTTTGCAACCTGATGGAGGTCTGTATAGATGGATTAATAGAACAAGTCCCACACACAGCTAGAAGCCCAATATTTTTTCAGAGGTAGATGCAGAAAAAAAATATATTCAGTTTGCAACCTGATGGAGGTCAGTATAGATGGACTAATAGAGAAAGTCCCACACACTGCTAGAAGGCCAAATATTTTTTCAGAGCTAGATGCAGACAAAAAATATTTTTAATTTGCAACCTGATGGAGGTCAGTATAGATGGACTAATAGAGAAAGTCCCACACACTGCTAGAAGGCCAAATATTTTTTCAGAGCTAGATGCAGAAAAAAATTATATTCAGTTTGCAACCTGATTGAGGTCAGTATAGATGGACTAATAGAGCAAGTCCCACACACAGCTAGAAGGCCAAATATTTTTTCAGAGGTAGATGCAGATAAAAATTATTTTTAATTTGCAGCCTGATGGAGGTCAGTATAGATGGACTAATAGAGAAAGTCCCACACACTGCTAGGAGGCCAAATATTTTTTCAGAGCTAGATGCAGACAAAAAATTATTTTGAATTTGCAACCTGATGGGGGTCAGTATAGATGGACTAATAGAGAAAGTCCCACACACTGCTAGAAGGCCAAATATTTTTTCAGAGCTAGATGCAGACAAAAAATTATTTTTAATTTGCAACCTGATGGAGGTTAGTATAGATGGACTAATAGAGAAAGTCCCACACACTGCTAGAAGGCCACATATTTTTTCAGAGCTAGAAGCAGATATAAATTATTTTTAATTTGCAACCTGATGGAGGTCAGTATAGATGGACTAATAGAGAAAGTCCCACACACTGCTAGAAGGCCAAATATTTTTTCAGAGCTAGATGCAGAAAAAAATTATATTCAGTTTGCAACCTGATGGAGGTCAGTATAGATGGACTAATAGACAAGTCCCACACACAGCTAGAAGGCCAAATATTTTTTCAGAGGTAGATGCAGCTAAACATTATTTTTAATTTGCAGCCTGATGGAGGTCAATATAGATGGACTAATAGAACAAGTCCCACACACTGCTAGAAGGCCAAATATTTTTTCAGAGCTAGTTGCAGAAAAAAATTATTTTCAGTTTGCAACCTGATGGAGGTCAGTATAGATGGACTAATAGAACAAGTCCCACACACAGCTAGAAGCCCAAATATTTTTTCAGAGCTAGATGCAGAAAAAAATTATATTCAATTTGCGACCTGATGGAGGTCAGTATAGATGGACTAATAGAATGATGCTATGCCCAAAAGATTTTACTTCACTAGGTGCAGTAAAAAAATTGGTATTCTATACACAGGTGGTATATCTTGCAACGCAGAAAGGCTACTCCACTGACTAACACACTCTGCAATAGGCCAAAAAGGATTAGCTTTGCTAGATTCAGCCAAATGCTGTGAAAAAAACTTACACAGCACTGGCACAGACCTGCCTGGCAAAAACTGATAGGAACTGATGTAACCTAGTCCTGAAAAGGACTGCAATTACAATTAGTCTTTACTCCCACAATCTATCTATTTAAGAGCACTGACCTGCCTTATAAAAGTCGTAGGAAATGCTGTAACCTAGTCCTTAAAAGGACTGCAATTACAACTATTCCCTACTCCCAAGCTATCTGTAGATTTGTGCGAAAATTGGCTTGAAGGTAACAAGGTATAGCGCACACAGCAACAGCGGTGCCGTCTAACACGCAGCTGCAGCAGTGAGAACATGGTGGCGACGGGGAAAATGGCTTGGTCTTATAGGGCAAGTGTAACATACCTGGCGGCGTCCTTGCATAGTGGTCCATCTCCCACTGTGCAAGAGCGCGCACTTGATCTCCTGTCCAGAATGTCTCTCTGGCTTCCCTCCATGCTGTCTGTTTGTGTCTGTTTCTGCTGCTTAAGGGCGGCGCCCGATGACTTCCTGCTTTTTGTACCTGCTGTGGGTCACACCCCTTGTGCGTCCTCAGCCTATTGCTGTCTGTCACCTGGTATATAGCTCAGCTGCTCCCATCTATTCCTGCCTGAGCATAGTGTTTCTTTCAGTGTGTGCTTGCACTCTGAAGGTGCCAGGTCCTGTTCTGTGTTCTCTTTTCTGCCTATCCTGGAGGCTGTATTTCCAGGCCTGTCTGAACACGCTCCTAGCCTGTTCCTCCTGCCTTCTAGGGGCCGATTACCTAGACCTGTTCCTGTATCTTGTCTGACCTGTCTGAACACGCTCCTAGCCTGTTCCTCCCGCCTTCTAGGGGCCGATTACCTAGACCCGCTCCTGTATCTTGTCTGTCCTGTCTGAACACGCTCCTTGCCTGTTCGTCCTGCCTCTCTGGGGGCCGTATTCCCAGACCCGCTCCTGTATTTTGCTGCAGTGTCGGTCTCCTCCGTACACTCAGTTCCAGTCTGAACTCTCTCCTATCCTTTACCTGTTTTGCCTCTATGTCCGTTCCCTTCCTTTTTCTGCAGAGTCTGAACTCGTACCTAACTCCTGCTTGTTGTCTCTGTACTCCCGTTTGTGAGTTTGTGGTCCACTCGCTACTTCTCTGCAAGTACTCTGTGAGTATCTGGCTCTGCCTTTCCCTTCCTGTCTGTTCCGTGTGAACAGAGCCCTGTTCCCCCTGCTCAGCCTTGCCAGCTCTGACTCCTTTGCTCACCGCTCCGGCGGTTCTAGCCTGCTCTGACTCCTTTGCTCACCGCTCCGGCGGTTCTAGCCTGCTCTGACTCCTTTGCTCACTGCTCCGGCGGTTCTAGCCTGCTCTGACTCCTTTGCTCACCGCTCCGGCGGTTCTAGCCTGCTCTGACTCCTTTGCTCACCGCTCCGGCGGTTCTAGCCTGCTCTGACTCCTTTGCTCACCGCTCCGGCGGTTCTAGCCTGCTCTGACTCCTTTGCTCACCGCTCCGGCGGTTCTAGCCTGCTCTGACTCCTTTGCTCGCTGCTCCGGCAGCCTTGCTCCGCTCTGACCCTTTTGCTCACTGCTCCGGCAGTCTCGCTCCGCTCTTATCCTTTTGCTCACTGCTCCGGCAGTCTTGCTCCACTCTTGCTCACCGCTCCAGGCGGTCTCGTCCTGCTTTACTCTTGCTCACTGCTCCGGCAGTCTCGCTCAGCTCTGATCCTTTGCTCACCGCTCCAGGCGGCCTTGTCCTGCCCTGTTCTCGCTCACCTCTCTGGGCGGCCTCACTCTGCTGTGTTTGTCCGCCACATCTGTGGTTCTGTTCCTGAGTCTCAGTGTGTACTGGGTCCTATCCCACCAGTGTCCCTACCTGCTAGTGCCTCCCTGTCTGCACTCTAGCTGTGCTTGCCTGTACCCCTCTGCCTGTATTGTTCCTGAGTCCCAGTGTGTACTGGGTCCTATCCCGCCTGTGTTCCTACCTGCTAGTGCCTCCCTGTCTGCACTCTAGCTGTGCTTGCCTGTACCCCCGGCCTGCATACCCACCTGCCTGCATACCAGTCGTGCCTGCCTATACCCACCAGTCTGTGTGCCAGCCTACCAGTCTGTTCCTGTATTCCCCTGTGTGGGTCAACAGCCGTGTCCGGGGTCTGTCCTGGAGTAGCACCTGGTCCCTCTGCTCGGTTCCTCCTTGGTGCACTGGCGTCGTATGCCGTCGTGCGACCCTGGTCGGATCGGGTGAATACCTAGTTACGCCCCTCCAGGCATTCACTCTCCGGCACGGTCCAGTGGAATCACTTCAATCACACGCACACGCCGCTCAGCCCGGGCGTGTGCATAACAGCAAGGACATGTGACATACACTGCCAATGACACATGCCCTTGCTTGTGTGAAAAAAAGCACTTCGCTCCGTGTGTGCCCTGCTGATAGGCTGACAGATTGCACTTCCCCACTGTAAATGCGGGAAAGAGAAAAAAAAATGGAGATCTTCATTATTCCTGCAGAGATCCATCCCCTGCCCCTCCCCCCACCCCGCTGTACACTCAAACTGCGTATTAACATTAATTTTCATCATTACTGAGAAAAAATCCAGTTATGATTTTGGTGCACAAACAGTTATCGAACATAACCTCGAACAGCCGAATTTTTCTCAAATCGTTCGTGTTCGCCGAACGGCTCGAACACCGACCAAAACAGCTCGAATTTGAGATTGGCGAACAGTTCGAGTCGAACAATGCTCATCTCTATTCGTAATTTCTCGTCCATGGTTAAGCCTCTCACAGACATGACTAAAAAGGGGACGGATTTTTCTAGGTGGTCTGACAAGGCTTGTCAAGCATTCTCCTCCTTGAAAAAATGTTTTGCCTCGGCACCCATACTCATTCAACCTGATGCGTCACAGCCATTCATTGTAGAGGTAGACGCTTCCGAGGTAGGGGTGGGAGCTGTATTGTCACAAGGTTCGTCCCCTGGTAAGTGGCATCTGTGCGCCTTTTTCACTAAAAAATTGTCGTCCGCTGAGAGGAATTACGATGTCGGCAATGGGGAACTCTTGGCCATTAAGTTAGCTTTTGAGGAGTGGCGCCATTTTTTAGAGGGGGCAGTCCATCCGGTCACCGTCATCACCGATCAGAAGAACCTGCTATATCTGGAGTCTGCGAAACGTCTGAATCCCAGACAAGCTAGGTGGTCATTGTTTTTTACCAGGTTTAATTTTGTCGTTACATATCGTCCTGGGTCAAAAAATGTAAAGGCGGATGACTTATCTCGTAGTTTCCCTGGGGCCGGGAATACGGACGACCCGATTCTTATCCTTCAGGAGGGGGTGGTGGTTTCGGCAGTATGCTCTGAGCTTGAGGAGGAGGTATTGGAGGCTCAGGGGGACGCCCCTGTTGGACCTCCGGGGAGACTGTTTGTTCCAGATCAGTTGCGACAAAAGGTGATCGAGGCACACCATAACTCAGTTTTTGCAGGACACCCGGGGAGTAAAGCAATTGTGGATCTCCTCTCGCGTCGGTTTTGGTGGCCTAACTTACATAAGGAGGTGGTAATTTTTGTCGCGTCCTGTGGGGTTTGTGCGCGCTCTAAGACCTCACATACCCGTCCGTCTGGGGCCCTCTTACCTTTGAAGATCCCGGAGCGTCCTTGGACTCATCTGTCTATGGACTTTATTACGGACCTCCCTCCGTCTTCGGGTAAAACGGTCATACTCGTTGTAGTGGACAGGTTCAGCAAGATGGCACATTTTATCGCTCTTCTTGCTCTTCCTAATGCTAAAACTCTTGCGCAGGTGTTCATTGGGGAGATTGTGAGGCTTCACGGGGTACAATCCGAGGTGGTGTCAGATCGGGGGTCTCAGTTTGTGTCCAAATTCTGGAAGGCGTTTTGTACACGGCGGGGGATGCATTTATCGTTCTCATCGGCTTTTCATCCTCAGACCAATGGTCAGACGGAACGTATGAACCAGAGCTTGGAGACATATCTCCGGTGTTTTGTGTCAGAGAACCAGGAGGACTGGGCTTCTTTCTTACCTCTGGCAGAGTTTGCTCTTAATAATAGGCGGAGCGAGTCCACTGGTAAGTCCCCGTTTTTTGGGGCATATGGTTTTCACCCCCAGTTTTGTACTTTCAGTAGGGGGGGCTCTTCGGGGGTTCCTGAGGAGGAACGATTTTCCTCATCACTCGCTTCAGTATGGAGAGGGGTGCTGAAGAATCTGAATACTATGGGGAACCGATACAAACGTATGGCTGATAGGAGGAGAGTGTCTGGTCCGGACCTAAGTGTGAACGATCGGGTACGGTTGTCTACCAGGAATATAAAACTTAAGGTTCCCTCCTGGAAACTGGGTCCCAGGTTCATCGGGCCGTACAGGATCAGTTCTATAATTAATCCGGTGGCATTCCGTCTTGACCTCCCCCCTACGTTTAAAATTCACAACGTGTTCCACAGATCATTGCTTAAGAGGTATGTGGCGCCTGTGGTACCGTCATCTTTACCTCCTCCTCCAGTGGTGGTCAATGGTAACTTGGAGTTCCAGGTATCGAGGGTCATCGATTCACGCTTTAATCGCCGGTCCCTTCAGTACCTGGTTCATTGGAAGGGGTATGGTCCTGAGGAGAGGATGTGGGTTCCTGCGTCGGATATTAACGCAGACCGATTAGTTCGGGCCTTCCACACGACTCACCCGGATAAACCTGGCCCTGAGAGTCCGGAGGCCCCTCGTAGAAGGGGGGGTACTGTCACGGGTGTGTCGCCACGAAGATCGTCACGATTACACAGCCTGACTTCTCGCAGCTGAGTTTTTGGTGCTTTGTGTTTTTTGGCAGTAAGGGAGTTAACTCTCTCTCTCTCTGTGCTAGACGCCTCGCCCAGCTGCAATCAATGTTGCTGTAGTGGAACTCCTTCAAATGCCTGCCGGTCTGTTAGGGAAGTGTCAGTGAAAGCATTTCATGCAGACTAACAGAGCGGATCGTGGTATTTGGAGTTTCAGAGCTAAGTGTATTTGGAGTGTTTTTTCCCTTCATTTATCTCCTTTCCCGTTGGTGTTCCCTCTGTTGTAGTTGTGTAGTTTTTGTATGCAAGGTGGTTTTGGTTTTACCCTTGTACTGTCTCGTTCGTCTAAGTACTGAGTGTGGGCATATTATTACCTGTCCCCTTTTGTTGTGATCAGGGGTCCTTCTCAGGACTAGATTACTTAGGTTCAGGGATCCTCAGGAGGTAGGGGTTACGCTGGCGGCCTGAACCTCTGTACCTTCAACAGTACCTCCAGGTAGAGGGATTAGTCAGGGCCCCAGCTTAGGGTCAGCTTAGGCCCCCTACCTCCAGTACACAGAGACAGCGTGACAGACACACCTGGACACTGCAAGGCTCGGTGCCCTGGAACAGAGATGGATGGCCCGCCTGTCCAACATTGAATTCACCATCAAATACCGGGCAGGACGCTCAAATGCCAACGCGGATGCCCTGTCTAGAATGCCGAACTTACCGGACGTAGGGGAAGATCCAGAAGATCTGGAAGAAGTTGAGCTCCCTGCGTTCCACCGTCATGGGATTACCCTGTATTCCCACCGTGTGAAGGACAGGCGCTCCGTGACGTTCAATCCCTTGCCCCACTATAACTAGGCGGAGACGCAAGACAATGATCCCGCAGTCCATTTGGTGAAGGAAATGCTGACCCAGGCCGATGCCCGTCTTGACCCAGATGCTCCGGAGGAGACCAAGCAACTGTGGAAGGAGAAAAGTAAGTTGTTCCTCTACAGGGAGAAGCTGTGCCGGAGAATGGTTAACTCTCGAACACATGAGTTGAACTGGCAGGTAGTGGTCCCAAGACGAGACACGGCTATGGTCTTGGAGGCATACCACAACGGAGCAGGGCATTTCGGATGAAAGAAGCTGGAGTTCTTGTTGCGTGAACGGTTCTACTGGATAGGCATGAGAGGAGCCATCGAGAGGTGGTGCAGAGACTGTGGCCCATGCCACCTGAGAAGAAAAGACCGAGCCAGCCAGAAGACTCCCCTGCAGCCCATCATCACCAGACAGCCACTGGAACTGGTAGCCCTGGACCATGTGAAACTGGCTCCAAGCAGATCTGGGTATGTCTACGCCCTCACAATCGTAGATCATTACTTCCGGTTCCTGGTGGTGGTCCCGGTCAAGGACTTAACGGCTCAAACAGCAGCTAGAGCCTTCCAGCAGCACTTCTGCCGTCCACACGGGTACCCGGACCAAGTGTTGACAGACCAAGGACCAGCCTTCGAAGCGGAGGTCTTCCAGGAGTTCTGCAAACTGTATGGCTGCAAGAAGATAAGAATAACGCCCTATCACCCTCAAACCAATGGACTCTGCGAGAAGATGAACCAGGTGGTGATAGATCTGCTAAAAACATTGCCCCTGGAAGAACGCAGTCTGTGGGCTGAGAAACTGCCCGATCTGGTGGACCTGTATAACCACATCCCTGTAGGTTCCACCAACTGTAGGCTTACCTAATGAGAGCAAGACCTGGTAAGCTGCCTTTTGACCTGGATATGGGAGTCCTGACGCCTGAGGACACCTCGCCAGAGGCAGACTGGGATACAGAACGGCAGCAGCAGAAACGGAAAGTACAGGAGAGCGTCGAGCGAAGTCTGTCTCAAGCTAGAGAAAGGCAAGAGAAGGCTTATAACCAGTATGCTCCCGCTGTTCCCCTGGTACCTGGAGAGCAGGTCTTGAAGAGGAAGAGGCGGCTCCACAAGTTGGACGACCAGTGGGAGAAGGACCCGTACACCGTACTGCCATCAGGCCATGAGAACTCAAAAATCTGCGTAATCAGTAAGGATGGAGGAGAAACCACAGCCATTGTCTCCAGAGACCACCTGAAGAAGTGTCCCGAGCAGCTGCAAAGCCCTGAAGAAGATCAAGGAAACCCTCAACCTGCAGAGGAAAGGGGAGAAATGATCAGTACCGTACTCGGAGACTTCCCCCGGTCTTGGACACAAGTAAACGACGCTGTCATGGTACCCGTCCTCACCTTTCTCCAGCCAGCCCTGCAAGTGCCTACAGAGGAACCGGTAGAGCTGGAAGAGCAGCTGGCCCAAGAGGCAAAAGAGTCCACACCAGCAGTACAGGAGGATCAACCCTCTGCTAGTAGTGAGCCTGCCGTGCCCCTAGTGAGCCAAAGAGTGAGCAGACAGCTGCCCAGCTTACCCATAACAGCTCCTACACCCTGTAGTGCAGAACCAGTTAGTGAGCTCCGTAGGTCCACTAGAGTCACTAGAGGTCAGATGCCCGCTCGCTGGAGAGTCTAAACTAATGCACTGTGAATTTATCTGCTAGCTGTTTATGGTTTATGTTTGTTGCCTGTTATTAATTATGTTTCTCAGTTACCCTGCAGATTTTTATGGACTAACAGGTTATGGACGCTAGATAACCGGAACAGTTTTGTAGATAGTTGCACCTTGGTGCCTCTTGCGAAGATGGCCGCGGAAGAGAAAACCTGTCTGGCGTGGCCTCCTTGCGGCCCAAAGTAGTTAGTCTACCCTTGCAGCCACGCCCAAGGACAACGCAATTGGTTTGCTTTGGACAGGTCCCATACTTCGCTTAAAGCTTCACCTTGGGTGATATGGACACCCGGTTGCGGACACGCCGTGACCTTTAAAGAATTAAAGCTTCTTGTAAATATGTTATTGTATTATTGTTATACCCTGTTATTATGTTTTAAAAATGTGTTTAGTCCCGGACTACTAAAATTTACTAGGGGGGAATGTGACACCCCAGGGGTCTGGTTGCCACAGTAATAGAGATATTATGTCTGAGAGCAAGTGGGATGTTTCTCTGGTCAGGAGTCCTAAGCATGCAACACTGCCCGCCCAGACCTGGGAGGGGAGGAATCTGCCCTTATAAACTGGGTCTGGGGCGGGATTAGGAGAGACAGAGACAGAGCCTGCAAAACAAGCAGAGCAGTCAGAGCCTAGAGTGAAGCTACAGACACAGCAAAAGATACATCAGGAGCTCTGTAGGAGCAGAGGCAGAAGGCCAGGGGCTTTGAGCAGAGATATAGCTCGCCCTGGCTGAAGTTACTAAAACCGGACACAGGAGTCCGAGGCTGTGGGGACTGATATTTACCCAGCAGCAGAAACCAGCCGGCAGGGGATTCCAGGTCCTCTGGCCATAGAAGCCCGGAGGCTCAGTCACAAAGAAGGGACCAGCGCCGCCATCCAGGAGCGGAGGGTAACAGAAGGCCCCAAGTCACCAGCCATACAGGTGAGCACTACACGTTATACTCAGGGACATGGTCTACTTGTAACCGCTGACAGCAAGGTAGCCAGGAAGAGTGCAGATAAACGGGGAGGCCTACAACTCCACCTGGCCAGGGGAACTCCTGCTTGCTCGCAGACTGACCAGGCCCCTTATACTAGCCAGTACTCCCGGGAGGGTCTGCCTTGTACCATCAGTAAAGACCCTGAACTGCACCTCACGTCTCTGTGATTCCTTGCCGCACAAGCACCATTAGCACTGGGACCCTCACACCATCACTCCCATCATCTCTCACATTAGCTGCCCTGAGGCAATACTTCTCCCGTGGGGAGTTATGCCATACTCGGCTGCGCAAACAACATCAGCCTCAGCGGTCGGCAGCGCAGCGGCGGTCCCCACTGACCGCAATCCAGAAGTGGCGTAGTCGGACATTTGCTATACATTAAGACTGCCACTGGTTTGACCACCCTGGGCACGGACCGGGTCACCACCACATAGAGACTAGAACCCCCAGCTTTCTACAACAGGCCCGGTTCCGGGTTCTCCTGCACAACACAGGCCCAGGGGGCGCGTCATGCGCGTCTTTTCAAAAGGAATAAAATGGGGAGGGAAAGGTTAGATTTTAAAAACAAAAATCCAAATGACAATAGCAGAAGCCAGAATGTCAATGGAACTGGGGATTCCCAGCCAGTCTCCCATGTCAGTACTTGCCCAACCTCAAGCTGCATAGCAGCTGCAATCTGACAAGGGCAGGCACATTCAGCTTAGAATGGCCATTGACGGAAACATGTCAAATGTGCATGTCTTTTCAAAAGGAATAAAATGGGGAGGGAAAGGTTAGATTTTAAAAACAAAAATCCAAATGACAATAGCAGCAGCCAGTCTCCCATGCCAGCACTTGCCTGACCTCAAGCTGTGTAGCAGCTGAGATTTGACAAGTGAAGGCACAATCAGCATAGAATGGCTGAGGATGTACTGATGCCACATGTGCGTGTCTTTTCAAAAGGAATAAAATGGGGAGGGAAAGGTTAGATTTTAAAAACAAAAATCCAAAAATCCAAATGACAATAGCAGCAGCCTAAATGTCAATGGAACCAGGGATTCCCATCTAGTCTCCCACAAGGGTACTTGCCTGGCCTCAAGCTGCATAGCAGCTGCGATCTGACGAGGGCAGGCACATTCAGCTTAGAATGGCCGTTGGCATTCAGATGTTACAGGTACGCATCTTTTTCAAATGAATAAAATGGGGAGGGAAAGGTTTGATTTTGAAAACAAAAATCCAAAAATCCAAATGACAATAGCAGCAGCCAAAATGTCAATGGAACTAGGGACTCCAAGCCAGTCTCCCATGACAGTTCTTGCCCAACCTCAAGCTGTGTAGCAGCTGTGATCTGACGAGGTCAAGCACATTCAGCTTATAATGGCCGTTGACCTGCAGATGTCTCATGTGCGCATCTTTTCAAAAGGAATAAAATGGGGAGGGAAAGGTTAGATTTTAAAAACAATCCAAAAATCCAAATGACATTACCAGCAGCCAAAATATCAATGGAATCGGGGATTCCCAGCCAGTCTCCCATGCTGGTACTTGCCCAGCCTCAATCTGCATAGCAGCTGCAATCTGATGAGGGAAGGCACATTCAGCTCAGAATGGCCTACGATGAGCAGATATCACATGTGCGTGTGACACCCCAGGGGTCTGGTTGCCACAGTAATAGAGATATTATGTCTGAGAGCAAGTGGGAGGTTTCTCTGGTCAGGAGCCCTAAGCATGCAACACTGCCCGCCCAGACCTGGGAGGGGAGGAATCTGCCCTTTTAAACTGGGTCTGGGGCGGGATTAGGTGAGACAGAGACAGAGCCTGCAGAACAAGCAGAGCAGTCAGAGCCTAGAGTGAAGCTGCAGACACAGGAAAAGATACATCAGGAGCTCTGTAGGAGCAGAGGCAGAAGGCCAGGGGCTGTGAGCAGAGATATAGCTCGCCCTGGCTGAAGTTACTAAAACCGGACACAGGAGTCCGAGGCTGTGGGGACTGATATATACCCAGCAGCAGAAACCAGCCGGCAGGGGATTCCAGGTCCTCTGGCCATAGAAGCCCGGAGGCTCAGTCACAAAGAAGGGACCAGCGCCGCCATCCAGGAGCGGAGGCTAACAGAAGGCCCCAAGTCACCAGCCATATGGGTGAGCACCACATGGTATACTCAGGGACGTGGGCTACTTGTAACCGCTGACAGCAAGGTAGCCAGGAAGAGTGCAGATAAACGGGGAGGCCTACAACTCCACCTGGCCAGGGGAACTCCTGCTTGCTCGCAGACTGACCAGGCCCCCTTATACTAGCCAGTACTCCCGGGAGGATCTGCCTTGTACCATCAGTAAAGACCCTGTACTGCACCACACGTCTCTGTGATTCCTTGCCGCACCAGCACCATTAGCACTTGGACCCTCACACCATCACTCCCATCATCTCTCACATTAGCTGCCCTGAGGCAATACTTCTCCCGTGGAGAGTTATCCCATACTCGGCTTCGCAAACAACATCAGCCTCAGCAGTCGGCAGCGCAGCGGCGGTCCCCAATGACCGCAATCCACAAGTGGCGTAGTCGGTCATTTGCTATACATTAAGACTGCCACTGGTTTGACCACCCTGAGCACGGACCGAGTCACCGCCACACGGAGACTACAACCCCCAACATTCTACAACAGGCCCGGTTCCAGGTTCCCCTGCACAACACAGGCACAGGGGGCGCGTCATGCGCGTCTTTTCAAAAGGAATAAAATGGGGAGGGAAAGGTTAGATTTTAAAAACAAAAATCCAAATGACAATAGCAGCAGCCAAAGTTTCAACAGAACTGGGGATTCCCAGCCAGTTTCCCATTCCAGTACTTGCCCAACCTCAAGCTGTTTAGCGGCTGTGATCTGACGAGGGAAGGCACATTCAGCTTTGTATGGCCATTAACATGCAGATGTCACATGTGCGCTTCTTTTCAAAAGGAATGAAAAGGGGAGGGAAATGTAAGATTTTACAAACAAAAATCCAAATGACAATAACAGCAGCCAAAATGTTAACGTAACCGGAGATTCCCAGACAGTCTCCCATGCTGGTACTTGCCCAGCCCCATGCTGCCTAGCAGTTGCGTTCTGACGAGGGAAGGCACATTCAGCTTAGAAGTGCCGTTGACATGCTGATGGCACATGAGCGCGTCTTTTCAAAAGGAATAAAATGAGGAGGGAAAGGTTAGATTTTAAAAACAAAAATCCAAATGACAATAGTAGCAGTCAGAATGTCAACGGAACTGGGGATTACCTAGCTAGTCTCCCATGCCAGTACTTGCACAGCCTCAAGCTGCATAGCGGCTGCAATCTGACGAGGTAAGGGACATTCAGCTTAGAATGGCCATTAAGATGCAGATGTCACATGTGCGTGTCTTTTCAAAAGGAATAAAATGGGGAGGGAAAGGTTAGATTTTAAAAACAAAAATCCAAAAATCCAAAAATCCAAAAATCCAAAAATCCAAATGACCATAGCAGCAGCCAAAATGTCAACAGAACCCGTGATTCCCAGTCAGTCTCCCATGTTGATATTTGCCCTGCCTCAAGCAAAATATCTGCTGCGATGTGACGAGAGAAGGCACATCAATCTTAGCATGGCCTTTGACATGCAGATGTCACATGTGCGTGTCTTTTCAAAAGGAATAAAATGGGGAGGGAAAGGTTAGATTTTAAAAACAAAAATCCAAAAATCCAAATGACAATAGCAGCAGCCAAAATGTCAATGGAACTGGGGATTCCCAGTCTGTTTCCCATGCCAGTACTTGCCCATCCTCAAGCTGCTTAGCAGCTGCAATTTGACAAATGCAGGCACATTCAGCTTGGAATGGCCGTTGACGTGCATATGTCTCATGTGCGTGTCTTTTTAAAAGGAATAAAATGGGGAGGGAAAGGTTAGATTTTACAAAAAAAAATCCAAAAATCCAAATAACAATAGCAGCAGCCAAGAAGTTTACGGAACAGGGGATTCCCAGCCAGTAGCCCATGCTGGTACCTGTCCAGTCTCAAGCTGCGTAGCAGCCGCGATCTGATAAGGGGAAGAACATTCATCTTAGAATGGCCGTTGACGTGCAGATGCCACATGTGCACGTCTTTTCAAAAGGAATAAAATGGGGAGGGAAAGGTTAAATTTTAAAAACAAAAATCCAAATGACAGTAGCAGCAGCCAAAATATCAACGGAACCAGGGATTCCCAGCCTGTCTCCCTGCAGGTACTTTCCCAGTCTCAAGCTGCGTAGCAGCTGTGATCTAACAAGGGTAGGCACATTCAGCTTAGAATGGCTGCTGATTTGGAGGTGTCACATGTGTGCGTCTTTTCAAAAGCAATAAAATGGGGAGGGAAAGGTTAGATTTTAAAAACAAAAATCCAAAAATCCTAATGACAATAGCAGCAGGCAAAGCGTTAATGGAACCAGGGATTCCCAGCCAGTTTCCCATGCCAGTATTTGACTGGTCTCAAGCTCTGTAGCAGCTGCAATCTGATGAGAGCATGCACATTCAGCTTAGAATAGCCGTTGACATGCAGCTGTCATATGTGTGCGTCTTTTCAAAAGGAATAAAATGGGGAGGGAAAGGTTAGATTTTAAAAACAAAAATCCAAATGACAATAGCAGCAGCCCGAATGTCATTGGAACAGGGGATTCCCAACTAGTTTCACATGCCAGTACTTACCTGACCTCAAGCTGCATTGTGGCTGCAATCTGATGAGGGTAGGAACATTCAGCTTAGAATGGCCTCTGACGTGCAAATGTCACATGTGCGCGTCTTTTCAAAGGAATAAAATGTGGAGGGAAAGGTTAGATTTTAATAACATAAATCCAAAAATACAAAAATGCAAATGACAATAGCAGCAGCCAAAATGTCAACAGAGCCAGCAATTCCCTGCCAGTCTCCCATGCTGGTACTTGAACAGCCTCAACCTGCTTAGCAGCTGCAATTTGACAAGGCAGGCACATTCAGCTTAGAATGGCTGTTGACATGCAGATGTCACATGTGCGTGTCTTTCCAAAAGGAATAAAATGGGGAGGGAAAGATTATATTTTAAAAACAAAAATCCAAATGACAATAGCAGCAGCCAAAATGTCAATGGAATCAGGGATTCCCAGCCAGTCTCCCATGCCAGTACTTGCCTGGCTTAAAGCTGCATAGCAGCTGCGATCTGACGAGGGAAGGCACATTCAGCTTAGAATGGACATTGATGCACAGTTTTCACATGTGCGTGTCTTTTCAAAAGGAATAAAATGGGGAGGGAAAGGTTAAATTTTACAAACAAAAATTCCAAATGACAATAGAAGCAGCCAAAATGTCAATGGAACCAGGAATTCCAAGCCAGTCCACCATGCCAGTACTTACCCAGTCTCAAGCTGCATAGCTGTTGCAATTTGACAAGGGCAGCCACATTCAGCTTAGAATGGCCATCGAGATGCAGATGTCACATGTGCGCGTCTTTTCAAAATGAATAAAATGGGGAGGGAAAGGTTAAATTTTAAAAACAAAAATCCAAATGACAATAGCAGCAGCCGAAATATCAACGGAACCAGGGATTCCCAGCCTGTCTCCCTGCCGGTACTTTCCCAGTCTCAAGCTGCGTAGCAGCTGTGATCTAACAAGGGTAGGCACATTCAGCTTAGAATGGCTGCTGATTTGGAGGTGTCACATGTGTGCGTCTTTTCAAAAGCAATAAAATGGGGAGGGAAAGGTTAGATTTTAAAAACAAAAATCCAAAAATCCTAATGACAATAGCAGCAGGCAAAGCGTTAATGGAACCAGGGATTCCCAGCCAGTTTCCCATGCTGGTACTTCCTCGGCCGCAAGCTGCACAGCGTCGGCGATCTGACAAGGTCAGGCACACTCAACTTAGAATGGCCGTTGAAGTGTGGATGTCACATGTGCACGTCTTTTCAAAAGGAATAAAATGGGGAGGGAAAGGTTAGATTTTAAAAACAAAAATCCAAATGATAAGAGCAGCAGCCAGAATGTCAACGAATCTGAGGATTCTCAGCTAGTCTCCCATGCTATTACTTGCCCAGCTTCAAGCTGCGTAGTATCTGCAATCTGCCGATTGAAGGCACATTCAGCTTTGAATTGCCGTTGACATGCAGATGTCACATGTGCACGTCTTTTCAAAAGGAATAAAATGGGGATGGAAAGGTTAGATTTTAAAATAAAAAACCCAAATGACAACAACAGCAGCCATAATGTCAACGGAAGCAGGGACTCCCAGCCAGTCTCCCATGTCGGTACTTGCACAGCCACAAGCTGCGTAGTGGCTGCAATCTGACGAGGGATGGGACATTCAGCTTAGAATGGCCATTGAGATGCAGATGTCACATGTGCATGTCCTTTCAAAAGGAATAAAATGGGGGGGAAAGGTTAGATTTTAAAAACATAAATCCAAAAATCCAAATGACAATAGCAGCAGCCAAAATGTCAATGGAACTGGGGATTCCCAGCCAGTCTCCCATGCTGGAATTTGCCCAGCTTCAAGCTGCGCAGCTGCTTTGATAAGATGAGGGTAGGCACATTCAGCTTAGAATGGCTGTTGATGCACAGATGTCACATGTGCGTGTCTTTTCAAAAGGAATAAAATGGGGAGGGAAAGGTTAAATTTTAAAAACAAAAATCCAAATGATAATCGCAGCAGCCAAAATGTCAATGGAACCAGGGATTCCCAGCCAGTCTCCCATGCCAGTACTTGCCCAGCCTCAAGCTGAGTAGCAGCTGCAATCTGACAAGGGCACGTACATTCAGCTTAGAATGGCCGTTGACGTACAGATGTCATATGTGCGCGTCTTTTCAAAAGGAATAAAATGGGGAGGGAAAGGTTAAATTTTAAAAACAAAAATCCAAAAGACAATTGCAGCAGCCAGCATGTCAATGGAATCAGGGATTCCCAGCCAGTCTCCCATGCCAGTACTTGCCTGGCCCCAAGCTGGGTAGCGGCTGTGTTCTGACGAGAGCAGGCACATTCAGCTAAGAATAGCCGCTAAAGGCAGAAGTCCCATGTGCGGGTCTTTTCAAAAGGATTAAAATGGGGAAGGAAAGGTTAGATTTTAAAAACAAAAATCCAAAAATCCAAATGACAATAGCAGCAGCCAAAATGTCAATGGAACCAGGGATTCCCAGCCAGTCTCCCATGTCAGCATAAGCCCAGCCTCAAGCTGTGTAGCAGCTGCAGTCTGATGAGGGCAGGCACAATCAGCTTAGAATGGCCGTTAACATGGAGAAGTCACATGTACGCGTCTTTTCAAAAGGAATAAAATGGGGAAGGAAAGGTTAGATTTTAAAAACAAAAATCCAAAAATCCAAATGAGAAAAGCAGGAGCCAAAATGTCAATGCAACCAGGAATTCCCAGCCAGTCTCCCATGTCTGTACTAGTGTTGAGCCACCCCCGTAGTGCTCGAGTTCGGTTCGGTTCGTCGAACACCTTCGAACACCGTTAAAACCAATGGCAGGCAAACAAAAACACATAGAAACACATAGAAAACACCTTCAAAGGTGTCCAAAAGCTGACAAACTGCTCAGAAGACACAACTAACACATGGAAAAGTGACAAGTACATATAGTCATGCAAAAAGAAAAGAGGTGGAGGAGTAAAAGGAGGGGGAGACACAGATATAGGCATGTCATGCCCTTCTAAAATCCAAAAAGTGAGAAGCCAACACGTTCAGTCCACTCCTGCCCATGCCACCTCCATGTCGCCAGGTTTGTGCCAGAGCCACGGTGAACCTTGACGGCCAGCCCCCCTCTTCCAATACTGGTGCCTGTCCGCTGGTGGGTCGAGCAAGCCCCCCTGTGGTGGAGGCAGCTCTAAGCTTTTTAATTTAAATTGTCTCTCTAATTTGAATGAATACACTTTAAATCCATTTACAAGGATCTATTGGAGGGCAAGTCTCATGCCAGCAGCCGCGTAATTCCAGCTCCAGTAGCGTCCACTAAAGCTGCTGCAGTTAAAAAGCTTTTATAAGGATCAAGCTCGGCTGTCCACCGCAAGGCATCCTACTGCCAGTCCCAGCCCCTATGCCTTGGGGTGCCTCCTGATGCTCTTCACTGAGCATCCCGTGGTCCCGAAGCATTTCCTTTGAAAAAATTAAGTGTCCAAACTACAGGTGGTGTAGCTTGCTTAACAGCCGAGATAATCCGCTGACTAGCAGACACTGCTACTAGGCACAAAGTATTTCCTGGGCTAGATGCAGTTAAAAATTTGTAATTAGATACTCTCGTTGGATGCTGAGAAAGCATTCCATAGAGTCTCCTGGCACGCCATATATGATTCTCTTAAAAAGCTTGGGGTAGGGGTCTAGGGGACCCTTTTATAGCCAAAATCACGGCCCTGTATCACAATACGTCACCTAGGCTGAAGATAAATGGAACTGTAGCACCCTGAGGGCTCGGTTGCTACAGACGTATTGCACCTCACCCAGAGGTGTGATATCTCACTCTCAGGTAAGGATGGAGTGTGGATCAGGACCCGACACCTGCATGCATTACACCACATTGCCGTGGGGCAGGGCGACCAATATGCCTCTGAGATGGGCACGTCAGTCCCTGTCCCTGGCTGGAGTGGGGGGAGGGAACACTGAGGAAGGGGAACCCTGTAGCGCAGGAGCAGGGAGGAAGCAGTTCCTGGGTGCATTGAGAAGGGAGTATAAAAGGTGGGCACCATCTTAGTTCAGTGCGGAGAAGTCTGAGCAGAAGTGGCAGGGAGCAGGGGCTCTGCATAAGCTCTGCTCCGGAGGCGGGTCTAGTAACAGAGGCCCAGGCCTGGAAGAGGGAGAAGGAAGGAAGAGGAGCGGAGAAGGCTCCAGGAACGAGGAATGAAGGGATCCCAGGGGTGAGGACGGGCGAGTCGCCACCGCACGCCCGAATCCACCTGCGTGGAGGGGTCAGGCCAAAGGGGGAGACCGGTCCCCGAAACTAGTGGAGTCAGGAAACGACCCTCAGCTAGAAACCGGAGGCTGTGACATTTTATGTGGCGCAGCCCCTCGCTACGCCCGCTAGGAAGGCACCACATAGGGTCAGGGAAACTGGCGCCAAGTTTACCAAGAGGAGGCCCGAGGCAGCCGGACAGAAGGGTTGGTAAGAAAGGCCAGACAGAGGACACACAAAGGGGGTCCTGTGAAGTGCTCCAAAGTTATCTGGGAGTGTCTGAGCCACTCACCTGGTGAGCACAGTACGACGTGGGCAGCCGTTACCTGCAGATGTGGTCTGGATAATAAGAACTGTGAGTAAAGGCCCTGGACTGCATCACTGACTCCGTGTCGTTACTGCTGCTACCCTGCACCATCACCCCCATCCTCCGCATACACTGCCCTGAGGCTATACTCCTCCCGTGGGGAGTTATGCTACGCTCTGCTGCACCCACAACACCAGCCTCAGCGGTCTGCCCTGCAGCGGCGGTTCACTCTGACCGCAATCCACTGGTGGCGTTGTCGGACATTTAAACATCAAAATCACATAAATAGTTCCGCCACTGGTTTGACCGCCCTGAGCCACGGAACCGGGTCGCCGCCATGGAGACTACAACCACCAGCATCCACCAAAAAGGGTCCGGCTCCGGGTGTCCCAAGGCCCAGGGGGTGCATCAGAACATTTTCATCACCTTTCACAATCACCAATGGGACAAGGCAGGGATGTCCTCTGTCCCCTCTCTTATACATCCTAGTGACGGAGCACCTGCTCTCATCAATTCGCCATAACCCCAATATTAGGTGGATTGAGGTGGGAGGCACCGAGTACAAGTGCTCTCTATTTGCTGATGATGTCCTTGTATATATCACTCAATCACATATATCCATCCATGCTGTTATGGCTGAAATAGATCACTTTGTTACATGGTCAAATTTTAAAATCAATGCAGCAAAGTCTGAGGCCCTCGATGTCTCCCTCCCCAAATCCATACAGGATTCCATCCTAGTCCAACTTTCCCTTTGTCTGGCCCTCACAGGGTATCAAATACTTAGGAATTCCTATTCATAGAGACCTCTCCCATCTATGTTATCTTAATTTTGGGCCCTTTATTGAACAACTCCATACAGACCACGGATGGCAAGTTAGAACTGTAAGATTCACTACGTGAACCACTGGTGTTTTGTGGAAAAGCACATGTACACTGTGTTCCAAATTATTATGCAAAAAGTGTTTAGGAGTGATAAGGGAAGAATTTGTTTGTTTGTCAGTTAAACTCATTGATGGTGATGTGTGTCAGGGCTCTTTATATCACTGTAAGCAATTGCAGACACCTGTGCTATTTAGTTTGGCAGGTGTGTCCAATGAAAGGCAAGACTACTTAAGAAGGCTGTCTCACATTATTAAGCAGCCTACATTTTCTGCCAAAATGGGAAAGAAAAAGGATGTGTCGGCTGCTGAGAAGCAACAAATTGTGGAGTGTTTAGGTCAAGGCATGACTACAAACAACATTGTGCGATGATCAGGATGAAGTGTCTTGGCAATCAAGAAGTATGTAGCTGATTCACAGTACACACGTGTGCATGCTGATAAGGGCAAATTGAGGACTCTTTTCTCCAGGCAATTACGTCAGGTTAAAAGAGCAGTGGCAAAAAAGCCTTGTCATAGCTGCAGACAAGTTTTTGAAGCTGCTGGTGCCTCCAACGTCCCCCAAACAACAAGATGCAGGGTCCTTCAGAGGTTTGCAGCTGTGCATACGCCATCCTATCGACCTCCTCTATCCACTGCACACAAGCAGAAACGGCTCCAGTGGGCCAAACATTACATGAAGACTGATTTCAAAACTGTTTTGTTCACGGATGAGTGCCGTGCAGCGCTCGATGGTCCAGATGGATGGAGTGGGGGATGGCTGGTTGATGGACACCCCACGCAAACACGGCTACAGCGCCAACAAGGAAGAGGTGGAGTAATGTTTTGGGCTAGAATCATGGGGAGAGAGATTGTCGGCCCCTTTAGGATCCCTGAAGGGGTAAAGATGAACTCCATAATGTATGTGGATTTTCTCAAACAGCACTTCCTGCCATGGTTCAAGAAGATACCCGTGTATTTCACAGCAAGATCATTTTTATGCATGATAATGCACCATCTCATGCTGCACATAACACATCTTCATCTCTGCCTGATATGGGCATAAAAGTGGACAAACTTATGGTGTGACCCCCATGCTCCCCTGACCTCTACCCCATTCAGAACCTCTGGAGCATCATCAAAAGGAGTGTCTATGATGGCGGGAGGCAGTTCACATCTAAGCAACAGTTCTGGGAGGGTATTCTGTCCTCATGCAAAACAATTGAAGCAGAAACCATCCAAAACCTGACAAATTCAATGGACGAGAGAGTTCAGAAGCTCCTTTCAAACAAGTGGTCCTATGTGAAAATGTAACATCACCTAGAATAAAGTTTTGAGTTGAAAACTGTTTGATTTCAGTTTATAATAACCTGTTAATGCTTATAATTTCAAAAATGACCATTTTTTTGGTCTTTATTAAAATGAAAAGGTTGATCGAAAAGTTTGGGGGATCTAAGAGTGTGGCAACCCAGTAGTCATGATTACTTTGAATTCTGACAATATGAGGGTCATGTTGCAGGTAGTGCAGCAAGAAGGAACTTATGTGTCTTGCGCATCTCGGAGCCCCAAAATTATTTTCCGGGCTAGATGCAGCTAAAAATTATTATTAATTTTAAATCTGGTGGAGCTTAGTATAGATGGCCAAATAGGATCAGTGCTGCACACTGCTACAAAGCCCAAATTATTTTCCAGCCAAGATACAGATAAACATGATTAGTAATTTTAAATCTGGTGGAGCTTATTATAGATGGCCTAATAGAATCAGTGCTGCACACTGCTACAAAGCCCAAATTATTTTCCAGCCAAGATACAGATAAACATGATTAGTAATTTGAAAGCTTAAAACGGTTGGTGAGTTGATTTTAACCAATCATCAAGCTTTTAATCTCCCCAGGATGACACAGGGGTAGAAAAGTCGTTTCGGATCCATGATTTGTTCATCTTTATGAACGTGAGTCTGTGTACATTATCAGTGGAGAGCCGCGTGCGCTTATCTGTCAGCACACCACCAGCAGCGCTGAACACACGTTCAGACAGAACGCTGGCTGCGGGGCATGACAAGATCTCCAAGGCGTAAGTGGCTAGCTCTGGCCATTTATCCAGATTGGAAGCCCAAAAAGAGCAAGGGTCCAGTGACATAGTCATGGCTTCAATGTTTACTTGGAGATACTCCTGTCTCTAGGCGTTGACTATGTGTCAGACTTCTTGTCTCCTGTGGCCTTGCAAAGGATGGGCTAAAAAAGTGGTGAAATGATTCCGCAAAATTGATGTTACCAGCAGATACTGTGGTTCTGTTACGGTTTGAGTGCTGAACACTTGACGGTCCCACGGTTGGCAAGTTGGAACTGTGAGATTCACTATGTGCACCACTGGTGTTTTGTGGAAAAGCACATGTAAGATTCTGCAACAGACTCTGCTGATACTCCTGCATGCGTGCATCCCTTTCTATGGCAGGAATAATTTCTGCAAATTTACTTTTGTACCGGGGATCTAACAGTGTGGCAACCCAGTAGTCAGGATTATTTCTAATTCTCACAATTCGAGGGTCATGTTGCAGGTAGTGCAGCAAGAAGGCACTGATGTGTGTTGCGCATCCAAGAGCACCAAGTCCCTGTTGTGTTGGTGGCGAGGTAGCAATCATACTTCCTTCCTCTGTCCTCTCCCCCCAACCTCGCACAACAGAAATGTGATCAAGGTCTCCCTCATCTGATGAGTCTTCCATCAGTTCGTCCTCCACTTCTTCCTGGGCTCCTGCACCTTCCTCACTAGTTTGGCTGCTACCATGCGCCCTGGTAAAACCATCTCCCCCACCCTCACATGCCTGCCGCCTTGGTGCTGCCGACCGTCTGGACCTTGCAGATGTTAGCCCTTCCGCATACAACTCCTCCTCCTCTACTTCCTCCACCTCCTCTTGTGCCACCAGCTGACTCGGAATTTTGTTTAACATGTGCTCCAGCATGTAAATCACCAGAATAGTCATGCTGATAATGGCATCGTCAGCACTAAACATCTTCGTCGCCATTTCAAAACTGTGCAGAAGGGTGCATAGGTCCCTGATCTGAGACCACTCCTCCAGCGTGATTTGCCCCACCTCTGGATCTCGTTGGCCCAGGCTATACGTCAGAACGTATTGCACCAGGGCTTGTCGGTGCTGCCACAGTCGCTGCAACATGTGCAGAGTTGAATTCCACTGGGTAGGCACATCGCATTTTAGCCGGTGAAGTGGCAGGCCCAACGACTTCTGTAGAGATGTAAGTCGCTGAGCTGCGGGATGCGAACGGCGGAAGTGAGCACACAGCGACCGTGCCCTCTGCAGAAGGCCATCTAGTCTGGGATAGTGGGCTAAAAATTGCTGGACAACCAGGTTCAACACGTGAGCCATACAAGGCACGTGTGTGACATTGCCCCGGCGAAGGGCCGCACCCAGGTTTGCAGCATTGTCGCACACGGCCTTCCCTGGTTTCAGGTCCAGTGGAGACAACCATTCATGAAATTGGTTCTCCAGAGCTGACCACAACTCCTCAGCTGTGTGACTCACATTTCCCAGAGATTTCAAAGTAAAAACCGCCTGATGACGTTGAGCCCTACTGCCAGCATAGTAAGGAGGTGTGCAGGATCCCTTCTGCGCAGTTAGAAAGCTTGTGGCATGACCAGACAGGCTTTGGGTGCAGGTGGAAGACCGAGAGGAGGTTGAGGAGGCAGAAGCAGTGGAGGAACTTTGACATAAAGAGTATTGACGCACAACTCGTGGGGACGGCAAGACTTGGACAGCAGCCCCTTGTCCTGCTGTCACCATAGTTACCCAGTGCCCAGTCAGCGACATGTAACGCCCCTGTCCATGCCTACTCATCCAAGTGTCTGTGGTGAAATGCACCCTGTCACACACAGAGTTTCTCAAAGAAGCGGTGATGTTGTGTGCGACATGCTGGTGGAGCGCAGGCACACCTTTCTTTGAGAAGTAGTGCCGACTGGGCATCTGGTACTGGGGCACTGCGACGGACATAAGGTCTCGAAAATCCTCTGTGTCCACCAGGCGGAAAGGCAGCATTTCTGTAGCCAAGAGCTTGCAGATGGTGAAATTCAACCTCTTAGATCTGCGCCTCAAAACAGGTGTGACTGCTGTCCCCCCAGTCACAGAGGATGAAGAGGCCGCGGATGCACAAGATATGGCAGACGGTGGTTGGCCCGGCCGGCTAGGCCGCATTGTAGCACACTGAGCTTCCCACTGCAACTTATGCTTCATGTCCATGTGCCGGTTCATGCATGAAGTACTCAAACTATGTATTTTTTGGCCTCTACTTAGCTTTTGCTGACAAATGTTACAGATAACACGAGTTGGGTCATCTTTATCGATCTGAAAAAATGCCCAGGCTATGCAAGGCTTAGCACCCATGCGACATGAAGAGCCACCACGATTTTTGGTGAGAGGCAGAGTTGTGTTTGAGGATGCAGTTGTTGACGTGCTTCCAGTAAAATGTCTCTGTCCAGGAAGGCGCAACCTGACCTCGTCGTCACTAGCATCTTCCTCCACCTCCTCTGCTGACCTCATCTCTTGGCTGACTGTGGGTTGACAGTAAGTGGGATCTCCAACCTCATCATCATCACCCTGTGCGTTATCACACTCGTCGTCCTCAGAGCCAGCCTGTTCCTGCCCTGACAAAAAACTAAAGTTGTCGCTCCAATCAGGTATTTGAGTCTCATCATCGTCTTCCTCATTGTCTCCACCAACAGGAGTTACAGTTTGGGAATGAGGGTCTACATTATGGTCAGAACCTTCTGCGTCTGGTCCTGGATCCGACTCATAAAGATTCTGGGCATCAGTGCAGATCATTTCATCGTCTGGATTCACAGAAGTGCTGGAGTCGACCTCTGATTCCCAGGCTATAGTATGAGTAAACAGCTCTGCAGACTCAACCATCTGTTCTACCTCATACTCAGACGGGCAGCTGGAGATTTGGGAGCTGTGAGGAAGCAAGTGCGATTGGGGTGACACCTTTGAGGACTGGAGTATTTGTGATGTTGAAGTTGATGTGGAGGAGAGCACACTTAAAGGAGCACTTGATATCCGTTGAAGCACCTGCTGTTTTTGTGCCTCATCTGGAATATGTAGCGATTGGCGTGGCCGTAAGAAAGGGATCTTATCACATTGTCCGCTAAAAGAAGTAGACATTTTAGTTTGGCTGGAAGATGGTCTTTCTTCTGCAGATGTTGCTGTTGCTTTAACTCCTACCCCACGGACACAAACTTTTTTCCCCTTCCCAACACGCCTATTCCCCTTTCCACCAGCAGCAGGCCTTTTTCCACTCATTTTGGTGGTTAACTAATTCACAACTCTGGAGTTGTTTGCACAAAAAAACAATGGATGGGAACCGAGCAGAGCTGAGTGACCAAACTGTGGTATTAGGCCAAAACTATTGGCTGGGTTAGATGCAGAAAAAAATTATATTCAATTTGCAACCTGATGGAGGTCAGTATAGATGGACTAATAGAACAAGTCCCACACACAGCTAGAAGCCCAAATATTTTTTCAGAGGTAGATGCAGAAAAAAATTATTTTTAATTTGCAGCCTGATGGAGTTCAGTATGGATGGACTAATAGAGAAAGTCCAACACACTGCTAGAAGGCCAAATATTTTTTCAGAGCTAGATGCAGACAAAAAAATATTTTGAATTTGCAACCTGATGGAGGTCAGTATAGATGGACTAATAGAGAAAGTCCCACACACAGCTAGAAGGCCAAATATTTTTTCAGAGCTAGATGCAGACAAAAAATTATTTTTAATATGCAACCTGATGGAGGTCAGTATAGATGGACTAATAGAGAAAGTCCCACACACTGCTAGAAGGCCAAATATTTTTTCAGAGCTAGATGCAGATAAAAATTCTTTTTAATTTGCAACCTGATGGAGGTCAGTATAAATGGACTAATAGAGAAAGTCCCACACACTGCTAGAAGGCCAAATATTTTTTCAGAGCTAGATGCAGAAAAAAATTATATTCAGTTTGCAACCTGATGGAGGTCAGTATAGATGGACTAATAGAACAAGTCCCACACACAGCTAGAAGCCCAAATTTTTTTTCAGAGGTAAATGCAGAAAAAAATTATATTCAGTTTGCAACCTGATGGAGGTCTGTATAGATGGATTAATAGAACAAGTCCCACACACAGCTAGAAGCCCAATATTTTTTCAGAGGTAGATGCAGAAAAAAAATATATTCAGTTTGCAACCTGATGGAGGTCAGTATAGATGGACTAATAGAGAAAGTCCCACACACTGCTAGAAGGCCGAATATTTTTTCAGAGCTAGATGCAGACAAAAAATTATTTTTAATTTGCAACCTGATGGAGGTCAGTATAGATGGACTAATAGAGAAAGTCCCACACACTGCTAGAAGGCCAAATATTTTTTCAGAGGTAGATGCAGAAAAAAAATATATTCAGTTTGCAACCTGATGGAGGTCAGTATAGATGGATTAATAGAGAAATTCCCAAACACTGCTGGAAGGCCAAATATTTTTTCAGAGCTAGATGCAGATAAAAATTCTTTTTAATTTGCAACCTGATGGAGGTCAGTATAAATGGACTAATAGAGAAAGTCCCACACACTGCTAGAAGGCCAAATATTTTTTCAGAGCTAGATGCAGAAAAAAATTATATTCAGTTTGCAACCTGATGGAGGTCAGTATAGATGGACTAATAGAACAAGTCCCACACACAGCTAGAAGCCCAAATTTTTTTTCAGAGGTAAATGCAGAAAAAAATTATATTCAGTTTGCAACCTGATGGAGGTCTGTATAGATGGATTAATAGAACAAGTCCCACACACAGCTAGAAGCCCAATATTTTTTCAGAGGTAGATGCAGAAAAAAAATATATTCAGTTTGCAACCTGATGGAGGTCAGTATAGATGGACTAATAGAGAAAGTCCCACACACTGCTAGAAGGCCGAATATTTTTTCAGAGCTAGATGCAGACAAAAAATTATTTTTAATTTGCAACCTGATGGAGGTCAGTATAGATGGACTAATAGAGAAAGTCCCACACACTGCTAGAAGGCCAAATATTTTTTCAGAGCTAGATGCAGACAAAAAATTATTTTGAATTTGCAACCTGATGGAGGTCAGTATAGATGGACTAATAGAGAAAGTCGCACACACTGCTAGAAGGCCAAATATTTTTTCAGAGCTAGATGCAGACAAAAAATTATTTTTAATTTGCAACCTGATGGAGGTCAGTATAGATGGACAAATAGAGAAAGTCCCACACACTGCTAGAAGGCCAAATATTTTTTCAGAGCTAGATGCAGATAAAAATTATTTTTAATTTGCAACCTGATGGAGGTCAGTATAGATGGACTAATAGAGAAAGTCCCACACACTGCTAGAAGGCCAAATATTTTTTCAGAGCTAGATGCAGATAAAAATTATTTTTAATTTGCAACCTGATGGAGGTCAGTATAGATGGACTAATAGAGAAAGTCCCACACACTGCTAGAAGGCCAAATATTTTTTCAGAGCTAGATGCAGACAAAAAATTATTTTTAATTTGCAACCTGATGGAGGTCAGTATAGATGGACTAATAGAGAAAGTCCCACACACTGCTAGAAGGCCAAATATTTTTTCAGAGCTAAATGCAGACAAAAAATTATTTTTAATTTGCAACCTGATGGAGGTCAGTATAGATGGACTAATAGAGAAAGTCCCACACACTGCTAGAAGGCCAAATATTTTTTCAGAGCTAGATGCAGACAAAAAATTATTTTGAATTTGCAACCTGATGGAGGTCAGTATAGATGGACTAATAGAGAAATTCCCACACACTGCTAGAAGGCCAAATATTTTTTCAGAGCTAGATGCAGACAAAAAATTATTTTTAATTTGCAACCTGATGGAGGTCAGTATAGATGGACTAATAGAGAAAGTCCCACACACTGCTAGAAGGCCAATTTTTTTTTCAGAGGTAGATGCAGAAAAAAATTATATTCAGTTTGCAACCTGATGGAGGTCTGTATAGATGGATTAAAAGAACAAGTCCCACACACAGCTAGAAGCCCAATATTTTTTCAGAGGTAGATGCAGAAAAAAAATATATTCAGTTTGCAACCTGATGGAGGTCAGTATAGATGGATTAATAGAAAAAGTCCCAAACACTGCTGGAAGGCCAAATATTTTTTCAGAGCTAGATGCAGATAAAAATTATTTTTAATTTGCAAACTGATGGAGGTCAGTATAGATGGACTAATAGAGAAAGTCCCACACACTGCTAGAAGGCCAAATATTTTTTCAGAGCTAGATGCAGACAAAAAATTATTTTGAGTTTGCAACCTGATGGAGGTCAGTATAGATGGACTAATAGAGAAAGTCCCACACACTGCTAGAAGGCCAAATATTTTTTCAGAGCTAGATGCAGACAAAAAATTATTTTTAATTTGCAACCTGATGGAGGTCAGTATAGATGGACTAATAGAGAAAGTCCCACACACTGCTAGAAGGCCAAATATTTTTTCAGACCTAGATGCAGATAAAAATTATTTTTAATTTGCAACCTGATGGAGGTCAGTATAGATGGACTAATAGAGAAAGTCCCACTCACTGCTAGAAGGCCAAATATTTTTTCAGAGCTAGATGCAGACAAAAAATTATTTTGAATTTGCAACCTGATGGAGGTCAGTATAGATGGAGTAATAGAGAATGTCCCACACACTGCTAGAAGGCCAAATATTTTTTCAGAGCTAGATGCAGACAAAAAATTATTTTTAATTTGCAACCTGATGGAGGTCAGTATAGATGGACTAATAGAGAATGTCCCACACACTGCTAGAAGGCCAAATATTTTTTCAGAGCTAGATGCAGACAAAAAATGATTTTGAATTTGCAACCTGATGGAGGTCAGTATAGATGGACTAATAGAGAAAGTCCCACACACTGCTAGAAGGCCAAATATTTTTTCAGAGCTAGATGCAGACAAAAAATTATTTTTAATTTGCAACCTGATGGAGGTCAGTATAGATGGACTAATAGAGAAAGTCCCACACACTGCTAGAAGGCCAAATATTTTTTCAGAGGTAGATGCAGAAAAAAAATATATTCAGTTTGCAACCTGATGGAGGTCAGTATAGATGGATTAATAGAGAAATTCCCAAACACTGCTGGAAGGCCAAATATTTTTTCAGAGCTAGATGCAGATAAAAATTCTTTTTAATTTGCAACCTGATGGAGGTCAGTATAAATGGACTAATAGAGAAAGTCCCACACACTGCTAGAAGGCCAAATATTTTTTCAGAGCTAGATGCAGAAAAAAATTATATTCAGTTTGCAACCTGATGGAGGTCAGTATAGATGGACTAATAGAACAAGTCCCACACACAGCTAGAAGCCCAAATTTTTTTTCAGAGGTAAATGCAGAAAAAAATTATATTCAGTTTGCAACCTGATGGAGGTCTGTATAGATGGATTAATAGAACAAGTCCCACACACAGCTAGAAGCCCAATATTTTTTCAGAGGTAGATGCAGAAAAAAAATATATTCAGTTTGCAACCTGATGGAGGTCAGTATAGATGGACTAATAGAGAAAGTCCCACACACTGCTAGAAGGCCGAATATTTTTTCAGAGCTAGATGCAGACAAAAAATTATTTTTAATTTGCAACCTGATGGAGGTCAGTATAGATGGACTAATAGAGAAAGTCCCACACACTGCTAGAAGGCCAAATATTTTTTCAGAGGTAGATGCAGAAAAAAAATATATTCAGTTTGCAACCTGATGGAGGTCAGTATAGATGGATTAATAGAGAAATTCCCAAACACTGCTGGAAGGCCAAATATTTTTTCAGAGCTAGATGCAGATAAAAATTCTTTTTAATTTGCAACCTGATGGAGGTCAGTATAAATGGACTAATAGAGAAAGTCCCACACACTGCTAGAAGGCCAAATATTTTTTCAGAGCTAGATGCAGAAAAAAATTATATTCAGTTTGCAACCTGATGGAGGTCAGTATAGATGGACTAATAGAACAAGTCCCACACACAGCTAGAAGCCCAAATTTTTTTTCAGAGGTAAATGCAGAAAAAAATTATATTCAGTTTGCAACCTGATGGAGGTCTGTATAGATGGATTAATAGAACAAGTCCCACACACAGCTAGAAGCCCAATATTTTTTCAGAGGTAGATGCAGAAAAAAAATATATTCAGTTTGCAACCTGATGGAGGTCAGTATAGATGGACTAATAGAGAAAGTCCCACACACTGCTAGAAGGCCGAATATTTTTTCAGAGCTAGATGCAGACAAAAAATTATTTTTAATTTGCAACCTGATGGAGGTCAGTATAGATGGACTAATAGAGAAAGTCCCACACACTGCTAGAAGGCCAAATATTTTTTCAGAGCTAGATGCAGACAAAAAATTATTTTGAATTTGCAACCTGATGGAGGTCAGTATAGATGGACTAATAGAGAAAGTCGCACACACTGCTAGAAGGCCAAATATTTTTTCAGAGCTAGATGCAGACAAAAAATTATTTTTAATTTGCAACCTGATGGAGGTCAGTATAGATGGACAAATAGAGAAAGTCCCACACACTGCTAGAAGGCCAAATATTTTTTCAGAGCTAGATGCAGATAAAAATTATTTTTAATTTGCAACCTGATGGAGGTCAGTATAGATGGACTAATAGAGAAAGTCCCACACACTGCTAGAAGGCCAAATATTTTTTCAGAGCTAGATGCAGATAAAAATTATTTTTAATTTGCAACCTGATGGAGGTCAGTATAGATGGACTAATAGAGAAAGTCCCACACACTGCTAGAAGGCCAAATATTTTTTCAGAGCTAGATGCAGACAAAAAATTATTTTGAATTTGCAACCTGATGGAGGTCAGTATAGATGGACTAATAGAGAAAGTCCCACACACTGGTAGAAGGTCAAATATTTTTTCAGAGCTAGATGCAGACAAAAAATTATTTTTAATTTGCAACCTTATGGAGAAAAGTATAGATGGACTAATAGAGAAAGTCCCACACACTGCTAGAAGGCCAAATATTTTTTCAGACCTAGATGCAGATAAAAATTCTTTTTAATTTGCAACCTGATGGAGGTCTGTATAGATGGACTAATAGAGAAAGTCCCACTCACTGCTAGAAGGCCAAATATTTTTTCAGAGCTAGATGCAGATAAAAATTATTTTTAATTTGCAACCTGATGGAGGTCAGTATAGATGGACTAATAGAGAAAGTCCCACACACTGCTAGAAGGCCAAATATTTTTTCAGAGCTAGATGCAGACAAAAAATTATTTTTAATTTGCAACCTGATGGAGGTCAGTATAGATGGACTAATAGAGAAAGTCCCACACACTGCTAGAAGGCCAAATATTTTTTCAGAGCTAAATGCAGACAAAAAATTATTTTTAATTTGCAACCTGATGGAGGTCAGTATAGATGGACTAATAGAGAAAGTCCCACACACTGCTAGAAGGCCAAATATTTTTTCAGAGCTAGATGCAGACAAAAAATTATTTTGAATTTGCAACCTGATGGAGGTCAGTATAGATGGACTAATAGAGAAATTCCCACACACTGCTAGAAGGCCAAATATTTTTTCAGAGCTAGATGCAGACAAAAAATTATTTTTAATTTGCAACCTGATGGAGGTCAGTATAGATGGACTAATAGAGAAAGTCCCACACACTGCTAGAAGGCCAATTTTTTTTTCAGAGGTAGATGCAGAAAAAAATTATATTCAGTTTGCAACCTGATGGAGGTCTGTATAGATGGATTAAAAGAACAAGTCCCACACACAGCTAGAAGCCCAATATTTTTTCAGAGGTAGATGCAGAAAAAAAATATATTCAGTTTGCAACCTGATGGAGGTCAGTATAGATGGATTAATAGAAAAAGTCCCAAACACTGCTGGAAGGCCAAATATTTTTTCAGAGCTAGATGCAGATAAAAATTATTTTTAATTTGCAAACTGATGGAGGTCAGTATAGATGGACTAATAGAGAAAGTCCCACACACTGCTAGAAGGCCAAATATTTTTTCAGAGCTAGATGCAGACAAAAAATTATTTTGAGTTTGCAACCTGATGGAGGTCAGTATAGATGGACTAATAGAGAAAGTCCCACACACTGCTAGAAGGCCAAATATTTTTTCAGAGCTAGATGCAGACAAAAAATTATTTTTAATTTGCAACCTGATGGAGGTCAGTATAGATGGACTAATAGAGAAAGTCCCACACACTGCTAGAAGGCCAAATATTTTTTCAGACCTAGATGCAGATAAAAATTATTTTTAATTTGCAACCTGATGGAGGTCAGTATAGATGGACTAATAGAGAAAGTCCCACTCACTGCTAGAAGGCCAAATATTTTTTCAGAGCTAGATGCAGACAAAAAATTATTTTGAATTTGCAACCTGATGGAGGTCAGTATAGATGGAGTAATAGAGAATGTCCCACACACTGCTAGAAGGCCAAATATTTTTTCAGAGCTAGATGCAGACAAAAAATTATTTTTAATTTGCAACCTGATGGAGGTCAGTATAGATGGACTAATAGAGAAAGTCCCACACACTGCTAGAAGGCCAAATATTTTTTCAGAGCTAAATGCAGACAAAAAATTATTTTTAATTTGCAACCTGATGGAGGTCAGTATAGATGGACTAATAGAGAAAGTCCCACACACTGCTAGAAGGCCAAATATTTTTTCAGAGCTAGATGCAGATAAAAATTATTTTTAATTTGCAACCTGATGGAGGTCAGTATAGATGGACTAATAGAGAAAGTCCCACACACTGCTAGAAGGCCAAATATTTTTTCAGAGCTAGATGCAGACAAAAAATTATTTTGAATTTGCAACCTGATGGAGGTCAGTATAGATGGACTAATATAGAAAGTCTCACACACTGCTAGAAGGCCAAATATTTTTTCAGAGCTAGATGCAGATAAAAATTATTTTTAATTTGCAACCTGATGGAGGTCAGTATAGATGGACTAATAGAGAAAGTCCCACACACTGCTAGAAGGCCAAATATTTTTTCAGAGCTAGATGCAGACAAAAAATGATTATGAATTTGCAACCTGATGGAGGTCAGTATAGATGGACTAATAGAGAAAGTCCCACACACTGCTAGAAGGCCAAATTTTTTTTCAGAGGTAGATGCAGAAAAAAATTATATTCAGTTTGCAACCTGATGGAGGTCTGTATAGATGGATTAATAGAACAAGTCCCACACACAGCTGGAAGCCCAATATTTTTTCAGAGGTAGATGCAGAAAAAAAATATATTCAGTTTGCAACCTGATGGAGGTTAGTATAGATGGACTAATAGAGAAAGTCCCAAACACTGCTAGGAGGCCAAATATTTTTTCAGAGCTAGGTGCAGATAAAAATTATTTTTAATTTGCAACCTGATGGAGGTCAGTATAGATGGACTAATAGAGAAAGTCCCACACACTGCTAGAAGGCCAAATATTTTTTCAGAGCTAGATACAGACAAAAAATTATTTTTAATTTGCAACCTTATGGAGGTCAGTATAGATGGACTAATAGAGAAAGTCCCACACACTGCTAGAAGGCCAAATATTTTTTCAGACCTAGATGCAGATAAAAATTCTTTTTAATTTGCAACCTGATGGAGGTCAGTATAGATGGACTAATAGAGAAAGTCCCAATCACTGCTAGAAGGCCAAATATTTTTTCAGAGCTAGATGCAGATAAAAATTATTTTTAATTTGCAACCTGATGGAGGTCAGTATAGATGGACTAATAGAGAAAGTCCCACACACTGCTAGAAGGCCAAATTTTTTTTCAGAGCTAGATGCAGACAAAAAATTATTTTGAATTTGCAACCTGATGGAGGTCAGTATAGATGGACTAATAGAGAAAGTCCTACACACTGCTAGAAGGCCAAATATTTTTTCAGAGCTAGATGCAGCCAAAAAATAATTTTTAATTTGCAACCTGATGGAGGTCAGTATAGAAGGGCTAATAGAGAAAGTCCCACACACTGCTAGAAGGCCAAATATTTTTTCAGAGCTAGATGCAGATAAAAATTCTTTTTAATTTGCAACCTGATGGAGGTCAGTATAGATGGACCAATAGAGAAAGTCCCAATCACTGCTAGAAGGCCAAATATTTTTTCAGAGCTAGATGCAGATAAAAATTATTTTTAATTTGCAACCTGATGGAGGTCAGTATAGATGGACTAATAGAGAAAGTCCCACACACTGCTAGAAGGCCAAATTTTTTTTCAGAGCTAGATGCAGACAAAAAATTATTTTGAATTTGCAACCTGATGGAGGTCAGTATAGATGGACTAATAGAGAAAGTCCTACACACTGCTAGAAGGCCAAATATTTTTTCAGAGCTAGATGCAGACAAAAAATAATTTTTAATTTGCAGCCTGATGGAGGTCAGTATAGATGGGCTAATAGAGAAAGTCCCACACACTGCTAGAAGGCCAAATATTTTTTCAGAGCTAGATGCAGACAAAAAATGATTTTGAATTTGCAACCTGATGGAGGTCAGTATAGATGGACTAATAGAGAAAGTCCCACACACTGCTAGAAGGCCAAATATTTTTTCAGAGCTAGATGCAGAAAAAAATTATATTCAGTTTGCAACCTGATGGAGGTCAGTATAGATGGACTAATAGAACAAGTCCCACACACAGCTAGAAGCCCAAATATTTTTTCAGAGGTAGATGCAGAAAAAAATTATTTTTAATTTGCAGCCTGATGGAGGTCAGTATAGATGGACTAATAGAGAAAGTCCCACACACTGCTAGAAGGCCAAATATTTTTTCAGAGCTAGATGCAGACAAAAAATTATTTTGAATTTGCAACCTGATGGAGGTCAGTATAGATGTACTAATAGAGAAAGTCCCACACACTGCTAGAAGGCCAAATATTTTTTCAGAGCTAGATGCAGATATAAATTATATTTAATTTGCAACCTGATGGAGGTCAGTATAGATGGACTAATAGAGAAAGTCCCACACACTGCTAGAAAGCCAAATATTTTTTCAGAGCTAGATGCAAATATAAATTATTTTTAATTTGCAACCTGATGGAGGTCAGTATAGATGGACCAATAGAATGATGCTATGCCCAAAAGATTTTACTTCACTAGGTGCAGTAAAAAAATTGTTATTCTATACACAGGTGGTATATCTTGCAACACAGATAGGCTACTCCACTGACTAACACACTCTGCAATAGGCCAAAAAGGATTAGCTTTGCTAGATTCAGCCAAATGCTGTGAAAAAAACTTGCACAGCACTGGCACAGACCTGCCTGGCAAAAACTGATAGGAACTGATGTAACCTAGTCCTGAAAAGGACTGCAATTACAATTAGTCTTTACTCCCACAATCTATCTATTTAAGAGCACAGACCTGGCTGATAAAAGTCGTAGGAAATGCTGTAACCTAGTCCTTAAAAGGACTGCAATCACAACTATTCCCTACTCCCAAGCTATCTGTAGATTTGTGCGAAAATTGGCTTGAAATTAACAAGGTATAGCGCACACAGCAACAGCGGTGCCGTGTAACACGCAGCTGCAGCAGTGAGAAAATGGTGGCGACGGGGAAAATGGCTGGGTCTTATAGGGCAAGGACATGTGACATACACTGCCAATGACACATGCCCTTGCTTGTGTGAAAAAAAGCACTTCGCTCCGTGTGTGCGCTGCTGATAGGCTGACAGATTGCACCTCCCCACTGCAAATGCGGGAAAGAGAAAAAAAATGGAGTTTTTCATTATTCCTGCAGAGATCCATCCCTGCCCCTCCCCCCACCCCGCTGTACACTCAAACTGCGTATTAACATTAATTTTCATCATTACTGAGAAAAAATCCAGTTATGATTTTGGTGCACGAACAGTTATCGAACATAACCTCGAACAGCCGAATTTTTCTCAAATCGTTCGTGTTCGCCGAACGGCTTGTACACAGCCCAAAACAGCTCAAATTTGAGATTGGCGAACAGTTCAAGTGGAACAACGCTCATCTCTACCGTTGATATGCAGATGTCACATGTGCACGTCTTTTCAAAAGGAAAAAAATGGGGAGGGAAAGGAAAGATTTTAAAAACAAAAATCCAAATGACAATAGCAGCAGCCAAAATGTCAACGGAACCAGGGATTCCCAGCCAGTCTCCCATGCTGGTACTTGCCCAGCCTCATGCTGCATAGTGGCTGCGATCTGACAAGGGTAGGCACATTCAGCTTACAATGACGGTTGACGTGCAGATGTCACATGTGCGCATATTTTCAAAAGGAATAAAATGGGGAGGGAAAGATTAGATTTTAAAAACAAAAATACAAAAATACAAATGACAATAGCAGCAGCCAAAAATTCAACGGAAATGGGGATTCCCATCCAGTCACCCATGCCTGTACTTGCCCACCCTCAAGCTCTGCAGCAGCTGCGATCTGATGAGGGTAGGCACATTCAGCTTAGAAAGGCTGTTGACTTGCAGATTTTAAAAACAAAAATCCAAATGACAATAGCAGCAGCCAAAATGTCTACGGAACCGGGGATTCTCAACCACTCTCCCATGAAGGTACTTGCCCAGCAGCTGCAATCTGATGAGGGCAGGCACATTCAGTTTAGAATGGCTGTTGACATGCAGATGTCACATGTGCGCGTCTTTTCAAATGGAATAAAATGGGGAGGGAAAGATTAGATTTTAAAAACAAAAATACAAAAATACAAATGACAATAGCAGCAGCCAAAATGTCAACAGAACTGTGGATTCCCAGCCAGTCTCCCATGAAGGTACTTGCCCAGCAGCTGCAATCTGATGAGGGCAGGCACATTCAGTTTAGAATGGCTGTTGACATGCAAATGTCACATGTGCCCGTCTTTTCAAAAGGAATAAAATGGGTAGGGAAAAGTTAGATTTTAAAAACAAAAATCCAAATGACAATAGCAGCAGCCAAAATGTCAATGGAACCAGGAAGTCCCAGCCAGTCTCCCATGCTGGCACTTAACAAACCTCATGCTGCGTAGCAGCTGCAATCTGATGAGGGAAGGCACATTGAGATTAGAATGGCCGTTGGCTTATTGATGTCACATGTGCGTGTCTTTTCAAAAGAAATAAAATGGGGAGGGAAAGGTTAGATTTTAAAAACAAAAATCCAAAATTCCAAATGACAATAGCAGCAGCCAAAATGTCAACAGTACCAGGGATTCCCAGCCTGTCTCCCATGAAGGTACTTGCCCAACCTCAAGCTGCGTAGCAGCTGCAATCTGACAAGGGAAGGAACATTCAGCTTAGAATGGCCATTAACGTACAAATGTCTCATATGCGCGTCTTTTCAAAAGGAATAAAATGGGGAGGGAAAGGTTAGATTTTAAAAACAAAAACCCCAAAATCCAAATGACAATAGCAGTAGCCAAAATGTCAATGCAACTGGAGATTCCCAGCCTGTCTCCCATGCTTGTACTTGCCTGGCCTCAAGCTGTGTAGCAGCTGCAATCTGACAAGGGCAGGCATATTCAGCTTAGAACGGCTGGTGATGGTCAGATGTCACATGTGCGCGTCTTTTCAAAAGGAATAAAATGGGGAGGGAAAGGTTAGAATTTAAAAACAAAATCCAAATGACAATAGCAGCTGCCAAAATGTCAACGAAACCAGGGATTCCCAGCCAGCCTCCCATGCCTGTACTTGCCCAGCCTCAAGCTGTGTAGCAGTTGCGATCTGACGAGGGAAGGCACATTCAGCTTAGAATGGCCGTTGACATGCAGATGTCACATGTGCACATCTTTTCAAAAGGAATAAAATGGGGAGGGAAAGGTTAGATTTTAAAAACAAAAATCCAAATGACTATAGCAGCAGCAAGAATGTCAATGGAACCGAGGATTACCAGTCAACGGAATTGGAGATTTCCAGTACTTGCCCGGCTTCAAAGTGAATAGCAGCTGCGATATGACGAGAGCAGGGACATTCAGCTTAGAATAGCCGTTGATGTGTAGATGTCACATGTGCGTGTTTTTTCAAAAGTAATAAAATGGGGAGGGAAAGGTTAGATTTTAAAAACAAAAATCCCAAAATCCAAATGACAATAGCAGCAGCCAAAATGTCAATGGAAGTGGGGATTCCCAGCTAGTCTCCCAAGCCTGTACTTGCCCGGCCTTAAGCTGCATAGCGGCTGTGATCTGATGAGGGCAGGCACATTCAGCTTAGAATGGACGTTGACATGCTGATGTCACATGTGCACATCTTTTCAAAACGAATAAAATGGGGAGGGAAAGGTGAGATTTTAAAAACAAAAATTAAAATGACAACAGCAGCAGCCAAAATGTCAATGGAAGCAGGGATTCCAGGCCAGTCTGCCATGCCGGTACTTGCCCGGCCTCAAACTGCGTAGCAGCTGTGATCTGAAGAGGGCAGACACATTCAGCTTAGAATTGCTGTTGACTTGCAGATGTCACATGTGCGTGTCTTTTCAAAAGAAATAAAATGGGGAGGGAAAAGTTAGATTTTAAAAACAAAAATCCAAAGATCCAAATGACAATAGCAGCAGCTAAATTATCAACGGAACTGGGGATTCCCAGCCAGTCTCCAATGCCAGTACTTGCCCAGGCTCAAGCTACATAGCAGCTGTGATCTGACATGGGCAGGGACATTCAGCTTAGAATTGCTGTTGACTTGCAGATGTCACATGTGCGTGTCTTTTCAAAAGTAATAAAATGGGGAGGGAAAGGTTAGATTTTAAAAACAAAAATCCAAAAATCCAAATGACAATAGCAGCAGCCAAAATGTCAACGGAACTGGGGAAACCCAGCCAGCCCTTACACAACCTAAAGCTGCAAAGCGGCTGAAATCTGACAAGGGCAGGCACATTCAGCATAGAATAGCCATTGATGTACAAATGTCACATGTGCACGTCTTTTCAAAAAGAATAAAATGGGGAGGGAAAAGTTAGATTTTAAAAACAAAAATCAAAAAATCCAAATGACAATAGCAGCTGCCAAAATGTCAACGGAATCAGGGATTCCCAGCCAGTCTCACATGCCAGTACTTGCCTGGCCTCAAGATGCTTTGCGGCTGCGACATGACGAGGGCAGGCACATTCAACTTAGAATTGCTGTTGAGGTGCAGATGTCACATGTGCGCGTCTTTTCAAAAGGAATAAAATGGGGAGGGAAAGGATAGATTTTAAAAACAAAAATCCAAATGACAATAGCAGCAACCAAAATGTCAAAGGATCCTGGAATTCCCAGCCTGTCTCCCATGCCAGTACTTGTCCAGCCTCAAGCTGTGTAGAGGCTGCGATCTGATGAGGGAAGGCACATTCAGCTTAGAATAGTCATTGACATGTGGATGTCACATGTGCACGTCTTTTCAAAAGGAATAAAATGGGGAGGGAAAGGTTAGAATTAGAGATGAGCGTTGTTCGACTCGAACCGTTCGCCAATCTCAAATTCGAGCTGTTTTGGGCAATGTTCGAGCCATTCGGCAAACACGAACGATTTGAGAAAAATTCGGCTGTTCGAGGTTATGTTCAATAACTGTTTGTGCACCAAAATCATAACTGGGTTTTTTCTCAGTAATGATGAAAATTAATGTTAATACGCAGTTTGAGTGTACAGCGGGGTGGGGGGAGGGGCAGGGGATGGATCTCTGCAGGAATAATGAAGATCTCCATTTTTTTTTCTCTTTCCCGCATTTACAGTGGGGAGGTGCAATCTGTCAGCCTATCAGCAGCGTACACATGGAGCGAACTGCTTTTTTTCACACAAGCAAGGGCATGTGTCATTGGCAGTGTATGTCACATGTCCTTGCCCTATAAGACCAAGCCATTTTCCCCGTCGCCACCATTTTCTCACTGCTGCAGCTGCGTGTTAGACGGCACCGCTGTTGCTGTGTGCGCTATACCTTGTTAATTTCAAGCCAATTTTCGCACAAATCTACAGATAGCTTGGGAGTAGGGAATAGTTGTGATTGCAGTCCTTTTAAGGACTAGGTTACAGCATTTCCTATGACTTTTATCAGGCAGGTCTGTGCTCTTAAATAGATAGATTGTGGGAGTAAAGACTAATTGTAATTGCAGTCCTTTTCAGGACTAGGTTACATCAGTTCCTATCAGTTTTTGCCAGGCAGGTCTGTGACAGTGCTGTGCAAGTTTTTTTCACAACATTTGGCTGAATCTAGCAAAGCTAATCCTTTTTGGCCTATTGCAGAGTGTGTTAGTCAGTGGAGTAGCCTATCTGTGTTGCAAGATATACCACCTGTGTATAGAATACCAATTTTTTTACTGCACCTAGTGAAGTAAAATCTTTTGGGCATATCATCATTATATTGGTCCATCTATACTGACCTCCATCAGGTTGCAAATTGAATATAATTTTTTTCTGCATCTAGCTCTGAAAAAATATTTGGGCTTCTAGCAGTGTGTGGGACTTGTTCTATTAGTGCATCTATACTGACCTCCATCAGGTTGCAAACTGAATATAATTTTTTTCTGCATCTAGCTCTGAAAAAATATTTGGCCTTCTAGCAATGTGTGGGACTTGTTCTATTAGTCCATCTATACTGACCTCCATTACGCTGCAAATTCAAAATAATTTTTTGTCTGCATCTAGCTCTGAAAAAATATTTGGCCTTCTAGCAGTGTGTGGGACTTTCTCTATTAGTCCATCTATACTGACCTCCATCAGGTTGCAAATTAAAAATAATTTTTATCTGCATCTACCTCTGAAAAAATATTTGGGCTTCTAGCTGTGTGTGGGACTTGTTCTATTAGTCCATCTATACTGACCTCCATCAGGTTGCAAACTGAATATAATTTTTTTCTGCATCTAGCTCTGAAAAAATATTTGGCCTTCTAGCAGTGTGTGGGACTTTCTCTATTAATCCATCTATACTGACCTCCATCAGGCTGCAAATTAAAAATAATTTATATCTGCATCTAGCTCTGAAAAAATATTTGGCCTTCTACCAGTGTGTGGGACATTCTCTATTAATCCATCTATACTGACCTCCATCAGGTTGCAAATTAAAAATAATTTATATCTGCATCTAGCTCTGAAAAAATATTTGGCCTTCTAGCAGTGTGTGGGACTTTCTCTTTTAGTCCATCTATACTGACCTCCATCAGGTTGCAAATTAAAAATAATTTTTTGTCTGCATCTAGCTCTGAAAAAATATTTGGCCTTCTAGCAGTGTGTGGGACTTTCTCTATTAGTCCATCTATACTGACCTCCATCAGGTTGCAAATTAAAAATAATTTTTTGTCTGCATCTAGCTCTGAAAAAATATTTGGCCTTCTAGCAGTGTGTGGGACTTTCTCTATTAGTCCATCTATAATGACCTCCATCAGGCTGCAAATTAAAAATAATTTTTATCTGCATCTACCTCTGAAAAAATATTTGGCCTTCTAGCTGTGTGTGGGACTTGCTCTATTAGTCCATCTATACTGACCTCCATCAGGTTGCAAACTGAATATAATTTTTTTCTGCATCTACCTCTGAAAAAATATTTGGGCTTCTAGCTGTGTGTAAGACTTGTTCTATTAGTCCATCTATACTGACCTCCATCAGGTTGCAAACTGAATACAATTTTTTTCTGCATCTACCTCTGAAAAAATATTTGGGCTTCTAGCTGTGTGTGGGACTTGTTCTATTAGTCCATCTATACTGACCTCCATCAGGTTGCAAATTGAACACAATTTTTTTTCTGCATCTAACCCAGTCAATAGTTTTGGCCTAATACCACAGTTTGGCCACTCAGCTCTGCTCGGTTCCCATCCATTGTTTTTTTGTGCAAACAACTCCAGAGTTGTGAATTTGTTAACCACCAAAATGAGTGGAAAAGGGCCTGCTGCTGGTGGAAAGGGGAATAGGCATGTTGGAAAGGGGAAAAAAGGTTGTGTCCGTGGGGTAGGTGTTAAAGCAACAGTAACATTTGCAGAAGAAAGACCATCTTCCAGCCAAACTAAAATGTCTACTTCTTTTAGCGGACAATGTGATAAGATCCTTTTCTTATGGCCACGCCAATCGCTACAAATTCCAGATGAGGCACAAAAACAGCAGGTGCTTCAACGGATATCAAGTGCTCCTTTAAGTGGGCTCTCCTCCACATCAACTTCAACATCACAAATACTCCAGTCCTCAAAGGTGTCACCCCAATCGCACTTGCTTCCTCACAGCTCCCAAATCTCCAGCTGCCCGTCTGAGTATGAGGTAGAACAGATGGTTGAGTCTGCAGAGCTGTTTACTCATACTATAGCCTGGGAATCAGAGGTCGACTCCAGCGCTTCTGTGAATCCAGACGAGGAAATGATCTGCACTGATGCCCAAAATCTTTATGAGTCGGATCCAGGACCAGACGCAGAAGGTTCTGACCATAATGTAGACCCTCATTCCCAAACTGTAACTCCTGTTGGTGGAGACAATGAGGAAGATGATGATGAGACTCAAATACCTGATTGGAGCGACAACTTTAGTTTTTTGTCAGGGCAGGAACAGGCTGGCTCTGAGGACGACGGGTGTGATAGCGCACAGGGTGATGATGATGAGGTTGGAGATCCCACTTACTGTAAACCCACAGTCAGCCAAGAGATGAGGTCAGCAGAGGAGGTGGAGGAAGATGCTAGTGACGACGAGGTCAGGTTGCGCCTTCCTGGACAGAGACGTAGTACTGGAAGCACGTCAACAACTGCATCCTCAAACACAACTCTGCCTCTCACCACAAGTTGTGGTGGCTCTTCAGGTCGCTTGGGTGATAAGCCTTGCATAGCCTGGGCATTTTTTCAGATCGATAAAGATGACCCAACTCGTGTTATCTGTAACATTTGTCAGCAAAAGCTAAGTAAAGGCCAAAAAATACATAGTTTGAGTACTTCATGCATGAACCGGCACATGGACATGAAGCATAAGTTGCAGTGGGAAGCTCTGTGTGCTACAATGCGGCCCAGCCGGCCGGGCCAACCACCGTCTGCCATATCTTGTGCATCCGCGGCCTCTTCATCCTCTGTGACTGGGGGGACAGCAGTCATACCTGTTTTGGGGCGCAGACTTGCCACCTCTTTACCCGCAACAGCCAGAGTGATTGGCAGGTCATCATTTTCTTTGGAGGTGGTAACACCAGCTGGTGTTTAGCGCTGTCCGACATCGATAGCACCACCTTTGGATCAAGGCAACCTAACATGTCAACCTGCATCTTCCTCACAGACGGGCAGTTTGCCGGGGACACCCTTATCAACCCCGTCTAAGCACAATAGCCAGCCCTCGGTCCCTCAGATGTGGACAAGTAAAAGACCATTTCCTCCTAGCCATGAGAAAGCTAAGAGGTTGAATTTCACCATCTGCAAGCTCTTGGCTACAGAAATGCTGCCTTGGTCACAGAGGATTTTCGAGACCTTATGTCAGTCACAGTGCCCCAGTACCAGATGCCCAGTCGGCACTACTTCTCAAAGAAAGGTGTGCCTGCGCTCCACCAGCATGTCGCACACAACATTACCGCTTCTTTGAGAAACTCTGTGTGTGACAGGGTGCATTTCACCACATACACTTGGACGAGTTGGCATGGACAGGGGCGTTACATGTCGCTGACTGGGCACTGGGTAACTATGGTGACAGCAGGACAAGGGGCTGCTGTCCAAGTCTTGCCGTCCCCACGAGTTGTGCATCAATCCTCTTTATGTCAAAGTTCCTCCACTGCTTCTGCCTCCTCAACCTCCTCTCGGTCTTCCACCTGCACCCAAAGCCTGTCTGGTCATGCCACAAGCTTTCTAACTGCGCAGAAGGGATCCTGCACGCCTCCTTACTATGCTGGCAGTATGGCTCAACGTCATCAGGCGGTTTTTACTTTGAAATGTCTGGGAAATGTGAGTCACACAGCTGAGGAGTTGTGGTCAGCTCTGGAGAACCAATTTCATGAATAGTTGTCTCCACTGGACCTGAAACCAGGGAAGGCCGTGTGCGACAATGCTGCAAACCTGGGTGCGGCCCTTCGCCGGGGCAATGTCACACACGTGCCTTGTATGGCTCACGTGTTGAACATGGTTGTCCAGCAATTTTTAGCCCACTATCCCAGACTAGATGGCCTTCTGCAGAGGGCACGGTCACTGTGTGCTCACTTCCGCCGTTCGCATCCCGCAGCTCAGCGACTTACATCTCTACAGAAGTCGTTGGGCCTGCCACTTCACCGGCTAAAATGCGATGTGCCTACCCGGTGGAATTCAACTCTGCACATGTTGCAGCGACTGTGGCAGCACCGACAAGCCCTGGTGCAATACGTTCTGACGTATAGCCTGGGCCAACGAGATCCAGAGGTGGGGCAAATCACGCTGGAGGAGTGGTCTCAGATCAGGGACCTATGCACCCTTCTGCACAGTTTTGAAATGGCGACGAAGATGTTTAGTGCTGACGATGCCATTATCAGCATGACTATTCCGGTGATTTACATGCTGGAGCACATGTTAAACAGAATTCGGATTCAGGTGGTGGCACAAGAGGAGGTGGAGGAAGTAGAGGAGGAGGAGTTGTATGCGGAAGGGCTAACATCTGCAAGGTCCAGATGGTCGGCAGCACCAAGGCGGCAGGCATGTGAGGGTGTGGGAGATGGTTTTACCAGGGCGCATGGTAGCAGCCAAACTAGTGAGGAAGGTGCAGGAGCCCAGGAAGAATTGGAGGACGAACTGATGGAAGACTCATCAGATGAGGGAGACCTTGATCACATTTCTGTTGTGCGAGGTTGGGGGGAGAGGACAGAGGAAGGAAACATGGTTGTTACCTCGCCACCAACACAACAGGGACTTGGTGCTCCTGGATGCGCAACACACATGAGTGCCTTCTTGCTGCACTACCTGCAACATGACCCTCGAATTGTGAGAATTAGAAATAATCCTGACTACTGGGTTGCCACACTGTTAGATCCCCGGTACAAAAGTAAATTTGCAGAAATTATTCCTGCCATAGAAAGGGATGCACGCATGCAGGAGTATCAGCAGAGACTGTAGCAGAATCTTTCATGTGCTTTTCCACAAAACACCAGTGGTGCACGTATTGAATCTCACAGTTTCAACTTGCCAACCGTGGGACCGTCAAGTGTTCAGCACTCAAACCGTAACAGAACCACAGTATCTGCTGGTAACATCAATTTTGCGGAATCATTTCACCACTTTTTTAGCCCATCCTTTGCAAGGCCACAGGAGACAAGAAGTCTGACACATAGTCAACGCCTAGAGACGATGGTACAGGAGTATCTCCAAGTAAATATTGAAGCCATGACTGTGTCACTGGACCCTTGCTCTTTTGGGCTTCCAATCTGGATAAATGGCCGGAGCTAGCCACTTACGCCTTGGAGATCTTGTCATGCCCCACAGCCAGCATTCTGTCTGAACGTGTGTTCAGCACTGCTGGTGGTGTGCTGACAGATAAGCGCACGCGGCTCTCCACTGATAATGTAGACAGACTCACGTTCATAAAGATGAACAAATCATGGATCCGAAACGACTTTTCTACCCCTGTGTCATCCTGGGGAGAGTAAAAGCTTGATGATTGGTTAAAATCACCCTACCAACCTTTTTAAGCTTTCAATTTACTAATCATGTTTATCTGTATCTTGGCTGGAAAATAATTTGGGCTTTGTAGCAGTGTGCAGCACTGATTCTATTAGGCCATCTATACTAAGCTCCACCAGATTTAAAATTAATAATAATTTTTAGCTGCATCTAGCCCGGAAAATAATTTTGGGGCTCCGAGATGCGCAAGACACATAAGTGCCTTCTTGCTGCACTACCTACAACATGACCCTCATATTGTCAGAATTCGAAGTAATCATGACTACTGGGTTGCCACACTCTTAGATCCCCCAAACTTTTCGATCAACCTTTTCATTTTAATAAAGACCAAAAAAATGGTCATTTTTGAAATTATAAGCATTAGCAGGTTATTAGAAACTGAAATCAAACAGTTTTCAACTCAAAACTTTATTCTAGGTGATGTTACATTTTCACATAGGACCCCTTGTTCGAAAGGAGCTTCTGAACTCTCTCGTCCATTGAATTTGTCAGGTTTTGGATGGTTTCTGCTTCAATTGTTTTGCATGAGGACAGAATACCCTCCCAGAGCTGTTGCTTAGATGTGAACTGCCTCCCGCCATCATAGACACTCCTTTTGATGATGCTCCAGAGGTTCTGAATGGGGTAGAGGTCAGGGGAGCATGGGGGTCACACCATAAGTTTGTCCCTTTTATGCCCATATCAGCCAGAGATGCAGATGTTTTATGTGCAGCATGAGATGGTGCATTATCATGCAAAAAAATGATCTTGCTGTGAAATACACGGTTCTTCTTCTTGAACCATGGCAGGAAGTGCTGTTTGAGAAAATCCACATACATTATGGAGTTCATCTTTAGCACCTTCAGGGATCCTAAAGGGGCCGACAATCTCTCTCCCCATGATTCCAGCCCAAAACATTACTCCACCTCCTCCTTGTTGGCGCTGTAGCCGTGTTTGCGTGGGGTGTCCATCAACCAGCCATCCTCAACTCCATCCATCTGGACCATCGAGCGCTGCAAGGCACTCATCCGTGAACAAAACAGTTTTGAAATCAGTCTTCATGTAATGTTTGGCCCACTGGAGACGTTTCTGCTTGTGTGAAGTGGATAGAGGAGGTCGACAGGATGGCGTATGCACAGCTGCAAACCTCTGAAGGACCCTGCATCTTGTTGTTCGGGCAGCTTCAAAAACTTGTCTGCTGCTATGACAAGGCTTTTTTGCCACTGCTCTTTTAACCTGACGTAATTGCCTGTAGGAAAGAGTCCTCAATTTGCCCTTATCAGCACGCACACGTGTGTACTGTGAATCAGCTACATACTTCTTGATTGCCAAGACACTTCATCCTGATCATCGCACAATGTTGTTTGTAGTCATGCCTTGACCTAAACACTCCACAATTTGTTGCTTCTCAGCAGCCGACACATCCTTTTTCTTTCCCATTTTGGCAGAAAATGTAGGCTGCTTAATAATGTGAGACAGCCTTCTTAAGTAGTCTTGCCTTTCATTGGACACACCTGCCAAACTAATTAGCACAGGTGTCTGCAATTGCTTACAGTGATATAAAGAGCCCTGACACACATCGCCATCAATGAGTTTAATTGACAAACAAACAAATTCTTCCCTTATCACTCCTAAACACTTTTTGCATAATAATTTGGAACACAGTGTACATGTGCTTTTCCACAAAACACCAGTGGTTCACGTAGTGAATCTTACAGTTCTAACTTGCCAACCGTGGTCTGTATGGAGTTGTTCAATAAAGGGCCCAAAATTAAGATAACTTAGATGGGAGAGGTCTCTATGAATAGGAATTCCTAAGTATTTGATACCCTGTGAGGGCCAGGCAAAGGGAAAGTTGGACTGGATGGAATCCTATATGGATTTGGGGAGGGAGACATCGAGGGCCTCAGACTTCGCTGCATTGATTTTAAAATTTGACCATGTAACAAAGTGATCTATTTCAGCCATAACAGCATGGATGGATATATGTGATTGAGTGATATATACTAGGACATCATCAGCAAATAGAGAGCACTTGTACTCGGTGACTCCCACCTCAATCCACCTAATATTGGGGTTATGGCGAATTGATGAGAGCAGGTGCTCCGTCACTAGGATGTATAAGAGAGGGGACAGAGGACATCCCTGCCTTGTCCCATTGGTGATTGTGAAAGGTGATGAAAATGTTCTGATGCACCCCCTGGGCCTTGGGACACCCGGAGCCGGACCCTTTTTGGTTGATGCTGGTGGTTGTAGTCTTCGTGGCGGCGACCCGGTTCCGTGGCTCAGGGTGGTCAAACCAGTGGCGGAACTATTTATGTGGTTTTGATGTTTAAATGTCCGACTACACCACCCGTGGATTGCGGTCAGAGTGAACCGCCGCTGCAGGGCAGACCGCTGAGGCTGGTGTTGTGGGTGCAGCAGAGCGTAGCATAACTCCCCACGGGAGGAGTATAGCCTCAGGGCAGTGTATGCGGAGGATGGGGGTGATGGTGCAGGGCAGCAGCAGTAACGACACGGAGTCAGTGATGCAGTCCAGGGCCTTTACTCACAGTTCTTATTATCCAGACCACGTCTGCAGGTAACGGCTGCCCACGTCGTACTGTGCTCACCAGGTGAGGAGCTCAGACAACTCCCAGATAACTTTGGAGCGCTTCACAGGACCCCCTTTGTGTGTCCTTTGTCTGGCCTTTCTTACCAACCCTTCTGTCCGGCTGCCTCGGGCCTCCTCTTGGTTAACTTGGCGCCAGTTTCCCTGACCCTATGTGGTGCCTTCCTAGCGGATGTAGCGAGGGGCTGTGCCACATAAAATGTCACAGCCTCCGGTTTCTAGCTGAGGGTCATTTCCTGCCTCCACTAGTTTCGGGGACCGGTCTCCCCCTTTTGCCTGACCCCTCCACGCAGGTGGATTCGGGCGTGCGGTGGCGACTCGCCCGTCCGCACCCCTGGGATCCCTTCATTCCTCGTTCCTGGAGCCTTCTCCGCTCCTCTTCCTTCCTTCTCCCTCTTCCAGGCCTGGGCCTCTGTTACTAGGCCCGCCTCCGGAGCAGAGCTCATGCAGAGCCCCTGCTCCCTGCCACTTCTGCTCAGACTTCTCTGCACTGAACTAAGATGGTGCCCACCTTTTATACTCCCTTCTCAATGCACCCAGGAACTGCTTCCTCCCTGCTCCTGCACAACAGGGTTCCCCTTCCTCAATGTTCCCTCCCCACACTCCAGCCAGGGACAGGGACTGTCGTGCCCATCTCAGAGGCATATTGGTCGCCCTGCCCCACGGCAATGTGGTGTAATGCATGCAGGTGTCGGGTCCTGATGCACACTCCATCCTTACCTGAGAGTGAGATATCACACCTCTGGGTGAGGTGCAATACCTCTGTAGCAACCGAGCCTTCAGGGTGCTACAGTTCCATTTATCTTCAGCCTAGGTGACGTATTGTGATACAGGGCCGTGATTTTGGCTATAAAAGGGTCCCCTAGACCCCTACCCCAAGCTTTTTAAGAGAATCATATATGGCGTGCCAGGAGACTCTATGGAATGCTTTCTCAGCATCCAACGAGAGTATCTAATTACAAATTTTTAAATTCATCTAGCCCAGGAAATACTTTGTGCCTAGTAGCAGTGTCTGCTAGTCAGCGGATTATCCCGGCTGTTAAGCAAGCTACACCACCTGTAGTTTGGACACTTAATTTTTTCAAAGGAAATGCTTCGGGACCACGGGATACTCAGTGAAGAGCATCAGGAGGCACCCCAAGGCATAGGGGCTGGGACTGGCAGTAGGATGCCTTGCGGTGGACAGCCGAGCTCGATCCTGATAAAAGCTTTTTAACTGCAGCAGCTTTAGTGGACGCTACTGGAGCTGGAATTACGCGGCTGCTGGCATGAGACTTGCCCTCCAATAGATCCTTGTAAATGGATTTAAAGTGTATTCATTCAAATTAGAGAGACAATTTATATTAAAAAGCTTAGAGCTGCCTCCACCACAGGGGGGCTCGCTCGACCCACCAGCAGACAGGCACCAGTATTGGGAGAGGGGGGCTGGCCGTCAGGGTTCACCGCGGCTCTGGCACAAACCCGGCGACACGGAGGTGACACGGGCAGGAGCGGACTGAACGTGTCAGCTTCTCACTTTTTGGATTTTAGAAGGTCATGACATGCCTATATCTGTGTCTCCCCCTCCTTTTACTCCTCCACTTCTTTTCTTTTCGCATAACTATATGTACTTGTCACTTTTCCATGTGTTAGTTGTGTCTTCTGAGCAGTTTGTCAGCTTTTGGACACCTTTGAAGGTGTTTTCTATGTGTTTCTATGTGTTTTTGTTTGCCTGCCATTGGTTTTAACGGTGTTCGACGAACCGAACCGAACTCGAACACTACGGGGGTGGCTCAACACTAGTTAGAATTTAATAACAAAAATCCAAATGACAATAGCAGCAGCTGAAATGTCAACGGAACAGGGGATTCCCAGCTAGTTTCCCATGCCTGTATTTGCCCGGCCCCAAGCTGCGTAGCCGCTGCAATCTGATGAGGGCAGGAACTTTCATCTTAGAATGGCTGTTGACGTGCAGATGACAGATGTGCACATCTTTTCAAAAGGAATATTATGGGGAGGGAAAGGCTAGATTTTAAAAACAAAAATCAAAATGACAATAGCAGCAGCCAAAATGTCAATGGAGCTGGGGATTCCCAGCCAGTCTCCCATGCCAGTACATGCCCAGCCTCAAGCTGCATAGCAGCTGCGATCTGACGAGAGCAGGAACATTAAGCTTAGAATGGCCGCTGACATGTAGATTTCACATGTGCGTGTCTTTTCAAAAGGAATAAAATGGGGAGGGAAAGGTAAAATATTAAAAACAAAAATTCAAATGACAATAGCAGCAACCAAAACGTCAATGGAATCGTGGATTCACAGCCAGTCTCGCAAGTACTTGCCCAACCTCAATCTGCGTAGCGGCTATGATCTGATGAGGGAAGGCACATTCAGCTTAGAATGGCCCTTGACATGCTGATGTCACATGTGTGCGTCTTTTTAAAAGGAATAAAATGGGGAGGGAAAGGTTAGATTTTAAAAACAAAAATCCAAATGACAATAGCAGAATGGAAACATAACCTTGGATTCCCAGCCAGTCTCCCATGCTGGAACTTGCCTGGCCTCAAGCTGCACAGCAGCTGCTATCTGACAAAAGGAAGCACATTCAGCTTAGAATGGCTGCTGACGTGCAGATGCCACATGTGCGCGTCTTTTCAAAAGGAATAAAATGGGGAGGGAAAGGTTAGATTTTAAAAACAAAAATCCAAAATCCAAATGACAATAGCAACAGCCGAAAAGTCAACGACACAGGGGATTGCCAGCCAGTCTCTCATGCCAGTACTTGACTGGAATCAAGCTGCGTTACTGCTGTGATCTGACGAGGGAAAGCACATTCAGCTTAGAATGGCCGTTGACATGCAGATGCCACATATGCGCGTCTTTTCAAAAGGAATAAAATGGGGAGGGAAAGGTTAGATTTTAAAAACAAAAATCCAAATGACAATAGCAGCTGCCAAAATGTCAATGGAATCGGGGATTCCAAGCCAGTTTCCCATGCTGGGACTTGCCTGTCCTCCAGGTGCGTTGCGGCTGCGACCTGACGAGGGAAGGCACATTCAACTTAGAATTGCCGTGGAAGTGCAAATGTCACATGTGCGCGTCTTTTCAAAAGGAATAAAATGGGGAGGGAAAGAATAGATTTAAAAAAAAAAAATCCAAAAAGCCAAATGACAATAGCAGCAGCCAAAATGTCAATGGATCCTGGAATTCCCAGCCAGTCTCCCATGCCAGTACTTGCCCAGCCTCAAGCTGCATAGAGTCTGCGATCTGATGAGGGAAAGCACATTCAGCTAAGAATAGCCATTGACATGTCGAAGTCACATGTGCACGTCTTTTCAAAAGTAATAAAATGGGGAGGGAAAGGTTAGATTTTAAAATCAAAAATCCAAAAGACAATAGCAGCAGCCAAAATGTCAACAGAACTGGGGATTCCCAGCCAGTCACCCATGCCGGTACTTACCAAGCATCAAGCTGCGTAGTGGTTGTGATCTGACGAGGGCAGGAACATTCAGTTTAGAATGGTTGTTGATGTACAGATGTCACATGTGCGCGTCTTTTCAAAATTAATAAAATTGGCGAGGGAAAGGTTTGAATTTAATAACTAAAATCCAAATGACAATAGCAGCAGTCGAAATGTCAATGGAACAGCGGATTCTCAGCTAGTTTCCCATGCCTGTATTTGCACGGCCACAAGCTGCGTAGCGTCAGCAATCTGACGAGGGCAGGCACTTTCAGCTTACAATGGCCGCTGACGTGCAGATGACAGATGTGCGCATCTTTTCAAAAGGAACAAAATGGGGAGGGAAAGGTAAGATATTAAAAACAAAAAATCAAATGACAATAGCAGCAGCCAAAATGTCAACAGAACTGGGGATTCCCAGCCTGCCTCCCAAGCCAGTACTTGCCTGGCCTCAAGCTGCGTAGCGGCTGCGATCTGACGAAGGCAGGAACATTCAACTTAGAATGTCCATTGACATTCAGATATCACATGTGCGCGTCTTTTCAAAAGGAATAAAATGGGGAGGGAAAAGTTAGATTTTAAAAACAAAAATCCAAATGACAATAGCAGCAGCCAAAATGTTAACGGAGCCCTGTAATCCAAGCCAGTCTCCCATGCTGGTACTTGCCTAGCCTCAAGCTGCTGCAATCTGACAAGAGCAGGCACATTCGGCTTAGAATGGCCGTTGACGTGCAGATGTCACATGTGCGCGTCTTTTGAAAAGGAATAAAATGGGGAGGGAATGGTTAGATTTTAAAAACAAAAATCCAAATGACAAAAGCAGCAACTAAAATGTTAACGGAACCGAGAATTCCCAGCCAGGCTTCCATGCCTGTACTTGCCCAGCCTCAAGCTGTGAAGCGGCTGTGATCTGACAAGGGCAGGCAGATTCATCTTAGAATGGCCATTGACTTACAGATGTCACATGTGCGTGTCTTTTCAAAAGGAATAAAAGGGGGAAGGAAAGGTTAGATTTTAAAAACAAAAATCCAAATAACAATCGCAGCAGCCAAATTGTCATCGGTACCGAGGATTCCCAGCCAGTTTCGCATGCCAGTACTTACCTGACCTCAAGCTGCATTGTGGCTGCAATCTGATGAGGGTAGGAACATTCAGCTTAAAATGGCCTCTGACGTGCAAATGTCACATGTGCGCGTCTTTTCAAAGGAATAAAATGGGGAGGGAAAGGTTAGATTTTAATAACATAAATCCAAAAATTCAAAAATGAAAATGACAATAGCAGCAGCCAAAATGTCAACAGAGCCAGGGATTCCCTGCCAGTCTCCCATGCTGGTACTTGCCCAGCCTCAACCTGCTTAGCAGCTGCAATTTGACAAGGAAGGCACATTCAGCTTAGAATGGCTGTTGACATGCAGAAGTCACAAAAGGAATAAAATGGGGAGGGAAAGGTTATATTTTAAAAACAAAAATCCAAATGACAATAGCAGCAGCCAAAATGTCAGTGCAACCAGAGATTCACAGCCAGTCTCCCATGCTTGTACTTGCCTGGCTTAAAGCTGCATAGCAGCTGCAATCTGACGAGGGAAGGAACATTCAGCTTAGAATGGACATTAATGTACAGTTTTCACATGTGCGCGTCTTTTCAAAAGGAATAAAATGGGGAGGGAAAGGTTAAATTTTACAAACAAAAATCCCAAATGACAATAGAAGCAGCCAAAATGTCAACGGAGCCAGGGATTCCCAGCCAGTCCACCATGCCAGTACTTACCCAGTCTCAAGCTGCATAGCTGTTGCAATTTGACAAGGGCAGGAAAATCAGCTTAGAATGGCCATTGATGTGCAGCAGTCACATGTGCGCGTCTTTTCAAAAGGAATAAAATGGGGAAGGAAAGGTTAAATTTTAAAAACAAAAATCCAAATGATAATCGCAGCAGCCAAAATGTCAATGGAACCAGGGATTCCCAGCCAGTCTCCCATGCAGCTACTTGCCCAGCCTCAAGCTGAGTAGCAGCTGCAATCTGACAAGGGCACGTACATTCAGCTTAGAATGGCCGTTGACGTACAGATGTCATATGTGCGCGTCTTTCCAAAAGGAATAAAATGGGGAGGGAAAGGTTAAATTTTAAAAACAAAAATCCAAAAGACAATAGCAGCAGCCAACATGTCAATGGAATCAGGGATTCCCAGCCAGTCTCCCATGCCAGTACTTGCCTGGCCCCAAGCTGGGTAGCGGCTGTGTTCTGACGAGAGCAGGCACATTCAGCTAAGAATAGCCGCTAAAGGCGGATGTCCCATGTGCGGGTCTTTTCAAAAGGATTAAAATGGGGAAGGAAAGGTTAGATTTTAAAAACAAAAATCCAAAAATCCAAATGACAATAGCAGCAGCCAAAATGTCAATGGAACCAGGGATTCCCAACCAGTCTCCCATGTCAGCATAAGCCCAGCCTCAAGCTGTGTAGCAGCTGCAGTCTGATGAGGGCAGGCACAATCAGCTTAGAATGGCCGTTAACATGGAGAAGTCACATGTACGCGTCTTTTCAAAAGGAATAAAATGGGGAAGGAAAGGTTAGATTTTAAAAACAAAAATCCAAAAATCCAAATGACAAAAGCAGCAGCCAAAATGTCAATGCAACCAGGAATTCCCAGCCAGTCTCCCATGTATGTACTAGTGTTGAGCCACCCCCGTAGTGCTCGAGTTCCGTTCGGTTCATCGAACACCTTCGAACACCGTTAAAACCAATGACAGGCAAACAAAAACACATAGAAACACATAGAAAACACCTTCAAAGGTGTCCAAAAGCTGACAAACTGCTCAGAAGACACAACTAACACATGGAAAAGTGACAAGTACATATAGTCATGCGAAAAGAAAAGAGGTGGAGGAGTAAAAGGAGGGGGAGACACAGATATAGGCATGTCATGCCCTTCTAAAATCCAAAAAGTGAGAAGCCAACATGTTCAGTCCGCTCCTGCCCATGCCACCTCCATGTCGCCAGGTTTGTGCCAGAGCCACGGTGAACCTTGACGGCCAGCCCCCCTCTTCCAATACTGGTGCCTGTCCGCTGGTGGGTCGAGCAAGCCCCCCTGTGGTGGAGGCAGCTCTAAGCTTTTTAATTTAAATTGTCTCTCTAATTTGAATGAATACACTTTAAATCCATTTACAAGGATCTATTGGAGGGCAAGTCTCATGCCAGCAGCCGCGTAATTCCAGCTCCAGTAGCGTCCACTAAAGCTGCTGCAGTTAAAAAGCTTTTATAAGGATCAAGCTCGGCTGTCCACCGCAAGGCATCCTACTGCCAGTCCCAGCCCCTATGCCTTGGGGTGCCTCCTGATGCTCTTCACTGAGTATCCCGTGGTCCCGAAGCATTTCCTTTGAAAAAATTAAGTGTCCAAACTACAGGTGGTGTAGCTTGCTTAACAGCCGAGATAATCCGCTGACTAGCAGACACTGCTACTAGGCACAAAGTATTTCCTGGGCTAGATGCAGTTAAAAATTTGTAATTAGATACTCTCGTTGGATGCTGAGAAAGCATTCCATAGAGTCTCCTGGCACGCCATATATGATTCTCTTAAAAAGCTTGGGGTAGGGGTCTAGGGGACCCTTTTATAGCCAAAATCACGGCCCTGTATCACAATACGTCACCTAGGCTGAAGATAAATGGAACTGTAGCACCCTGAGGGCTCGGTTGCTACAGAGGTATTGCACCCCACCCAGAGGTGTGATATCTCACTCTCAGGTAAGGATGGAGTGTGGATCAGGACCCGACACCTGCATGCATTACACCACATTGCCGTGGGGCAGGGCGACCAATATGCCTCTGAGATGGGCACGTCAGTCCCTGTCCCTGGATGGAGTGGGGGGAGGGAACACTGAGGAAGGGGAACCCTGTAGCGCAGGAGCAGGGAGGAAGCAGTTCCTGGGTGCATTGAGAAGGGAGTATAAAAGGTGGGCACCATCTTAGTTCAGTGCGGAGAAGTCTGAGCAGAAGTGGCAGGGAGCAGGGGCTCTGCATAAGCTCTGCTCCGGAGGCGGGTCTAGTAACAGAGGCCCAGGCCTGGAAGAGGGAGAAGGAAGGAAGAGGAGCGGAGAAGTCTCCAGGAACGAGGAATGAAGGGATCCCAGGGGTGAGGACGGGCGAGTCGCCACCGCACGCCCGAATCCACCTGCGTGGAGGGGTCAGGCCAAAGGGGGAGACCGGTCCCCGAAACTAGTGGAGTCAGGAAACGACCCTCAGCTAGAAACCGGAGGCTGTGACATTTTATGTGGCGCAGCCCCTCGCTACGCCCGCTAGGAAGGCACCACATAGGGTCAGGGAAACTGGCGCCAAGTTTACCAAGAGGAGACCCGAGGCAGCCGGACAGAAGGGTTGGTAAGAAAGGCCAGACAGAGGACACACAAAGGGGGTCCTGTGAAGCGCTCCAAAGTTATCTGGGAGTGTCTGAGCCACTCATCTGGTGAGCACAGTACGACGTGGGCAGCCGTTACCTGCAGATGTGGTCTGGATAATAAGAACTGTGAGTAAAGGCCCTGGACTGCATCACTGACTCCGTGTCGTTACTGCTGCTACCCTGCACCATCACCCCCATCCTCCGCATACACTGCCCTGAGGCTATACTCCTCCCGTGGGGAGTTATGCTACGCTCTGCTGCACCCACAACACCAGCCTCAGCGGTCTGCCCTGCAGCGGCGGTTCACTCTGACCGCAATCCACTGGTGGCGTTGTCGGACATTTAAACATCAAAACCACATAAATAGTTCCGCCACTGGTTTGACCGCCCTGAGCCACGGAACCGGGTCGCCGCCATGGAGACTACAACCACCAGCATCCACCAAAAAGGGTCCGGCTCCGGGTGTCCCAAGGCCCAGGGGGTGCATCAGAACATTTTCATCACCTTTCACAATCACCAATGGGACAAGGCAGGGATGTCCTCTGTCCCCTCTCTTATACATCCTAGTGACGGAGCACCTGCTCTCATCAATTCACCATAACCCCAATATTAGGTGGATTGAGGTGGGAGGCACCGAGTACAAGTGCTCTCTATTTGCTGATGATGTCCTTGTATATATCACTCAATCACATATATCCATCCATGCTGTTATGGCTGCAAGTTAGAACTGTAAGATTCACTACGTGAACCACTGGTGTTTTGTGGAAAAGCACATGTACACTGTGTTCCAAATTATTATGCAAAAAGTGTTTAGGAGTGATAAGGGAAGAATTTGTTTGTTTGTCAGTTAAACTCATTGATGGTGATGTGTGTCAGGGCTCTTTATATCACTGTAAGCAATTGCAGACACCTGTGCTAATTAGTTTGGCAGGTGTGTCCAATGAAAGGCAAGACTACTTAAGAAGGCTGTCTCACATTATTAAGCAGCCTACATTTTCTGCCAAAATGGGAAAGAAAAAGGATGTGTCGGCTGCTGAGAAGCAACAAATTGTGGAGTGTTTAGGTCAAGGCATGACTACAAACAACATTGTGCGATGATCAGGATGAAGTGTCTTGGCAATCAAGAAGTATGTAGCTGATTCACAGTACACACGTGTGCATGCTGATAAGGGCAAATTGAGGACTCTTTTCTCCAGGCAATTACGTCAGGTTAAAAGAGCAGTGGCAAAAAAGCCTTGTCATAGCTGCAGACAAGTTTTTGAAGCTGCTGGTGCCTCCAACGTCCCCCAAACAACAAGATGCAGGGTCCTTCAGAGGTTTGCAGCTGTGCATACGCCATCCTATCGACCTCCTCTATCCACTTCACAAAAGCAGAAACGGCTCCAGTGGGCCAAACATTACATGAAGACTGATTTCAAAACTGTTTTGTTCACGGATGAGTGCCGTGCAGCGCTCGATGGTCCAGATGGATGGAGTGGGGGATGGCTGGTTGATGGACACCCCACGCAAACACGGCTACAGCGCCAACAAGGAAGAGGTGGAGCAATGTTTTGGGCTAGAATCATGGGGAGAGAGATTGTCGGCCCCTTTAGGATCCCTGAAGGGGTAAAGATGAACTCCATAATGTATGTGGATTTTCTCAAACAGCACTTCCTGCCATGGTTCAAGAAGATACCCGTGTATTTCACAGCAAGATCATTTTTATGCATGATAATACACCATCTCATGCTGCACATAACACATCTTCATCTCTGCCTGATATGGGCATAAAAGTGGACAAACTTATGGTGTGACCCCCATGCTCCCCTGACCTCTACCCCATTAAGAACCTCTGGAGCATCATCAAAAGGAGTGTCTATGATGGCGGGAGGCAGTTCACATCTAAGCAACAGCTCTGGGAGGGTATTCTGTCCTCATGCAAAACAATTGAAGCAGAAACCATCCAAAACCTGACAAATTCAATGGACGAGAGAGTTCAGAAGCTCCTTTCAAACAAGTGGTCCGATGTGAAAATGTAATATCACCTAGAATAAAGTTTTGAGTTGAAAACTGTTTGATTTCAGTTTATAATAACCTGTTAATGCTTATAATTTCAAAAATGACCATTTTTTTGGTCTTTATTAAAATGAAAAGGTTGATCGAAAAGTTTGGGGGATCTAAGAGTGTGGCAACCCAGTAGTCATGATTACTTTGAATTCTGACAATATGAGGGTCATGTTGCAGGTAGTGCAGCAAGAAAGAACTTATGTGTCTTGCGCATCTCGGAGCCCCAAAATTATTTTCCGGGCTAGATGCAGCTAAAAATTATTATTAATTTTAAATCTGGTGGAGCTTAGTATAGATGGCCAAATAGGATCAGTGCTGCACACTGCTACAAAGCCCAAATTATTTTCCAGCCAAGATACAGATAAACATGATTAGTAATTTTAAATCTGGTGGAGCTTATTATAGATGGCCTAATAGAATCAGTGCTGCACACTGCTACAAAGCCCAAATTATTTTCCAGCCAAGATACAGATAAACATGATTAGTAATTTGAAAGCTTAAAACGGTTGGTGAGTTGATTTTAACCAATCATCAAGCTTTTACTCTCCCCAGGATGACACAGGGGTAGAAAAGTCGTTTCGGATCCATGATTTGTTCATCTTTATGAACGTGAGTCTGTGTACATTATCAGTGGAGAGCCGCGTGCGCTTATCTGTCAGCACACCACCAGCAGCGCTGAACACACGTTCAGACAGAACGCTGGCTGCGGGGCATGACAAGATCTCCAAGGCGTAAGTGGCTAGCTCTGGCCATTTATCCAGATTGGAAGCCCAAAAAGAGCAAGGGTCCAGTGACACAGTCATGGCTTCAATGTTTACTTGGAGATACACCTGTCTCTAGGCGTTGACTATGTGTCAGACTTCTTGTCTCCTGTGGCCTTGCAAAGGATGGGCTAAAAAAGTGGTGAAATGATTCCGCAAAATTGATGTTACCAGCAGATACTGTGGTTCTGTTACGGTTTGAGTGCTGAACACTTGACGGTCCCACGGTTGGCAAGTTGGAACTGTGAGATTCACTACGTGCACCACTGGTGTTTTGTGGAAAAGCACATGTAAGATTCTGCAACAGACTCTGCTGATACTCCTGCATGCGTGCATCCCTTTCTATGGCAGGAATAATTTCTGCAAATTTACTTTTGTACCGGGGATCTAACAGTGTGGCAACCCAGTAGTCAGGATTATTTCTAATTCTCACAATTCGAGGGTCATGTTGCAGGTAGTGCATCAAGAAGGCACTGATGTGTGTTGCGCATCCAAGAGCACCAAGTCCCTGTTGTGTTGGTGGCGAGGTAGCAATCATACTTCCTTCCTCTGTCCTCTCCCCCCAACCTCGCACAACAGAAATGTGATCAAGGTCTCCCTCATCTGATGAGTCTTCCATCAGTTCGTCCTCCACTTCTTCCTGGGCTCCTGCACCTTCCTCACTAGTTTGGCTGCTACCATGCGCCCTGGTAAAACCATCTCCCCCACCCTCACATGCCTGCCGCCTTGGTGCTGCCGACCGTCTGGACCTTGCAGATGTTAGCCCTTCCGCATACAACTCCTCCTCCTCTACTTCCTCCACCTCCTCTTGTGCCACCAGCTGACTCGGAATTTTGTTTAACATGTGCTCCAGCATGTAAATCACCGGAATAGTCATGCTGATAATGGCATCGTCAGCACTAAACATCTTCGTCGCCATTTCAAAACTGTGCAGAAGGGTGCATAGGTCCCTGATCTGAGACCACTCCTCCAGCATGATTTGCCCCACCTCTGGATCTCGTTGGCCCAGGCTATACGTCAGAACGTATTGCACCAGGGCTTGTCGGTGCTGCCACAGTCGCTGCAACATGTGCAGAGTTGAATTCCACTGGGTAGGCACATCGCATTTTAGCCGGTGAAGTGGCAGGCCCAACGACTTCTGTAGAGATGTAAGTCGCTGAGCTGCGGGATGCGAACGGCGGAAGTGAGCACACAGCGACCGTGCCCTCTGCAGAAGGCCATCTAGTCTGGGATAGTGGGCTAAAAATTGCTGGACAACCAGGTTCAACACGTGAGCCATACAAGGCACGTGTGTGACATTGCCCCGGCGAAGGGCCGCACCCAGGTTTGCAGCATTGTCGCACACGGCCTTCCCTGGTTTCAGGTCCAGTGGAGACAACCATTCATGAAATTGGTTCTCCAGAGCTGACCACAACTCCTCAGCTGTGTGACTCACATTTCCCAGAGATTTCAAAGTAAAAACCGCCTGATGACGTTGAGCCCTACTGCCAGCATAGTAAGGAGGTGTGCAGGATCCGTTCTGCGCAGTTAGAAAGCTTGTGGCATGACCAGACAGGCTTTGGGTGCAGGTGGAAGACCGAGAGGAGGTTGAGGAGGCAGAAGCAGTGGAGGAACTTTGACATAAAGAGTATTGACGCACAACTCGTGGGGACGGCAAGACTTGGACAGCAGCCCCTTGTCCTGCTGTCACCATAGTTACCCAGTGCCCAGTCAGCGACATGTAACGCCCCTGTCCATGCCTACTCATCCCAGTGTCTGTGGTGAAATGCACCCTGTCACACACAGAGTTTCTCAAAGAAGCGGTGATGTTGTGTGCGACATGCTGGTGGAGCGCAGGCACACCTTTCTTTGAGAAGTAGTGCCGACTGGGCATCTGGTACTGGGGCACTGCGACGGACATAAGGTCTCGAAAATCCTCTGTGTCCACCAGGCGGAAAGGCAGCATTTCTGTAGCCAAGAGCTTGCAGATGGTGAAATTCAACCTCTTAGATCTGCGCCTCAAAACAGGTGTGACTGCTGTCCCCCCAGTCACAGAGGATAAAGAGGCCGCGGATGCACAAGATATGGCAGACGGTGGTTGGCCCGGCCGGCTAGGCCGCATTGTAGCACACTGAGCTTCCCACTGCAACTTATGCTTCATGTCCATGTGCCGGTTCATGCATGAAGTACTCAAACTATGTATTTTTTGGCCTCTACTTAGCTTTTGCTGACAAATGTTACAGATAACACGAGTTGGGTCATCTTTATCGATCTGAAAAAATGCCCAGGCTATGCAAGGCTTAGCACCCATGCGACCTGAAGAGCCATCACGATTTTTGGTGAGAGGCAGAGTTGTGTTTGAGGATGCAGTTGTTGACGTGCTTCCAGTAAAATGTCTCTGTCCAGGAAGGCGCAACCTGACCTCGTCGTCACTAGCATCTTCCTCCACCTCCTCTGCTGACCTCATCTCTTGGCTGACTGTGGGTTGACAGTAAGTGGGATCTCCAACCTCATCATCATCACCCTGTGCGTTATCACACTCGTCGTCCTCAGAGCCAGCCTGTTCCTGCCCTGACAAAAAACTAAAGTTGTCGCTCCAATCAGGTATTTGAGTCTCATCATCGTCTTCCTCATTGTCTCCACCAACAGGAGTTACAGTTTGGGAATGAGGGTCTACATTATGGTCAGAACCTTCTGCGTCTGGTCCTGGATCCGACTCATAAAGATTCTGGGCATCAGTGCAGATCATTTCATCGTCTGGATTCACAGAAGTGCTGGAGTCGACCTCTGATTCCCATGCTATAGTATGAGTAAACAGCTCTGCAGACTCAACCATCTGTTCTACCTCATACTCAGACGCGCAGCTGGAGATTTGGGAGCTGTGAGGAAGCAAGTGCGATTGGGGTGACACCTTTGAGGACTGGAGTATTTGTGATGTTGAAGTTGATGTGGAGGAGAGCACACTTAAAGGAGCACTTGATATCCGTTGAAGCACCTGCTGTTTTTGTGCCTCATCTGGAATTGGTAGCGATTGGCGTGGCCGTAAGAAAGGGATCTTATCACATTGTCCGCTAAAAGAAGTAGACATTTTAGCTTGGCTGAAAGATGGTCTTTCTTCTGCAGATGTTGCTGTTGCTTTAACTCCTACCCCACGGACACAACCTTTTTTCCCCTTCCCAACACGCCTATTCCCCTTTCCACCAGCAGCAGGCCTTTTTCCACTCATTTTGGTGGTTAACTAATTCACAACTCTGGAGTTGTTTGCACAAAAAAACAATGGATGGGAACCGAGCAGAGCTGAGTGACCAAACTGTGGTATTAGGCCAAAACTATTGGCTGGGTTAGATGCAGAAAAAAATTATATTCAATTTGCAACCTGATGGAGGTCAGTATAGATGGACTAATAGAACAAGTCCCACACACAGCAAGAAGCCCAAATATTTTTTCAGAGGTAGATGCAGAAAAAAATTATTTTTAATTTGCAGCCAGATGGAGTTCAGTATGGATGGATTAATAGAGAAAGTCCAACACACTGCTAGAAGGCCAAATATTTTTTCAGAGCTAGATGCAGACAAAAAAATATTTTGAATTTGCAACCTGATGGAGGTCAGTATAGATGGACTAATAGAGAAAGTCCCACACACTGCTAGAAGGCCAAATATTTTTTCAGAGCTAGATGCAGACAAAAAATTATTTTTAATATGCAACCTGATGGAGGTCAGTATAGATGGACTAATAGAGAAAGTCCCACACACTGCTAGAAGGCCAAATATTTTTTCAGAGCTAGATGCAGACAAAAATTATTTTTAATTTGCAACCTGATGGAGGTCAGTATAGATGGACTAATAGAGAAAGTCCCACACACTGCTAGAAGGCCAAATATTTTTTCAGAGCTAGATGCAGAAAAAAATTATATTCAGTTTGCAACCTGATGGAGGTCAGTATAGATGGACTAATAGAACAAGTCCCACACACAGCTAGAAGCCCAAATTTTTTTTCAAAGGTAAATGCAGAAAAAAATTATATTCAGTTTGCAACCTGATGGAGGTCTGTATAGATGGATTAATAGAACAAGTCCCACACACAGCTAGAAGCCCAATATTTTTTCAGAGGTAGATGCAGAAAAAAAATATATTCAGTTTGCAACCTGATGGAGGTCAGTATAGATGGACTAATAGAGAAAGTCCCACACACTGCTAGAAGGCCAAATATTTTTTCAGAGCTAGATGCAGACAAAAAATTATTTTGAATTTGCAACCTGATGGGGGTCAGTATAGATGGACTAATAGAGAAATTCCCAAACACTGCTGGAAGGCCAAATATTTTTTCAGAGCTAGATGCAGATAAAAATTATTTTTAATTTGCAACCTGATGGAGGTCAGTATAGATGGACTAATAGAGAAAGTCCCACACACTGCTAGAAGGCCAAATATTTTTTCAGAGCTAGATGCAGACAAAAAATTATTTTGAATTTACAACCTAATGGAGGTCAGTATAGATGGACTAATAGAGAAAGTCCCACACACTGCTAGAAGGCCAAATATTTTTTCAGAGCTAGATGCAGACAAAAAATTATTTTTAATTTGCAACCTGATGGAGGTCAGTATAGATGGACTAATAGAGAAAGTCCCACACACTGCTAGAAGGCCAAATATTTTTTCAGAGCTAGATGCAGATAAAAATTATTTTTAATTTGCAACCTGATGGAGGTCAGTATAGATGGACTAATAGAGAAAGTCCCACTCACTGCTAGAAGGCCAAATATTTTTTCAGAGCTAGATGCAGATAAAAATTATTTTTAATTTGCAACCTGATGGAGGTCAGAATAGATGGACTAATAGAGAAAGACCCACACACTGCTAGAAGGCCAAATATTTTTTCAGAGCTAGATGCAGACAAAAAATTATTTTGAATTTGCAACCTGATGGAGGTCAGTATAGATGGACTAATAGATAATGTCCCACACACTGCTAGAAGGCCAAATATTTTTTCAGAGCTAGATGCAGTCAAAAAATTATTTTGAATTTGCAACCTGATGGAGGTCAGTATAGATGGACTAATAGAGAAAGTCCCACACACTGGTAGAAGGCCAAATATTTTTTCAGAGCTAGATGCAGACAAAAAATTATTTTTAATTTGCAACCTGATGGAGGTCAGTATAGATGGACTAATAGAGAAAGTCCCACACACTGCTAGAAGGCCAAATATTTTTTCAGACCTAGATGCAGATAAAAATTATTTTTAATTTGCAACCTGATGGAGGTCAGTATAGATGGACTAATAGAGAAAGTCCCACACACTGCTAGAAGGCCAAATATTTTTTCAGAGCTAGATGCAGACAAAAAATTATTTTGAATTTGCAACCTGATGGAGGTCAGTATAGATGGACTTATAGAGAAAGTCCCACACACTGCTAGAAGGCCAAATATTTTTTCAGAGCTAGATGCAGACAAAAAATGATTTTGAATTTGCAAACTGATGGAGGTCAGTATAGATGGACTAATAGAGAAAGTCCCACACACTGCTAGAAGGCCAAATATTTTTTCAGAGCTAAATGCAGACAAAAAATTATTTTGAATTTGCAACCTGATGGAAGTCAGTATAGATGGACTAATAGAGAAAGTCCCACACACTGCTAGAAGGCCAAATATTTTTTCAGAGTTAGATGCAGATAAAAATTATTTTTAATTTGCAACCTGATGGAGGTCAGTATAGATGGACTAATAGAGAAAGTCCCACACACTGCTAGAAGGTCAAATATTTTTTCAGAGCTAGATGCAGACAAAAAATGATTTTGAATTTGCAACCTGATGGAGGTCAGTATAGATGGACTAATAGAGAAAGTCCCACACACTGCTAGAAGGCCAAATATTTTTTCAGAGCTAGATGCAGACAAAAAATTATTTTTAATTTGCAACCTGATGGAGGTCAGTATAGATGGACTAATAGAGAAAGTCCCACACACTGCTAGAAGGCCAAATTTTTTTCAGAGGTAGATGCAGAAAAAAATTATATTAAGTTTGCAACCTGATGGAGGTCTGTATAGATGGATTAATAGAACAAGTCCCACACACAGCTAGAAGCCCAATATTTTTTCAGAGGAAGATGCAGAAAAAAAATATATTCAGTTTGCAACCTGATGGAGGTCAGTATAGATGGACTAATAGAGAAAGTCCCAAACACTGCTAGAAGGCCAAATATTTTTACAGAGCTAGATGCAGATAAAAAATATTTTTAATTTGCAACCTGATGGAGGTCAGTATAGATGGACTAATAGAGAAAGTCGCACACACTGCTATAAGGCCAAATATTTTTTCAGAGCTAGATGCAGACAAAAAATTATTTTGAATTTGCAACCTAATGGAGTTCAGCATAGATGGACTAATAGAGAAAGTCCCACACACTGCTAGAAGGCCAAATATTTTTTCAGAGCTAGATGCAGACAAAAAATTATTTTTAATTTGCAACCTTATGGAGGTCAGTATAGATGGACTAATAGAGAAAGTCCCACACACTGCTAGAAGGCCACATATTTTTTCAGACCTAGATGCAGATAAAAATTCTTTTTAATTTGCAACCTGATGGAGGTCTGTATAGATGGACTAATAGAGAAAGTCCCACTCAATGCTAGAAGGCCAAATATTTTTTCAGAGCTAGATGCAGATAAAAATTATTTTTAATTTGCAACCTGATGGAGGTCAGTATAGATGGACTAATAGAGAAAGTCCCACACACTGCTAGAAGGCCAAATATTTTTTCAGAGCTAGATGCAGACAAAAAATTATTTTGAATTTGCAACCTGATGGAGGTCAGTATAGATGGACTAATAGAGAAAGTCCCACACACTGCTAGAAGGCCAAATATTATTTCAGAGCTAGATGCAGACCAAAAATTATTTTTAATTTGCAACCTGATGGAGGTCAGTATAGATGGACTAATAGAGAAAGTCCCACACATTGCTAGAAGGCCAAATATTTTTTCAGAGCTAGATGCAGACAAAAAATTATTTTTAATTTGCAACCTAATGGAGGTCAGTATAGATGGACTAATAGAGAAAGTCCCACACACTGCTAGAAGGCCAAATATTTTTTCAGAGCTAGATGCAGACAAAAAATTATTTTGAATTTGCAACCTGATGGAGGTCAGTAAAGATGGACTAATAGAGAAAGTCCCACACACTGCTAGAAGGCCAAATATTTTTTCAGAGCTAAATGCAGACAAAAAATTATTTTTAATTTGCAACCTGATGGAGGTCAGTATAGATGGACTAATAGAGAAAGTCCCACACACTGCTAGAAGGCCAAATTTTTTTCAGAGGTAGATGCAGAAAAAAATTATATTAAGTTTGCAACCTGATGGAGGTCTGTATAGATGGATTAATAGAACAAGTCCCACACACAGCTAGAAGCCCAATATTTTTTCAGAGGAAGATGCAGAAAAAAAATATATTCAGTTTGCAACCTGATGGAGGTCAGTATAGATGGACTAATAGAGAAAGTCCCAAACACTGCTAGAAGGCCAAATATTTTTACAGAGCTAGATGCAGATAAAAAATATTTTTAATTTGCAACCTGATGGAGGTCAGTATAGATGGACTAATAGAGAAAGTCGCACACACTGCTAGAAGGCCAAATATTTTTTCAGAGCTAGATGCAGACAAAAAATTATTTTGAATTTGCAACCTAATGGAGTTCAGCATAGATGGACTAATAGAGAAAGTCCCACACACTGCTAGAAGGCCAAATATTTTTTCAGAGCTAGATGCAGACAAAAAATTATTTTTAATTTGCAACCTTATGGAGGTCAGTATAGATGGACTAATAGAGAAAGTCCCACACACTGCTAGAAGGCCACATATTTTTTCAGACCTAGATGCAGATAAAAATTCTTTTTAATTTGCAACCTGATGGAGGTCTGTATAGATGGACTAATAGAGAAAGTCCCACTCACTGCTAGAAGGCCAAATATTTTTTCAGAGCTAGATGCAGACAAAAATTATTTTTAATTTGCAACCTGATGGAGGTCAGTATAGATGGACTAATAGAGAAAGTCCCACACACTGCTAGAAGGCCAAATATTTTTTCAGAGCTAGATGCAGACAAAAAATTATTTTGAATTTGCAACCTGATGGAGGTCAGTATAGATGGACTAATAGAGAAAGTCCCACACACTGCTAGAAGGCCAAATATTATTTCAGAGCTAGATGCAGACCAAAAATTATTTTTAATTTGCAACCTGATGGAGGTCAGTATAGATGGACTAATAGAGAAAGTCCCACACATTGCTAGAAGGCCAAATATTTTTTCAGAGCTAGATGCAGACAAAAAAATATTTTTAATTTGCAACCTAATGGAGGTCAGTATAGATGGACTAATAGAGAAAGTCCCACACACTGCTAGAAGGCCAAATATTTTTTCAGAGCTAGATGCAGACAAAAAATTATTTTGAATTTGCAACCTGATGGAGGTCAGTATAGATGGACTAATAGAGAAAGTCCCACACACTGCTAGAAGGCCAAATATTTTTTCAGAGCTAGATGCAGACAAAAAATTATTTTTAATTTGCAACCTGATGGAGGTCAGTATAGATGGACTAATAGAGAAAGTCCCACACACTGCTAGAAGGCCAAATTTTTTTCAGAGGTAGATGCAGAAAAAAATTATATTAAGTTTGCAACCTGATGGAGGTCTGTATAGATGGATTAATAGAACAAGTCCCACACACAGCTAGAAGCCCAATATTTTTTCAGAAGAAGATGCAGAAAAAAAATATATTCAGTTTGCAACCTGATGGAGGTCAGTATAGATGGACTATTAGAGAAAGTCCCAAACACTGCTAGAAGGCCAAATATTTTTACAGAGCTAGATGCAGAAAAAAAATATTTTTAATTTGCAACCTGATGGAGGTCAGTATAGATGGACTAATAGAGAAAGTCGCACACACTGCTAGAAGGCCAAATATTTTTTCAGAGCTAGATGCAGACAAAAAATTATTTTGAATTTGCAACCTGATGGAGGTCAGTATAGATGGACTAATAGAGAAAGTCCCACACACTGCTAGAAGGCCAAATATTTTTTCAGAGCTAGATGCAGACAAAAAATTATTTTTAATTTGCAACCTTATGGAGGTCAGTATAGATGGACTAATAGAGAAAGTCCCACACACTGCTAGAAGGCCACATATTTTTTCAGACCTAGATGCAGATAAAAATTCTTTTTAATTTGCAACCTGATGGAGGTCTGTATAGATGGACTAATAGAGAAAGTCCCACTCACTGCTAGAAGGCCAAATATTTTTTCAGAGCTAGATGCAGATAAAAATTATTTTTAATTTGCAACCTGATGGAGGTCAGTATAGATGGACTAATAGAGAAAGTCCCACACACTGCTAGAAGGCCAAATATTTTTTCAGAGCTAGATGCAGACAAAAAATTATTTTGAATTTGCAACCTGATGGAGGTCAGTATAGATGGACTAATAGAGAAAGTCCCACACACTGCTAGAAGGCCAAATATTATTTCAGAGCTAGATGCAGACCAAAAATTATTTTTAATTTGCAACCTGATGGAGGTCAGTATAGATGGACTAATAGAGAAAGTCCCACACATTGCTAGAAGGCCAAATATTTTTTCAGAGCTAGATGCAGACAAAAAATTATTTTTAATTTGCAACCTAATGGAGGTCAATATAGATGGACTAATAGAGAAAGTCCCACACACTGCTAGAAGGCCAAATATTTTTTCAGAGCTAGATGCAGACAAAAAATTATTTTGAATTTGCAACCTGATGGAGGTCAGTATAGATGGACTAATAGAGAAAGTCCCACACACTGCTAGAAGGCCAAATATTTTTTCAGAGCTAGATGAAGATAAAAATTATTTTGAATTTGCAACCTGATGGAGGTCAGTATAGATGGACTAATAGAGAAAGTCCCACACACTGCTAGAAGGTCAAATATTTTTTCAGAGCTAGATGCAGACAAAAAATGATTTTGAATTTACAACCTGATGGAGGTCAGTATAGATGGACTAATAGAGAAAGTCCCACACACTGCTAGAAGGCCAAATATTTTTTCAGAGCTAGATGCAGACAAAAAATTATTTTTAATTTGCAACCTGATGGAGGTCAGTATAGATGGACTAATAGAGAAAGTCCACACACACCTAGAAGGCCAAATTTTTTTTCAGAGGTAGATGCAGAAAAAAATTATATTCAGTTTGCAACCTGATGGAGGTCTGTATAGATGGATTAATAGAACAAGTCCCACACACAGCTAGAAGCCCAATATTTTTTCAGAGGTAGATGCAGTAAAAAAATATATTCAGTTTGCCACCTGATGGAGGTCAGTATAGATGGACTAATAGAGAAAGTCCCAAACACTGCTAGAAGGCCAAATATTTTTTCAGAGCTAGATGCAGATAAAAAATATTTTTAATTTGCAACCTGATGGAGGTCAGTATAGATGGACTAATAGAGAAAGTCCCACACACTGCTAGAAGGCCAAATATTTTTTCAGAGCTAGATGCAGACAAAAAATTATTTTGAATTTGCAACCTGATGGAAGTCAGCATAGATGGACTAATAGAGAAAGTCCCACACACTGCTAGAAGGCCAAATATTTTTTCAGAGCTAGATGCAGACAAAAAATTATTTTGAATTTGCAACCTTATGGAGGTCAGTATAGATGGACTAATAGAGAAAGTCCCACTCACTGCTAGAAGGCCAAATATTTTTTCAGACCTAGATGCAGATAAAAATTCTTTTTAATTTGCAACCTGATGGAGGTCTGTATAGATGGACTAATAGAGAAAGTCCCACTCACTGCTAGAAGGCCAAATATTTTTTCAGAGCTAGATGCAGATAAAAATTATTTTTAATTTGCAACCTGATGGAGGTCAGTATAGATGGACCAATAGAGAAAGTCCCACACACTGCTAGAAGGCCAAATATTTTTTCAGAGCTAGATGCAGACAAAAAATTATTTTGAATTTGCAACCTGATGGAGGTCAGTATAGATGGACTAATAGAGAAAGTCCCACACACTGCTAGAAGGCCAAATATTTTTTCAGAGCTAGATGCAGACAAAAAATAATTTTTAATTTGCAACCTGATGGAGGTCAGTATAGATGGACTAATAGAGAAAGTCCCACACACTGCTAGAAGGCCAAATATTTTTTCAGAGCTAAATGCAGACAAAAAATTATTTTTAATTTGCAACCTGATGGAGGTCAGTATAGATGGACTAATAGAGAAAGTCCCACACACTGCTAGAAGGCCAAATATTTTTTCAGAGCTAGATGAAGATAAAAATTATTTTTAATTTGCAACCTGATGGAGGTCAGCATAGATGGACTAATAGAGAAAGTCCCACACACTGCTAGAAGGCCAAATATTTTTTCAGAGCTAGATGCAGACAAAAAATTATTTTGAATTTGCAACCTGATGGAGGTCAGTATAGATGGACTAATAGAGAAAGTCCCACACACTGCTAGAAGGCCAAATATTTTTTCAGAGCTAGATGCAGACACAAAATTATTTTTAATTTGCAACCTTATGGAGAAAAGTATAGATGGACTAATAGAGAAAGTCCCACACACTGCTAGAAGGCCAAATATTTTTTCAGACCTAGATGCAGATAAAAATTCTTTTTAATTTGCAACCTGATGGAGGTCTGTATAGATGGACTAATAGAGAAAGTCCCACTCACTGCTAGAAGGCCAAATATTTTTTCAGAGCTAGATGCAGATAAAAATTATTTTTAATTTGCAACCTGATGGAGGTCAGTATAGATGGACTAATAGAGAAAGTCCCACACACTGCTAGAAGGCCAAATATTTTTTCAGAGCTAGATGCAGACAAAAAATTATTTTGAATTTGCAACCTGATGGAGGTCAGTATAGATGGACTAATAGAGAAATTCCCACATACTGCTAGAAGGCCAAATATTTTTTCAGAGCTAGATGCAGACAAAAAATTATTTTTAGTTTGCAACCTGATGGAGGTCAGTATAGATGGACTAATAGAGAAAGTCCCACACACTGCTAGAAGGCCAATTTTTTTTTCAGAGGTAGATGCAGAAAAAAATTATATTCAGTTTGCAACCTGATGGAGGTCTGTATAGATGGATTAAAAGAACAAGTCCCACACACAGCTAGAAGCCCAATATTTTTTCAGAGGTAGATGCAGAAAAAAAATATATTCAGTTTGCAACCTGATGGAGGTCAGTATAGATGGATTAATAGAGAAAGTCCCAAACACTGCTGGAAGGCCAAATATTTTTTCAGAGCTAGATGCAGATAAAAATTATTTTTAATTTGCAACCTGATGGAGGTCAGTATAGATGGACTAATAGAGAAAGTCCCACACATTGCTAGAAGGCCAAATATTTTTTCAGAGCTGGATGCAGACAAAAAATTATTTTGAGTTTGCAACCTGATGGAGGTCAGTATAGATGGACTAATAGAGAAAGTCCCACACACTGCTAGAAGGCCAAATATTTTTTCAGAGCTAGATGCAGACAAAAAATTATTTTTAATTTGCAACCTGATGGAGGTCAGTATAGATGGACTAATAGAGAAAGTCCCACACACTGCTAGAAGGCCAAATAATTTTTCAGACCTAGATGCAGATAAAAATTATTTTTAATTTGCAACCTGATGGAGGTCAGTATAGATGGACTAATAGAGAAAGTCCCATTCACTGCTAGAAGGCCAAATATTTTTTCAGAGCTAGATGCAGATAAAAATTATTTTTAATTTGCAACCTGATGGAGGTCAGTATAGATGGACTAATAGAGAAAGTCCCACACACTGCTAGAAGGCCAAATATTTTTTCAGAGCTAGATGCAGACAAAAAATTATTTTGAATTTGCAACCTGATGGAGGTCAGTATAGATGGACTAATAGAGAATGTCCCACACACAGCTAGAAGGCCAAATATTTTTTCAGAGCTAGATGCAGACAAAAAATGATTTTGAATTTGCAAACTGATGGAGGTCAGTATAGATGGACTAATAGAGAAAGTCCCACACACTGCTAGAAGGCCAAATATTTTTTCAGAGCTAGATGCAGACAAAAAATTATTTTGAATTTGCAACCTGATGGAGGTCAGTATAGATGGACTAACAGAGAAAGTCCCACACACTGCTAGAAGGCCAAATATTTTTTCAGAGCTAGATGCAGATAAAAATTATTTTTAATTTGCAACCTGATGGAGGTCAGTATAGATGGACTAATAGAGAAAGTCCCACACACTGCTAGAAGGTCAAATATTTTTTCAGAGCTAGATGCAGACAAAAAATGATTTTGAATTTGCAACCTGATGGAGGTCAGTATAGATGGACTAATAGAGAAAGTCCCACACACTCCTAGAAGGTCAAATATTTTTTCAGAGCTAGATGCAGACAAAAAATTATTTTTAACTTGCAACCTGATGGAGGTCAGTATAGATGGACTAATAGAGAAAGTCCCACACACTGCTAGAAGGCCAAATTTTTTTTCAGAGGTAGATGCAGAAAAAAATTATATTCAGTTTGCAACCTGATGGAGGTCTGTATAGATGGACTAACAGAACAAGTCCCACACACAGCTAGAAGCCCAATATTTTTTCAGAGGTCGATGCAGAAAAAAAATATATTCAGTTTGCAACCTGATGGAGGTCAGTATAGATGGACTAATAGAGAAAGTCCCAAACACTACTAGAAGGCCAAATATTTTTTCAGAGCTAGATGCAGATAAAAAATATTTTTAATTTGCAACCTGATGGAGGTCAGTATAGATGGACTAATAGAGAAAGTCCCACACACTGCTAGAAGGCCAATTATTTTTTCAGAGCTAGATGCAGACAAAAAATTATTTTGAATTTGCAACCTGATGGAGGTCAGCATAGATGGACTAATAGAGAAAGTCCCACACACTGCTAGAAGGCCAAATATTTTTTCAGAGCTAGATGCAGACAAAAAATTATTTTTAATTTGCAACCTTATGGAGGTCAGTATAGATGGACTAATAGAGAAAGTCCCACACACTGCTAGAAGGCCAAATATTTTTTCAGACCTAGATGCAGATAAAAATTCTTTTTAATTTGCAACCTGATGGAGGTCTGTATAGATGGACTAATAGAGAAAGTCCCACTCACTGCTAGAAGGCCAAATATTTTTTCAGAGCTAGATGCAGATAAAAATTATTTTTAATTTGCAACCTGATGGAGGTCAGTATAGATGGACTAATAGAGAAAGTCCCACACACTGCTAGAAGGCCAAATATTTTTTCAGAGCTAGATGCAGACAAAAAATTATTTTGAATTTGCAACCTGATGGAGGTCAGTATAGATGGACTAATAGAGAAAGTCCCACACACTGCTAGAAGGCCAAATATTTTTTCAGAGCTAGATGCAGACAAAAAATTATTTTTAATTTGCAACCTGATGGAGGTCAGTATAGATGGACTAATAGAGAAAGTCCCACACACTGCTAGAAGGCCAAATATTTTTTCAGAGCTAAATGCAGACAAAAAATTATTTTTAATTTGCAACCTGATGGAGGTCAGTATAGATGGACTAATAGAGAAAGTCCCACACACTGCTAGAAGGCCAAATATTTTTTCAGAGCTAGATGCAGATAAAAATTATTTTTAATTTGCAACCTGATGGAGGTCAGTATAGATGGACTAATAGAGAAAGTCCCACACACTGCTAGAAGGCCAAATATTTTTTCAGAGCTAGATGCAGACAAAAAAATTATTTTGAATTTGCAACCTGATGGAGGTCAGTATAGATGGACTAATAGAGAAAGTCCCACACACTGCTAGAAGGCCAAATATTTTTTCAGAGCTAGATGCAGATAAAAATTATTTTTAATTTGCAACCTGATGGAGGTCAGTATAGATGGACTAATAGAGAAAGTCCCACACACTGCTAGAAGGCCAAATATTTTTTCAGAGCTAGATGCAGACAAAAAATGATTTTGAATTTGCAACCTGATGGAGGTCAGTATAGATGGACTAATAGAGAAAGTCCCACACACTGCTAGAAGGCCAAATTTTTTTTCAGAGGTAGATGCAGAAAAAAATTATATTCAGTTTGCAACCTGATGGAGGTCTGTATAGATGGATTAATAGAACAAGTCCCACACACAGCTGGAAGCCCAATATTTTTTCAGAGGTAGATGCAGAAAAAAAATATATTCAGTTTGCAACCTGATGGAGGTCAGTATAGATGGACTAATAGAGAAAGTCCCAAACACTGCTAGGAGGCCAAATATTTTTTCAGAGCTAGATGCAGATAAAAATTATTTTTAATTTGCAACCTGATGGAGGTCAGTATAGATGGACTAATAGAGAAAGTCCCACACACTGCTAGAAGGCCAAATATTTTTTCAGAGCTAGATGCAGACAAAAAATTATTTTGAATTTGCAACCTGATGGAGGTCAGTATAGATGGACTAATAGAGAAAGTCCCACACACTGCTAGAAGGCCAAATATTTTTTCAGAGCTAGATGCAGACAAAAAATTATTTTTAATTTGCAACCTTATGGAGGTCAGTATAGATGGACTAATAGAGAAAGTCCCACACACTGCTAGAAGGCCAAATATTTTTTCAGACCTAGATGCAGATAAAAATTCTTTTTAATTTGCAACCTGATGGAGGTCAGTATAGATGGACTAATAGAGAAAGTCCCAATCACTGCTAGAAGGCCAAATATTTTTTCAGAGCTAGATGCAGATAAAAATTATTTTTAATTTGCAACCTGATGGAGGTCAGTATAGATGGACTAATAGAGAAAGTCCCACACACTGCTAGAAGGCCAAATTTTTTTTCAGAGCTAGATGCAGACAAAAAATTATTTTGAATTTGCAACCTGATGGAGGTCAGTATAGATGGACTAATAGAGAAAGTCCTACACACTGCTAGAAGGCCAAATATTTTTTCAGAGCTAGATGCAGACAAAAAATAATTTTTAATTTGCAACCTGATGGAGGTCAGTATAGATGGGCTAATAGAGAAATTCCCACACACTGCTAGAAGGCCAAAAATTTTTTCAGAGCTAGATGCAGACAAAAAATGATTTTGAATTTGCAACCTGATGGAGGTCAGTATAGATGGACTAATAGAGAAAGTCCCACACACTGCTAGAAGGCCAAATATTTTTTCAGAGCTAGATGCAGATAAAAATTATTTTTAATTTGCAACCTGATGGAGGTCAGTATAGATGGACTAATAGAGAAAGTCCCACACACTGCTAGAAGGCCAAATATTTTTTCAGAGCTAGATGCATAAAAAAATTATATTCAGTTTGCAACCTGATGGAGGTCAGTATAGATGGACTAATAGAACAAGTCCCACACACAGCTAGAAGCCCAAATATTTTTTCAGAGGTAGATGCAGAAAAAAATTATTTTTAATTTGCAGCCTGATGGAGGTCAGTATAGATGGACTAATAGAGAAAGTCCCACACACTGCTAGAAGGCCAAATATTTTTTCAGAGCTAGATGCAGACAAAAAATTATTTTGAATTTGCAACCTGATGGAGGTCAGTATAGATGTACTAATAGAGAAAGTCCCACACACTGCTAGAAGGCCAAATATTTTTTCAGAGCTAGATGCAGATATAAATTATTTTTAATTTGCAACCTGATGGAGGTCAGTATAGATGGACTAATAGAGAAAGTCCCAAACACTGCTAGAAGGCCAAATATTTTTTCAGAGCTAGATGCAAATATAAATTATTTTTAATTTGCAACCTGATGGAGGTCAGTATAGATGGACCAATAGAATGATGCTATGCCCAAAAGATTTTACTTCACTAGGTGCAGTAAAAAAATTGTTATTCTATACACAGGTGGTATATCTTGCAACACAGATAGGCTACTCCACTGACTAACACACTCTGCAATAGGCCAAAAAGGATTAGCTTTGCTAGATTCAGCCAAATGCTGTGAAAAAAACTTGCACAGCACTGGCACAGACCTGCCTGGCAAAAACTGATAGGAACTGATGTAACCTAGTCCTGAAAAGGACTGCAATTACAATTAGTCTTTACTCCCACAATCTATCTATTTAAGAGCACAGACCTGCCTGATAAAAGTCGTAGGAAATGCTGTAACCTAGTCCTTAAAAGGACTGCAATCACAACTATTCCCTACTCCCAAGCTATCTGTAGATTTGTGCGAAAATTGGCTTGAAATTAACAAGGTATAGCGCACACAGCAACAGCGGTGCCGTCTCTAACACGCAGCTGCAGCAGTGAGAAAATGGTGGCGACGGGGAAAATGGCTGGGTCTTATAGGGCAAGGACATGTGACATACACTGCCAATGACACATGCCCTTGCTTGTGTGAAAAAAAGCACTTCGCTCCGTGTGTGCGCTGCTGATAGGCTGACAGATTGCACCTCCCCACTGCAAATGCGGGAAAGAGAAAAAAAATGGAGTTTTTCATTATTCCTGCAGAGATCCATCCCTGCCCCTCCCCCCACCCCGCTGTACACTCAAACTGCGTATTAACATTAATTTTCATCATTACTGAGAAAAAATCCAGTTATGATTTTGGTGCACGAACAGTTATCGAACATAACCTCGAACAGCCGAATTTTTCTCAAATCGTTCGTGTTCGCCGAACGGCTTGTACACAGCCCAAAACAGCTCGAATTTGAGATTGGCGAACAGTTCAAGTGGAACAACGCTCATCTCTACCGTTGATATGCAGATGTCACATGTGCACGTCTTTTCAAAAGGAAAAAAATAGGGAGGGAAAGGAAAGATTTTAAAAACAAAAATCCAAATGACAATAGCAGCAGCCAAAATGTCAACGGAACCAGGGATTCCCAGCCAGTCTCCCATGCCAGTACTTACCCGGCCTCAAGCTGTATAGCAGCTGTGATCTGACGAGGGTAGGCACATTCAGCTTAAAATAGCCGTTGACATGCAGATGTCACTTGTGCGCGTCTTTTCAAAAGGAATAAAATGGGGAGGGAAAGGTTGGATTTTCAAAACAAAAATCCAAAAGTCCAAATGACAATAGCAGCAGCCAAAATATCAACGGAACAGGGGATTCCCAGCCTGTCTTCCATGCCAGTACTTGCCTGGCCTCAAACTGCATAGTGGCTGTGATCTGACGAGGGTAGGTACTTTCAGCTTAAAATGGTCTTTGATGTGTGAATGTCACATGTGCGCATCTTTTCAAAAGGAATAAAATGGGGAGGGGAAGTTAAGATTTTAAAAACAAAAATTCAAAAATCCAAATGACAATAGCAGCAGCCAAAATATCAACAGAACCAGGGATTCCCAGCCAGTCTCCCATGCCAGTACTTGCCCGGCCTCAAGGTGCATAGCAGCTGCAACCTGATGAGTGCAGGCACATTCAGCTTAGAATGGACGTTAACATATAGATGTCATATGTGCGTGTCTTTTCAAAAGGAACAAAATAGGGAGGGAAAGGTTAGATTTTAAAAACAAAAATCCAAAAATCCAAATGACAATAGCAGCAGCCAAAATCTCAATGGAACCGGGAACTCCCAGCCAGTCTCGCATACCAGTAATTGCCCAGCCTCAAGCTGTGTAGCGGCTGCGATCTGTCGAGGGCAGACACATACAGCAGAGTATGGCCATTAGCATTCAGATGTCACATGTGCGGGTCTTTTCAAATGGAATAAAATGGGGAGGGAAAGGTTAGATTTAAAAAAAAAAATCCAAATGACAACAGCAGCAGCCAAAATGTCAATGGAAGCAGGGATTCCCAGCCAGTTTCCCATGCCGGTACCCGCCTGGCCTCAAGCTGCGCAGCGGATTTAATCTGACGAAGGCAGGCACATTCAGCTTTGATTGGCCGTTGACATACAAATATCACATTTGCGCTTCTTTTCAAAAGGAATAAAATGGGGAGGGAAAGGTTAGATTTTAAAATCAAAAATCCAAATGACAATAGCAGCAGCCAAAATGTCAATGGAACCAAGCATTCCCAGCCACTCTCCCATGCCAGTACTGGCCCAGCCTCAAGCTGCTTAGCAGCTGCAATCTGACAAGGGCAGGCACATTCAGCTTAGAATGGCCGTTGATGTACAGATGTCATATGTGCATGTCTTTTCAAAAGGAATAAAATGGGGAGGAAAAAGTTAGATTTTAAAAAAAAAAACCCAAAAATCCAAATGACAATAGCAGCAGCCAAAATGTTAATGGAACCGTGGATTCCCAGCTAGTCTCCCATGCCAGTACTTGCCCAGCCTCAAGCTGTGTAGCAGCTGCAATCTGACCAGGGAAGGCACATTCAGCTTAGAATGGCCATTGACGTGCAGATGTCACATGTGCGTGTCTTTTTAAAAGGAATAAAATGGGGAGGAAAAAGTTAGATTTTAAAAAAAAAAATCCAAAAATCCAAATGACAATAGCAGCAGCCAAAATGTCAATGGAATCAGGGATTCCCAGCCAGTCTCCCATGCTATTACTTGCCTGGCCTCAAGCTGCCTAGCGGCTGCGATCTGATGAGGGTAAGCACATTCAGCTTAGAATGGCTGTTGATGAGCAGTTGTCACTTGTGCGCGTCTTTTTAAAAGGAATAAAATAGTGAGGGAAAGAGATTTTAAAAACAAAAATCCAAATGATAGTAGCAGCAGCCATAATGTCAATGGATCAGGTGATTCCCAGCCAGTCTCCCATGCCGGTACTTGCCAGATCAAAAGCTGTGTAGTGGCTGCGATCTGACGAGGGTAGTCACATTCAACTTAGAATGGCCGATGACGTACAGATGACACATGTGCGCGTCTTTTCAAAATGAATAAAATGGGGAGAGAAAGGTTAAATTTTAAAAACAAAAATCCAAATGACAATAGCATCAGCCAAAATGTCAACAGAACCGGTGATTCCCAGCCACTCTCCCATGACGATAATTGCCCAGCCTCACGCTGCATAGTGGCTGCGATCAGACAAGGGCAGGCACATTCAGCTTAGAATGCCCGTTGACGCACAGATGTCACATGTGCGCGTCTTTTCAAAAGGAATAAAATGGGGAGGGAAAGGTTAGATTTTAAAAACAAAAATCCAAATGACAATAGCAGCAACCAAAATTTCAACGGAACCGGGGACTTCCAGCCAGTCTACCATGCCGGTACTTGCCCATCCTCAAGCTGCGTAACAGCTGCGATCTGACGAGGGAAGGAACATTCAGCTTAGTATGGCCGTTGACCTGCAGATGTCACATGTGCGCGTCTTTTCAAAAGGAATAAAATGGGGAGGGAAAGGATAGATTTTAAAAACAAAAATCCAAAAATACAAATGACAATAGCAGCAGCCAAAATGTCAACGAAACTAGGGATTCCCAGCCAGTCTCCCATGCCAGTACTTACCTGACCTCAAGCTGCATAGCAGCTGCTATCTGACAAGGGAAGGCACATTCAGCTTAGAATGGCCGTTGAAATGCAGAAGGCCCATGTGCGCGTCTTTTCAAAAGGAATAAAATGGGAAGGGAAAGATTAGATTTTAAAAACAAAAATCCAAAAATACAAATGACAATAGCAGCAGCCAAAATGTCAACAGAAGCAGGGATTCCCAGCCAGTCCCTGTCTAGCCTCAAGCTGCTTAGCAACTGCAATCTGACGAAGGCAGGCACATTCAGCTTAGAATGGCCGTTGACGTACAGCTGTCACATGTGCACGTCTTTTCAAAAGGAATAAAATGGGCAGGGAAAGGTGAGATTATAAAAAAAAATCAAAAAATCCAAATGACAATAGCAGCAGCCAAAATGACAACGGATTAAGGAATTCCCAGCAAGTCTCCCATGCCAGTACTTGCCCAGCCTCAAGTTGCATAGCACTTGCAATCTGATGAGAGCAGGCACATTCAGCTTAGAATTAGAGATGAGCATTGTTTTACTCGAGCTGTTCGCCAATCTCAAATTCGAGCTGTTTTGGGCGGTGTTCGAGCCGTTCGGCGAACAAGAACAATTTGAGAAAAATTCGGCTGTTCGAGGTTATGTTCGATAACTGTTCGTGCACCAAAATCATAACTGGATTTTTTCTCAGTAATGATGAAAATTAATGTTAATACGCAGTTTGAGTGTACAGCGGGGTGGGGGGAGGGGCAGGGGATGGATCTCTGCAGGAACAATGAAGATCTCCATTTTTTTTTCTCTTTCCCGCATTTGCAGTGGGGAGGTGCAATCTGTCAGCCTATCAGCAGCGCACACACAAAGCGAAGTGCTTTTTTTCACACAAGCAAGGGCATGTGTCATTGGCAGTGTATGTCACATGTCCTTGCCCTATAAGACCAAGCCATTTTCCCCGTCGCCACCATTTTCTCACTGCTGCAGCTGCGTGTTAGACGGCACCGCTGTTGCTGTGTGCGCTATACCTTGTTAATTTCAAGCCAATTTTCGCACAAATATACAGATAGCTTGGGAGTAGGGAATAGTTGTGATTGCAGTCCTTTTAAGGACTAGGTTACAGCATTTCCTACGACTTTTATCAGGGAGGTCTTGCTCTTAAATAGATAGGTTGTGGGAGTAAAGACTAATTGTAATTGGAGTCCTTTTCAGGACTAGGTTACATGAGTTCCTATCAGTTTTTGCCAGGCAGGTCTGTGCCAGTGCTGTGCAAGCTTTTTTCACAGCATTTGGCTGAATCTAGCAAAGCTAATCATTTTTGGCCTATTGCAGAGTGTGTTAGTCAGTGGAATAGCCTATCTGTGTTGCAAGATATACCACCTGTGTATAGAATACCAATTTTTTTACTGCACCTAGTGAAGTAAAATCTTTTGGGCATAGCATCATTCTATTAGTCCATCTATACTGACCTCCATCAGGTTGCAAACTGAATATATTTTTTTCTGCATCTACCTCTTAAAAAATATTGGGCTTCTAGCTGTGTGTGGGTCTTGTTCTGTTAATCCATCTATACTGACCTCCATCAGGTTGCAAACTGAATATAATTTTTTTCTGCATCTAGCTCTGAAAAAATATTTGGGCTTCTAGCGGTGTGTGGGACTTGGTCTATTAGTCCATCTATACTGACCTCCATCAGGTTGCAAATTAAAAATATTTTTTTTCTGCATCTAGCTCTGAAAAAATATTTGGGCTTCTAGCAGTGTGTGGGACTTGGTCTATTAGTCCATCTATACTGACCTCCATCAGGTTGCAAATTGAATAAAAAAATTTTCTGCATCTAGCTCTGAAAAAATATTTGGGCTTCTAGCAGTGTGTGGGACTTGGTCTATTAGTCCATCTATACTGACCTCCATCAGGTTGCAAATTAAAAATAATTTTTTTCTTCATTTAGCTCTGAAAAAATATTTGGGCTTCTAGCAGTGTGTGGGACTTGTTCTATTAGTCCTTCTATACTGACCTCCAGCAGGTTGCAAATTGAATATAATTTTTTTCTGCATCTAGCTCTGAAAAAATATTTGGGCTTCTAGCGGTGTGTGGGACTTGGTCTATTAGTCCATCTATACTGACCTCCATCAGGTTGCAAATTAAAAATAATTTTTTTCTGCATCTAGCTCTGAAAAAATATTTGGGCTTCTAGCAGTGTGTGGGACTTGGTCTATTAGTCCATCTATACTGACCTCCATCAGGTTGCAAATTAAAAATAATTTTTTTCTTCATTTAGCTCTGAAAAAATATTTGGGCTTCTAGCGGTGTGTGGGACTTGGTCTATTAGTCCATCTATACTGACCTCCATTAGGTTGCAAATTAAAAATAATTTTTTTCTGCATCTAGCTCTGAAAAAATATTTGGGCTTCTAGCAGTGTGTGGGACTTGTTCTATTAGTCCTTCTATACTGACCTCCAGCAGGTTGCAAATTGAATATAATTTTTTTCTGCATCTAGCTCTGAAAAAATATTCGGCTTCTAGCTGTGTGTGGGTCTTGTTCTATTAATCCATCTATACTGACCTCCATCAGGTTGCAAACTGAATATAATTTTTTTCTGCATCTAGCTCTGAAAAAATATTTGGGCTTCTAGTGGTGTGTGGGACTTGGTCTATTAGTCCATCTATACTGACCTCCATCAGGTTGCAAATTAAAAATAATTTTTTTCTTCATTTAGCTCTGAAAAAATATTTGGGCTTCTAGCGGTGTGTGGGACTTGGTCTATTAGTCCATCTATACTGACCTCCATCAGGTTGCAAATTAAAAATAATTTTTTTCTGCATCTAGCTCTGAAAAAATATTTGGGCTTCTAGCAGTGTGTGGGACTTGGTCTATTAGTCCATCTATACTGACCTCCATCAGGTTGCAAATTGAATTAAAAAAAATTTCTGCATCTAGCTCTGAAAAAATATTTGGGCTTCTAGCCGTGTGTGGGACTTGGTCTATTAGTCCATCTATACTGACCTCCATCAGGTTGCAAATTAAAAATAATTTTTTTCTGCATCTAGCTCTGAAAAAATATTTGGGCTTCTAGCAGTGTGTGGGACTTGTTCTATTAGTCCTTCTATACTGACCTCCAGCAGGTTGCAAATTGAATATAATTTTTTTCTGCATCTAGCTCTGAAAAAATATTTGGGCTTCTAGCGGTGTGTGGGACTTGGTCTATTAGTCCATCTATACTGACCTCCATTAGGTTGCAAATTAAAAATAATTTTTTTCTGCATCTAGCTCTGAAAAAATATTTGGGCTTCTAGCAGTGTGTGGGACTTGTTCTATTAGTCCTTCTATACTGACCTCCAGCAGGTTGCAAATTGAATATAATTTTTTTCTGCATCTAGCTCTGAAAAAATATTCGGCTTCTAGCTGTGTGTGGGTCTTGTTCTATTAATCCATCTATACTGACCTCCATCAGGTTGCAAACTGAATATAATTTTTTTCTGCATCTAGCTCTGAAAAAATATTTGGGCTTCTAGCGGTGTGTGGGACTTGGTCTATTAGTCCATCTATACTGACCTCCATCAGGTTGCAAATTAAAAATAATTTTTTTCTTCATTTAGCTCTGAAAAAATATTTGGGCTTCTAGCAGTGTGTGGGACTTGTTCTATTAGTCCATCTATACTGACCTCCAGCAGGTTGCAAATTGAATATAATTTTTTTCTGCATCTAGCTCTGAAAAAATATTCGGCTTCTAGCTGTGTGTGGGTCTTGTTCTATTAATCCATCTATACTGACCTCCATCAGGTTGCAAATTAAAAATAATTTTTTTCTTCATTTAGCTCTGAAAAAATATTTGGGCTTCTAGCAGTGTGTGGGACTTGTTCTATTAGTCCTTCTATACTGACCTCCAGCAGGTTGCAAATTGAATATAATTTTTTTCTGCATCTAGCTCTGAAAAAATATTCGGCTTCTAGCTGTGTGTGGGTCTTGTTCTATTAATCCATCTATACTGACCTCCATCAGGTTGCAAACTGAATATAATTTTTTTCTGCATCTAGCTCTGAAAAAATATTTGGGCTTCTAGCGGTGTGTGGGACTTGGTCTATTAGTCCATCTATACTGACCTCCATCAGGTTGCAAATTAAAAATAATTTTTTTCTTCATTTAGCTCTGAAAAAATATTTGGGCTTCTAGCGGTGTGTGGGACTTGGTCTATTAGTCCATCTATACTGACCTCCATCAGGTTGCAAATTAAAAATAATTTTTTTCTGCATCTAGCTCTGAAAAAATATTTGGGCTTCTAGCAGTGTGTGGGACTTGGTCTATTAGTCCATCTATACTGACCTCCATCAGGTTGCAAATTGAATTAAAAAAAATTTCTGCATCTAGCTCTGAAAAAATATTTTGGCTTCTAGCCGTGTGTGGGACTTGGTCTATTAGTCCATCTATACTGACCTCCATCAGGTTGCAAATTGAATATAATTTTTTTCTGCATCTAGCTCTGAAAAAATATTTGGGCTTCTAGCGGTGTGTGGGACTTGGTCTATTAGTCCATCTATACTGACCTCCATTAGGTTGCAAATTAAAAATAATTTTTTTCTGCATCTAGCTCTGAAAAAATATTTGGGCTTCTAGCAGTGTGTGGGACTTGTTCTATTAGTCCTTCTATACTGACCTCCAGCAGGTTGCAAATTGAATATAATTTTTTTCTGCATCTAGCTCTGAAAAAATATTCGGCTTCTAGCTGTGTGTGGGTCTTGTTCTATTAATCCATCTATACTGACCTCCATCAGGTTGCAAACTGAATATAATTTTTTTCTGCATCTAGCTCTGAAAAAATATTTGTTCTTCTAGCGGTGTGTGGGACTTGGTCTATTAGTCCATCTATACTGACCTCCATCAGGTTGCAAATTAAAAATAATTTTTTTCTTCATTTAGCTCTGAAAAAATATTTGGGCTTCTAGCAGTGTGTGGGACTTGTTCTATTAGTCCTTCTATACTGACCTCCAGCAGGTTGCAAATTGAATATAATTTTTTTCTGCATCTAGCTCTGAAAAAATATTCGGCTTCTAGCTGTGTGTGGGTCTTGTTCTATTAATCCATCTATACTGACCTCCATCAGGTTGCAAATTAAAAATAATTTTTTTCTTCATTTAGCTCTGAAAAAATATTTGGGCTTCTAGCAGTGTGTGGGACTTGTTCTATTAGTCCTTCTATACTGACCTCCAGCAAGTTGCAAATTGAATATAATTTTTTTCTGCATCTAGTTCTGAAAAAATATTTGGGCTTCTAGCAGTGTGTGGGACTTGTTCTATTAGTCCACCTATACTGACCTCCATCAGGTTGCAAATTAAAACTAATTTTTATCTGCATCTACAGTACCTCTGAAAAAATATTTGGGCTTCTAGCTGTGTGTGGGACTTGTTGTATTAGTCCATCTATACTGACCTCCATCAGGTTGCAAACTGAATATATTTTTTTCTGCATCTACCTCTGAAAAAATATTCGGCTTCTAGCTGTGTGTGGGACTTGTTGTATTAGTCCATCTATACTGACCTCCATCAGATTGCAAATTCAAAATAATTTTTTTCTGCATCTAACCCAGCCAATAGTTTTGGCCTAATACCAAAGTTTGGCCACTCAGCTCTGCTCGGTTACCATCCATTGTTTTTTTGTGCAAACAACTCCAGAGTTGTGAATTAGTTAACCACCAAAATGAGTGGAAAAAGGCCTGCTGCTGGTGGAAAGGGGAATAGGCGTGTTGGGAAGGGGAAAAAAGGTTGTGTCCGTGGGGTAGGTGCAGAAGAAAGACCATCTTCCAGCCAAACTAAAATGTCTACTTCTTTTAGCGGACAATGTGATAAGATCCCTTTCTTACGGCCACGCCAATCGCTACAAATTCCAGATGAGGCACAAAAACAGCAGGTGCTTCAACGGATATCAAGTGCTCCTTTAAGTGGGCTCTCCTCCACATCAACTTCAACATCACAAATACTCCAGTCCTCAAAGGTGTCACCCAAATCGCACTTGCTTCCTCACAGCTCCCAAATCTCCAGCTGCCCGTCTGAGTATGAGGTAGAACAGATGGTTGAGTCTGCAGAGCTGTTTACTCATACTATAGCCTGGGAATCAGAGGTCGACTCCAGCGCTTCTGTGAATCCAGACGAGGAAATGATCTGCACTGATGCCCAGAATCTTTATGAGTCGGATCCAGGACCAGACGCAGAACGTTCTGACCATAATGTAGACCCTCATTCCCAAACTGTAACTCCTGTTGGTGGAGACAATGAGGAAGATGATGATAAGACTCAAATACCTGATTGGAGCGACAACTTTAGTTTTTTGTCAGGGCAGGAACAGGTTGGCTCTGAGGACGACGGGTGTGATAACGCACAGGGTGATGATGATGAGGTCGGAGATCCCACTTACTGTCAACCCACAGTCAGCCAAGAGATGAGGTCAGCAGAGGAGGTGGAGGAAGATGCTAGTGACGATGAGGTCAGGTTGCGCCTTCCTGGACAGAGACGTAGTACTGGAAGCACGTCAACAACTGCATCCTCAAACACAACTCTGCCTCTCACCACAAGTCGTGGTGGCTCGTCAGGTCGCATGGGTGCTAAGCCTTGCATAGCCTGGGCATTTTTTCAGATCGATAAAGATGACCCAACTCGTGTTATCTGTAACATTTGTCAGCAAAAGCTAAGTAGAGGCCAAAAAATACATAGTTTGAGTACTTCATGCATGAACCGGCACATGGACATGAAGCATAAGTTGCAGTGGGAAGCTCAGTGTGCTACAATGCGGCCTAGCCGGCCGGGCCAACCACCGTCTGCCATATCTTGTCCATCCGCGGCCTCTTCATCCTCTGTGACTGGGGGGACAGCAGTCACACGTGTTTTGGGGCGCAGACCTGCCACCTCTTTACCTGCAACAGCCAGCGTGATTGGCAGGTCATCATTTTCTTTGGAGGTGGTAACACCAGCTGGTGTTGAGCGCTGTCCGACATCGATAGCACCACCTTTGGATCAAGGCAACCTAACATGTCCGCCTGCATCTTCCTCACAGACCGGCAGTTTGCCGGGGAAACCCTTATCAACCCCGTCTAAGCACAATAGCCAGCCCTCGGTCCCTCAGATGTGGACAAGTAAAAGACCATTTCTTCCTAGCCATGAGAAAGCTAAGAGGTTGAATTTCACCATCTGCAAGCTCTTGGCTACAGAAATGCTGCCTTTCCGCCTGGTGGACACAGAGGATTTTTGAGACCTTATGTCCGTCGCAGTGCCCCAGTACCAGATGCCCAGTCGGCATTACTTCTCAAAGAAAGGTGTGCCTGCGCTCCACCAGCATGTCGCACACAACATCACCGCTTCTTTGAGAAACTCTGTGTGTGACAGGGTGCATTTCACCACAGACACTTGGACGAGTAGGCATGGACAGGGGCGTTACATGTCGCTGACTGGGCACTGGGTAACTATGGTGACAGCAGGACAAGGGGCTGCTGTCCAAGTCTTGTCGTCCCCACGAGTTGTGCGTCAATCCTCTTTATGTCAAAGTTCCTCCACTGCTTCTGCCTCCTCAACCTCCTCTCGGTCTTCCACCTGCACCCAAAGCCTGTCTGGTCATGCCACAAGCTTTCTAACTGCGCAGAAGGGATCCTGCACACCTCCTTACTATGCTGGCAGTAGGGCTCAACGTCATCAGGCGGTTTTTACATTGAAATGTCTGGGAAATGTGAGTCACACAGCTGAGGAGTTGTGGTCAGCTCTGGAGAACCAATTTCATGAATGGTTGTCTCCACTGGACCTGAAACCAGGGAAGGCCGTGTGCGACAATGCTGCAAACCTGGGTGCGGCCCTTCGCCGGGGCAATGTCACACACGTGCCTTGTATGGCTCACGTGTTGAACCTGGTTGTCCAGCAATTTTTAGCCCACTATCCCAGACTAGATGGCCTTCTGCAGAGGGCGCAGTCGCTGTGTGCTCACTTCCGCCGTTCGCATCCCGCAGCTCAGAGACTTACATCTCTATAGAAGTCGTTGGGCCTGCCACTTCACCGGCTAAAATGCGATGTGCCTACCCGGTGGAATTCAACTCTGCACATGTTGCAGCGACTGTGGCAGCACCGACAAGCCCTGGTGCAATACGTTCTGACGTATAGCCTGGGCCAACGAGATTCAGAGGTGGGGCAAATCACGCTGGAGGAGTGGTCTCAGATCAGGGACCTATGCACCCTTCTGCACAGTTTTGAAATGGCGACGAAGATGTTTAGTGCTGACGATGCCATTATCAGCATGACTATTCCGGTGATTTACATGCTGGAGCACATGTTAAACAGAATTCGGAGTCAGGTGGTGGCACAAGAGGAGGTGGAGGAAGTAGAGGAGGAGGAGTTGTATGCGGAAGGGCTAACATCTGCAAGGTCCAGACGGTCGGCAGCACCAAGGCGGCAGGCATGTGAGGGTGGGGGAGATGATTTTACCAGGGCGCATGGTAGCAGCCAAACTAGTGAGGAAGGTGCAGGAGCCCAGGAAGAAGTGGAGGACGAACTGATGGAAGACTCATCAGATGAGGGAGACCTTGATCACATTTCTGTTGTGCGAGGTTGGGGGGAGAGGACAGAGGAAGGAAGCATGATTGTTACCTCGCCACCAACACAACAGGGACTTGGTGCTTCTGGATGCGCAACACACATGAGTGCCTTCTTGTTGCACTACCTGCAACATGACCCTCGAATTGTGAGAATTAGAAATAATCCTGACTACTGGGTTGCCACACTGTTAGATCCCCGGTACAAAAGTAAATTTGCAGAAATTATTCCTGCCATAGAAAGGGATGCACGCATGCAGGAGTATCAGCAGAGACTGTTGCAGAATCTTACATGTGCTTTTCCACAAAATACCAGTGGTGCACGTAGTGAATCTCACAGTTCCAACTTGCCAACCGTGGGACCGTCAAGTGTTCAGCACTCAAACCGTAACAGAACCACAGTATCTGCTGGTAACATCAATTTTGCGGAATCATTTCACCACTTTTTTAGCCCATCCTTTGCAAGGCCACAGGAGACAAGAAGTCTGACACATAGTCAACGCCTAGAGACGATGGTACAGGAGTATCTCCAAGTAAACATTGAAGCCACGACTGTGTCACTGGACCCTTGCTCTTTTTGGGCTTCCAATCTGGATAAATGGCCGGAGCTAGCCACTTACGCCTTGGAGATCTTGTCATGCCCCGCAGCCAGCGTTCTGTCTGAACGTGTGTTCAGCGCTGCTGGTGGTGTGCTGACAGATAAGCGCACGCGGCTCTCCACTGATAATGTAGACAGACTCACGTTCATAAAGATGAACAAATCATGGATCCGAAACGACTTTTCTACCCCTGTGTCATCCTGGGGAGAGTAAAAGCTTGATGATTGGTTAAAATCACCCTACCAACCGTTTTAAGCTTTCAAATTACTAATCATGTTTATCTGTATCTTGACTGGAAAATAATTTGGGCTTTGTAGCAGTGTGCAGCACTGATCCTATTAGGCCATCTATACTAAAGCTTCACCAGATTAAAAATTAATAATAATTTTCAGCTGCATCTAGCCCGGAAAATAATTTTGGGGCTCCGAGATGCGCAAGACACATAAGTGCCTTCTTGCTGCACTACCTGCAGCATGACCCTCATATTGTCAGAATTCGAAGTAATCATGACTACTGGGTTGCCACACTCTTAGATCCCCCAAACTTTTCGATCAACCTTTTCATTTTAATAAAGACCAAAAAAATGGTCATTTTTGAAATTATAAGCATTAGCAGGTTGTTAGAAACTGAAATCAAACAGTTTTCAACTCAAAACTTTATTCTAGGTGATGTTACATTTTCACATAGGACCCCTTGTTCGAAAGGAGCTTCTGAACTCTCTCGTCCATTGAATTTGTCAGGTTTTGGATGGTTTCTGCTTCAATTGTTTTGCATGAGGACAGAATACCCTCCCAGAGCTGTTGCTTAGATGTGAACTGCCTCCCGCCATCATAGACACTCCTTTTAATGATGCTCCAAAGGTTCTGAATGGGGTAGAGGTCAGGGGAGCATGGGGGTCACACCATAAGTTTGTCCCCTTTTATGCCCATATCAGCCAGAGATGCAGATGTTTTATGTGCAGCATGAGATGGTGCATTATCATGCAGAAAAATGATCTTGCTGTGAAATACACGGTTCTTCTTCTTGAACCATGGCAGGAACTGCTGTTTGAGAAAATCCACATACATTATGGAGTTCATCTTTAGCGCCTTCAGGGATCCTAAAGGGGCCGACAATCTCTCTCCCCATGATTCCAGCCCAAAACATTACTCCACCTCCTCCTTGTTGGCGCTGTAGCCGTGTTTGCGTGGGGTGTCCATCAACCAGCCATCCTCCACTCCATCCATCTGGACCATCGAGCGCTGCACGGCACTCATCCGTGAACAAAACAGTTTTGAAATCAGTCTTCATGTAATGTTTGGCCCACTGGAGCCGTTTCTGCTTGTGTGAAGTGGATAGAGGAGGTCGACAGGATGGCGTATGCACAGCTGAAAACCTCTGAAGGACCCTGCATCTTGTTGTTCGGGGGATGTTGGAGGCACAAGCAACTTCAAAAACTTGTCTGCTGCTATGACAAGGCTTTTTTGCCGCTGCTCTTTCAACCTGACGTAATTGCCTGTAGGAAAGAGTCCTCAATTTGCCCTTATCAGCACGCACACGTGTGTACTGTGAATCAGCTACATACTTCTTGATTGCCAAGACACTTCATCCTGATCATCGCACAATGTTGATTGTAGTCATGCCTTGACCTAAACACTCCACAATTTGTTGCTTCTCAGCAGCCGACACATCCTTTTTCTTTCCCATTTTGGCAGAAAATGTAGGCTGCTTAATAATGTGAGACAGCCTTCTTAAGTAGTCTTGCCTTTCATTGGACACACCTGCCAAACTAATTAGCATAGGTGTCTGCAATTGCTTACAGTGATATAAAGAGCCCTGACACACATCACCATCAATGAGTTTAACTGACAAACAAACAAATTCTTCCCTTATCACTCCTAAATACTTTTTGCATAATAATTTGGAACGCAGTGTACATGTGCTTTTCCACAAAACACCAGTGGTTCACGTAGTGAATCTTACAGTTCTAACTTGCCAACCGTGGTCTGTATGGAGTTGTTCAATAAAGGGCCCAAAATTAAGATAACATAGATGGGAGAGGTCTCTATGAATAGGAATTCCTAAGTATTTGATACCCTGTGAGGGCCAGGCAAAGGGAAAGTTGGACTGGATGGAATCCTATATGGATTTGGGGAGGGAGACATCGAGGGCCTCAGACTTCGCTGCATTGATTTTAAAATTTGACCATGTAACAAAGTGATCTATTTCAGCCATAACAGCATGGATGGATATATGTGATTGAGTGATATATACTAGGACATCATCAGCAAATAGAGAGCACTTGTACTCGGTGACTCCCACCTCAATCCACCTAATATTGGGGTTATGGCGAATTGATGAGAGCAGGTGCTCCGTCACTAGGATGTATAAGAGAGGGGACAGAGGACATCCCTGCCTTGTCCCATTGGTGATTGTGAAAGGTGATGAAAATGTTCTGATGCACCCCCTGGGCCTTGGGACACCCGGAGCCGGACCCTTTTTGGTGGATGCTGGTGGTTGTAGTCTTCGTGGCGGCGACCCGGTTCCGTGGCTCAGGGTGGTCGAACAAGTGGCGGAACTATTTATGTGGTTTTGATGTTTAAATGTCCAACTACGCCACCCGTGGATTGCGGTCAGAGTGAACCGCCGCTGCAGGGCAGACCGCTGAGGCTGGTGTTGTGGGTGCAGCAGAGTGTAGCATAACTCCCCTCGAGAGGAGTATAGCCTCAGGGCAGTGTATGCGGAGGATGGGGGTGATGGTGCAGGGCAGCAGCAGTAACGACACGGAGTCAGTGATGCAGTCCAGGGCCTTTACTCACAGTTCTTATTATTCAGACCACGTCTGCAGGTAACGGCTGCCCACGTCGTACTGTGCTCACCAGGTGAGGGCTCAGACAACTCCCAGATATCTTTGGAGCGCTTCACAGGACCCCCTTTGTGTGTCCTTTGTCTGGCCTTTCTTACCAACCCTTCTGTCCGGCTGCCTCGGGCCTCCTCTTGGTAAACTTGGCGCCAGTTTCCCTGACCCTATGTGGTGCCTTCCTAGCGGGTGTAGCGAGGGGCTGCGCCACATAAAATGTCACAGCCTCCGGTTTCTAGCTGAGGGTCGTTTCCTGCCTCCATTAGTTCGGGGACCGGTCTCCCCCTTTGGCCTGACCCCTCCACGCAGGTGGATTCGGGCGTGCGGTGGCGACTCGCCCGTCCGCACCCCTGGGATCCCTTCATTCCTCATTCCTGGAGCCTTCTCTGCTCCTCTTCCTTCCTTCTCCCTCTTCCAGGCCTGGGCCTCTGTTACTAGGCCCGCCTCCGGAGCAGAGCTCATGCAGAGCCCCTGCTCCCTGCCACCTCTGCTCAGACTTCTCTGCACTGAACTAAGATGGTGCCCACCTTTTATACTCCCTTCTCAATGCACCCAGGAACTTCTTCCTCCCTGCTCCTGCACTACAGGGTTCCCCTTCCTCAGTGTTCCCTCCCCCCACTCCAGCCAGGGACAGGGACTGTCGTGCCCATCTCAGAGGCATATTGGTCGCCCTGCCCTACGGCAATGTGGTGTAATGCATGCAGGTGTCGGGTCCTGATCCACACTCCATCCTTACCTGAGAGTGAGATATCACACCTCTGGATGAGGTGCAATACCTCTGTAGCAACCGAGTCCTCAGGGTGCTACAGTTCCATTTATCTTCAGCCTAGGTGACGTATTGTGATACAGGGCCGTGATTTTGTCTATAAAAGGGTCCCCTAGACCCCTACCCCAAGCTTTTAAAGAGAATCTTATATGGCGTGCCAGGAGACTCTATGGAATGCTTTCTCAGCATCCAACGAGAGTATCTAATTACAAATTTTTAACTGCATCTAGCCCAGGAAATAAATTGTGCCTAGTAGCAGTGTCTGCTAGTCAGTGGATTATCCCGGCTGTTAAGCAAGCTACACCACCTGTAGTTTGGACACTTAATTTTTTCAAAGGAAATGCTTCGGGACCACGGGATACTCAGTGAAGAGCATCAGGAGGCACCCCAAGGCATAGGGGCTGGGACTGGCAGTAGGATGCCTTGCGGTGGACAGCCGAGCTCGATCCTGATAAAAGCTTTTTAAGTGCAGCAGCTTTAGTGGACGCTACTGGAGCTGGAATTACGCAGCTGCTGGCATGAGACTTGCATACCAATAGATCCTTGTAAATGGATTTAAAGTGTATTCATTCAAATTAGAGAGACAATTTAAATTACAAAGCTTAGAGCTGCCTCCACCACAGGGGGGTTCGCTCGACCCACCAGCGGACAGGCACCAGTATTGGGAGAGGGGGGCTGGCCATCAGGGTTCACCGCGGCTCTGGCACAAACCTGGCGACACAGAGGTGGCACGGGCAGGAGCGGACTGAACGTGTCGGCTTCTCACTTTTTGGATTTTAGAAGGGCATGACATGCCTATATCTGTGTCTCCCCCTCCTTTTACTCCTCCACCTCTTTTCATTTTGCATGACTATATGTACTTGTCACTTTTCCATGTGTTAGTTGTGTCTTCTGAGCAGTTTGTCAGCTTTTGGACACCTTTGAAGGTGTTTTCTATGTGTTTCTATGTGGTTTTTTTTGCCTGCCATTGGTTTTAACGGTGTTCGAAGGTGTTCGACGAACACACGGGTGTTTGACGAACCGAACCGAACTCGAACACTACGGGGGTGGCTCAACACTACTTAGAATGGCCGTTGACGTGCAGACATCCCATGTGCGCGTCTTTTCAAAAGGAATAAAATGGGGAGGGAAAGCTTAGATTTTAAAAACAAAAATCCAAAAATTCAAATGACAATAGCAGCAGCCAAAATGTAAATGAAACTGGGGATTCCCAGCCAGTCTCCCCTGCCAGTACTGGCCTGGCCTCAAGCTGTGTAGTGGCTGCGATATTATGATGGCAGGCACATTCAGCTTACAACGGCGGTTGATGTGCAGTTGTCACATGTGCGCATCTTTTCAAAAGGAATAAAATGGGGAGGGAAAGGTTTGATTTTAAAACAAAAATAAAAATAACAATAGCATCAGCCAAAACTTCCATTCAACCGGGGATTCCCAGGCAGTCTCCCATGCTGGTACTTGCCCAACCTCAAGCTGTGTAGCAGCTGCAATCTGATGAGGGCAGGAACATTGAGCACAGAATGGCCGCTGATGTCACATGTGCGCGTCTTTTCAAAAGGAATAAAATGGGGAGGGAAAGGTAATATTTTAAAAACAAAAATCCAAATGACAATAGCAGCAGCCAAAAAGTCAACAGAAACAGGGATTCCCAGCCAGTCTCCCATGCTGGTACTTTCCCAGCTTCAAGCTGCGCAGCAACTGCAATCTGACAATGGAAAGCACATTCAGCTTAGAATGGCCGTTAACGTGCAGAAGTCACATGTGCGCGTCTTTTCAAAAGGAATAAAATGGGGAGGGAAAGGTTAGATTTTAATAACAAAAAAACAAAAATCCAAATGACAATAGCAGCAGCCAAAATTTCAACGGAACGGGGGATTTCCAGCCAGTCTCCCATGCCGGTACTTTCCCAGCCTCAAGGTGCATAGCGGCTGCGATCTTACTAGGGCAAGCACATTTAAATTAGAATTGCCTTTGATGTGCAGATGTCACATGTGCGCGTCTTTTCAAAAAGAATAAAATGGGGAGGGAAAGGCTAGATTTTAAAAACAAAAATCCAAAAATCCAAATGACAATAGCAGCAGCCAAAATGTCAACAGAATCAGGGATTCCCAGCCAGTCTCCCATGACGGAACTTGCCCACCCTCAAGGTGTGCTGTGGCTGCGACCTGACGAGGGATGACACATTCAACTTAGAATTGCCATTGAGGTGCAGATGTCACATGTGCCCTTCTTTTCAAAAAGAATAAAATGGGGAGGGAAAGGATAGAATTTAAAAACAAAAATTCAAAAATCCAAATGACAATAGCAGCTGCCAAAATGTCAACGGATCCTGGAATTCCCAGACAGTCTCCCATGCCAGTACTTGCTGAGCCTCAAGCTGCGTAGAGGCTGTGATCTGATGTGGGAAGGCACATTCAGCTTAGAATAGCCGTTGACATGTAGATATCACATGTGCACGTCTTTTCAAAAGGAATAAAATGGGAAAGGAAAGGTTAGAATTTAATAACAAAAATAGCAGCAGCTGAAATGTCAACAGAACAGGGGATTCCCAGCTAGTTTCCCATGCCTGTACTTGCCCGGCCCCAAGCTGCGTAGCGGCTGCAATCTGACGAGGGCAGGCACATTCAGCTTAGAATGGCCGTTGACGTGCAAATGACAGATGTGCGCATCTTTTCAAAAGGAATATAATGTGCAGGGAAAGGTCAGATTTTAAAAACTAAAATCCAAATGACAATAGCAGCAGCCAAAATGTCAACGGAACCGGGGATTCCCAGCCAGTCTCCCATGCAAGTACTTACCCAGCCTCAAGCTGCATAGCGGCTGCGATCTGACAAGGGAAGGCACATTCAGCTTAGTATGGCCGTTGACATGCAAATGTCACATGTGCTCGTCTTTTCAAAAGGAATAAAATGTGCAGGGAAAGGTCAGATTTTAAAAACAAAAATCCAAAAATCCAAATGACAATAACAGCAGCCAAAAACTCAACAAAACCGAGGATTCCCAGCCAGTCTCCCATGCCATCACTTGCCCAGCCTCAAGCTGCATAGCAGCTGTGATCTGATGAGAGAAGGCACATTCGGCTTAGAATGGCCATTGATGAGCAGATGTCATGTGTGCGCGTCTTTTCAAAAGGAATAAAATGGGGAGGGAAAGGTTAGATTTTAAAAACAAAAATCCAATGACAATTGCAGCAGCCAAACTGTCAATGGAACCAGGGATTCCCAGCCAGTCTCCCATGACAGTACTTGCCCAGCCTCAAGCTGCGCAGCAGCTGTGATCTGATGAGGGAAGGCACATTCAGTTAGAATTGCCATTGATGTGCAGATGTCATCTGTGCGCGTCTTTTCAAAAGGAATAAAATGGGGAGGGAAAGGTTAGATTTCAAAAACAAAAATCCAATGACATTTGCAGCAGCCAAAATGTCAACAGAATCGGGGATTCACAGCCAGTCTCCCATGCAGGTACTTGCCCATCCTCAAGCTGCATTGCAGCTGTGTTCTGACGAGGGAAGGCACATTTAGCTTAGAATGGCCGTTAACGTGCAGATGTAACATGTGCGCGTCTTTTCAAAAGGAATAAAATGGGGACAGAAAGGTTAGATTTTAAAAATAAAAATCCAAAAATCCAAATGACCGTAGCAGCAGCCAAAATGTCAATGGAACCAGAGATTCCCAGCCAGTCGCCACTGCAGGTACTTGCCCAGCCTCAAGCTGCGTAGCAGCTGTGATCTGATGAGGGCTGGCACATTCAGCTTAGAATGGCTGCTGACATGCAGATGTCACATGTGCGTGTCTTTTCAAAAGGAATAAAATGGGGAGGGAAAAGTTAGATTTTAAAAACAAAAATCCGAAAATCCAAATGACAATAGCAGCAGTCAAAATGTCAATGGAACTGGGGATTCTCAGCCAGTCTCCCATGCCCATAGTTGCCCAGCCTTAAGCTGCATAGCAGCTGCGATCTGACGAGGGCAGGCACATTCAGCTTAGAATGGCCGTTGACATGTCGATGTCACATGTGCACATCTTTTCAAAATGAATAAAATGGGGAGGGAAAGGTGAGATTTTAAATACAAAAATCCAAATGACAACAGCAGCAGCCAAAATGTCAATGGAACCAGGGATTCCAGGCCAGTCTGCAATGCCGGTACTTGCCCAACCTCAAGCTGCATAATGACTGCGATCTGAAGAGGGCAGGCACATTCAGCTTAGAATGACAGGTGACATGTGACGCGCCCCCTGGGCCAGTGCTGGAGTGCGGCGCACGTGTGCGCGGGGGAATACCCGGAGCCGGATCCGATGGGGGTAGTAGTCTCCGAGTGGCGGGGACCCGGTCCGTGCCCAGGGTCGTCAAACTAAGTGTGTGGCAGTCTTTGTAGATGTTGTTTAAGTGTCGACTACGCCACCCGTTGATTTGCAGTCATGCGACCGCCACTGCAGAACAGTCCGCTGAGGCCGGTGGTATGTGTGCAGCAATGGTGGTATAACCCCCAACGGGAGGGGTATGGCCTCAGGGCAGCTGGTGCGGGTGAAGGGAGTGATAGAAAGGGCGTCCCGGTACCTTTAGTGCTGGTAGCGCGATGGAACACAGAGACTGATTGCAGTTTTCAATGCTTTACTCACAGATGTTATCAGTGTCAGTCCTGCAGGTGATGACGACCCGAGCCGTGCTGCGTCCACCAGGTACGGGGCTCGGCCAACCCCCAGGCAGTTCCAGAGTGTGACCTTGAACTCCTTTCTCCGTTCCTTTCTCTGGCCGTCCCCACTAGGGACCCACCCATGTCCAGCTTCCTCGGGCCTTCTGGTGGCGAAACCTATCTCCGGTCTCCCTGACGTGCCTTCGTGGTGAATGTAGTGAGTGGTCGCGCCAAGACGTGGCCACGACCTCCGGTTCCTGGCTGAGGATAAGTGGCCTCCACCAGTTTGGGATCCGGTTCCCTGATCTGCCGACCCTTCACCCGCTGACTCCTAGCGTGTTCGGGCTCCTTCTTGCTTCATGTCTCTGGGCCTTTCCTTATGTCTCATTCTTTCCTTGCTTCTTCACTCTTGCTCCCTCCAGGGGCAGCACCCAGACAGGGCTGCTGCTCCCTGTCACTCCTCTTCTCACTCTTCTTCTGTCTGACTGAACTCCTAAGATGGTGCCCACCTTTTATACTCTCTCTGACACCCGAGCCCAGGTGACTAGCCACCAATGGGCTCCTTCCTATGCCCAGAGTCCCTCCCCTCTCTGCTCCTGCACCACTGGGATATTCCTCCCCCCCTCCCACTCCAGCCAGGGACAGACGCTGTCGTACCTGCACATCTATCTGGTGGGAGTACCGTTGATTCTGTCCCCCGGAAATGGGATGTATGTGGTGCATGCAGCTAACTGAGTTCTAGTCCACACTCCATCCTTACCCGGGAGTGGAATACCACACCTCTGGTTCGAGGTGCAATACCCCTGTAGCAGCTGAGCCCTCGGGGTGCTACACATGCAGATGTCACATGTGCGCATCTTTTCAAAATGAATAAAATGGGGAGGGAAAGGTTAGATTTTAAAAACAAATATCCAAATAACAACAGCAGCAGCCAAAATGTCAACAGAAGCTGGAATTCCTGCCAGTCTCCCATGCCAGTACTTGCCCAGCCTCAAGCTGCGTAGCAGTTGTGATCTTACAATGGCAGGCACATTCAGCTTTGAATGGCTGTTGACATGCAAATATCACATTTACGCGTCTTTTCAAAAGGAATAAAATGGGGAGGGAAACTTAAGATTTTAAAATCAAAAATCCAAAAATGCAAATGACAATAGCAGCAGCCAAAATGTCAATGGAACAAAGGATTCCCAGCCAGTCTCCCATGCCAGTACTGGCCCAGCCTCAAGCTGCTTCTCAATGGGGAGAGTGCAGCGGTGCTGGGGAAGAAGATGGCGAATAGGTTGGAGGAGTTTTTAAACTAGAGACGGGGGGGGAACCAAGGAAATAGGTAGGATGTGAGGCAAGCAAGGGGGAAGGGGAGAAGTGAATATAATGAGGGTGTAGAGGGGGGTGGGGATAGTACAGTTAGATCGTTAGAGAAGAATAGGATGCTAAATAACCCCAAAGTTTTATCTTGCATGCTGACCAACGCAAGAAGCCTGACCAATAAGGCGGATGAGCTGCAGGCGCTTATATCGGAGGAGAGGTATGACATCGTATGTATAACAGAGACTTGGCTAGACGATAGCTACGACTGGGCGGTAAATTTATTAGATTATAGTTTATTTAGAAGGGACCGGAAACAGGGGAAAGACGGAGGAGTCTGCTTATATGTAAAGTTATGTCTTATGTCTAAAACCCAGACTAAGGGAAGATATAGGAGAGGGAGAAGAGGGGGTCGAGTCCATGTGGGTAGAGATAGAGGGAACTAAAAATAATAATAAAATATTACTGGGGGTCTGCTATAAGCCACCCAATATAACAGAGGAGAATGAGAATCTGCTATTAGGACAAATAGACAAAGTAGCAAAACATAATGAAGTGATTGTAATGGGGGATTTCAACTACCCGGATATTGACTGGGAAACAGAAACCTGTAGATCTCAGAAAGGAAAAAGGTTCTTGACAAATATTAAGGATAACTATCTCTCCCAACTAGTGCAGGAACCAACGAGAGGGAAGGCCGTGTTGGACTTAATATTGACTAATAGGCCTGATAGAATAACTGAGGTACAGATAGGGGGGCACCTAGGTAATAGCGACCATAATATTATCAACTTCAAAATGCCCTTCAGTAGGGTTATCAATAAGGGAACAACAAAAACATTAAACTTTAGGAGGGCGAAGTTTGATCAGCTGAAAGAAAGCCTTCAACTTATTGACTGGGACAAAGTTCTTAATCAAGGAAATACGAATAGTAAATGGGAAACCTTCAAAAGAATTCTGAATACTCAGTGCGAGAGGTATATACCGTATGGGAATAAAAGGGCCAGAAATAAGAGGAAACCAATATGGTTGAACAAGAACGTAAAAGGGGCGTTAAATAGCAAAAAAGAGGCATTCAAGAGATTAAAACAGGAAAACAGTAAGGAGGCACTAATGTGTTACAAGGAAAAAACGAGAACCTGCAAAAAACAAATAAAAATAGCAAAGGAGGAAACAGAGAGACGTATTGCTAGGGAAAGTAGATCAAATCCCAAACTGTTCTTTACGTATATAAATAGTAAAAGGATTAAATCGGATAATATTGGACCGATAAAAAGTGAGGAAGGCAAAATCATAGAGAAAGATGAGGATAAAGCTAATCTATTAAATAATTTTTTTTCGACAACTTTCACAAAGGAAATCGAACTAACAGGAGAAATGAGAAGTGACAAGCTTAATCCTCCACTAAGTATGACAAATCTAACCCAAGCTGGGGTACAGAAACGCCTCAGTAATATTAAAATAAACAAATCACCAGGACCTGATGGCATACACCCACGGGTACTAAGGGAACTAAGTAATGTGATAGACAGACCGTTATATCTTATATTTAAGGACTCTGTTGAGACTGGGTCTGTGCCACTTGATTGGCGACAGGCGAATGAAGTGCCAATATTCAAAAAGGGAGCGAAAAGTGACACCGGAAACTATCGGCCGGTGAGTCTGACGTCCGTTGTGGGCAAAATTTTTGAAAGCTTCATTAAAGAGGCAATTACGGAGAATCTTGATGCTAATAATCTATTAATCCCGAACCAACATGGATTCATGAGGAATCGCTCCTGCCAAACAAACCTAATTGACTTCTACGAGGAGGTTAGCTCTCGAGTAGATCAGGGGGAACCAGTGGATGTCGTGTATCTCGACTTCTCAAAAGCGTTCGATAGCGTGCCACATAATAGGTTGGTATACAAAATGAGAATGATGGGGCTGGGGGAAAATGTCTGCAAGTTGGTAGCTAACTGGCTAAAGGATAGAAGGCAGAGGGTGGTTAAAAATGGAATATACTCAGATTGGGTAAGCGTCACTAGTGGGGTACCACAGGGGTCTGTACTAGGCCCAATGTTATTTATTATCTTTATTAACGACATAGTCAACGGGATAAGTAGAAAAATATCAATATTTGCAGATGACACAAAGTTATGTAAAACAATTAATACAAAAGAGGACAGTGCAGACCTACAGAGGGATTTGGATAAGCTGGGTAGGTGGAGCATTAAATGGCAAATGAGGTTTAACGAGGAGAAATGTAAGGTCATACATATGGGAAGGAAAAATGGAAGTCACCAGTACTCACTGAAAAGGAAATCATTGGGGAATTCAGAGATGGAGAAGGACTTGGGCATCTTGATTGATAGCAAACTAAATTGGAGTGCCCAAAGTCAAGCCGCTGCTGCAAGGGCAAACAGGGTAATGGGATGTATCAGAAGAGGTATAGCTGCAAAGGATGAGAACATTGTTCTTCCACTGTACAAAGCACTGGTCAGACCACACTTGGAATACTGTGCTCAGTTATGGGCCCCAATATATAGAAAGGATATAAATGAGCTTGAAAAGGTACAAAGGAGGGCAACAAAATTAATAAAGGGAATGGAGGGACTGCAATACCCAGAGAGGTTGGCAAAACTAGGACTATTCAGCCTGGAAAAGAGAAGGTTGAGGGGGGACATAATAAATGTGTACAAATATGTTAGGGGACAGTATAGAGATCTTGCACGGGATTTGTTCAAAAGGAGGGATATTACGGTAACAAGAGGGCATTCACTAAGACTGGAAGAGAAAAGGTTTCAGCACCAGCATAGGAAGGGGTTCTTTACGGTAAGAGCAGTGAGAATATGGAATTCACTGAGTGAGGAGACGGTAATGTCGGATTCACTACACCAGTTCAAGCGGGGACTGGATGCATTTCTAGATACCAGGCAGATTTCAGCATATACTTAAAAATAAAATAAAATAGTAAGTTGATACAGGGATTTATTCTGACTGCTGTTTTCAGAGTCGGGAGGGAATTTTTCCTCAGGTGAAGATTGGCCAAATCATTTGGGGTTTTTGCCCTCCTCTGGATCAACTTTAGCAATTACAGAACTAACAGGTTGAACTTGATGGACGAAAGTCTTTATTCGGCTTTACAAACTATCGGGGAACCCACCATGATACACAATCTTCGCTGAGAACTTGAGCTTTGATAAAATCCTATAAATCCTATAATCCTGTGAGGGCAGGCACATTCAGCTTAGAATGGCGGTTGACGTACAGATGTCACATGTGCGCGTCTTTTCAAAAGGAATAAAATGGGGAGAGAATGGTTCGATTTTAAAAACAAAAATCCAAATAACAATAGCAGCAGCCAAAATGTCAATGGAACAGGGGATTCCCAGCAAGTCTCCCATGCTGGTACTTGCCCAGCCTCAAGCTGCATAGCGGCTGCAATTTGACGATGGAAGGAACATTCAGCTTAGAACAGCCGTTGACGTGTCAATTTCACATGTGCGTTTCTTTTTAAAAGAAATAAAATGGGGAGGGAAAGGATAGATTTTAAAAACAAAAATCCAAAAATCCAAATGACAATAGCAGCGTCAAAATTGTTAACGGATATAGGGATTCCCAACCAGTACTTAACCAACCTCAAGCTGCTGCGATCTGACGAGGGTAGGAACATTCAGCTTAGAATGGCTGTTGATGAGTAGATGTCACATGTGCACATCTTTTCAAAAGGAATAAAATCCGGAGGGAAAGGCTAAATTTTAAAAACAAAAATCCAAAAGACAATATTAGCAGCCAATATGTCAACGGAACCAGGGATTCCCAGCTAGTCTCCCATGCTGATACTTGACCATCCTCAAGCTGCGTAGTGGCTGCAATCTGACAAGTGCAGGTATATTCAGCTTAGAATGGCGGTTGACCTGCAGATCTCACATGTGCACGTCTTTTCAAAAGGAATAAAATGGGGAGGGAAAAGTTAGATTTTAAAAACAAAAATCAAAATGACAATAGCAGCAGCCAAAATGTCAATTGAACAGGGGACTCCCCGAAAGTCTCCCATGCTGGTATTTGCCCAGCCTCAAACTGCATAGCAGCTGTCATCTGACGAGGACAAGCATATTCAGTTTAGAATGGAAGTTGACGTGCAAATGTCACATGTGCGCGTCTTTTCAAAAGGAATAAAATTGGGAGTCAAAGATTAGATTATAAAAACAAAAATCCAAATGACAATAGCAGCAGCCAATATGTCTATAAAACCAGGAATTCCCAGCCAGTCTCCCATGCCAGTACTTGCCCAGCCTCAAGCTGCATAGCTGCTACGATCTGACGAGGGCAGGCACTTTCAGCTTAGAATGGCAGCTGACGTGAAGGTGTCACATGTGCACGTCTTTTCAAAAGGAATAAAATCCGGAGGGAAAGGCTAGATTTTAAAAAGAAAAATCCAAAAGACAATATTAGCAGCCAATGTGTCAATGGAACTGGGGAGTCCCAGCCAGTCTCCCATGCTGGTACTTGCCCAGCCTCAAGCTGTGTAGTGGCTGTGAAGCGCCCCCTGGGCCATATTCTTTCGGGGAATACCTGGAGCTGGATCAGATGGGGGTTGTAGTCTCCGAGCGGCTGTGACCCGGTCCGTGCCCAGGGTGTCAAACTCAGTGTGAGTGGCAGTCCTACAGATGTTATAAAGTTCTTTATGTCGACTACGCCACCCGTTGATGTGCGGTCAATACGGCCGCCGCTGCAGCAGGGTCCGCTGAGGCTGGTGGTGTGTGTGCAGCTTGATAGTAGTATAACCCCCAACGGGAGGGGTATAGCCTCAGGGGGTCAGTCGCAGAGGATGGGGGTTGTGGTGGTGCAGTGTGGACGGTATTAAGACTCAGAGTCGGGCTGTGCAGTTCATGGTCTTTACTTACTGCTGTTGTGCTGGCCACTCCGGCCTTGAGTGACCACCCGAGCCGTGCTGCGTCCACCAGGTCCTGGATTCGGCCAACCCCCAAGCAAGTCCGGAGCGTGGTCCTGAGCCCTCCTTCTGTCTTGTCCTCGTCTCTGGCCTTCCCCACCAGTGATCCACCTAAGTCCGGCTCCCTCGGGCCTTCTGTTGGTAAAACCCGTGGCTCTGGGTTCCCTGACCCTATTTGTGGTCTGCCTTCCGGGTGGATATGGTGGGTGGTCGTGGCAGAAGCTGCCCACGACCTCCGGTCTCTGGCTGAGGTATGCTGTAGCCCCCACCAGTTTGGGATCCGGTACCCTGTTGCCAACTCTTCACCCTGTGATTGTATTTGGGTTCTCAGAGTTCTTTCCTTCTCCCCCTCTGGGCCTTTCTTGCTCCTCTCTCTCTCTCTCTCTCTTCTCTGGGCCGCTCTGCTCTCTTCCTCTGACTGGCTGTCTGACTGACTCTCTGACAACTGACTGACCCTGTTTCTAGATGGTTCCCACCTTATATACTCCCTCTATGTGTGAGCTCAGGTGACCAGCACCCAATGAGCTCCTAGCTTTACCCAGACTGCTCCCCCTATCTGCCCCTACACTACAGGGATGTTCCAACCCCCTCCCACTCCAGCCAGGGACAGACACGGTCGTACCTGCACATTTACACTAGTGGGAGTACATTAGTTCTGTCCCCCGGAAATGGGATGTATGTAGTGCATGCAGCTATCTGAGCTCAGCCCCACACTCCATCCTTACCCGGGAGTGGAATATCACACCTCTGGCTGAGGTGCAATACTCCTGTAGCAGCCGAATCCTCAGGGTGCTACATTCCCCCCTGGTAAATCACAGCACGTCCTCGGGCTGTAAGAGATAAAACACCAAAACATACAATTTTTGCATAGTAACATAACATCAACATATAAAACATCATATAAAACATTATACATATATATCAATAAAACTTTTCATATAAAACATTCTTGTCTTGTCTTGTTTCTGGTTCCTCCGGTCACTGTGCAACTTGTGACCGGGTAAAATGCGACAGTCTCCTGAAGAAAAATGGTTTTCCTATAAAACCAGTAGGGGCGCTTTAGGAAGCGCAACTATATACAAGGGAAAGTGGCCGCTCTCAGTCCTCGGCCAGGTATTAGGAAAGGATGACCGCTCTCAGTCCTCGGTCAGTGGGAATAGGGACACACAGGAACAGTTCACTCTTGTCCCAACGGGGAACATATTTAAAGCAGCAACAGTTCTGGTACCCCGAAGGGTAACTATACACAGTCTCTCTTTACCGTACTTCAATGATGGCTTCCTCCTGCTCCTTCTTGCTGGTAAGCTTCAGACCCGTCCGGGTCCTCTTGCTCCTCCTGACACCTCAGCTCTTCCTCTGTCAAACGGTGTACATGAAGGGCATAGGAGTCTTTCTTTCCGGAGTCGGGGATGGTGGTACTCCGGTGGCCATATAAAGGGCTGCCCATCCGGGCAAGTATGCTGGGCGAACAGGTCTTCACCCAGGTGCGGCACTCTTGATCTTATGGGCGCAGTGGTGGTAGCGGCGCCCGGGTTGCCCAGGCCTTGCGACCAGGCTTGGGGCACCTTGAAGGTAAAGGGCACCGTAAGGACGGCGGCGCCCTGGGTTACTTGGCCCTGCGACCAGGCCGGGGGCTCCGCAGAGGTAGGGGGCGCTGTTGGTATTGCGTCGCCCGGGGGTACTAGGCCTTGCGACCAGGCTGATGGTACTTCCTGCTTGGCCACGCTCGGAGTCGAGGCGCGTGACGTCACAGGGGTCGCGGCTGCGGCTTCCGGTTGAGGCCTAGTCTGCGGCGGTGACGTTGCAGCGACGGGCACGGCAGGGGGTACTTCGGGCTCTGCGACGGGGAGCTGGGGCAGGTACGCGGTTTCCCGGTTTGGGGTAAAGACGTCCCCTTTACCTGCCTCCATTCGTTCGGCTCCCTTCTCGGCGCCGTCTCCGGCCTTGAGTCCTCCCGCGCCATCCTCAGAGGCGGTCTGTCTCCTCTTCTCGGGTGGCGTGCTCCGCTGACGGGTTCTTGTCTGCTGGGCCATCTCTCGGCTCCACTCCGCCAACGTCTCTCGCTGCACCCGGGCCATCCTCCGTGCGAGGCCCTCCAGCGCAGTCTGTGCACACTCCCGGTCTCGGGGGAGCTGTGCTAAGATCTCCACTAAGCCTAGTGGACTTGTTGCTTCCAGCAGGCTCCTGACCAGCGGGTCGGTGCTGCTCTGCTCTCCTTCCATCTCCGGGTAGGCTTTCTCTGGACTCTTCTCCAGGCTTCTTGTCTCCGGGTGCGCTCTCTCCAGACTGCTCCAGGCGGCACCCATCTTTGTTCTTTTGTCCTGAGTCCTCCCACTTCGAGGGCGGTCCCGGGGCAACTTGGTGATTGTCAGCTCCAGGGGCAGTTCTTTCACGCTGATGGACACCTCTAACATCACAGTCTCTGTTGGTGGGGGCGGTTTCCGCTTTTGGCGCCATTCTTCGTCCTGGCCCACGATGGGAGGCGGCCTCTTGCCATCCTCTGGCACGCCCATAATGGCGTCCGCTCTTCCAAGGCGGGAAATCTTCGGAAATGGCGGGAATCGTCTCCCAGTGGCGGGAAACTCTGCAGATGGCTTGAACAAACTGCAAATGGCGGACAACCGGCGGGAATCGACTGGTGATGGGGTCCGATGGCGGGGACCCTCCGGAACCGGCGGGAGACTTCTTTTTGAGGTAAACTTGTACTTTTCTTCAGGCACGCAGTACCCGGTTGTTGCGGGCACGTTATCCTGCCGACTACGCCAAGGTTGACGCGCCCCCTGGGCTGTGACCCGGTCCGTGCCCAGGGTGTCAAACTCAGTGTGAGTGGCAGTCCTACAGATGTTATAAAGTTCTTTATGTCGACTACGCCACCCGTTGATGTGCGGTCAATACGGCCGCTGCTGCAGCAGGGTCCGCTGAGGCTGGTGGTGTGTGTGCAGCTTGATAGTAGTATAACCCCCAACGGGAGGGGTATAGCCTCAGGGGGTCAGTCGCAGAGGATGGGGGTTGTGGTGGTGCAGTGTGGACTGTATTAAGACTCAGAGTCGGGCTGTGCAGTTCATGGTCTTTACTTACTGCTGTTGTGCTGGCCACTCCGGCCTTGAGTGACCACCCGAGCCGTGCTGCGTCCACCAGGTCCTGGATTCGGCCAACCCCCAAGCAAGTCCGGAGCATGGTCCTGAGCCCTCCTTCTGTCTTGTCCTCGTCTCTGGCCTTCCCCACCAGTGATCCACCTAAGTCCAGCTCCCTCGGGCCTTCTGTTGGTAAAACCCGTGGCTCTGGGTTCCCTGACCCTATTCGTGGTCTGCCTTCCGGGTGGATATGGTGGGTGGTCGTGGCAGAAGCTGCCCACGACCTCCGGTCTCTGGCTGAGGTATGCTGTAGCCCCCACCAGTTTGGGTTCCGGTACCCTGTTGCCAACTCTTCACCCTGTGATTGTATTTGGGTTCTCAGAGTTCTTTCCTTCTCCCCCTCTGGGCCTTTCTTGCTCCTCTCTCTCTCTCTCTCTCTTCTCTGGGCCGCTCTGCTCTCTTCCTCTGACTGGCTGTCTGACTGACTCTCTGACAACTGACTGACCCTGTTTCTAGATGGTTCCCACCTTATATACTCCCTCTATGTGTGAGCTCAGGTGACCAGCACCCAATGAGCTCCTAGCTTTACCCAGACTGCTCCCCCTATCTGCCCCTACACTACAGGGATGTTCCAACCCCCTCCCACTCCAGCCAGGGACAGACACGGTCGTACCTGCACATTTACACTAGTGGGAGTACATTAGTTCTGTCCCCCGGAAATGGGATGTATGTAGTGCATGCAGCTATCTGAGCTCAGCCCCACACTCCATCCTTACCCGGGAGTGGAATATCACACCTCTGGCTGAGGTGCAATACTCCTGTAGCAGCCGAATCCTCAGGGTGCTACAGCTGCAAACTGACAAGAGCAGGCATATTCAGCTTAGAATGGTGGTTGACCTGCAGATGTCACATGTGCGCGTCTTTTCAAAAGGAATAAAATGGGGGGAGGGAAAGGTTAGATTTTAAAAACAAAAATCCAAATGACAATAGCAGCAGCCAAAATGTCAATGGAAGCAGGAATTTCCAGCCAGTCTCCCATGCCAGTACTTGCCTGGCCTCAAGCTGCATAGTGGCTGCAATCTGATGAGGGCAGGCACATTCAGCTTAGAATGGCCGTCGAGAAAGTAAAGTCACATGTGCACGTCTTTTCAAAAGGAATAAAATGTGGAGGGAAAGGTTAGATTATAAAAAAAAATCCAAAAATCCAAATGACAATAGCAGCAGGATAAATGTCAACGGAACTGGGGATTCCCAGCCAGTCTCCCATGCAGGTACTTGCGCACCCTCAAGCTGCATAGCAGCTGTGATCTGACAAAGGAAGGCACATTCAGCTTAGAATGGCCATTGTCGAACAGATGTCATATGTGCATGTCTTTTCAAAAGGAATAAAATTGGGAGGGAAAGGTTAGATTTTAAAAACAAAAATCCAAAAATCCAAATGACAATAACAGCAGCCAAAATGTCAACGGAACCAGGTATTCCCAGCAAGTCTCCCAGGCTGGTACTTATCCAGAGTCAAGCTGCGTAGCAGCTCTGATCTGACAAGGGCAGGCACATTCAGCTTAGAAAGGCTGTTGATGTCCAAATGTCACATGTGAATGTCTTTTCAAAAGGAATTAAATGGGGAGGGAAAGAGATTTTAAAAACAAAAATCCAAATGACAATGGCAGCAGCCAAAATGTCAACGGAAGTGGGGATTCTCAGCCAGTCTCCCATGCTGGTACATGCCCAGCCTCAAGCTGAGTAGCTGCTGTAATTTGACTATAGCAGGCAAATTCAGCTTAGAATGGCCGTTGACATGCAGATGTCACATGTGCACGTCTTTTCAAAAGGAATAAAATGGGGAGGGAAAGGTTAGATTTTAAAAACAAAAATCCAAATGACAATAGCAGCAGCCAAAATGTCAATGGAAGCAGGAATTTCCAGCCAGTCTCCCATGCCAGTACTTGCCTGGCCTCAAGCTGCATAGTGGCTGCAATCTGATGAGGGCAGGCACATTCAGCTTAGAATGGCCGTTGAGAAAGTAAGGTCACATGTGCACGTCTTTTCAAAAGGAATAAAATGTGGAGGGAAAGGTTAGATTATAAAAAAAAATCCAAAAATCCAAATGACAATAGCAGCAGCCATAACGTCAACGGATCCAGCGATTCCCAGCAAGTCTCCCATGCCAGATCTTACCCAGCCTCAAGCTGCATAGCAACTGCAATCTGATGAGGGCAGGCACATTCAGCTTAGAGTGGCCGCTAATGTGGAGGGGTTACATGTGCGTGTCTTTTCAAAAGGAATAAAATGGGGAGGGAAAGGTTCGATTTTAAACATAAAAATCCAAAAATCCAAAAATCCAAATGACAATAGCAGCAGCCAAAATGTCTATGGAACAGACAGTCCCGCATGCCGGTAATTGCCGAGCCTCACGCTGCGTAGCAGCTACAATCTGACAAGGGCAGGCACATTCAGCTTAGAATGTCCGTTCACTTGCAGATGTCACATGTGCGCGTCTTTTCAAAAGGAATAAAATTGGGAGGGAAAGTATAGATTTTAAAAACAAAAATCCAAAAATCCAAATGACAATAGCAGCAGCCAAAATGTCAATGGAACCATGAATTCCCAGCCAGTCTCCCATGCTGGCACTTGTCCAGCCTCATGCTGCAATCTGATGAGGGCAGGCACATTGAGATTAGAATAGCGGTTGACTTATGGATGTCACATGTGCGTGTCTTTTCAAAAGGAATAAAATGGGGAGGGAAAAGTTAGATTTTAAAAACAAAAATCCAAATGACAATAGCAGCAGCCAAAATGTCAACAGTACTGGGGATTCCCAGCCAGTCTCCCATGCCAGTACTTGCCTGACCTCAAGCTGCGTAGTGGCTGCAATCTGACAAGGGAAGGCACATTCAGCTTTGAATGGCCATTGGCGCACAGATGTCTCATATGCGCGTCTTTTCAAAAGGAATGAAATGGGGAGGGAAAGGTTGCATTTTAAAAACAAAAACCCCAAAATCCAAATGACAATAGCAGTAGCCAAAATATTAACGGAAACAGAGATTCTCAGCCAGTCTCCCATGCTGGTACTTGCCCAGCCTCAAGCTGTGTAGCAGCTGCAATCTGACGAGGGCAGGCATATTCAGCTTAGAATGGCCGAGGACGTGCAGATGTCACATGTGCGCATCTTTTCAAAAGGAATGAAATGGGGAGGGAAAGGTTAGATTTTAAATACAAAAATCCAAATGACATTAGCAGCAGCCAAAATGTCAATGGAAGCGGGTGTTCCCAGCCAGTCTCCCATGCCAGTACTTGATTGGCCTCAATCTGTGTAGTGGCTTTAATCTGATGAGGGGAGGCACATTCAGCTTAGAATGGCCGTTGAGAAATTATTGTCACATGTGCACGTCTTTTCAAAAGGAATAAAATGGGGAGGGAAAGTTTAGATTTTAAAACAAAAATCCAAAAATCCAAAAATCCAAATGACAATAGCAGCAGCCAAAATGTCAACAGAACTGGGGAATCCCAGCCAGTCTCTCATGCCGGTACTTGCCCAGTCTCAAGCTGCGAAGTCAGCTGAAATCTGACAAGGGTAGGCACATTCAGCATAGAATAGCCGTTGACATGCAAATGTCACTTGTGCACGTTTTTTCAAAATGAATAAAATGGGGAGGGAAAGGTTAGATTTTAAAAACAAAAATCCAAAAATCCAAATGACTATAGCAGCTGCCAAAATGTCAATGGAATGGGGGATTCCCAGCCAGTCACTCATGCCTTTACTTCCTGGCCTCAAACTGCGTAGCGGCTGCGATATGATGAGGGCAGGCACATTCAGCTTAGAATGGCTGTTGACATGCAAATGTCACATGTGCGCGTCTTTTAAAAAGACATAAAACGGGGACGGAAAGGTTAGATTTTTAAAACAAAAATCCAAAAATCCAAATGACAATAGCAGCAGCCAAAACATCAACGGAACTGAGGATTCCCAGTCTGTCACCCATGCCTGTACTTTCCCAACCTCAAGCTGCATAGCAGCTGCAATCTGACAATGGCAGGCACATTCAGTTTGGAAGGGCCATTGACATGCAGATATCACAAGTGCGTGTTTTTTCAAAAGCAATAAAATGGGGAGGGAAAAGTTAGATTTTAAAAACAAAAATCCAAAAATCCAAATGACAATAGCAGCAGCCAAAATGTCAACGGAACCATGGATTCCCAGCCAGTCTCCCATGCCAGTACTTACCTGGCCTCAAGCTGCATAGCTGCTGTGATCTGTTGAGGGCAGCCACATTCATCTTAGAACAGCCATTGACAGGCTGATGTCACATGTGCGCGTCTTTTCAAAAGGAATAAAATGGGGAGGGAAAGGTTAGATTTTAAAAACCAAAATCCAAAAATCCAAAAATCCAAAAATCCAAATGACAATAGCAGCAGCCAAAAAGTCAACAGAACTGGGGATTCTCAGCCACTCTCCCATGCTGGTACTTAAGCTTCGTAGCGGCTGCGATCTGATGAGAGAAGGAACATTTGGCTTAGAATGTCCGTAGACTTGTAGATGTCACATATCCGTGTCTTTTCAAAAGGAATGAAAAGGAGAGGGAAAGGTTAGATTTTAAAAACAAAAATCCAAATGACAATAGCAGCAGACAAAATGTCAACGGAACCAGCGATTTACACCTAGTCTCCCACGCTGTTACTTGCCCAACTTCAAGCTGCGTAGCAGCTGCGATCTGACGAGGTCAGGCACATTCAGCTTAGAATGGCCTTTGATGTGCAGGTGTCACATGTGCGTGTGTTTTCTAAAGGAAAAAAATGGGAAGGAAAAGGTTAGATTTTTAAAACAAAAATCCAAAAATTCAAATGACAATAGAAGCAGCCAAAATATCAATGGAACTGGGGATTCCCAGGAATTCTCCCTTGCTGGTATCTGCCTGGCTTCAAGCTGCGTAGCAGCTGTAATCTGACGAGGAAAGGCACATGCAGCTTTCAATGGCCATTGAAATGCAGATGTCACATGTGCGTGTCTTTTCAAAATGAATAAAATGGGGAGGGAAAGGTTAGATTTTAAAAACAAAAATCCAAAAATACAAATGACAATAGCAGCAGCCAAAATGTCAACGGAACCGGCGATTCCCAACCAGTGTCCCATGCCAGTACTTGCCCTGCCTCAAGCTGCATAGTGGCTGCAATCTGATGAGGAGAAGGAATATTCAGCTTAGAAAGCCTGTTGATGTACAGGAGTCGCATGTGCGCGTCTTTTCAAAAGCAATAAAATGGGGAGGGAAAGGTTAGATTTTAAAAACAAAAATCCAAATGACAATTGCAACACCCAAGATGTCAATGGAACCAGGGATTCCCAACCAGTCTGCCATGCCAGTATTTGCCCGGTCTCAAGCTGCGTAGTGGCTGCGATCTGATGAGGGCAGGCACATTCAGCTTAGAATGCCCATTGACGTGCAGATGTCACATGTGCGCGTCTTTTCAAAAGGAATAAAATGGGGAGGGAAAGGTTAGATTTTAAAAACAAAAATCCAAATGACAATAGCAGCAGCCAAAATGTCAATGGAACCGGGAATTCCCAGGAAGTCTCCCGTGCCAGTACTTGCCCGGCCTCAAGCTGAGTAGCGGCTGCCATCTGACGATAGAAGGCACATTCAGCTTAGAATGACCGTTGATATGCAGAAGTCACATGTGCGCGTCTTTTCAAAAGGAAAAAAATGGGGAGGGAAAGGTTAGATTTTAAAAACAGAAATCCAAAAATCCAAATAACAATAGCAGCAGCCAAAATTTCAACGGAACCAGGGATTCCCAGCCAGTCTCCCATTCCAGTATTTGCCCAGCCTCAAGGTGTGTAGTGGCTGCGATCTGACGAAGGCAGACACATTCAGCTTAGTATGGCCATGAACTTGCAGATGTCACATGTGCATGTCTTTTGAAAAGGAATAAAATGGAGAGGGAAAGGTTTCATTTTAAAAACAAAAATTAAAAAATCCAAATGACAATAGCAGCAGCCAAAATGTCAACAGACACTGGGATCCCCAGCCAGTCTCCCATGCCAGTACTTGCCTGGCCTCCAGCTGCATAGCGGCTGTGATCTGACAAAGGAAGGCACACTCAGCTTAGAATGGCCGTTGACGTGCAGATGTCACATGTGCGCATCTTTTCAAAAGGAATAATATGGGGAGGGAAAGATTCCATTTTTAAAACAAAAATCCAAAAATCCAAATGACTATAGCAGCAGCCAAAATGTCAACGGAAACAGGGATTCCCAGCCAGTCTCCCATGCCAGTACTTGCCCAGCCGCAAGCAGCGTAGCGGCTGCGATCTGACGAGGGCAGGCACATTCAGCTTAGTATGGCCATTGACGTACAGAAGTCACATGTGCGCGTCTTTTCAAAAGGAATAAAATGGGGAGGGCAACAAAAATCCAAATGACAATAGCAGCAGCCAAAATGTCAACAGAACTGAGGATTCCCAGCCAGTCTCCCATGCCAGTACTTGCCTGGCCTCAATATGCATATCGGCTGCAACATGACAAGGGAAAGAACATACAGCTTAGAATGGCCGTTGATGTGCAAAGGGCACATATGCGCGTCTTTTCAAAAGGAATAAAATGTGGAGGGAAAGGTTAGATTTTAAAAACAAAAATCCAAATGACAATAGCAGCAGCTAAATTGTCAACTTAACCAGGGATTCTCAGCCAGTCTTCCATGCCAGTACTTGCCCAGCCTCAAGGTGCGTAGCGGCTGCAATCTAACAAGGGAAGTCACATTCAGCTTAGAATGGCCGTTGACTTGCAGATGTCACATGTGCGCGTCTTTTCAAAAGGAATAAAATGGGAAGGGAACGGTTAGATTTTAAAATCAAAAATCCAAAAATCCAAATATCCAAATATCCAAATGACAATAGCAGCAGCCAAAATTTTAATGGAACTGGGGATTCCCAGCCTGTCTCCCATGCTGGTATTTGCCCAACCTAAAGCTGAGCAGCATCAGCGATCTGAAGAAGAAAGGCACATTCAGCTTAGAATGGCCATTGACGTGCAGATGGCACATGTGCGAGTCTTTTCAAAAGGAATAATATGGGGAGGGAAAGGTTAAATTCTAAAAACAAAAATCCAAATGACAATAGCAGCAGCCAAAACAAGTCAATGGAACTGGGGATTCCCAGCCCGTCTCCCATGCAAGTACTCAAGCTGCATAGCGTCTGCAATCTCATGAGTGAAGGCACATTCAGCTTAGAATGGCTGCTGACGTGCAGATATCACATGTGCGCGTCTTTTCAAAAGGAATAAAATGGGGAGGGAAAGGTTAGATTTTTAAAACAAAAATCCAAATGACAATAGCAGCTGCCAAAATGTCAATGGAACTGGAGATTCCCAGCCAGTCTCCCATGCCAGTACTTGCGTGACCTCAAGTTGCATAGCGGCGGCAATCTGACGAGGGCAGGCACAATCAGCTTAGAATGGCCATTGATGTATGGATGTCACATGTGCACGTCTTTTCAAAAGGAATATAATGGGGAGGGAAATGTTAGATTTTAAAAACAAAAATCCAAATGACAATAGCAGCAGCCAAAATGTTATCGGAAGTGGGGATTCCCAGCCAGTCTCCCAAGCTGGTACTTGCCTGGCCTCAAGCAGCATAGCAGCTGCGATCTGATGAGGGCAGGCACAATCAGCTAAGAATGGCCGTTGACGTGCAGATGTCACATGTGCGCGTCTTTTCAAAAGGAATAAAATGGGGAGGGAAAGATTCTATTTTAAAAACAAAAATCCAAATGACAACAGCTGAAGCCAAAATGCCAACAGAAGAGGGTATTCCCAGCCAGTCCTCCATGCCGGTAATTGCACATCCTCAAGCTGCGTAGCGGCTGCGATCGGATGAGGGTAGGGACATTCAGCTTAGAACGGCCATTGAAGTGCAGATGTCACATGTGCGTGTCATTTCAAAAGGAATAAAATCGGGAGGGAAAGGTTAGATTTTTAAAACAAAAATCCAAATGACAATAGCAGCATCCAAGATGTCAACGGAACCAGGGATTCTCAGCCACTCTCCCATGCCTGTACTTGTCCGGTCTCAAGCTGCTTAGTGGCTTTGATCTGATGAGGGAAGGCACATTTGGCTTAGAATGGCCGTTGACGTGCAGATGTCACATGTGCGCATCTTTTCAAAAGGAATAAAATGGGGAGGGAAAGATTCCATTTTAAAAACAAAAATCCAAATGTCAATTGCAGCAGCCAAAATGTCAACAGAATCAGGGATTTCCAGCCAGTCTCCCATGCCAGTACTTGCCTGGCCTCAAGCTGCATAGCAGCTGCAATCTGACAAGGCCAGGTACATTCAGCTTAGAATGGCCGTTGATGTGCAGATGTCACATGTGCGTGTCTTCTCAAAAGGAATAAATTGGGGAGGGAAAGGTTAAATTTTAAAAACAAATTCCAAAAATCCAAATGACATTAGCAGCAGCCAAAATGTCAACAGAACCTGGGATTCCCAGCCAGTCTCCCATGCCGGTACTTGCCCAGCCTCAAGGTGCGCAGCGGCTGCAATCTGATGAGGGCAGGCACATTCAGCTTAGAATGGCCGTAGACATGCAAATGTCACATGTGCCCGTCTTTTCAAAAGGAATAAAATGGGTAGGGAAAAGTTAGATTTTAAAAACAAAAATCCAAATGACAATAGCTGCAGCCAAACTGTCATCGGAACCAGGGATTCCCAGAGAGTCTCCCATACCAGTACTTGCTCAGCCACAAGCTGCATAGCGGCTGCAATCTAATGAGGGAAGGCACAATCAGCTAAGAATGGGCGTTGACGTGCAGATGTCACATGTGCGTGTCTTTTCAAAAGGAATAAAATGGGGAGGGAAAGATTCTATTTTAAAACCAAAAATCCAAATGACAACAGCTGAAGCCAAAATGCCAACAGAAGAGGGTATTCCCAGCCAGTCCTCCATGCCGGTAATTGCACATCCTCAAGCTGCGTAGCGGCTGCGATCGGATGAGGGTAGGGACATTCAGCTTAGAACGGCCATTGAAGTGCAGATGTCACATGTGCGTGTCATTTCAAAAGGAATAAAATCGGGAGGGAAAGGTTAGATTTTTAAAACAAAAATCCAAATGACAATAGCAGCATCCAAGATGTCAACGGAACCAGGGATTCTCAGCCACTCTCCCATGCCTGTACTTGTCCCGTCTCAAGCTGCTTAGTGGCTTTGATCTGATGAGGGAAGGCACATTTGGCTTAGAATGGCCGTTGACGTGCAGATGTCACATGTGTGCATCTTTTCAAAAGGAATAAAATGGGGAGGGAAAGATTCCATTTTAAAAACAAAAATCCAAATGTCAATTGCAGCAGCCAAAATGTCAACAGAACCAGGGATTCCCAGCCAGTCTCCCATGCCAGTACTTGCCTGGCCTCAAGCTGCATAGCAGCTGCAATCTGACAAGGCCAGGTACATTCAGCTTAGAATGGCCGTTGATGTGCAGATGTCACATGTGCGTGTCTTCTCAAAAGGAATAAATTGGGGAGGGAAAGGTTAAATTTAAAAACAAATTCCAAAAATCCAAATGACATTAGCAGCAGCCAAAATGTCAACAGAACCTGGGATTCCCAGCCAGTCTCCCATGACGGTACTTGCCCAGCCTCAAGGTGCGCAGCGGCTGCAATCTGATAAGGGCAGGCACATTCAGCTTAGAATGGCCGTAGACATGCAAATGTCACATGTGCCCGTCTTTTCAAAAGGAATAAAATGGGTAGGGAAAAGTTAGATTTTAAAAACAAAAATCCAAATGACAATAGCTGCAGCCAAACTGTCATCGGAACCAGGGATTCCCAGAGAGTCTCCCATACCAGTATTTGCTCAGCCACAAGCTGCATAGCGGCTGCGATCTAATGAGGGAAGGCACATTCAGCTTAGAATGGCCGTCGATGTGCAGATGTCACATGTGCGCATCTTTTCAAAAGGAATAAAATGGGGAGGGAAAGCTCATGTTTTTAAAAACAAAAATCCAAAAATCCAAATGACAATACCAGCAGCCAAAATGTCAATGGAACCAGGGATTCCCAGCCAGTCTCCCATGATGGTACTTGCCCAGCCTCAAGCTATGTAGCAGCTGCGATCTGATGAAGGAAGGCACACTCAGCTTAGAATGGCCGTTGATTGGAAGATTTCAAATGTGCACGTCTTTTCAAGAGGAATAAAATGGGGAGGGAAAGGTTAGATTTTAAAAACAAAAATCCAAATGACAATAGCAGCAGCCAGTCTTCCATGCCAGTACTTGCCTGACCTCAAGCCACGTAGCAGCTGCGATTTGACAAATTAAGGCACATTCAGCATAGAATGGCCGTTGACGTACTGATGTCACATGTGCGCGTCTTTTCAAAAGGAATAAAATGGGGAGGGAAAGGTTAGATTTTAAAAACAAAAATCCAAATGACAATAGCAGCAGCCAAAATGTCAACGGAACCGGGGATTCCTATCTAGTCTCCCACAAAGGTACTTGCCCAGCCTCAAGCTGCATAGCAGCTGCGATCTGACGAGGGAAGTCACATTCAGCTTAGAATGGCCGGTGACCTGCAGATGTCATATGTGCGCGTCTTTTCACAAGGAATAAAATGGGGAGGGAAAGGTTAGATTTTAAAAACAAAAATCCAAATGACATTACCAGCAGCCAAAATGCCAATGGAATCGGGGATTCCCAACCAGTCACCCATGCTGATACTTGCCCAGCCTCAATCTGCATAACAGCTGCGCTCTGATGAGGGAAGGCACACTCAGCTCAGAATGGCCGTTGATGAGCAGATGTCACATGTGCGTGTGACACCCCAGGGGTCTAGTTGCCACAGTAATAGAGATATTATGTCTGAGAGCAAGTGGGAGGTTTCTCTGGTCAGGAGCCATAAGCATGCAACACTGCCCGCCCAGACCTGGGAGGGGAGGAATCTGCCCTTATAAACTGGGTCTGGGGCGGGATTAGGTGAGACAGAGACAGAGCCTGCAGAACAAGCAGAGCAGTCAGAGCCTAGAATGAAGCTGCAGAGACAGGAAAAGCTACATCAGGAGCTCTGTAGGAGCAGAGGCAGAAGGCCAGGGGCTGTGAGCAGAGATATAGCTCGCCCTGGCTGAAGTTACTAAAACCGGACACAGGAGTCCGAGGCTGTGGGGACTGATATATTCCCAGCAGCAGAAACCAGCTGGCAGGGGATTCCAGGTCCTCTGGCCATAGAAGCCCGGAGGCTCAGTCACAAAGAAGGGACCATTTAGAAAAAAACGCAGCACTACTGGACCTGGGTGCATGAGTTGGGTCCAAAGCCTTGAAATGTCGCGATAACCTCAGCACACCAAATGTTATAATAAGATACTTTTATTTGCAGTCCACACTAAAGACGTTTCGGTCGACAAGAACTTCATCAGTGTACTGCATGTAAACAAAATGAACAGATATAGAATACAAACATTATAGTGATAATAAAGTCACAGATTATGTATACAAAACATATAAATAAAGGTCTATGTGTCTATGTAACCTTTTGTCCAACAGTAAAGCAAAAAAAGGGGGCAACCTACCAAGTTACTGGGATTGGAGCAGGAAAAGAGAAGGAGATGGGACCCAATACAGGGATTCCTATGGAGAAAGTGCATACTATGAGGTAATGGAAGGATATATGGGGCTATAATGGGGTGAGGACTATAAGGGAGGTAGACATACCGTTTGTGCCATGAAGTATAGGACAGGTGCTGCATCGATCGCGGTATCCACCGCTGGATGTGAGCAGTGTGCACGACTTGGAGACTGGCTACAAATATTACTAGAGGAGAGGAGGGTTTGGCTGCCAGCCAATGAGGAAGTTTGAATGTGCTGGTAATTAGCGCTCGATGCGGTGACGTCACAGGAAGTGACGCGAAAAAGGGAGTGCCGGCATCTGATTGGTCCGGCGCCGCGCATGCGCACGTGCGTGCGTGTCAGCCGACGTGTAGGTGCGTTCCAGGGACCAGGAAGTGGTTTCTGTATCGAAGTGATGTGTTCCACTGCCGGAAAAGAATGGCAAGGAGCGTTCCACCATCGAGAGAAGGGGTTGCAGAGTGCAGGAGGGATATAGGAGAATGAGGATGGGTATGGATCCTTCATCTGAAATATGAAATACAATGTTAAATCGAGTTATAAGACACAGTGCAGTAAAACACACAGGAATACTGCTATGATACCCTTATACAGCCAATCGCCACATTATAGATAAGCATACATGAATCTTGGTCCCTATTAATAAATGGCAAATGAATATCGGATTGCGGGTGTTAACTCCTTGTAATGTAAAAAGTATAAACATATAAATAAACCTAGGTCCCTATTGGGACGGATTGGGACCAGGTAGGTTTAGATGAATGATTGCAGATCATAGTCCTTGTTAAGTCCTTTGGGATGAAGGGACTGCAGTTCATGAATCCAGAATGCCTCTCTCTGCTTGAGGGTCTGGATTCGATTACCCCCACGACGGGGTGGTTTAATTTGCTCTATAACTTGAAACCGCAATTGGGACACATTGTGTCCTGCTGCCGTGAAGTGTTGGGGGAGAGGTAGAAGTAAATTTTTGCATCTGATGGTAGATTTGTGCTTGGAGATTCTATCTTTAATGGGTTGGGTCGTTTCCCCCACGTAGACAAGGCCGCAAGGGCACTTAACTAGGTATACGACAAAATTTGTATCACAGGTGTAGTAATCCTTAATTGTATATTTCCTGCCTGTTTGTGGATGATGAATAGTATCGCCTCTAAGGATGTTATGGCACTGATGGCATTGGAGACATGGGAAGATTCCTTTCTTAGGAGTTTGTAGAAATCTTTGGCGGGAACCAAGGGACGTTGTCCCTATGTCAGCACGGACTAATGAGTCTCTGATGTTTGGTGCTCTTTTGAAGCACGGTAAGAAGGGTTAATGAAAGGATTTGATGGTGGGGTAACCTGTTTGGAGAATATTCCAATGTTTCCGTATCGTACGGTGTATAGTGTAAGCTAGGGGGTGATATGTGTGGACAAATGGAATGCGATCAGATGTGTCTGGTCGTGGTTGTGTGCGGCTGTCCTGTGACTCACGTAGAAGATACTGAGGGTATCCTCTTTCTTCAAATTTGAGTGTCATTTCTTTTAATCTGACTTCGCGTAATGTTGTATCGGACACAATGCGTTCAACCCTCTGAAATTGCGATTTGGGGATAGCATGTTTCATAGGGGCTGGGTGGTTGCTTGAAAAATGTAGTAATGTGTTGCGATCTGTGGGTTTCCTGTAGATGTCAGTGGTTAATAGTCCTTAGCCATCTTTGATGACTAAAGTATCTAGGAAGTTGATCTGGTGTGGGTGATAGTTCAGAGTGAAATGTAGACCAGGGCAGGCGGTGTTGAGGGACCTGCAGAATTCATCTAAGGTGTCCTGGGAACCTGTCCAGATGCAAAAGATGTCGTCTATGTAACGCTTCCATAAAATGGAATGCTCTTGGAACAGTTGATTCTTATATACAAACTGTGTCTCAAAAGTAGACATGTAACAGTTTGCGTAAGGGGGGGCTACATTTGAGCCCATTGCGGTCCCCTTGGTCTGCACGTAAAATGTATCCTGAAAAAGGAAGTAATTGTGTGTAAGAACTATTGTTAGTAGTTCTACGGCTAGATCTATAATCGATGGATTGGTGTTTGAGTCCTTCAGCATTTGTTCAACCGCTTGGATACCCCGGTCATGGGGAATCGATGTATAGAGACTTGTGACATCTAGGGACACTAAGATGGCTTCTGGAGGAACTTGTTTGAGTGCTTTCATAGTCTCTAAAAAGGCCCCTGTGTCTAATAGATAAGATGGACTTTTTTGGGTAAGTGGTGTAAGAATCTTTTCTAAGAAAATTGCAAGGGGTGATAAAATAGAATCCGTGGAGGCCACTATGGGGCGCCCAGGAGGTTGGGTGAGACTTTTGTGGATTTTGGGTAGGACATAAAATACCGGTATGATTGGATGTGGATTAATTAAATACTCGTACGTTTTCAAGTCAAATCACCTTGGCTGTTAAAAACCGTTGTAGTGTCGAAATGATGAGTGTCTGTGTTTTTGTAGTCGGGTCCGTAGAGAGTTTACGGTATGTGGACTCATCACTAAGTTGTCTCAAAATTTCCGAGATGTAATCGCACTTGTTCATGACTACTATCGCTCCACCTTTGTCAGCTGGCTTTATAATCAAATCTTTGTCCTCTTGCAGGCTCCGTAGGGCCTGTCGATCAAGGGGAGAGAGATTGGTCTGATAATGTGCCCTTCCCTAGTCGATATTGGAGCGTAATTGGTGAAACTGTTATGTTCTGCTACCAAAGCTAAGGAAAGAGAGGAGATCTGTCCCTACTATAGGACTCAGCTGAAACCCTACGATGTAACAGGGAACCTGATCCTGCGATCAGACCTGCTAAAGTCCTAATCTAGTCTGTACGGAGACCTATAGATGTGGGGAGGGAATCCCTACAAGTACTAAGGACTGGGAGGAATATGGGACACCTCCTAACAGAAATAGTAGCAGACAGACGAACAAACAAAATAGATAGAACATAGAGGTCCGTAGACCAAGCAAACTAACAGAGTTAGATACAGTGCACAGGCTAGCTAGAAAGTAGATATACAATGAAGTCCAGCAAAGCCAGAAGGGCGGAGCAGGCTTAAATAGACCAACAAGGTCATGAGACCAGCAAAGGAAAAAAAACCTAACAGCAAGGTTCTAACAGTACCCCCCCTTCTAAGAGGATCCTCCGGATCCCCTAGGACCAGGCTTATCAGGAAATCTCCTGTGAAACGCTCTGATAAGTCTGGACGCGGAAACATCATCTGACCTCACCCAAGAGTTATCCTCGGGTCCGAAACCTTTCCAGGCCACAAGATACTGCAAACTACCTCTATACCGTCTAGAGTCAAGGATGCGAGAAATTTCATATTCCCCGTCCTCCACCACCGGAGGAACAGAGGCAGAGGCGTCACCATCCGACACAACAGCTTTCTTAACAGAGAGACATGAAATACCGGATTAATTCTCCAGGAGGTAGGAACCTCCAACCTAACAGCAGATTGGTTGACAACCTGAAGCACCTTAAAGGGCCCTACAAACTTGGGACCCAATTTCTTAGAAGGAATCCTCAACCGCAGATTCCTAGAGGACAACCAAACCATGTCACCAACAGCGAACAAAACCTCCTGTCGTTTCCTATCAAAGTAGTCTTTAGATTTTCTGTTGGCCTCCTGAAGATTACCACGCACATCAGTCCAAACTCTTTCCAAATCACCGGAAAAATTCTCCTCCTCAGGCACGGCAGATCCCAACTTGGAGAATGACCCAAACGACGGATGTCTCCCAGAACAACAAAAAAAAAGGCGAACAACCAGCAGAAGAAGATGTATGATTGTTCAGAGCAAATTCGGCAAGTGGCAGAAACTCAGACCACCCCTCTTGATTGTCTGCCACAAAACAACGCAAGAACTGCTCAACATCCTGGTTTTTCCTTTCTGTCTGGCCATTAGATTCAGGATGATATCCGGACGAAAACAACAAATGAATTCCCAACCTGTCACAAAAGGCACGCCAAAAACGAGCCACGAATTGAGGACCCCTATCAGAAACAATGTCAGTAGGAACGCCATGAAGTCTGACAATTTCCTTGACAAAGGCCTTAGCGAGAGTTTTCGCGCAGGGCAGTTTGACAAAGGGAACCAAGTGACACATCTTGCTAAAACGGTCCACGACCACCCAGATGACAGTAAAACCCTCAGAGGGGGGAAGGTCAGTTATAAAGTCCATAGCCAAATGTGTCCAAGGAGCACTGGGGACCTCCAAAGGACAAAGCAACCCCGCAGCAGGAGTATGTGAGGACTTAGATCTAGCACATATAGTACATTGGCGCACCCACTTAATGACTTCCTTCTGCCATCCAGGCCACCAAAAACTGCGACCCACCAGTCTCTTGGTCTCAGAGATTCCGGGATGACCTGCCAACCGAGATTCGTGACACTCAACAAACAAATCTCTCCTAAAGGTCCCAGGCACAAACAACCTCCCATGAGGAGTGTTAGATGAGGCATTCTCCTGAGCTTTAAGAATCTCATCTTCCAAAACGGAGTCCAAAGCAGCTATCACAACACCTTCTTGTAAAATGTTCTCCTCTTTCTCAGCACCGACTATGGGAGAAAAACTGCAAGACAAGGCATCCGCCTTAACATTCTTAGTACCAGGGATGTAAGTAACGGAGAAATTAAACCGCGAGAAAAACAGTGCCCACCTAGCCTGACGGGCATTCAGGCGCTTGGCAGCATCAAGATATATCAGATTTTTATGATCCGTAAGAACCTGAACGGGAAATTCCGCACCTTCCAAGAAGTGGCGCCAGTGTTCAAATGCGAGTTTAATAGCCAATAATTCCCGATTACCAATATCGTAATTCAGTTCAGTCTCCGAAAATTTTTTTGAAAAAAAGGCACAGGGATGTAATCCATCCCCGTTATCCTGAGACAATACTGCGCCAACCCCCACAGAGGAAGCATCAACCTCAACCAAAAACGGCCTAGTAACATCAGGCTGCATAAGGATGGGAGCAGAGGTGAACCTCTCCTTGAGATACACAAAAGCTTCAATGGCCTCAGAAGACCACTGAACCGCATCAGCACCTTTCCTGGTGAGATCAGTCAGAGGTTTGACAATACTAGAAAAATTTTTTGTGAATTTTCTATAGTAATTGGCGAAACCCAAAAACCTCTGTATCGATTTCAAACCAATAGGCCTAGGCCATTCCTGCACAGCCTGAACCTTAACCGGATCCATCTCAAAACCTTTGCTGGAGATAATGTAGCCCAAAAAACTAATTCTCTGTACAGCAAACTCACATTTCTCCAGCTTAGCAAAAAGCGAATTGTCCATTAATAACTGTAATACCTCACGCACGCTCCGCCAATGAGACTCCAGATCTGGCGAATAAATCAAAATGTCATCCAAATATACAACCACATTTTTACCGATCAAAGGTCTAAGGATGTCATTAATCAGATTCTGAAAAAATGCAGGAGCATTAGTAAGACCAAAAGGCATAACCAGATTCTCAAAATGACCCACAGGAGTGTTAAAAGCAGTCTTCCATTCGTCACCCTCCTTCATGCGCAACAGATTGTATGCCCCCTTAAGGTCAATTTTAGAGAACCACTTGGCCCCCATTAACTGGTTAAACAGATCAGGAATCAATGGCAGTGGGTACCGTAATTTTGTTAATCACACGAAAATCCAGACAAGGACGTAAACCGCCGTCCTTTTTTTTTACAAAAAAAAATCCAACCGCCACAGGAGACTTAGAGGGCCTAATGTGACCAGCGGCCAAACTTGTCTGTATGTATTCCTCCAAAGCCTTCCTCTCAGGAATAGTAAGGTTAAATAAACGACTTTTAGGAAGAGTCGCTCCAGGGACAAATTCAATAGAGCAATCATAGTCTCTATGGGGAGGCAAAACCTGCGATTCCTTCTCAGAAAAAACTCTCCAAAAATCCTGAATAGGAACAGGCAATTCTCCCCTATCCAAAGCTGCAATACGCCCGTTACAACACTTGTCATAACATTTATGGCTCCAGGATTTAATTTCACTGGTAGACCAATCCAGTACAGGATTGTGAAATTTTAACCAGGGCAAACCCAATATTACTGGAGAAGGCAAGTTATTCAACACTACCAAATCCAATTTCTCATGGTGAACACCATTAATAGTGAGAGGAAATTCACTGACCTTGAGAGTAATATTCTTCAAAGGGGAGCCATCCACAGAAACCACAGCAATGGGGAATGATAAAGGTTCAGGTTTTAAATTGAGTTTTTCCACGAATCCCCCATCAATTACATTCAGTGTAGACCCGCAATCAACAAACACCCGAAATTCCATTAATTTTTCCTGAGCAATCGTGGAAGCAGCTAAAAATATACCCTTGGAATTTAAACAGGCAATACGGGCGTGACTGACCATTTTTTTTTCTTTCTTCATACGAAGCTCACAGCCTTTAATCAAATGACCAGATTTTCCGCAATAGAAACACAAGCCTTCCGAAAAACGACGGTCTTTTTCTTGAGAGCGAGGTGTCACCGATCCAATCTCCATCGGTTCACCACTGTTAGTACACACATTATCATAACCAGAAACTGACATAGCAGAGGATTTGCTCTCATTAACCCTAGCACGCAGTCTTCTATCCACCCGTATAGCTAATTGCATAGCCTGTTGCAAATCTTCAGGTGTAGGATAAGCAATTAGCAGGTCTTTAACCCTTTCACTGAGCCCAGCAAGAAATAGACTTTTCAGAGCAGAATCGTTCCACCCTGTTTGAGTGGACCAACGACGAAAATGAGTACAATATTTTTCCACATTACCTGATCCTTGTTTTAAACGTCTCAACTCAGTCTCAGCTGATGCGACACGGTCAGGATCATCATATAATAGTCCTAAAGCAGAAAAAAAACTATCCACTGATCTGAAGCATGTATCACTAGGTTGCAAAGAAAAGGCCCACTCCTGAGGCTCTTTGCGCAAAAGTGACATTATGAACCCTACGCGCTGGGATTCATCCCCAGAGGACTTGGGTCTCAAACAAAAATACAATAAGCAAGCATTTTTAAATGAAAAAAATTCTCGATGTTCACCAAAAAATAAATCCGGCAAACATACCTTAGGCTCCAAGAAATATGCTCCAGGACAGTTACTCACGTGCTGACGGAGCTCGGCCACTTCCAGAGAGAGTCCCTGCAGGTGTTTAGCCAAATCCTGAACCGACACCATGATGGAACAGAAAAATCTTTCCTTAGAGAATTTGCAGGCTGGACTTACTGTTATGTTCTGCTACCAAAGCTAAGGAAAGAGAGGAGATCTGTCCCTACTATAGGACTCAGCTGAAACCCTACGATGTAACAGGGAACCTGATCCTGCGATCAGACCTGCTAAAGTCCTAATCTAGTCTGTACGGAGACCTATAGATGTGGGGAGGGAATCCCTACAAGTACTAAGGACTGGGAGGAATATGGGACACCTCCTAACAGAAATAGTAGCAGACAGACGAACAAACAAAATAGATAGAACATAGAGGTCCGTAGACCAAGCAAACTAACAGAGTTAGATACAGAGCACAGGCTAGCTAGAAAGTAGATATACAATGAAGTCCAGCAAAGCCAGAAGGGCGGAGCAGGCTTAAATAGACCAACAAGGTCATGAGACCAGCAAAGGAAAAAAAACCTAACAGCAAGGTTCTAACAGAAACGCCCCATCCACGAATCCTATAAAGGTTTCCAGTGGATGTGTGCCTCGAGGAGGCCTATATTTGCTCTTAGAGCGGAGACCTAAGTCTTGGGCTGTGATGTCGGCCATGGATTCTGGAGGGGTGACGCTGAAAGGATTATTAGCAAAATGGGTTTTCAAGCGTAGGGTACGGTAAAAGCGTTGTAGTTCCATATCTAGTTTAAAAGTGTTGTATTTGTATGTGGGGCAGAAAGAGAGTCCCTTTTGTAAAACTGATGTTTGTGCAACGCTGAGAGTTTTGGAAGAGATATTTACCACCATTTGTGGGTCTGCGATCGGGTGATTCGTGTGAAGTCCAGAAGTCCAGCGCCGCCATCCAGGAGCGGAGGCTAACAGAAGGCCCAAAGTCACCAGCCATACGGGTGAGCACCACACGGTATACTCAGGGACGTTTGCTACTTGTAACCGCTGACAGCAAGGTAGCCAGGAAGAGTGCAGATAAACGGGGAGGCCTACAACTCCACCTGGCCAGGGGAACTCCTGCTTGCTCGCAGACTGACCAGGCCCCTTATACTAGCCAGTACTCCCGGGAGGGTCTGCCTTGTACCATCAGTAAAGACCCTGAACTGCACCTCACGTCTCTGTGATTCCTTGCCGCACCAGCACCATTAGCACTGGGACCCTCACACCATCACTCCCATCATCTCTCACATTAGCTGCCCTGAGGCAATACTTCTCCCGTGGGGAGTTATCCCATACTCGGCTGTGCAAACAACATCAGCCTCAGCGGTCGGCAGCGGAGCGGCGGTCCCCACTGACCGCAATCCACGGGTGGCGTAGTCGGACATTTGCTATACATTAAGACTGCCACTGGTTTGACCACCCTGGGCACGGACCGGGTCACCGCCATACGGAGACTATAACCCCCAGTATTCTACAACAGGCCCGGTTCCAGGTTCCCCTGCACAACACAGGCCCAGGGGGTGCGTCATGCGCGTCTTTTCAAAAGGAATAAAATAGGGAGGGAAAGGTTAGATTTTAAAAACAAAAATCCAAATGACAAAAGCAGCAGCCAAACTTTCAACAGAACTGGGGATTCACAGAGAGTCTCCCATTCCAGTACTTGCCCAACCTCAAGCTGTGTAGCAGATGTGATCTGACGAGGGAAGGCACATTCAGCTTTGTATGGCCATTAACGTGCAGATGTCACATGTGCGCGTCTTTTCAAAAGGAATAAAATGGGGAGGGAAAGGTTAGATTTTAAAAACAAAAATCCAAATAACAATAGCAGAAGCGAGAAGGTCAATGGAACTAGGGAATCCCAGCCAGTCTCCCATGCTGGTACTTGCTTGACCCCAAGTTGCATAGCATCTGTGATCTGACGAAGGCTAGCACATTCAGCTTAGAATAGCTGTTGACGAGCAAATGGTCCATGTGCGCATCTTTTCAAAAGGAATAAAATGGGGAGGGAAAAGTTAGATTTTAAAGGCAAAGATCCAAATAACAACAGCAGCAGCCAAAATGTTGATGGAAGAGGGGATTCCCAGCCAGTCTCCCATGCCAGTACTTGCCCAGGCTGAAGCTGCATAGCAGTTGTGATCTGACAAAGGCAGGCACATTCAGCTTTGAATGGCCGTTGACATGCAAATGTTACATTTGCTCGTCTTTTCAAAAGGAATAAAATGGGGAGGGAAAGCATTGATTTTTAAAACCAAAAATCCAAATGACAATAGCAGCAGCCAAAATGTCAATGGAACCAAGGATTCCCAGCCAGCCTCCCATGTCAATACTTGCCCAGCCTCAAGCTGCTTAGTGGCTATGATCTGACGAGGGAAAGCACATTCAGCTTAGAATGGCCGTTGATGTACAGATGTCACATGTGCACGTCTTTTCAAAAGGAATAAAATGGGGAGGGAAAGGTTAGATTTTTTAAAAAAAATCCAAAAATCCAAATGACAATAGCAGCAGCCAAAATGTCAATGGAACCAGGGATTCCCAGACAGTCTCCAATGTCGATACTGGCCCAGCCTCAAGCTGCGTAGCGGCTGCAATCTGATGAGAGAAAGCACATTCAGCTTAGAATGGCAGTTGACGTGCAGGTGTCACATGTGCGTATCTTTTCAAAAGGAATAAAATGGGGAGTGAAAGAACATGCATTTAAGAACAAGAATCCAAATGACAATAGCAGCAGCCAAAATGTCAACGGAATATGGGATTCCCAGCCAGTCTCCCATGCCAGTACTTGCCCAGCCTCAAGCTGCATAGTAGCTGCAATCTGAAAAGGGCAAGCACATTCAGCTTTGAATGTTCGTTGATGAATGGAAGTCAGATGTGCATGTCTTTTCAAAAGGAATAAAATGGGGAGGGAAAGGTTAGATTTTAAAAACAAAAATCCAAAAATCCAAAAATCCAAAAATCCAAATGACAATAGCAGCAACCAAAATTACAACGGAACTGAGGATTACCAGCCAGTCTTCCATGCCAGTACTTGCACAGTCTCAAGCTGCATAGCGGCTGTGATCTGACTAGGGCAGGCACATTTAGCTTAAAATGGCCATTGACGCGCAGATGTCACATGTGCGTGTCTTTTCAAAAGGAATAAAATGGGGAGGGAATGGTTAACTTTTAAAAACAAAAATCCAAATGCCAATAGCAGCAGCCAAAATGTCAACAGAATCAGGGATTCCAAGCCAGTCTCCCATGTCAGTATTTGCCCAGCCTAAAGCTGCATAGCATCTACAATCTGATGAGTGCAGGCACACTCAAGTTAGAATGGCCATTGACGTGTAGAGGTCACATGTGCTCGTCTTTTCAAAAGGAATAAAATGAGGAGGGAAAGGTAAGATTTTAAAAACAAAAATCCAAAAATTCAAAAATCCAAATGACAATAGCAGCAGCCAAAATGTCAATGGAACTGTGGATTCTCAGCCAGTTTCCCATGCTGGTACTTGCCCATTCTCAAGCTGCGTAGTGACTGCATTCTGATGAGAGAAGGCACATTTGGCTTAGAATGGCCATAGATAAGCAGATGTCACATGTGTGTGTTTTCAAAAGGAATAAAATGGGGAGGGAAAGGTTAGATTTTAAAAACAAAAAGCCAAATGACAATAGCAGCAGCCAGAATGTCAACGGAACAGAGGATTCCCAGCCAGTCTCCCATGCCGGTACTTGCCCAGCCTCAAGATAAGTAGCAGCTGCAATCTGACAACGGCAGGCACATTCAACTTAGAATTGCCGTTGATGTGCAGATGTCACTTGTGCGTGTCTTTTTGAAAGGAATAAAATGGGGAGGGAAAGAGATTTTAAAACCAAAAATCCAAATGACAATAGCAGAAGCCAAAATGTCAATGGAAATGGGGATTCCCAGGTAGTCTACCATGCCAATACTTGTCCAGCCTCAAGATGAGTAGCGGCTGCAATCTGACAACGGCAGGCACATTCAACTTAGAATTGCCGTTGATGTGCAGATGTCACATGTGCGTGTCTTTTCGAAAGGAATAAAATGGGGAGGGAAAGGTTAGATTTTAAAACCAAAAATCCAAATGACAATAGCAGAAGCCAAAATGTCAATGGAACTGGGGATTCCCAGCTAGTCTCCCATGCCAATACTTGCACAGCCTCAAGCTGTGTAGCAGCTGCAATCTGACAAGGGAAGGGACATTCAGCTTAGAATGGCCATTGAGAAGCAGATGTCACATGTGCGCGTCTTTTCAAAAGGAATAAAATGGGGAGGGAAAGGTTAGATTTTAAAAACAAAAATCCAAAAATCCAAATGACAAAAGCAGCAGCCAAAATGTCAATGGAAACGGGGATTCCCAGACAATCTCACATGCCGGTAGTTGCCTGGCCTCAAGCTGCACAGCAGCTGTGATGTGACAAGGGTAGGCACATTCAGCTTAGAATGGCCATTGACATGCAGAGGGCACATGTGCACATCTTTTCAAAAGGAATAAAATTGGGAGGGAAAGGTTAGATTTTAAAAACAAAAATCCAAAAATGTAAATGACAATAGCAGCATCCAAAATGTCAATGGGACCAGGGATTCCCAGCCAGTCTCCCATGCCTGTACTTGCCCGGCCCCATGCTGTGTTGAGGCTGCAATCTGATGAGGCCAGGAACATTCAGCTTAGAATGGCTGTTGACATGCAGATGTCACATGTGCGTGTCTTTTCAAAAGGAATAAAATGGGGAGGGAAAGGTTAGATTTTAAAAACAAAAATCCAAAAATCCCAATGACAATAGCAGCAGCCAAAACCTCAACACAAGCGGGGATTCCCAGCCAGTCTCCCATGTGGGTACTTGCCCAGCCTCAAGCTGTGCAGCAGTTGCAATCTGATGAGACCAAGCACATCCAGCTTAGAATGGACATTGACCTGCAGTTGTCACATGTGCATGTCTTTTCAAATGGAATAAAATGGGGAGGGAAAGGTTAGATTTTAAAAACAAAAATCCAAATGACAATAGCAGCAGCCAAATTGTCAACGGAAGCAGTGATTCCCAGGCAGTCTCCCATGCTGGTACTTGACCAGCCTCAAGCTGCATAGCAGGTGCAATTTGACGATGGCAGGCACATTCAGCTTAGAATGGCCTTCGACATGCAGATATCACATGTGCGCGTCTTTTCAAAAGGAATAAAATGGGGAGGGAAAAGTTAGATTTTAAAAACAAAAATCCAAATAACGAGAGCAGCATCCTGAATGTCAAGGAATCTGAGGTTTCTCAGGCAGTCTCCCATGCTATTACTTGCCCAGCCTCAAGCTGCGTAGCATCCGCAATCTGCTGATGGAAGGCACATTCAGCTTAGAATTGCCGTTGACATGCAAATGTCACATGTGCACATCTTTTCAAAAGGAATAAAATGGGGAGGGAAAGGTTAGTTTTAAAAACGAAAATCCAAAAATCCAAATGACAATAGCAGCAGCCAAAATGTCAATGAAACCAGGAATTCCCAGCCAGTCTCCCATGCTATTACTTGCCCTGCTTCAAGGTGAATAGCAACTGCAATCTGACGAAGGATAGAGCTTTCAGCTTAGAATTGTTGTTGTCATGCAGATGACCCTTGTGCGCGTCTTTTCAAAATGAATAAAATGGGGATGGAAAGGTTACATTTTAAAATAAAAAATCCAAAAATCCAAATGACACTAACAGCCAAAATGTCAACGGAACCAGGGATTCCCAGCCAGTCTCCCATGCCTGTACTTGCCTGGCCTCAAGCTGTGTAGCTGCTGTAATCTGACGAGGGAAGGCACATTCAGCTTGGAATGGCATCTGATGTGCAGGTGTCACATGTCTGTGTCTTTTCAAAAGGAATAAAATGGGGAGGGAAAGTTAAGATTTTAAAAACAAAAATCCAAATGACAAAAGCAGCAGCCAAAATGTCAACTGAACCGGGGATTCTCAGCCAGTCTCCCATGCCGGTACTTGCCCAGCCTCAAGCTGCGAAGTGGCTGCGATCTGATGAGAGAAGGCACATTCGGCGTAGAATGGCCGTTGATGTGCAGGTGTCACATGTCTGTGTCTTTTCAAAAGGAATAAAATGGGGAGGGAAAGGTAAGATTTTAAAAACTAAAATCCAAAAATCAAAATAACAATAGCAGCAGCCAAAATGTCAACAGAAAAAGGGATTCCCAGCCAGTCTCCCATGCCTATACTTCCCCGGTCTCAAGCTACATAGCTGCTGCAATCAGACAAGAGAAAGCACATTCACCTTAGAATGGCTGATGACGTACGGATGTCACATGTGCGCGGCTTTTCAAAAGGAATAAAATGGGGAGGGAAAGGTTAGATTTTAAAAACAAAAATCCAAATGATAAGAGAAGCAGCCAGAATGTCAACGGAACCAGGAATTTCCAGCCAGTCTCCCATGCCAGTACTTGCCCAACCTCAAGCTTCAGAGCGGCTACAATCTGATGAGGGTAGGCACATTCAGCTTAGAATGGCCGTTAACATGCAGAGGGAACATGTGCACATCTTTTCAAAAGGAATAAAATTGGGAGGGAAAGGTTAGATTTTAAAAACAAAAATCCAAAAATGCAAATGACAATAACAGCAGCCAAAATGTCAACGGAACTAGGGATTCTCAGCCAGTCTCCCATGCCCAGCCACAAGCTGCATAGCAGCTGCAATCGGTTGAGAGAAGGCACATTCGGCTTAGAATGGCTGTTGACGTGCAGATGTCACATGTGCGCGTCTTTTCAAATGGAATAAAATGGGGAGGGAAGGGTTAGATTTTAAAAACAAAAATCCAAATGACAATAGCAGAAGCCAAAATGTTAATGGAACTAGGGACTCTCAGCCAGTCTATCATGCCGGTACTTCCTGACCTCAAGCTGTGTAGCGACTTCAATCAGACAAGGTCAGGCACATTCAGCATAGAATGGACGTTGACATACAGATGTCACATGTGCGTGTCTTTTCAAAAGGAATAAAATGGGGAGGGAAAGGTTAGATTTTAAAAACAAAAATTTAAAAATCCAAATGAAAATAGCAGCAGCCAAAATGTCAACAGAACAGGTGATTACCAGCAAGTCTCCAATGCCGATACTTGCCAGGCCTCAAGCTGCATAGCGGCTACGATCTGATGAGGGAAGGCACATTCAGTTTAGAATGGCTGTTGACGTGCAGATGTCACATGTGCGCGTCTTTTCAAAAGGAATAAAATGGGGAGGGAAAGGTTAGATTTTAAAAACAAAAATCCAAAAATCAAAATGACAATAGCAGCAGCCAAAATGTTAATGGAACCAGGATTCACATCCTGTCTCCCATGCTGGTACTTGCCCAGCCCAAGGCTGCATAGCAGCTGCAATCTGATGAGGGCAGGCACATTCAGCTTAGAATGGCTTTTGACAAGCAAAAGTCACATTGTGAAGCTGCATTGTGGCTGTGATTTGACAAGGGTAGGCACATTCATCTTACAATGGCTGTTGACGTGCAGGCATCACATGTGCGCGTCTTTTCAAAAGGAATAAAATGGGGAGGGAAAGGTTAGATTTTAAAAACAAAAGTCCAAATAACAATAGCAGCAGCCAAAATGTCAATGGAACTGGGGATTTCCAGCCAGTCTACTATGCTGGTACTTGCCCAGCCAAAAGCTGCATAGGGGCTATGATCTGACGAGTGCAGAAACTTTCAGCTTAGAATGGCCGTTGACATGCAGATGGCACATGTGCGCGTCTTTTCAAAAGGAATAAAATGGGGAGGGAAAGGTTAGATTTTAAAAACCAAAATCCAAAAATCCAAAAATCCAAAAATCCAAATGACAATAGCAGCAGCCAAAATGTCAACGGAACAGGGGATTCCCCGCCAATCTCCCATGCCAGTACTTGCCCGGACACAAGCTGCATAATGGCTGCAATCTGATGTGGGCAGGCACATTCAGCTTAGAATGGCCATTGACGTACAGATGTTACATGTGCGCGTCTTTTCAAAAGGAATAAAATGGGGAGGGAAAGGTTAGAATTTAAAAACAAAAATCCAAAAATCCAAATGACAATAGCAGCAGCCAAAATGTTAATGGAACCAGGGATTCCAATCTAGTCTCCCATGCTGGTATTTGCCCAGCCTCAAGTTGCATAGCACCTGCAATCTGACAAGAGAAGGCACATTCAGCTCAAAATGGACGTTGACGAGCAGATGTCACATGTGCGCGTCTCTTCAAAAGGAATAAAATGGGGAGGGAAAGATTACATTTTTCAAACAAAAATCCAAATAACAATATCAGCAGCCAAAATGTTAACAGAACCGTGGATTCCCAGCCAGTCTTCCATGCTGCTACTTGCCCAGCCTCAAGCTGCGTAGCTGCTGCAATGTGACAATGGCAGGCACATTCAGCTTAGCGTGGCGGTCGACATACAGATGTCACATGTGCGCCTCTTTTCTAAATAAATAAAATAGGGAGGGAAAGGTAACATTTTAAAAACAAAAATCCAAATGACAATAGCAGCAACCAAAATGTCAACGGAACCTGGGATTCCCAGCCAGTCTCCCATGCTGATATTTTCCCAACCTCAAGCTGCGTAGCAGCTGCGATCTGTTGAGGGCTGGCACATTCAGTTTAGAATGGCCATTGACGTGCTGATGTCACATGTGCGCGTCTTTTCAAAATGAATAAAATGGGGAGGGAACAGTTAGATTTTAAAAACAAAAATCCAAATGACTATAGCACCAGCCAAAATGTCAACGGAACTGGGGACTCCCAACCAGTCTCCCATGCTGGTACTTGCCCAGCCTCAGGCTGCGTAGCCGCTGCGATCTGACAAAGGAAGGCATATTCAGCTTAGAATGGCTGTTGACGAGTGGCTGTCACATGTGTGTGTCTTTTCAAAAGGAATAAAATGGGGAGGGAAAGGTTAGATTTTAAAAACAAAAATCCAAAAATCCAAATGACAATAGCAGCAGCCAAAATGTTATCGGAACTGGGGTTTCCCAGCCAGTCTCCCACACCAGTACTTGCCTGGCCTCAGGCTGCGTAGCAGCTGCAATCTGACGAGGGTTAGAACATTCAGCTTGGAATGGCCATTGACGTGCAGATGTCACATGTGAGCGTCTTTTCAAAAGGAATAAAATGGGGAGGGAAAGGTTAGATTTTAAAAACAAAAATCCAAATGACAATAGCAGCTGCAAATATGACTACAGAATTGGGGATTCCCAGCCAATCTCCCATGCTGTTCTTGCCCAGCCTCAAGCTGTGTAGCAGCTGCAATCTGACAAGGGCAGGCACATTCAGCTTAGAACGGCCACTGATGTGCAGATGTCACATGTGCGTGTCTTTTCAAAAGAATTAAAATGGGGAGGGAAAGGTTAGATTTTAAAAGCAAAAATCCAAAAATCCAAATGACAATAGCAGCAGCCCAAATGTTATCGGAACTGGTGATTCCCTTTCAGTCTCCCATACGAGTACTTGCCCAGCCTCAAGCTGCGAAGCAGCTGAGATCTGACAAGAGCAGGCACATTCAGCTTAGATTTAGAAATGAGCGTTGTTTGACTTGAACTATTCGCCAATCTCAAATTCGAGCTGTTTTGGGCGGTGTTCGGCAAACACAAACGATTTGAGAAAAATTCGGCTGTTCGAGGTTATGTTCGATAACTGTTCGTGCACCAAAATCATAACTGGATTTTTTCTCAGTAATGATGAAAATTAATGTTAATACGCAGTTTGAGTGTACAGCGGGGTGGGGGGAGGGGCAGGGGATGGATCTCTGCAGGAATAATGAAGATCTCCATTTTTTTTTCTCTTTCCCTCATTTACAGTGGGGAGGTGCAATCTGTCAGCCTATCAGCAGCACACACACAGAGCGAAGTGCTTTTTTTCACACAAGCAAGGGCATGTGTCATTGGCAGTGTATGTCACATATCCTTGCCCTATAAGACCAAGCCATTTTCCCCGTCGCCACCATTTTCTCACTGCTGCAGCTGCGTGTTAGACGGCACCGCTGTTGCTGTGTGCGCTATACCTTGTTAATTTCAAGCCAATTTTCGCACAAATATACAGATAGCTTGGGAGTAGGGAATAGTTGTGATTGCAGTCCTTTTAAGGACTAGGTTACAGCATTTCCTTACGACTTTTATCAGGCAGGTCTGTGCTTTTAAATAGATAGATTGTGGGAGTAAAGACTAATTGTAATTGCAGTTCTTTTCAGGACTAGGTTACATCAGTTCCTATCAGTTTTTGCCAGGCAGGTCTGTGCCAGTGCTGTGCAAGTTTTTTTCACAGCATTTGGCTGAATCTAGCAAAGCTAATCCTTTTTGGCCTATTGCAGAGTGTGTTAGTCAGTGGAGTAGCCTATCTGTGTTGCAAGATATACCACCTGTGTATAGAATACCAATTTTTTTACTGCACCTAGTGAAGTAAAATCTTTTGGGCATAGCATCATTCTATTAGTCCATCTATACTGCCCTCCATCAGGTTGCAAATTGAATATAATTTTTTTCTGCATCTAGCTCTGAAAAAATATTTGGGCTTCTAGCAGTGTGTGGGACTTGTTCTATTAGTCCATCTATACTGATCTCCATCAGGTTGCAAACTGAATATAATTTTTTTCTGCATCTAGCTCTGAAAAAATATTTGGCCTTCTAGCAGTGTGTGGGACTTTCTCTATTAGTCCATCTATACTGACCTCCATCAGGTTGCAAAGTAAAAATAATTTTTATCTGCATCTACCTCTGAAAAAAATTTGGGCTTCTAGCTGTGTGTGGGACTTGTTCTATTAGTCCATCTATACTGACCTCCATCAGGTTGCAAACTGAATATAATTTTTTTCTGCATCTAGCTCTGAAAAAATATTTGGCCTTCTAGCTGTTCTATTAGTCCATCTATACTGACCTCCATCACACTGCAAATTCAAAATAATTTATTGTCTGCATCTAGCTCTGAAAAAATATTTGGCCTTCTAGCAGTGTGTGGGACTTTCTCTATTAGTCCATCTATATTGACCTCCATCAGGTTGCAAAGTAAAAATAATTTTTATCTGCATCTACCTCTGAAAAAAATTTGGGCTTCTAGCTATGTGTGGGACTTGTTCTATTAGTCCATCTATACTGACCTCCATCAGGTTGCAAACTGAATATAATTTTTTTCTGCATCTAGCTCTGAAAAAATATTTGGCCTTCTAGCAGTGTGTGGGACTTTCTCTATTAGTCCATCTATACTGACCTCCATCAGGTTGCAAATTAAAATTAATTTTTTGTCTGCATCTAGCTCTGAAAAAATATTTGGCCTTCTAGCAGTGTGTGGGACTTTCTCTATTAGTCCATCTATACTGACCTCCATCAGGTTGCAAATTAAAAATAATTTTTTGTCTGCATCTAGCTCTGAAAAAATATTTGGCCTTCTAGCAGTGTGTGGGACTTTCTCTATTAGTCCATCTATACTGACCTCCATCAGGTTGCAAACTGAATATATATTTTTTCTGCATCTACCTCTGAAAAAATATTTGGGCTTCTAGCTGTGTGTGGGACTTGTTCTATTAGTCCATCTATACTGACCTCCATCAGGTTGCAAACTGAATATAATTTTTTTCTGCATCTACCTCTGAAAAAATATTTGGGCTTCTAGCTGTGTGTAGGACTTGTTCTATTAGTCCATCTATACTGACCTCCATCAGGTTGCAAACTGAATACAATTTTTTTCTGCATCTACCTCTGAAAAAATATTTGGGCTTCTAGCTGTGTGTGCGACTTGTTCTATTAGTCCATCTATACTGACCTCCATCAGGTTGCAAATTGAATATAATTTTTTTCTGCATCTAACCCAGCCAATAGTTTTAGCCTAATACCACAGTTTGGCCACTCAGCTCTGCTCGGTTCCCATCCATTGTTTTTTTGTGTAAACAACTCCAGAGTTGTGAATTAGTTAACCACCAAAATGAGTGGAAAAAGGCCTGCTGCTGGTGGAAAGGGGAATAGGCGAGTTGGGAAGGGGAAAAAAGGTTGTGTCCGTGGGGTAAGTGTTAAAGCAACAGTAACCTCTGCAGAAGAAAGACCATCTTCCAGCCAAACTAAAATGTCTACTTCTTTTAGCCGACAATGTGATAAGATCCCATTCTTACTGCCACGCCAATCGCTACAAATTCTAGATGAGGCACAAAAACAGCAGGTGCTTCAACGGATATCAAGTGCTCCTTTAAGTGTGCTCTCCTCCACATCAACTTCAACATCACAAATACTCCAGTCCTTAAAGGTGTCACCCCAATCGCACTTGCTTCCTCACAGCTCCCAAATCTCCAGCTGCCCGTCTGAGTATGAGGTAGAACAGATGGTTGAGTCTGCAGAGCTGTTTACTCATACTATAGCCTGGGAATCAAAGGTCGACTCCAGTGCTTCTGTGAATCCAGACGAGGAAATGATCTGCACTGATGCCCAGAATCTTTATGAGTCGGATCCAGGACCAGACGCAGAATGTTCTGACCATAATGTAGACCCTCATTCCCAAACTGTAACTCCTGTTGGTGGAGACAATGAGGAAGACGATGATGAGACTCAAATACCTGATTGGAGCGACAACTTTAGTTTTTTGTCAGGGCAGGAACAGGTTGGCTCTGAGGACGACGGGTGTGATAACGCACAGGGTGATGATGATGAGGTTGGAGATCCCACTTACTGTCAACCCACAGTCAACCAAGAGATGAGGTCAGCGGAGGAGGTGGAGGAAGATGCTAGTGACGACGAGGTCAGGTTGCGCCTTCCTGGACAGAGACGTAGTACTGGAAGCACGTCAACAACTGCATCCTCAAACACAACTCTGCCTCTCACCACAAGTCGTGGTGGCTCTTCAGGTCGCATGGGTGCTAAGCCTTGCATAGCCTGGGCATTTTTTCAGATCGATAATGATGACCCAACTCGTGTTATCTGTAACATTTGTCAGCAAAAGCTAAGTAGAGGCCAAAAAATACATAGTTTGAGTACTTCATGCATGAACCGGCACATGGACATGAAGCATAAGTTGCAGTGGGAAGCTCAGTGTGCTACAATGCGGCCTAGCCAGCCGGGCCAACCACCGTCTGCCATATCTTGTGCATCCGCGGCCTCTTCATCCTCTGTGACTGGGGGGACAGCAGCCACACCTGTTTTGGGGCGCAGACCTGCCACCTCTTTACCCGCAACAGCCAGCGTGATTGGCAGGTCATCATTTTCTTTGGAGGTGGTAACACCAGCTGGTGTTGAGCACTGTCCGACATCAATAGCACCACCTTTGGATCAAGGCAACCTAACATGTCAGCCTGCATCTTCCTCACAGACGGGCAGTTTGCCGGGGACACCCTTATCAACCCCATCTAAGCACAATAGCCAGCCCTCGGTCCCTCAGATGTGGACAAGTAAAAGACCATTTCCTCCTAGCCATGAGAAAGCTAAGAGGTTGAATTTCACCATCTGCAAGCTCTTGGCTACAGAAATGATGCCTTTCCGCCTGGTAGACACAGAGGATTTTCGAGACCTTATGTCGGTCGCCGTGCCCCAGTACCAGATGCCCAGTCGGCACTACTTCTCAAAGAAAGGTGTGCCTGTGCTCCACCAGCATGTCGCACACAACATCACCGCTTCTTTGAGAAACTCTGTGTGTGACAGGGTGCATTTCACCACAGACACTTGGATGAGTTGGCATGGACAGGGGCGTTACATGTCGCTGACTGGGCACTGGGTAACTATGGTGACAGCAGGACAAGGGGCTGCTGTCCAAGTCTTGCCGTCCCCACGAGTTGTGCGTCAATCCTCTTTATGTCAAAGTTCCTCCACTGCTTCTGCCTCCTCAACCTCCTCTCGGTCTTCCACCTGCACCCAAAGCCTGTCTGGTCATGCCACAAGCTTTCTAACTGCGCAGAAGGGATCCTGCACACCTCCTTACTATGCTGGCAGTAGGGCTCAACGTCATCAGGCGGTTTTTACATTGAAATGTCTGGGAAATGTGAGTCACACAGCTGAGGAGTTGTGGTCAGCTCTGGAGAACCAATTTCATGAATGGTTGTCTCCACTGGACCTGAAACCAGGGAAGCCCGTGTGCGACAATGCTGCAAACCTGGGTGCGGCCCTTCGCCGGGGCAATGTCACACACGTGCCTTGTATGGCTCACGTGTTGAACCTGGTTGTCCAGCAATTTTTAGCCCACTATCCCAGACTAGATGGCCTTCTGCAGAGGGCACGGTCGCTGTGTGCTCACTTCCACCGTTCGCATCCCGCAGCTCAGCGACTTACATCTCTACAGAAGTCGTTGGGCCTGCCACTTCACCGGCTAAAATGCGATGTGCCTACCCGGTGGAATTCAACTCTGCACATGTTGCAGCGACTGTGGCAGCACCGACAAGCCCTGGTGCAATATGTTCTGACGTATAGCCTGGGCCAACGAGATCCAGAGGTGGGGCAAATCACGCTGGAGGAGTGGTCTCAGATCAGGGACCTATGCACCCTTCTGCACAGTTTTGAAATGGCGACGAAGATGTTTAGTGCTTACGATGCCATTATCAGCATGACTATTCCGGTGATTTACATGCTGGAGCACATGTTAAACAGAATTCGGAGTCAGGTGGTGGCACAAGAGGAGGTGGAGGAAGTAGAGGAGGAGGAGTTGTATGCGGAAGGGCTAACATCTGCAAGGTCCAGATGGTCGGCAGCACCAAGACGGCAGGCATGTGAGGGTGGGGAGATGGTTTTACCAGGGCGCATGGTAGCAGCCAAACTAGTGAGGAAGGTGCAGGAGCCCAGGAAGAAGTGGAGGACGAACTGATGGAAGACTCATCAGATGAGGGAGACCTGATCACATTTCTGTTGTGCGAGGTTGGGGGGAGAGGACAGAGGAAGGAAGCATGATTGTTACCTCGCCACCAACACCACAGGGACTTGGTGCTCCTGGATGCACAACACACGAGTGCCTTCTTGCTGCACTACCTGCAACATGACCCTCGAATTGTGAGAATTAGAAATAATCCTGACTACTGGGTTGCCACACTGTTAGATCCCCGGTACAAAAGTAAATTTGCAGAAATTATTCCTGCCATAGAAAGGGATGCACGCATGCAGGAGTATCAGCAGAGACTGTTGCAGAATCTTACATGTGCTTTTCCACAAAATACCAGTGGTGCACGTAGTGAATCTCACAGTTCCAACTTGCCAACCGTGGGACCGTCAAGTGTTCAGCACTCAAACCGTAACAGAACCACAGTAACTGCTGGTAACATCAATTTTGCGGAATCATTTCACCACTTTTTTAGCCCATCGTTTGCAAGGCCACAGGAGACAAGAAGTCTGACACATAGTCAACGCCTAGAGACGATGGTACAGGAGTATCTCCAAGTAAACCTTGAAGCCACGACTGTGTCACTGGACCCTTGCTCTTTTTGGGCTTCCAATCTGGATAAATGGCCGGAGCTAGCCACTTACGCCTTGGAGATCTTGTCATGCCCCGCAGCCAGCGTTCTGTCTGAACGTGTGTTCAGCGCTGCTGGTGGTGTGCTGACAGATAAGCGCACGCGGCTCTCCACTGATAATGTAGACAGACTCACGTTCATAAAGATGAACAAATCATGGATCCGAAACGACTTTTCTACCCCTGTGTCATCCTGGGGAGAGTAAAAGCTTGATGATTGGTTAAAATCACCCTACCAACCATTTTAAGCTTTCAAATTACTAATCATGTTTATCTGTATCTTGGCTGGAAAATAATTTGGGCTTTGTAGCAGTGTGCAGCACTGATTCTATTAGGCCATCTATAATAAGCTCCACCAGATTTAAAATTACTAATCATGTTTATCTGTATCTTGACTGGAAAATAATTTGGGCTTTGTAGCAGTGTGCAGCACTGATCCTATTAGGCCATCTATACTAAAGCTTCACCAGATTTAAAATTAATAATAATTTTTAGCTGCATCTAGCCCGGAAAATAATTTTGGGGCTCCGAGATGCGCAAGACACATAAGTGCCTTCTTGCAGCACTACCTGCAGCATGACCCTCATATTGTCAGAATTCGAAGTAATCATGACTACTGGGTTGCCACACTCTTAGATCCCCCAAACTTTTCGATCAACCTTTTCATTTTAATAAAGACCAAAAAAATTGTCATTTTTGAAATTATAAGCATTAGCAGGTTGTTAGAAACTGAAATCAAACAGTTTTCAACTCAAAACTTTATTCTAGGTGATGTTACATTTTCACATAGTACCCCTTGTTCGAAAGGAGCTTTTGAACTCTCTCGTCCATTGAATTTGTCAGGTTTTGGATGGTTTCTGCTTCAATTGTTTTGCATGAGGACAGAATACCCTCCCAGAGCTGTTGCTTAGATGTGAACTGCCTCCCGCCATCATAGACACTCCTTTTAATGATGCTCCAAAGGTTCTGAATGGGGTAGAGGTCAGGGGAGCATGGGGGTCACACCATAAGTTTGTCCCCTTTTATGCCCATATCAGCCAGAGATGCAGATGTTTTATGTGCAGCTTGAGATGGTGCATTATCATGCAGAAAAATGATCTTGCTGTGAAATACACAGTTCTTCTTCTTGAACCATGGCAGGAAGTGCTGTTTGAGAAAATCCACATACATTATGGAGTTCATCTTTAGCACCTTCAGGGATCCTAAAGGGGCCGACAATCTCTCTCCCCATGATTCCAGCCCAAAACATTACTCCACCTCCTCCATGTTGGCGCTGTAGCCGTGTTTGCGTGGGGTGTCCATCAACCAGCCATCCTCCACTCCATCCATCTGGACCATCGAGCGCTGCACGGCACTCATCCGTGAACAAAACAGTTTTGAAATCAGTCTTCATGTAATGTTTGGCCCACTGGAGCCGTTTCTGCTTGTGTGAAGTGGATAGAGGAGGTCGACAGGATGGCGTTTGCACAGCTGCAAACCTCTGAAGGACCCTGCATCTTGTTGTTCGGGGGACGTTGGAGGCACAAGCAGCTTCAAAAACTTGTCTGCTGCTATGACAAGGCTTTTTTGCCGCTGCTCTTTCAACCTGACGTAATTGCCTGTAGGAAAGAGTCCTCAATTTGCCCTTATCAGCACGCACACGTGTGTACTGTGAATCAGCTACATACTTCTTGATTGCCAAGACACTTCATCCTGATCATCGCACAATGTTGATTGTAGTCATGCCTTGACCTAAACACTCCACAATTTGTTGCTTCTCAGCAGCCGACACATCCTTTTTCTTTCCCATTTTGGCAGAAAATGTAGGCTGCTTAATAATGTGAGACAGCCTTCTTAAGTAGTCTTGCCTTTCATTGGACACACCTGCCAAACTAATTAGCACAGGTGCCCGCAATTGCTTACAGTGATATAAAGAGTAGAGATGAGCGGTGTTCGACTAGAACTGTTCGCCAATCTCAAATTCGAGCTGTTTTGGGCGGTGTTCGAGTTGTTCGACAAACCCGAACGATTTGCAAAAAATTCGGCTGTTCGAGGTTATGTTCGATAACTGTTCGTGCACCAAAAGCTTGTCCTGCATGTCTGGCGCTATTTTGAGCACCAATCATGCAGGGATTGTCTGCCACTCACTGTAATGCCACAGCCATGGTGGTTGTGGCATTACAGTGATTGCCCAAATCGATGGAACAGTGCCAACAGTGAAACATGAAAAGCCGGCAATTCATCAGCGGCATACACCGGTACCCGACAATTTAGAACCGAAAGAATAGAGCTTCACACATAGATTAGATAGATAGAAATATGTCAGTCACACATATAAGAAGCAAGGTGACAGTGTTGCTTACTGTACTTGTCATTTAGTGTAAAGGATTTATCAAAAAAAATAATAGTGTTTTCATGCACCGTCTCTTTAAAAAAGCCGGCCGGCAATTCAGCAGCGGTACCCGACAATTTATAACAGACAGAATAGAGCTTCACACATAGATTAGGTAGATAGAAACATGTCAGCCACATATATATGAAGTACAGTGACAGTGTTGCTTACTGTACTTGTCATTTAGTATAAAGGATTTATTAAAAAAAATAATAGTGTTTTCATGCACTGTCTCTTTAAAAAAGCCGGCCGGCAATTCAGCATCTGTACCCGACAATTTAGAATAGAAGGAATAGAGAATCACACATACATTAGATAGATAGAAACATGTCAGTCACATATATATGAAGTACAGTGATAGTGTTGATTACTGTACTTGTCATTTAGTGTTAAAATAAAGGATTTATTTTAAAAAAAATTGGCGTGGGGTTCCCCGTAATTTTAGTCTCTAGCGGAGGTTAAGCAGACAGCTGGGGCAGATGTTTGAAGCCTGGGAAGGGGGTAATACCCACGGAGCTTCCCAGGCTACTAATATCAGCCCCCAGCTGAATACCTAGCCTTTACTAGCTATTAAAATGGGGGACCCCCCAAAAAAATGACGTGGGGTCCCCCCTATTTTAATAGCTAGCAAATTCTAGGCAGACAGCTGGGGGCTGATATTAATAGCCCAGGAAGGGAGCCATGAATATTGGCCCCCTCCCAGGCTAGAAACACCAGCCGTCAGCCGCCCCAGAAATGGCGCATCCTTAGGATGCGCCAATTCTGGCACTTAGCCTCGCTCTTCCCACTGCCCTGTAGCGGTGGCAGTGGGGTAATAGGGTTGGGGTTGATGTCAGCTTATAATGCCAGCTGACATCAAGCCCAGGTTAGTAATGGAGAGGCGTCTATAAGACACCCCCATTACTAACCCCATAGTCAAAGTTAAAAAAAACACAAACACCCAGAATAAAGTCCTTTAATTGAAATAAAGACACATTCCTTTATTGTTCTAAATTAAACCATACTTACCATCACGCCCATTCCAGCTGAAGCCAACGATCTCCTGCAATAAAAGAAAAATAATAAAGCAACCTCATCCTTACCTTTCCATGGTTCCCACGACAGCTTCAGCTCTGCTACATCGAGATGACAGGCTGGACAACAGCAGAACGCTGCCATCCAGCCTGTCATCCCGCAGACACTGAGAAGCGCAGGCTTGCTTGCACTCCTCAGTGTCTCACTGTGACGGCATCCAGATGAGCCGAGGTCATGTCCAATGAACTCGGCGCACCTCATGCACGTCACTGACAGCGTGGGAGAATTCTCCTGCACTCAGCACTTCAGCGTGAGAATTCTCCCACGCTGTCAGTGACGTACATGAGGTCAGCTGAGTTCATTGGACATGAATGAGCTCACCTCATGCACGTCACTGACAGCGTGGGAGAATTCTCACGCTGTAGCGCTGAGTGCAGGAGAATTCTCCCACGCTGTCAGTGACGTGCATGAGGTGAGCTGAGATCATTGGACATGAATGAGCTCACCTCATGCACGTCACTGACAGCGTGGGAAAATTCTCCTGCACTCAGCGCTTCAGCGTGAGAATTTTCCCACGCTGTCAGTGACGTGCATGAGGTGAGCCGAGTTCATTGGACATGACCTCGGCTCATCTTTATGTCGTCACAGCGAGACACTGAGGAGCGCAAGCATGCCTGCGCTTCTCAGTGTCTGCGGGATGACAGGCTGGATGGCAGCGTTCTGCTGCGGTCCAGCCTGTCATCTCGATGTAGCAGAGCTGAAGCTGTCGTGGGAACCATGGAAAGGTAAGGATGAGCTTGCTTTATTATTTTACTTTTATTGCAGGAGATCATTGGCTTCAGCTGGAATGGGCGTGATGGTAAATATGGTTTAATTTAGAACAATAAAGAATTGTGTGTTTATTTCAATTAAAGGACTTTATTCTGGGTGTTGTGTTTTTTTAAATACTTTACTAGAAATTCATGGTGGTCATATCTAATATTGGCGTGACCCCATGAATTTCGGGCTTAGGGCCAGCTGATAATGCCCCCAACCATCACACCCATTCCAGCTGAAGCCAACGATCTCCTGCAATAAAAGAAAAATAATAAAGCAACCTCATCCTTACCTTTCCATGGTTCCCAGGACAGCTTCAGCTCTGCTACATCGAGATGACAGGCTGGACCGCAGCAGAACGCTGCCATCCAGCTTGCCATGCCGCACACACTGAGAAGCGCAGGCTTGCTTGCACTCCTCAGTGTCTGTTTCTAGCCTGGGAGGGGGCCAATATTCATGGCTCCCTTCCTGGGCTATTAATATCAGCCCCCAGCTGTCTGCCTAGCCTTTGCTAGCTATTAAAATAGGGGGGACCCCACGTCAATTTTTTGGGGGGTCCCCCATTTTAATAGCTAGTAAAGGCTAGGCATTCAGCTGGGGGCTGATATTAGTAGCCTGGGAAGCTCCGTGGGTATTACCCCCTTCCCAGGCTTCAAACATCTGCCCCAGCTGTCTGCTTAACCTCCGCTAGAGACTAAAATTACGGAGAACCCCATGCCAATTTTTTTTAATAATAAATCCTTTATTTTAATACTAAATGACAAGTACAGTAACCAACACTATCACTGTACTTCATATATATGTGACTGACATGTTTCTATCTATCTAATCTATGTGTGATGCTCTATTCTGTCTGTTATAAATTGTCGGGTACCGCTGCTGAATTGCCGGCCGGCTTTTTTAAAGAGACGGTGCATGAAAACACTAATATTTTTTTTGATAAATCCTTTACACTAAATGACAATTACAGTAAGCAACACTGTCACTGTACTTCATATATATGTGGCTGACATGTTTCTATCTATCTAATCTATGTGTGATTCTCTATTCCTTCTATTATAAATTGTCGGGTACAGATGCTGAATTGCCAGCCGGCTTTTTTAAAGAGACGGTGCATGAAAACACTATTATTTTTTTTAATAAATCCTTTGCAGTAAATGACAAGTACAGTAAGCAACACTGTCACAGTACTTCATATATATGTGACTGACATGTTTCTATCTATCTAATCTATGTGTGATGCTCTATTCCTTCATGTCTAAATTGTCGGGTACCGGTGTATACCGCTGCTGAATTGCCGGCGGCTTTTTTAAAGAAAGCGTCTTCTGAGCAGTTTGTGACCTTTTGGACACCTTTGCAGGTGTTTTCTATGTGTTCCTATGTGTTTTTGTTTGCCTGCCATTGGTTTTAACGGTGTTCGACGGTGTTCTAAGGTGTTCGACGAACAGTTCGACGAACAGTTCCTCGAACATCCCGGTGTTCGACGAACCGAACCGAACCCGAACACTACGGGGGTTGCTCAACACTAATAAAGAGCCCTGACACACATCACCATCAATGAGTTTAACTGAGAAACAAACAAATTCTTCCCTTATCACTCCTAAACACTTTTTGCATAATAATTTGGAACACAGTGTACATGTGCTTTTCCACAAAACACCAGTGGTTCACGTAGTGAATCTTACAGTTCTAACTTGCCAACCGTGGTCTGTATGGAGTTGTTCAATAAAGGGCCCAAAATTAAGATAACATAGATGGGAGAGGTCTCTATGAATAGGAATTCCTAAGTATTTGATACCCTGTGAGGGCCAGGCAAAGGGAAAGTTGGACTGGATGGAATCCTATATGGATTTGGGGAGGGAGACATCGAGGGCCTCAGACTTCGCTGCATTGATTTTAAAATTTGACCATGTAACAAAGTGATCTATTTCAGCCATAACAGCATGGATGGATATATGTGATTGAGTGATATATACTAGGACATCATCAGCAAATAGAGAGCACTTGTACTCGGTGCTTCCCACCTCAATCCACCTAATATTGGGGTTATGGCGAATTGATGAGAGCAGGTGCTCCGTCACTAGGATGTATAAGAGAGGAGACAGAGGACATCCCTGCCTTGTCCCATTGGTGATTGTGAAAGGTGATGAATAGTGTTGAGCCACCCCCGTAGTGTTCGGGTTCGGTTCGGTTCGTCGAACACCGGGATGTTCGAGGAACTGTTCGTCGAACTGTTCGTCGAACACCTTAGAACACCGTCGAACACCGTTAAAACCAATGGCAGGCAAACAAAAACACATAGAAACACATAGAAAACACCTGCAAAGGAGTCCAAAAGCTGACAAACTGCTCTGAAGACACTCTCTTTAAAAAAGCCGGCCGGCAAATTCAGCAGCGGCATACACCAGTACCCGACAATTTAGACAAGAAGGAATAGAGCATCACACATAGATTAGATAGATAGAAACATGTCAGTCACACATATAAGAAGCACAGTGACAGTGTTGGTTACTGCACTTGTCATTTAGTGTAAAGGATTTATTAAAAAAAATTTAGTGTTTTCATGCACCGTCTCTTTAAAAAAGCCGGCCGGCAATTCAGCATCTGTACCCGACAATTTAGAACAGAAAGAATAGAGCTTCACACATAGATTAGATAGATAGAAACATGTCAGTCACATATATATGAAGTACAGTGACAGTGTTGCTTACTGTACTTGTCATTTAGTGTAAAGGATTTATTTAAAAAAATAATAGTGTTTTCATGCACTGTCTCTTTAAAAAAGCCGGCCGGCAATTCAGCAGCGGTACCCCACAATTTAGAACAGAAAGATAGAGCATCACACATAGATTAGATAGATAAAAACATGTCAGTTACATTTATAATAAGTACAGTGACAGTGTTGGTTACTGTACTTGTCATTTAGTGTTAAAATAAAGGATTTATTAAAATAAAAATTGGCGTGGGATCCCCCATAATTTTAGGCTCTAGCGGAGGTTAAGCAGACGGCTGGGGCAGATGTTTGAAGCCTCGGAAGGGGGTAATACCCATGGAGCTTCCCAGGCTACTAATATCAGCCCCCAGCTAAATACCTAGCCTTTACTAGCTATTAAAATGGGGGACCCCCCAAAAAAATGACGTGGGGTCCCCCCATTTTAATAGCTAGCAAAGGCTAGGCAGACAGCTGGGGGCTGATATTAATAGCCCAGGAAGGGTGCCATGAATATTGGCCCCCTCCCAGGCTAGAAACACCAGCCGTCAGCCGCCCCAGAAATGGCGCATCCATAGGATGCGCCAATTCTGGCACTTAGCCTCGCTCTTCCCACTGCCCTGTAGCGGTGGCAGTGGGGTAATAGGGCTGGGGTTGATGTCAGCTTATAATGCCAGCTGACAACAAGCCCAGGTTAGTAATGGAGAGGCATCTATAAGACACCTCCATTACTAACCCCATAGTCAAAGTTAAAAAAAACACAAACACCCAGAATAAAGTCCATTAATTGAAATAAACACACAATTCTTTATTGTTCTAAATTAAACCATACTTACCGTCACGCCCATTCCAGCTGAAGCCAACGATCTCCTGTAATAAAAATAAAATAATAAACCAACATCATCCTTACCTTTCCATGGTTCCCAGAACAGCTCCAGCTCTGCTACATCGAAATGACTGGCTGGACCGCAGCAGAACGTTGCCATCCAGCCTGTCATCCCGCGGACACTGAGAAGCGCAGGCATGCTTGCTCTCCTCACTGTCTCGCTGTGACGGCATCAAGATGAGCCGAGGTCATGTCCAATGAACTCGGCTCACCTCATGCACGTCACTGACAGCGTGGGAAAATTCTCACGCTGAAGCGCTGAGTGCAGGAGAATTTTCCCACGCTGTCAGTGAGGTGCATAAGGTGAGCTGAGTTCATTGGACATGAGCTCACCTCATGCACGTCACTGACAGCGTGGGAGAATTCTCCTGCACTCAGCACTTCAGCGTGAGAATTTTCCCACGCTGTCAGTGACGTGCATGAGGTGAGCCGAGTTCATTGGACATGACCTCGGCTCATCTGGATGCCATCACAGCCTGACACTGAGGAGCACAAGCATGCCTGCGCTTCTCAGTGTCCGCAGGATGACAGGCTGGATGGCAGCGTTCTGCTGCGGTCCAGCCTGTCATCTCGATGTAGCAGAGCTGAAGCTGTCGTGGGAACCATGGAAAGGTAAGGATGAGGTTGGTTTATTATTTTTCTTTTATTGCAGGAGATCGTTGGCTTCAGCTGGAATGCGTGTGATGGTAAGTATGGTTTAATTTAGAACAATAAAGAAATGTGCGTTTATTTCAATTAAAGGACTTTATTCTGAGTGTTGTGTTTTTTTTAAATACTTTACTAGAAATTCATGGTGGTCATGTCTAATACTGGCGTGACCCCATGAATTTTGGGCTTGGGGCCAGCTGATAATACCAAGCTGGCCCTAACCCCTTTATTACCCAGTGAGCCACCGCACCAGGGCCCTGGATGAGTTGGGTACAGCGCCAAAAGAAGGCGCTTCTATGAACGTGCCATTTTCCGGGGTGGCTGCGGACTGCAATTTGCAGCGGGGGGGGCCCAGAAAGCTTGGGCCTCCCTGCGCTGCAGATTCCAGCCCCCAGCTGCCTAGTTGTACCTGGCTGGACACAAAAATAGGGCGAAGCCCCACGTATTTTTTTTTTAATTATTTCATGAAATTCATGAAATAATTAAGAAAAAAAGGCCTTCCCTATATTGTTGTGTCCGGCCAGGTACAAATAGTCAGCTGGTGTTTGGGGTCAGCCCGTTCCTGCCTGCTGTACCTGGCTGGACACAAATAAAGTGCGAAGCCCCACTTTAATTTTTTTTAATTATTTCATGAAATTCATGAAATAATTAAGAAAAAAAGGTCTTCCCTATATTGTTGTGTCCGGCCAGGTACAAATAGGCAGCTAGTGGTTGGGGGCAGCCCGTTCCTGCCTGCTGTACTTGGCTGGACACAAATATAGTGCGAATCCCCACTTCAATTTTTTTTAATTATTTCATGAAATTCATTAAATAATTAAGAAAAAAAGGCCTTCTCTATATTGTTGTGTCCGGCCAGGTACAAATAGGCAGCTGGTGGTTGGGGGCAGCCCGTTCCTGCCTGCTGTACCTGGCTGGACACAAATATAGTGCAAAGCCCCACTTCAATTTTTTTAAATTATTTCAGGAAATTCATGAAATAATTAAAAAAAAATTGACGTGGGGCTTCGCACTATATTTGTGTCCAGTCAGGTGCAGCAGGCAGGAACGGGCTGCCCCCAACCACCAGCTGCCTATTTGTACCTGGCCGGACACAACAATATAGGGAAGCCCTTTTTTACCTAATTATTTCATGAAATAATTTAAAGAAAATTGACGTGGGGCTTCGCCCTGTTTTTGTGTCCAGCCAGATACAACTAGGCAGCTGGGGGCTGGAATCCGCAGCGCAGGGAGGCCCAAGCTTTCTGGGCCACCCCCGCTGCAAATTGCAGTCCGCAGCCACCCCGGAAAATGGTGCGTTCATAGAAGCGCCATCTTCTGGCGCTGTACCCAACTCATCCAGGGCCCTGGTGCGGTGGCTCACTGGGTAATAAAGGGGTTAAGGCCAGCTTGGCATTATCAGCTGGCCCTAAGCCCGAAATTCATGGGGTCACGCCAATATTAGACATGACCACCATGAATTTCTAGTAAAGTATTTAAAAAAAACACAACACCCAGAAAAAAGTCCTTTAATTGAAATAAACACACAATTCTTTATTGTTCTAAATTAAACCATACTTACCATCACGCCCATTCCAGCTGAAGCCAACGATCTCCTGAAATAAAAGAAAAATAATAAAGCAACATCATCCTTACCGTTCCATGGTTCCCATGACAGCTTCAGCTCTGCTACATCGAGATGACAGGCTGGACCGCAGCAGAACGCTGCCATCCAGCCTGTCATCCCGCAGACACTGAGAAGCGCAGGCTTGCTTGCGCTCCACAGTGTCTCTCTGTGAGGGCATCCAGATGAGCCGAGTTAATGTCCAATGAACTCGGCTCACCTCATGCACGTCACTGACAGCGTGGGAAAATTCTCCTGCACTCAGCGCTTCAGCGTGGGAGAATTCTCACACTGAAGCACTGAGTGCAGGAGAATTCTCCCACGCTGTCAGTGACGTGCAGGAGGTGAGCTGAGTTCATTGGACATGAGCTCACCTTATGCACGTCACTGACAGCGTGGGAGAATTCTCCTGCACTCACCGCTTCAGCGTGAGAATTTTCCCACGCTGTCAGTGACGTGCATGAGGTGAGCCGAGTTCATTGGACATGAACTCGGCTCTTCTGGATGCCGTCACAGAGAGACGCTGAGCAGCGCAAGCAAGCCTGCGCTTCTCAGTGTCTGCGGGATGACAGGCTGGATGGCAGCTTTCTGCTGCGGTCCAGCCTGTCATCTCAATGTAGCAGAGCTGAAGCTGTCGTGGGAACCATGGGAAGGTAAGGATTATGTTGCTTTATTATTTTTCTTTTATTGCAGGGGATCGTTGGCTTCAGCTGGAATGGGCGTGATTGTAAGTATGGTTTAATTTAGAACAATAAAGAATTGTGTCTTTATTTCAATTAAAGGACTTTATTCTGGGTGTTTGTGTTTTTTTTTAACTTTGACTATGGGGTTAGTAATGGGGGTGTCTCATAGACGCCTCTCCATTACTAACCTGGGCTTGATGTCAGCTGGCATTATAAGCTGACATCAACCCCCAGCCCTATTACCCCACTGCCACCGCTACAGGGCAGTGGGAAGAGCGAGGCTAAGTGCCAGAATTGGCGCATCCTATGGATGTGCCATTTCTGGGGCGGCTGACGGCTGGTGTTTCTAGCCTGGGAGGGGGCCAATATTCATGGCTCCCTTCCTGGGCTATTAATATCAGCCCCCAGCTGTCTGCCTAGCCTTTGCTAGCTATTAAAATAGGGGGGACCCCACGTCAATTTTTTGGGGGGTCCCCCATTTTAATAGCTAGTAAAGGCTAGGCATTCAGCTGGGGGCTGATATTAGTAGCCTGGGAAGCTCCGTGGGTATTACCCCTTCCCAGGCTTCAAACATCTGCCCCAGCCGTCTGCTTAACCTCCGCTAGAGACTAAAATTATGGGGGATCCCACGCCAATTTTTTTTTAAATAAATCCTTTATTTTAACACTAAATGACAAGTACAGTAAGCAACACTGTCACTGTACTTCATATATATGTGACTGACATGTTTCTATCTATCTAATCTAAGTGTGATGCTCTATTGCTTCCATTCTAAATTGTCGGGTACAGATGCTGAAATGCCGGCCGGCTTTTTTAAAGAGACAGTGCATGAAAACACTATTATTTTTTTTAATAAATCCTTTACACTAAATGGCAAGTACAGTAATCAACACTGTCACTGTACTTCTTATATATGTGACTGACATGTTTCTATCTATCTAATCTATGTGTGATTCTCTATTCCTTCTATTCTAAATTGTCGGGTACCGCTGCTGAATTGCCGGCCGGCTTTTTTAAAGAGACGGTGCATGAAAACACTAATATTTTTTTTTATAAATCCTTTACACTAAATGACAAGTACAGTAATCAACACTGTCACTGTACTTCATATATCTGTGACTGACATGTTTCTATCTATCTAATCTATGTGTGATGCTCTATTCTTTCGGTTCTAAATTGTCGGGTACCGGTGTATGCCGCTGATGAATTGCCGGCTTTTCATGTTTCACTGTGAGCACAGTTCCCATCGATTTGGGCAATCACTCTAATGCCACAACCACCATGGCTGTGGCATTACAGTGAGTGGCAGACAATCCCTGCATGATTGGTGCTCTAAATAGCGCCAGACATGCAGGACACGCTTTTGGTGCACGAACAGTTATCGAACATAACCTCGAACAGCCGAATTTTTTGCAAATCGTTCGGGTTCGTCGAACAACTCGAACACCGCCCAAAACAGCTCGAATTTGAGATTGGCGAACAGTTCTAGTCGAACACCGCTCATCTCTAGTGATGAAAATGTTCTGATGCACCCCCTGGGCCTTGGGACACCCGGAGCCGGACCCTTTTTGGTGGATGCTGGTGGTTGTAGTCTTCGTGGCGGCGATCCGGTTCCGTGGTTCAGGGCGGTCAAACCAGTGGCGGAACTATTTATGTGGTTTTGATGTTTAAATGTCCGACTACGCCACCCGTGGATTGCGGTCAGAGTGAACCGCCGCTGCAGGGCAGACCGCTGAGGCTGGTGTTGTGGGTGCAGCAGAGCGTAGCATAACTCCCCACGGGAGGAGTATAGCCTCAGGGCAGTGTATGCGGAGGATGGGGGTGATGGTGCAGGGCAGCAGCAGTAGCGACACGGAGTCAGTGATGCAGTCCAGGGCCTTTACTCACAGTTCTTATTATCCAGATCACGTCTGCAGGTAACGGCTGCCCACGTCATACTGTGCTCACCAGGTGAGGGGCTCAGACAACTCCCAGATAACTTTGGAGCGCTTCACAGGACCCCCTTTGTGTGTCCTTTGTCTGGCCTTTCTTACCAACCCTTCTGTCCGGCTGCCTCGGGCCTCCTCTTGGTAAACTTGGCGCCAGTTTCCCTGACCCTATGTGGTGCCTTCCTAGCGGGTGTAGCGAGGGGCTGCGCCACATAAAATGTCACAGCCTCCGGTTTCTAGCTGAGGGTCGTTTCCTGCCTCCATTAGTTTCGGGGACCGGTCTCCCCCTTTGGCCTGACCCCTCCACGCAGGTGGATTCGGGCGTGCGGTGGCGACTCGCCCGTCCGCACCCCTGGTATCTCTTCATTCCTCGTTCCTGGAGCCTTCTCTGCTCCTCTTCCTTCCTTCTCCCTCTTCCAGGCCTGGGCCTCTGTTACTAGGCAAGCCACCGGAGCAGAGCTCATGCAGAGCCCCTGCTCCCTACCGCTTCTGCTCAGACTTCTCTGCACTGAACTAAGATGGTGCCCACCTTTTATACTCCCTTCTCAATGCACCCAGGAACTGCTTCCTCCCTGCTCCTGCACTACAGGGTTCCCCTTCCTCAGTGTTCCCTCCCCCCACTCCAGCCAGGGACAGGGACTGTCGTGCCCATCTCAGAGGCATATTGGTTGTCCTGCCCCACGGCAATGTGGTGTAATGCATGCAGGTGTCGGCTCCTGATCCACACTCCATCCGTACCTGAGAGTGAGATATCACACCTCTGGGTGAGGTGCAATACCTCTGTAGCAACCGAGCCCTCAGGGTGCTACAGTTCCATTTATCTTCAGCCTAGGTGACGTATTGTGATACAGGGCCGTGATTTTGGCTATAAAAGGGTCCCCTAGACCCCTACCCCAAGCTTTTTAAGAGAATCATATATGGCGTGCCAGGAGACTCTATGGAATGCTTTCTCAGCATCCAACGAGAGTATCTAATTACAAATTTTTAACTGCATCTAGCCCAGGAAATACTTTGTGCCTAGTAGCAGTGTCTGCTAGTCAGCGGATTATCCCGGCTGTTAAGCAAGCTACACCACCTGTAGTTTGGACACTTAATTTTTTCAAAGGAAATGCTTCGGGACCACGGGATACTCAGTGAAGAGCATCAGGAGGCACCCCAAGGCATAGGGGCTGGGACTGGCAGTAGGATGCATTGCGGTGGATAGCCGAGCTTTATAAAAGCTTTTTAACTGCAGCAGCTTTAGTGGACGCTACTGGAGCTGGAATTACGCGGCTGCTGGCATGAGACTTGCCCTCCAATAGATCCTTGTAAATGGATTTAAAGTGTATTCATTCAAATTAGAGAGACAATTTAAATTAAAAAGCTTAGAGCTGCCTCCACTACAGGGGGGCTCGCTCGACCCAACGGCAGACAGGCACCAGTATTGGGAGAGGGGGGCTGGCTGTCAGGGTTCACTGCGGCTCTGGCACAAACCCGGCGACATGGAGGTGGCACGGGCAGGAGCGGACTGAATGTGTCAGCTTCTCACTATTTGGATTTTAGAAGGGCATGACATGCCTATATCTGTGTCTCCCCCTCCTTTTACTCCTCCACCTCTTTTCTTTTCGCATGACTATATGTACTTGTCACTTTTCCATGTGTTAGTTGTGTCTTCTGAGCAGTTTGTCAGCTTTTGGACACCTTTGAAGGTGTTTTCTATGTGTTTCTATGTGTTTTTGTTTGCCTGCCATTGGTTTTAACGGTGTTCGAAGGTGTTCGACGAACACACGGGTGTTCAACGAACCGAACCGAACTTGAACACTACGGGGGTGGCTCAACACTAATCCCCAGTTCCGTTGATATTTTGGCTGCTGCTATTGTCATTTAGATTTTTGGATTTTTGTATTTAAATCTATCCTTTTCCTCCCCATTTTATTCCTTTTGAAAAGACGCGCACATGTGACATCTGCACATCAATGGCTATTCTAAGCTGAATGTTCCTGCTTTCATCAGATTGCAGCAACTATGCAGTTTGACCCTGGGCAAGTACTGGCATGGGAGACTGGCTGGGAATCCCTGGTTCAGTTGACATTTTGGCTGCTGCTATTGTCATTTGGATTTTTGCTTTTAAAATCTAACCTTTCACTCCCCATTTTATTCCTTTTGAAAAGACGCGCACATGTGACATCTGCATGTCAGCAGCCATTCTAAGCTGAATGTGCCTCCCCTCGTCAGATTGCAGCCGCTTCGCGTTTGAGGCTGGGCAAGTACCGGCATGGGAGACTGGCTGGGAATCCCGTATTCCGTCAACATTTTGGCTGCTGCTATTGTCATTTGGATTTTTGGATTTTGTTTTTAAAATCTGACCTTTCCCTCCTCATTTTATTCATTTTGAAAAGACGCGCACATGTGACCTTTGCACGTCAACGGCTATTCTAAGCAGAATGTGCCTGCCCTCATCAGATCGCTGCTGCTATGCAGCTTGAGGCTGGGCAAGTACCAGCATGGGAGACTGGCTGGGAATTCTTGGTTCCGTTGACATTTTGGCTGCTGCTATTGTCATTTGGATTTTTGTTTTTAAAATCTAACATTTCCCTCCCCATTTTATTCCTTTTGAAAAGACGCGCACATGTGACATCTGCACGTCAATGGCCATTCTTAGTTGAATGTGCCTTCTCTTGTCAGGTTGCAGCTGCTATGAAGCTTGAGGATGGGAAAGTACAGGCATTGGAGACCGTATGGGAATCCCTGGTTCCATTGATATTTTGGCTGCTGCTATTGTCATTTGGATTTTTGTTTTTAAAATCTTATCTTTCCCTCCCCTTTTATTCCTTTTGAAAAGACGTGCAAATGTGGCATCTGCGCGTAAACGTCCGTTCTAAGCTGAATGTACCTGCTCCTCATCAGATCACATCTGCTACACAGCTTGAGACCAGGCAAGTACTGGCATTGGAGACTGGCTGGGAATCCCTGGTTCCATTGACATTTTGGCTGCTGCTATTGTCATTTGGATTTTTGGATTAATGTTTTTAAAATCTAACATTTCCCTCCCCATTTTATTACTTTTGAAAAGACACGCACATGTGACATCTACCCATCAACGGCCTTTCAAAGCTGAATGTGCCTGCTCTTTGTCAGACTGCATCTGCTACACAGCTTGAGGCCAGGCAAGTACTGCCATGGGAGACTGGCTGGGAATCTCTGATTCCATTAACATTTTTGATGCTGCTATTGTCATTTCGATTTTTGGTTTTAAAATCTAACCTTTCCCTCCCCATTTTATTCCTTTTGAAAAGACACGCACATGTGCCATCACTATGTCAACGGTCAATCGAAGCCAAATGTGCCTTCCCTCATCAGATTGCTGCAGCTATGCAGCTTGAGGTCGGGCAAGTACCAGAAAGGGAAACAGGCTGAGAAACCCCGTTTCCGCTGACATTTTGGCTGCTGCTATTTTCATTTTGATTTTGGGATGTTTGTTTTTAAAATCTAACATTCCCTCCCCATTTTATTCCTTTTGAAAAGACGAGCACATGTGAAATCTGCACGTCAACGGATATTCTAAGCTTTAATGTGCCTGCTATCCTCAGATCGCAGCAGCTTGAGGCCGGGCAAGTATTGGCATGGGAGACTGGCTGGGAATCCCTGGTTCCGTTGACATTTTTGCTGCTGCTATTGTCATTTTGATTTTGGGATGTTTGTTTTTAAAATCTAACCTTTCCCTACCCGTTTTATTCCTTTTGAAAAGACGCGCACATGTGATTTCTGCAAGTCAATGCCCATTCTAAGCTGAATGTGCATTCCCTCATCAGATCGCAGCTGCTATGCAGCTTGAGGCTCAGCAAGTACCAGCATGGGAGACAGGCTGAGAATCTTTGGTTCCGTCAACATTTTAGCTGCTGCTATTGCCATTTGGATTTTTGTTTTTAAAATCTAACCTTTCCCTCTCCATTTTATTACTCTTGAAAAGACGTGCACATGTGACATCTGCTTATCAGCAGCCATTCTAAGCTGATTGTGCCTGCCCTCATCATATCGCACACGCTACGCAGCTTGAGGTCGTGCAAGTACTGGCTTGGGAGACTGGCTGGGAATCCCCAGTTCAGTTGACATTTTTTCTGCAGCTATTATTATTTGGATATTTGTTTTTAAAATCTAACCTTTCCCTCCCAATTTTATTCCTTTTGAAAAGACGCGCACATGTGACATCTACATGTCAACGGCCATTCTAAGCTGAATGTGCCTGCTCTCATCAGATTGCAGCCGATACGCAGCTTGAGGTCGGGCAAGTACCGGCATAGAAGACTAGCTGGGAATCCCGGGTTCTGTTAACATATTGGCTGCTGCTATTGTTATTTGGATTTTGAGATTTTTGTTTTTAAAATCTAACCTTTCCCTCCCCATTTTATTCCTTTTGAAAAGACGCGCACATGTGACATCTGCACGTCAACGGCCAATCTAAGCTGAAAGTGCCTACTCTCGTTAGATCGCAGCTTGAAGCCAGGCAAATACCAGCATGGGAGACTGGCTGGGAATCCCCAGTTCCGTTGACATTTTTGCTGCTGCTATTGTCATTTAGATTTTTGGATTTTTGTTTTTTAAATCTAACCATTCCCTCCCCATTTTATTCCTTTTGAAAAGACGCTCACATGTGATATCTGCACATTAACGTCTATTCTAAGCTGAATGTGCCTGCCCTTGTCAGATCGCAGCCTCTATGCAGCTTGAGGCCGGGCAAGTACCGTCATGAGAGATTGGCTGGGAACCCCTTGTTCCGTTGACATTTTGTCTGCTGCTATTGTCATTTGGTTTTTTGGATTTTTGTTTTTAAAATCCAAGCTTTCACTCCCCATTTTATTCCTTTTGAAAAGATGCGCACATGTGACATCTCTACGTCAACGGCCATTCTAAGCTGAATGTGCTTTCCCTCAATAGATTACAGCTGCTGTGCAGCTTAAGGCCAGGCAAGTACTGGCATGGGAGACTGGTTGGGAATCCATGGTTCCATTGACATTATTGACTGCTGATATTGTCATTTGGATTTTGTTTTTAAAATCTAATAGTTCCCTCCCCATTTTATTCCTTTTGAAAAGACGTGCACATGTGACATTTGCACGTTGACGGCCGTTGTAAGCTGAATGCGCCTGCCCTCGTCAGATCACAGCCGCTATGCAGCTTGAGGCTGGGCAAGTACTGGCTTGGAATCCTTGGTTCCATAGACATTTTGGCTGCTGCTATTGTCATTTGGATTTTTGTTTTTAAAATCTAACCTTTCCCTCCCCATTTTATTCCTTTTGAAAAGACACGCACATGTGACATCTGCACGTCAACGGCCATTCTAAGCTGAATGTGCCTGCCCTCGTCAGATCGCAGCCGCTATGCAGCTTGAGGCTGGGCAAGTACCAGCTTAGGAGACTGGCTTGGAATCCTTGGTTCCATAGACATTTTGGCTGCTGCTATTGTCATTTGGATTTTTGTTTTTAAAATCTAAGCTTTCCCTCCCCATTTTATTTCTTTTGAAAAGACACGCACATGTGACAGCTGCATGTCTTTGGCCATTCTAAGCTGAATGTGCCTGACCTCGTCAGATTGCAGCTGCTACGCTGCTTGAGGCAGTCTAAGTACTGGCACGGGAGACAGGCTGGGAATCCACAGATCCATTGATATTCTGGCTGCTGCTTTTGTCATTTGGATTTTTGTTTTTAAAATCTTACCTTTCCCTCCGCATTTTATTCCTTTTGAAAAGACGTGCACATTTGACATAAGCATTTCAACGGCCATTCTAAGCTGAATGTGGCTGCCCTTGTCAGATCACTGCTGCTACACAGCTTGAGGCCAGGCAAGTACCACTATGGGAGACTGGCTGGGAATCTCCGGTTCTGTTGACATTTTGGCTGCTGCTATTATCATTTGGATTTTTGTTTTTAAAATCTAACCTTTTACTCCCCATTTTATTCCTTTGGAAAAGACACGCACATGTAACATCTGCATGTCAACGGCCATTCTAAGCTGAATGTGCCTTTCCTCATCAGATTGCAGCTGCTACGCAGCTTATGGCCAGGCAAGTACCTTTATGGGAGACTGGCTGGGTGTCCCTGGTTCCGTTGACATTTCGGCTGCTGCTATTGTCATTTGGATTTTTGTTTTTAAAATCTTTACTTTCCCTCCCCATTTTATTCCTTTTGAAAAGACGCTCACATGTGACATTTACATGTCAACGGCCATTCCAAGCTGAGTGTGTCTGCCCTTGTCAGATTGCATCTGCTACGCCAATTGAGGCTGGGCAAGTGCTGGTATGGGAGACTGGATGGGATTGCCAAGTTGTGTTGACAGTATGGCTGCTGCTATACTCATTTGGATTTTTGTTTTTAAAATCGAACCTTTCCCTCCCCATTTTATTCCTTTTGAAAAGACACGCACATTTGACATCCGTATGTCAACTGCCATTCTAAGCTGAATGTGCCTGCCCTCATCAGATCGCAGCCGCTACGCAGCTTGAGGCCTGCCAGGTACAGGTATCGGAGACTGGCTGGGAATCTCCGGTTCCGTTGACATTTTGGCTGCTGCTATTGTCATTTGGATTTTTGGATTTTTGTTTTTAAAATCTAACCTTTCCCTCTCCATTTTATTCCTTTTTGAAAAGACGTACACATGTGACATCTGGACATCAGCGGCCTTTGCTAAGCTGAATGTACCTGCCCTCTTCAGATCACAGCCGCTATGCAGCTTGAGGCCGGGCAAGTACTGGCGTTGGAGACTGGTTGGGAATCCCTGGTTCCATTGACATTTTGGCTGCTGCTATTGTCTTTTGGATTTTTGGATTTTTGTTTTTAAAATCTAACCTTTCCCTCCCCATTTTATTCCTTTTTAAAAGACTCGCACATTTGACATCTGCTCGTCAAAGGCCATTCAAAGCCAAATGTGCTTTCCCTCGTTTGATCAAAGCAGCTGCGCAGCTTGAGACTGGGCTAGTCTGGCATGGGAGACTGGATGGGAATCCTTGGTTCTGTTGAAATTTTGGCTGCTGATATTGTCATTTGGATTTATGGATTTTTGTTTTTAAAATCTAATCTTTCCCTCCCCATTTTATTCCTTTTGAAAAGACGTGCACAAGAGACATCTGCACGTCAAAGACCATTCTAAGCTGAGTGTGCCTGCCTTCGTCAGATCACAGATGCTACGCAGCTTGAGGCCAGGCAAGTACCAGCATTGGAGACTGGCTTGGAATCCCTGGTTCCATTGACATTTTGGCTGCTGCTATTGTCATTTGGATTTTTGTTTTTAAAATCTAACTTTTACCTAACCATTTCATTCCTTTTGAAAAGACACACACATGTGACAGCTGCACATCAAAGGCCATTCTAAGCTAAATGTGCCTGCCTTTGTTAGATTGCAGCAACTTTGCAGCTTGAGGCTGGGCAAGTACTGTTATGGGAGACTTGATGGGAATCCCCGGTTCCATTGACATTTTGGCATCTGCTATTGTCATTTGGATTTTAGGATTATTGTTTTTAAAATCTAACGTTTCCCTCCCCATTTTATTCCTTTTGAAAAGACGCGCACATGTGACATTTGCACATCAAAGGCCATTCTAAGCTCAATGTGCCCTCCCTCGTCAGATTGCAGCCGCTACACAGCTTGAGGCCGGGCAAGAAACAGCATAGGACAGTGGCTGGGAATCTCAGGTTCCGTTGACATTTTGGCTGCTGCTATTGTCATTTGCATTTTTGTTTTTAAAATTGAACCTTTCCCTCCCCATTTTATTCCTTTTGAAAAGACAAGCACATGTGGCATCTGTATGTCGACGGCCCTTCTAAGATGAATTCATGCCATCGTCAGATCGCAGCTGCTATGCAGCTTGAGACTGGCTGGGAATCCCCGTTTCCATTAACATTTTGGCTGCTGCTATTGTCATTTGGATTTTTGTTTTTAAAATCTAACCTTTCCCTCCCCATTTTATTCATTTTGAAAAGACGCGCACATGTGACATTTGCACGTCAACAGCAATTCTAAGCTGAATATGCCAGCCCTCGTCAGATTGCTGCTGCTACACAGCTTGAGGCCAGGCAAGAACAGGCATGGGAGCCTTGCTGGGAATCATCAGTTCTGTTGACATTTTGGCTGCTGCTATTGTCATTTGGATTTTTGTTTTTAAAATCTTACTTTTCCCTCCATATTTTATTCCTTTTGAAAAGACGTGCACATGTGACCTCAGCATGTCAACGGCCAATTTAAGCTGATTTTGCCTGACTCTTGTCCAATCGCTGCAGCTAGGCAGCTTGAGGCTGGGCAAATACCAGCGTGGGAGACTGGCTGGGAATCCCTGCTTCCATTGACATTATGGCTGCTGCTATTGTCATTTGGATTTTTGTTTTTAAAATATAACCTTACCCTCCCCATTTTATTCCTTTTGAAAAGACATGCACATGTGACTTCTGCACGTTATTGGCCAATCTAAGCTGAATTTGCCTGCCTCTTGTCAAATCGCTGCAGCTAGGCAGCTTGAGGCCGGGCAAATACCAGCGTGGGAGACTGGCAGGGAATCCCTGCTTCCATTGACATTATGGCTGCTGCTATTGTCATTTGGATTTTTGTTTTTAAAATCTAACCTTTCCCTCCCCATTTTATTCCTTTTGAAAAGACGCGCACATGTGACATCTGCACGTTGACGGCTGTTGTAAGCTGAATGTGCCTGCCCTCATCAGATCGCAGCCGCTATGCAGCTTGAGGCTGGGCAAGTACTGGCTTAGGAGACTGGCTTGGAATCCTTGGTTCTATAGACATTTTGGCTGCTGCTATTGTCATTTGGATTTTTGTTTTTAAAATCTAAGCTTTCCCTCCCCATTTTATTTCTTTTGAAAAGACACGCACATGTGACAGCTGCAAGTCATTGGCCATTCTAAGCTGAATGTGCCTGTCCTCCTCAGATCACAGCTGCAACGCAGTTTGAGGTTGGACAAGTTCCAGCATGGGAGACTGGCTGGGAATCCCCGGTTACATTGACATTTTGGTTGCTGCTATTGTCATTTGGATTTTATGATTTTTGTTTTTAAAATCTATCCTTTCCCTCCCCGTTTTATTCCTTTTTAAAAGACGTGCACATGTGAGATTTGAACGTCAACGGCCTTTCTAAGCTGAATGTGCCTAACCTCTTCCGATCACAGCCGCTACGCAGCTTGAGGCCGGCCAAGTACTGGCATCGGAGATTGGTTGGGAATCCCTGGTTCCATTGACATTTTGGCTGCTGCTATTGTATTTTGGATTTTTGGATTTTTGGATTTTTGTTTTTAAAATCTAACATTTCGCTCCCCATTTTATTCCTTTTGAAAAGACGCGCACATGTGACATCTGCATGTCAACAGCCATTCTAAGCCGATTCTGCCTGCCCTCGTCAGATCGCAGCCGCTATGAAGCTTGAAGCCGAGCAAGTACTGGTATGGGAAACGGGCTGGGAATACCTGTTTCTGTTGACAATATGGCTGCTGCTATTGGATTTTGGATTTTTGTTTTAAAAATCTAACTTTTCCCTCCCCATTTTATTCCTTTTGAAAAGATGCGCACATGTGACATCTGCATGTCATCGACCATTCTAAGCTGAATGTACCTGCCATTGTCAGATCACAGCCGCTACTCAGCTTGAGGCCAGGCAAGTACCACCATGGGAGACTGGCTGGGAATCACCAGTTCCATTGACATTTTGGCTGCTGCTATTTTCATTTGGATTTTTGGATATTTGTTTTTAAAATCTAACGTTTCCCTCCCCATTTTATTCCTTTTGAAAAGACGCGCACATGTGACATCTACAAGTCAATGGACATTCTTAGCTGAATGTGCCTTCCCTTGCCAGATGGCAGCTGTTACACTGCTTGATTACTGGCATGGGAGATGGGCTGGGAGTACCTGGTTCCATTGACATATTGGCTGCTGCTATTGTCCTTTGGATTTTTGTTTTTAAAATCTAACCTTTCCCTCTCCATTTTATTCCTTTTGAAAAGACGCGCACATGTGACATCTGCAAGTCACCGGCCATTCTAAGCTGAATATGCCTTCCCTCATCAGATCGCAACTGCTACGCAGCTTGAGGCTGGGCAAGTACTGGCATGGGAGACTGACTGGGAATCCTCTGTTCTGTTGACTTTTCGGCTGCTGCTATTGTCATTAGGATTTTTGTTTTTAAAATTTAACCTTTCCCTCCCCATTTTATTCCTTTTGAAAAGACGCGCACATGTGACATCTGTACGTCAATGGTCATTCTAAGCTGAATGTGCCTACCCTCATCTGATTGCAGTTGCTACGCAGTGTGAGGCCAGGCATATACCAGCATGTGAGACTGGCTGGGAATTCCCATTTCCGTAGACATTTTGGCTGCTGTTATTGTCATTTGGATTTTTGGATTTTTGTTTTTAAATATTACCTTTCCCTCCCCATTTTATTCCTTTTGAAAAGACGTGCACATGTGAAATCTTCACGTCAATGGCCATTCTAAGCTGAATGCGCCTGCCCTCATCTTGTTGCAGCCGCTATGCAGCTTGATGCTGGGCAAATACCACCATGGGAGACAGGCTGGGAATCCCCAGTTCAGATGACATTTTGGCTGCTGCTATTGTCATTTGGATTTTTGGATTTTTGTTTTTAAATCTTACCTTTCCCTTCCCATTTTATTGCTTTTGAAAAGACGCGTACATGTCACATCAGCATGTCAACAGCTATTATAAGCTGAATGTGGCTCCCCTTGTCAGATTGCAGCTGCTATGCAGCTTGAGGCCGGGCAAGTACCGGCATGGATGACTGGTTGGGAATCCCCAATTCCATTGACAATTTGGTTGCTGCCATTGTCATTTGGATTTTTGTTTTTAAAATCTTACCTTTCCCTCCGCATTTTATTCCTTTTGAAAAGACGTGCACATTTGACATAAGCATTTCAACGGCCATTCTAAGCTGAATGTGGCTGCCCTCGTCAGATCACAGCAGCTACACAGCTTGAGGCCGGGCAAGTACCAGCATGGAAGACTAGCTGGGAATACCCTGTTCCGTTGACATTTTGGCCGCTGCTTTTGTCATTTGGATTTTTGTTTTTAAAATCTAACCTTTCCCTCCTCATTTTATTCCTTTTGAAAAGACACGCACATGTAATATCTGCACGTCAATGGCCTTTCTAATCTGAATGTGCCTTTCCTCATCAAATCACAGCCTCTACACAGCTTGAGGCCAGGCAAGTACCAGCATGGGAGACTGGCTGGGAATCTCCAGTTCCGTTGACATTTTGGCTGCTGCTATTGTCATTTGGATTTTTGGATTTTTGTTTTTAAATTCTAACCTTTTACTCCCCATTTTATTCCTTTTGAAAAGACGCGCACATGTAACATCTCTATGTCAACGGCCATTCTAAGCTGAATGTGCCTTTCCTCATCAGATTGCAGCTGCTACGCAGCTTATGGCCAGGCAAGTACCTTCATGGGAGACTGGCTGTGTGTCCCTGGTTCCGTTGACATTTTGGCTGCTGCTATTGTCATTTGGATTTTTGTTTTTAAAATCTTTCCTTTCCCTCCCCATTTTATTCCTTTTGAAAAGACGCTCACATGTGACATTTACACGTCAACAGCCATTCCAAGCTGAGTGTGTCTTCCCTTGTCAGATTGCATCTGCTACGCTGATTGAGGCTGGGCAAGTGCTGGCATGGGAGACTGGATGGGAATGCCCGGTTGTGTTGACAGTATGGCTGCTGCTATACTCATTTGGATTTTTGTTTTTAAAATCGAACCTTTCCCTCCCCATTTTTTGCCTTTTGAAAAGACACGCACATGTGACTTCAGCACATCAGCAGCCAATCTAAGCTGAATGTGACTTCCCTTGTCAGAATGCAGCTGTTACGCAGCTTGAGGTTGGACAGTTACATGCATGGGAGACTGGCTGGGAATCCCTGGTTTCATTAATATTTTGGCTGCTGCTAATGTCATTTGGATTTTTGTTTTTAAAATCTAGCCTTTCTCTCCCCATTTTATTCCTTTTGAAGAGACGCGCCCATGTGACATCAGCCCGTCAACAGCCATTCTAAGCTGGATGTGCCTTCCCTCGTCAGATTGCAGCCGCTATGCAACTTAAGGCTGGGCAAGTACTGGCATGGGAGACTGGCTGGGAATCCCTGGTTCTGTTCACATTTTGGTTGCTGCTATTGTCATTTGGATTTTTGTTTTTAAAATCTAACCTTTCCCTCCCCATTTTATTCCTTTTAAAAAGACACGCACATTTGACATCTGTATGTCAACTGCCATTCTAAGCTGAATGTGCCTGCCCTCATCAGATCGCAGCCGCTACGCAGCTTGAGGCCTGCCAGGTACAGGTATCGGAGACTGGCTGAGAATCCCTGGTTCCGTTGACGTTTTGGCTGCTGCTATTGTCATTTGGATTTTTGTTTTAAAAATCTAGCCTTTCCCTCCCCATTTTATTCCTTTTGAAAAGACACGCACATGTGCAATCTGCACGTCAACAGCCAGTCTAAGCTGAATGTGCCAGCTGTCGGCAGATCACAGCTGTCGGCAAATCACAGCCGCTATGCGGCCTGATTTCAGGCAAGTACCCGCATGGAAGACTGGCTGAGAATCCCCGGTTCCGTTAACATTTTGGCAGCTGCTATTGTCATTTGGATTTTTGGATTTTTTTTTAAAAATCTAACCTTTCCCTCCACGTTTTATTCCTTTTGAAAAGATGCGCACATGTGACATCTGCATGTCAACGGCCATTCTAAGCTGAATATGCCTTCCCTCGTCAGATCGTAGCCGCTATGCATCTTGAGGCCGGCAAGTACCGGCATGAGAATCCCAGGTTCCGTTGACTTATTGGCTGCTGCTATTGTCATTTGGATTTTTGTTTTTAAAATCTAATCTATCCCTCCCCATTTTATTACTTTTGAAAAGACGCGCACATGTGACATTTGTTCGTTAACAGCCATTCTAAGCTGAATGTTCCTGCACTCGTCAGATCACAGCCACTACACAGCTTGAGGCCAGGCAGTTACAGGCATGGGACACTGGCTGGGAATCCCCGTTTCTATTGACTTTTTGGCTGCTACTATTGTCATTTAGATTTTTGTTTTTAAAATCTATCCTTTCCCTAACCAATTTTATTCCTTTTGAAAAGATGCGGACATGCTATATCTGCACGTCAATGGCCATTCAAAGCTTAATGTGCCTGTCCTCGTCAGATCGCAGCCGCTATGCAGCTTGAGGCCTGGCAAGTACCTGCATGGGAGATTGTCTGTGAATCCCTGGTTCTGTTGAAATTTTGGCTGCTGCTATTGTCATTTGGATTTTTGGATTTTTGTTTTTAAAATCTAACCTTTCCCTCCCCATTTTATTCCGTTTGAAAAGACGCACACATGTGACATCTGCAGGTCAACGGCCATTCTAAGCTGAATGTGCCTGCCCTCGTCATATTGCAGCTGCTATGCAGCTTGAGGCTTGGCAAGCTCTGGCATGGGAGACAGGCTAGGAATCCATAGTTCCGTTGACCTATTGGCTGCTGCTATTGTCAATTGATTTTTGGATTTTTGTTTTTAAAATCTAAACTTTCCCTCCCCATTTTATTCCTTTTGAAAAGACGCGCACATGTGACATCAGCATGTCAACGGCCATTCTAAGCTGAATGTGCTTACCCTTGCCAGATTGCAGCTGCTATGCAGCTTGAGGTTGGGCAAGTACCAGCAAGGGAGACTGGCTGGGAATTCACGGTTGCGTTGACATTTTGGCTGCTGTTATTGTCATTTGGATTTTTGTTTTTAAAATCTAACCTTTCCCTCCCCATTTTATTCCTTTTGAAAAGACACGCACATGTGCCATCTGCATGTCAGCGGCTATTCTAAGCTGAATGTGCCTACCCTTGTCATATCACAGCTGCTATACATCTTGAGGTTGGGCAAGTACCAGCAAGGGAGACTGGCTGGGAATTCACGGTTGCGTTGACATTTTGGCTGCTGTTATTGTCATTTGGATTTTTGTTTTTAAAATCTAACCTTTCCCTCCCCATTTTATTCCTTTTGAAAAGACACGCACATGTGCCATCTGCATGTCAGCGGCTATTCTAAGCTGAACGTGCCTACCCTTGTCATATCACAGCTGCTATACATCTTGAGGTTGGGCAAGTACCAGCAAGGGAGACTGGCTGGGAATTCACGGTTGCGTTGACATTTTGGCTGCTGTTATTGTCATTTGGATTTTTGTTTTTAAAATCTAATCTTTCCTTCCCCATTTTATTCCTTTTGAAAAGACGCGCACATGTGATCTCTGCACGTCATCGGCCATTCTAAGCTGAATATGCCAGCCATTGTCAGATCACAGCTGCTATGCAGCTTGAGGCTGGGCAAGTTCCAGCATGGGAGACTGGCTGGGAATCCCTGTTTCCGTTGACGTATTGGGTGATTTTTGTTTTTAAAATCTAACCTTTCTCTCCCCATTTTATTCCTTTTGAAAAGACGCGTACATGTGACTCCTGCATGCCAACTGCTATACTATGCTGAATGTACCTTCCCTCATTGGATTGCAGCAGGTATGCAGCTTGGGGCGGGGCAATTACCGGCATGGAAGACAGGCTGGGAATTCCCGATTCCGCTGACATTTCGGCTGCTGCTATTGTCATTTGGATTTGTGGACTTTTGTTTTTAAAATATAACCTTTCCCTCCCCATTTTATTCCTTTTGAAAAGACACACACATGTGACATCTGAATGTTAATGGCCATTCTAAGCTGAATGTGCTTCGCTTGTCAGATTGCAGCCGCTACGCAGCTTGAGGCTGGGCAAGTACCTGCATGGGAGATTGGCTGGGAATCCCGGTTCCGTTGACTTTTTGGCTGCTGCTATTGTCATTTGGATTTTTGGATTTTTGTTTTTAAAATCTAACCTTTCCCTCCCCATTTTATTCCTTTTGAAAATACGCGCACATGTGAGAACCGAACGTCAGCTGCCATAGTAAGCTGAATGTGCCTGCCATCGTCAGAGCACAGCTGCTTCACAGCTTGAGGCCGGGCCAGAGCTGGCAGGGGAGACTGGCTGGGAATTCCCGGTTCCGTTAACATTTTGGCTGCTGCTATTGTCATTTGGATTTTTTGATTTTTGTTATTATAATCTAACCTTTCCCTCCCCATTTCATTCCTTTTGAAAAGACGCGCACATGACACATTTGCACGTCAGCAGCCATTCTAAGCTGAATGTGCTTTCTCTTGTCAGATTGCAGCTGCTATGCAGCTTGAGGCCAGGTAAGTACCAGAATGTGAGACTGGCTGGGAAACCCTGGTTCCTTTGACATTTTGGCTGCTACTATTGTCATTTGGATTTTTGATTTTTATATTTAAAATCTAACCTTTCCCTCCCCATTTTATTCCTTTTGTAAAGACGCGCACATGTGACATCTGCACGTCAACGGCCATTCTAAGCTGAATGTGCCTGCCCTTGTCAGATCGCTGCTGCAATGCAGCTTGAGGCCAGGCAAGTACCAGCATGGGTGACTGGCTGGGAATCCCAGGTTCCATTGATATTTTGGCTGCTGCTATTGTCATTTGGATTTTTGGATTTTTGTTTTTAAAATCTAACCTTTCCCTCCCCATTTTATTCCTTTTGAAAAGACACGCACATGTGATATCTGCACATCAATGGCCATTCTAAGCTGAATGTGCATGCCCTCATCAGATTACAGTTGTTACACAGCTTGAGGCTGGGCAACTACCAGCATGGGAGACTGGCTGGGAATCGCCAGTTCTGTTAACATTTTGGCTGCTGCTATTGTCTTTTTGATTTTTGTATTTAAAACATAACCTTTCCCTCCCCAATTTATTCCTTTTGAAAAGACTCGCACATGTGACATCTGAATGTCAGTGGCTATTCTAAGTTGAATGTGCCTACCCTTGTCATATCACAGCTGCTATGCATCTTGAAGCTGGGCAAGTACTGGTAAGGGAGACTAGCTCGGAATACCCTGGTTCCGCTGACATTTTGGCTGCTGCTATTGTCATTTGGATTTTTGTTTTTAAAATCTAACCTTTCCCTCCCCATTTTATTCCTTTTGAAAAGACGCGCACATGTGACAATTGCTTGTCAACGGCCATTTTAAGCTGAATGTGCCTGCCCTCATCACTACGCAGCTTGAGGCAGGGCAAGTAACGGCATGGGAGAGTGGCTCGGAATCCCCGTTCTGTTGACATTTTGGCTGCTGCTATTGTCATTTGGATTTTTGCATTTTTGTTTTTAAAATCTAACTTTTCCCTCCCCATTTTATTCCTTTTGAGAAGACACGCACATGTGACATCTGCACATCACCGGCCATTTTAAGCTGAATGTACCTGCCCTCGGCAGATCGCAGCCGCTATGCAGCTTGAGGCTGGGCAAGTACCAGCATGTGAGACTGAAAGGGAATCACCAGTTCTGTTAACATTTAGTTTGCTTTTCTCATTTGGATTTTTGTTTTTAAAATCTAACCTTTCACTCCCCATTTTACTCCTTTTTAAAAGACACGCACATGTGCCATCGGCACATCAACAGCTATTCTAAGCTAAATGTGCCTGCCCTCGTCAGATCACAGCTGCTACGCAGCTTGAGGTTGGGCTTGTACTGGCATGGGAGACAGGCTGGGAATGCCCAGTTCTGTTAGCATTTTGGCTGCTGCTATTGTCATTTGGATTTTTGTTTTTAAAATCTAAATTTTCCCTCCCCATTTTATTCCTTTTGGAAAGACGCGCACAGGTGACATCTGCACGTCAATAGCTATTCTAAACCGAATGTGCCTGCCATCGTCAGATCGTAGCTGCTACACAGCTTGAGGCAGGGCAAGTACCGGCATGGGAGATTAGCTGGGAATCACCAGTTCTGTTAACATTTTGGCTGCTGCTATTGTCTTTTTGATTTTTGTTTTTAAAACCTAACCTTTCCCTCCCCAATTTATTCCTTTTGAAAAGACTCGCACATGTGCTACCTGCATGTCAGTGGCTATTCTAAGCTGAATGTGCCTACCCTTTTCATATCACAGCTGCTATGCATCTTGAAGCTGGGCAATTACTGGCAAGGGAGAGTGGCTGGGAATCCGCAGTTGCGTTGACATTTTGGCTGCTGCTATTGTCATTTGGATTTTTGTTTTTAAAATCTAACCTTTCCCTCCCCATTTTATTCCTTTTGAAAAGACGTGCACATGTGACAGTTGCACGTCAAAGGCCATTCTAAGCTGAATGTGCCTGCCATCGTCAGATCACAGCCGCTATGCAACTTGAGGCCGAGCAAGTACAGGCTTGGGAGACTGGCTGGGTATCTCCGGTTCCGTTAATATTTTGGCTGCTGCTATTGTCATTTGGATTTTTGGATTTTGGTTTTTAAAATCTAACCTTTCCCTCCCCATTTTATTCCTTTTGAAAAGACGCGCACAGGTGACATCAGCTCGTCTATGGCCATTCTAAGCTGAATGTTCCTGCCCTCGTCAGATTGTGATTGCTATGCAGCTTGATGCTGGGAAAGTACTGGCATGGGAGACAGGCTAGGAATCCATAGTTCCGTTGACCTATTGGCTGCTGCTATTGTCAATGGATTTTTGTTTTTAAAATCTAAACTTTCCCTCCCCATTTTATTCCTTTTGAAAAGACACGCACATGTGACATCAGCATGTCAACGGCCATTCTAAGCTGAATGTGCTTACCCTTGCCAGATTGCAGCTGCTATGCAGCTTGAGGCTGGGCAAGTACTGGCATGGGAGACTGGCTGCAAATCACTGCATCCATTGACATTTTGGCTGCTGCTATTGTCATTTGGATTTTTGTTTTTAAAATCTAAACTTTCCCTCCCCATTTTATTCCTTTTGAAAAGACGCGCACATGTGACATCTGCACGTCAATGGCCATTCTAAGCTGAACGTGCTTCCCCTCGTCAGATTGCAGCTGCTACGCGGCTTGAGGCCAGACAAGTACTGACATGGGAGACTGGCTAGGAATCCATAGTTCCGTTGCTATTTTGGTTGCTGCTATTGTCAATGGATTTTTGGATTTTTGTTTTTAAAATCTAAACTTTCCCTCCCGATTTTATTCCCTTTGAAAAGACGCGCACATGTGACATCTGCACGTCAACACACATTCTAAGCTGAATGTGCCTACCCTTGTCAGATTGCAGCTGCTATGCAGCTTGAAGCTGGGCAAGTACTGGCATGGGAGACTGGTTGGGTATGTTTGGTTCCATTGACATTTTGGCTGCTGCTATTGTCATTTGGATTTTTGTTTTTAAAATCAAACCTTTCCCTCCGCATTTTATTCCTTTTGAAAAGACGCTCACATGTGACATCTGCACGTCAATAGCTATTCTTAACCGAATGTGCCTGCCATCGTCAGATCGTAGCCGCTACACAGCTTGAGGCTAGGCAAGTACCTGCATGGGAGACTGGCTGAGAATTCCTTGTTCTGTTGGCATTTTGGCTGCTGCTATTGTCATTTGGATTTCTGGATTTTTGTTTTTAAAATCTAACATTTCCCTCCCCATTTTATTCCTTTTGAAAAGACGTGCACATGAGACATCTGTAAATTAACGGCCATTCTAAGCTGAATGTGCTTTCCCTCGTCAGATCGTAGCCGCTAAGCAGCTTGAGGCTGGGCAAGTACTGGCATGGGAGACTGGCTAGGAATCCTTATTTCCAATGACATTTCGGCTGCTGCTACTGTCATTTTGATTTTAAAAATCTAACCTTTCCCTCCCCATTTTATTCCTTTTGAAAAGACGTGCAAATGTAACATTTGCATGTCAACGGCCATTCAAAGCTGAATGTGCCTGCCTTTGTCAGATCACAACCGCTATGCAGCTTGAGCCTGGGCAAGTCCCAGCATGGGTGACTGGCTGGGAATCCCCTCTTCCACTGACATTTTGGCTGCTGCTGTTGTTATTTGGATCTTTGCCTTTAAAATCTAACTTTTCCCTCCCCATTTTATTCGTTTTGAAAAGACGCGCACATGGACCATTTGCTCGTCATCGGCCATTCTAAGCTGAATGTGCTAACCTTCGTCAGATCGCAGATGCTATGCAGCTTGGGGTTGGGCAAGTACTGGCATGGGAGACTGGCTGGGAATCCCGATTTCCATTGACATTCTCGCTTCTGCTATTGTCATTTGGATTTTTGTTTTTAAAATCTAACCTTTACCTCCCCATTTTATTCCTTTTGAAAAGACGCGCATGACGCGCCCCCTGGGCCTGTGTCGTGCAAGGGAACCCGGAACCGGGTCTGTTGTAGAATGCTGGGGGTTATAGTCTCCGTATGGCGGTGACCCGGTCCGTGCCCAGGGTGGTCAAACCAGTGGCAGTCTTAATGTATAGCAAATGTCCGACTACGCCACCCGTGGATTGCGGTCAGTGGGGACCGCCGCTGCGCTGCCGACTGCTGAGGCTGATGTTGTTTGCGCAGCCGAGTATGGGATAACTCCCCACGGGAGAAGTATTGCCTCAGGGCAGCTAATGTGAGAGATGATGGGAGTGATGGTGTGAGGGTCCCAGTGCTAATGGTGCTGGTGCGGCAAGGAATCACTGAGACGTGAGGTGCAGTTCAGGGTCTTTACTGATGTTACAAGGCAGACTCTCCCGGGAGTACTGGCTAGTATAAGGGGCCTGGTCAGTCTGCGAGCAAGCAGGAGTTCCCCTGGCCAGGTGGAGTTGTAGGCCTCCCCGTTTATCTGCACTCTTCCTGGCTACCTTGCTGTCAGCGGTTACAAGTAGCCCACGTCCCTGAGTATACCGTGTGGTGCTCACCCGTATGGCTGGTGACTTGGGGCATTCTGTTAGCCTCCGCTCCTGAATGGCGGCGCTGGTCCCTTCTTTGTGACTGAACCTCCGGGTTTCTATGGCCATAGGACCTGGAATCCCCTGCCGGCTGGTTTCTGCTGCTGGGTATATATCAGTCCCCACAGCCTCGGACTCCTGTGTCCGGTTTTAGTAACTTCAGCCAGGGCGAGCTATATCTCTGCTCACAGCCCCTGGCCTTCTGCCTCTGCTCCTACAGAGCTCCTGATGTATCTTTTCCTGTGTCTGCAGCTTCACTCTAGGCTCTGACTGCTCTGCTTGTTCTGCAGGCTCTGTCTCTGTCTCACCTAATCCCGCCCCAGACCCAGTTTATAAGGGCAGATTCCTCCCCTCCCAGGTCTGGGCGGGCAGTGTTGCATGCTTAGGGCTCCTGACCAGAGAAACCTCCCACTTGCTCTCAGACATAATATCTCTATTACTGTGGCAACCAGACCCCTGGGGTGTCACATTACCCCCCTAGTAAATTTTAGTAGTCCGGGACTAAACACATTTTTAAAACATAATAACAGGGTATAACAATAATACAATAACATATTTACAAGAATCCTTAGTTCTTTAAAGGTCACGGCGTGTCCGCAACCGGGTGTCCATATCACCCAAGGTGAAGCTTTAAGTGAAGTAGGGGACCTGTCCAAAGCAAACCCCTTGCGTTGTCCTTGGGCGTGGCTGCAAGGGTAGACTAACTACTTTGGGCCGCAAGGATGCCACGCCAGACAGGTTTTCTCTTCCGCGGCTGTCTTCGCAAGAGGCACCAAGGTGCAACTATCTACAAAACTGTTCCGGTTATCTAGCGTCCATAACCTGTTAGTCCATAAAAATCTGCAGGGCAACTGAGAAACATAATTAATAACAGGCAACAAACATAAACCATAAACAGTTAGCAGATAAATTCACAGTGCATTAGTTTAGATTCTCCAGCGAGCGGGCATCTGACCTCTAGTGACTCTAGTGGACCTACGGAGCTCACTAACTGGTTCTGCACTACAGGGTGTAGGAGGTGTTATGGGTAAGCTGGGCAGCTGTCTGTGCACTCTTTGGCTCACTAGGGGCACGGCAGGCTCACTACTAGCAGAGGGTTGATCCTCCTGTACTGCTGGTGTGGACTCTTCTGCCTCTTGGGCCGGCTGCTCTTCCAGCTCTACCGATTCCTCTGTAGGCACTTGAGGGGCTGGCTGGAGAAAGGTGAGGACGGGTACAACGACAGCGCCGTTTACTTGTGTCCAAGACCGGGGGAAGTCTCCGAGTATGGTACTGATCATTTCTCCCCTTTCCTCTGCGAGTTGAGGGTTTCCTTGATCTTCTTCAGGGCTTTGCAGCTGTTCGGGACACTTCTTCTGGTGGTCTCTGGAGACAATGGCTGTGGTTTCTCCTCCATCCTTACTGATTACGCAGATTTTTGGGTTCTCATGGCTTGATGGCAGTACGGTGTATGGGTCCTTCTCCCACTGGTCGTCCATTTTGTGGAGCCGCCTCTTCCTCTTCAAGACCTGCTCTCCAGCTACCAGAGGAACAGCGGGAGCATACTGGTTATAAGCCTTCTCTTGCCTTTCTCTAGCTTGAGACTGACTTCGCTCGACGCTCTTCTGTACTTTCCGATACTGCTGCTGCCGTTCTGTATCCCAGTCTGCCTCTGGCAAGGTGTCCTCAGGCGTCAGGACTCCCATATCCAGGTCAATAGGCAGCTTACCAGGTCTTGCTCTCATTAGGTAAGCCAGGGTACAGTTGGTGGAACCTACAGGGATGTGGTTATACAGGTCCACCAGATCGGGCAGTTTCTCAGGCCACAGACTGCATTCTTCCAGGGGCAATGTTTTTAGCAGATCTATCACCACCTGGTTCATCTTCTCGCAGAGTCCATTGGTTTGAGGGTGATAGGGCGTTATTCTTATCTTCTTGAAGCCATACAGGTTGCAGAACTCCTGGAAGACCTCCGCTTCGAAGGCTGGTCCTTGGTCTGTCAACACTTGGTCCGGGTACCTGTGTGGATGGCAGAAGTGCTGCTGGAAGGCTCTAGCTGCTGTTTGAGCCGTTAAGTCCTTGACCGGGACCACCACCAGGAACCGGGAGTAATGATCTACGATTGTGAGGGCGTAGACATACCCAGATCTGCTTGGAGCCAGTTTCACATGGTCCAGGGCTACCAGTTCCAGTGGCTGTCTGGTGATGATGGGCTGCAGGGGAGTCTTCTGGCTGGCTCGGTCTTTTCTTCTCAGGTGGCACGGGCCACAGTCTCTGCACCACCTCTCGATGGCTCCTCTCATGCCTACCCAGTAGAACCGTTCACGCAACAAGAACTCCAGCTTCTTCCATCCGTAATGCCCTGCTCCGTTGTGGTATGCCTCCAGAACCATAGCCGCATCTCGTCTTGGGACTACTACCTGCCAGGTCAACTCATGTGTTCGAGAGTTAACCATTCTCCGGCACAGCTTCTCCCTGTAGAGGAACAGCTTACTTTTCTCCTTCCACAGTTGCTTGGTCTCCTCCGGAGCATCTGGGTCAAGATGGGCATCGGCCTGGGTCAGCATTTCCTTCACCAAATGGACTGCGGGATCACTGTCTTGCGTCTCCGCCCAGTTGTAGTGGGGCAAGGGAATGAACGTCACAGAGCGCCTGTCCTTCACACGGTGGGAATACAGGGTAATCCCATGACGGTGAAACGCAGGGAGCTCAACTTCTTCCAGATCTTCAGGATCTTCCCCTACGTCCGGTAAGTTCGGCATTCCACACAGGGCATCCGCGTTGGCATTTGAGCGTCCTGCCCGGTATTTGATGGTGAATTCAAAGTTGGACAGGCGGGCCATCCATCTCTGTTCCAGGGCACCGAGCCTTGCAGTGTCCAGGTGTGTCAACGGGTTGTTATCCGTGTACACGGTGAATTTGGAGAAGGCAAGGTAATGCTTGAAACTTTCGGTCACTGCCCACACTACTGCCAGGAACTCCAGCTTGAATGAGCTATAATTCTCAGGGTTCCTCTCCGTGGGCCGTAGCTTTCGGCTGGCGTATGCGATTACCCGTTCTTTCCCTTGCTGGATCTGGGACAGTACGGCTCCTAGCCCGATGTTGCTTGCGTCCATGTGGAGGATAAAGGGCTGGCTGTAGTCTGGATATGCCAGGATTTCATCCCCCGTGAGGGCCATCTTCAGCTGGCAGAAGGACTCCTCTTCCAGCTTTTCCCACCTAAAGGGCGGCTTCTGGTTTTTGGCTTTCCGAGATTGACCTATCAGGAGGTCTTGCATAGGGGCTGCCATTTTTGTGAAACCGGGAATGAATCTTCGGTAGTAGCCTACCAACCCGAGGAACTGCCGCACTTCCTTTATGCTGGAGGGTCTTGGCCAGTCCTTAATCACGGTGATCTTATCAGGGTCAGGAGCCACTCCGTCAGCACTCACCACGTGTCCCAGGTATTACACCTTTGGTTTCAGGACGTGACACTTGGAGGGTTTCACCTTTAGGCTGTAGTTTGCCAGAGCTTCGAACACTTCTGCCAGGTGTTTCAGGTGGTCCTCGTAGGTCTTGGAATAGACGATGACATCGTCGAGATATAACAGGACCGTCTCGAAGTTCCGGTGTCCCAGACAGCATTCCATCAACAGTTGGAAGGTTCCTGGTGCGTTGCAGAGCCCGAACGGCATACAGTTAAATTCGCTGAGACCCATCGGGGTGGTGAATGCGGTCTTCTCCCGGTCCGCCTCTGCTACAGGAACCTGCCAGTACCCGCTAGTGAGATCCAAAGTAGAGAAGAAGTTAGCAGATTTTAATGCAGCTAAGGACTCTTCTATCCTTGGTAGCGGATACGCATCTTTGTGTGTGATACGGTTGACCTTCCTGTAGTCTACACACATTCTCATGGTGTTGTCTTTCTTTTTCACTAAGACTAGTGGAGCTGCCCAGGGGCTACAGCTGTCCCTGATTACCCCAGCCTCCTTCATGTCTCTAAGCATCCCCTTGGCGTGTTGGTAGTGTGCCGGGGGTACGGGTCGGTATCTCTCCTTTATGGGAGGATGGTCTCCCGTGGGGATGTGGTGTTCTACCCCCTTTACTCGCCCGAAGTCTAGCGGGTGTTTACTAAACACTCTCTCGTACTCTCCAACCACCCGATAGACTCCCTGTTTCTGGTGTGAGGGAGTGGAGTCAGTACCCAAATGTAGTTGCTGACACCAGTCCTCCATTAGTTTCTTAGAGCCGTTACCTTCCTCTGGTTGAGATGGAGGCAAGGGTTCCACGGCCTGTACAGAGTTCTGGTTAATGGTAAACAATTTGGCTAGCGTGGCATACCGGGGCAGGTGTACTTCTCTCTCCCCGATATTTATGATGCGAACGGGCACCTTACCATGGCGTACATCGATCACCCCCCGTGCTGTCAAAATGGTGGGCCTACTGTCTGAGTAGACGGGTTCTACCATTGCTTGGTAGTCTCTACCTCTTAGACCAATAGCTGCCCGGCACCAAATCATCATCTCACTTTTTGGGGGCATGGCAATAGGGAACGGGTCACACATTCTCACGCTACCTATCTCACCACCAGATAGTTCCACCTGTTGCCGCTTCATCAGTGCCCGGATCTCTTTTTGGAGCACACGCTGCTGGCCGGAACTGGCATTCTTGGCAACCTGCTGTAAAATGAGAATCACCTCTGCAAGACAATTTTCAATCACATTAGTTTCCAAGGTTATTCTAGGGTGACTCTCATGACGGTCTATATCAACTATAATCAGTCCTTGTGCCGCCAGTTCGACTTTACCGATCTTAATGGTCACCTCTTTGAATCCCACCTGTGGCACGGGCTGACCATTGCTGGCGATGATACTCAGGTCGTCATCTGGGTAGCGGGTTATGTCCGAGTCATTCCAGTACTGTTTAAAGAGCACGTACGGGATGGTGGTCACCTGTGACCCAGTGTCTAGTAGGGCACTCATAGGAATGCCATCCAGCACCACAGGCAAGATTGGACGTCCCCCTACGTATTTATCACGCCAGTTTGATGGGCCTGATGGTCTTATGCTTGGGAGTTGGCCCTCTACCCCAGGTTGTGCCCGTTTAACCCCTTCAGGACCCAGCCTATTTTGACCCTAAAGACCTTGGCATTTTTGTCAATTCTGACCAGTGTCCCTGGAACTCTCTGGAACACTTCAACGGATCCTAGCGATTCTGAGACTGTTTTTTCGTGACATATTGGGCTTCATGTTAGTATTAAATTTAGGTCGATAATATTTGCGTTTATTTGTGAAAAAATCAAAAATATGGGAAAAAATTTGAAAATTTTGCAATTTTCAAATTTTGAATTTTTATTCTACTAAACCAGAGAGTGATGTGACACAAAATAGTTAATAAATAACATTTCCCACATGTCTACTTTACATCAGCACAATTTTGGAAAAAAAAAAAATTTTGGTAGGAAGTTTGAAGGGTTCAAAGATCATCAGCAATTTATCTTTTTTCCAGCAAAATTTACAAAACCATTTTTTTAGTGACCACATCACATTTGAAGTCCCTTTGAGGGGTCTTTATGACAGAAAACACCCAAAAGTGACACCATTCCAAAAACTGCACCCCTCAAGCTACTCAAAACTACATTCAAGAAGATTATTAACCCTTCAGGTGCATCACAGGAACTAAAGCCACATGGAAGAAAAAAATGAACATTTTTATTTTTCTAACAAAAATTTTCTTTTAGCCTAAATTTTTTAATTTTCACATGGGTAACAGGATAAAATGCATCCTAAAATTTGTTGGTGAATTTCTCCTTAGTACACTGATACCTCATATGTGGTCATAAACCACTGTTTGGGCACACGGCAGGGCTCAGAAGGGAAGGAGCGCCATTTTACTTTTTGAATGGAAAATTAGCTCCAAAAGTCAAATTGCGCTCCTTCTCTTCTGAGCCCTGCCATGCGCCCAAACAGTGGTTTATGACCACATATGAGGTATCAGTGTACTCAGGAGAAATTGACCAATACAATTTAGGATGCATTTTATCCTGTTACCCATGTGAAAATTAAAAAATTTAGGCTAAAAGAAAATTTTTGTGAAAAAAAAAAGTACTTTTTTGTTTTCACAAATCATTTTGTGAAGCACCTGGGGGTTCCAAGTGCTCACTATGCATCTAGATAGGTGCCTTGGGGGGTCTAGTTTCCAAAATGGGGTTACTTGTGGGGGAGCTCCACTGTTTAGGCACATTAGGGGCTCTCCAAACGCAACATGGTGTCCGCTTACAATTTGAGCCGATTTTCCATTCATTTTGTTAGCGGACACCATGTCGCGTTTGGAGAGCCGCTGTGTGGCCAAACATTGGAGCTCCCCCACAAGTGACCCCATTTTGGAAACTAGACCCCCAACGGCACCTATCTAGATGCATAGTGAGCACTTGAAACCCCCAGGTCCTTCACAAATTAATCCGTAAAAATAAAAAAGTGTTTTTTTTTCCACTTTTTCATTTTTATGAATCAATTTGTGAAGCACATGGGTGTTCCAAGTGCTCACTGTGCATCTAGATAGGTGCCTTGGGGGGTCTAGTTTCTAAAATGGGGTCACTTGTGGGGAAGCTCTAATGTTTGGCCACACAGCGGCTCTCCAAACGCAACATGGTATCCGCTAACAAATTGTCAGCTCAAATTGTTAGAAGACACCATGTTGCGTTTGGAGAGCCGCTGTGTGGCCAAACATTGGAGCTCCCCCACAAGTGACCCCATTTTGGAAACTAGACCCCCAACGGCACCTATATAGATGCATAGTGAGCACTTGGAACCCCCAGGTCCTTCACAAATTAATCCGTAAAAATAAAAAAGTGTTTTTTTTCCACTTTTTCATTTTTATGAATCAATTTGTGAAGCACCTGGGGGTTCCAAGTGCTCACTATGCATCTAGATAGGTGCCTTGGGGGGTCTATTTTCCAAAATGGGGTCACTTGTGGGGGAGCTCCAATGTTTGGGCACACAGCGGCTCTCCAAAAGCAACATGGTGTCGGCTAACAAATTGTCGGCTCAAATTGTTAGAAGACACCATGTTGCGTTTGGAGAGCCGCTGTGTGCCCAAACATTGGAGCTTCCCCACAAGTGACCCCACTTTGAAACTAGACCCCCCAAGGCACCTATCTAGATGCATACTGAGCACTTGGAACCCCCAGGTCCTTCACAAATTAATCCGTAAAAATAAAAAAGTGTTTTTTTTTCCACTTTTTCATTTATATGAATCAATTTGTGAAGCACCTGGGGGTTCCAAGTGCTCACTATGCATCTAGATAGGTGCCTTGGGGGGTCTAGTTTCCAAAATGGGGTCACTTGTTGGGGAGCTCCAATGTTTGGGCACACAGGGACTCTCCAAACGCAACATGGTTCCAATTTGTTAGTGGACACCATTGTGTAGTGTATGTCAGGTTGGTGTGCGGTGTGGTATATTGTAGTGTATACACCACACACACACACACACACTACAACACACACACCAACCTGACATAGCCTCCTAAGCTGACTACGCCCTAGACTGGGATCAGTGGGACGGGCGGGACATTTTGTGTGCTGTGTGCGTGTGTAAAAAAAAAAAAAATCGAAACTTTATTATAGTGTGAGTGTACGTGTGTGCGTGTGTGTGCTTGGTGTAACCTTCTGCAGTCACGTGTGGGGGCTGTCAGGCGTAGGGGGCTGTCAGGCGTAGGGGGGGGCTGAAGAGATGGAGGAGCCAGCAGCTGCAGCAAGGGGGGTGATCACTGGGGCAGGAGCCGGCAGCAGCAAGGGGGGTGATCACTGGGGCAGGAGCCGGCAGCAGCAAGGGGGGTGATCACTGGGGCAGGAGCCGGCAGCAGCAAGGGGGGTAGGAGGCCGGCAGCATCAGGGGGGTGATTACTGGGGCAGAAAGCGGTGCAGGAGCCAGCAGCAGGGGGGTGATCACTGGGATGGGGGGGTGCACACTGGGGATGGGGAGTGAATACTGGAGACAGGTGGGGGTGAACACTGGGGACAGGGGGGGTGAACACTGGGGACAGGGGGGGGTGAACACTGGGGACAGGGGGGGGTGAATACTGGGGGGTGAACACTGGGGACAGGGGGGGTGAACACTGGGGGGAGGGGTGATTATTGGGAGGTGGGGGGTGATATCACTGGGACTGGGGGATGGTGGGCTTGATCACAGGAGCAGGGCATTTACACTGAGCCTGCTGCTGCTGTGATCACAGTCCACCGGCTGTCAGAAGGAGAGCAGCAGCCGGTGGATGAAGACGTGGGAGAGGGAGCAGAGGGAGCGGAGGTCGGGGTGCAGGTATGAAAGTGGAGGGGGGGTGGAGGGGGGGGCAGGGTGGAGTGGAGGGGGGGTCGGGGGGGAGCGGGGGCAATACTACCTGATGCAGATCAGCGGCGGCAGCAGGCGATCAGCGGCGGCAGAAGAGATCCACGAGCTCAGCAGCAGAGGGTCCACGGGGGGGCAGCAGCAGAGGGTCCACAGGGGGCAGCAGCAGAGGGTCCACAACGGCCGGCACACGATCCATGGATGGGCAGTTGCGGCCATCATTAAAAACTCCCTCCACATCTGATTGGGGCTAGTATCCATGTGACGCTAGCCCCCCAATCAGATCTGGGGGGAGGGGGGGGCAGAGGTGACACTCCCCCCAGCCAATGGCTGATGCTGTAAGCATCAGGCCATGCCCAGATTTAAATATTACACCAATTTTCATTGGTGAAATATTTAATTCATACCGATTGGCAGTTTCATTAAAAGTGAAAATGAAACAGCCAATCGGAGGGGTCCCAGGCACGGGGGGGTTAATCCACCCCCCGGGGGGTCGACTTCAGGATGTCCAGTTGCAGTAGCAACTGTGAAACCTGAGCGACCCCGCTCGCAGGCGCTGCAGGGGCTCTTTCCCTCCATGTCACAGACGCTGTGACATGGGTCGGGAAAGAACTGTTTTCCATGTCACAAACGGTGTGACATGGGTCGGGAAGGGGTTAAATGACAGTACCTTGCCACATGTCCGGGTTGATTGCAGCGGCGGCAGATGGGTCGTCCGTCCTTGTTGTATCTGTCGCTGGGTCTTCCTCTGGCCTGTGGGGTCCTCCTCAGTCGGTGCCACGGGACATCCTCCGGTCCGGATTCCTGCTGGATCTTTCCTGGAGAAGAGACCTGTAAAGACTGCACAGTTCTGGTTAGCGCGGCAACGCTCTTAGTCAGCTCTTGGACATGATGGTGCAGGTCTGTTGCTGGGTTATTGTTCAAAGCCTGCGCATCAGCTCCCACAGGCCCTGCAGACAAGGGCGCCGTCTCCTGGTGGTAAGTGATAGCAGGGCGCCTCTGGGTCACAGCACCATCTGGTGCCGGTTCTCGGAGCACCCGGATGGCTCTGTCCTTGAACTGTGCAAAGTCCAGGTCAGGGTCCTGTAAGGCCATTGACCGCAACTGGGTTCGGTGGGCATTGCACAGTAGACCCTCAATAAATTGTTCAGTCAACAGCTTATCTTCATTTCCCACGCTGCCAGGGTCTGCCTGCTTAATGGCTCTCAGGGCCTCTTGTAGGTTTAGAGCATAGTCTCTTATACTCTCATGTGCCCGCTGTTTAAACCAGTAAAATCTGAGCTTTATTTCGGCTGAGGTGCGGGTATCAAATGTGTCTTTCAGCCGGGCGAGTATTTCTCTGACAGTCCTCTTCCTCCCAGGTGGCCAGGACTTTACCTCCCTTTGGGCTGCCCTGATTAATTGGGCCACCAGGATGCTCACTTTTTGCTCTTCTGTGAGGGGGTACACCTGGAAGAGGCTATCCAGTCTTTCTCTAAAGTCATTTAGAGTATGTGACTCCCCTGAGTACTGGGGTAGCCAGGTTGCCCCCGGGATATAGGGCATGGTGAATGGCATGACTGCTGCAGCGGTTGCGCTGGCGGTGGCTGTGGCAGTGGAGCTCCCCTCGGTGTCCGGCATCCTCCTCCCCCCTAGTGGACCGTGGCCTACCTTGCGATGCTCTTCTTCCGTAGGCCGCGGCTCCGCAGTCGATCGTCGGGGTTTAGGACCTGGCGTCGCGCTCCGATGACGTCAGCGTCGCTCTTCCTCCCTTCCAGGACCTTGCGCAGCGTCAGAGCGTGGGGCGGAGCTTCGGATCTCGCGCGCTTTCGGCGTCCACGCCCCTCTTCTTCCCGTGCGGCGTCCCGAAGATGGCGTCCGAAGGCGGGAAGCAGCTGCGGATGGCGGGAAGAAGGCAGAAGACGGTGGGAAACGGTCCAAGATGGCGTCTGATGGCGGGAATCGGCTCCGGATGGCGGGAAACGACTCCGGACGGCGGGAAACTTCACCACAGGTAAGTATAAAAGTCTCTTTTTCAGGCACGCAGTACCCGGTGGTTGCGGGCAAGAAATCCTGCCGACTACGCCAAAGTTGACGCGCCCCCTGGGCCTGTGTTGTGCAGGGGAACCCGGAACCGGGCCTGTTGTAGAATTCTGGGGGTTGTAGTCTCCGTGTGGTGGTGACCCGGTCCGTGCCCAGGGTGGTCAAACCAGTGGCAGTCTTAATGTATAGGAAATGTCCGACTACGCCACCCGTGGATTGCGGTCAGGTGGGACCGCCGCTGCGCTGCCGACCGCTGAGGCTGATGTTGTTTGCGCAGCCGAGTATGGGATAACTCCCCACGGGAGAAGTATTGCCTCAGGGCAGCTAATGTGAGAGATGATGGGAGTGATGGTGTGAGGGTCCCAGTGCTAATGGTGCTGGTGCGGCAAGGAATCACAGAGACGTGAGGTGCAGTTCAGGGTCTTTACTGATGGTACAAGGCAGACCCACCCGGGAGTACAGGCTAGTATAAGGGGCCTGGTCAGTCTGCGAGCAAGCAGGAGTTCCCCTGGCCAGGTGGAGTTGTAGGCCTCCCCGTTTATCTGCACTCTTCCTGGCTACCTTGCTGTCAGCGGTTACAAGTAGCCCACGTCCCTGAGTATACCGTGTGGTGCTCACCCGTATGGCTGGTGACTTGGGGCCTTCTGTTAGCCTCCGCTCCTGGATGGCGGCGCTGGACTTCTGGACTTCACACGAATCACCCGATCGCAGACCCACAAATGGTGGTAAATATCTCTTCCAAAACTCTTAGCGTTGCACAAACATCAGTTTTACAAAAGGGACTCTCTTTCTGCCCCACATACAAATACAACACTTTTAAACTAGATATGGAACTGCAACGCTTTTACCGTACCCTACGCTTGAAAACCCATTTTGCTAATAATCCTTTCAGCGTCACCCCTCCAGAATCCATGGCCGACATCACAGCCCAAGACTTAGGTCTCCGCTCTAAGAGCAAATATAGGCCTCCTTGAGGCACACATCCACTGGAAACCTTTATAGGATTCGTGGATGGGGCGTTTCAACAATTACGCTCCAATATCGACTAGGGAAGGGCACATTATCAGACCAATCTCTCTCCCCTTGATCGACAGGCCCTACGGAGTCTGCAAGAGGACAAAGATTTGATTATAAAGCCAGCTGACAAAGGTGGAGCGATAGTAGTCATGAACAAGTGCGATTACATCTCGAAAATTTTGAGACAACTTAGTGATGAGTCCACATACCGTAAACTCTCTACGGACCCGACTACAAAAACAGAGACACTCATCATTTCGACACTACAACGGTTTTTAACAGCCAAGGTGATTGACTTGAAAACGTACGAGTATTTAATTAATCCACATCCAATCATACCGGTATTTTATGTCCTACCCAAAATCCACAAAAGTCTCACCCAACCTCCTGGGCGCCCCATAGTGGCCTCCACGGATTCTATTTTATCACCCCTTGAAATTTTCTTAGAAAAGATTCTTACACCACTTACCCAAAAAAGTCCATCTTATCTATTAGACACAGGGGCCTTTTTAGAGACTATGAAAGCACTCAAACAAGTTCCTCCAGAAGCCATCTTAGTGTCCCTAGATGTCACAAGTCTCTATACATCGATTCCCCATGACCGGGGTATCCAAGCGGTTGAACAAATGCTGAAGGACTCAAACACCAATCCATCGATTATAGATCTAGCCGTAGAACTACTAACAATAGTTCTTACACACAATTACTTCCTCTTTCAGGATACATTTTACGTGCAGACCAAGGGGACCGCAATGGGCTCAAATGTAGCCCCCCTTACGCAAACTGTTACATGTCTACTTTTGAGACACAGTTTGTATACAAGAATCAACTGTTCCAAGAGCATTCCATTTTATGGAAGCGTTACATAGACGACATCTTTTGCATCTGGACAGGTTCCCAGGACACCTTAGATGAATTCTGCAGGTCCCTCAACACCGCCTGCCCTGGTCTACATTTCACTCTGAACTATCACCCACACCAGATCAACTTCCTAGATACTTTAGTCATCAAAGATGGCTAAGGACTATTAACCACTGACATCTACAGGAAACCCACAGATCGCAACACATTACTACATTTTTCAAGCAACCACCCAGCCCCTATGAAACATGCTATCCCCAAATCGCAATTTCAGAGGGTTGAACGCATTGTGTCCGATACAACATTACGCGAAGTCAGATTACAAGAAATGACACGGAAATTTGAAGAAAGAGGATACCCTCAGTATCTTCTACGTGAATCACAGGACAGCCGCACACAACCACGACCAGACACATCTGATTTCATTCCATTTGTCCACACATATCACCCCCTAGCTTACACTATACACCGTACGATACGGAAACATTGGAATATTCTCCAAACAGGTTACCCGACCATCAAATCCTTTCATCAACCCTTCTTACCGTGCTTCAAAAGAGCACCAAACATCAGAGACTCATTAGTCCGAGCTGACATAAGGACAACGTCCCTTGGTTCCCGCCAAAGATTTCTACAAACTCCTAAGAAAGGAACCTTCCCATGTCTCCATTGCCATCAGTGCCATAACATCCTTAGAGGCGATACTATTCATCATCCACAAACAGGCAGAAAATATACAATTAAGGATTACTACACCTGTGATACAAATTTTGTCGTATACCTAGTTAAGTGCCCTTGCAGCCTTGTCTACGTTGGGGAAACGACCCAACCCATTAAAGATAGAATCTCGAAGCACAAATCTACCATCAGATGCAAAAATTTACTTCTACCTCTCCCCCAACACTTCACGGCAGCAGGACACAATGTGTCCCAATTGCGGTTTCAAGTTATAGAGCAAATTAAACCACCCCGTCGTGGGGGTAATCGAATCCAGACCCTCAAGCAGAGAGAGGCATTCTGGATTCATGAACTGCAGTCCCTTCATCCCAAAGGACTTAACAAGGACTATGATCTGCACTCATTCATCTAAACCTACCTGGTCCCAATCCGTCCCAATAGGGACCTAGGTTTATTTATATGTTTATACTTTTTACTTTATAAGGAGTTAACACCCGCAATCCGATATTCATTTGCCATTTATTAATAGGGACCAAGATTCATGTATGCTTATCTATAATGTGGCGATTGGCTGTATAAGGGTATCATCGCAGTATTCCTGTGTGTTTTACTGCACTGTGTCTTATAACTCGATTTAACATTGTATTTCATATTTCAGATGAAGGATCCATACCCATCCTCATTCTCCTATATCCCTCCTGCACTCTGCAACCCCTTCTCTCGATGGTGGAATGCTCCTTGCCATTCTTTTCCGGCAGTGGAACACATCACTTCGATACAGAAACCACTTCCTGGTCCCTGGAACGCACCTACACGTCGGCTGACACGCACGCACGTGCGCATGCGCGGCGCCGGACCAATCAGATGCCGGCACTCCCTTTTTCGCGTCACTTCCTGTGACGTCATCGCATCGAGCGCTAATTACCAGCACATTCAAACTTCCTCATTGGCTGGCAGCCAAACCCTCCTCTCCTCTAATAATATTTGTAGCCAGTCTCCAAGTCGTGCCCACTGCTCACATCCAGCGGTGGATACCGCGATCGATGCAGCACCTCTCCTATACTTCATGGCACAAACGGTATGTCTACCTCCCTTATAGTCCTCACCCCATTATAGCCCCATATATCCTTCCATTACCTCATAGTATGCACTTTCTCCATAGGAATCCCTGTATTGGGTCCCATCTCCTTCTCTTTTCCTGCTCCCATCCCAGTAACTTGGTAGGTTGCCCCCTTTTTTTGCTTCACTGTTGGACAAAAGGTTACAAAGACACATAGACCTTTATTTATATGTTTTGTATACATAATCTGTGACTTTATAATCACTATAATGTTTGTATTCTATATCTGTTCATTTTGTTTACATGCAGTACACTGATGAAGGTCTTGTCGACCGAAACGTCTTTAGTGTGGACTGCAAATAAAAGTATCTTATTATACCATTTGGTGTGCTGAGGTTATCGCGACATTTCAAGGCTTTGGACCCAACTCATGCACCCAGGTCCAGTAGTGCTGCGTTTTTTTCTAAATGGTCCCTTCTTTATGACTGAGCCTCCGGGCTTCTATGGCCAGAGGACCTGGAATCCCCTGCCGGCTGGTTTCTGCTGCTGGGTATATATCAGTCCCCACAGCCTCGGACTCCTGTGTCCGGTTTTAGTAACTTCAGCCAGGGCGAGCTATATCTCTGCTCACAGCCCCTGGCCTTCTGCCTCTGCTCCTACAGAGCTCCTGATGTATCTTTTCCTGTGTCTGCAGCTTCACTCTAGGCTCTGACTGCTCTGCTTGTTCTGCAGGCTCTGTCTCACCTAATCCCACCCCAGACCAAGTTTATAAGGGCAGATTCCTCCCCTCCCAGGTCTGGGCGGGCAGTGTTGCATGCTTAGGGCTCCTGACCAGAGAAACCTCCCACTTGCTCTCAGACATAATATCTCTATTACTGTGGCAACCAGACCCCTGGGGTGTCACACGCACATGTGACATCTGCTCATCAACGGCCATTCTGAGCTGAATGTGCCTTCCCTCATCACAGCACAGCTGCTATGCAGATTGAGGCTGGGCAAGTACCAGCATGGGTGACTGGTTGGGAATTCCCGATTCCATTGACATTCTGGTAATGTCATTTGGATTTTTGGATTTTTGTTTTTAAAATCTTACCTTTCCCTCCCTATTTTATTCCTTGTGAAAAGACGCGCACATGTGACATCTGCAGGTCAACTGCCATTCTAAGCTGAATGTGCCTTCCCTCGTCAGATCGCAGCTGCTATGCAGCTGGAGGCCAGGCAAGTACCTCTGTGGGAGACTAGATGGGAGTCCCCAGTTACGTTGACATTTTGGCTGCTGCTATTGTCATTTGGATTTTTGTTTTTAAAATCTAACCTTTCCCTCCCATTTTATTCCTTTTGAAAAGACGCGCACATGTGACATCAGTACGTCAACGGCCATTCTATGATGAATGTGCCTTAACTTGTCAAATCGCAGCTGCTATGCGGCTTGAGGTCAGACAAGTACTGGCATGGAAGACTGGCTGCTGCTATTGTCATTTGGATTTTTGTTTTTAAAATCTAACCTTTCCCTTCCCATTTTATTCCTTTTGAAAAGATGTGCACATTTGACATCTTTCTGTCAACGGCCATTCTAAGCTGAATGTGCCTGCCCTTGTCAGATTGCAGCTGCTAAGCAGCTTGAGTCTGGGCAAGTACCAGCATGGGAGACTCGCTGAGAATCGCTTGTTCTGTTGACATCTTGGCTGCTGTTATTGTCATTTGGATTGTTGTTTTTAAAATCTAACCTTTCCCTCCCCATTTTATTCCTTTTGAAAAGACGCGCACATGTGACATTTGCACATCAACAGCCATTCTAAGCTGAATGTACCTGCCCTTGTCAGATCGCAGCCACTATGCAGCTTGAGCCTGGGCAAGTACTGTCATGGGAGACTGGCTGGGAATCCCGAGTTCAGTCGACATTTTCGCTGCGGCTTTTGTATTTTGGATTTTTGTTTATAAAATCTAACCTTTCCCTCCCCATTTTATTCCTTTTGAAAAGACGCGCACATGTGACATTTGCACATCAACGGCCATTCTAAGCTGAATATGTCTTCGTCAGATCGCCGCTCTATGCAGCTTGAGGCTTGGCAAGTATCGGCATGGGAGACTGGCTGGAATTCATGGTTCCGTTGACATTTTGGCTGCAGCTTTTGTCATTTGGATTTTTGTTTTTAAAATCTAACCATTCCCTCCCCATTTTATTCCTTTTCAAAAGACGCGCACATGTGACATCTGCATGTCAACGGCCATTCTAAGCTGTATGTTCCTGCTCTCGTCAAATCGCAGCAGCTTGAGGCTAGGCAAGTACCAGCATGGGAGACTGGCTTGGATTACCCGGCTCCATATCCCCAGCTCCGTTAACATTTTGGCTGCTGCTATTGTCATTTGGATTTTTGTTTTTAAAATCTAACTTTTCCCTCCCCATTTTATTCCTTTTGAAAAGACGCGCACATGTCACGTCTGAACATCAGCGGACATTCTAAGCTGAATGTTCCTGCTTTCGTCAGATCGCAGCTGCTACGCAGCTTGAGGCTGGGCAAGTACTGGCTTGGGAGACAGGCTGGGAATCCCCGGTTCTGTTGACATTTTGGCTGCTGTTATTGTCATTTGGATTTTTGGATTTTTGTTTTTAAAATCTAACCTTTCCCTCCCCATTTTCTTCCTTTTGAAAAGACGCGCACATGTGACTCCTGCACGTCAATGGCCATTCTAATCTGAATGTGTCTGCCCGCGTCAGATTGCAGCTGCTGTGCAGCTTGAGGTCAGGCAAGTACCAAAATGGGAGTATGGCTGGGAATCCCTAGATCCGTTCACATCTTGGCTGCTGCTATTGTCATTTGTTTTGTTTTTTTAAAATCTAACCTTTCCCTCCCCATTTTATTCCTTTTGAAAAGATGCACACATGTGATATCTGCACGTTAATGGCCATTCTAAGCTGAATGTGCTTGCCCTTGTGAGATCACAGCTGCTATGCAGTTTGAGGCAGGGCAAGTACCAGAATGGGAGAATGGCTGGGAATCCCTAGTTCCGTTGACATTTTGGCTGCTGCTATTGTCATTTGGATTTTTGTTATTAAAATCTAACCTTTCCCTCCCCATCTTATTCCTTTTGAAAAGACGCGCACATGTGACATCAGCACATCAACGGCAATTCTAAGCTGAATGTGCCTGCCCTCGTCAGATTGCAGCTGTTATGCAGCTTGAGGCTGGGCAAGTACAGTCATGGGAGACTGGCTGGGAATCCCCGGTTCCATTAACATTTTGGCTGCTGTTATTGTCATTTGGATTTTTGTTTTTAAAATCTAACCTTTCCCTCCCCATTTTATTCCCTTTGAAAAGACGCGCACATGTGACAGCTGCACGTCAATGGCCATTCTAAGCTGAATGTGCCTTCCCTCATCAGAGCACCAGTGCTACGCAGCTTGTGGCTGGGCAAGTACCAGCATGGGCGACTATCTGGGAATCCATGGTTCTGTTGACATTTTGGCTGCTGCTATTGTCACTTGGATTTTTGTTTTTTAAATAATACCTTTCCCTCCCCATTTTATTCCTTTTGAAAAGACGCGCACATGTGCCACCTGCACGTCAACGGCCTTTCTAAGCTGAATGTGCCTTTCCTCGTCAGATTGCTGCTGCTATGCAGCTTGAGGCTGGGCAAGTGCCAGAATGGGAGACTATCTTGGAATCCATGGTTCTGTTGACATTTTGGCTGCTGCTATTGTCATTTGGATTTTTGTTTTTCAAATCTAACCTTTCCCTCCCCATTTTATTCCTTTTGAAAAGATGCGCACATGTGACAGATGCACGTCAATGGCCATTCTAAGCTGAATGTGCCTGCCCTCGTCAGATCACAGCAGCTATGCCGCTTGAGGCCAGGCAAGAACTGGCATGGGAGACTAGCTGGTAATCCCCGGTTCCATTGACATTTTGGCTGCTGCTATTGTCATTTGGATTTTTGTCTTTCAAATCTAACCTTTCTCTCCCCATTTTATTCCTTTTGAAAAGATGCGCACATGTGACATCTGCACATCAACAGCCATTCTAAGCTGAATGTGACTCCCCTCATCAGATCACAGCCGCTACACAGCTTGAGGCTGGGCAAGTACCAGCATGGGAGACTGGCTGGTATTTCCCTGTTACGTTGACATTTTGGCTGCTGCTATTGTCATTTGGATTTTTTAATTTTTGTTTTTAAAATCTAACCTTTACCTCCACATTTTATTCCTTTTGGAAAGAAGCGCACATGTGACATCTGCATGTCAACGGCCATTTTAAGCTGAATGTGGCTGACTTTGTCAGATCACAGCTGCTATGCAGCTTTAGGCTGGGCAAGTACCAGCATGGGGGAATGGCTGGGAATCCCTGGTTCCATTGACATATTGGCTGCTGCTATTGTCATTTGGATATTTGTTTTTAAAATCTAACCTTTCCCTCCCCATTTTATTCCTTTTGAAAAGAGGCGCTCATGTGACATCTGCACATCAACGGCAATTCTAAGCTGAATGTGCCTGCCCTTGTCAGCTTGCAGCCACTATGTAGCTGGAGGCCAGGCAAGTACTGGAATGGGAAACTGGCTGGGAATTCCCAGTTCCATTGACATTTTGGCTGCTGCTATTGTCATTTGGATTTTTGTTTTTCAAATCTAACCTCTCCCTCCCCATTTTATTCCTTTTGAAAAGACACGCACATGTGACATTTGCACGTCAACGGCCATTCTAAGCTGAATGTGCCTGCTCTCGTCAGATCGCAGCTACTACGCAGCTTGAGGCTGGGCAGTACCTTTATGGGAGACTGGCTGGGATCCCATGTTTCCGTTGACAATTTGGCTGCTGCTATTGTTATTTGTATTTTTGTATTTTTGTTTTTAAAATCTAACCTCTCTCGCCCCATTTTATTCATTTTGAAAAGACGCACACATGTAATATCTGCACATCAGCAGCCATTCTAAGCTGAATGTGCCTTCCCTTGTCAAATTGCAACTGCTGTGCAGTTTGAAACTGGGCCAATACCTTCATGGGAGACTTGTTGGGAATCCCTGTTTCTGTTAACATTTTGGCTGCTGCTATTGTCATTTGGATTTTTGGAATTTCGTTTTTAAAATCTTACCTTTCCCTCCCCATTTTATTCCTTTTGAAAAGACGCGCATATGTGGCATTTGCACGTCAACGGCCATTCTAAGCTGAATGTGCTTTCCCTCGTCAGATCACAGCCGCAACGCAGCTTGAGGCCAGTCAAGTACTGGCATGGGAGACTGGCTGGGGATCCCCGTTGTCGTTGACTTTTTAGCTGTTGCTATTGTCATTTGGATTTTGGATTTTTGTTTTTAAAATCTAACCTTTCTCTCCCCATTTTATTCCTTTTGAAAAGATGCGCACATGTAGCATCTGCACGTCAGCGGCCATTCTAAGCTGAATGTCCCTCCTCTTGTCAGATAGCAGCTGCTGTGCAGCTTGAGGCAAGGCAAGTTCCAGCATGGGAGACTGGCTGGGAATCCCTGGTTACATTTACATTTTGGCTTCTGCTATTGTCATTTGGATTTTTGTTTTTAAAATCTAACATTTCCCTCCCCATTTTATTCCTTTTAAAAAGACGCACACATGTGACATCTGCATGTCAAGGGCCATTCTAAGCTGAATGTGCCTTCCCTCATCAGATCATAGCCGCTACACAGATTGAGGTTGGGCAAGTACTTGCATGGGAGACTGGCTGTGAATCCCCAATTCCATTGACATTTTGGCTGCTGCTATTGTCATTTGAATTTTTGTTTTTAATATCTTACCTTTCCCTCCCCATTTTATTCCTTTTGAAAAGACACGCACATGTGAAATCTACATGTTAGCAGCCATTCTAAGCTTAATGTGCCTGCTCTCATCAGATCGCAGCAGCTTGAGGCTGGGCAAGTACTGGCATGGGAGACTGGCTGGGAATCCCCAGTTCCATTGACAATTTGGCTGCTGCTATTGTCATTTGGATTTTTGTTTTTAAAATCTAGCCTTTCCCTCCCCATAATATTCCTTTTGAAAAGATGTACACATCTGTCATCTGCAAGTCAACAGCCATTCTAAGATGAATGTGCCTACCCTCGTCAGATCGCAGCCGCTACGCAGCTTGGGTCCGGGCAAGTACAGGCACGGGAAACTAGCTGGTAATCCCTTGTTCCGTTGACATTTTGGCTGCTGCTATTGTCATTTGGATTTTTGTTATTAAATTCTAACTAGTGTTGAGCCAACCCGTAGTGTTCGAGTTCGGTTCGGTTCGTCGAACACCGTTAAAACCAATGGCAGGCAAACAAAAACACATAGAAACACCTTCAAATGTGTCCAAAAGCTGACAAACTGCTCAGAAGACAAAACTAACACATGGAAAAGTGACAAGTATGTATAGTCATGCGAAAAGAAAAGAGGTGGAGGAGTAAAAGGAGGGGGAGACACAGATATAGGCATGTCATGCCCTTCTAAAATCCAAAAAGTGAGAAGCCGACACGTTCAGTCGGCTCCTGCCCGTGCCACCTCCGTGTCGCCGGGTTTGTGCCAGAGCCGCGGTGAACCCTGACGGCCAGCCCCCCTCTCCCAATACTGGTGCCTGTCCGCTGGTGGGTCGAGCGAGCACCCCTGTGGTGGAGGCAGCTCTAAGCTTTTTAATTTAAATTGTCTCTCTAATTTGAATGAATACACTTTAAATCCATTTACAAGGATCTATTGGAGGGCAAGTCTCATGCCAGCAGCCGCGTAATTCCAGCTCCAGTAGCGTCCACTAAAGCTGCTACAGTTAAAAAGCTTTTATCAGGATCGAGCTCGGCTGTCCACCGCAAGGCATCCTACTGCCAGTCCCAGCCCCTATGCCTTGGGGTGCCTCCTGATGCTCTTCACTGAGTATCCCGTGGTCCCGAAGCATTTCCTTTGAAAAAATTAAGTGTCCAAACTACAGGTGGTGTAGCTTGCTTAACAGCCGGGATAATCCGCTGACTAGCAGACACTGTTACTAGGCACAAAGTATTTCCTGGGCTAGATGAATTTAAAAATTTGTAATTAGATACTCTCGTTGGATGCTGAGAAAGCATTCCATAGAGTCTCCTGGCACGCCATATATGATTCTCTTAAAAAGCTTGGGGTAGGGGTCTAGGGGACCCTTTTATAGCCAAAATCAGGGCCCTGTATCACAATACGTCACCTAGGCTGAAGATAAATGGAACTGTAGCACCCTGAGGGCTCGGTTGCTACAGAGGTATTGCACCTCACCCAGAGGTGTGATATCTCACTCTCAGGTAAGGATGGAGTGTGGATCAGGACCCGACACCTGCATGCATTACACCACATTGCTGTGGGGCAGGGCGACCAATATGCCTCTGAGATGGGCACGACAGTCCCTGTCCCTGGCTGGAGTGTGGGGAGGGAACACTGAGGAAGGGGAACCCTGTTGTGCAGGAGCAGGGAGGAAGCAGTACCTGGGTGCATTTAGAAGGGAGTATAAAAGGTGGGCACCATCTTAGTTCAGTGCAGAGAAGTCTGAGCAGAAGTGGCAGGGAGCAGGGGCTCTGCATGAGCTCTGCTCCGGAGGCGGGCCTAGTAACAGAGGCCCAGGCCTGGAAGAGGGAGAAGGAAGGAAGAGGAGCGGAGAAGGCTCCAGGAACAAGGAATGAAGGGATCCCAGGGGTGCAGACGGGCGAGTCGCCACCGCACGCCCGAATCCACCTGCGTGGAGGGGTCAGGTCAAAGGGGGAGACCGGTCCCCGAAACTAGTGGAGGCAGGAAATGACCCTCAGCTAGAAACCGGAGGCTGTGACATATTATGTGGCCCAGCCCCTCGCTACACCCGCTAGGAAGGCACCACATAGGGTCAGGGAAATTGGCGCCAAGTTAACCAAGAGGAGGCCCGAGGCAGCTGGACAGAAGGGTTGGTAAGAAAGGCCAGACAAAGGACACACAAAGGGGGTCCTGTGAAGCGCTCCAAAGTTATCTGGGAGTTGTCTGAGCCCCTCACCTGGTGAGCACAGTACGACGTGGGCAGCCGTTACCTGCAGACGTGGTCTGGATAATAAGAACTGTGAGTAAAGGCCCTGGACTGCATCACTGACTCCGTGTCGTTACTGCTGCTGCCCTGCACCATCACCCCCATCCTCCGCATACACTGCCCTGAGGCTATACTCCTCCCGTGGGGAGTTATGCTACGCTCTGCTGCACCCACAACACCAGCCTCAGCGGTCTGCCCTGCAGCGGCGGTTCACTCTGACCGCAATCCACGGGTGGTGTAGTCGGACATTTAAACATCAAAACCACATAAATAGTTCCGCCACTGGTTTGACCACCCTGAGCCACGGAACCGGGTCGCCGCCACAAAGACTACAACCACCAGCATCCACCAAAAAGGGTCCGGCTCCGGGTGTCCCAAGGCCCAGGGGGTGCATCAGAACATTTTCATCACCTTTCACAATCACCAATGGGACAAGGCAGGGATGTCCTCTGTCCCCTCTCTTATACATCCTAGTGACGGAGCACCTGCTCTCATCAATTCGCCATAACCCCAATATTAGGTGGATTGAGGTGGGAGTCACCGAGTACAAGTGCTCTCTATTTGCTGATGATGTCCTAGTATATATCACTCAATCACATATATCCATCCATGCTGTTATGGCTGAAATAGATCACTTTGTTACATGGTCAAATTTTAAAATCAATGCAGCGAAGTCTGAGGCCCTCGATGTCTCCCTCCCCAAATCCATATAGGATTCCATCCAGTCCAACTTTCCCTTTGCCTGGCCCTCACAGGGTATCAAATACTTAGGAATTCCTATTCATAGAGACCTCTCCCATCTAAGTTATCTTAATTTTGGGCCCTTTATTGAACAACTCCATACAGACCACGGTTGGCAAGTTAGAACTGTAAGATTCACTACGTGAACCACTGGTGTTTTGTGGAAAAGCACATGTACACTGTGTTCCAAATTATTATGCAAAAAGTGTTTAGGAGTGATAAGGGAAGAATTTGTTTGTTTGTCAATTAAACTCATTGATGGCGATGTGTGTCAGGGCTCTTTATATCACTGTAAGCAATTGCAGACACCTGTGCTAATTAGTTTGGCAGGTGTGTCCAATGAAAGGCAAGACTACTTAAGAAGGCTGTCTCACATTATTAAGCAGCCTACATTTTCTGCCAAAATGGGAAAGAAAAAGGATGTGTCGGCTGCTGAGAAGCAACAAATTGTGGAGTGTTTAGGTCAAGGCATGACTACAAACAACATTGTGGATGATCAGGATGAAGTGTCTTGGCAATCAAGAAGTATGTAGCTGATTCACAGTACACACGTGTGCGTGCTGATAAGGGCAAATTGAGGACTCTTTCCTACAGGCAATTACGTCAGGTTAAAAGAGCAGTGGCAAAAAAGCCTTGTCATAGCAGCAGACACGTTTTTGAAGCTGCTGGTGCCTCCAACGTCCCCCGAACAACAAGATGCAGGGTCCTTCAGAGGTTTGCAGCTGTGCATACGCCATCCTGTCGACCTCCTCTATCCACTTCACACAAGCAGAAACGGCTCCAGTGGGCCAAACATTACATGAAGACTGATTTCAAAACTGTTTTGTTCACGGATGAGTGCCTTGCAGCGCTCGATGGTCCAGATGGATGGAGTTGAGGATGGCTGGTTGATGGACACCCCACGCAAACACGGCTACAGCGCCAACAAGGAGGAGGTGGAGTAATGTTTTGGGCTGGAATCATGGGGAGAGAGATTGTCGGCCCCTTTAGGATCCCTGAAGGTGCTAAAGATGAACTCCATAATGTATGTGGATTTTCTCAAACAGCACTTCCTGCCATGGTTCAATAAGAAGAACCGTGTATTTCACAGCAAGATCATTTTTTTGCATGATAATGCACCATCTCATGCTGCACATAAAACATCTGCATCTCTGGCTGATATGGGCATAAAAGGGGACAAACTTATGGTGTGACCCCCATGCTCCCCTGACCTCTACCCCATTCAGAACCTCTGGAGCATCATCAAAAGGAGTGTCTATGATGGCGGGAGGCAGTTCACATCTAAGCAACAGCTCTGGGAGGGTATTCTGTCCTCATGCAAAACAATTGAAGCAGAAACCATCCAAAACCTGACAAATTCAATGGACGAGAGAGTTCAGAAGCTCCTTTCAAACAAGTGGTCCTATGTGAAAATGTAACATCACCTAGAATAAAGTTTTGAGTTGAAAACTGTTTGATTTCAGTTTCTAATAACCTGCTAATGCTTATAATTTCAAAAATGACCATTTTTTGGGTCTTTATTAAAATGAAAAGGTTGATCGAAAAGTTTGGGGGATCTAAGAGTGTGGCAACCCAGTAGTCATGATTACTTCGAATTCTGACAATATGAGGGTCATGTTGCAGGTAGTGCAGCAAGAAGGCACTTATGTGTCTTGCGCATGTCGGAGCCCCAAAATTATTTTCCGGGCTAGATGCAGCTAAAAATTATTATTAATTTTAAATCTGGTGGAGCTTAGTATAGATGGCCTAATAGGATCAGTGCTGCACACTGCTACAAAGCCCAAATTATTTTCCAGTCAAGATACAGATAAACATGATTAGTAATTTTAAATCTGGTGGAGCTTATTATAGATGGCCTAATAGAATCAGTGCTGCACACTGCTACAAAGCCCAAATTATTTTCCAGCCAAGATACAGATAAACATGATTAGTAATTTGAAAGCTTAAAACGGTTGGTAGGGTGATTTTAACCAATCATCAAGCTTTTACTCTCCCCAGGATGACACAGGGGTAGAAAAGTCGTTTCGAATCCATGATTTGTTCATCTTTATGAACGTGAGTCTGTCTACATTATCAGTGGAGAGCCGCGTGCGCTTATCTGTCAGCACACCACCAGCAGTGCTGAACACACGTTCAGACAGAATGCTGGCTGCGGGGCATGACAAGATCTCCAAGGCGTAAGTGGCTAGCTCCGGCCATTTATCCAGATTGGAAGCCCAAAAGAGCAAGGGTCCAGTGACACAGTCATGGCTTCAATGTTTACTTGGAGATACTCCTGTACCATCGTCTCTAGGCGTTGACTATGTGTCAGACTTCTTGTCTCCTGTGGCCTTGCAAAGGTTGGGCTAAAAAAGTGGTGAAATGATTCCGCAAAATTGATGTTACCAGCAGATACTGTGGTTCTGTTACGGTTTGAGTGCTGAACACTTGACGGTCCCACGGTTGGCAAGTTGGAACTGTGAGATTCACTACGTGCACCACTGGTGTTTTGTGGAAAAGTACATGTAAGATTCTGCAACAGTCTCTGCTGATACTCCTGCATGCGTGCATCCCTTTCTATGGCAGGAATAATTTCTGTAAATTTACTTTTGTACCGGGGATCTAACAGTGTGGCAACCCAGTAGTCAGGATTATTTCTAATTCTCACAATTCGAGGGTCATGTTGCAGGTAGTGCAGCAAGAAGGCACTCATGTGTGTTGCGCATCCAGGAGCACCAAGTCCCTGTTGTGTTGGTGGCGAGGTAACAATCATGCTTCCTTCCTCTGTCCTCTCCCCCCAACCTCGCACAACAGAAATGTGATCAAGGTCTCCCTCATCTGATGAGTCTTCCATCAGTTCGTCCTCCACTTCTTCCTGGGCTCCTGCACCTTCCTCACTAGTTTGGCTGCTACCATGCGCCCTGGTAAAACCATCTCCCCCACCCTCACATGCCTGCCGCCTTGCTGCTGCCGACCGTCTGGACCTTGCAGATGTTAGCCCTTCCGCATACAACTCCTCCTCATCTACTTCCTCCACCTCCTCTTGTGCCACCACCTGACTCCGAATTCTGTTTAACATGTGCTCCAGCATGTAAATCACCGGAATAGTCATGCTGATAATGGCATCGTCAGCACTAAACATCTTCGTCGCCATTTCAAAACTGTGCAGAAGGGTGCATAGGTCCCTGATCTGAGACCACTCCTCCAGCGTGATTTGCCCCACCTCTGGATCTCGTTGGCCCAGGCTATACGTCAGAACGTATTGCAGCAGGGCTTGTCAGTGCTGCCACAGTTGCTGCAACATGTGCAGAGTTGAATTCCACCGGGTAGGCACATCGCATTTTAGCCGGTGAAGTGGCAGGCCCAACGTCTTCTGTAGAGATGTAAGTCGCTGAGCTGCGGGATGCGAACGGCGGAAGTGAGCACACAGCGACCGTGCCCTCTGCAGAAGGCCATCTAGTCTGGGATAGTGGGCTAAAAATTGCTGGACAACCAGGTTCAACACGTGAGCCATACATGGCACGTGTGTGACATTGCCCCGGCGAAGGGCCGCACCCAGGTTTGCAGCATTGTCGCACACGGCCTTCCCTGGTTTCAGGTCCAGTGGAGACAACCATTCATGAAATTGGTTCTCCAGAGCTGACCACAACTCCTCAGCTGTGTGACTCACATTTCCCAGACATTTCAAAGTAAAAACCGCCTGATGACGTTGAGCCCTACTGCCAGCATAGTAAGGAGGTGTGCAGGATCCCTTCTGCGCAGTTAGAAAGCTTGTGGCATGACCAGACAGGCTTTGGGTGCAGGTGGAAGACCGAGAGGAGGTTGAGGAGGCAGAAGCAGTGGAGGAACTTTGACATAAAGAGGATTGACGCACAACTCGTGGGGACGGCAAGACTTGGACAGCAGCCCCTTGTCCTGCTGTCACCATAGTTACCCAGTGCCCAGTCAGCGACATGTAACGCCCCTGTCCATGCCAACTCGTCCAAGTGTATGTGGTGAAATGCACCCTGTCACACACAGAGTTTCTCAAAGAAGCGGTGATGTTGTGTGCGACATGCTGGTGGAGCGCAGGCACATCTTTCTTTGAGAAGTAGTGCCGACTGGGCATCTGGTACTGGTGCACTGCGACCGACATAAGGTCTCGAAAATCCTCTGTGTCCAAGGCAGCATTTCTGTAGCCAAGAGCTTGCAGATGGTGAAATTCAACCTCTTAGCTTTCTCATGGCTAGGAGGAAATGGTCTTTTACTTGTCCACATCTGAGGGACCGAGGGCTGGCTATTGTGCTTAGACGGGGTTGATAAGGGTGTCCCCGGCAAACTGCCCATCAGTGAGGAAGATGCAGGCGGACATGTTAGGTTGCCTTGATCCAAAGGTGGTGCTATCGATGTCGGACAGTGCTCAACACCAGCTGGTGTTACCACCTCGAAAGAAAATGATGACCTGCCAATCACGCTGGCTGTTGCGGGTAAAGAGGTGGCAGGTCTTCGCTCCAAAACAGGTGTGACTGCTGTCCCCCCAGTCACAGAGGATGAAGAGGCCGCGGATGCACAAGATATGGCAGACGGTGGTTGGCCTGGCCGGCTAGTCCGCATTGTAGCACACAGAGCTTCCCACTGCAACTTATGCTTCATGTCCATGTGCCGGTTCATGCATGAAGTACTCAAACTATGTATTTTTTGGCCTTTACTTAGCTTTTGCTGACAAATGTTACAGATAACACGAGTTGGGTCATCTTTATCGATCTGAAAAAATGCCCAGGCTATGCAAGGCTTATCACCCAAGCGACCTGAAGAGCCACCACAACTTGTGGTGAGAGGCAGAGTTGTGTTTGAGGATGCAGTTGTTGACGTGCATCCAGTACTACGTCTCTGTCCAGGAAGGCGCAACCTGACCTCGTCGTCACTAGCATCTTCCTCCACCTCCTCTGCTGACCTCATCTCTTGGCTGACTGTGGGTTGACAGTAAGTGGGATCTCCAACCTCATCATCATCACCCTGTGCGTTATCAAACCCGTCGTCCTCAGAGCCAACCTGTTCCTGCCCTGACAAAAAATAAAGTTGTCGCTCCAATCAGGTATTTGAGTCTCATCATCATCTTCCTCATTGTCTCCACCATCAGGAGTTACAGTTTGGGAATGAGGGTCTACATTATGGTCAGAACCTTCTGCGTCTGGTCCTGGATCCGACTCATAAAGATTTTGGGCATCAGTGCAGATCATTTCCTCGTCTGGATTCACAGTAGCGCTGGAGTCGACCTCTGATTCCCAGGCTACAGTATGAGTAAACAGCTCTGCAGACTCAACCATCTGTTCTACCTCATACTCAGACGGGCAGCTGGAGATTTGGGAGCTGTGAGGAAGCAAGTGCGATTGGGGTGACACCTTTGAGGACTGAAGTATTTGTGATGTTGAAGTTGATGTGGAGGAGAGCCCACTTAAAGGAGCACTTGATATCCGTTGAAGCACCTGCTGTTTTTGTGCCTCATCTGGAATTTGTAGCGATTGCCGTGGCCATAAGAAAGGGATCAGATCACATTGTCCTCTAAAAGAAGTAGACATTTTAGTTTGGCTGGAAGATGGTCTTTCTTCTGCAGATGTTACTGTTGCTTTAACACCTACCCCATGGACACAACCTTTTTTCCCCTTCCCAACACGCCTATTCCCCTTTCCACCAGCAGCAGGCCTTTTTCCACTCATTTTGGTGGTTAACAAATTCACAACTCTGGAGTTGTTTGCACAAAAAAACAATGGATGGGAACCGAGCAGAGCTGAGTGGCCAAACTGTGGTATTAGGCCAAAACTATTGGCTGGGTTAGATGCAGAAAAAAATTATATTCAATTTGCAACCTGATGGAGGTCAGTATAGATGGACTAATAGAACAAGTCCCACACACAGCTAGAAGCCCAAATATTTTTTCAGAGGTAGATGCAGAAAAAAATTGTATTCAGTTTGCAACCTGATGGAGGTCAGTATAGATGGACTAATAGAACAAGTCCCACACACAGCTAGAAGGCCAAATATTTTTTCAGAGGTAGATGCAGATAAAAATTATTTTTAATTTGCAGCCTGATGGAGGTCAGTATAGATGGACTAATAGAGAAAGTCCCACACACTGCTAGAAGGCCACATATTTTTTCAGAGCTAGATGCAGACAAAAAATTATTTTTAATTTGCAACCTGATGGAGGTCAGTATAGATGGACTAATAGAGAAAGTCCCACACACTGCTAGAAGGCCAAATATTTTTTCAGAGCTAGATGCAGACAAAAAATTATTTTTAATTTGCAACCTGATGGAGGTCAGTATAGATGGACTAAAAGAGAAAGTCCCACACACTGCTAGAAGGCCAAATATTTTTTCAGAGCTAGATGCAGATATAAATTATTTTTAATTTGCAACCTGATGGAGGTCAGTATAGATGGACTAATAGAGAACGTCCCACACACTGCTAGAAGGCCAAATATTTTTTCAGAGCTAGATGCAGAAAAAAATTATATTCAGTTTGCAACCTGATGGAGGTCAGTATAGATGGACTAATAGAACAAGTCCCACACACAGCTAGAAGCCCAAATATTTTTTCAGAGGTAGATGCAGATAAAAATTATTTTTAATTTGCAACCTGATGGAGGTCAGTATAGATGGACTAATAGAGAAAGTCCCACACACTGCTAGAAGGCCAAATATTTTTTCAGAGCTAGATGCAGACAAAAAATTATTTTGAATTTGCAGCGTAATGGAGGTCAGTATAGATGGACTATTAGAACAAGTCCCACATATTGCTAGAAGGCCAAATATTTTTTCAGAGCTAGATGCAGAAAAAAATTATATTCAGTTTGCAACCTGATGGAGGTCAGTATAGATGGACTAAAAGAACAAGTCCCACACACTGCTAGAAGCCCAAATATTTTTTCAGAGCTAGATGCAGAAAAAAATTATATTCAATTTGCAACCTGATGGAGGTCAGTATAGATGGACCAATAGAATGATGATATGCCCAAAAGATTTTACTTCACTAGGTGCAGTAAAAAAATTGGTATTCTATACACAGGTGGTATATATTGCAACACAGATAGGCTACTCCACTGACTAACACACGCTGCAATAGGCCAAAAATGATTAGCTTTGCTAGATTCAGCCAAATCCTGTGAAAAAAACTTGCACAGCACTGTCACAGACCCGCCTGGCAAAAACTGATAGGAACTGATGTAACCTAGTCCTGAAAAGGACTGCAATTACAATTAGTCTTTACTCCCACAATCTATCTATTTAAGAGCACAGACCTGCCTGATAAAAGTCGTAGGAAATGCTGTAACCTAGTCCTTAAAAGGACTGCAATCACAACTATTCCCTACTCCCAAGCTATCTGTAGATTTGTGCGAAAATTGGCTTTAAATTAACAAGGTATAGCGCACACAGCAACAGCGGTGCCGTCTAACACGCAGCTGCAGCAGTGAGAAAATGGTGGCGACGGGGAAAATGGCTTGGTCTTATAGGGCAAGGACATGTAACATACACTGCCAATGACACATGCCCTTGCTTGTGTGAAAAAAAGCACTTCGCTCCTTGTGTGCGCTGCTGATAGGCTGACAGATTGCACCTCCCCACTGTAAATGTGGGAAAGAGAAAAAAAAATGGAGATCTTCATTATTCCTGCAGAGATCCATCCCCTGCCCCTCCCCCCACCCCGCTGTACACTCAAACTGCGTATTAACATTAATTTTCCTCATTACTGAGAAAAAATCCAGTTATGATTTTGGTGCACAAACAGTTATCGAACATAACCTCGAACAGCCGAATTTTTCTCAAATCGTTGGTGTTTGCCGAACGGCTCGAACACCGCCCAAAACAGCTCGAATTTGAGATTGGCGAACAGTTCGAGTCGAACAACGCTCATCTCTAATTCTAAACTTTCCCTCCCCATTTTATTCCTTTTGAAAAGACGTGCACATGTCACATCCACATGTCAACGGCTATTCCAAGCTGAGTGTCCCTTCCCTCATCAGATCGCAGCCTCTACGCAGCTTGAGGCTGGACTAGTGCTGGCATGGGAGATTGGCTGGGAATTCCAGGATCCTTTGACATTTTGGCTGCTGCTATTGTCATTTGGATTTTTGGATTTTTGTTTTTAAAATCTATCCTTTCCTTCCCCATTTTATTCCTTTTGAAAAGACGGGCACATGTGACATCTGCACCTCAACAGCAATTCTAAGTTGAATGTGCCTGCCTTCGTCAGGTCGCAGCCGCAATGCACCTTGAGGCTGGGCAAGTACCGGCATGGGAGATTGGCTGGGAATCCCTGTTTCTGTTGACTTTTTGGCTGCTGCTATTGTCATTTGGATTTTTGTTTTTAAAATATTACCTTTCCCTCCCCATTTTATTCCTTTTGAAAAGACGCGCACATGTAACATCACAACATCAGCGGCCATTCTATGCTTAATGTTCCTGCCCTCGTCAGATTGCAGCTGCTACACAACTTGAGGCTGGGCAAGTACTGGCATGGGAGACTGGATAAGAATCCGTGGTTCCATGGTCATTTTGGCTGCTGCTATTGTCATTTGGATTTTTGGATTTTTGTTTTTAAAATCAAACTTTTCCCTCACCATTTTATTCCTTTTGAAAAGACACACACATGTGACAACTGCACTTCAACCGCCATTGTAAGCTGAATGTGCCTGCCATAGTCAGATTGAAGCCGCTACACAGCTTGAGGCCAGGCCAGTAATGGCAGGGGAGATTGGCTGGGAATCCCTGGTTCTGTTGACATTTTGGCTGCTGCTATTGTCATTTGGATTTTTGGATTTTTGTTTTTAAAATCTAAGCTTTCCCTTCCCATTTTATTCCTTTTGAAAAGACGCGCACAAGTGACCTTTGCACGTCAACGGCCATTCTAAGCTGAATGTGCTTTCCCTTGCCAGATCGCTGCCGCTATGCAGCTTGAGTTCAGGTCAGTACCAGCATGGGAGACTGGCTGGGAATCCCTGGTTCCATTGACATTTTGGCTGCTGCTATTGTCATTTGGATTTTTGGATTTTTGTTTTTAAAATCTAACCTTTCCCTCCCCATTTTACTGCTTTTGAAAAGACGCGCACATGTTGGGTCTGCACTTCAACAGCCAATCTAAGCAGAATGTGCCTTCACTCATCAGATCACAGCCACTAAGCAGCTTGAGGTTGGGCAAGTATCAGCATGGGAGACTGGCTGAGAAACCCCGATTCCATTGACATTTTGGCTGCTGCTTTTGTCATTTGGATTTTTGTTTTTAAAATCTAACCTTTTCCTCCCCATTTTATTCCTTTTGAAAAGACGCGCACATGTGTCATTTGCACGTCAACGGCCATTCTAAGCCGAATGTGCCTTCCCTCATCAAATTGCAGCTGCTACGCAGGTTGAGGCCAGGCAAGTACCAGCATGGGAGACTGGCTGAGAATCCCCGTTTCGATTGACATTTTGGCTGCTGCTCTTGTCTTTTGGATTTTTGTTTTTAAAATCTAACCTTTCCCTCCCCATTTTATTCCTTTTGAAAAGACGCGCACATGTGACATCTGCACGTCAGTGGCCATTCTAAGCTGAATGTGCCTGCCCTTTTCAGATCGCAGCCACTACACAGCTTGAGGCCAGGCAAGTACCGGCATGGGAGACTGGCTGGGAATCCCCAGCTCCATTGACATTTTGGCTGCTGATATTTTCATTTGGATTTTTGGATTTTTGTTTTTAAAATCTAACCTTTCCCTCCCCATTTTATTCCTTTTGAAAAGACACGCACATGTGACATCTGCACGTCAATGGCCATTCTAAGCCGAATGTGCCTTCTCTCATCAGATCACAGCCGCTACGCAGCTTGAGGTTGGGCAAGTAGCAGCATGGTAAACTGGCTGAGAATCTCTGGTTCCGTTGACCTTTTGGCTGCTGCTATTGTCATTTGGATTTTTGAATTTTTGGATTTTTTTTTTTTTAAATCTAACCTTTCCCTCCCCATTTTATTCCTTTTGAAAAGACGCGCACATGTGACATCTGCACATCAACGGCCATTCTAAGCTGAATGTGGCTACCCTCGTCAGATCTCAGCTGCTAGGCATGAGAGACTGGCTGGGAATCCCCGGTTCTGTTGACATTTTGGCTGCTGCTTTTGTCATTTGGATTTTTGAATTTTTATTTTTAAAATCTATCCTTTCCCTCCCCATTTTATTCCTTTTGAATAGACGTGCACATGTGACAGCCTGACTTCAACGGCTATTCTAAGTTTAGTGTGCCTTCCCTCATCAAATTGCAGATGCTATGCAGCTTTAGTCTGGGCTAGTAACAGCATGGGAGACTAGCTGGGAATCCCTGGTTCTGTTGACATTTTGCCTGCTTCTATTGTCATTTTGATTTTGTTTTAAAAATCTAACCTTTCGATCCCCATTTTATTCCTTTTGAAAAGACAGGAACATGTGCCATCTGCATGTCAATGGCCATTCTAAGCTGAATGTGCCTGCCATCGTGAGATCAGAGCCGCTACAAAGTTTTAGGCTGGGCAAGTACCGGCATGTGAGAATGGCTGGGAATCCTCTCTTCCGTTGACATTTTGGCTGCTGCTATTGTCATTTGGATTTTTGGATTTTTGGATTTTTGTTTTTAAAATCTAACTTTTCCCTCCCCATTTTATTCGTTTTGAAAAGACACGCACATGTGACATCTGCACATCTATGGCCATTCTAAGCTGGATGTTCCTGCACTTGTCAGATCGCAGCCAATACGCAGCTTGAGGCCGGGCAAGCATTTGCATGAGAGACTGGTTGGGAGTCCCCAGTTCCATTGACATTTTGGTTGCTGCTATAGTCATTTGGATTTTTGGATGTTTGTTTTTAAAATCTAACCTTTCCCTCCCCATTTTATTCCTTTTGAAAAGACACGCACATGTGACATCTGCATGTCAACGGCCATTCTAAGTAGTTTTGAGCCACCCCCGTAGTGTTCGAGTTCGGTTCGATTCGTCAAACACCCGTGTGTTCGCCGAACTGTTCGTCGAACACTTTCGAACACCGTTAAAACCAATTGCAGGCAAAAAAACCCACATAGAAACACATAGAAAACACCTTCAAAGGTGTCCAAAAGCTGACAAACTGCTCAGAAGACACAACTAACACATGGAAAAGTGACAAGTACATATAGTCATGCAAAATGAAAAGAGGTGGAGGAGTAAAAGGAGGGGGAGACACAGATATAGGCATGTCATGCCCTTCTAAAATCCAAAAAGTGAGAAGCCGACGCGTTCAGTCTGCTCCTGCCCGTGCCACCTCTGTGTCGCCGGGTTTGTGCCAGAGCCGCAGTGAACCCTGATGGCCAGCCCCCCTCTCCCAATACTGGTGCCTGTCCGCTGGTGGGTCGAGCGAGCCCCCCTGTGGTGGAGGCAGCTCTAAGCTTTTTAATTTAAATTGTCTCTCTAATTTGAATGAATACACTTTACATCCATTTACAAGGATCTATTGGAGGGCAAGTCTCATGCCAGCAGCCGCGTAATTCCAGCTCCAGTAGCGTCCACTAAAGCTGCTGCACTTAAAAAGCTTTTATAAGGATCGAGCTCGGCTGTCCACCGCAAGGCATCCTACTGCCAGTCCCAGCCCCTATGCCTTGGGGTGCCTCTTCACTGAGTATCCCGAGGTCCCGAAGCATTTCCTTTGAAAAAATTAAGTGTCCAAACTACAGGTGGTGTAGCTTGCTTAACAGCCGGGATAATCCGCTGACTAGCAGACACTGCTACTAGGCACAATTTATTTCCTGGGCTAGATGCAGTTAAAAATTTGTAATTAGATACTCTCGTTGGATGCTGAGAAAGCATTCCATAGAGTCTCCTGGCACGCCATATATGATTCTCTTAAAAAGCTTGGGGTAGGGGTCTAGGGGACCCTTTTATAGCCAAAATCACGGCCCTGTATCAAAATACGTCACCTAGGCTGAAGATAAATGGAACTGTAGCACCCTGAGGACTCGGTTGCTACAGAGGTATTGCACCTCATCCAGAGGTGTGATATCTCACTCTCAGGTAAGGATGGAGTGTGGATCAGGACCCGACACCTGCATGCATTACACCACATTGCCGTAGGGCAGGGCGACCAATATGCCTCTGAGATGGGCACGACAGTCCCTGTCCCTGGCTGGAGTGGGGGGAGGGAACACTGAGGAAGGGGAACCCTGTAGTGCAGGAGCAGGGAGGAAGAAGTGCCTGGGTGCATTGAGAAGGGAGTATAAAAGGTGGGCACCATCTTAGTTCAGTGCAGAGAAGTCTGAGCAGAGGTGGCAGGGAGCAGGGGCTCTGCATGAGCTCTGTTCCGGAGGCGGGCCTAGTAACAGAGGCCCAGGCCTGGAAGAGGGAGAAGGAAGGAAGAGGAGCAGAGAAGGCTCCAGGAATGAGGAATGAAGGGATCCCAGGGGTGCGGACGGGCGAGTTGCCACCGCATGCCCGAATCCACCTGCGTGGAGGGGTCAGGCCAAAGGGGGAGACCGGTCCCCGAACTAGTGGAGGCAGGAAACGACCCTCAGCTAGATACCGGAGGCTGTGACATTTTATGTGGCACAGCCCCTCGCTACACCCGCTAGGAAGGCACCACATAGGGTCAGGGAAACTGGCGCCAAGTTTACCAAGAGGAGGCCCGAGGCAGCCGGACAGAAGGGTTGGTAAGAAAGGCCAGACAAAGGACACACAAAGGGGGTCCTGTGAAGCGCTCCAAAGATATCTGGGAGTTGTCTGAGCCCCTCACCTGGTGAGCACAGTACGACGTGGGCAGCCGTTACCTGCAGACGTGGTCTGGATAATAAGAACTGTGAGTAAAGGCCCTGGACTGCATCACTGACTCTGTGTCGTTACTGCTGCTGCCCTGCACCATCACCCCCATCCTCCGCATACACTGCCCTGAGGCTATACTCCTCCCGTGGGGAGTTATGCTACACTCTGCTGCACCCACAACACCAGCCTCAGCGGTCTGCCCTGCAGCGGCGGTTCACTCTGACCGCAATCCACGGGTGGCGTAGTCGGACATTTAAACATCAAAACCACATAAATAGTTCCGCCACTTGTTTGACCACCCTGAGCCACGGAACCGGGTCGCCGCCACGAAGACTACAACCACCAGCATCCACCAAAAAGGGTCCGGCTCCGGGTGCCCCAAGGCCCAGGGGGTGCATCAGAACATTTTCATCACCTTTCACAATCACCAATGGGACAAGGCAGGGATGTCCTCTGTCCCCTCTCTTATACATCCTAGTGACGGAGCACCTGCTCTCATCAATTCGCCATAACCCCAATATTAGGTGGATTGAGGTGGGAGGCACCGAGTACAAGTGCTCTCTATTTGCTGATGATGTCCTAGTATATATCACTCAATCACATATATCCATCCATGCTGTTATGGCTGAAATAGATCACTTTGTTACATGGTCAAATTTTAAAATCAATGCAGCGAAGTCTGAGGCCCTCGATGTCTCCCTCCCCAAATCCATATAGGATTCCATCCAGTCCAACTTTCCCTTTGCCTGGCCCTCACAGGGTATCAAATACTTAGGAATTCCTATTCATAGAGACCTCTCCCATCTATGTTATCTTAATTTTGGGCCCTTTATTGAACAACTCCATACAGACCACGGTTGGCAAGTTAGAACTGTAAGATTCACTACGTGAACCACTGGTGTTTTGTGGAAAAGCACATGTACACTGTGTTCCAAATTATTATGCAAAAAGTGTTTAGGAGTGATAAGGGAAGAATTTGTTTGTTTGTCAGTTAAACTCATTGATGGTGATGTGTGTCAGGGCTCTTTATATCACTGTAAGCAATTGCAGACACCTGTGCTAATTAGTTTGGCAGGTGTGTCCAATGAAAGGCAAGACTACTTAAGAAGGCTGTCTCACATTATTAAGCAGCCTACATTTTCTGCAAAAATGGGAAAGAAAAAGGATGTGTCGGCTTCTGAGAAGCAACAAATTGTGGAGTGTTTAGGTCAAGGCATGACTACAATCAACATTGTGCGATGATCAGGATGAAGTGTCTTGACAATCAAGAAGTATGTAGCTGATTCACAGTACACACGTGTGCGTGCTGATAAGGGAAAATTGAGGACTCTTTCCTACAGGCAATTACGTCAGGTTAAAAGAGCAGTGGCAAAAAAGCCTTGTCATAGCAGCAGACAAGTTTTTGAAGCTGCTGGTGCCTCCAACGTCCGCCGAACAACAAGATGCAGGGTCCTTCAGAGGTTTGCAGCTGTGCATATGCCATCCTGTCGACCTCCTCTATCCACTTCACACAAGCAGAAACGGCTCCAGTGGGCCAAACATTACATGAAGACTGATTTCAAAACTGTTTTGTTCACGGATGAGTGCCGTGCAGCGCTCGATGGTCCAGATGGATGGAGTTGAGGATGGCTGGTTGATGGACACCCCACGCAAACACGACTACAGCACCAATAAGGAGGAGGTGGAGTAATGTTTTGGGCTGGAATCATGGGGAGAGAGATTGTCGGCCCCTTTAGGATCCCTGAAGGCGCTAAAGATGAAGTCCATAATGTATGTGGATTTTCTCAAACAGCACTTCCTGCCATGGTTGAAGAAGAAGAACCGTGTATTTCACAGCAAGATCATTTTTTTGCATGATAATGCACCATCTCATGCTGCACATAAAACATCTGCATCTCTGGCTGATATGGGCATAAAAGGGGACAAACTTATGGTGTGTCCCCCATGCTCCCCTGACCTCTAACCCATTCAGAACCTCTGGAGCATCATCAAAAGGAGTGTCTATGATGGCGGGAGGCAGTTCACATCTAAGCAACAGCTCTGGGAGGGTATTCTGTCCTCATGCAAAACAATTGAAGCAGAAACCATCCAAAACCTGACAAATTCAATGGACGAGAGTTCAGAAGCTCCTTTCGAACAAGTGATGTGAAAATGTAACATCACCTAGAATAAAGTTTTGAGTTGAAAACTGTTTGATTTCAGTTTCTAATAACCTGCTAATGCTTATAATTTCAAAAATGACCATTTTTTTGGTCTTTATTAAAATGAAAAGGTTGATTGAAAAGTTTGGGGGATCTAAGAGTGTGGCAACCCAGTAGTCATGATTACTTCGAATTCTGACAATATGAGGGTCATGTTGCAGGTAGTGCAGCAAGAAAGCACTTATGTGTCTTGCGCATCTCGAAGCCCCAAAATTATTTTCCGGGCTAGATGCAGCTAAAAATTATTAATAATTTTAAATCTGGTGGAGCTTAGTATAGATGGCCTAATAGGATCAGTGCTGCACACTGCTACAAAGCCCAAATTATTTTCCAGTCAAGATTCAGATAAACATGATTAGTAATTTTAAATCTGGTGGAGCTTATTATAGATGGCCTAATAGAATCAGTGCTGCACACTGCTACAAAGCCAAATTGTTTTCCAGCCAAGATACAGATAAACATGATTAGTAATTTGAAAGCTTAAAACGGTTGGTAGGGTGATTTTAACCAATCATCAAGCTTTTACTCTCCCCAGGATGACACAGGGGTAGAAAAGTCATTTCGGATCCATGATTTGTTCATCTTTATGAACGTGAGTCTGTCTACATTATCAGTGGAGAGCCGCGTGCGCTTATCTGTCAGCACACCACCAGCAGCGCTGAACACACGTTCAGACAGAACGCTGGCTGCGGGGCATGACAAGATCTCCAAGGAGTAAGTTGCTAGCTCCGGCCATTTATCCAGATTGGAAGCCCAAAAAGAGCAAGGGTCCAGTGACACAGTCATGGCTTCAATGTGTACTTGGAGATACTCCTGTACCATCGTCTCTAGGCGTTGACTATGTGTCAGACTTCTTGTCTCCTGTGGCCTTGCAAAGGATGGGCTAAAAAAGTGGTGAAATGATTCCGCAAAATTGATGTTACCAGCAGATACTGTGGTTCTGTTACGGTTTGAGTGCTGACCACTTGACGGTCCCACGGTTGGCAAGTTGGAACTGTGAGATTCACTACGTGCACCACTGGTATTTTGTGGAAAAGCACATGTGAGATTCTGCAACAGTCTCTGCTGATACTCCTGCATGCGTGCATCCCTTTCTATGGCAGGAATAATTTCTGCAAATTTACTTTTGTACCGGGGATCTAACAGTGTGGCAACCCAGTAGTCAGGATTATTTCTAATTCTCACAATTCGAGGGTCATGTTGCAGGTAGTGCAGCAAGAAGGCACTCATGTGTGTTGCGCATCCAGGAGCACAAAGTCCCTGTTGTGTTGTTGGCGAGGTAACAATCATGCTTCCTTTCTCTGTCCTCTCCCCCCAACCTCGCACAACAGAAATGTGATCAAGGTCTCCCTCATCTGATGAGTCTTCCATCAGTTCGTCCTCCACTTCTTCCTGGGCTAATGCTCCTTCCTCACTAGTTTGGCTGCTACCATGCGCCCTGGTAAAACCATCTCCCCCACCCTCACATGCCTGCCGCCTTGGTGCTGCCGACCTTCTGGACCTTGCAGATGTTAGCCCTTCCGCATACAACTCCTCCTCCTCTACTTCCTCCACCTCCTCTTGTGCCACCACCTGACTCCGAATTCTGTTTAACATGTGCTCCAGCATGTAAATCACCGGAATAGTCATGCTGATAATGGCATCGTCAGCACTAATCATCTTCGTCGCCATTTCAAAACTGTGCAGAAGGGTGCATAGGTCCCTGATCTGAGACCACTCCTCCAGCGTGATTTGCCCCACCTCTGAATCTCGTTGGCCCAGGCTATACGTCAGAACGTATTGCAGCAGGGCTTGTCAGTGCTGCCACAGTCGCTGCAACATGTGCAGAGATGAATTCCACTGGGTAGGCACATCGCATTTTAGCCGGTGAAGTGGCAGGCCCAACGACTTCTGTAGAGATGTAAGTCGCTGAGCTGCGGGATGCGAACGGCGGAAGTGAGCACACAGCGACCGTGCCCTCTGCAGAAGGCCATCTAGTCTGGGATAGTGGGCTAAAAATTGCTGGACAACCAGGTTCAACACGTGAGCCATACAAGGCACGTGTGTGACATTGCCCCGGCGAAGGGCCGCACCCAGGTTTGCAGCATTGTCGCACACGGCCTTCCCTGGTTTCAGGTCCAGTGGAGACAACCATTCATGAAATTGGTTCTACAGAGCTGACCACAACTCCTCAGCTGTGTGACTCACATTTCCCAGACATTTCAAAGTAAAAACCGCCTGATGACGTTGAGTCCTACTGCCAGCATAGTAAGGAGGTGTACAGGATCCCTTCTGCGCAGTTAGAAAGCTTGTGGCATGACCAGAAAGACTTTGGGTGCATGTGGAAGACCAAGAGGAGGTTGAGGAGGTAGAAGCAGTGGAGGAACTTTGACATAAAGAGGATAGACGCACAACTCGTGGGGACGGCAAGACTTGGACAGCAGCCCCTTGTCCTGCTGTCACCATAGTTACCCAGTGCCCAGTCAGCGACATGTAACGCCCCTCTCCATGCCAACTCGTCCAAGTGTCTGTGGTGAAATGCACCCTGTCACACACAGAGTTTCTCAAAGAAGCGGTGATGTTGTGTGCGACATGCTTGTGGAGCGCAGGCACACCTTTCTTTGAGAAGTAGTGCCGACTGGGCACCTGGTACTGGGGCACTGCGACCGACATAAGGTCTCGAAAATCCTCTGTGTCCACCAGGCGGAAAGGCAGCATTTCTGTAGCCAAGAGCTTGCAGATGGTGAAATTCAACCTCTTAGCTTTCTCATGGCTAGGAGGAAATGGTCTTTTACTTGTCCACATCTGAGGGATCAAGGGCTGGCTATTGTGCTTAGACAGGGTTGATAAATGTGTCCCCGGCAAACTGCCCGTCTGTGAGGAAGATGCAGGCGGACATGTTAGGTTGCCTTGATCCAAAGGTGGTACTATCGATGTCGGACAGCGCTCAACACCAGCTGGTGTTACCACCTCCAAAGAAAATGATGACCTGCCAATCACGCTGGCTGTTGCGGGTAAAGAGGTGGCAGGTCTGCGCCCCAAAACAGGTGTGACTGCTGTCCCCCCAGTCACAGAGGATGAAGAGGCCGCGGATGCACAAGATATGGCAGACGGTGGTTGGCCCGGCCGGCTAGGCCGCATTGTAGCACACTGAGCTTCCCACTGCAACTTATGCTTCATGTCCATGTGCCGGTTCATGCATGAAGTACTCAAACTATGTATTTTTTGGCCTCTACTTAGCTTTTGCTGACAAATGTTACAGATAACACGAGTTGGGTCATCTTTATCGATCTGAAAAAATGCCCAGCCTATGCAAGGCTTAGCACCCATGCGACCTGAAGAGCCACCACGACTTGTGGTGAGAGGCAGAGTTGTGTTTGAGGATGCAGTTGTTGACGTGCTTCCAGTACTACGTCTCTGTCCAGGAAGGCGTAACCTGACCTCGTCGTCACTAGCATCTTCCTCCACCTCCTCTGCTGACCTCATCTCTTGGCTGACTGTGGGTTGACAGTAAGTGGGATCTCCAACCTAATCACCATCACCCTGTGCGTTATCACACCCGTCGTCCTCAGAGCCAACCTGTTCCTGCCCTGACAAAATACTAAAGTTGTCGCTCCAATCAGGTATTTGAGTCTCATCATCGTCTTCCTCATTGTCTCCACCAACAGGAGTTACAGTTTGGGAATGAGGGTCTACATTATGGTCAGAACCTTCTGCGTCTGGTCCTGGATCCGACTCATAAAGATTCTGGGCATCAGTGCAGATCATTTCCTCGTCTGGATTCACGGAAGCGCTGGAGTCGACCTCTGATTCCCAGGCTATAATATGAGTAAACAGCTCTGCAGACTCAACCATCTGTTCTACCTCATACTCAGACGGGCAGCTGGAGATTTGGGAGCTGTGAGGAAGCAAGTGCGATTGGGGTGACACCTTTGAGGACTGGAGAATTTGTGATGTTTAAGTTGATGTGGAGGAGAGCCCACTTAAAGGAGCACTTGATATCCGTTGAAGCACCTGCTGTTTTTGTGCCTCATCTGGAATTTGTAGCGGTTGGCGTGGCCGTAAGAAAGGGATCTTATCACATTGTCCGCTAAAAGAAGCAGACATTTTAGTTTGGCTGGAAGATGGTCTTTCTTCTGCAGATGTTACTGTTGCTTTAACACCTACCCCACGGACACAACCTTTTTTCCCCTTCCCAACACGCCTATTCCCCTTTCCACCAGCAGCAGGCCTTTTTCCACTCATTTTGGTGGTTAACTAATTCACAACTCTGGAGTTGTTTGCACAAAAAAACAATGGATGGGAACCGAGCAGAGCTGAGTGGATAAACTGTGGTATTTGGCCAAAACTATTGGCTGGGTTAGATGCAGAAAAAAATTATATTCAATTTGCAACCTGATGGAGGTCAGTATAGATGGACTAATAGAACAAGTCCCACACACAGCTAGAAGCCCAAATATTTTTTCAGAGGTAGATGCAGAAAAAAATATATTCAGTTTGCAACCTGATGGAGGTCAGTATAGATGGACTAATAGAGAAAGTCCCACACACTGCTAGAAGGCCAAATATTTTTTCAGAGCTAGATGCAGAAAAAAATTATATTCAGTTTGCAACCTGATGGAGGTCAGTATAGATGGACTAATAGAGAAAGTCCCACACACTGCTAGAAGGCCAAATATTTTTTCAGAGCTAGATGCAGAAAAAAATATATTCAGTTTGCAACCTGATGGAGATCTCTATAGATGGATTAATAGAACAAGTCCCACACACAGCTAGAAGCCCAATATTTTTTCAGAGGTAGATGAAGAAAAAAATATATGCAGTTTGCAACCTGATGGAGGTCAGTATAGATGGACTAATACAACAAGTCCCACACACAGCTAGAAGCCCAATATTTTTTCAGAGGTAGATGCAGAAAAAAATATATTCAGTTTGCAACCTGATGGAGGTCTGTATAGATGGATTAATAGAACAAGTCCCACACACAGCTAGAAGCCCAATATTTTTTCAGAGGTAGATGAAGAAAAAAATATATTCAGTTTGCAACCTGATGGAGGTCAGTATAGATGGACTAATACAACAAGTCCCACACACAGCTAGAAGCCCAATATTTTTTCAGAGGTAGATGCAGAAAAAAATATATTAAGTTTGCAACCTGATGGAGGTCAGTATAGATGGACTAATACAACAAGTCCCACATACAGCTAGAAGCCCAATATTTTTTCAGAGGTAGATGCAGAAAAAAATATATTCAGTTTGCAACCTGATGGAGGTCAGTATAGATGGACTAATACAACAAGTCCCACACACAGCTAGAAGCCCAATATTTTTTCAGAGGTAGATGCAGAAAAAAATATATTCAGTTTGCAACCTGATGGAGGTCTTCATTGTTCCTGCAGAGATCCATCCAATGCCCCTCCCCCCACCCCGCTGTACACTCAAACTGCGTATTAACATTAATTTTCATCATTACTGAGAAATAATCCAGTTATGATTTTACTGCACGAACAGTTATCGAACAGCTGAATTTTTCTCAAATCGTTCGTGTTTGCCGAACGGCTCGAACACCTCGAATTTGAGATTGGTGAACAGTTAGAGTAGAACAATGCTCTTCTCTACTTGGGATTCCCAGCCAGTCTCCCATGATGGCACTTGCCCAATCTCAAGCTACGTAGCGGCTGCAATCTGACGAGGACAAGCACATTCAGCTTAGAAAGGCCGTTGATGTGCAGATGTCACATGTGCGTGTCTTTTCAAAATGAATAAAATGGGGAGGGAAATTTTAGATTTTATAAACAAAAATCCAAATTACAATAGCGGCTGCGAAAATATCACTGGAACGGGGGATTCCCAGTTAGTCACCCATGTCTCTACTTGCTCAGCCTCAAGCTGCATAAAGGCTGCGATATGACAAGGGCAGGTACATTCAGCTTAGAATGGCCGTTGACGTGCAGATGTCACATGTGCGCGTCTTTTCAAAAGGAATAAAATGGGGAGGGAAAGGTTGGATTCTAAAAAAAAAAATCCAAAAATCCAAATGACAATAGCAGCTGCCAAAATGTCAACAGAACCAGGGATTCCCAGCCAGTCTCCCATGCTGGTACTTACCCATCCTCAAGCTGCGTTGCGGCTGTGTTCTGACGAGGGCAGGCACATTCAGCTTACAATGGCCACTGACATGCCAATGTCACATGTGCGTGTCTTTTCAAAAGGAATAAAATGGGGAGGGAAAAGTTAGAATTTAAAAGCAAAAAGCCAAATGACAATAGCACCAGCCAAAATGTTAACGGAACCAGTGAGTCCCAGCCAGCCTCCCATGCTGGTACTTGCCCAGACTCAAGCTGCGTAGCTGCTGTGATCTAACAAGGTTAGGCACATTAAGCTGAGTGTGGCCGTTAACGTGTAGATGACACATGTGCGCGACTTTTCAAAAGGAATAAAATGGGGAGGGAAAGGATAAATTTTAAAAACAAAAATCCAAATGACAATAGCAGCAGCCAAAATGTCATTGTAACCGAGCATATTCAGCCAGTCACCCATACCAGCACTTGCCCTGCCTCAAGTTGCGTAGCAGCTGTGATCTGACATGGGCAAGCACATTCAGCTTAGAATGGCCGCTGACGTGTAGTTGTCACATGTGCGTGTCATTTCAAAAGGAATAAAATGGGGAGGGAAAAGTTAGATTTTAAAAACAAAAATCCAAATGACAATAGAAGCAGCCAAAATGTCAACAGAACAGGGGACTCCCAGACAGTCTCCCATGCTGGTACTTGCCCAGCCACAATTGGCATAGAAGCTGTGATCTAACAAGAGCAGGCACATTCAGCTTAGAATGCCCGTTGACATGTGGATGTCACATGTGCACGTCTTTTCAAAAGGAATAAATTGGGGAGGGAAAGGTTAGATTTTAAAAACAAAAATCCAAATGACAATAGCAGCAGCCAAAATGTCAATGGAAACAGGGACTCCCAGCCACTCTTCCATGCTGGTACATACCCAGCCTCAAGCTGCATTGCAGCTGTGATCTGACGAGGGCAGGCACATTCAGTTTAGAATGGCCGTTGACGTGCCAATGTCACATGTGCGTGTCTTTTCAAAAGGAATAAAATGGGGAGGGAAAAGTTAGAATTTAAAAGCAAAAAGCCAAAAATCCAAATGACAATAGCACCAGCCAAAATGTTAACATAACCAGGATTCCCAGCCAGTCTCCCATGCTGGCATTTGCCCAGAAACAAGCTGCATAGCTGCTATGATCTAATGAGGGTAGACACATTAAGCTGAGTGTGGCCGTTGATGTGTGGATGTCACATGTGCGCGTCTTTTCAAAAGGAATAAATTCTAGAGGGAAAAGTTACATTTCAAAAAAAAAAATCCAAATGACAAAAGCAGCTGCCAAAATTTCAACAAAACTGGGGATTCCCTGCCAGTCTCCCATGCATGTACTTGCCCATCCTCAAGCTGCACAGCAGCTGCAATTTGACAAGTGTAAGCACATTCAGCTTAGAATGGCCGTTGACATGCAGATGTCACATGTGCGCGTCTTTTCAAAAGGAATAAATTGGAGAGGGAAAAGTTAGATTTCAAAAACAAAAATCCAAATGACAAAAGCAGCTGCCAAAATTTCAACAAAACTGGGGATTCACAGCCAGCCACCCATGCCGGTACTTGCCCTGCCTCAAGCTGTGTAGCGGCTGCAATTTGACGAGGGTAGGCAAATTCAGCTTAGAATGGCCGTTGATGTGCAGAATTCACATGTGAGCGTCTTTTCAAAAGGAATAAAATGGGGAGGGAAAGGTTAGATTTTAAAAACAAAAATCCAAAAATCCAAATGACAATAACAGCAGCAGCAGCCAAAATGTCAATGGAACTGGGCATTCCCAGCTTTTCTCCCATGCCGTTACTTGCCCAACCTCAAAGTGCGTAGCGGCTGCAATCTGACACGGACAGGCACATTTAGCTTAGAATGACCGTTGACATGCAGATGCTACATGTGCGCGTCTTTTCAAAAGGAATAAAATGGGGAGGTATAGGTTAGAGTTTAAAAACAAAAATTCAAATAACAATAGCAGCAGCCAAAATGTGTTTGGAACAGGGTATTCCCACCCTGCCACCCATGCCGGTACTTGCCCAACCTCAAAATGTGTAGCAGTTGCAATCTGACAAGGGAAGGCACATTCAGCTTAGAATGGCCGTTGACCTGCAGATGTCACATGTGCGCGTCTTTTCAAAAGGAATAAAATGGGGAGGGAAAGGTTTGATTTTAAAAACAAAAATTCAAAAATCCAAATGACAATAGCAGCAGCCAAAATGTCAATGGAACAGGGGACTCCAAGCCAGTCTCCCATGCTGGTACTTGCCCAACCTCAAGCTGCGTAGCGGCTGCGATCTGACAAGGGAAGGCACGTTCAGCTTAGATTGGCCGTTGACCTGCAGATGTCACATGTGCGCGTCTTTTCAAAAGGAATAAAATGGGGAGGGAAAGGTTAGATTTTAAAAACAAAAATCCAAATGACAATAGCAGCCGCCATAATGTCATTGGAACCGAGGATATTCAGCCAGTCACCCATATCAGCACTTGCCTGGCCTCAAGTTGCATAGCAGCTGTGATCTGAAGAGGGTAGGTACATTCAGCTTAGAATGGCCAATGACGCGTGGATGTCACATGTGCACGTCTTTTCAAAACGAATAAAATGGGGAGGGAAAGGTTTGATTTTAAAAACAAAAATTCAAAAATCCAAATGACAATAGCAGCAGCCAAAATGTCAATGGAACAGGGGACTCCAAGCCAGTCTCCCATGCTGGTTCTTGCCCAACCTCAAGCAGTGTAGCGGCTGTGATCTGACCCAGGAAGGAACATTCAGCTTAGAAGGCCGTTGACGTGCAGATGTTACATGTGCGCGTCTTTTCAAAACGAATAAAATGGGGAGGGAAAGGTTAGATATTAAAAACAAAAATCCGATAATCCAAATGACAATAGCAGCAGCCAAAATGTCAACGAACCTGGGGATACCCAGCCAGTCTCCCATGCTTGTACTTGCCTAGCCTCAAGGTGCGTAGCAGCTGCAATCTGACGAGGGCAGGAACATTCAACTTAGAATGGCCGTTGACATGCAAATATCACAAGTGCGTGTCTTTTCAAAAGGAATAAAACGGGGAGGGAAAGGTTAGATTTTTAAACCAAAAATCCAAATGACAATAGCAGCAGCCAAATTGTCAAAGAAACAGGGGATTCCCAGCCAGTCTCCCATGCCAGTACTTGCCCAACCTCAAGCTTCGTAGTGGCTGCGATCTGACCCAGGAAGGAACATTCAGCTTAGAAGGCCGTTGACGTACAAATGTTACATGTGCGCGTCTTTTCAAAAGGAATAAAATGGGGAGGGAAAGGTTAGATTTTAAAAACAAAAATCCAAAAATCCCAATGACAATAGCAGCAGCCAAAATGTCCACGGAAGAGGTGATTCCCTGCCAGCCTCCTATGCCTGTACTTGCCCAGCCACAAGGTGCGTAGTGGCTGCGATCTGACAAGGGCAGACACATTCAGCTTAGAATGGCCGTTGACGTGCAGATGTCACATGTGCGTGTCTTTTCAAAAGGAATAAAATGGGGAGGGAAAAGTTAGATTTTAAAAAACAAAAATCCAAATGACAATAGCAGCAGCCAAAATGTTAATTGAAGCAGGGATTCCCAGCCAGTCTCCCATGCATGTACTTGCCCATGCTCAAGCTGCACAGCAGCTGCAATGTGACAAGTGTAAGCACATTCAGCTTAGAATGGCCGTTAACATGCAGATGTCACATGTGCGCGTCTTTTCAAAAGAAATAAAATGGATAGGGAAAAGTTAGATTTTAAAAACAAAAATCTAAAAATCCAAATGACAATAGCAGAGGCCAAAATGTCTACGGAACTGGGGATTCACAGCCAGCCACCCATGCCGGTACTTGCCCTGCCTCAAGCTGTGTAGCGGCTGCAATTTGACGAGGTTAGGCAAATTCAGCTTAGAATGGCCGTTGATGTGCAGAATTCACATGTGAGCGTCTTTTCAAAAGGAATAAAATGGGGAGGGAAAGGTTAGATTTTAAAAACAAAAATCCAAAAATCCAAATGACAATAACAGCAGCAGCAGCCAAAATGTCAATGGAACTGGGCATTCCCAGCTTTTCTCCCATGCAGTTACTTGCCCAGCCTCAAAGTGCGTAGCGGCTGCAATCTGACACGGACAGGCACATTTAGCTTAGAATGACCGTTGACATGCAGATGCTACATGTGCGCGTCTTTTCAAAAGGAATAAAATGGGGAGGGAAAGGTTAGAGTTTAAAAACAAAAATTCAAATAACAATAGCAGCAGCCAAAACGTTTTTGGAACAGGGTATTCCCAGCCTGCCACCCATGCCGGTACTTGCCCAACCTCAAAATGCGTAGCAGTTGCAATCTGACAAGGGAAGGCACATTCAGCTTAGAATGGCCGTTGACCTGCAGATGTCACATGTGCGCGTCTTTTCAAAAGGAATAAAATGGGGAGGGAAAGGTTTGATTTTAAAAACAAAAATTCAAAAATCCAAATGACAATAGCAGCAGCCAAAATGTCAATGGAACAGGGGACTCCAAGCCAGTCTCCCATGCTGGTACTTGCCCAACCTCAAGCTGTGTAGCAGCTGCGATCTGACAAGGGAAGGCACGTTCAGCATAGAATGGCCGTTGACCTGCAGATGTCACATGTGCGCGTCTTTTCAAAAGGAATAAAATGGGGAGGGAAAGGTTAGATTTTAAAAACAAAAATCCAAATGACATTACCAGCAGCCAAAATGTCAATGGAATCGGGGATTCCCAGCCAGTCACCCATGCCAGTACTTGCCCAGCCTCAATCTGCATAGCAGCTGCGCTCTGATGAGGGAAGGCACATTCAGCTCAGAATGGCTGTTGATGAGCTGATGTCACATGTGCAAGTGACACCCCAGGGGTCTGGTTGCCACAGTAACAGAGATATTATGTCTGAGAGCAAGTGGGAGGTTTCTCTGGTCAGGAGCCCTAAGCATGCAACACTGCCCGCCCAGACCTGGGAGGGGAGGAATCTGCCCTTATAAACTGGGTCTGGGGCGGGATTAGGTGAGACAGAGACAGAGCCTGCAGAACAAGCAGAGCAGTCAGAGCCTAGAGTGAAGCTGCAGACACAGGAAAAGATACATCAGGAGCTCTGTAGGAGCAGAGGCAGAAGGCCAGGGGCTGTGAGCAGAGATATAGCTCGCCCTGGCTGAAGTTACTAAAACTGGACACAGGAGTCCGAGGCTGTGGGGACTGATATATACCCAGCAGCAGAAACCAGCTGGCAGGGGATTCCAGGTCCTCTGGCCATAGAAGCCCGGAGGCTCAGTCACAAAGAAGGGACCAGCGCCGCCAATCAGGAGCGGAGGCTAACAGAAGGCCCCAAGTCTCCAGCCATACGGGTGAGCACCACACGGTATACTCAGGGATGTGGGCTACTTGGAACCGCTGACAGCAAGGTAGCCAGGAAGAGTGCAGATAAACGGGGAGGCCTACAACTCCACCTGGCCAGGGGAACTCCTGCTTGCTCGCAGACTGACCAGGCCCCTTATACTAGCCAGTACTCCCGGGAGGGTCTGCCTTGTACCATCAGTAAAGACCCTGAACTGCACCTCACGTCTCTGTGATTCCTTGCCGCACCAGCACCATTAGCACTGGGACCCTCACACCATCACTCCCATCATCTCTCACATTAGCTGCCCTGAGTCAATACTTCTCCCGTGGGGAGTTATCCCATACTCGGCTGCGCAAACAACATCAGCCTCAGCGGTCGGCAGCGCAGCGGCGGTCCCCACTGACCGCAATCCACGGGTGGCGTAGTCGGACATTTGCTATACATTAAGACTGCCACTGGTTTGTCCACCCTGGGCACGGACCGGGTCACCACCACACGGAGACTACAACCCCCAGCATTCTACATCAGGCCCGGTTCCGGGTTCCCCTGCACAACACAGGCCCAGGGGGCGCGTCAACTTTGGCGTAGTCGGCAGGATTTCGTGCCCGCAACCACCGGGTACTGCGTGCCTGAAAAAGAGACTTTTATATTAACCTGTGGTGAAGTTTCCCGCCGTCCGGCGTCGTTTCCCGCCATCTGGAGCCGATTCCCGCCATCAGACGCCATCTTGGACCGTTTCCCGCCGTCTTCTGCCTTCTTCCCGCCATCCGCAGCTGCTTCCCGCCTTCGGACGCCATCTTCGGGACGCCGCACGGGAAGAAGAGGGGCGTGGACGCCGAAAGCGCGCGAGATCCGAAGCTCCGCCCCACGCTCTGACGCTGCGCAAGGTCCTGGAAGGGAGGAAGAGCGACGCTGACGTCATCGGAGCGCGACGCCAGGTCCTCAACCCCGACGATCGACTGCGGAGCTGCGGCCTATGAAAGAAGAGCATCGCAAGGTAGGCCACGGTGCACTAGGGGGGAGGAGGATGCCGCATACCGAGGTGAGCTCCACTGCCACAGCCACCGCCAGTGCAACCGCTGCAGCAGTCATGCCATTCACCATGCCCTATATCCCGGGGGCAACCTGGCTACCCCAGTACTCAGGGTAGTCACATACTCTAAATGACTTTAGAGAAAGACTGGATAGCCTCTTCCAGGTGTACCCCCTCACAGAAAAGCAAAAAGTGAGCATCCTGGTGGCCCAATTAATCGGGGCAGCCCAAAGGGAGGTAAAGTCCTGGCCACCTGGGAGGAAGAGGACTGTCAGAGAAATACTAGCCCGGCTGAAAGACACATTTGATACCCGCACCTCAGCCGAAATAAAGCTCAGATTTTACGGGTGTAAACAGCGGGCACATGAGAGTATAAGAGACTATGCTCTAAACCTACAAGAGGCCCTGAGAGCCATTAAGCAGGCAGACCCTGGCAGCGTGGGAAATGAAGATAAGCTGTTGACTGAACAATTTATTGAGGGTCTACTGTGCAATGCCCACCGAACCTAGTTGCGGGCAATGGCCTTACAGGACCCTGACCTGGACTTTGCACAGTTCAAGGACAGAGCCATCCGGGTGCTCCGAGAACCGGCACTAGGTGGCGCTGTGACCCACAGGCGCCCTGCTATCACTTACCACCAGGAGACGGCGCCCTTGTCTTCAGGGCCTGTGGGAGCTGATGCGCAGGCTTTGAACAATAACCCGGCAACAGACCTGCACCATCAGGTCCAAGAGCTGACTAAGAGCGTTGCCACGCTAACCAGAACTGTGCAGTCTTTACAGGTCTCTTCTCCAGGAAAGATCCAGCTAGAATCCGGACCGTAGGACGTCCCGTGGCACCGACTGAGGAGGACCCCACAGGCCAGAGGAAGACCCAGCGGCAGATACAACGAGGACGGACGACCCATCTGCCACCGCTGCAATCAACCTGGACATGTGGCAAGGTACTGTCATTTAAACGGGCACAACCTGGGGTAGAGGGCCAACCCCCAGGCATAAGACCATCAGGCCCATCAAACTGGCGTGATAAATACGTAGGGGGACGTCCAATCTTGCCTGTGGTACTGGATGGCATTCCTATGAGTGCCCTACTAGACACTGGGTCACAGGTGACCACCATCCCGTACGTGCTCTTTAAACAGTACTGGAATGACTCGGACATAACCCGCTACCCAGATGACGACCTGAGTATCATCGCCAGCAATGGTCAGCCCGTGCCGCAGGTGGGATTCAAAGAGGTGATCATTAAGATCGGTAAAGTCGAACTGGCGGCACAAGGACTGATTATAGCGGACATAGACCGTCATGAGAGTCACCCTAGAATAACCTTGGGAACTAATGTGATTGAAAATTGTCTTGCAGAGGTGATTCTCATTTTACAGCAGGTTGCCAAGAACGCCAGTTCCGGCCAGCAGCGTGTGCTCCAAAAAGAGATCCGGGCACTGATGAAGCGGCAAAAGGTGGAACTATCTGGTGGCGAGATAGGTAGCGTGAGAATGTGTGACCCGTTCCCTATTGCCATGCCCCCAAAAAGTGAGATGATGATTTGGTGCCGGGCAGTTATTGGTCTAAGAGGTAGAGACTACCAAGCAATGGTAGAACCCGTCTACTCAGACAGTAGGCCCACCATTTTGACAGCACGGGGGGTGGTCGATGTACGCCATGGGAGGGTGCCCGTTCGCATCATAAATATCGGGGAGAGAGAAGTACACCTGCCCCGGTATGCCACGCTAGCCAAATTGTTCACCATCAACCAGAACTCTGTACAGGCCGTGGAACCCTTTACTCCATCTCAACCAGAGGAAGGTAACGGCTCTAAGAAACCAATGGAGGACTAGTGTCAGCAACTACATTTGGGTACTGACTCCACTCCCTCACACCAGAAACAGGGAGTCTATCGGGTGGTTCGAGAGTACGAGAGAGTGTTTAGTAAACACCCGCTAGACTTCGGGCGAGTAAAGGGGGTAGAACACCACATCCCCACGGGAGACCATCCTCCCATAAAGGAGAGATACCGACCCGTTCCCCTGGCACACTACCAACACGCCAAGGGGATGCTTAGAGACATGAAGGAGGCTGGGGTAATCAGGGACAGCTGTAGCCCCTGGGCAGCTCCACTAGTCTTAGTGAAAAAGAAAGACAACACCATGAGAATGTGTGTAGACTACAGGAAGGTCAACCGTATCACACACAAAGATGCGTACCCGTTACCAAGGATAGAAGAGTCCTTAGCTGAATTAAAATCTGCTAACTTCTTCTATACTTTGGATCTCACTAGCGGGTACTGGCAGGTTCCTGTAGCAGAGGCGGACCGGGAGAAGACCGCATTCACCACCCCGATGGGTCTCAGCGAATTTAACTGTATGCCGTTCGGGCTCTGCAACGCACCAGGAACCTTCCAACGGTTGATGGAATGCTGTCTGGGACACTGGAACTTCGAGACGGTCCTGTTATATCTGGACGATGTCATCGTCTATTCCAAGACCTACGAGGACCACCTGAAACACCTGGCAGAAGTCTTTGAAGCTCTGGCAAACTACGGCCTAAAGGTGAAACCCTCCAAGTGTCACCTTCTGAAACCAAATGTGCAATACCTGGGACACGTGGTGAGTGCTGACGGAGTGGCTCCTGACCCTGATAAGATCACCGTGATTAAGGACTGGCCAAGACCCTCCAGCATAAAGGAAGTGCGGCAGTTCCTCGGGTTGGTAGGCTACTACCGAAGATTCATTCCCGGTTTCACCAAAATGGCAGCCCCTATGCAGGACCTCCTGATAGGTCAATCTCGGAAAGCCAAAAACCAGAAGCCGCCCTTTAGGTGGGAAAAGCTGGAAGAGGAGTCCTTCTGCCAGCTGAAGATGGCCCTCACGGGGGATGAAATCCTGGCATATCCAGACTACAGCCAGCCATTTATCCTCCACACGGACGCAAGCAACATCGGGCTAGGAGCCGTACTGTCCCAGATCCAGCAAGGGAAAGAACGGGTAATCGCTTACGCCAGCCGAAAGCTACAGCCCACGGAGAGGAACCCTGAGAATTATAGCTCATTCAAGCTGGAGTTCCTGGCAGTAGTGTGGGCAGTGACCGAACGTTTCAAGCATTACCTTGCCTCCTCCAAATTCACCGTGTACACAGATAACAACCCGTTGACACTGTCACGGGTTTGTCGCCACGAAGATCGTCACACTTACACAGCCTGACTTCTCGCAGCTGAGTTTTTGGTGCTTTGTGTTTTTCGGCAGTGAGGGAGTTAACTCTCTCTCTCTCTCTGTGCTAGACGAGGTCCAGCCTCGCCCAGCTGCAATCAATTTTGCTGTTGTGGGACTCCTTCAAATGCCTGCCGGTCTGTTAGGGAAGTGTCAGTGAAAGCATTTCATGCAGACTAACAGAGCGGATCGTGGTATTTGGAGTTTCAGAGCTAAGTGTATTTGGAGTGTTTTTTCCCTTCCTCGCTTTATCATTTATCTCCTTTCCCGTTGGTGTTCCCTCTGTTGTAGTTGTGTAGTTTTTGTATGCAAGGTGGTTTTGGTTTTACCCTTGTACTGTCTCGTTCGTCTAAGTACTGAGTGTGGGCATATTATTACCTGTCCCCTTTTGTTGTGATCAGGGGTCCTTCTCAGGACTAGATTACTTAGGTGCAGGGATCCTCAGGAGGTAGAGGTTACGCTGGCGGCCTGGACCTCTGTACCTTTAACAGTACCTCCAGGTAGAGGGATTAGTCAGGGCCCCAGCTTAGGGTCAGCTTAGGCCCCCTACCTCCAGTACACAGAGACAGCGTGACATTTTCACCGACCACTTACTGTAGATTTTCTCCAGCTACCATGGATCCAGTAGTCGGTCTAGCTCGGCAGGTGCAGAGTTTGTCTATGGAGCTGGCGGACGTTAGGTCCAAGGTTTTGAATCCTCAAGAGCAAACCGGACCAGAACCTAAAGTAGCTCTCCCTGACAGGTTCACTGGGGGGCGGGACAAGTTTTTTGTTTTCCGGGAGGCGTGCAAGTTGTACTTTCGGCTGCGGCCTCGGTCATCGGGGAGTGAAGAACAAAGGGTGGGAATTGTCATCTCGCTCCTACAAGGGGACCCACAATCTTGGGCGTTCTCTCTTCCCCCGGGCTCCCCGGCTCTCCAGTCAGTGGATAGGTTTTTTGCTGCTCTGGGTCTTGTATCTGATGACCCGGATCGGATCTCCCTTGCTGAATCTAAGTTACATAGGATCCAGCAGGGAGATTGTCCGGCGGAGGAATTCTGTTCGGAGTTCCGTAGGTGGGCCACTGACACCCAGTGGAATGACCCGGCTCTTAGGAGCCAGTTTTGTCAAGGTTTATCCGACAAATTGCAGGATGTGTTGGCACAGTATTACTCTCCCGCGTCACTGGAAGCCGCTATGGCCCTTGCTATTCGCATTGACAGACGGCTTCGGGAGAGGTGCGGGATAACTCCACCTCCTGTGATGACTCCACCTCCTACAAGGTCCCCTCTTATGGTGGTTCCCCTGGTCAGTCCAGAGGAGCCTATGCAATTAGGAGGGGCATCATTTCGGGGGAGGGGACCGGTGGTGCGCCATAAGACAGGAAGGTGTTTCTTCTGCGGGAGAAAGGGACATTTTATTGGGGGGTGTCCATCCCGTCCCTTGCAGTGTGAAGAGTCGTCGGAAAACTGTTGATCCCAGGTTGTGTGGTGGACGGCAATCTGGGAGTAGGTATTTCGTCCCTAGGTTCGTCTCAGTTTCTCGTTCCGGCGGAGGTGGTGGTGGGTACGAGAACTGAGAGGATATCTGTTCTTCTGGATAGTGGGGCCGGGGTTAATCTGGTGGATGCTCGGTTTTCCCGGGTTCAAGGTATGCGATTGAGTGAGTTGGCTAAACCCATCCCCATATTCTCGATCGATGCCAGGCCTCTCGGTCAGGGAAGTTTTTTGCAAGCTGTGCATAACGTAAAACTTCAAGTGGGGGCGATACATAAAGAACTGTTGTCTTGCTACGTGTTGGAGGGTCTTCCCACTCCTATAGTGTTGGGCCTTCCTTGGTGAACTAAGCATAACCCTGTTATTAATTGGCAATCCAGAGAGATAAGCCAATGGAGTAAATTCTGTAATAAAAACTGCATGAATACGGTCATCGGTGCGGTTACTCCTAGGGTCTTACCTCCATTTCTGGCGGACTTTGAGGATGTATTCTCGGAGAAAGGGTGTCAGGAACTACCTCCTCATCGCGAGTATGACTGTTCTGTAAAACTGCTCCCTGAGGCCAAGTTACCTAAAGTTAGGTTGTATAACATTTCTGGTCCTGAGAGGCAGGCCATGAAGGATTATATTTCAGAAAGTCTGGCTAAGGGGCATATTAGACCTTCATCTTCACCGGTGGCCGCGGGGTTCTTCTTTGTTAAGAAGAAAGATGGAGGCCTACGCCCTTGCCTGGATTTCCGTGAACTTAATCGGATTACGGTCTGAGATCCGTATCCGCTCCCACTTATTCCCGATCTCTTTAAACAGATCGTGGGCGCCAAATGGTTCTCTAAGTTGGATCTCAGGGGGGCGTACAATCTGATTAGGATGAAGGAGGGGGATGAGTGGAAGACAGCGTTTAACACTCCGGAGGGGCATTATGAGAACCTTGTCATGCCATTCGGTCTGACTAATGCCCCGGCGGTGTTCCAGCACTTTGTTAATGACATTTTTTGCCGCCTGGTGGGACAGTTTGTTGTCATATATCTGGATGATATCTTAATTTACTCGCCGTATCAGGTGTTTCATCAGGAGCACGTTAGGCAGGTGTTACAGATCTTGCGGGATAATAAACTGTATGCCAAATGGGAAAAGTGTGTGTTCGCCGTACAGGAACTCCAGTTTTTAGGCTTCCTGGTTTCAGCGTCCGGTTTTCGAATCTACCCTGGGAAAGTGCGGGCAGTTCCTGAGTGGGATCGGCCAGAGAATCTTAAGGCACTACAACGTTTCCTGGGGTTTGCTAATTATTACCGGAAGTTCATTCGTAATTAGTGTTGAGCCACCCCCGTAGTGTTCGAGTTCGGTTCGGTTTGTCGAACACCCGTGTGTTCGCCGAACTGTTCGCCGAACTGTTCGTCGAACACCTTCGAACACCGTTAAAACCAATGGCAGGCAAACAAAAACACATAGAAACACATAGAAAACACCTTCAACGGTGTCCAAAAGCTGACAAACTGCTCAGAAGACACAACTTACACATGGAAAAGTGACAAGTACATATAGTCATGCGAAAAGAAAAGAGGTGGAGGAGTAAAAGGAGGGACACAGATATAGGCATGTCATGCCCTTCTAAAATCCAAAAAGTGAGAAGCCGACACGTTCAGTCCGCTCCTGCCCGTGCCACCTCCGTGACACCGGGTTTGTGCCAGAGCCGCGGTGAACCCTGACGGCCAGCCCCCCTCTCCCAATACTGGTGCCTGTCCGCTGGTGGGTCAAGCGAGCACCCCTGTGGTGGAGGCAGCTCTAAGCTTTTTAATTTAAATTGTCTCTCTAATTTGAATGAATACACTTTAAATCCATTTACAAGGATCTATTGGAGGGCAAGTCTCATGCCAGCAGCCGCGTAATTCCAGCTCCAGTATTGTCCACTAAAGCTGCTGCAGTTAAAAAGCTTTTATAAGGATCGAGCTTGGCTGTCCACCGCAAGGCATCCTACTGCCAGTCCCAGCCCCTATGCCTTGGGGTGCCTCCTGATGCTCTTCACTGAGTATCCCGTGGTCCCGAAGCATTTCCTTTGAAAAAATTAAGTGTCCAAACTACAGGTTGCTTAACAGCCGGGATAATCCGCTGACTAGCAGACACTGCTACTAGGCACAAAGTATTTCCTGGGCTAGATGCAGTTAAAAATTTGTAATTAGATACTCTCGTTGGATGCTGAGAAAGCATTCCATAGAGTCTCCTGGCACGCCATATATGATTCTCTTAAAAAGCTTGGGGTAGGGGTCTAGGGGACCCTTTTATAGCCAAAATCACGGCCCTGTATCACAATACGTCACCTAGGCTGAAGATAAATGGAACTGTAGCACCCTGAGGGCTCGGTTGCTACAGAGGTATTGCACCTCACCCAAAGGTGTGATATCTCACTCTCAGGTAAGGATGGAGTGTGGATCAGGACCCGACACCTGCATGCATTACACCACATTGCCGTGGGGCAGGGCGACCAATATGCCTCTGAGATGGGCACGACAGTCCCTGTCCCTGGCTGGAGTGGGGGGAGGGAACACTGAGGAAGGGGAACCCTGTAGTGCAGGAGCAGGGAGGAAGCAGTTCCTGGGTGCATTGAGAAGGGAGTATAAAAGGTGGGCACCATCTTACTTCAGTGCAGAGAAGTCTGAGCAGAAGTGGCAGGGAGCAGGGGCTCTGCATGAGCTCTGCTCCGGAGGCGGGCCTAGTAACAGAGGCCCAGGCCTTGAAGAGGGAGAAGGAAGGAAGAGGAGCGGAGAAGGCTCCAGGAACGAGGAATGAAGGGATCCCAGGGGTGCGGACGGGCGAGTCGCCACCGCACGGCCGAATCCACCTGCGTAGAGGGGTCAGGCCAAAGGGGGAGACCGGTCCCCGAAACTAGTGGAGGCAGGAAACGACCCTCAGCTAGAAACCGGAGGCTGTGACATTTTATGTGGCGCAGCCCCTCGCTACACCCGCTAGGAAGGCATCACATAGGGTCAGGGAAACTGGCGCCAAGTTTACCAAGAGGAGGCCCGAGGCAGCCGGACAGAAGGGTTGGTAAGAAAGGCCAGACAAAGGACACACAAAGGGGGTACTGTGAAGCACTCCAAAGTTATCTGGGAGTTGTCTGAGCCCCTCACCTGATGAGCACAGTACGACGTGGGCAGCCGTTACCTGCAGACGTGGTGTGGATAATAAGAACTGTGAGTAAAGGCCCTGGACTGCATCACTGACTCAGTGTCGTTACTGCTGCTGCCCTGCACCATCACCCCCATCCTCCGCATACACTGCCCTGAGGCTATACTCCTCCCGTGGGGAGTTATGCTACGCTCTGCTGCACCCACAACACCAGCCTCAGCGGTCTGCCCTGCAGCGGCGGTTCACTCTGACCGCAATCCACGGGTGGCGTAGTCGGACATTTAAACATCAAAACCACATAAATAGTTCCGCCACTGGTTTGACCACCCTGAGCCACGGAACCGGGTCACCGCCACGAAGACTACAACCACCAGCATCCACCAAAAAGGGTCCGGCTCCGGGTGTCCCAAGGCCCAGGGGGTGCATCAGAACATTTTCATCACCTTTCACAATCACCAATGGGACAAGGCAGGGATGTCCTCTGTCCCCTCTCTTATACATCCTAGTGACGGAGCACCTGCTCTCATCAATTCGCCATAACCCCAATATTAGGTGGATTGAGGTGGGAGGCACCGAGTACAAGTGCTCTCTATTTGCTGATGATGTCCTAGTATATATCACTCAATCACATATATCCATCCATGCTGTTATGGCTGAAATAGATCACTTTGTTACATGGTCAAATTTTAAAATCAATGCAGCGAAGTCTGAGGCCCTCGATGTCTCCCTCCCCAAATCCATATAGGATTCCATCCAGTCCAACTTTCCCTTTGCCTGGCCCTCACAGGGTATCAAATACTTAGGAATTCCTATTCATAGAGACCTCTCCCATCTATGTTATCTTAATTTTGGGCCCTTTACTGAACAACTCCATACAGACCACGGTTGGCAAGTTAGAACTGTAAGATTCACTACGTGAACCACTGGTGTTTTGTGGAAAAGCACATGTACACTGTATTCCAAATTATTATGCAAAAAGTGTTTAGGAGTGATAAGGGAAGAATTTGTTTGTTTGTCAGTTAAACTCATTGATGGTGATGTGTGTCAGGGCTCTTTATATCACTGTAAGCAATTGCAGACACCTGTGCTAATTAGTTTGGCAGGTGTGTCCAATGAAAGGCAAGACTACTTAAGAAGGCTGTCTCACATTATTAAGCAGCCTACATTTTCTGCCAAAATGGGAAAGAAAAAGGATGTGTCGGCTGCTGAGAAGCAACAAATTGTGGAGTGTTTAGGTCAAGGCATGACTACAATCAACATTGTGCGATGATCAGGATGAAGTGTCTTGGCAATCAAGAAGTATGTAGCTGATTCACAGTACACACGTGTGCGTGCTGATAAGGGAAAATTGAGGACTCTTTCCTACAGGCAATTACGTCAGGTTAAAAGAGCAGCGGCAAAAAAGCCTTGTCATAGCAGCAGACAAGTTTTTGAAGCTGCTGGTGCCTCCAACGTCCCCCGAACAACAAGATGCAGGGTCCTTCAGAGGTTTGCAGCTGTGCATACGCCATCCTGTCGACTGTTAAAGACGGGAGGGGATCTCACTTCTTCTCAGGTAGACAAAAGAGATTACCTATATAGATTTCCTATAGGAATGACGCTTCAAATAAGACACTCACTACAGACTGTCTCAAGAGAATGATTCTGTTTATTTTAAGATGTAATATAATTATATACCCCAATCAACGTGGGTTGTGCTTTGATACATGCGTATGAGATGATGTAAGTAATATGTTATCTTTGGCGCAGAATAATTAAATAACAGGTGCTTGTCAATACATCTGCAGGATATTCATGATGTATGATACTCCCAACATCCTTTCTCACTGATAGTACTGAATACAGTCCAGGTCATGGTGAACTTAGGGAGTTTCCTGGTGGTGATATATTGGGACTTTATTTTGTGTACAGACATAGGACAAGTATGATAATTATAAACCAATGAGCCAATTCTTATAAAGGTCATGAGAACACTACAAGAAAATAGAACAAACAAAAGTATTGCTAAATAAGGATTATCTAACTGAAAAACAAGTCTTCTTAAAGGCAATGATTCGAAGCTGACCCATTATTTTAACACGACCTCCTCAATCCACTTCACACAAGCAGAAATGGCTCCAGTGGGCCAAACATTACATGAAGACTGATTTCAAAACTGTTTTGTTCACGGATGAGTGCCGTGCAGCGCTCGATGGTCCAGATGGATGGAGTGGAGGATGGCTGGTTGATGGACACCCCACGCAAACACGGCTACAGCGCCAACAAGGAGGAGGTGGAGTAATGTTTTGGGCTGGAATCATGGGGAGAGAGATTGTCGGCCCCTTTAGGATCCCTGAAGACGCTAAAGATGAAATCCATAATGTATGTGGATTTTCTCAAACAGCACTTCCTGCCATGGTTCAAGAAGAAGAACCGTGTATTTCACAGCAAGATCATTTTTTTGCATGATAATGCACCATCTCATGCTGCACATAAAACATCTGCATCTCTGGCTGATATGGGCATAAAAGGGGACAAACTTATGGTGTGACCCCCATTCTCCCCTGACCTCTATCCCATTCAGAACCTCTGGAGCATCATCAAAAGGAGTGTCTATGATGGCGGGAGGCAGTTCACATCTAAGCAACAGCTCTGGGAGGGTATTCTGTCCTCATGCAAAACAATTGAAGCAGAAACCATCCAAAACCTGACAAATTCAATGGACGAGAGAGTTCAGAAGCTCCTTTCGAACAAGGGGTCCTATGTGAAAATGTAACATCACCTAGAATAAAGTTTTGAATTGAAAACTGCTTGATTTCAGTTTCTAATAACCTGCTAATGCTTATAATTTCAAAAATGACCATTTTTTTGGTCTTTATTAAAATGAAAAGGTTGATCAAAAAGTTTGGGGGATCTAAGGGTGTGGCAACCCAGTAGTCATGATTACTTCGAATTCTGACAATATGAGGGTCATGTTGCAGGTAGTGCAGCAAGAAGGAACTTATGTGTCTTGCGCATCTCGGAGCCCCAAAATTATTTTCCGGGCTAGATGCAGCTAAAAATTATTAATAATTTTAAATCTGGTGGAGCTTAGTATAGATGGCCTATTAGGATCAGTGCTGCACACTGCTACAAAGCCCAAATTATTTTCCAGTCAAGATACAGATAAACATGATTAGTAATTTTAAATCTGGTGGAGCTTATTATAGATGGCCTAATAGAATCAGTGCTGCACACTGCTACAAAGCCCAATTTATTTTCCAGCCAAGATACAGATAAACATGATTAGTAATTTGAAAGCTTAACACGGTTGGTAGGGTGATTTTAACCAATCATCAAGCTTTTACTCTCCCCAGTATGATACAGGGGTAGAAAAGTCGTTTCGGATCCATGATTTGTTCATCTTTATGAACGTGAGTCTGTCTACATTATCAGTGGAGAGCCGCGTGCGCTTATCTGTCAGCACACCACCAGCAGCGCTGAACACACGTTCAGACAGAACGCTGGCTGCGGGGCATGACAAGATCTCCAAGGCGTAAGTGGCTAGCTCCGGCCATTTATCCAGATTGGAAGCCCAAAAAGAGCAAGGGTCCAGTGACACAGTCATGGCTTCAATGTTTACTTGGAGATACTCCTGTACCATCGTCTCTAGACGTTGACTATGTGTCAGACTTCTTGTCTCCTGTGGCCTTGCAAAGGATGGGCTAAAAAAGTGGTGAAATGATTCCGCAAAATTGATGTTACCAGCAGATACTGTGGTTCTGTTACGGTTTGAGTGCTGAACACTTGACGGTCCCACGGTTGGCAAGTTGGAACTGTGAGATTCACTACGTGCACCACTGGTGTTTTGTGGAAAAGCACATGTAAGATTCTGCAACAGTCTCTGCTGATACTCCTGCATGCGTGCATCTCTTTCTATGGCAGGAATAATTTCTGCAAATTTACTTTTGTACCGGGGATCTAACAGTGTGGCAACCCAGTAGTCAGGATTATTTCTAATTCTCACAATTCGAGGGTCATGTTGCAGGTAGTGCAGCAAGAAGGCACTCATGTGTGTTGCGCATCCAGGAGTACCAAGTCCCTGTTGTGTTGGTGGCGAGGTAACAATCATGCTTCCTTCCTCTGTCCTCTCCCCCCAACCTCGCACAACAGAAATGTGATCAAGGTCTCCCTCATCTGTTGAGTCTTCCATCAGTTCGTCCTCCACTTCTTCCTGGGCTCCTGCACCTTCCTCACTAGTTTGGCTGCAACCATGCGCCCTGGTAAAACCATCTCCCCCACCCTCACATGCCTGCCGCCTTGGTGCTGCCGACCGTCTGGACCTTGCAGATGTTAGCCCTTCCGCATACAACTCCTCCTCCTCTACTTCCTCCACCTCCTCTTGTGCCACCACCTGACTCCGAATTCTGTTTAACATGTGCTCCAGCATGTAAATCACCAGAATAGTCATGCTGATAATGGCATCGTCAGCACTAAACATCTTCGTCGCCATTTCAAAACTGTGCAGAAGGGTGCATAGGTCCCTGATCTGAGACCACTCCTCCAGCGTGATTTGCCCCACCTCTGGATCTCGTTGGCCCAGGCTATACGTCAGAACGTATTGCACCAGGGCTTGTCGGTGCTGCCACAGTCGCTGCAACATGTGCAGAGTTGAATTCCACCGGGTAGGCACATCGCATTTTAGCCGGTGAAGTGGCAGGCCCAACGACTTCTGTAGAGATGTAAGTCGCTGAGCTGCGGGATGCGAACGGCGGAAGTGAGCACACAGCGACCGTGCCCTCTGCAGAAGGCCATCTAGTCTGGGATAGTGGGCTAAAAATTGCTGGACAACCAGGTTCAACACGTGAGCCATACATGGCACGTGTGTGACATTGCCCCGGCGAAGGGCCGCACCCAGGTTTGCAGCATTGTCGCACACGGCCTTCCCTGGTTTCAGGTCCAGTGGAGACAACCATTCATGAAATTGGTTCTCCACAGCAGACCACAACTCCTCAGCTGTGTGACTCACATTCCCCAGACATTTCAAAGTAAAAACCGCCTGATGACGTTGAGCCCTACTGCCAGCATAGTAAGGAGGTGTGCAGGATCCCTTCTGCGCAGTTAGAAAGCTTGTGGCATGACCAGACAGGCTTTGGGTGCAGGTGGAAGACCGAGAGGAGGTTGAGGAGGCAGAAGCAGTGGAGGAACTTTGACATAAAGAGGATTGACGCACAACTCATGGGGACGGCAAGACTTGGACAGCAGCCCCTTGTCTTGCTGTCACCATAGTTACCCAGTGCCCAGTCAGCGACATGTAACGCCCCTGTCCATGCCTACTCGTCCAAGTGTCTGTGGTGAAATGCACCCTGTCACACACAGAGTTTCTCAAAGAAGCGGTGATGTTGTGTGCGACATGCTGGTGGAGCGCAGGCACACCTTTCTTTGAGAAGTAGTGCCGACTGGGCATCTGGTACTGGGGCACTGCGACGGACATAAGGTCTCGAAAATCCTCTGTGTCCACCAGGCGGAAAGGCAGCATTTCTGTAGCCAAGAGCTTGCAGATGGTGAAATTCAACCTCTTAGCTTTCTCATGGCTAGGAGGAAATAGTCTTTTACTTGTCCACATCTGAGGGACCGAGGGCTGGCTATTGTGCTTAGACGGGGTTGATAAGGGTGTCCCCGGCATACTGCCGGTCTGTGAGGAAGATGCAGGCGGACATGTTAGGTTGCCTTGATCCAAAGGTGGTGCTATCGATGTCGGACAGCGCTCAACACCAGCTGGTGTTACCACCTCCATAGAAAATGATGACCTGCCAATCACGCTGGCTGTTGCGGGTAAAGAGGTGGCAGGTCTGCGCCCCAAAACAGGTGTGACTGCTGTCCCCCCAGTCACAGAGGATGAAGAGGCCGCGGATGCACAAGATATGGCAGACGGTGGTTGGCCCGGCCGGCTAGGCCGCATTGTAGCACACTGAGCTTCCCACTGCAACTTATGCTTCATGTCCATGTGCCGGTTCATGCATGAAGTACTCAAACTATGTATTTTTTGGCCTCTACTTAGCTTTTGCTGACAAATGTTACAGATAACACGAGTTGGGTCATCTTTATCGATCTGAAAAAATGCCCAGGCTATGCAAGGCTTAGCACCCATGCGACCTGAAGAGCCACCACGACTTGTGGTGAGAGGCAGAGTTGTGTTTGAGAATGCAGTTGTTGACATGCTTCCAGTACTACGTCTCTGTCCAGGAAGGCGCAACCTGACCTCGTCGTCACTAGCATCTTCCTCCACCTCCTCTGCTGACCTCATCTCTTGGCTGACTGTGACTCATACTCAGACGGGCAGCTGGAGATTTGGGAGCTGTGAGGAAGCAAGTGCGATTGGGGTGACACCTTTGAGGACTGGAGTATTTGTGATGTTGAAGTTGATGTGGAGGAGAGCCCACTTAAATTAGCACTTGATATCCGCTGAAGCACCTGCTGTTTTTGTGCCTCATCTGGAATTTGTAGCGATTGGCGTGGCCGTAAGAAAGGGATCTTATCACATTGTCCGCTAAAAGAAGTAGACATTTTAGTTTGGCTGGAAGATGGTCTTTCTTCTGCAGATGTTACTGTTGCTTTAACACCTACCCCAAGGACACAACCTTTTTTCCCCTTCCCAACACGCCTATTCCCCTTTCCACCAGCAGCAGGCCTTTTTCCACTCATTTTGGTGGTTAACAAATTCACAACTCTGCAGTTGTTTGCACAAAAAAACAATGGATGGGAACCGAGCAGAGCTGAGTGGCCAAACTGTGGTATTAGGCCAAAACTATTGGCTGGGTTAGATGCAGAAAAAAATTATATTCAATTTGCAACCTGATGGAGGTTAGTATAGATGGACTAATAGAACAAGTCCCACACACAGCTAGAAGCCCAAATATTTTTTCAGAGGTAGATGCAGAAAAAAATTGTATTCAGTTTGCAACCTGATGGAGGTCAATATAGATGGACTAATAGAACAAGTCCTACACACTGCTAGAAGGCCAAATATTTTTTCAGAGGTAGATGCAGAAAAAAATTATATTCAGTTTGCAACCTGATGGAGGTCAGTATAGATGGACTAATAGAACAAATCCCACACACAGCTAGAAGCCCAAATATTTTTTCAGAGGTAGATGCAGAAAAAAAATATATTCAGTTTGCAACCTGATGGAGGTCAGTATAGATGGACTAATAGAGAAAGTCCCACACACTGCTAGAAGGCCAAATATTTTTTCAGAGCTAGATGCAGACAAAAAAATATTTTGAATTTGCAACCTGATGGAGGTCAGTATAGGTGGACTAATAGAACAAGTCCCACACACAGCTAGAAGCCCAAATATTTTTTCAGAGGTAGATGCAGAAAAAAATTGTATTCAGTTTGCAACCTGATGGAGGTCAATATAGATGGACTAATAGAACAAGTCCTACACACTGCTAGAAGGCCAAATATTTTTTCAGAGGTAGATGCAGAAAAAAATTATATTCAGTTTGCAACCTGATGGAGGTCAGTATAGATGGACTAATAGAACAAATCCCACACACAGCTAGAAGCCCAAATATTTTTTCAGAGGTAGATGCAGAAAAAAAATATATTCAGTTTGCAACCTGATGGAGGTCAGTATAGATGGACTAATAGAGAAAGTCCCACACACTGCTAGAAGGCCAAATATTTTTTCAGAGCTAGATGCAGACAAAAAAATATTTTGAATTTGCAACCTGATGGAGGTCAGTATAGGTGGACTAATAGAACAAGTCCCACACACTGCTAGAAGGCCAAATATTTTTTCAGATATAGATGCAGAAAAAAATTATATTCAGTTTTCAACCTGATGGAGGTCAGTATAGATGGACTAATAGAACAAGTCCCACACACAGCTAGAAGCCCAAATATTTTTTCAGAGGTAGATGCAGAAAAAAATTATATTCAGTTTGCAACCTGATGGAGGTCTGTATTGATGGATTAATAGAACAAGTCCCACACACAGCTAGAAGGCCAAATATTTTTTCAGAGGTAGATGCAGAAAAAAAATATATTCAGTTTGCAACCTGATGGAGGTCAGTATAGATGGACTAATAGAGAAAGTTCCACACACTGCTAGAAGGCCAAATATTTTTTCAGAGCTAGATGCAGACAAAAAATTATTTTTAATTTGCAACCTGATGGAGGTCAGTATAGATGGACTAATAGAGAAAGTCCCACACACTGCTAGAAGGCCAAATATTTTTTCAGAGCTAGATGCAGACAAAAAATTATTTTTAATTTGCAACCTGATGGAGGTCAGTATAGATGGACTAATAGAGAAAGTCCCACACACAGCTAGAAGGCCAAAAATTTTTTCAGAGGTAGATGAAGATAAAAATTATTTTTAATTTGCAGCCTGATGGAGGTCAGTTTAGATGGACTAATAGAGAAAGTTCCACACACAGCTAGAAGGCCAAATAATTTTTCAGAGGTAGATGCAGATAAAAATTATTTTTAATTTGCAGCCTGATGGAGGTCAGTATAGATGGACTAATAGAGAAAGTCCCACACACTGCTAGAAGGCCAAATATTTTTTCAGAGCTAGATGCAGACAAAAAATTATTTTTAATTTGCAACCTGATGGAGGTCAGTATAGATGGACTAATAGAGAAAGTCCCACACACTGCTAGAAGGCCAAATATTTTTTCAGAGCTAGATGCAGATATAAATTATTTTTAATTTGCAACCTGATGGAGGTCAGTATAGATGGACTAATAGAGAAAGTCCCACACACTGCTAGAAGGCCAAATATTTTTTCAGAGGTAGATGCAGAAAAAAATTATATTCAGTTTGCAACCTGATGGAGGTCTGTATAGATGGATTAATAGAACAAGTCCCACACACAGCTAGAAGGCCAAATATTTTTTCAGAGGTAGATGCAGAAAAAAAATATATTCAGTTTGCAACCTGATGGAGGTCAGTATAGATGGACTAATAGAGAAAGTTCCACACACTGCTAGAAGGCCAAATATTTTTTCAGAGCTAGATGCAGACAAAAAATTATTTTTAATTTGCAACCTGATGGAGGTCAGTATAGATGGACTAATAGAGAAAGTCCCACACACTGCTAGAAGTCCAAATATTTTTTCAGAGCTAGATGCAGACAAAAAAATATTTTTAATTTGCAACCTGATGGAGGTCAGTATAGATGGACTAATAGAGAAAGTCCCACACACAGCTAGAAGGCCAAAAATTTTTTCAGAGGTAGATGAAGATAAAAATTATTTTTAATTTGCAGCCTGATGGAGGTCAGTTTAGATGGACTAATAGAGAAAGTTCCACACACAGCTAGAAGGCCAAATAATTTTTCAGAGGTAGATGCAGATAAAAATTATTTTTAATTTGCAGCCTGATGGAGGTCAGTATAGATGGACTAATAGAGAAAGTCCCACACACTGCTAGAAGGCCAAATATTTTTTCAGAGCTAGATGCAGACAAAAAATTATTTTTAATTTGCAACCTGATGGAGGTCAGTATAGATGGACTAATAGAGAAAGTCCCACACACTGCTAGAAGGCCAAATATTTTTTCAGAGCTAGATGCAGATATAAATTATTTTTAATTTGCAACCTGATGGAAGTCAGTATAGATGGACTAATAGAGAAAGTCCCACACACTGCTAGAAGGCCAAATATTTTTTCAGAGGTAGATGCAGAAAAAAATTATATTCAGTTTGCAACCTGATGGAGGTAAGTATAGATGGACTAATAGAACAAGTCCCACACACAGCTAGAAGGCCAAATATTTTTTCAGAGCTAGATGCAGACAAAAAAATATTTTGAATTTGCAACCTGATGGAGGTCAGTATAGATGGACTAATAGAGAAAGTCCCACACACTGCTAGAAGGCCAAATATTTTTTCAGAGCTAGATGCAGACAAAAAATTATATTCAGTTTGCAACCTGATGGAGGTCAGTATAGATGGACTAATACAACAAGTCCCACACACAGCTAGAAGGCCAAATATTTTTTCAGAGCTAGATGCAGATATAAATTATTTTTAATTTGCAACCTGATGGAGGTCAGTATGGATGGACTAATAGAGAAAGTCCCACACACTGCTAGAAGGCCAAATATTTTTTCAGAGCTAGATGCAGAAAAAAATTATATTCAGTTTGCAACCTGATGGAGGTCTGTATAGATGGATTAATAGAACAAGTCCCACACACAGCTAGAAGCCCAAATATTTTTTCAGAGGTAGATGCAGAAAAAAATTATATTCAGTTTGCAACCTGATGGAGGTCTGTATAGATGGATTAATAGAACAAGTCCCACACACAGCTAGAAGCCCAATATTGTTTCAGAGGTAGATGCAGAAAAAAAATATATTCAGTTTGAAACCTGATGGAGGCCAGTATAGATGGACTAATAGAGAAAGTCCCACACACTGCTAGAAGGCCAAATATTTTTTCAGAGCTAGATGCAGACAAAAAATAATTTTTAATTTGCAACCTGATGGAGGTCAGTATAGATGGACTAATAGAGAAAGTCCCACACACTGCTAGAAGGCCAAATATTTTTTCAGAGCTAGATGCAGAAAAAAATTATATTCAGTTTGCAACCTGATGGAGGTCAGTATAGATGGACTAATAGAACAAGTCCCACACACAGCTAGAAGGCCAAATATTTTTTCAGAGGTAGATGTAGATAAAAAATATTTTTAATTTGCAGCCTGATGGAGATCAGTATAGATGGACTAATAGAGAAAGTCCCACACACTGCTAGGAGGCCAAATATTTTTTCAGAGCTAGATGCAGACAAAAAAGAATTTTGAATTTGCAACCTGATGGGGGTCAGTATAGATGGACTAATGGAGAAAGTCCCACACACTGCTAGAAGGCCATATATTTTTTCAGAGCTAGATGCAGACAAAAAATTATTTTTAATTTGCAACCTGATGGAGGTCAGTATAGATGGACTAATAGAGAAAGTCCCACACACTGCTAGAAGGCCAAATATTTTTTCAGAGCTAGAAGCAGATATAAATTATTTTTAATTTGCAACCTGATGGAGGTCAGTATAGATGGACTAATAGAGAAAGTCCCACACACTGCTAGAAGGCCAAATATTTTTTCAGAGCTAGATGCAGAAAAAAATTATATTCAGTTTGCAACCTGATGGAGGTCAGTATAGATTGACTAATAGACAAATCCCACACACAGCTAGAAGGCCAAATATTTTTTCAGAGGTAGATGCAGCTAAAAATTATTTTTAATTTGCAGCCTGATGGAGGTCAGTATAGATGGACTAATAGAATGATGCTATGCCCAAAAGATTTTACTTCACTAGGTGCAGTAAAAAAATTGGTATTCTATACACAGGTGGTATATCTTGCAACTCAGATAGACTACTCCACTGACTAACACACTCTGCAATAGGCCAAAAAGGATTAGCTTTGCTAGATTCAGCCAAATGCTGTGAAAAAAACTTGTACAGCACTGGCACAGACCTGCCTGGCAAAAACTGATAGGAACTGATGTAACCTAGTCCTGAAAAGGACTGCAATTACAATTAGTCTTTACTCCCACAATCTATCTATTTAAGAGCACAGACCTGCCTTATAAAAGTCGTAGGAAATGCTGTAACCTAGTCCTTAAAAGGACTGCAATCACAACTATTCCCTACTCCCAAGCTATCTGTAGATTTGTGCGAAAATTGGCTTGAAAGTAACAAGGTATAGCGCACACAGCAACAGTGGTGCCGTCTAACACGCAGCTGCAGCAGTGAGAACATGGTGGCGACGGGGAAAATGGCTTGGTCTTATAGGGTAAGGACATGTGACATATACTGCCAATGACACATGCCCTTGCTTGTGTGAAAAAAAGCACTTCGCTCCGTGTGTGCGCTGCTGATAGGCTGACAGATTGCACTTCCCCACTGTAAATGCGGGAAAGAGAAAAAAAAATGGAGATCTTCATTATTCCTGCAGAGATCCATCCCCTGCCCCTCCCCCCACCCCGCTGTACACTCAAACTGCGTATTAACATTAATTTTCATCATTACTGAGAAAAAATCCAGTTATGATTTTGGTGCACGAACAGTTATCGAACATAACCTCGAACAGCCGAATTTTTCTCAAATCGTTCGTGTTCGCCGAACGGCTCGAACACCGACCAAAACAGCTCGAATTTGAGATTGGCGAACAGTTCGAGTCGAACAATGCTCATCTCTATTCGTAATTTCTCGTCCATGGTTAAGCCTCTCACAGACATGACTAAAAAGGGGACGGATTTTTCTAGGTGGTCTGACAAGGCTTGTCAAGCATTCTCCTCCTTGAAAAAATGTTTTGCCTCGGCACCCATACTCATTCAACCTGATGCGTCACAGCCATTCATTGTAGAGGTAGACGCTTCCGAGGTAGGGGTGGGAGCTGTATTGTCACAAGGTTCGTCCCCTGGTAAGTGGCATCCGTGCGCCTTTTTCTCTAAAAAATTGTCGTCCGCTGAGAGGAATTACGATGTCGGCAATAGGGAACTCTTGGCCATTAAGTTAGCTTTTGAGGAGTGGCGCCATTTTTTAGAGGGGGCAGTCCATCCGGTCACCGTCATCACCGATCACAAGAACCTGCTATATCTGGAGTCTGCGAAACGTCTGAATCCCAGACAAGCTAGGTGGTCATTGTTTTTTACCAGGTTTAATTTTGTCGTTACATATCGTCCTGGGTCAAAAAATGTAAAGGCGGATGCCTTATCTCGTAGTTTCCCTGGGGCCGGGAATACGGACGACCCGATTCCTATCCTTCAGGAGGGGGTGGTGTTTTCGGCAGTATGCTCTGAGCTTGAGGAGGAGGTATTGGAGGCTCAGGGGGACGCCCCTGTTGGACCTCCGGGGAGACTGTGTGTTCCAGATCAGTTGCGACAAAAGGTGATCGAGGCACACCATAACTCAGTTTTTGCAGGACACCCGGGGAGTAAAGCAATTGTGGATCTCCTCTCGCGTCGGTTTTGGTGGCCTAACTTACATAAGGAGGTGGTAACTTTTGTCGCGTCCTGTGGGGTTTGTGCGCGCTCTAAGACCTCACATACCCGTCCGTCTGGGGCCCTCTTACCTTTGAAGATCCCGGAGCGTCCTTGGACTCATCTGTCTATGGACTTTATTACGGACCTCCCTCCGTCTTCGGGTAAAACGGTCATACTCGTTGTAGTGGACAGGTTCAGCAAGATGGCACATTTTATCGCTCTTCCTGCTCTTCCTAATGCTAAAACTCTTGCGCAGGTGTTCATTGGGGAGATTGTGAGGCTTCACGGGGTACCCTCCGAGGTGGTGTCAGATCGGGGGTCTCAGTTTGTGTCCAAATTCTGGAAGGCGTTTTGTACACGGCGGGGGATGCATTTATCGTTCTCATCGGCTTTTCATCCTCAGACCAATGGTCAGACGGAACGTATGAACCAGAGCTTGGAGACATATCTCCGGTGTTTTGTGTCAGAGAACCAGGAGGACTGGGCTTCTTTCTTACCTCTGGCAGAGTTTGCTCTTAATAATAGGCGGAGCGAGTCCACTGGTAAGTCCCCGTTTTTTGGGGCATATGGTTTTCACCCCCAGTTTTGTACTTTCAGTAGGGGGGGCTCTTCGGGGGTTCCTGAGGAGGAACGATTTTCCTCATCACTCGCTTCAGTATGGAGAGGGGTGCTGAAGAATCTGAATACTATGGGGAACCGATACAAACGTATGGCTGATAGGAGGAGAGTGTCTGGTCCGGACCTAAGTGTGAACGATCGGGTATGGTTGTCTACCAGGAATATAAAACTTAAGGTTCCCTCCTGGAAACTGGGTCCCAGGTTCATCGGGTCATACAGGATCAGTTCTATAATTAATCCGGTGGCATTCCGTCTTGACCTCCCCCCTACGTTTAAAATTCACAACGTGTTCCACAGATCATTGCTTAAGAGGTATGTGGCGCCGGTGGTACCGTCACCTTTACCTCCCCCTCCAGTGGTGGTCAATGGTAACTTGGAGTTCCAGGTATCGAGGGTCATCGATTCACGGTTTAATCGCCGGTCCCTTCAGTACCTGGTTCATTGGAAGGGGTATGGTCCTGAGGAGAGGATGTGGGTTCCTGCGTCGGATATTAACGCAGACCGATTAGTTCGGGCCTTCCACACGACTCACCCGGATAAACCTGGCCCTGAGGGTCCGGAGGCCCCTCGTAGAAGGGGGGGTACTGTCACGGGTGTGTCGCCACGAAGATCGTCACGATTACACAGCCTGACTTCTCGCAGCTGAGTTTTTGGTGCTTTTCGTTTTTCGGCAGTGAGGGAGTTAACTCTCTCTCTCTCTGTGCTAGACGCCTCGCCCAGCTGCAATCAATGTTGCTGTAGTGGAACTCCTTCAAATGCCTGCCGGTCTGTTAGGGAAGTGTCAGTGAAAGCATTTCATGCAGACTAACAGAGCGGATCGTGGTATTTGGAGTTTCAGAGCTAAGTGTATTTGGAGTGTTTTTTCCCTTCCTCGCTTTATCATTTATCTCCTTTCCCGTTGGTGTTCCCTCTGTTGTAGTTGTGCAGTTTTTGTATGCAAGGTGGTTTTGGTTTTACCCTTGTACTGTCTCGTTCGTCTAAGTACTGAGTGTGGGCATATTATTACCTGTCCCCTTTTGTTGTGATCAGGGGTCCTTCTCAGGACTAGATTACTTAGGTGCAGGGATCCTCAGGAGGTAGGGGTTACGCTGGCGGCCTGAACCTCTGTACCTTCAACAGTACCTCCAGGTAGAGGGATTAGTCAGGGCCCCAGCTTAGGGTCAGCTTAGGCCCCCTACCTCCAGTACACAGAGACAGCGTGACAGACACACCTGGACACTGCAAGGCTCGGTGCCCTGGAACAGATATGGATGGCCCGCCTGTCCAACATTGAATTCACCATCAAATACCGGGCAGGACGCTCAAATGCCAACGCGGATGCCCTGTCTAGAATGCCGAACTTACCGGACGTAGGGGAAGATCCAGAAGATCTGGAAGAAGTTGAGCTCCCTGCGTTCCACCGTCATGGGATTACCCTGTATTCCCACCGTGTGAAGGACAGGCGCTCCGTGACGTTCAATCCCTTGCCCCACTGTAACTGGGCGGAGACGTAAGACAGTGATCCCGCAATCCATTTGGTGAAGGAAATGCTGACCGAGGCCGATGCCCGTCTTGACCCAGATGCTCCGGAGGAGACCAAGCAACTGTGGAAGGAGAAAGTAAGCTGTTCCTCTACAGGGAGAAGCTGTGCCGGAGAATGGTTAACTCTCGAACACATGAGATGAACAGGCAGGTAGTGGTCCCAAGACGAGTCGCGGCTATGGTTCTGGAGGCATACCACAACGGAGCAGGGCATTTCGGATGGAAGAAGCTGGAGTTCTTGTTGCGTGAACGGTTCTACTGGGTAGGCATGAGAGGAGCCATCGAGAGGTGGTGCAGAGACTGTGGCCCGTGCCACCTGAGAAGAAAAGACCGAGCCAGCCAGAAGACTCCCCTGCAGCCCATCATCACCAGACAGCCACTGGAACTGGTAGCCCTGGACCATGTGAAACTGGCTCCAAGCAGATCTGGGTATGTCTACACCCTCACAATCGTAGATCATTACTCCCGGTTCCTGGTGGTGGTCCCGGTCAAGGACTTAACGGCTCAAACAGCAGCTAGAGCCTTCCAGCAGCACTTCTGCCGTCCACACGGGTACCCGGACCAAGTGTTGACAGACCAAGGACCAGCCTTCGAAGCGGAGGTCTTCCAGGAGTTCTGCTACCTGTATGGCTGCAAGAAGATAAGAATAACGCCCTATCACCCTCAAACCAATGGACTCTGTGAGAAGATGAACCAGGTGGTGATAGATCTGCTAAAAACATTGCCCCTGGAAGAACGCAGTCTGTGGCCTGAGAAACTGCCCGATCTGCTGGACCTGTATAACCACATCCCTGTAGGTTCCACCAACTGTAGGCTTACCTAATGAGAGCAAGACCTGGTAAGCTGCCTTTTGACCTGGATATGGGAGTCCTGACGCCTGAGGACACCTCGCCAGAGGCAGACTGGGATACAGAACGGCAGCAGCAGTATCGGAAAGTACAGGAGAGCGTCGAGCGAAGTCTGTCTCAAGCTAGAGAAAGGCAAGAGAAGGCTTATAACCAGTATGCTCCCGCTGTTCCCCTGGTACCTGGAGAGCAGGTCTTGAAGAGGAAGAGGCGGCTCCACAAGTTGGACGACCAGTGGGAAAAGGACCCGTACACCGTACTGCCATCATGCCATGAGAACCCAAAAATCTGTGTAATCAGTAAGGATGGAGGAGAAACCACAGCCATTGTCTCCAGAGACCACCTGAAGAAGTGTCCCGAGCAGCTGCAAGGCCCTGAAGAAGATCAAGGAAACCCTCAACCCGCAGAGGAAGGGGGAGAAATGATCAGTACCGTATTCGGAGACTTCCCCCGGTTTTGGACACAAGTAAACGGCGCTGTCGTCGTACCCATCCTCACCTTTCTCCAGCCAGCCCTGCAAGTGCCTACAGAGGAACCGGTAGAGCTGGAAGAGCAGCCGGCCCAAGAGGCAGAAGAGTCCACACCAGCTGTACAGGAGGATCAACCCTCTGCTAGTAGTGAGCCTGCCGTGCCCCTAGTGAGCCAAAGAGTGCGCAGACAGCTGCCCAGCTTACCCATAACACCTCCTACACCCTGTAGTGCAGAACCAGTTAGTGAGCTCCGTAGGTCCACTAGAGTCACTAGAGGTCAGATGCCCGCTCTCTGGAGAATCTAAACTAATGCACTGTGAATTTATCTGCTAACTGTTTATGGTTTATGTTTGTTGCCTGTTATTAATTATGTTTCTCAGTTACCCTGCATATTTTTATGGACTAACAGGTTATGGACGCTAGATAACCGGAACAGTTTTGTAGATAGTTGCACCTTGGTGCCTCTTGCGAAGACGGCCGCGAAAGAGAAAACCTGTCTGGCGTGGCCTCCTTGCGGCCCAAAGTAGTTAGTCTACCCTTGCAGCCACGCCCAAGGACAATGCAATTGGTTTGCTTTGGACAGGACCCCTACTTCGCTTAAAGCTTCACCTTGGGTGATATGGACACCCGGTTGCGGACACGCCGTGACCTTTAAAGAACTAAAGCTTCTTGTAAATATGTTATTGTATTATTGTTATACCCTGTTATTATGTTTTAAAAATGTGTTTAGTCCCGGAGTACTAAACTTTACTAGGGGGGAATGTGACACCCCAGGGGTCTGGTTGCCACAGTAATAGAGATATTATGTCTGAGAGCAAGTGGGAGGTTTCTCTGGTCAGGAGCCCTAAGCATGCAACACTGCCCGCCCAGACCTGGGAGGGGAGGAATCTGCCCTTATAAACTAGGTCTGGGGCGGGATTAGGTGAGACAGAGACAGAGCCTGCAGAACAAGCAAAGCAGTCAGAGCCTAGAGTGAAGCTGCAGACACAGGAAAAGATACATCAGGAGCTCTGTAGGAGCAGAGGCAGAAGGCCAGGGGCTGTGAGCAGAGATATAGCTCGCCCTGGCTGAAGTTACTAAAACCGGACACAGGAGTCCGAGGCTGTGGGGACTGATATATACCCAGCAGCAGAAACCAGCTGGCAGGGGATTCCAGGTCCTCTGGCCATAGAAGCCCGGAGGCTCAGTCACAAAGAAGGGACCAGCGCCGACATCCAGGAGCGGAGGCTAACAGAAGGCCCCAAGTCACCAGCCATATGGGTGAGCACCACACGGTATACTCAGGGACGTGGGCTACTTGTAACCGCTGACAGCAAGGTAGCCAGGAAGAGTGCAGATAAACGGGGAGGCCTAAAACTCCACCTGGCCAGGGGAACTCCTGCTTGCTCGCAGACTGACCAGGCCCCTTATACTAGCCAGTACTCCCGGGAGGGTCTGCCTTGTACCATCAGTAAAGACCCTGTACTGCACCTCACGTCTCTGTGATTCCTTGCTGCACCAGCACCATTAGCACTTGGACCCTCACACCATCACTCCCATCATCTCTCACATTATCTGCCCTGAGGCAATACTTCTCCCGTGGGGAGTTATCCCATACTCGGCTTTGCAAACAACATCAGCCTCAGCAGTTGGCAGCGCAGCGGCGGTCCCCACTGACCGCAATCCACGGGTGGCGTAGTCGGACATTTGCTATACATTAAGACTGCCACTGGTTTGACCACCCTGAGCACGGACCGGGTCACCGCCACACGGAGACTACAACCCCCAACATTCTACAACAGGCCCGGTTTCGGATTCCCCTGCACAACACAGGCCCAGGGAGCGCGTCATGCGCGTCTTTTCAAAAGGAATAAAATGGGGAGGGAAAGGTTAGATTTTAAAAACAAAAATCCAAATGACAATAGCAGCAGCCAAAATGTCAATGGATCCAGGGATTCCCAGCCAGTCTCCCATGCTGGTACTGGCCCAGCCTCAAGCTGCATAGTGGCTGCAATCTGATGAGAGAAGGCACATTCAACTTAGAATGGCCGTTGACGTGCAAGTGTCACATGTGCGCGTCTTTTCAAAAGGAATAAAATGGGGTGAGAAAGGTTATACATTTAACAACAAAAATCCAAATGACAATTGCAACAGCAAAAATGCCAATGGAACAGGGATTCCCAGCCAGTCTCCCATGCTGGTAATTGCCCAGCCTCAAGCTGTGTAGCAGCTGCAATCTGACAAGGGCAGGCACATTCAGCTTAGAATGGCCATTGACGTGCAGATGTCACATGTGCGCATCTTTTCAAAAGGAATAAAATGGGGAGGGAAAGTTTAGATTTTAAAAACAAAAATCCATATGACAATAGCAGCAGCCAAAATGTCAATGGAATCAGGGATTCCAAGCCAGTCTCCCATGCCAGTACTTGCCCAGCCTAAAGCTGCATAGCATCTGCAATCTGATGAGGGAAGGCACACTCAACTTAGAATGGCCGTTGACGTGCAGATGTCACATGTGTGTGTCTTTTCAAAAGGAATAAAATGGGGAGGGAAAGGTTAGATTTTAAAAACAAAAATCCAAATGACAATAGCAGCAGCCAAAATGTGAATGGAACCAGGGATTCCCTGCCAGTCTCCAATGCTGGTGCTTGCCCAGCCTCAAGCTGCATAGCAGCTGCAATCTGACAAGGGGAGCCACATTCTGCTTAGAATGGCGGTTAACATGCAGATGTCACATGTGCATGTCTTTTCAAAAGGAATAAAATTGGGAGGGATGGGTTAGATTTTAAATAAAAAATCCAAATGACAATAGCTTCAGCCAAAATGGTAACGAATCAGGGATTCCCAGCCAATATCCCATGCCTGAACGTAAGCTGCGTAGCAGCTGCGATCTGACAAGGGAAGGCACATTCAGCTTAGAATGGCCATTGATGTGCAGATGTCACATGTGCCTGTCTTTTCAAAAGGAATAAAATGGGGAGGGAAAGGTTAGATTTTAAAAACCAAAATCCAAAAATCCAAATGACAATAGGACCAGCCAAAATGTCAACGGAACAGGGGATTCCCAGCTAGTTAACCATGCTGGTACTTGCCTGGCCTCAAACTGTGTAGCGACTGCAATCTGACGAAGGCAGGCACAATCAGCTTAGAATGGCCGTTGACGTGCAGATGTCACATGTGCTCGTCTTTTCAAAAGGAATAAAATGAGGAGGGAAAGGTTAGATTTTAAAAACAAAAATCCAAAAATTCAAAAATCCAAATGACAATAGTAGCAGCCAAAATGTCAACGGAACCGCGGATTCTCAGCCAGTTTCCCAGGCTGGTACTTGCCCATACTCAAGCTGCGTAGCGGCTGGCGATCTGATGAGAGAAGGCACATTTGGCTTAGAATGGCCATTGATATGCAGATGTCACATGTGTGTGTCTTTTCAAAAAGGAATAAAATGGGGAGGGAAAGGTTACATTTTAAAAACAAAAATCCAAAAATCCAAATGACAATAGCAGCAGCCAAAATGTCAACGGAACCTGGGATTCCCAGCCAGTCTCTCATGCAAGCACTTGCCCGGCCTCAAGCTGTGTAGCGGCTGCAATCTGATGAGAGAAGGCACACTCAGCTTAGAATGGCCGTTGACGTGCAGGTGTCACATGTGCGCGTCTTTTCAAAAGGAATAAAATGGGGAGGGAAAGGTTAGATTTTAAAAATAAAAAATCCAAAAATCGAAATGACAATAGCAGCTGCCAATATGTTAACGAAAATGGGGATTCTCAGCCAGTCTCCCATGCTGGTACTTGCCCAGCTTCAAGCTGCGATCTGAAGAGGGTAGGCACGTTCAGCTTAGAATGGTCATTGACATACAGAAGTCACAGATGTCACATGTGTGCGTCTTTTCAAAATCCAAATGACAATAGCAGCAGCCAAAATGACAAAGGTACCGGGGATTCCCAGCCAGTCTCCCATGCCGGTAATTGCCCTGTCTCAAGCTGCGTAGAGGCTGTGATCTGATGAAGGCAGGCACATTCAGCTTAGAATGGTCATTGACATACAGATGTCACAGATGTCACATGTGCGCGTCTTTTCAAAAGGAATAAAATGGTGAGGGAAAGTTTAGATTTTAAAATCAAAAATCCAAACGACAATAGCAGCAGCCAAAATGTCAATGGAACCAGTGATTCCCAGCTAGTCTGCTAGTTTGCCATGCAGGTACTTGCCTGGCCTCAAGCTGCATAGCAGCTGCGATCTGACGAAGGCAGGAACATTCAGCTTAGAATGGACGTTGACGTGCTGATATCACATGTGCGCGTCTTTTCAAAAGGAATAAAACGGGGACGGAAAGCTAAGATTTTAAAATCAAAAATCCAAATGACAATAGCAGCAGCCAAAATGTCTAACGGAACCAAGGATTCCCAACCAGACTCCCATGCTGGTACTTGATCAGCCTCAAGCTGCGTAGCTGCGTAGCTGCTGCGATTTGATGAGGGCATGCACATTCAGCTTTGAATGGCCGTTGATGTACTGATGTCACATGTGCGCGTCTTTTCAAAAGGAATAAAATGGGGACGGAAAGGTTAGTTTTTAAAAACAAAAATCTAACAATCCAAATGACAATAGCAGCAGCCAAAATGTCTAACGGAACCAAGAATTCCCAGCCAGTCTCCCATGCTGGTACTTGCCCAGCCTCAAGCTGCGTAGTGGCTGCGATCGGATGAGGACATCCACATTCAGCTTAGAATGCCCGCTGACGTGCAGATGTCACATGTGCGCGTCTTTTCAAAAGCAATAAAATGGGGAGGGAAAGGTTAGATTTTAAAAACAAAAATCCAAATGACAATAGCAGAAGCCATAATGTCAACGAAAATGGGGATTCCCAGCTTGTCTCCCATGCTGGTACTTGCCCAGCCTCAGGCTGTGTAGCAGCTGCAATCTGATGAGGGAATCCACATTCAGCTTAGAATGGCTGTTGACGTGTGGCTGTCACATTTGCGTGTCTTTTCAAAAGGAATAAAATGGGGAGGGAAAGGTTAGATTTTAAAAACAAAAATCCAAATGACAATAGCAGCAGCCAAAATGTCAATGGAAACAGGGATTCCCAGCCGGTCTCCCATGACAGTACTTGCCCAGCCTCAAGCTGCGTAGCAGCTGCGATGTGACAATGGCAGGCAAATTTAGCTTAGTATAGCTGTTGACGTGCAGATGTCACATGTGCACGTCTTTTCAAAAGGAATAAAATGGGGACGGAAAGATTATATTTTAAAAACACAAATCTAAAAATCCAAATGACAATAGCAGCAGCCAAAATGTCAATGGAACCAAGGATTCCCAGCCAGTCTCCCATGCCGGTACTGGCCCAGCCTCAAGCTGCTGTGATCTGATGAGGGAAGGCACATTCGGCGTAGAACGGCTGTTGATGTGTAGATGTCACATGTACAGATATCACATGTGCGCGTCTTTTCAAAAGGAATAATATGGGGAGGAAAAGGTTACATTTTAAAAACAAAAATCCAAATGACAATAGCAGCAGCCAAAATGTTAACAGAATCGGGGATTCCCAGCCAGACTCCCAGCCGGTACTTGCCCCACCTCAAGCTGCATAGCGGCTGCAATCTGATGAGAGAAGGAACATTCCATTTAGAATGGCCGCTAAGGTGCAGATGTCACATGTGCGCGTCTTTTCAAAAGGAATAAAATGGGGAGGGAACGTTAGATTTTAAAAACAAAAATCCAAAAATCCAAATGACAATAGCAGCAGCAAAAATGTCAACGGAACCGGGCATTCCAAACTAGTCTCCCATGCCGTTACTTACCCGGCCTCAAGCTGCGAAGCTGCTGCGATCTGACAAGGGAAGGCTCATTCAGCTTAGAATGGTCATTGACATACAGATGTCACATGTACGCGTCTTTTCAAAAGGAAAAAAATGGGGAGGGAAAGGTTTGATTTTAAAAACAAAAATCCAAATGACAATAGCAGCAGCCAAAATGTCTACGGAACCAGAGATTCCCAGCAAGTCTCCCATGCCGGTACTTGCCCGGCCTCAAGCTGCATTGCTGCTGCGATCTGATGAGGGCAGGCACATTCAGATTAGAACAGCCACTGACATACAGATGTCACATGTGTGTGTATTTTCAAAAGGAATAAAATGGGGAGGGAAAAGTTAGATTTTAAAAACAAAAATCCAAATGACAATAGCAGCAGTCGAAAAATCAACAGAACTAGGGATTCCCAGCCAGCCTCACGCTGCATATCGGCTGCATTCTGACGAGGGCAGGCACATTCAGCTTAGAATGGCCGTTGACGTGCTGTTATCACATGTGCGCGTCTTTTCAAAAGGAATAAGATGGGGAGGGAAAGGTTAGATTTTAAAAACAAAAATCCAAATGACAATAGCAGCAGCCAAAATGTCAATGGAACTGGGGATTCCCAGCCAGTCTCCCATTCCAGGACTTGCCCTGACTCAAACTGTGTAGCAGCTGTGATCTGACGTGGGCAGTCACATTCAGCTTAGTATGGTCATTAACATGCAGATGTCACATGTGCGCGTCTTTTCAAAAGGAATAAAATGGGGAGAGAAAGGTTAGATTTTAAAAACAAAAATCCAAAAATCCAAAAATCCAAATGACAATAGCAGCAGCCAAAATATTAACGGAACTGGGGATTCCCAACCAGTCTCCAATGCTTGTACTTGCTCAGTCTCAAACTGCGTAGCGGCTGCAATCTGACGAGGGCAGGCACATTCAGCTTAGAATGGCTGCTGTTGTGCAGCTGTCACATGTGCGTGTCTTTTCGAAAGGAATAAAATGAGGAGGGAAAGGTTAGATTTTATAAACAAAAATCCAAATTACAATAGCGGTTGCGAAAATGTCACCGGAACCAGCGACTCCCAGCATGGTACTTGCCCAGGCTCAAGCTGCATAGCAGCTGCAATATGATGAGGGCAAGCACATTCAGCTTAGAATGGCCATTGATGTGCAGATGTCACATGTGCATGTCTTTTCGAAAGGAATAAAATGGGGAGGGAAAGGTTAGATTTTAAAAACAAAAATCCAAATGACAATAGCAGCAGCCAAAATGTCAACGGATCTGGAGATTCCCACTTAGTTACCCAAGTCTGTACTAGCCCAGCCTCAAGCTGCATAACGGCTGCAATCTGACAAAGGCAGGTACATTCAGCTTAGAAAGACTGTTGATGAGCCAATTTCACATGTGCGTGTATTTTCAAAAGGAATTAAATGGGGAGGGAAAGGTTAGATTTTATAAACAAAAATACAAATGACAATAGCAGCAGCGAAAATGGCAACGGAACCGGGTATTCCCAGCCAGTTTCCCATACCGGTCCTTGCCCAGCCTCAAGCTGCGTAGCGACTGCGATCTGACGAGGGAAGGCACATTCAGCTTAGAATGGCCATCGATGTGCACATGTCACATGTGCGCGTCTTTTCAAAAGGAATAAATTGGGGAGGGAAAGGTTGGATTATAAAAACAAAAATCCAAAAGACAATAGCAGCAACCAAAATGCAATAGAACCGGAGATTCCCAGCCAGTCTCACATGCCAGTAATTGCCCAGTCTCAAGCTGCATAGCAGCTGCGATCTGACAAGGGCAGGCACATATAGTTTAAAATGGCTGTTGACTTGCAGATGTCACATGTGCGCATCTTTTCAAAAGGAATAAAATGGGGAGGGAAAAGTTAGATTTTAAAAACAAAAATCCAAATGACAATAGCAGCATCCAAAATGTCAACAGAATCGGGGATTCCCAGCCAGTCTTCCATGACGGTACTTGCCGCTCCTCAAGCTACGTAGCTGCTGCGATCTGACGAGGGAAGTCACATTCAGCTTGGAATGGCCGTTTATGTGCAGATGTTACATGTGCGCATTTTTTCAAAAGGAATAAAATGGGGAGGGAAAGGTTCCATTTTAAAGACAAAAATTCAAATATCCAAATGACAATAGCTGCTGCCAAAATGTAATCGGAAGCGGGGAATCGCAGCCATTCTCCCACGCCAGTACTTGCGTGGCCTCAAGCCGTGCCATGGCTGAGATCTGACGAGGGCAGCCACATACAGCTTAGAAAGGCCGTTGACTTGCTGATATCAGAAGTGCGTGTCTTTTCAAAAAGAATAAAATGCGGAAGGAAATTTTAGATTTTAAAAAAAAAAATCCAAAAGACAATAGCAGCAGCCAAAATGTCAACAGAAGAGGGGAATAGCGGCCTGTATTGCCAAGCCTCAAGCTGCAACCTGACGAGATCAGGCACATTCAGCTTAGAATGGCCGTTGACGTGCAGTTGTCACATGTGCGTGCCTTTTCAAAAGGAATAAAATGGGGAGGGAAAGGTTAGATTTTAAAAACCAAAATCCAAAAATCCAAATGACAATAGCAGCAGCCAAAATGTCAACGGAACAAGGGATTCCCCACCAATCTCCCATGCCAGTACTTGCCCGGACACAAGCTGCATAATGGCTGCAGTCTGATGTGGGCAGGCACATTCAGCTTAGAATGGCCATTGACGTACAGATGTTACATGTGCGTGTCTTTTCAAAAGGAATAAAATGGGGAGGGAAAGGTTAGAATTTAAAAACAAAAATCCAAAAATCCAAATGACAATAGCAGCAGCCAAAATGTCAATGGAACCAGGGATTCCCAACTAGTTTCCTATGCCGGTACTTGCCCAGCCTCAAGTTGCATAGCTGCTGCAATTTGACGAGGGCAGGCACATTCAGCTTAGAATGGCGTTCGAAATGCCGATGTCACATGCGCGCTTCTTTTCTAAAGGAATAAAATAGTGAGGGAAAAGTAAGATTTTAAAAACAAAAATCCAAAAATCCAAATGACAATAGCAGCAACCAAAATGTTAACGGAACCTGGGATTCCCAGCCTGTCTCCCATGCTGGTATTTTCCCAACCTCAAGCTGCGTAGCAGCTGCGATCTGTCGAGGGATGGCACATTCAGTTTAGAATTGACTTTGACGTGCAGATGTCACATGTGCGCGTCTTTTCAAAATGAATAAAATGGGGAGGGAAAGGTTAGATTTTAAAAACAAAAATTCAATTGACAATTGCAGCAGCCAAATTGTCAACGGAACCGGGGTTTCCCAGCCAGCCTCCCATGACAGTACTTGCCCAGCCTCAAGCTGCGTAGTGGCTGTGATATGACAAGGGTAGGCACATTCATCTTAGAATGGCCGTTGACGTGCTAATGGCACATGTGCATGTCTTTTCAAAAGGAATAAAATGTAGAGGGAAAGGTTAGATTTTAAAAACAAAAATCCAAATGACTATAGCACCAGCCAAAATGTCAACGGAACTGGGGACTCCCAACCAGTCTCCCATGCCGGTACTTGCCCAGCCTCAGGCTGCATAGTGGCTGCGATCTGACGAAGGAAGGCATATTCAGCTTAGAATGGCTGTTGACGTGTGGCTGTCACATGTGCGTGTCTTTTCAAAAGGAATAAAATGGGGAGGGAAAGGTTAGATTTTAAAAACAAAAATCCAAAAATCAAAATGACAATAGCAGCAGCCAAAATGTCAATGGAACTGGGGTTTCCCAGCCAGCCTCCTATACCAGTACTTGCCTGGCCTCAGGCTGCGTAGCAGCTGCGATCTGACGAGGGCTAGAACATTCAGCTTGGAATGGCCATTGATGTGCAGATGTCACATGTGTGCATCTTTTCAAAAGGAATAAAATATGGAGGGAAAGGTTAGATTTTAAAAACAGAATTCCAAAAATCCAAATGACAATAGCAGCAACCAAAATGTCAACAGAACCAGGGTTTCCCATCCAGTTTTCCATGTCACTAATTGCCTGGCCTCAAGCTGCATAGCAGCAGCGAGCTGACTAGGGAATGAACATTTAGCTTAGAATGGCGGTTAACAAGCTGATGCCACATGTGCGCGTCTTTTCAAAAGGAATAAATGGGGAGGGAAAAGTTAGATTTTAATCACAAAAATCCAAAAGACAATAGCATCAGCCAAAATGTCAACCGTACCAGGGATTCCCAACCAGTCTCCCATGCCGGTACTTGCCTGACCTCAAGCTGCACAGCTGCTGCGATCTAACAAGGGAGGGCACATTCAGCTTAGAATGGCCGGTGACAAGCAGATGTCACATGTGCGCGTCTTTTCAAAAGGAATAAAATGGGGAGGTAAAGGTTAGATTTTAAAAACCAAAATCCAAAAATCCAAATAACAATAGCAGCAGCCAAAATGTCATCGGAACCGGGGATTCCCAGCCAGTCTCCCATGCCAATACTTACGCAGCCTCAAGCTGCATAGCTGTTGCAATCTAACGAGGGCTGGCACATTCACCTTAGAATAGCTGTTCACGTGCAGATATCACATGTGCGCGTCTTTTCAAAAGGAATAAAATGGGGAGGGAAAGGTTAGATTTTAAAAACCAAAATCCAAAAATCCAAATAACAATAGCAGCAGCCAAAATGTCAATGGAACTGGGGTTTCCCAGGCAGTCTCTTATACCAGTACTTGCCTGGCCTCAGGCTGCGTAGCGGCTGTGATTTGACAAGGGCAGGCACATTCAGCTTAGAATGGCCGTTGTCATGCTGAAGTCACATGTGCGTGTCTTTTCAAAAGGACTAAAATGGGGAAGGAAATGTTAGATTTTAAAAACAAAAATCCAAATGAGAATAGAGGCAACCTAAATGTTAACGGAACTGATGAAACCCTTCCAGTCTCCCATGCCGGTACTTGCCCAGCCTCAAGCTGCATAGCGGCTGAGATCTGACGAAGGAAGATACATTCAACTTAGAATGGCATTGACATGCAGATGACACATGTGCGCGTCTTTTCAAAAGGAATAAAATGAGGAGGGAAAGGTTTGATTTTAAAAACAAAAATCCAAATGAGAATAACAGCAGCCTAAATGTTAACGGAACTAGTGGAACCCTTCCAATCTCCCATGCTGGTACTTGCCCAACCTCAAGCAGCATAGAAGCTGTGATCTAATGAGGGCAGGTACATTCAAATTAGAATGGCTGTTGATGCGCAGATGTCACATGTGCGCGTCTTTTCAAAAGGAATAAAATGGGGAGGGAAAGGTTAGATTTTAAAAACAAAAATCCAAATGACAATAGCAGCAGCCAAAGCGTCAACAGAACTGGGGATTCCCAGCTAGTCTCCCATGCCAGTACTTGCCTGGCCTCAAGCTGTTTAGCAGCTACGATCTGACAAGGGTAGGCACATACAGCTTAGAATGGCTGTTGACATGCAGATGTCACATGTGCGCATCTTTTCAAAAGGAATAAAACGGGGACGGAAAGGTTAGATTTTTAAAACAAAAATCCAAAAATCCAAATGACAATAGCAGCAGACAAAATGGATCGAGGGATTCCCAGCCAGTCTCCCATGCCAGTACTTGCCTGGCCTCAAGCTGCATAGCTGCTGTAATATGCCAAGGGAAGGCACATTCAGCTTAGATCGGCCGCTGACATGCAAATGTCACATGTGCGCGTCTTTTCAAAAGGAATAAAATGGGGAGGGAAAGGTTAGATTTTAAAAACAAAAATTCAAATGACAATAGGAGCAGCCAAAATGGCAAGGGAGCTGAGGATTCCTAGCCAGTCTCCCATGCCAGTACTTGCCTGGCCACAAGCTGCATCGCAGCTGCAATCTGTCAAGGGCAGGCAGATTCAGCATAGAATGGCCGTTGACGTGCAGATGTCACATGTGCGTGTCTTTTCAAAAGGAATAAAATGGGGAGGGAAAGGTTAGATTTTAAAAACAAAAATCCAAAAATCCAAAAATCCAAATGACAATAGCAGCAGCCAAAATGTCAATGGAACTGGGGATTCCCATCCAGTCTCCCATGCTGGTACTTGCCCAGCCTCAAGCTACATAGCGGCTGTGATCTGATGCGGGGAGGCACATTCAGCTTAGAATGGCCGTTGACTTGTGGATGTCACATATGCGCTTTTTTTCAAAAGGAATAAAATGGGGAGGGAAAGCTTAGATTTTAAAAACAAAAATCCAGAAATCCAAATGACAATAGCAGCAGCCAAAATGTCAATGGAACCAGGTATTCCCAGCCAGTCTCCCATGCAGGTACTTGCCCAGCCTCAAGCTGAGTAGTAGCTGCGATCTGACGATGGCAGGCACATTCTGCTTAGAATAGCTGTTTACGTGCGAATGTTACATGTGCGCGTCTTTTCAAAAGGAATAAAATGGGGAGGGAAAGGTTAGATTTTAATAACAAAAGTCCAAATGACAATAGCAGCAGCCAAAATGGCAACGGAACCGGGGATTCCCAGCCAGTCTCCCATGCTGGTACTTGCCCAGCCTCAAGCTATGTAGCAGTGGCAATCTGATGAGGGCAGGCACATTCAGCTTGGAATGGCAGTTGAAATGCAGATGTCACAAGTGCGTGTCTTTTCAAAAGGACTATAATGGGGAGGGAAATGTTCGATTTTAAAAACAAAAATCCAAATGACAATAGCAGCAGCCAATATGCTAACGGAAATGGTGATTCCCTTTCAGTCTCCAATGCTGGTACTTGCCCAGCCTCAAGCTGCATAGCGGCTGTGATCTGACAAGGGCAGGTACATTCAACTTAGAATTGCCATTGACATGCAGATGTCACATGTGCGCGTCTTTTCAAAAGGAATAAAATGGGGAGGGAAAGGTTTGATTTTAAAAACAAAAATCCAAATGACAATAGCAGCAGCCAAAATATCAATGGAACAGGGGATTCCCAGTCAGACTCTCATGCCGTTACTTGCTTTGCCACAAGCTGCATTGCAGCTGCGATCTGACGAGGGAAGGCACATTCAGCTTAGAATGGCCGTTAACAAGCAAATGTCACATGTGAGCGTCTTTTAAAAAGGAATAAAATGGGAAGGGAAAGGTAAGATTTTAAATACAAATGACAATAGCAGGAGCCGAAATGGCAACAGAACACGAGATTCCCAACCAGTCTTCCATGCTGGTACTTGCCCAGCCTAGAGGTGTGTAGCGGTTGCGATTTCACAAGGAAAGGCACATTCAGCTTATAATGTCCATTGACGTTCAGATGTCACATGTGCGCGTCTTTTCAAATGGAATAAAATGGGGAGGGAAAGGTTAGATTTAAAAAACAAAAATCCAAAAATCCAAATGACAATAGCAGCAGCCAAAATTTCAACGGAACCAGGGACTCCCAGTCAGTCTACCATGCCGGTACTTGCTCAGCCTCAAGCTGCATAGCTGCTGCGATCTGATGATAGCAAGTACATTCAGCTCAGAATGGCCATTGACGTGCAGAAGACACATGTGTGCGTCTTTTAAAAAGAAATAAAATGGGGAGGGAAAGTTTAGATTTTAAGAACAAAAATCCAAAAATCCAAATGACAACAGCAGCAGCCAAAATTTGAACAGAAACAGGGATTCCAAGCCAGTATCCCATGCTGGTACTTGCCCAGCCTCAAGCTGTGTAGCATCTGTAATCCTTCAAGGGTGGGCACATTCAGCTTAGAATGTGTTTTGACGTGCAGATGTCACATGTGCGCTTCTTTTCAAAAGGAATAAAATGGGGAGGGAAAGTTTAGATTTTAAAAACAAAAATCCAAAAATCCATTGACAATAGCAGCAACCAAAATGTCAACGGAACCATGGATTCCTAGCAAGTCTCCCATGTCAGTACTTGTGTGGCCTCAAGCCGCGTAGCAGCTGCGATCTGACGAGGGGAGGCACGTTCAGCTTAGAATGGCCATTGACGTGCAGATGTCACAAGTGCACATCTTTTAAAAAGGAATAAAATGGGGAGGGAAAGGTTTTATTTTAAAAACAAAAATACAAATGACAATAGCAGCAGCCAAAATGTCAATGGAAGCGGTGATTCCCAGCCAGTCTCCCATGCCTGTACTCACCCAGCCTCAAGCTGCATAGCAGCTGCAATCTGACAAGGGTAAGCACATTCAGCTTAGACTGGCTGTTGACATGCAGATGTTACTTGTGCTCGTCTTTTCAAAAGGAATAAAATGGGGAGGGAAAGTTTAGATTTTAAAAACAAAAATCCAAAAATCCATTGACAATAGCAGCAGCCAAAATGTCAATGGAACTGTGGATTCCCAGCCAGTCTCCCATGCCGGTTCTTGAATGGCCTCAAGCTGCGTAGCAGCTGCGATCTGACAAGGGCAGGCACATTCAGCTTAGAAAGGCCTTTGACGTGAGGATGTCAAATGTGCGCGTCTTTTTAAAAGGAATAAAATGGGGAGGGAAAGGTTAGATTTTAAAAACAAAAATCGAAAAATCCAAGCGACAATAGCAGCAGCCAAAATGTCAACAGAACAAGGAATTCCCAGCCAGTCTCCAATGTTGGTACTTGCCTGGCCTCAAGCTGCGTAGAGGCTGCGATCTGACGAGGGAAGGCACATTCAGCTTAGAACGGCCTTTCACGTTTAGATGTCACAAGTGTGCGTCTTTTCAAAAGGAATAAAAAGGGGAGGGAAAGGTTAGATTTTAAAAACAAAAATCCAAATGACAAAAGCAGCAGCCAAAATGTCAACAGAGACGGGGATTCCCAGCCAGGATCCCTTGCCAGTACTTACACGGCCTCAAGCTGTGTAGTAGCTGCGATCTGATGATGGCAGGCTCATTCAGCTTAGAATTTCGGTTGACTTGCAGATGTCACATGTGCGCGTCTTTTCAAAAGGAATAAAATGAGGAGGGAAAGGTTAGATTTTAAAAACAAAAATCCAAAAATCCAAATGACAAAAGCAGCAGCAAAAATGCCAACTGAGCTGGGGATTCCAAGCCTGTCTCCCACGCTGATACTTACCAAGCCTCAAGCTGCGTAGCATCTGCGATCTGACGAGGGTAGGTACATTCTGCTTAGAATGGCCGCTGAGGTGCAGATGTCATATGTGCGCATCTTTTCAAAAGGAATAAAATGGGGAGGGAAAAGTTAGATTTTAAAAACAAAAATCAAAAAATCCAAATGACAATAGCAGCAGCCAAAACGTCAACAGAACCAGGGATTCCCAGCCTGTCTCCCATGCCGGTGCTTGCCCAGCCTCAAGCTGTGTCGTGGCTGAGATATGACGAGGGGAGGCACTTTCAGGTTAGAATGGCCGTTGATGTACAGATGTCACATGTGCGCGGCTTTCCAAAAGGAATAAAATGGGGAGGGAATGGTTAGATTTTAAAAACAAAAATACATAAATTCAAATGACAATAGCAGCAGCCAAAATGTTAACAGAAGTGGGGATTCCCATTCAGTCTCCCATGCTGGCACTTGCCCAGCCTCAAGCTGCGATCTGACAAAGGCAGGCACATTCAGCTTAGAATGGCCGTTGACGTACAGTTGTCACATGTGCACGTCTTTTCAAAAGGAATAAAATGGGGAGGGAAAGGTTAGATTTAAAAAAAAAAAATTCAAATGACAATAGCAGCAGACTAAATGTCAACAGAACCTGGGATTCCCAGCCAGTCTCCCATGCCGGTATTTTGCCAGCTTCAAGATGTGTAGCAGCGTCGATCTGACAAGGTCAGGCACATTCAGCTTAGAATGGCCGTCGACATGCAGATGGCACATGTGCGCGTCTTTTCAAAAGGAATAAAATGGGGAGGGAAAGGTTAGATTTTAAAAACAAAAAATCAAAAATCCAAAAATCCAACTGACAATATCAGCAGCCAAAATGTCAAGGGAACCGGGGATTCCCAGCCAGTCTCCCATGCCAGTACTTGCCCAGCCTCAAGCTGCGTAGCGGCTGCAATCTGATGAGGGAAGGCACATTCAGCTTAGAATGGCCATTGTCTTGCAGATGTCACATGTATGTGTCTTTTCAAAAGGAATAAAATGGGGATGGAAAGGTTAGATTTTAAAAACAAAAATCCAAAAATCCAAATAATAATACCAGCAGCCAAAATGTCAACGGAAACTGGGCTTCCCAGCCAGTCTCCCATGCCAGTACTTGCCCAGCCTCAAGCTGCGTAGCGGCTGCAATCTGATGAGGGAAGGCACATTCAGCTTAGAATGGCCACTGTCTTGCAGATGTCACATGTATGTGTCTTTTCAAAAGGAATAAAATGGGGATGGAAAGGTTAGATTTTAAAAACAAAAATCCAAAAATCCAAATGATAATACCAGCAGCCAAAATGTCAACGGAAACTGGGCTTCCCAGCCAGTCTCCAATGTCGGTAATTGCCCGTCCTCAAGCTGCGTAGCAGCTGCGATGTGACGAGAGCAGGCACATTCAGCTTAGAAAGGCAGCTGATGTTCAGATATCACATGTGCGTGTCTTTTCAAAAGGAATAAAATGGGGAGGGAAAGGTTAGATTTTAAAAACAAAAATCCAAAAATCCAAATGACAATAGCAGCAGCCAAAATGTCAATGGAACCAGGGATTCCCAGCCAGTCTCCCATGCTATTACTTGCCCTGTCTCAAGCTGCATAGCAGCTGCAGTCTGACAAGGGAAGGCTCATTCAGCTTAGAACGGCAGCTGACGTGCAAATATCACATGTGCGCGTCTTTTCAAAAGGAATAAAATGGGGAGGGAAAGGGTGAATTTTTAAAAACAATGACAATAGGAGCCGCCAAAATGTCAACGGAAACGGGGATTCCCAGCCAGTCTCCTATGCCGGTACATGCCCGGCCTCATGCTGCGTAGAGGCTGCGATCTGACGAATGTAGGCACATCCAGCTTAAAATGGCTGTTGACATGCAGATGTCACATGTGCGCGCCTTTTCAAAAGGAATAAAATGGGGAGGGAAAGGATGGATTTTAAAAACAAAAATCCAAATGACAATAGCACCAGCCAAAATGTCAATGGAGCCAGGGATTCCCAGCCAGTCTCCCATGCCAGTATTTGCCTGGCCTCATGCTGCATAGCAGGTGCATTCTGACAAGAGCAGGCACATTCAGCTTAGAATGGCCATCGACATGCAGATGGCACATGTGCGCGTCTTTTCAAAAGGAATAAAATGGGGAGGGAAAGGTTAGATTTTAAAAACAAAAATCCAAAAATCCAAATATCCAAATGACAATAGCAGCAGCCAAAATGTCAACAGAACCAGGGATTCCCAGCCAGTCTCCCATGTCTGTACTAGTGTTGAGCCACCCCCGTAGTGTTCGAGTTTGGTTCGGTTCGTCGAACACCTTCAAACACCATTAAAACCAATGGCAGGCAAACAAAAACACATAGAAAACACCTTCAAAGGTGTCCAAAAGCTGACAAACTGCTCAGAAGACACAACTAACACATGGAAAAGTGACAAGTACATATAGTCATGCAAAAAGAAAAGAGGTGGAGGAGTAAAAGGAGGGGGAGACACAGATATAGGCATGTCATGCCCTTCTAAAATCCAAAAAGTGAGAAGCCAACACGTTCAGTCCGCTCCTGCCCGTGCCACCTCCGTGTCGCCGGGTTTGTGCCAGAGCCACGGTGAACCTTGACGGCCAGCCCCCCTCTCCCAATACTGGTGCTTGTCCGCTGGTGGGTCGAGCGAGCCCCCCTGTGGTGGAGGCAGCTCTAAGCTTTTTAATTTATATTGTCTCTCTAATTTGAATGAATACACTTTACATCCATTTACAAGGATCTATTGGAGGGCAAGTCTCATGCCAGCAGCCGCGTAATTCCAGCTCCAGTAGCGTCCACTAAAGCTGCTGCAGTTAAAAAGCTTTTATAAGGATCGAGCTCGGCTGTCCACCGCAAGGCATCCTACTGCCAGTCCCAGCCCCTATGCCTTGGGGTGCCTCCTGATGCTCTTCACTGAGTATCCCGTGGTCCCGAAGCATTTCCTTTGAAAAAATTAAGTGTCCAAACTACAGGTGGTGTAGCTTGCTTAACAGCCGGGATAATCCGCTGACTAGCAGACACTGCTACTAGGCACAAAGTATTTCCTGGGCTAGATGCAGTTAAAAATTTGTAATTAGATACTCTCGTTGGATGCTGAGAAAGCATTCCATAGAGTCTCCTGGCACGCCATATATGATTCTCTTAAAAAGCTTGGGGTAGGGGTCTAGGGGACCCTTTTATAGCCAAAATCACGTCCCTGTATCACAATACGTCACCTAGGCTGAAGATAAATGGAACTGTAGCACCCTGAGGGCTTGGTTGCTACAGAGGTATTGCACCTCACCCAGAGGTGTGATATCTCACTCTCAGGTAAGGATGGAGTGTGGATCAGGACCCGACACCTGCATGCATTACAACACATTGCCGTGGGGCAGGGCGACCAATATGCCTCTGAGATGGGCACGACAGTCCCTGTCCCTGGCTGGAGTGGGGGGAGGGAACACTGAGGAAGGGGAACCCTGTAGTGCAGGAGCAGGGAGGAAGCAGTTCCTGGGTGCATTGAGAAGGGAGTATAAAAGGTGGGCACCATCTTAGTTCAGTGCGGAGAAGTCTGAGCAGAAGTGGCAGGGAGCAGGGGCTCTGCATGAGCTCTGCTCCGGAGGCGGGCCTAGTAACAGAGGCCCAGGCCTGGAAGAGGGAGAAGGAAGGAAGAGGAGCGGAGAAGGCTCCAGGAACGAGGAATGAAGGGATCCCGGGGGTGAGGACGGGCGAGTCGCCACCGCACGCCCGAATCCACCTGCGTGGAGGGGTCAGGCCAAAGGGGGAGACCCCTCCCCGAAACTAGTGGAGGCAGGAAACGACCCTCAGCTAGAAACCGGAGGCTGTGACATTTTATGTGGCGCAGCCCCTCGATACACCCGCTAGGAAGGCACCACATAGGGTCAGGGAAACTGGCGCCAAGTTAACCAAGAGGAGGCCCGAGGCAGCCGGACAGAAGGGTTGGTAAGAAAGGCTAGACAAAGGACACACAAAGGGGGTCCTGTGAAGCGCTCCAAAGTTATCTGGGAGTTGTCTGAGCCACTCACCTGGTGAGCACAGTACGACGTGGGCAGCCGTTACCTGCAGACGTGGTCTGGATAATAAGAACTGTGAGTAAAGGCCCTGGACTGCATCACTGACTCAGTGTCGTTACTGCTGCTGCCCTGCACAATCACCCCCATCCTCCGCATACACTGCCCTGAGGCTATACTCCTCCCGTGCGGAGTTATGCTACGCTCTGCTGCACCCACAACACCAGCCTCAGCGGTCTGCCCTGCAGCGGCGGTTCACTCTGACCGCAATCCACGGGTGGCGTTGTCGGACATTTAAACATCAAAACCACATAAATAGTTCCGCCACTGGTTTGACCACCCTGAGCCACGGAACCGGGTCGCCGCCACGAAGACTACAACCACCAGCATCCACCAAAAAGGGTCCGGCTCCGGGTGTCGCAAGGCCCAGGGGGTGCATCAGAACATTTTCATCACCTTTCACAATCACCAATGGGACAAGGCAGGGATGTCCTCTGTCCCCTCTCTTATACATCCTAGTGACGGAGCACCTGCTCTCATCAATTCGCCATAACCCCAATATTAGGTGGATTGAGGTGGGAGGCACCGAGTACAAGTGCTCTCTATTTGCTGATGATGTACTTGTATATATCACTCAATCACATATATCCATCCATGCTGTTATGGCTGAAATAGATCACTTTGTTACATGGTCAAATTTTAAAATCAATGCAGCAAAGTCTGAGGCCCTCGATGTCTCCCTCCCCAAATCCATACAGGATTCCATCCAGTCCAACTTTCCCTTTGTCTGGCCCTCACAGGGTATCAAATACTTAGGAATTCCTATTCATAGAGACCTCTCCCATCTATGTTATCTTAATTTTGGGCCCTTTATTGAACAACTCCATACAGACCACGGATGGCAAGTTAGAACTGTAAGATTCACTACGTGAACTACTGGTGTTTTGTGGAAAAGCACATGTACACTGTGTTCCAAATTATTATGCAAAAAGTGTTAAGGAGTGATAAGGGAAGAATTTGTTTGTTTGTCAGTTAAACTCATTGATGGTGATGTGTGTCAGGGCTCTTTATATCACTGTAAGCAATTGCAGACACCTGTGCTAATTAGTTTGGCAGGTGTGTTCAATGAAATGCAAGACTACTTAAGAAGGCTGTCTCACATTATTAAGCAGCCTACATTTTCTGCCAAAATGGGAAAGAAAAAGGATGTGTCGGCTGCTGAGAATCAACAAATTGTGGAGTGTTTAGCTCAAGGCATGACTACAAACAACATTGTGCGATAATCAGGATGAAGTGTCTTGGCAATCAAGAAGTATGTAGCTGATTCACAGTACACACGTGTGCATGCTGATAAGGGCAAATTGAGGACTCTTTCCTACAGGCAATTACGTCAGGTTAAAAGAGCAGTGGCAAAAAAGCCTTGACATAGCAGCAGACAAGTTTTTGAAGCTGCTGGTGTCTCCAACGTCCCCCGAACAACAAGATGCAGGGTCTTTCAGAGGTTTGCAGCTGTGCATACGCCATCCTATCGACCTCCTCTATCCACTTCACACAAGCAGAAACGGCTCCAGTGGGCCAAACATTACATGAAGACTGATTTCAAAACTGTTTTGTTCACGGATGAGTGCCGTGCAGCGCTCAATGGTCCAGATGGATGGAGTGGAGGATGGCTGGTTGATGGACACCCCACGCAAACATGGCTACAGCGCCAACAAGGAGGAGGTGGAGTAATGTTTTGGGCTAGAATCATGGGGAGAGAGATTGTCAGCCCCTTTAGGATCCCTGAAGGGGTAAAGATGAACTCCATAATGTATGTGGATTTTCTCAAACAGCACTTCCTGCCATGGTTCAAGAAGAAGAACCGTGTATTCCACAGCAAGATCATTTTTATGCATGATAATGCACCATCTCATTCTGCACATAACACATCTTCATCTCTGGCTGATATGGGCATAAAAGGGGACAAACTTATGGTGTGACCCCCATGCCCCCCTGACCTCTACCCCATTCATAACCTCTGGAGCATCATCAAAAGGAGTGTCTATGATGGCGGGAGGCAGTTCACATCTAAGCAACAGCTCTGGGAGGGTATTCTGTCCTCATGCAAAACAATTGAAGCAGAAACCATCCAAAACCTGACAAATTCAATGGAAGAGAGAGTTCAGAAGCTCCTTTCAAACAAGTGGTCCTATGTGAAAATGTAACATCACCTAGAATAAAGTTTTGAGTTGAAAACTGTTTGATTTCAGTTTATAATAACCTGCTAATGCTTATAATTTCAAAAATGACCATTTTTTTGGTCTTTATTAAAATGAAAAGGTTGATCGAAAAGTTTGGGGGATCTAAGAGTGTGGCAACCCAGTAGTCGTGATTACTTTGAATTCTGACAATATGAGGGTCATGTTGCAGGTAGTGCAGCAAGAAGGCACTTATGTGTCTTGCGCATCTCGGAGCCCCAAAATTATTTTCCGGGCTAGATGCAGCTAAAAATTATTATTAATTTTAAATCTGGTGGAGCTTAGTATAGATGGCCTAATAGGATCAGTGCTGCACACTGCTACAAAGCCCAAATTATTTTCCAGCCAAGATACAGATAAACATGATTAGTAATTTTAAATCTGGTGGAGCTTATTATAGATGGCCTAATAGAATCAGTGCTGCACACTGCTACAAAGCCCAAATTATTTTCCAGCCAAGATACAGATAAACATGATTAGTAATTTGAAAGCTTAAAACGGTTGGTGAGGTGATTTTAACCAATCATCAAGCTTTTACTCTCCCCAGGATGACACAGGGGTAGAAAAGTCGTTTCGGATCCATGATTTGTTCATCTTTATGAACGTGAGTCTGTCTACATTATCAGTGGAGAGCCGCGTGCGCTTATCTGTCAGCACACCACCAGCAGCGCTGAACACACGTTCAGACAGAACGCTGGCTGCGGGGCATGACAAGATCTCCGAGGCGTAAGTGGCTAGCTCCGGCCATTTATCCAGATTGGAAGCCCAAAAAGAGCAAGGGTCCAGTGACACAGTCATGGCTTCAATGTTTACTTGTAGATACTCCTGTACCATCGTCTCTAGGCGTTGACTATGTGTCAGACTTCTTGTCTCCTGTGGCCTTGCAAAGGATGGGCTAAAAAAGTGGTGAAATGATTCCGCAAAATTGATGTTACCAGCAGATACTGTGGTTCTGTTACGGTTTGAGTGCTGAACACTTGACGGTCCCACGGTTGGCAAGTTGGAACTGTGAGATTCACTACGTGCACCACTGGTGTTTTGTGAAAAAGCACATGTAAGATTCTGCAACAGTCTCTGCTGATACTCCTGCATGCGTGCATCCCTTTCTATGGCAGGAATAATTTCTGCAAATTTACTTTTGTACCGGGGATCTAACAGTGTGGTAACCCAGTAGTCAGGATTATTTCTAATTCTCACAATTCGAGGGTCATGTTGCAGGTAGTGCAGCAAGAAGGCACTCATGTGTGTTGCGCATCCAGGAGCACCAAGTCCCTGTTGTGTTGGTGGCGAGGTAACAATCATGCTTCCTTCCTCTGTCCTCTCCCCCCAACCTCGCACAACAGAAATGTGATCAAGGTCTCCCTCATCTGATGAGTCTTCCATCAGTTCGTCCTCCACTTCTTCCTGGGCTCCTGCACCTTCCTCACTAGTTTGGCTGCTACCATGCGCCCTGGTAAAACCATCTCCCCCACCCTCACATGCCTGCCGCCTTGGTGCTGCCGACCGTCTGGACCTTGCAGATGTTAGCCCTTCCGCATACAACTCCTCCTCCTCTACTTCCTCCACCTCCTCTTGTGCCACCACCTGACTCCGAATTCTGTTTAACATGTGCTCCAGCATGTAAATCACCGGAATAGTCATGCTGATATTGGCATCGTTAGCACTAAACATCTTCGTCGCCATTTCAAAACTGTGCAGAAGGGTGCATAGGTCCCTGATCTGAGACCACTCCTCCAGCGTGATTTGCCCCACCTCTGGATCTCGTTGGCCCAGGCTATACATCAGAACGTATTGCACCAGGGCTTGTCGGTGCTGCCACAGTCGCTGCAACATGTGCAGAGTTGAATTCCACAGGGTAGGCACATCATATTTTAGCCGGTGAAGTGGCAAGCCCAACGACTTCTGTAGAGATGTAAGTCGCTGAGCTGCGGGATGCGAACGGCGGAAGTGAGCACACAGCGACCGTGCCCTCTGCAGAAGGCCATCTAGTCTGGGATAGTGGGCTAAAAATTGCTGGACAACCAGGTTCAACACGTGAGCCATACAAGGCACGTGTGTGACATTGCCCCGGCGAAGGGCCGCACCCAGGTTTGCAGCATTGTCGCACACGGCCTTCCCTGGTTTCAGGTCCAGTGGAGACAACAATTCATGAAATTGGTTCTCCAGAGCTGACCACAACTCCTCAGCTGTGTGACTCACATTTCCCAGACATTTCAAAGTAAAAACCGCCTGATGACGTTGAGCCCTACTGCCAGCATAGTAAGGAGGTGTGCAGGATCCCTTCTGCGCAGTTAGAAAGCTTGTGGCATGACCAGACAGGCTTTGGGTGCAGGTGGAAGACCGAGAGGAGGTTGAGGAGGCAGAAGCAGTGGAGGAACTTTGACATAAAGAGTATTGACGCACAACTCGTGGGGACGGCAAGACTTGGACAGCAGCCCCTTGTCCTGCTGTCACCATAGTTACCCAGTGCCCAGTCAGCGACAAGTAACGCCCCTGTCCATGCCTACTCGTCCAAGTGTCTGTGGTGAAATGCACCCTGTCACACACAGAGTTTCTCAAAGAAGCGGTGATGTTGTGTGCGACATGCTGGTAGAGCGCAGGCACACCTTTCTTTGAGAAGTAGTGCCGACTAGGCATCTGGTACTGGGGCACTGCGACGGACATAAGGTCTCGAAAATCCTCTGTGTCCACCAGGCGGAAAGGCAGCATTTCTGTAGCCAAGAGCTTGCAGATGGTGAAATTCAACCTCTTAGCTTTCTCATGGCTAGGAGGAAATGGTCTTTTACTTGTCCACATCTGAGGGACCGAGGGCTGGCTATTGTGCTTAGACGGGGTTGATAAGGGTGTCCCCGGCAAACTGCCGGTCTGTGAGGAAGATGCAGGCGGACATGTTAGGTTGCCTTGATCCAAAGGTGGTGCTATCGATGTCGGACAGCGCTCAACACCAGCTGGTTTTACCACCTCCAAAGAAAATGATGACCTGCCAATCACGCTGGCTGTTGCGGGTAAAGAGGTGGCAGGTCTGCGCCTCAAAACAGGTGTGACTGCTGTCCCCCCAGTCACAGAGGATGAAGAGGCCGCGGATGCACAAGATATGGCAGACGGGGGTTGGCCCGGCCGGCTAGGCCGCATTGTAGCACACTGAGCTTCCCACTGCAACTTATGCTTCATGTCCATGTGCCGGTTCATGCAGGAAGTACTCAAACTATGTATTTTTTGGCCTCTACTTAGCTTTTGCTGACAAATGTTACAGATAACACGAGTTGGGTCATCTTTATCGATCTGAAAAAATGCCCAGGCTATGCAAGGCTTAGCACCCATGCGACCTGAAGAGCCACCACGATTTGTGGTGAGAGGCAGAGTTGTGTTTGAGGATGCAGTTGTTGACGTGCTTCCAGTAAAATGTCTCTGTCCAGGAAGGCACAACCTGACCTCGTCGTCACTAGCATCTTCCTCCACCTCCTCTGCTGACCTCATCTCTTGGCTGACTGTGGGTTGACAGTAAGTGGGATCTCCAACCTCATCATCATCACCCTGTGCGTTATCAAACCCGTCGTCCTCAGAGCCAACCTGTTCCTGCCCTGACAAAAAACAAAAGTTGTCGCTCCAATCAGGTATTTGAGTCTCATCATCGTCTTCCTCATTGTCTCCACCAACAGGAGTTACAGTTTGGGAATGAGGGTCTACATTATGGTCAGAACCTTCTGCGTCTGGTCCTGGATCTGACTCATAAAGATTCTGGGCATCAGTGCAGATCATTTCCTCGTCTGGATTCACAGAAGCGCTGGAGTCGACCTCTGATTCCCAGGCTATAGTATGAGTAAACAGCTCTGCAGACTCAACCATCAGTTCTACCTCATACTCAGACGGGCAGCTGGAGATTTGGGAGCTGTGAGGAAGCAAGTGCGATTGGGGTGACACCTTTGAGGACTGGAGTATTTGTGATGTTGAAGTTGATGTGGAGGAGAGCACACTTAAAGGAGCACTTGATATCCGTTGAAGCACGTGCTGTTTTTGTGCCTCATCTGGAATTTGTAGCGATTGGCGTGGCCGTAAGAAAGGGAACTTATCACATTGTCCGCTAAAAGAAGTAGACATTTTAGTTTGGCTGGAAGATGGTCTTTCTTCTGCAGATGTTACTGTTGCTTTAACACCTACCCCAAGGACACAACCTTTTTTCCCCTTCCCAACACGCCTATTCCCCTTTCCACCAGCAGCAGGCCTTTTTCCACTCATTTTGGTGGTTAACTAATTCACAACTCTGGAGTTGTTTGCACAAAAAAACAATGGATGGGAACCGAGCAGAGCTGAGTGGCCAAACTGTGGTATTAGGCCAAAACTAATGGCTGGGTTAGATGCAGAAAAAAATTATATTCAATTTGCAACCTGATGGAGGTCAGTATAGATGGACTAATAGAACAAGTCCCACACACAGCTAGAAGCCCAAATATTTTTTCAGAGGTAGATGCAGATAAAAATTATTTTTAATTTGCAGCCTGATGGAGGTCAGTATAGATGGACTAATAGAGAAAGTCCCACAAACTGCTAGAAGGCCAAATATTTTTTCAGAGCTAGATGCAGACAAAAAATTATTTTGAATTTGCAACCTGATGGAGGTCAGTATAGATGGACTAATAGAAAAAGTCCCACACACTGCTAGAAGGCCAAATATTTTTTCAGAGCTAGATGCAGAAAAAAATTATTTTTAATTTGCAACCCGATGGAGGTCAGTATAGATGGACTAATAGAGAAAGTCCCACACACTGCTAGAAGGCCAAATATTTTTTCACAGCTAGATGCAGAAAAAAATTATATTCAGTTTGCAACCTGATGGAGGTCAGTATAGATGGACTAATAGAACAAGTCCCACACACAGCTAGAAGCCCAAATATTTTTTCAGAGGTAGATGCAGAAAAAAATTATATTCAGTTTGCAACCTGATGGAGGTCTGTATAGATGGATTAAAAGAACAAGTCCCACACACAGCTAGAAGCCCAATATTTTTTCAGAGGTAGATGCAGAAATAAAATATATTCAGTTTGCAACCTGATGTAGGTCAGTATACTGTAGATGGACTAATAGAGAAAGTCCCACACACTGCTAGAAGGCCAAATATTTTTTCAGAGCTAGATGCAGACAAAAAATTATTTTGAATTTGCAACCTGATAGAGGTCAGTATAGATGGATCAATAGAGAAAGCCCCACACACTGCTAGAAGGCCAAATATTTTTTCAGAGCTAGATGCAGACAAAAAATTATTTTTAATTTGCAACCTGATGGAGGTCAGTATAGATGGACTAATAGAGAAAGTCCCACACACTGGTAGAAGGCCAAATATTTTTTCAGAGCTAGATGCAGATAAAAATTCTTTTTAATTTGCAACCTGATGGAGGTCAGTATAGATGGACTAATAGAGAAAGTCCCACACACTGCTAGAAGGCCAAATATTTTTTCAGAGCTAGATGCAGAAAAAAATTATATTCAGTTTGCAACCTGATGGAGGTCAGTATAGATGGACTAATAGAACAAGTCCCACACACAGCTAGAAGCCATAATTTTTTTTCAGAGGTAGATGCAGAAAAAAATTATATTCACTTTGCAACCTGATGGAGGTCTGTATAGATGGATTAATAGAACAAGTCCCACACACAGCTAGAAGCCCAATATTTTTTCAGAGGTAGATGCAGAAAAAAAATATATTCTGTTTGCAACCTGATGGAAGTCAGTATAGATGGACTAATAGAGAAAGTCCCACACACTGCTAGAAGGCCACATATTTTTTCAGAGCTAGATGCAGACAAAAAATTATTTTTAATTTGCAACCTGATGGAGGTCAGTATAGATGGACTAATAGAGAAAGTCCCACACACTGCTAGAAGGCCAAATTTTTTTTCAGAGGTAGATGCAGAAAAATATTATATTCAGTTTGCAACCTGACGGAGGTCTGTATAGATGGATTAATAGAACAAGTCCCACACACAGCTAGAAGCCCAATATTTTTTCAGAGGTAGATGCAGAAAAAAAATTATATTCAGTTTGCAACCTGATGGAGGTCAGTATAGATGGACTAATAGAGAAAGCCCCACACACTGCTAGAAGGCCAAATATTTTTTCAGAGCTAGATGCAGACAAAAAATTATTTTGAATTTGCAACCTGATGGAGGTCAGTATAGATGGACTAATAGAGAAAGTCCCACACACTGCTAGAAGGCCAAATATTTTTTCAGAGCTAGATGCAGACAAAAAATTATTTTGAATTTGCAACCTGATGGAGGTCAGTATAGATGGACTAATAGAGAAAGTCCCACACACTGCTAGAAGGCCAAATATTTTTTCAGACCTAGATGCAGATAAAAATTATTTTTAATTTGCAACCTGATGGAGGTCAGTATAGATGGACTAATAGAGAAAGTCCCACACACTGCTAGAAGGCCAAATATTTTTTCAGAGCTAGATGCAGACAAAAAATTATTTTGAATTTGCAACCTGATGGAGGTCAGTATAGATGGACTAATAGAGAAAGTCCCACACACTGCTAGAAGGCCAAATAATTTTTCAGAGCTAGATGCAGAAAAAAATTATATTCAGTTTGCAACCTGATGGAGGTCAGTATAGATGGACTAATAGAACAAGTCCCACACACAGCTAGAAGCCATAATTTTTTTTCAGAGGTAGATGCAGAAAAAAATTATATTCACTTTGCAACCTGATGGAGGTCTGTATAGATGGATTAATAGAACAAGTCCCACACACAGCTAGAAGCCCAATATTTTTTCAGAGGTAGATGCAGAAAAAAAATATATTCAGTTTGCAACCTGATGGAAGTCAGTATAGATGGACTAATAGAGAAAGTCCCACACACTGCTAGAAGGCCACATATTTTTTCAGAGCTAGATGCAGACAAAAAATTATTTTTAATTTGCAACCTGATGGAGGTCAGTATAGATGGACTAATAGAGAAAGTCCCACACACTGCTAGAAGGCCAAATTTTTTTTCAGAGGTAGATGCAGAAAAAAATTATATTCAGTTTGCAACCTGATGGAGGTCTGTATAGATGGATTAATAGAACAAGTCCCACACACAGCTAGAAGCCCAATATTTTTTCAGAGGTAGATGCAGAAAAAAAATTATATTCAGTTTGCAACCTGATGGAGGTCAGTATAGATGGACTAATAGAGAAAGCCCCACACACTGCTAGAAGGCCAAATATTTTTTCAGAGCTAGATGCAGACAAAAAATTATTTTGAATTTGCAACCTGATGGAGCTCAGTATAGATGGACTAATAGAGAAAGTCCCACACACTGCTAGAAGGCCAAATATTTTTTCAGAGCTAGATGCAGACAAAAAATTATTTTGATTTTGCAACCTGATGGAGGTCAGTATAGATGGACTAATAGAACAAGTCCCACACACAGCTAGAAGCTATAATTTTTTTTCAGAGGTAGATGCAGAAAAAAATTATATTCACTTTGCAACCTGATGGAGGTCTGTATAGATGGATTAATAGAACAAGTCCCACACACAGCTAGAAGCCCAATATTTTTTCAGAGGTAGATGCAGAAAAAAAATATATTCTGTTTGCAACCTGATGGAAGTCAGTATAGATGGACTAATAGAGAAAGTCCCACACACTGCTAGAAGGCCACATATTTTTTCAGAGCTAGATGCAGACAAAAAATTATTTTTAATTTGCAACCTGATGGAGGTCAGTATAGATGGACTAATAGAGAAAGTCCCACACACTGCTAGAAGGCCAAATTTTTTTTCAGAGGTAGATGCAGAAAAAAATTATATTCAGTTTGCAACCTGATGGAGGTCTGTATAGATGGATTAATAGAACAAGTCCCACACACAGCTAGAAGCCCAATATTTTTTCAGAGGTAGATGCAGAAAAAAAATTATATTCAGTTTGCAACCTGATAGAGGTCAGTATAGATGGACTAATAGAGAAAGTCCCACACACTGCTAGAAGGCCAAATATTTTTTCAGAGCTAGATGCAGATAAAAATTATTTTTAATTTGCAACCTGATGGAGGTCAGTATAGATGGACTAATAGAGAAAGTCCCACACACTGCTAGAAGGCCAAATATTTTTTCAGAGCTAGATGCAGACAAAAAATTACTTTGAATTTGCAACCTGATGGAGGTCAGTATAGATGGACTAATAGAGAAAGTCCCATACACTGCTAGAAGGCCAAATATTTTTTCAGAGCTAGATGCAGACAAAAAATTATTTCTAATTTGCAACCTGATGGAGGTCAGTATAGATGGACTAATAGAGAAAGTCCCACACACTGCTAGAAGGCCAAATATTTTTTCAGAGCTAGATGCAGATAAAAATTATTTTTAATTTGCAACCTGATGGAGGTCAGTATAGATGGACTAATAGAGAAAGTCCCACACACTGCTAGAAGGCCAAATATTTTTTCAGAGCTAGATGCAGACAAAAAATTATTTTTAATTTGCAGCCTGATGGAGGTCAGTATAGATGGACTAATAGAGAATGTCCCACACACTGCTAGAAGGCCAAATATTTTTTCAGAGCTAGATGCAGAAAAAAATTATATTCAGTTTGCAACCTGATGGAGGTCAGTATAGATGGACTAATAGAACAAGTCCCACACACAGCTAGAAGCCCAAATATTTTTTCAGAGGTAGATGCAGAAAAAAATTATTTTTAATTTGCAGCCTGATGGAGGTCAGTATAGATGGACTAATAGAGAAAGTCCCACACACTGCTAGAAGGCCAAATATTTTTTCAGAGCTAGATGCAGACAAAAGATTATTTTGAATTTGCAACCTTATGGAGGTCAGTATAGATGGACTAATAGAGAAAGTCCCACACACTGCTAGAAGGCCAAATATTTTTTCAGAGCTAGATGCAGAAAAAAATTATATTCAGTTTGCAACCTGATGGAGGTCAGTATAGATGGACTAATAGAACAAGTCCCACACACAGCTAGAAGCCATAATTTTTTTTCAGAGGTAGATGCAGAAAAAAATTATATTCACTTTGCAACCTGATGGAGGTCTGTATAGATGGATTAATAGAACAAGTCCCACACACAGCTAGAAGCCCAATATTTTTTCAGAGGTAGATGCAGAAAAAAAATATATTCTGTTTGCAACCTGATGGAAGTCAGTATAGATGGACTAATAGAGAAAGTCCCACACACTGCTAGAAGGCCACATATTTTTTCAGAGCTAGATGCAGACAAAAAATTATTTTTAATTTGCAACCTGATGGAGGTCAGTATAGATGGACTAATAGAGAAAGTCCCACACACTGCTAGAAGGCCAAATTTTTTTTCAGAGGTAGATGCAGAAAAAAATTATATTCAGTTTGCAACCTGATGGAGGTCTGTATAGATGGATTAACAGAACAAGTCCCACACACAGCTAGAAGCCCAATATTTTTTCAAAGGTAGATGCAGAAAAAAAATTATATTCAGTTTGCAACCTGATGGAGGTCAGTATAGATGGACTAATAGAGAAAGCCCCACACACTGCTAGAAGGCCAAATATTTTTTCAGAGCTAGATGCAGACAAAAAATTATTTTGAATTTGCAACCTGATGGAGGTCAGTATAGATGGACTAATAGAGAAAGTCCCACACACTGCTAGAAGGCCAAATATTTTTTCAGAGCAAGATGCAGACAAAAAATTATTTTGAATTTGCAACCTGATGGAGGTCAGTATAGATGGACTAATAGAGAAAGTCCCACACACTGCTAGAAGGCCAAATATTTTTTCAGACCTAGATGCAGATAAAAATTATTTTTAATTTGCAACCTGATGGAGGTCAGTATAGATGGACTAATAGAGAAAGTCCCACACACTGCTAGAAGGCCAAATATTTTTTCAGAGCTAGATGCAGACAAAAAATTATTTTGAATTTGCAACCTGATGGAGGTCAGTATAGATGGACTAATAGAGAAAGTCCCACACACTGCTAGAAGGCCAAATAATTTTTCAGAGCTAGATGCAGAAAAAAATTATATTCAGTTTGCAACCTGATGGAGGTCAGTATAGATGGACTAATAGAACAAGTCCCACACACAGCTAGAAGCCATAATTTTTTTTCAGAGGTAGATGCAGAAAAAAATTATATTCACTTTGCAACCTGATGGAGGTCTGTATAGATGGATTAATAGAACAAGTCCCACACACAGCTAGAAGCCCAATATTTTTTCAGAGGTAGATGCAGAAAAAAAATATATTCAGTTTGCAACCTGATGGAAGTCAGTATAGATGGACTAATAGAGAAAGTCCCACACACTGCTAGAAGGCCACATATTTTTTCAGAGCTAGATGCAGACAAAAAATTATTTTTAATTTGCAACCTGATGGAGGTCAGTATAGATGGACTAATAGAGAAAGTCCCACACACTGCTAGAAGGCCAAATTTTTTTTCAGAGGTAGATGCAGAAAAAAATTATATTCAGTTTGCAACCTGATGGAGGTCTGTATAGATGGATTAATAGAACAAGTCCCACACACAGCTAGAAGCCCAATATTTTTTCAGAGGTAGATGCAGAAAAAAAATTATATTCAGTTTGCAACCTGATGGAGGTCAGTATAGATGGACTAATAGAGAAAGTCCCACACACTGCTAGAAGGCCAAATATTTTTTCAGAGCTAGATGCAGATAAAAATTTTTTTTAATTTGCAACCTGATGGAGGTCAGTATAGATGGACTAATAGAGAAAGTCCCACACACTGCTAGAAGGCCAAATATTTTTTCAGAGCTAGATGCAGACAAAAAATTATTTTGAATTTACAACCTGATGGAGGTCAGTATAGATGGACTAATAGAGAAAGTCCCATACACTGCTAGAAGGCCAAATATTTTTTCAGAGCTAGATGCAGACAAAAAATTATTTTTAATTTGCAACCTGATGGAGGTCAGTATAGATGGACTAATAGAGAAAGTCCCACACACTGCTAGAAGGCCAAATATTTTTTCAGAGCTAGATGCAGATAAAAATTATTTTTAATTTGCAACCTGATGGAGGTCAGTATAGATGGACTAATAGAGAAAGTCCCACACACTGCTAGAAGGCCAAATATTTTTTCAGAGCTAGATGCAGACAAAAAATTATTTTTAATTTGCAGCCTGATGGAGGTCAGTATAGATGGACTAATAGAGAATGTCCCACACACTGCTAGAAGGCCAAATATTTTTTCAGAGCTAGAAGCAGAAAAAAATTATATTCAGTTTGCAACCTGATGGAGGTCAGTATAGATGGACTAATAGAACAAGTCCCACACACAGCTAGAAGCCCAAATATTTTTTCAGAGGTAGATGCAGAAAAAAATTATTTTTAATTTGCAGCCTGATGGAGGTCAGTATAGATGGACTAATAGAGAAAGTCCCACACACTGCTAGAAGGCCAAATATTTTTTCAGAGCTAGATGCAGACAAAAAATTATTTTGAATTTGCAACCTTATGGAGGTCAGTATAGATAGACTAATAGAGAAAGTCCCACACACTGCTAGAAGGCCAAATATTTTTTCAGAGCTAGATGCAGACAAAAAATTATTTTTAATTTGTAACCTGATGGAGGTCAGTATAGATGGACTAATAGAGAAAGTCCCAAACACTGCTAGAAGGCCAAATATTTTTTCAGAGCTAGATGCAGATGTAAATTATTTTTAATTTGCAACCTGATGGAGGTCAGTATAGATGGACCAATAGAATGATGCTATGCCCAAAAGATTTTACTTCACTAGGTGCAGTAAAAAAATTGGTATTCTATACACAGGTGGTATATCTTGCAACACAGATAGGCTACTCCACTGACTAACACACTCTGCAATAGGCCAAAAAGGATTAGTTTTGCTAGATTCAGCCAAATGCTGTGAAAAAAACTTGCACAGCACTGGCACAGACCTGCCTGGCAAAAACTGATAGGAACTGATGTAACCTAGTCCTGAAAAGGACTGCAATTACAATTAGTCTTTACTCCCACAATCTATCTATTTAAGAGCACAGACCTGGCTGATAAAAGTCGTAGGAAATGCTGTAACCTAGTCCTTAAAAGGACTGCAATCACAACTATTACCTACTCCCAAGCTATCTGTAGATTTGTGCGAAAATTGGCTTGAAATTAACAAGGTATAGCGCACACAGCAACAGCGGTGCCGTCTAACACGCAGCTGCAGCAGTGAGAAAATGGTGGCGACGGGGAAAATGGCTGGGTCTTATAAGGCAAGGACATGTGACATACACTGCCAATGACACATGCCCTTGCTTGTGTGAAAAAAAGCACTTCGCTCCGTGTGTGCGCTGCTGATAGGCTGACAGATTGCACCTCCCCACTGTAAATGCGGGAAAAAGAAAAAAAAATGGAGTTCTTCATTATTCCTGCAGAGATCCATCCCATGCCCCTCCCCCCACCCCGCTGTACACTCAAACTGCGTATTAACATTAATTTTCATCATTACTGAGAAAAAATCCAGTTATGATTTTGGTGCACGAACAGTTATCGAACATAACCTCAAACAGCCGAATTTTTCTCAAATCGTTCGTGTTCGCCGAACGGCTCGAACACCGCCCAAAACAGCTCGAATTTGAGATTGGCGAACAGTTCAAGTGGAACAACGCTCATCTCTACCGTTGATATGCAGATGTCACATGTGCACGTCTTTTCAAAAGGAAAAAAATGGGGAGGGAAAGGAAAGATTTTAAAAACAAAAATCCAAATGACAATAGCAGCAGCCAAAATGTCAATTGAACCAGGGATTCCCAGCCAGTCTCCCATGTCAGTACTTACCTGGCCTCGAGCTGTGTAGCAGCTGTGATCTGACGAGGGTAGGCACATTCAGCTTAAAATGGCCGTTGACATGCAGATGTCACTTGTGCGCGTCTTTTCAAAAGGAATAAAATGGGGAGGGAAAGGTTGGATTTTAAAAACAAAAATCCAAAAGTCCAAATGACAATAGCAGCAGCCAAAATATCAACGGAAGAGCGGATTACCAGCCAGTCTCCCATGCCAGTACTTGCCCAGCCTCAAGCTGCATAGCAGCTGCGATCTGACAAGGAGAGGCACATTCAGCTTAGAAATGCCGCTGATGTGCAGATGTCACATGTGCGTGTCTTTTCAAAAGGAATAAAATGGGGAGGGAAAGGTTAGATTTTAAAAACAAAAAAACAAAAATCCAAATGACAATAGCAGCAGTCAAAATGTCAATGGAACCAGGGATTCTCAGCCAGTCTCCCATGCCTGTCCTCAAGCTGTGTAGCAGCAGTGGTGTGATGAGGGCAGGCACACTCAGCTTAGAAAGGCTGTTGACGCGTTGAAATCACATGTGCACGTCTTTTCAAACGGAATAAAATGGGGAGGGAAAGGTTCGATTTAAAAAAAAAAAATCCAAAAATCCAAATGACAATAGCAGCAGCAAAAATGTCCACGTAATGGGGATTCGCAGCCATTCTCCATTGCCAGTACTTGCCCAACCTTATGCTGCGTAGCAGCTGCAATCTGATAAGGGAAGGCACATTCAGCTTAGAATGACAGTTGACATGCAGATGTCACATGTGCGCGTCTTTTCAAAAGGAATAAAATGGGGAGGGAAATATTAGATTTTAAAATCAAAAATCCAAATGACAACAGCCGCAGCCAAAATGTCTTTTCAAAAGTGCGTGTCTTTTCAAAAGGGCATGTCTTTTCTAAAGGAATAAAATGGGGAGGGAAAGGTTAGATTTTAAAAACAAAAATCCAAATGACAATAGCAGCAGCCAAAATGTTAACGGAACCGGGGATTCCCAGCTAGTCTCCCGTGCCGATACTTGCCTGACCTCAAGCTCTCAAGCTGCGTAGCGGCTGCGATCTGACTAGATAAGGCACATTCAGCTTAGAATGGCTGTTGACAAGCAGACATCACATGTGCGCATCTTTTCAAAAGGAATAAAATGGGGAGGGAAAGTTTAGATTTTAAAAACAAAAATCTAAAAGACAATAGCAGCAGCCAAAATATCAACATAATCGGGTATTCCAACCAGTTTCCCATGCCCGTACTTGCCTGGCCTCAAGCTGCGTAGCGGGTGCGATCTGTTGAGGGTAGGCACATTCAGCATAGAATTGCCGTTAATGGGCAGAAGTCACATGTGTGCGTCTTTTCAAAAGGAATAAAATGGGGAGGTAAAATTTCGGATTTAAAAACAAAAATCCAAAAGACAATAGCAGCAGCCAAAATGTCAACGGAACCGTGGATTTTCAGCTAGTATCCCATGCCGGTACTTGCCCAGCCTCAAAATGCGTAGCAGCTGCGATCTGACAAGGACATGCACATTTAACTTAGAATGGCCATTGACATGCAGATGTCACATGTGCGCGTCTTTTCAAAAGGAATAAAATGTGGAGGGAAAGGTTAGATTTTAAAAATAAATATCCAAAAATCCAAATGACAATAGCAGCAGCCAAAATGTTAACAGAACTGGGGATTCCCAGCCAGTCTCCCATGCCAGTACTTACTCAGCCTCTAGCTGTGTAGTGGCTGCGATTTGACAAGGGCAGGCACATTCAGCTTAGAATAGCCATTGACGTGCAGATGTCACATGTGCGTGTCTTTTCAAAAGGAATAAAATGGGGAGGGAAAGGTTAGATGTTAAAAAGAAAAATCCAAATGACAATAGCCATATCCTCAACAGAAGCAGGGATTCCAAGCCAGTCTCCTATTCTGGTACTTGCCCAGCCTCAAGCTGCATAGCAGCTGCAATCTGACAAGGGAAGGCTCAATTAGCTTAGAATAGGCATTAACATGCAGATGTCACATGTGCGCGTCTTTTCAAAAGGAATAAAATGGGGAGGGAAAGGTTAGATTTTAAAAACAAAAATCCAAATAAAAACAGCAGCATCCAAAATGTCAACAGAAGCGGGGATTCCCAGCCTGTCTCCCGTGCCGGTACTTGCTCGGCCTCAAGCTGCGTAACGGCTGCGATCTGACAAGGGAAGGCACAATCAGCTTAGAATGGCCGTTGACATGCAGATGTCACATGTGCGTGTCTTTTCAAAAGGAATGAAATGGGGAGGGAAAGGTTAGATTTTAAAAACAAAAATCCAAATGACATTACCAGCAGCCAAAATATCAATGGAATCGGGGATTCCCAGCCAGTCACCCATGCCAGTACTTGCCCAGCTTCAATCTGCATAGCAGCTGCGCTCTGATGAGTGAAGGCACATTCAGCTCAGAATGGCCGTTGATGAGCAAATGTCACATGTGCGTGTGACACCCCAGAGGTCTGGTTGCCACAGTAAGAGATATTATGTCTGAGAGCAAGTGGGAGGTTTCTCTGGTCAGGAGCCCTAAGCATGCAACACTGCCTGCCCAGACCGGGGAGGGGAGGAATCTGCCCTTATAAACTGGGTCTGGGGTAGGATTAGGTGAGACAGAGACAGAGCCTGCAGAACAAGCAGAGCAGTCAGAGCCTAGAGTGAAGCTGCAGACACAGGAAAAGATACATCAGGAGCTCTGTAGGAGCAGAGGCAGAAGGCCAGGGGCTGTGAGCAGAGATATAGCTCGCCCTGGCTGAAGTTACTAAAACTGGACACAGGAGTCCGAGGCTGTGGGGACTGATATATACCCAGCAGCAGAAACCAGCCGGCAGGGGATTCCAGGTCCTCTGGCCATAGAAGCCCAGAGGCTCAGTCACAAAGAAGGGACCAGTGCTGCCATCCAGGAGCGGAGGCTAACAGAAGGCCCCAAGTCTCCAGCCATACGGGTGAGCACCACACGGTATACTCAGGGACGTGGGCTACTTGGAACCGCTGACAGCAAGGTAGCCAGGAAGAGTGCAGATAAATGGGGAGGCCTACAACTCCACCTGGCCAGGGGAACTCCTGCTTGCTTGCAGACTGACCAGGCCCCTTATACTTGCCAGTACTCCCGGGAGGGTCTGCCTTGTACCATCAGTAAAGACCCTGAACTGCACCTCACGTCTCTGTGATTCCTTGCCGCACCAGCACCATTAGCACTGGGACCCTCACACCATCACTCCCATCATCTCTCACATTAGCTACCCTGAGTCAATACTTCTCCCGTGGGGAGTTATCCCATACTCGGCTGCGCAAACAACATCAGCCTCAGCGGTCGGCAGCGCAGCGGCGGTCCCCACTGACCGCAATCCACGGGTAGCGTAGTCGGACATTTGCTATACATTAAGACTGCCACTGGTTTGACCACCCTGGGCACGGACCGGGTCGCCATCACACGGAGACTACAACCCCCAGCATTCTACAACAGGCCCGGTTCCGGGTTCCCCTGCACAACACAGGCCCAGGGGCCGCGTCAACTTTGGCGTAGTCGGCAGGATTTCGTGCCCGCAACCACCGGGTACTGCGTGCCTGAAAAAGAGACTTTTATACTTACCTGTGGTGAAGTTTCCCTCCGTCCGGCGTCGTTTCCCTCCATCCGGAGCCGATTCCCGCCATCAGACGCCATCTTGGACCGTTTCCCGCCGTCTTCTGCCTTCTTCCCGCCATCCGCAGCTGCTTCCCGCCTTCGGACGCCATCTTCGGGACGCCGCACGGGAAGAAGAGGGCCGTGGACGCCGAAAGCGCGCGAGATCCGAAGCTCCGCCCCACGCTCTGACGCTGCGCAAGGTCCTGGAAGGGAGGAAGAGCGACGCTGACGTCATCGGAGCGCGACGCCAGGTCCTCAACCCCGACGATCGACTGCGGAGCCGAGGCCTATGGAAGAAGAGCATCGCAAGGTAGGCCACGGTCCACTAGGGGGGAGGAGGATGCCGGATACCGAGGGGAGCTCCACTGCCACAGCCACCGCCAGTGCAACCGCTGCAGCAGTCATGCCATTCACCATGCCCTATATCCCGGGGGCAACCTGGCTACCCCAGTACTCAGGGGAGTCACATACTCTAAATGACTTTAGAGAAAGACTGGATAGCCTCTTCCAGGTGTACCCCCTCACAGAAGAGCAAAAAGTGAGCATCCTGGTGGCCCAATTAATCGGGGCAGCCCAAAGGGAGGTAAAGTCCTGGCCACCTGGGAGGAAGAGGACTGTCAGAGAAATACTAGCCCGGCTGAAAGACACATTTGATACCCGCACCTCAGCCGAAATAAAGCTCAGATTTTACGGGTGTAAACAGCGGGCACATGAGAGTATAAGAGACTATGCTCTAAACCTACAAGAGGCCCTGAGAGCCATTAAGCATGCAGACCCTGGCAGCGTGGGAAATGAAGATAAGCTGTTGACTGAACAATTTATTGAGGGTCTACTGTGCAATGCCCACCGAACCCAGTTGCGGGCAATGGCCTTACAGGACCCTGACCTGGACTTTGCACAGTTCAAGGACAGAGCCATCCGGGTGCTCCGAGAACCGGCACCAGGTGGCGCTGTGACCCACAGGCGCCCTGCTATCACTTACCACCAGGAGACGGCGCCCTTGTCTGCAGGGCCTGTGGGAGCTGATGCGCAGGCTTTGAACAATAACCCGGCAACAGACCTGCACCATCAGGTCCAAGAGCTGACTAAGAGCATTGCCACGCTAACCAGAACTGTGCAGTCTTTACAGGTCTCTTCTCCAGGAAAGATCCAGCTGGAATCCGGACCGGAGGACGTCCCGTGGCACCGACTGAGGAGGACCCCACAGGCCAGAGGAAGACCCAGCGGCAGATACAACAAGGACGGACGACCCATCTGCCACCGCTGCAATCAACCCGGACATGTGGCAAGGTACTGTCATTTAAACGGGCACAACCTGGGGTAGAGGGCCAACCCCCAGGCATAAGACCATCAGGCCCATCAAACTGGCGTGATAAATACGTAGGGGGACGTCCAATCTTGCCTGTGGTACTGGATGGCATTCCTATGAGTGCCCTACTAGACACTGGGTCACAGGTGACCACCATCCCGTACGTGCTCTTTAAACAGTACTGGAATGACTCGGACATAACCCGCTACCCAGATGACGACCTGAGTATCATCGCCAGCAATGGTCAGCCCGTGCCGCAGGTGGGATTCAAAGAGGTGATCATTAAGATTGGTAAAGTCGAACTGGCGGCACAAGGACTGATTATAGCGGACATAGACCGTAATGAGAGTCACCCTAGAATAACCTTGGGAACTAATGTGATTGAAAATTGTCTTGCAGAGGTGATTCTCATTTTACAGCAGGTTGCCAAGAACGCCAGTTCCGGCCAGCAGCGTGTGCTCCAAAAAGAGATCCGGGCACTGATGAAGCGGCAACAGGTGGAACTATCTGGTGGTGAGATAGGTAGCGTGAGAATGTGTGACCCGTTCCCTATTGCCATGCCCCCAAAAAGTGAGATGATGATTTGGTGCCGGGCAGCTATTGGTCTAAGAGGTAGAGACTACCAAGCAATGGTAGGACCCGTCTACTCAGACAGTAGGCCCACCATTTTGACAGCACGGGGGGTGGTCGATGTACGCCATGGGAGGGTGCCCGTTCGCATCATAAATATCGGGGAGAGAGAAGTACACCTGCCCCGGTATGCCACGCTAGCCAAATTGTTCACCATCAACCAGAGCTCTGTACAGGCCGTGGAACCCTTGCCTCCATCTCAACCAGAGGAAGGTAACGGCTCTAAGAAACCAATGGAGGACTAGTGTCAGCAACTACATTTGGGTACTGACTCCACTCCCTCACACCAGAAACAGGGAGTCTATCGGGTGGTTCGAGAGTACGAGAGAGTGTTTAGTAAACACCCGCTAGACTTCGGGCGAGTAAAGGGGGTAGAACACCACATCCCCACGGGAGACCATCCTCCCATAAAGGAGAGATACCGACCCGTTCCCCTGGCACAACCAACACGCCAATTGGATGCTTAGAGACATGAAGGAGGCTGGGGTAATCAGGGACAGCTGTAGCCCCTGGGTAGCTCCACTAGTCTTAGTGAAAAAGAAAGACAACACCATGAGAATGTGTGTAGACTACAGGAAGGTCAACCGTATCACACACAAAGATGCGTACCCGTTACCAAGGATAGAAGAGTCCTTAGCTGCATTAAAATCTGCTAACTTCTTCTATACTTTGGATCTCACTAGCGGGTACTGGCAGGTTCCTGTAGCAGAGACGGACCGGGAGAAGACCGCATTCACCACCCCGATGGGTCTCAGCGAATTTAACTGTATGCCGTTCGGGCTCTGCAACACACCAGGAACCTTCCAACGGTTGATGGAATGCTGTCTGGGACACCGGAAATTCGAGACGGTCCTGTTATATCTGGACGATGTCATCGTCTATTTCAAGACCTACGAGGACCACCTGAAACACCTGGCAGAAGTGTTTGAAGCTCTGGCAAACTACGGCCTAAAGGTGAAACCCTCCAAGTGTCACCTCCTGAAACCAAAGGTGCAATACCTGGGACACGTGGTGAGTGCTGACGGAGTGGCTCCTGACCCTGATAAGATCACCGTGATTAAGGACTGGCCAAGACCCTCCAGCATAAAGGAAGTGCGGCAGTTCCTCGGGTTGGTAGGCTACTACCGAAGATTCATTCCCGGTTTCACCAAATTGGCAGCCCCTATGCAGGACCTCCGGATAGGTCAATCTCGGAAAGCCAAAAACCAGAAGCCGCCCTTTAGGTGGGAAATGCTGGAAGAGGAGTCCTTCTGCCAGCTGAAGATGGCCCTCACGGGGGATGAAATCCTGTCATATCAAGACTACAGCCAGCCCTTTATCCTCCACACGGACGCAAGCAACATCGGGTTAGGAGCCGTACTGTCCCAGATCCAGCAAGGGAAAGAACGGGTAATCGCTTACGCCAGCCGAAAGCTACAGCCCACGGAGAGGAACCCTGAGAATTATAGCTCATTCAAGCTGGAGTTCCTGGCAGTAGTGTGGGCAGTGACCGAACGTTTCAAGCATTACCTTGCCTCCTCCAAATTCACCGTGTACACAGATAACAACCCGTTGACACTGCCACGGGTGTGTCGCCACGAAGATCGTCACGCTTACACAGCCTGACTTCTCACAGCTGAGTTTTTGGTGCTTTGTGTTTTTCGGCAGTGAGGGAGTTAACTCTCTCTCTCTCTGTGCTAGACGAGGTCCAGCCTCGCCCAGCTGCAATCAATGTTGCTGTTGTGGGACTCCTTCAAATGCCTGCCGGTCTGTTAGGGAAGTGTCAGTGAAAGCATTTCATGCAGACTAACAGAGCAGATCGTGGTATTTGGAGTTTCAGAGCTAAGTGTATTTGGAGTGTTTTTTCCCTTCCTCGCTTTATCATTTATCTCCTTTCCCGTTGGTGTTCCCTCTGTTGTAGTTGTGTAGTTTTTGTATGCAATGTGGTTTTGGTTTTACCCTTGTACTGTCTCGTTCGTCTAAGTACTGAGTGTGGGCATATTATTACCTGTCCCCTTTTGTTGTGATCAGGGGTCCTTCTCAGGACTAGATTACTTAGGTGCAGGGATCCTCAGGAGGTAGGGGTTACGCTGGCGGCCTGGACCTCTGTACCTTTAACAGTACCTCCAGGTAGAGGGATTAGTCAGGGCCCCAGCTTAGGGTCAGCTTAGGCCCCCTACCTCCAGTACACAGAGACAGCGTGACATTTTCACCGACCACTTAGATTTTCTCCAGCTACCATGGATCCAGTAGTCGGTCTAGCTCGGCAGTTGCAGAGTTTGTCCATGGAGCTGGCGGACGTTAGGTCCAAGGTTTTGAATCCTCAGGAGGAAGCCGGACCAGAACCTAAAGTAGCTCTCCCTGACAGGTTCACTGGGGGCCGGGACAAGCTTTTTGTTTTCCGGGAGGCGTGCAAGTTGTACTTTCGGCTGCAGCCTCGGTCATCGGGGAGTGAAGAACAAAGGGTGGGAATTGTCATCTCGCTCCTACAAGGGGACCCACAATCTTGGGCGTTCTCTCTTCCCCCGGGCTCCCCGGCTCTCCAGTCAGTGGATAGATTTTTTGCTGCTCTGGGTCTTGTATATGATGACCCGGATCGGATCTCCCTTGCTGAATCTAAATTACGTAGGATCCAGCAGGGAGATCGTCCGGCGGAGGAATTCTGTTTGGAGTTCCCTAGGTGGGCCACTGACACCCAGTGGAATGATCCGGCTCTTAGGAGCCAGTTTTGTCAAGGTTTATCCAACAAATTACAGGATGTGTTGGCACAGTATGACTCTCCCGCGTCACTGGAAGCCGCTATGGCCCTTGCTATTCGCATTGACAGACGGCTTCGGGAGAGGTGCGGGATAACTCCACCCCCTGTGATGACTCCACCTCCTACAAGGTCCCCTCATATGGTGGTTCCCCTGGTCAGTCCGGAGGAGCCTATGCAATTAGGAGGGGCATCATTTCGGGGGAGGGGACCGGTGGTGCGCCATAAGACAGGAAGGTGTTTCTTCTGCGGGAGAAAGGGACATTTTATTGGGGGGTGTCCATCCCGTCCCTTGCAGTGTGAAGAGTCGTCGGAAAACTGTTGATCCCAGGTTGTGTGGTGGACGGCAATCTGGGAGTAGGTATTTCGTCCCTAGGTTCGTCTCAGTTTCTCGTTCCGGCGGAGGTGGTGGTGGGTACGAGAACTGAGAGGATATCTGTTCTTCTGGATAGTGGGGCCGGGGCTAATCTGGTGGATGCTCGGTTTGCCCGGGTTCAAGGTATGTGATTGAGTGAGTTGGCTAAACCCATCCCCATATTCTCGATCGATGCCAGGCCTCTCGGTCAGGGAAGTTTTTTGCAAGCTGTGCATAACGTAAAACTTCAAGTGGGGGCGATACATAAGGAACTGTTGTCTTGCTACGTGTTGGAGGGTCTTCCCACTCCTATAGTGTTGGGCCTTCCTTTGTGAACTAAGCATAACCCTGTTATTAATTGGCAATCCAGAGAGATAAGCCAATGGAGTAAATTCTGTAATAAAAACTGCATGAATACGGTCATCGGTGCGGTTACTCCTAGGGTCTTACCTCCATTTCTGGGGACTTTGAGGATGTATTCTCGGAGAAAGGGTGTCAGGAACTACCTCCTCATCGCGAGTATGACTGTTCTGTAAAACTGCTCCCTGAGGCCAAGTTACCTAAAGTTAGGTTGTATAACATTTCTGGTCCTGAGAGGCAGGCCATGAAGGATTATATTTCAGAAAGTCTGGCTAAGGGACATATTAGACCTTCATCTTCACCGGTGGCCGCGGGGTTCTTCTTTGTTAAGAAGAAATATGGAGGCCTACGCCCTTGCCTGGATTTCCGTGAACTTAATCGGATTACGGTCCGAGATCCGTATCCGCTCCCACTTATTCCCGATCTCTTTAATCAGATCGTGAGCGCCAAATGGTTCTCTAAGTTGGATCTCAGGGGGGCGTACAATCTGATTACGATGAAGGAGGGGGATGAGTGGAAGACGGCGTTTAACACTCCGGAGGGGCATTATGAGAACCTTGTCATGCCATTCGGTCTGACTAATGCCCCGGCGGTGTTCCAACACTTTGTTAATGACATTTTTCGCCGCCTGGTGGGACAGTTTGTTGTCATATATCTGGATGATATCTTAATTTACTCGCCGGATCTGGTCTTTCATCAGGAGCACGTTAGGCAGGTGTTACAGATCTTGCGGGATAATAAACTGTATGCCAAATGGGAAAAGTGTGTGTTCGCCGTACAGGAACTCCAGTTTTTAGGCTTCCTGGTTTCAGCGTCCGGTTTTCGTATGGACCTTGGGAAAGTGCGGGCAGTTCCTGAGTGGGATCGGCCAGAGAATCTTAAGGCACGACAACGTTTCCTGGGGTTTGCTAATTATTACCGGAAGTTCATTCGTAATTAGTGTTGAGCCACCCCCGTAGTGTTCGAGTTCGGTTCGGTTCGTCGAACACCCGTGTGTTCGCCGAACTGTTCATTGAACTGTTCGTCGAACACCTTCGAACACCGTTAAAACCAATGGCAGGCAAACAAAAACACATAGAAACACATAGAAAACACCTTCAAAGGTGTCCAAAAGCTGACAAACTGCTCAGAAGACACAACTAACACATGGAAAAGTGACAAGTACATATAGTCATGCGAAAAGAAAAGAGGTGGAGGAGTAAAAGGAGGGGGAGACACAGATATAGGCATGTCATGCCCTTCTAAAATCCAAAAAGTGAGAAGCCGACACGTTCAGTCCGCTCCTGCCCGTGCCACCTCCGTGACACCGGGTTTGTGTCAGAGCTGCGGTGAACCCTGACGGCCAGCCCCCCTCTCCCAATACTGGTGCCTGTCCGCTGGTGGGTCGAGCGAGCCCCCCTGTAGTGGAGGCAGCTCTAAGCTTTTTAATTTAAATTGTCTCTCTAATTTGAATGAATACACTTTAAATCAATTTACAAGGATCTATTGGAGGGCAAGTCTCATGCCAGCAGCCGCGTAATTCCAGCTCCAGTAGCGTCTACTAAAGCTGCTGCAGTTAAAAAGCTTTTATAAGGATCGAGCTCGGCTGTCCACCGCAAGGCATCCTGCTGCCAGTCCCAGCCCCTATGCCTTGGGGTGCCTCCTGATGCTCTTCACTGAGTATCCCGTGGTCCCGAAGCATTTCCTTTGAAAAAATTAAGTGTCCAAACTACAGGTGGTGTAGCTTGCTTAACAGCCGGGATAATCCGCTGACTAGCAGACACTGCTACTAGGCACAAAGTATTTCCTGGGCTAGATGCAGTTAAAAATTTGTAATTAGATACTCTCGTTGGATGCTGAGAAAGCATTCCATAGAGTCTCCTGGCACGCCATATATGATTCTCTTAAAAAGCTTGGGGTAGGGGTCTAGGAGACCCTTTTATAGCCAAAATCACGGCCCTGTATCACAATACGTCACCTAGGCTGAAGATAAATGGAACTGTAGCACCCTGAAGGCTCAGTTGCTACAGAGGTATTGCACCTCACCCAGAGGTGTGATATCTCACTCTCAGGTAAGGATGGAGTGTGGATCAGGACCCGACACCTGCATGCATTACACCACATTGCCGTGGGGCAGGGCGACCAATATGCCTCTGAGATGGGCACGACAGTCCCTGTCCCTGGCTGGAGTGGGGGGAGGGAACACTGAGGAAGGGGAACCCTGTAGTGCAGGAGCAGGGAGGAAGCAGTTCCTGGGTGCATTGAGAAGGGAGTATAAAAGGTGGGCACCATCTTAGTTCAGTGCAGAGAAGTCTGAGCAGAAGTGGCAGGGAGCAGGGGCTCTGCATGAGCTCTGCTCCGGAGGCAGGCCTAGTAACAGAAGCCTAGGCCTGGAAGAGGAAGAAGGAAGGAAGAGGAGCGGAGAAGGCTCCAGGAACGAGGAATGAAGGGATCCCAGGGGTGCGGACGGGCGAGTCGCCACCGCACGCCCGAATCCACCTGCGTGGAGGGGTCAGGCCAAAGGGGGAGACCGGTCCCCGAAACTAGTGGAGGCAGGAAACGACCCTCAGCTAGAAACCGGAGGCTGTGACATTTTATGTGGCGCAGCCCCTCGCTGCACTCGCTAGGAAGGCATCACATAGGGTCAGGGAAACTGGCGCCAAGTTTACCAAGAGGAGGCCCGAGGAAGCAGGACAGAAGGGTTGGTAAGAAAGGCCAGACAAAGGACAGACAAAGGGGGTACTGTGAAGCACTCCAAAGTTATCTGGGAGTTGTCTGAGCCCCTCACCTGATGAGCACAGTACGACGTGGGCAGCCGTTACCTGCAGACGTGGTCTGGATAATAAGAACTGTGAGTAAAGGCCCTGGACTGCATCACTGACTCAGTGTCGTTACTGCTGCTGCCCTGCACAATCACCCCCATCCTCCGCATACACTGCCCTGAGGCTATACTCCTCCCGTGGGGAGTTATGCTACGCTCTGCTGCACCCACAACACCAGCCTCAGCGGTCTGCCCTGCAGCGGCGGTTCACTCTGACCGCAATCCACGGGTGGCGTAGTCGGACATTTAAACATCAGAACCGCATAAATAGTTCCGCCACTGGTTTGACCACCCTGAGCCACGGAACCGGGTCACCGCCACGAAGACTACAACCACCAGCATCCACCAAAAAGGGTCCGGCTCCGGGTGTCCCAAGGCCCAGGGGGTGCATCAGAACATTTTCATCACCTTTCACAATCACCAATGGGACAAGGCAGGGATGTCCTCTGTCCCCTCTCTTATACATCCTAGTGACGGAGCACCTGCTCTCATCAATTCGCCATAACCCCAATATTAGGTGGATTGAGGTGGGAGGCACCGAGTACAAGTGCTCTCTATTTGCTGATGATGTCCTAGTATATATCACTCAATCACATATATCCATCCATGCTGTTATGGCTGAAATAGATCACTTTGTTACATGGTCAAATTTTAAAATCAATGCAGCGAAGTCTGAGGCCCTCGATGTCTCCCTCCCCAAATCCATATAGGATTCAATCCAGTCCAACTTTCCCTTTGCCTGGCCCTCACAGGGTATCAAATACTTAGGAATTCCTATTCATAGAGACCTCTCCCATCTAAGTTATCTTAATTTTGGGCCCTTTATTGAACAACTCCATACAGACCACGGTTGGCAAGTTAGAACTGTAAGATTCACTACGTGAACCACTGGTGTTTTGTGGAAAAGCACATGTACACTGTGTTCCAAATTAGTATGCAAAAAGTGTTTAGGAGTGATAAGGGAAGAATTTGTTTGTTTGTCAGTTAAACTCATTGATGGTGATGTGTGTCAGGGCTCTTTATATCACTGTAAGCAATTGCAGACACCTGTGCTAATTAGTTTGGCAGGTGTGTTCAATGAAAGGCAAGACTACTTAAGAAGGCTGTCTCACATTATTAAGCAGCCTACATTTTCTGCCAAAATGGGAAAGAAAAAGGATGTGTCGGCTGCTGAGAAGCAACAAATTGTGGAGTGTTTAGGTCAAGGCATGACTACAATCAACATTGTGCGATGATCAGGATGAAGTGTCTTGGCAATCAAGAAGTATGTAGCTGATTCACAGTACACATGTGTGCGTGCTGATAAGGGCAAATTGAGGACTCTTTCCTACAGGCAATTACGTCAGGTTAAAAGAGCAGCGGCAAAAAAGCCTTGTCATAGCAGCAGACAAGTTTTTGAAGCTGCTGGTGCCTCCAACGTCCCCCGAACAACAAGATGCAGGGTCCTTCAGAGGTTTGCAGCTGTGCATACGCCATCCTGTCGACCTCCTCTATCCACTTCACACAAGCAGAAATGGCTCCAGTGGGCCAAACATTACATGAAGACTGATTTCAAAACTGTTTTGTTCACGGATGAGTGCCGTGCAGCGCTCGATGGTCCAGATGGATGGAGTGGAGGATGGCTGGTTGATGGACACCCCACGCAAACACAGCTACAGCGCCAACAAGGAGGAGGTGGAGTAATGTTTTGGGCTGGAATCATGGGGAGAGAGATTGTCGGCCCCTTTAGGATCCCTGAAGGCACTAAAGATGAACTCCATAATGTATGTGGATTTTCTCAAACAGCAGTTCCTGCCATGGTTCAAGAAGAAGAACCGTGTATTTCACAGCAAGATCATTTTTTTGCATGATAATGCACCATCTCATGCTGCACATAAAACATCTGCATCTCTGGCTGATATGGGCATAAAAGGGGACAAACTTATGGTGTGACCCCCATTCTCCCCTGACCTCTACCCGATTCAGAACCTCTGGATCATCATCAAAAGGAGTGTCTATGATGGCAGGAGGCAGTTCACATCTAAGCAACAGCTCTGGGAGGGTATTCTGTCCTCATGCAAAACAATTGAAGCAGAAACCATCCAAAACCTGACAAATTCAATGGACGAGAGAGTTCAGAAGCTCCTTTCGAACAAGGGGTCCTATGTGAAAATGTTACATCACCTAGAATAAAGTTTTGAGTTGAAAACTGTTTGATTTCAGTTTCTAATAACCTGCTAATGCTTATAATTTCAAAAATGACCATTTTTTTGGTCTTTATTAAAGTGAAAAGGTTGATCGAAAAGTTTGGGGGATCTAAGAGTGTGGCAACCCAGTAGTCATGACGACTTCGAATTCTGACAATATGAGGGTCATGTTGCAGGTAGTGCAGCAAGAAGGCACTTATGTGTCTTGCGCATCTCGGAGCCCCAAAATTATTTTCCGGGCTAGATGCAGCTAAAAATTATTATTAATTTTAAATCTGGTGGAGCTTAGTATAGATGGCCTAATAGGATCAGTGCTGCACACTGCTACAAAGCCCAAATTATTTTCCAGTCAAGATACAGATAAACATGATTAGTAATTTTAAATCTGGTGGAGCTTATTATAGATGGCCTAATAGAATCAGTGCTGCACACTGCTACAAAGCCCAATTTATTTTCCAGCCAAGATACAGATAAACATGATTAGTAATTTGAAAGCTTAAAACGGTTGGTAGGGTGATTTTAACCAATCATCAAGCTTTTACTCTCCCCAGTATGATACAGGGGTAGAAAAGTCGTTTCGGATCCATGATTTGTTCATCTTTATGAACGTCAGTCTGTCTACATTATCAGTGGAGAGCCGAGTGCGCTTATCTGTCAGCACACCACCAGCAGCGCTGAACACACGTTCAGACAGAACGCTGGCTGTGGGGCATGACAAGATCTCCAAGGCGTAAGTGGCTAGCTCTGGCCATTTATCCAGATTGGAAGCCCAAAAGGAGCAAGGGTCCAGTGACACAGTCATGGCTTCAATGTTTACTTGGAGATACTCCTGTACCATCGTCTCTAGGCGTTGACTATGTGGCAGACTTCTTGTCTCCTGTGGCCTTGCAAAGGATGGGCTAAAAAAGTGGTGAAATGATTCCGCAAAATTGATTTTACCAGCAGATACTGTGGTTCTGTTACGGTTTGAGTGCTGAACACTTGACGGTCCCACGGTTGGCAAGTTGGAACTGTGAGATTCACTACGTGCACCACTGGTGTTTTGTGGAAAAGCACATGTAAGATTTTGCAACAGTCTCTGCTGATACTCCTGCATGCGTGCATCCCTTTCTATGGCAGGAATAATTTCTGCAAATTTACTTTTGTACCGGGGATCTAACAGTGTGGCAACCCATTAGTCAGGATTATTTCTAATTCTCACAATTCGAGGGTCATGTTGCAGGTAGTGCAGCAAGAAGGCACTCATGTGTGTTGCGCATCCAGGAGCACCAAGTCCCTGTTGTGTTCGTGGCGAGGTAACAATCATGCTTCCTTCCTCTGTCCTCTCCCCCCAACCTCGCACAACAGAAATGTGATCAAGGTCTCCCTCATCTGTTGAGTCTTCCATCAGTTCGTCCTCCACTTCTTCCTGGGCTCCTGCACCTTCCTCACTAGTTTGACTGCAACCATGCGCCCTGGTAAAACCATCTCCCCCACCCTCACATGCCTGCCGCCTTGGTGCTGCCGACCGTCTGGACCTTGCAGATGTTAGCCCTTCCGCATACAACTCCTCCTCTACTTCCTCCACCTCCTCTTGTACCACCACCTGACTCCGAATTCTGTTTAACATGTGCTCCAGCATGTAAATCACCAGAATAGTCATGCTGATAATGGCATCGTCAGCACTAAACATCTTCGTCGCCATTTCAAAACTGTGCAGAAGGGTGCATAGGTCCCTGATCTGAGAGCACTCCTCCAGCGTGATTTGCCCCACCTCTGGATCTCGTTGGCCCAGGCTATACGTCAGAACGTATTGCACCAGGGCTTGTCGGTTCTGCCACAGTCGCTGCAAAATGTGCAGAGTTGAATTTCACCGGGTAGGCACATCGCATTTTAGCCGGTGAAGTGGCAGGCCCAACGACTTCTGTAGAGATGTAAGTCGCTGAGCTGCGGGATGCGAACGGCGGAAGTGAGCACACAGCGACCGTGCCCTCTGCAGAAGGCCATCTAGTCTGGGATAGTGGGCTAAAAATTGCTGGACAACAAGGTTCAACACGTGAGCCATACATGGCACGTGTGTGACATTGCCCCGGCGAAGGGCCGCACCCAGGTTTGCAGCATTGTCGCACACGGCCTTCCCTGGTTTCAGGTCCAGTGGAGACAACCATTCATGAAATTGGTTCTCCAGAGCTGACCACAACTCCTCAGCTGTGTGACTCACATTTCCCAGATATTTCAAAGTAAAAACCGCCTGATGACGTTGAGCCCTACTGCCAGCATAGTAAGGAGGTGTGCAGGATCCCTTCTGCGCAGTTAGAAAGCTTGTGGCATGACCAGACAGGCTTTGGGTGCAGGTTGAAGACCGAGAGGAGGTTGAGGAGGCAGAAGCAGTGGAGGAACTTTGACATAAAGATGATTGACGCACAACTCATGGGGACGGCAAGACTTGGACAGCAGCCCCTTGTCCTGCTGTCACCATAGTTACCCAGTGCCCAGTCAGCGACATGTAACGCCCCTGTCCATGCCTACTTGTCCAAGTGTCTGTGGTGAAATGCACCCTGTCACACACAGAGTTTCTCAAAGAAGCGGTGATGTTGTGTGCGACATGCTGGTGGAGCGCAGGCACACCTTTCTTTGAGAAGTAGTGCCGACTGGGCATCTGGTACTGGGGCACTGCGACGGACATAAGGTCTCGAAAATCCTCTGTGTCCACCAGGCGGAAAGGCAGCATTTCTGTAGCCAAGAGCTTGCAGATGGTGAAATTCAACCTCTTAGCTTTCTCATGGCTAGGAGGAAATGGTCTTTTACTTGTCCACATCTGAGGGACCGAGGGCTGGCTATTGTGCTTAGACGGGATTGATAAGGGTGTCCCCGGCAAACTGCCCGTCTGTGAGGAAGATGCAGGCGGACATGTTAGGTTGCCTTGATCCAAAGGTGGTGCTATCGATGTCGGACAGCGCTCAACACCAGCTGGTGTTACCACCTCCAAAGAAAATGATGACCTGCCAATCACGCTGGCTGTTGCGGGTAAAGAGGTGGCAGGTCTGCGCCCCAAAACAGGTGTGACTGCTGTCCCCCCAGTCACAGAGGATGAAGAGGCCGCGGATGCACAAGATATGGCAGACGGTGGCTGGCCCGGCCGGCTAGGCCGCATTGTAGCACACTGAGCTTCCCACTGCAACTTATGCTTCATGTTCATGTGCCGGTTCATGCATGAAGTACTCAAACTATGTATTTTTTGGCCTCTACTTAGCTTTTGCTGACAAATGTTACAGATAACACGAGTTGGGTCATCTTTATCGATCTGAAAAAATGCCCAGGCTATGCAAGGCTTAGCACCCATGCGACCTGAAGAGCCACCACGACTTGTTGTGAGAGGCAGAGTTGTGTTTGAGGATGCAGTTGTTGACGTGCTTCCAGTACTACGTCTCTGTCCAGGAAGGCGCAACCTGACCTCGTCGTCACTAGCATCTTCCTCCACCTCCTCTGCTGACCTCATCTCTTGGCTGACTGTGACTCATACTCAGACGGGCAGCTGGAAATTTGGGAGCTGTGAGGAAGCAAGTGCGATTGGGGTGACACCTTTGAGGACTGGAGTATTTGTGATGTTGAAGTTGATGTGGAGGAGAGCCCACTTAAATGAGCACTTGATATCCGTTGAAGCACCTGCTCTTTTTGTGCCTCATCTGGAATTTGTAGCGATTGGCGTGGCCGTAAGAAAGGGATCTTATCACATTGTCCGCTAAAAGAAGTAGACATTTTAGTTTGGCTGGAAGATGGTCTTTCTTCTGCAGATGTTACTGTTGCTTTAACACCTACCCCAAGGACACAACCTTTTTTCCCCTTCCCAACACGCCTATTCCCCTTTCCACCAGCATCAGGCCTTTTTCCACTCATATTGGTGGTTAACTAATTCACAACTCTGGAGTTGTTTGCACAAAAAAACAATGGATGGGAACCGAGCAGAGCTGAGTGGCCAAACTGTAGTATTAGGCCAAAACTATTGGCTGGGTTAGATGCAGAAAAAAATTATATTCAATTTGCAACCTGATGGAGGTTAGTATAGATGGACTAATAGTACAACTCCCACACACAGCTAGAAGCCCAAATATTTTTTCAGAGGTAGAAGCAGAAAAAAATTGTATTCAGTTTGCAACCTGATTGAGGTCAGTATAGATGGACTAATAGAACAAGTCCTACACACAGCTAGAAGCCCAAATATTTTTTCAGAGGTAGATGCAGAAAAAAATTATATTCAGTTTGCAACCTGATGGAGGTCAGTATAGATGGACTAAAAGAACAAATCCCACACACAGCTAGAAGCCCAAATATTTTTTCAGAGGTAGATGCAGAAAAAAAATATATTCAGTTTGCAACCTGATGGAGGTCAGTATAGATGGACTAATAGAGAAAGTCCCACACACTGCTAGAAGGCCAAATATTTTTTCAGAGCTAGATGCAGACAAAAAATTATTTTGAATTTGCAACCTGATGGAGGTCAGTATAGGTGGACTAATAGAACAAGTCCCATACACTGCTAGAAGGCCAAATATTTTTTCAGAGGTAGATGCAGAAAAAAGATATATTCAGTTTGCAACCTGATGGAGGTCTGTATAGATGGATTAATAGAACAAATCCCACACACAGCTAGAAGCCCAATATTTTTTCAGAGGTAGATGCAGAAAAAAAATATATTCAGTTTGCAACCTGATGGAGGTCAGTATAGATGGACTAATAGAGAAAGTTCCACATACTGCTAGAAGGCCAAATATTTTTTCAGAGCTAGATGCAGATATAAATTATTTTTAATTTGCAACCTGATGGAGGTCAGTATAGATGGACTAATAGAGAAAGTCCCACACACTGCTAGAAGGCCAAATATTTTTTCAGAGCTAGATGCAGAAAAAAATTATATTCAGTTTGCAACCTGATGGAGGTCAGTATAGGTGGACTAATAGAGAAAGTCCCACACACTGTTAGAAGGCCAAATATTTTTTCAGAGCTAGATGCAGACAAAAAAATTATTTTTAATTTGCAACCTGATGGAGGTCAAAATAGATGGACTAATAGAGAAAGTCCCACACACAGCTAGAAGGCCAAATATTTTTTCAGAGGTAGATGCAGATAAAAATTATTTTTAATTTGCAGCCTGATGGAGGTCAGTTTAGATGGACTAATAGAGAAAGTCCCACACACAGCTAGAAGGCCAAATATTTTTTCAGAGGTAGATGCAGATAAAAATTATTTTTAATTTGCAGCCTGATGGAGGTCAGTATAGATGGACTAATAGAGAAAGTCCCACACACTGCTAGAAGGCCAAATATTTTTTCAGAGCTAGATGCAGATATAAATTATTTTTAATTTGCAACCTGATGGAGGTCAGTATAGATGGACTAATAGAGAAAGTCCCACACAATGTGTAGCGTCGGCGTCCCTGCCCTCTGCTAGGCAGGGACGCTGTTCCCCTCACCTCTCTGCTCCGAGCCCGGCGTCCTCCTCCCGCTCTGCTGGCAGCGTGTGCTCCTTCCCGGCCATTGTGCTTAGGGCGCGCGCGCGCTCCCTCCCTCTTAAAGGGGCCGCGCGCGCCGTCCTAAGGAGTCACGGCCAATGGCCGGAGGACTTCATCATATATAAGGCACCTCCTCCAAAATGGAGGTGCCCGAGCAATGTTGTTGCACTGTTCACTACTCTGCTTCAGCCCTCAGGTCCCGTTGCCAGTTACCTGTCAGTTACCTGCCTGATTCCTGCCAGAGTCCTGCCAGTTTGCTGTCTGCTTCCTGCCTGTTATTCCTGCTACCTGCCTGCTTGCCAGAGGTCCGACGGTCTGCCTTACTACACCTGTCAGTCTGTCTAAGGACCAGCTTGCCCGCTCACCTGGGAGCGCACATCAGCTACCTGCCTGCTTGCCAGAGGTCCGACGGTCAGCCCTACTACTCCTGTCTGTCTGTCTATGGACCAGCTTGCCCGCTCACCTGGGAGCGCACTCCTGCTACCTGCCTGCTAGCCTACCTGGAGGCTCCGCCGTCACGTGCTGTGACCACCTGCCATTCCAGAGACTCCTGCCCGCTCACCTGGGAGCGCACGCCTGTTACCTGCCCGCTAGCCTACCTGGAGGCTCCGCCGTCACGTGCTGTGACCACCTGCCATTCCAGAGACTCTCGCTTGCTCACCTGGGAGCATACATCAACCATCTGCCTGCTAGCCTACCTGGAGGCTCTGCCATCACAGGTCGTACCTACCCTTTACCCAGAGACTGCCCCGGTCACTTGCCGTGACCTCCTGCCCGTTCATTCAGAGACTGCCCCGGTCACTTGCCGTGACCTCCTGCCCGTTCATTCAGAGACTGCCCCGGTCACTTGCCGTGACCTCCTGCCCGTTCATTCAGAGACTGCCCCGGTCACTTGCCGTGACCTCCAGCCCGTTCACTCAGAGACTGTCCCGGTCACCTGCTGTGACTGCCTGCCCGTCTTCCCTGGTCGCCACCCGCTCCCTTACAAGGACCGCCCCCTTGTATAGTAGCTCAGAGGTTTCGCCTCCCAGACCCGTTACAGTTTGCTCGGGCCATGGAACCCGGTGGCACCCAAGCTCCCTCGCTCTCGGACCTGTGTCATGAACTGTCCCGTCAAAGGTCCCAACAGGAGTCCAACCTGGGTCACCTGCGGAATGTCAATACTCGTCTGGACACTCTGACTGCTCCACCAGCAACCTCCGCCAGTGCCATGTCTCGCAATCCGGCAGCTCCGCTGCCCACTAATACCATGATATCCTACCCCGGACCCCGGCTTTCTGCACCTCCTCGCTTCGGAGGCGACTCCGCCCAGGCTCGGGGCTTCATAAATCAGTGCACCCTGCACTTTGAACTATTGTCCCACCAGTTTAACTCCGACCGAGCCAAAATTGCATTCATCATGTCCCATCTCACCGGGGAGGCCCTGGCCTGGCTAAATCCTCTATGGGAGAGAGGAGACCCCCTGGTGTCCAACTTGCCTGCTTTCCTCACGGCTTTCCGGAAAGTCTTCGACGAACCCGGACGGAAGACCTCATCCGCATCATCACTGCTACGCCTCCGTCAGGAAAGTCTCACCGTGGGCCAATACGCCATACGATTCCGTACCCTTGCCTCGGAGCTGGCCTGGGATAACGACGCTCTGGTATCCGTCTTCTGGGAGGGTCTGTCCGGCCGTATTAAAGATGAACTTGCCGGTCGGGACATTCCTACCACTCTCGATGACTTAATAACTCTTGCCACCCGGATTGACCTACGGTTCCAGGAGCGTGCCAGAGAGGTCACCCGTGAGAGGAGGTTACCACGTCTAGCTTCTACTTTTCAGAAACCCGTCACTCCCTCCGTCTCTACCCAGGTACACTCTCCTGAGCCTATGCAGGTCGACCAGACCAAGATGGTCAAAACCCGTCAGGACTTACGCCGTGCCGAGGGGAGCTGCTTCTACTGTGGCAGTAAGGAGCACCGGATCCGTGCCTGCCCGGAGAGGTCGGGAAACGCCTGTGTCTAGGTTCGCTCAGAGAGGTCGACCTAGACAAGAATAAATCCTCTCCATCTCTGCTACTGTCAGTCTCAATCATCTGCGGGGAGAACCGTTATTTCGAACTAGCCCAACTTGACTCTGGAGCAGCCGGGAATCTTATTTCACAGTCCCTGGTAGAAAAATACCGCATTCCCACCAAACCTCTGCCTGCACCATTATCTGTCGCTGCTGTGGATGGGGGCCTCTTACCTCGTCCCATCCAACTCATCACCGAATCCATAACCCTGCAGGTGGGAATGCTGCATTCTGAGAGTATCTCTTTTCATGTTCTGCCTGGACTCTCTCACGCCCTCTTACTAGGTCTACCTTGGCTCCAGAGACATGCACCCGTGCTTGACTGGCAGACCAGAGAAGTCCTTTGCTGGGGACAGGACTGTCATAAGACTTGTTTGGTTCCTGTTCATCCCGTCCGTCCTTCTCCTACCCCAACTAATCTACCTGGACTTCCGATTCCCTATTGGTCATTTGCTGATGTCTTTAATAAAAAGGAGGCAGAGACATTACCCCCTCATAGACCATACGACTGTCCTATCGACCTGTTACCCGGTACTACTCCTCCCCGTGGGCGCATTTACCCATTGTCCGCTGCTGAGACCCGGTCGATGTCCGAATATATTGAGGAGAATTTGGCCAGGGGATTCATCCGGAAATCTACCTCCCCGGCGGGAGCAGGCTTCTTCTTCGTAAAAAAGAAGGACGGCTCTCTCCGTCCCTGTATTGACTATAGAGGCCTTAACCAGATCACGGTGAAGAATAAGTACCCCCTTCCGCTCATTCCAGAATTATTTGATCGCCTGAGGGGGGCTAGAGTCTTCACCAAACTTGACCTCCGTGGGGCGTACAACCTGGTCCGTATCCGTCAAGGGGATGAATGGAAGACTGCATTCAACACCCGGGACGGCCACTATGAATATCTGGTAATGCCCTTTGGTCTCTGTAACGCTCCTGCCGTCTTTCAAGAGTTGGTCAATGACATCTTCCGGGACCTTCTCTACTTCTGCGTTGTGGTGTACCTGGACGACATCTTGGTCTTCTCTCCGGATCTCCAGACTCACCGGAGGGACGTTCGTCAGGTCCTGCTCAGGCTCAGGCAGAATCACCTCTTCGCTAAATATGAGAAGTGCCTCTTTGAGCAGACCTCGCTTCCGTTTTTGGGCTACATTATTTCTCAGACCGGCCTACGAATGGATCCAGAGAAACTGTCTGCCATCGAGAAATGGCCCCGACCGGAGGGGTTGAAGGCCATTAAGCGGTTCCTGGGCTTCGCCAACTACTACAGCCTCTTCATACCACACTTCTCTTCCCGGACTGCCCCAATTTCCGCGCTCACCCGTAAGGGTACTAACCCCAAAGAGTGGCTGCCCGAAGCAGAGGAGGCCTTTCTTTCCTTAAAACAGGCCTTCTCTTCCGCCCCGGTGCTGCATCGTCCGGATGGCAACAAGCAGTTCTTCCTGGAGGTTGACGCTTCCTCCTCTGGAGCCGGAGCTGTACTTACTCAAAAATCATCTTCCGGGAGGATGGTAACTTGCGGCTTCTTCTCCAAACTCTTCTCCTCTTCTGAGCGCAATTATTCCATAGGAGACCGAGAGTTATTGGCCATCAAGCTGGCATTGGAGGAGTGGCGTTACCTGCTCGAGGGGGCTCTTCATCCGGTAATAATTTACACTGACCACAAGAACTTGGCTTATCTCCAGCATGCCCAGAGACTTAACCCGCGCCAAGCCCGGTGGTCCTTGTTTTTTGCTCGCTTTGATTTCGTTCTACATTTTCGCCCGGCTGACAAGAACATCAAAGCGGACGCCTTGTCCCGATCCTTTCTGGTATCTGACCTCGAGGAAGAACCTAAACATATCATCGATCCCGCCAGAGTAATGCAGGTGGCTCCCGTGAGTCTAAATCGTCTTCCTCCTGGTAAAACGTTCGTATCGGTTCCTGATCGGGAGAAGATCCTACACTGGGGTCATTCGTCTAAACTAGCTGGCCACGCTGGTCAGAAAAAGACCCTCCAGCTTATTACACGGCACTACTGGTGGCCTAACCTGCACAAGGATGTAATAGACTTTGTTTCTGCCTGTGTGTCCTGCGCCCGCAACAAAGTTCCGAAACACCTGCCAGCCGGTCGCCTCCTTCCTCTGCCAGTACCTGCTGCCCCCTGGCAGCATATAGCGATGGACTTCATAACTGATCTGCCCGTTTCTGCCGGTTGTACGGTCATTTGGGTGGTCGCTGACCGCTTTTCCAAGATGGCTCACTTCATTCCCCTGCCAGGCCTCCCGTCTGCACCTGAGCTGGCTAAAGACTTTATCCGCCACATCTTCCGTCTTCATGGCCTGCCCCGTCACATCGTGTCGGATCGTGGGGTACAGTTCACTTCTCGTTTCTGGAGAGCCACTTGTAAATTGCTAGACGTCACCCTGGACTTCTCCTCCGCTTACCACCCACAGTCTAATGGTCAAGTGGAGCGGATCAATCAGAACCTGACCAGTTACCTCCGGCACTTCGTTAATGCCCACCATTCTGACTGGGTGGATCTCCTGCCATGGGTCGAATTCTCGTACAACAATCACGAGAGCGAATCTTCCTCCAAATCCCCGTTTTTTGTAGTCTTCGGTCAACATCCTCGGATCCCGTTTCCCGTCTCCACCTCGGTGGACAATCCGGCTGCGGAATCTCTTGTTAACAAATTTTCCTCCATATGGGAGAGTACCCGGTCCGCACTCCTTCTGTTATCCGAGCGTATGAAAAGACATGCAGACAAAAAACGTCTGGATCCTCCTCAATTCCGTCCTGGGGATAAAGTCTGGCTCTCGTCCAAGTATGTCCGGCTCAAGATTCCTTCCTATAAGTTAGGGCCTCGGTTCATCGGTCCTCTGGAGGTCATCAGTCAGATCAACCAGTTGGCCTATAAATTGAAACTCCCGGCCAACTTGCGGATCCCTAACTCCTTCCATGTATCTCTCCTCAAACCCGTGGTACTTAACTCTTTCTCCAAGTCTACAGGTACGCCTCCTGCTCCGGTTTCCGCTGAAAACGAATTTGAGGTAGAGAACATTCTGGCCACCAAAAGGGTAAGAGGGAAGACCTTTTTTCTAGTAGATTGGAAGGGGTTTGGTCCTGAAGAGAGAACATGGGAGCCCCGGGAGAACATCCATGCCCCTCTCATCCTTGCTAAATTTCTGTCTGGCCTAAAAAAGGGGGGGCCTAAAGGGGGGGGTACTGTAGCGTCGGCGTCCCTGCCCTCTGCTAGGCAGGGACGCTGTTCCCCTCTCCTCTCTGCTCCGAGCCCGGCGTCCTCCTCCCGCTCTGCTGGCAGCGCGCTCTCCTTCCCGGCCACTGTGCTTATGGCGCGCGCGCGCGCGCACCCTGCCTCTTAAAGGGGCCGCGCGCGCCGTCCTAAGGAGTCCCCGGCCAATGGCCGGAGGACTTCATCATATATAAGGCACCTCCTCCAAAATGGAGGTGCCCGAGCAATGTTGTTGCACTGTTCACTACTCTGCTTCAGCCCTCAGGTCCCGTTGCCAGTTACCTGTCAGTTACCTGCCTGATTCCTGCCAGATTCCTGCCAGTTTGCTGTCTGCTTCCTGCCTGTTATTCCTGCTACCTGCCTGCTTGCCAGAGGTCCGACGGTCTGCCTTACTACACCTGTCAGTCTGTCTAAGGACCAGCCTGCCCGCTCACCTGGGAGCGCACATCAGCTACCTGCCTGCTTGCCAGAGGTCCGACGGTCAGCCCTACTACTCCTGTCTGTCTGTCTATGGACCAGCTTGCCCGCTCACCTGGGAGCGCACTCCTGCTACCTGCCTGCTAGCCTACCTGGAGGCTCCGCCGTCACGTGCTGTGACCACCTGCCATTCCAGAGACTCCTGCCCGCTCACCTGGGAGCGCACGCCTGTTACCTGCCCGCTAGCCTACCTGGAGGCTCCGCCGTCACGTGCTGTGACCACCTGCCATTCCAGAGACTCTCGCTTGCTCACCTGGGAGCATACATCAACCATCTGCCTGCTAGCCTACCTGGAGGCTCTGCTATCACAGGTCGTACCTACCCTTTACCCAGAGACTGCCCCGGTCACTTGCCGTGACCTCCTGCCCGTTCATTCAGAGACTGCCCCGGTCACTTGCCGTGACCTCCTGCCCGTTCATTCAGAGACTGCCCCGGTCACTTGCCGTGACCTCCTGCCCGTTCATTCAGAGACTGCCCCGGTCACTTGCCGTGACCTTCTGCCCGTTCATTCAGAGACTGCCCCGGTCACTTGCCGTGACCTCCAGCCCGTTCACTCAGAGACTGTCCCGGTCACCTGCTGTGACTGCCTGCCCGTCTTCCCTGGTCACCACCCGCTCCCTTACAAGGACCGCCCCCTTGTATAGTAGCTCAGAGGTTCCGCCTCCCAGACCCGTTACACAATGCTAGAAGGCCAAATATTTTTTCAGAGCTAGATGCAGAAAAAAATTATATTCAGTTTGCAACCTGATGGAGGTCAGTATAGATGGACTAATAGAACAAGTCCCACACACAGCTAGAAGCCCAAATATTTTTACAGAGGTAGATGCAGAAAAAATTATATTCAGTTTGCAACCTGATGGAGGTCTGTATAGATGGATTAATAGAACAAGTCCCACACACAGCTAGAAGCCCAATATTTTTCAGAGGTAGATGCAGAAAAAAAATATATTCAGTTTGCAACCTGATGGAGGTCAGTATAGATGGACTAATAGAGAAAGTCCCTCACACTGCTAGAAGGCCAAATATTTTTTCAGAGATAGATGCAGACAAAAAATTATTTTGAATTTGCAACCTGATGGAGGTCAGTATAGATGGACTAATAGAGAAAGTCCCACACACTGCTAGAAGGCCAAATATTTTTTCAGAGCTAGATGCAGACAAAAAATTATTTTTAATTTGCAACCTGATGGAGGTCAGTATAGATGGACTAATAGAGAAAGTCCCACACACACCTAGAAGGCCAAATATTTTTTCAGAGCTAGATGCAGAAAAAAATTATATTCAGTTTGCAACCTGATGGAGGTCAGTATAGATGGACTAATAGAACAAGTCCCACACACAGCTAGAAGGCCAAATAATTTTTCAGAGGTAGATGCAGATAAAAATTATTTTTAATTTGCAGCCTGATGGAGGTCAGTATAGATGGACTAATAGAGAAAGTCCCACACACTGCTAGAAGGCCAAATATTTTTTCAGAGCTAGATGCAGACAAAAAATTATTTTTAATTTGCAACCTGATGGAGGTCAATATAGATGGACTAATAGAGAAAGTCCCACACACTGCTAGAAGGCCAAATATTTTTTCAGAGCTAGATGCAGATATAAATTATTTTAATTTGCAACCTGATGGAGGTCAGTATAGATGGACTAATAGAGAAAGTCCCACACACTGCTAGAAGGCCAAATATTTTTTCAGAGCTAGATGCAGAAAAAAATTATATTCAGTTTGCAACCTGATGGAGGTCAGTATAGATGGGCTAATAGAACAAGTCCCACACACAGCTAGAAGCCCAATATTTTTTCAGAGGTAGATGCAGAAAAAAAATATATTCAGTTTGCAACCTGATGGAGGTCAGTATAGATGGACTAATAGAGAAAGTCCCACACACTGCTAGAAGGCCAAATTTTTTTTCAGAGCTAGATGCAGACAAAAAATATTTTTAATTTGCAACCTGATGGAGGTCAGTATAGATGGACTAATAGAGAAAGTCCCACACACTGCTAGAAGGCCAAATATTTTTTCAGAGCTAGATGCAGAAAAAAATTATATTCAGTTTGCAACCTGATTGTGGTCAGTATAGATGGACTAATAGAACAAGTCCCACACACAGCTAGAAGGCCAAATATTTTTTCAGAGGTAGATGCAGATAAAAATTATTTTTAATTTGCAGCCTGATGGAGGTCAGTATAGATGGACTAATAGAGAAAGTCCCACACACTGCTAGGAGGCCAAATATTTTTTCAGAGCTAGATACAGACAAAAAATTATTTTGAATTTGCAACCTGATGGAGGTCAGTATAGATGGACTAATAGAGAAAGTCCCACACACTGCTAGAAGGCCAAATATTTTTTCAGAGCTAGATGCAGACAAAAAATTATTTTTAATTTGCAACCTGATGGAGGTCAGTATAGATGGACTAATAGAGAAAGTCCCACACACTGCTAGAAGGCCACATATTTTTTCAGAGCTAGAAGCAGATATAAATTATTTTTAATTTGCAACCTGATGGAGGTCAGTATAGATGGACTAATAGAGAAAGTCCCACACACTGCTAGAAGGCCAAATATTTTTTCAGAGCTAGATGCAGAAAAAAATTATATTCAGTTTGCAACCTGATGGAGGTCAGTATAGATGGACTAATAGACAAGTCCCACACACAGCTAGAAGGCCAAATATTTTTTCAGAGGTAGATGCAGCTAAACATTATTTTTAATTTGCAGCCTGATGGAGGTCAATATAGATGGACTAATAGAACAAGTCCCACACACTGCTAGAAGGCCAAATATTTTTTCAGAGCTAGTTGCAGAAAAAAATTATTTTCAGTTTGCAACCTGATGGAGGTCAGTATAGATGGACTAATAGAACAAGTCCCACACACAGCTAGAAGCCCAAATATTTTTTCAGAGCTAGATGCAGAAAAAAATTATATTCAATTTGCGACCTGATGGAGGTCAGTATAGATGGACTAATAGAATGATGCTATGCCCAAAAGATTTTACTTCACTAGGTGCAGTAAAAAAATTGGTATTCTATACACAGGTGGTATATCTTGCAACGCAGAAAGGCTACTCCACTGACTAACACACTCTGCAATAGGCCAAAAATGATTAGCTTTGCTAGATTCAGCCAAATGCTGTGAAAAAAACTTACACAGCACTGGCACAGACCTGCCTGGCAAAAACTGATAGGAACTGATGTAACCTAGTCCTGAAAAGGACTGCAATTACAATTAGTCTTTACTCCCACAATCTATCTATTTAAGAGCACTGACCTGCCTTATAAAAGTCATAGGAAATGCTGTAACCTAGTCCTTAAAAGGACTGCAATTACAACTATTCCCTACTCCCAAGCTATCTGTAGATTTGTGCGAAAATTGGCTTGAAGGTAACAAGGTATAGCGCACACAGCAACAGCGGTGCCGTCTAACACGCAGCTGCAGCAGTGAGAACATGGTGGCGACGGGGAAAATGGCTTGGTCTTATAGGGCAAGTGTAACATACCTGGCGGCGTCCTTGCATAGTGGTCCATCTCCCACTGTGCAAGAGCGCGCACTTGATCTCCTGTCCAGAATGTCTCTCTGGCTTCCCTCCATGCTGTCTGTTTGTGTCTGTTTCTGCTGCTTAAGGGCGGCGCCCGATGACTTCCTGCTTTTTGTACCTGCTGTGGGTCACACCCCTTGTGCGTCCTCAGCCTATTGCTGTCTGTCACCTGGTATATAGCTCAGCTGCTCCCATCTATTCCTGCCTGAGCATAGTGTTTCTTTCAGTGTGTGCTTGCACTCTGAAGGTGCCAGGTCCTGTTCTGTGTTCTCTTTTCTGCCTATCCTGGAGGCTGTATTTCCAGGCCTGTCTGAACACGCTCCTAGCCTGTTCCTCCTGCCTTCTAGGGGCCGATTACCTAGACCTGTTCCTATATCTTGTCTGACCTGTCTGAACACGCTCCTAGCCTGTTCCTCCCGCCTTCTAGGGGCCGATTACCTAGACCCGCTCCTGTATCTTGTCTGTCCTGTCTGAACACGCTCCTTGCCTGTTCGTCCTGCCTCTCTGGGGGCCGTATTCCCAGACCCGCTCCTGTATTTTGCTGCAGTGTCGGTCTCCTCCGTACACTCAGTTCCAGTCTGAACTCTCTCCTATCCTTTACCTGTTTTGCCTCTATGTCCGTTCCCTTCCTTTTTCTGCAGAGTCTGAACTCGTACCTAACTCCTGCTTGTTGTCTCTGTACTCCCGTTTGTGAGTTTGTGGTCCACTCGCTACTTCTCTGCAAGTACTCTGTGAGTATCTGGCTCTGCCTTTCCCTTCCTGTTTGTTCCGTGTGAACAGAGCCCTGTTCCCCCTGCTCAGCCTTGCCAGCTCTGACTCCTTTGCTCACCGCTCCGGCGGTTCTAGCCTGCTCTGACTCCTTTGCTCACCGCTCCGGCGGTTCTAGCCTGCTCTGACTCCTTTGCTCACCGCTCCGGCGGTTCTAGCCTGCTCTGACTCCTTTGCTCACCGCTCCGGCGGTTCTAGCCTGCTCTGACTCCTTTGCTCACCGCTCCGGCGGTTCTAGCCTGCTCTGACTCCTTTGCTCACCGCTCCGGCGGTTCTAGCCTGCTCTGACTCCTTTGCTCGCTGCTCCGGCAGCCTTGCTCCGCTCTGACCCTTTTGCTCACTGCTCCGGCAGTCTCGCTCCGCTCTTATCCTTTTGCTCACTGCTCCGGCAGTCTTGCTCCACTCTTGCTCACCGCTCCAGGCGGTCTCGTCCTGCTTTACTCTTGCTCACTGCTCCGGCAGTCTCGCTCAGCTCTGATCCTTTGCTCACCGCTCCAGGCGGCCTTGTCCTGCCCTGTTCTCGCTCACCTCTCTGGGCGGCCTCACTCTGCTGTGTTTGTCCGCCACATCTGTGGTTCTGTTCCTGAGTCTCAGTGTGTACTGGGTCCTATCCCGCCAGTGTCCCTACCTGCTAGTGCCTCCCTGTCTGCACTCTAGCTGTGCTTGCCTGTACCCCTCTGCCTGTATTGTTCCTGAGTCCCAGTGTGTACTGGGTCCTATCCCGCCTGTGTTCCTACCTGCTAGTGCCTCCCTGTCTGCACTCTAGCTGTGCTTGCCTGTACCCCCGGCCTGCATACCCACCTGCCTGCATACCAGTCGTGCCTGCCTATACCCACCAGTCTGTGTGCCAGCCTACCAGTCTGTTCCTGTATTCCCCTGTGTGGGTCAACAGCCGTGTCCGGGGTCTGTCCTGGAGTAGCACCTGGTCCCTCTGCTCGGTTCCTCCTTGGTGCACTGGCGTCGTATGCCGTCGTGCGACCCTGGTCGGATCGGGTGAATACCTAGTTACGCCCCTCCAGGCATTCACTCTCCGGCACGGTCCAGTGGAATCACTTCAATCACACGCACACGCCGCTCAGCCCGGGCGTGTGCATAACAGCAAGGACATGTGACATACACTGCCAATGACACATGCCCTTGCTTGTGTGAAAAAAAGCACTTCGCTCCGTGTGTGCCCTGCTGATAGGCTGACAGATTGCACTTCCCCACTGTAAATGCGGGAAAGAGAAAAAAAAATGGAGATCTTCATTATTCCTGCAGAGATCCATCCCCTGCCCCTCCCCCCACCCCGCTGTACACTCAAACTGCGTATTAACATTAATTTTCATCATTACTGAGAAAAAATCCAGTTATGATTTTGGTGCACAAACATTTATCGAACATAACCTCGAACAGCCGAATTTTTCTCAAATCGTTCGTGTTCGCCGAACGCCTCGAACACCGACCAAAACAGCTCGAATTTGAGATTGGCGAACAGTTCGAGTCGAACAATGCTCATCTCTATTCGTAATTTCTCGTCCATGGTTAAGCCTCTCACAGACATGACTAAAAAGGGGACGGATTTTTCTAGGTGGTCTGACAAGGCTTGTCAAGCATTCTCCTCCTTGAAAAAATGTTTTGCCTCGGCACCCATACTCATTCAACCTGATGCGTCACAGCCATTCATTGTAGAGGTAGACGCTTCCGAGGTAGGGGTGGGAGCTGTATTGTCACAAGGTTCGTCCCCTGGTAAGTGGCATCTGTGCGCCTTTTTCACTAAAAAATTCTCGTCCGCTGAGAGGAATTACGATGTCGGCAATGGGGAACTCTTGGCCATTAAGTTAGCTTTTGAGGAGTGGCGCCATTTTTTAGAGGGGGCAGTCCATCCGGTCACCGTCATCACCGATCAGAAGAACCTGCTATATCTGGAGTCTGCGAAACGTCTGAATCCCAGACAAGCTAGGTGGTCATTGTTTTTTACCATGTTTAATTTTGTCGTTACATATCGTCCTGGGTCAAAAAATGTAAAGGCGGATGCCTTATCTCGTAGTTTCCCTGGGGCCGGGAATACGGACGACCCGATTCCTATCCTTCAGGAGGGGGTGGTGGTTTCGGCAGTATGCTCTGAGCTTGAGGAGGAGGTATTGGAGGCTCAGGGGGACGCCCCTGTTGGACCTCCGGGGAGACTGTTTGTTCCAGATCAGTTGCGACAAAAGGTGATCGAGGCACACCATAACTCAGTTTTTGCAGGACACCCGGGGAGTAAAGCAATTGTGGATCTCCTCTCGCGTCGGTTTTGGTGGCCTAACTTACATAAGGAGGTGGTAACTTTTGTCGCGTCCTGTGGGGTTTGTGCGCGCTCTAAGACCTCACATACCCGTCCGTCTGGGGCCCTCTTACCTTTGAAGATCCCGGAGCGTCCTTGGACTCATCTGTCTATGGACTTTATTACGGACCTCCCTCCGTCTTCGGGTAAAACGGTCATACTCGTTGTAGTGGACAGGTTCAGCAAGATGGCACATTTTATCGCTCTTCCTGCTCTTCCTAATGCTAAAACTCTTGCGCAGGTGTTCATTGGGGAGATTGTGAGGCTTCACGGGGTACAATCCGAGGTGGTGTCAGATCGGGGGTCTCAGTTTGTGTCCAAATTCTGGAAGGCGTTTTGTACACGGCGGGGGATGCATTTATCGTTCTCATCGGCTTTTCATCCTCAGACCAATGGTCAGACGGAACGTATGAACCAGAGCTTGGAGACATATCTCCGGTGTTTTGTGTCAGAGAACCAGGAGGACTGGGCTTCTTTCTTACCTCTGGCAGAGTTTGCTCTTAATAATAGGCGGAGCGAGTCCACTGGTAAGTCCCCGTTTTTTGGGGCATATGGTTTTCACCCCCAGTTTTGTACTTTCAGTAGGGGGGGCTATTCGGGGGTTCCTGAGGAGGAACGATTTTCCTCATCACTCGCTTCAGTATGGAGAGGGGTGCTGAAGAATCTGAATACTATGGGGAACCGATACAAACGTATGGCTGATAGGAGGAGAGTGTCTGGTCCGGACCTAAGTGTGAACGATCGGGTACGGTTGTCTACCAGGAATATAAAACTTAAGGTTCCCTCCTGGAAACTGGGTCCCAGGTTCATCGGGCCGTACAGGATCAGTTCTATAATTAATCCGGTGGCATTCCGTCTTGACCTCCCCCCTACGTTTAAAATTCACAACGTGTTCCACAGATCATTGCTTAAGAGGTATGTGGCGCCTGTGGTACCGTCATCTTTACCTCCTCCTCCAGTGGTGGTCAATGGTAACTTGGAGTTCCAGGTATCGAGGGTCATCGATTCACGCTTTAATCGCCGGTCCCTTCAGTACCTGGTTCATTGGAAGGGGTATGGTCCTGAGGAGAGGATGTGGGTTCCTGCGTCGGATATTAACGCAGACCGATTAGTTCGGGCCTTCCACACGACTTACCCGGATAAACCTGGCCCTGAGGGTTCGGAGGCCCCTCGTAGAAGGGGGGGTACTGTCACGGGTGTGTCGCCACGAAGATCGTCACGATTACACAGCCTGACTTCTCGCAGCTGAGTTTTTGGTGCTTTGTGTTTTTCGGCAGTAAGGGAGTTAACTCTCTCTCTCTCTGTGCTAGACGCCTCGCCCAGCTGCAATCAATGTTGCTGTAGTGGAACTCCTTCAAATGCCTGCCGGTCTGTTAGGGAAGTGTCAGTGAAAGCATTTCATGCAGACTAACAGAGCGGATCGTGGTATTTGGAGTTTCAGAGCGAAGTGTATTTGGAGTGTTTTTTCCCTTCATTTATCTCCTTTCCCGTTGGTGTTCCCTCTGTTGTAGTTGTGTAGTTTTTGTATGAAAGGTGGTTTTGGTTTTACCCTTGTACTGTCTCGTTCGTCTAAGTACTGAGTGTGGGCATATTATTACCTGTCCCCTTTTGTTGTGATCAGGGGTCCTTCTAAGGACTAGATTACTTAGGTTCAGGGATCCTCAGGAGGTAGGGGTTACGCTGGCGGCCTGAACCTCTGTACCTTCAACAGTACCTCCAGGTAGAGGGATTAGTCAGGGCCCCAGCTTAGGGTCAGCTTAGGCCCCCTACCTCCAGTACACAGAGACAGCGTGACAGACACACCTGGACACTGCAAGGCTCGGTGCCCTGGAACAGAGATGGATGGCCCGCCTGTCCAACATTGAATTCACCATCAAATACCGGGCAGGACGCTCAAATGCCAACGCGGATGCCCTGTCTAGAATGCCGAACTTACCGGACGTAGGGGAAGATCCAGAAGATCTGGAAGAAGTTGAGCTCCCTGCGTTCCCCCGTCATGGGATTACCCTGTATTCCCACCGTGTGAAGGACAGGCGCTCCGTGACGTTCAATCCCTTGCCCCACTATAACTAGGCGGAGACGCAAGACAATGATCCCGCAGTCCATTTGGTGAAGGAAATGCTGACCCAGGCCGATGCCCGTCTTGACCCAGATGCTCCGGAGGAGACCAAGCAACTGTGGAAGGAGAAAAGTAAGTTGTTCCTCTACAGGGAGAAGCTGTGCCGGAGAATGGTTAACTCTCGAACACATGAGTTGAACTGGCAGGTAGTGGTCCCAAGACGAGACACGGCTATGGTTCTGGAGGCATACCACAACGGAGCAGGGCATTTCGGATGAAAGAAGCTGGAGTTCTTGTTGCGTGAACGGTTCTACTGGGTAGGCATGAGAGAAGCCATCGAGAGGTGGTGCAGAGACTGTGGCCCATGCCACCTGAGAAGAAAAGACCGAGCCAGCCAGAAGACTCCCCTGCAGCCCATCATCACCAGACAGCCACTGGAACTGGTAGCCCTGGACCATGTGAAACTGGCTCCAAGCAGATCTGGGTATGTCTACGCCCTCACAATCGTAGATCATTACTTCCGGTTCCTGGTGGTGGTCCCGGTCAAGGACTTAACGGCTCAAACAGCAGCTAGAGCCTTCCAGCAGCACTTCTGCCGTCCACACGGGTACCCGGACCAAGTGTTGACAGACCAAGGACCAGCCTTCGAAGCGGAGGTCTTCCAGGAGTTCTGCAAACTGTATGGCTGCAAGAAGATAAGAATAACGCCCTATCACCCTCAAACCAATGGACTCTGCGAGAAGATGAACCAGGTGGTGATAGATCTGCTAAAAACATTGCCCCTGGAAGAACGCAGTCTGTGGCCTGAGAAACTGCCCGATCTGGTGGACCTGTATAACCACATCCCTGTAGGTTCCACCAACTGTAGGCTTACCTAATGAGAGCAAGACCTGGTAAGCTGCCTTTTGACCTGGATATGGGAGTCCTGACGCCTGAGGACACCTCGCCAGAGGCAGACTGGGATACAGAACGGCAGCAGCAGAAACGAAAAGTACAGGAGAGCGTCGAGCGAAGTCTGTCTCAAGCTAGAGAAAGGCAAGAGAAGGCTTATAACCAGTATGCTCCCGCTGTTCCCCTGGTACCTGGAGAGCAGGTCTTGAAGAGGAAGAGGCGGCTCCACAAGTTGGACGACCAGTGGGAGAAGGACCCGTACACCGTACTGCCATCAAGCCATGAGAACCCAAAAATCTGCGTACTCAGTAAGGATGGAGGAGAAACCACAGCCATTGTCTCCAGAGACCACCTGAAGAAGTGTCCCGAGCAGCTGCAAAGCCCTGAAGAAGATCAAGGAAACCCTCAACACGCAGAGGAAAGGGGAGAAATGATCAGTACCGTACTCGGAGACTTCCCCCGGTCTTGGACACAAGTAAACGACGCTGTCATGGTACCCGTCCTCACCTTTCTCCAGCCAGCCCTGCAAGTGCCTACAGAGGAACCGGTAGAGCTGGAAGAGCAGCTGGCCCAAGAGGCAAAAGAGTCCACACCAGCAGTACAGGAGGATCAACCCTCTGCTAGTAGTGAGCCTGCCGTGCCCCTAGTGAGCCAAAGAGTGAGCAGACAGCTGCCCAGCTTACCCATAACAGCTCCTACACCCTGTAGTGCAGAACCAGTTAGTGAGCTCCGTAGGTCCACTAGAGTCACTAGAGGTCAGATGCCCGCTCGCTGGAGAGTCTAAACTAATGCACTGTGAATTTATCTGCTAGCTGTTTATGGTTTATGTTTGTTGCCTGTTATTAATTATGTTTCTCAGTTACCCTGCAGATTTTTATGGACTAACAGGTTATGGACGCTAGATAACCGGAACAGTTTTGTAGATAGTTGCACCTTGGTGCCTCTTGCGAAGATGGCCGCGGAAGAGAAAACCTGTCTGGCGTGGCCTCCTTGCGGCCCAAAGTAGTTAGTCTACCCTTGCAGCCACGCCCAAGGACAACGCAATTGGTTTGCTTTGGACAGGTCCCATACTTCGCTTAAAGCTTCACCTTGGGTGATATGGACACCCGGTTGCGGACACGCCGTAACCTTTAAAGAATTAAAGCTTCTTGTAAATATGTTATTGTATTATTGTTATACCCTGTTATTATGTTTTAAAAATGTGTTTAGTCCCGGACTACTAAAATTTACTAGGGGGGAATGTGACACCCCAGGGGTCTGGTTGCCACAGTAATAGAGATATTATGTCTGAGAGCAAGTGGGATGTTTCTCTGGTCAGGAGTCCTAAGCATGCAACACTGCCCGCCCAGACCTGGGAGGGGAGGAATCTGCCCTTATAAACTGGGTCTGGGGCGGGATTAGGAGAGACAGAGACAGAGCCTGCAAAACAAGCAGAGCAGTCAGATCCTAGAGTGAAGCTACAGACACAGCAAAAGATACATCAGGAGCTCTGTAGGAGCAGAGGCAGAAGGCCAGGGGCTTTGAGCAGAGATATAGCTCGCCCTGGCTGAAGTTACTAAAACCGGACACAGGAGTCCGAGGCTGTGGGGACTGATATTTACCCAGCAGCAGAACCCAGTCGGCAGGGGATTCCAGGTCCTCTGGCCATAGAAGCCCGGAGGCTCAGTCACAAAGAAGGGACCAGCGCCGCCATCCAGGAGCGGAGGCTAACAGAAGGCCCCAAGTCACCAGCCATACAGGTGAGCACTACACGTTATACTCAGGGACATGGTCTACTTGTAACCGCTGACAGCAAGGTAGCCAGGAAGAGTGCAGATAAATGGGGAGGCCTACAACTCCACCTGGCCAGGGGAACTCCTGCTTGCTCGCAGACTGACCAGGCCCCTTATACTAGCCAGTACTCCCGGGAGGGTCTGCCTTGTACCATCAGTAAAGACCCTGAACTGCACCTCACGTCTCTGTGATTCCTTGCCGCACAAGCACCATTAGCACTGGGACCCTCACACCATCACTCCCATCATCTCTCACATTAGCTGCCCTGAGGCAATACTTCTCCCGTGGGGAGTTATGCCATACTCGGCTGCGCAAACAAAATCAGCCTCAGCGGTCGGCAGCGCAGAGGCGGTCCCCACTGACCGCAATCCACAAGTGGCGTAGTCGGACATTTGCTATACATTAAGACTGCCACTGGTTTGACCACCCTGGGCACGGACCGGGTCACCACCACATGGAGACTAGAACCCCCAGCTTTCTACAACAGGCCCGGTTCCGGGTTCTCCTGCACAACACAGGCCCAGGGGGCGCGTCATGCGCGTCTTTTCAAAAGGAATAAAATGGGGAGGGAAAGGTTAGATTTTAAAAACAAAAATCCAAATGACAATAGCAGAAGCCAGAATGTCAATGTAACTGGGGATTCCCAGCCAGTCTCCCATGTCAGTACTTGCCCAACCTCAAGCTGCATAGCAGCTGCAATCTGACAATGGCAATCACATTCAGCTTAGAATGGCTGTTGACATGCAGAAATCACATGTGCGTGTCTTTTCAAAAGGAATAAAATGGGAGGGAAAAGAAAGATGTAAAAAACAAAAATCCAAATGACAATAGCTTCAGCAAAAATGTCAACAGAACAAGGGTTTCCAGGTCCATCTCCCATGCCGTTACTTGCCCAGCCTCAAGCTGCATAGCAGCTGCAATCTGACAAGGGCAGGCACATTCAGCTTAGAATGGACATTGACGGAAACATGTCAAATGTGCATGTCTTTTCAAAAGGAATAAAATGGGGAGGGAAAGGTTAGATTTTAAAAACAAAAATCCAAATGACAATAGCAGCAGCCAAAGTTTCAACAGAACTGGGGATTCCCAGCCAGTTTCCCATTCCAGTACTTGCCCAACCTCAAGCTGTTTAGCGGCTGTGATCTGACGAGGGAAGGCACATTCAGCTTTGTATGGCCATTAACATGCAGATGTCACATGTGCGCTTCTTTTCAAAAGGAATGAAATGGGGAGGGAAATGTAAGATTTTACAAACAAAAATCCAAATGACAATTCCCTGGGGATTCCCAGCCAGTGTCCCATGCTGGTACTGGCCCAGCCTCAAGCTGCATAGCTGCTGCAATCTGAGGAGAGAAGGCACATTCAACTTAGAATGGCTGTTGACGTGCAAGAGTCACATGTGCGCGTCTTTTCAAAAGGAATAAAATGGGGAGAGAAAGGTTATACATTAAACAACAAAAATCCAAATGACAATAGCAGCAGCCAAAATGTCAATGGATCCAGGGATTCCCAGCCAGTCTCCCATGCTGGTACTTGCCCAGTCTCAAGCTGTGTAGCGGCTGCAATCTGACGAGGGCAGGCACAATCAGCTTAGAATGGCCGTTGACGTGCAGATGTCACATGTGCGTGTCTTTTCAAAAGGAATAAAATGGGGAGGGAAAGGTTAGATTAAAAAAAAAAAAAAATCCAAAAGACAATAGCAGCAGCCAAAATGTCAACGTAACCGGGAATTCTCAGCCAATTTCCCATGCAGGTACTTTCCTGGCCTCAAGCTGCGTAGCGGCTGCGTTCTTATGAGAGAAGGCACATTCGGCATAGAATGGCCATTGACATGAAGATGTCACATGTGCGTGTGACGCACCCCTGGGCCGGTGTCGCGCTGCGGAGGTGAGGGCTTACCCGGAGCCGGATCTGGTGAGGGTTGTAGTCTCGTGGCGGTGACCCGGTCCGTGCCCAGGGAGTCAAACTGGACGGCAGTCTATTGGTAGAAAATGGTTGATGACTACGCCACCCGTTGAGTGCAGCCAGGGGGCTGCTGCTGCAGGGCAGACCGCTGAGGCCGGTGGAAGGATGGTGCAGTGTGTTAGTATAACCCCCAACGGGAGGGGTATGGCCTCAGGGCAGCCGACGTGGATGATGGGGGTAGCAGGAACCACTCAGAGACGGTATGGTGGAGTTCAGGGTCTTTACTGGTAACAACGATAGACCCTCCCGGAGTACTTCCTAGCGAACGGGGCCTGGTCAGTCCTTGAGCAGATGGGATCTCCCCTGGCCAGGCGTAGTTGTAGGCCTCCCAAGCTGACTGTACTCTTCTGGCTACCTTGCTAGAAGCTGATGTAAGTAGCCCACGTCCCTGAGTGTACCGTGTGGTGCTCACCCGTATGGCCGGTGACTCGGGGCCTTCTAATGGCTTCCGCTCCATGATGGCGGTGCTGGTCCCACGCGTGTGACCGGGCCTTCGGGCTTCTGGGCCAGGGGACCTGAAATCCCCTGCCTGACGGATTCTGCTGCTGGGTAGAAGTTAGTCCCCACAGCCTCGGACTCCGGGTCCGGTAAAGAATCTTCTTAGTCAGGGCGAGCTCTGTAGCTGCCAGCCCCTGACTTCTTGTGACTCTGCTGCTTCCTATGCTGCTCTTGTCTCTGCTCTTCCTGGACTGACTAACCCTGCCTCAGCCCCGGGTTTATACAGGGGAAGTTCTTCCCCTCCCAAGGCTGGGCAGGAGGTGTGGCATGCACAGGATCCCTGACCAAAGGACCTCCCACCTGCTCTCAGACGTAATATCTCTATCACTGTGACAACCAGACCCCTGGGGTGTCACACTCCCCCCTAGTGAAATTTAGTACTCCGGGACTAAACATTTTTTTTTAGAAAAATATAACAAGGTATAACAAATAACAATAAAATACAATAAGGAAACACAATAAGATGGTCACGGCGTGTCCGCAACCGGGTGCAGTCTTTGAAGAAAAGCAAAGGTGTCCATTTCACCAACACAGGGAGACGTAACCAGGTAGGGGCCTGTCCTACCCCGAGTCCTTAACAGTCTCTAGTCCATCCTGGGTTACGCTCCAACTATGTACAAAGGATTCCCGGTAAATCCACCAGAGACTCCTAAAAACAACTAGAAACACAAAATTACACACAAGCAACAATAAACAGGTAAACATTATAAAATAGCTTAACCATTTAGATCCTCCAACGTGCGGGTAACTGGCCTCTAGTGGCCCTAGTGGACCTACGGAGCTGACTGTCTGGCCCTGAACTACAGGGTGTAGGAGCTGTCAAGGGTAAACTGGGCAGCTGTCTACCGGTTCTTTGTCTCACTAGGGGTACGGCAGGCTCACTATAAGCAGAGGGTAGATTCTCCTGTTCTGCTTGGGTGGAGTCTTCTGCCTCCTGGACCGGCTGCTCTTCCAGCTCTACCCGTTGCTCCGTAGGTTCTTGGGATGATGGTTGGAGGAAGGTGAGTACGGGTACCACAACTGCACCATTGACTTGAGTCCAAGACCGAGGGAAGTCCCCGAGCACGGTACTAACCATATCTTCCCTTTCTTCCATGGGTCGATGGTCTTCCTGTTCCTCCTCAGGGTTCCTCAGTTGTTCGGGACACTTCTTCAGGTGGTCCCGGGATACAATGGCTGTGGTTTCCCCTCCGTCTTTACTGATGGTACAGACCTTCGGGTTCTCGTGGCTTGAGGGCAGTACGGTGTACGGGTCCTTCTCCCACTGGTCGTCCAACTTGTGGAGCCGTCTCTTCCTCTTCAAGACCTGCTCTCCGGGTACCAGGGGAACAGCGGGAGCATACTGGTTGTAAGTCTTCTCTTGTCTTTCCCTAGCCTGACAGAGACTTCGCTCCACGCTCTCCTGTACTTTCCGGTACTGCTGCTGCCTCTCTGTGTCCCAGTCTGTTTCTGGTGAAGTGTCCTCGGGCGTCAGGACTCCCATTTCCAGGTCAACAGGTAACTTACCAGGTCTTGCCCTCATTAGGTAAGCCGGGGTACAGTTGGTGGAACCTACCGGGATGTGGTTGTATAGGTCCACCAGATCGGGCAACTTCTCAGGCCACAGACTGCGTTCTTCCAGGGGCAACGTTTTTAGAAGATCCATTACCACCTGGTTCATTTTCTCACAAAGTCCATTAGTTTGCGGATGGTAGGGTGTCGTCCTTATCTTCCGGCAGCCATACAGATTGCAGAATTCCTGGAAGACCTCCGCTTCAAAGGCAGGTCCCTGGTCCGTCAGCACTTGGTCTGCTCTTCCTGGACTGACTAACCCTGCCTCAGCCCCGGGTTTATACAGGGGAAGTTCTTCCCCTCCCAAGGCTGGGCAGGAGGTGTGGCATGCACAGGATCCCTGACCAAAGGACCTCCCACCTGCTCTCAGACGTAATATCTCTATCACTGTGACAACCAGACCCCTGGGGTGTCACACGTGTCTTTTCAAAAGGAAGATAATAGGGAGGGAAAGGTTAGATTTTAAAAACAGAAATCCAAAAATCCAAATGACAATAGCAGCAGCCAAAATGTGAACAGACCCGGGGATTCCCAGCCAGTCTCCCATGCTGGTACTTGCGCAGCCTCAAGCAGCATAGCAGCTGCAATCTGACAAGGGGAGCCACATTCCGCTTAGAATGGCGGTTGACATGCAAATGTCACATGTGCGTGTCTTTTCAAAAGGAATAAAATTGGGAGGGATGGGTTAGATTTTAAATAAAAAATCCAAAAATCCAAATGACAATAGGACCAGCCAAAATGTCAACGGAACAGGGGATTCACAGCTAGATAACCATGCTGGTACTTGCCTGGCCTCAAGCTGTGTAGCGGCTGCAATCTGACGAGGGCAGGCACAATCAGCTTAGAATGGCCGTTGACGTGCAGATGTCACATGTGCTCGTCTTTTCAAAAGGAATAAAATGAGGAGGGAATGGTTAGATTTTAAAAACAAAAATCCAAAAATTCAAAAATCCAAATGACAATAGCAGCAGCCAAAATGTCAATGGAACCGCGGATTCTCAGCCAGTTTCCCATGCTGGTACTTGCCCATACTTAAGCTGTGTAGCGGCTGGCGATCTGATGAGAGAAGGCACACTCAGCTTAGAATGGCCATTGATATGCAGATGTCACATGTGTGTGTCTTTTCAAAAAGGAATAAAATGGGGAGGGAAAGGTTAGATTTTAAAAACAAAAAATCCAAAAATCGAACTGACAATAGCAGCTGCCAATATGTTAATGAAAATAGGGATTCTCAGCCAGTCTCCCATGCTGGTACTTGCCCAGTCTCAAGCTGCGTAGCAGCTGCAATCTGATGAGGGAAGGCACACTTGGCTTAGAATGGCAGTTGATGTGCAGTTGTCACATGTGCGTGTCTTTTCAAAAGGAATAAAATGGGGAGGGAAAGGTTAGATTTTAAAAACAAAAATCCAAAAATCCAAAAATCCAAATGACAATAGCAGCAGCCAAAATGTCAATGGAACTGGGGAATCCCAGCCAGTCTCCCATGCTGGTACTTGCCCAGCTTCAAGCTGCAATCTGAAGAGGGTAGGCACATTCAGCTTAGAATGGTCATTAACATACAGATGTCACAGATGTCACATGTGTGCGTGTTTTCAAAATCCAAATGACAATAGCAGCAGCCAAAATGTCAAAGGTACCGGGGATTCCCAGCCAGTCTCCCATGCCGGTAATTGCCCTGTCTCAAGCTGCGTAGAGGCTGCGATCTGATGAAGGTAGGCACATTCAGCTTAGAATGGTCATTGACATACAGATGTCACAGATGTCACATGTACTCGTCTTTTCAAAAGGAATAAAATGGTGAGGGAAAGGTTAGATTTTAAAATCAAAAATCCAAATGACAATAGCAGCAGCCAAAATGTCAATGGAACCAGTGATTCCCAGCTAGTCTGCCATGCAGGTGCTTGCCCAGCCTCAAGCTGCGCAGCGACTGTGATCTGACGAGGGAAGGCACACTCAGCTTAGACTGGCCGTTGACGTGCACATGTTACATGTGCGCGTCTTTTCAAGAGGAATAAAATGGGGAGGGAAAAGTCAGATTTTAAAAACAAAAATCCAAAATACAAAAGCAGCAGCCTAAATATCAACGAAACTGGGGATTCCCAGACAGTCTCCCACGCCGGTACTTGCCTGACCTCAAGCTGCGTAGCTGCTGTGATCTGAGAAGGGAAGTCACATTCAGCTTAGAATGGCCGTTGACGTGCACATGTCACATGTGCGCGTCTTTTCAAAAGGAATAAAATGGGGAGGGACAGGTTAGATTTTAAAAACAAAAATCCAAAAAATCCAAATGGCAATAGGAGCAGCCAAAATGTCAACGGAACCAGGTATTCCAAACCAGTCTCCTATGCCAGTACATGCCCAACCTCAAGCTGCGCAGCAGCTGTGATCTGACGAGGGCAGGCACATTCAGCTTAGAATGGCTGTTGATATGCAGATGTCACATGTGCATGTCTTTTCAAAAGGAATAAAATGGAAAGGGAAAGGTTAGATTTTAAAAACAAAAATCCCAATGAGAACAGCAGCAGCCTGAATGTTAACTTAACTGGTGATTCCCTTCCAGTCTACCATGCTAATACTTACCCAGCCTCAAACTGTGCAGCAGCTGTGATCTGATGAGGGCAGGCACATTCAGCTTAGAACCGCCGTTGAAGTGCAGATGTCACATGTGCGCGTCTTTTCAAAAGGAATAAAACGGGGACGGAAAGGTTAGATAAATAAAACAAAAATCCAAAAATCCAAAGGACAATAGCAGAAGACAAAATGTTAACGGAACCAGGGATTACCCAGCCTGTCTCCCTTGCAGGGACTTGCACAGCCTCAAGCTGCGTAGCTGTTGTGATATGACAAGGCAAGGCACATTCAGCTTAGAATGGCCATTGACGTGCAGATGTCACATGTGCGCGTCTTTTCAAAAGGAATAAAATCAGGAGGGAAAAGTTAGATTTTAAAAACCAAAATCCAAAAAATCCAAATGACAATAAGAGCAGCCAAAATGGCAAAGTAACCGAGGATTCCCAGCCAGTCTCCCATGCCAGTTCTTGCCCAGCCTCAAGCTGTGTAGCAGCTGCAATCATGACAAGAGCAGGCACATTCTGCTTAGAATGGCCGTTGACGTGCGGATGTCACATTTGCGCTTCTTTTCAAAAGGAATAAAATGGGGAGGGAAATGTTAGATTTTAAAAACAAAAATCCAGAAATCCAAATGACAATAGCAGCAGCCAAAACGTCAACAGAACTGGGGATTCCCAGCCAGTATCCCATGCTTTTACTTGCCCAGCCTCAATCTGCATAGCAGCGGCAATCTGACGAGGGCAGGTACATTCAACTTAGAATGGCCGTTGACATGCAAATGTCACATGTGTGCGTCTTTTCAAAAGGAATAAAATGGGGAGGGAAACAGATTTTAAAAACAAAAATCCAAAAATCCAAATGACAATAACAGCAGCCAAAATGACAACGGAAGCGGGGATTCCCAGCCCATCTCCCATGCCAGGACTTGCCCAGCCTCAATCTGTGTAACTGCTGCAATCTCACGAGGGCAGGAACATTCAGCATAGAATGGCCATTAACGTGCAGATGTCACATGTGCGCGTCTTTTCAAAAGGAATAAAATGGGGAGGGAAAGGTTAGCTTTTAAAAACAAATATCCAAAAATCCAAATGACAATAGCAGCAGCCAAAAAGTCTAACGGAACCAAGGATTCCAAGCCAGTCTCCCATGCTGGTACTTGATCAGCCTCAACCTGCGTAGCTGCTGCAATTAGATGAGGGAATGGACATTCTGCTTAGAATGCCCATTAACGAGCAGATGTCACATGTGCACGTCTTTTCAAAAGCAATAAAATGGGGAGGGAAAGGTTAGATTTTAAAAACAAAAATCCAAATGACAATAGCAGCAGCCAAAATGTCAACGAAAGAGGGGATTCCCTGTTTGTCTCCCATACCGGTACATGGCCAGCCTCAAGCTGTGTAGCAGCTGGAATCTGACGAGGGCAAGCACATTCAGCTTTGAATGGCCGCTGATGTACTGATGTCACATGTGCGCGTCTTTTCAAAATGAATAAAACGGGGATTGAAAGGTTATATTTTAAAAACAAAAATCCAAATGACAATAGCAGCAGCCAAAATGTCAACGGAAGCAGGGATTCCCAGCCAGTCTCCCATGCCAGTACTTGCCCAGCCTAAAGCTGAGTAGCGGCTGAAATCTGACAATGGCAGGCACATTCATCTTAAAATGGCCGTTGACATGCTGTTGTCACATGTGCGCGTCTTTTCAAAAGGAATAAGATGGGGAGGGAAAGGTTAGATTTTAAAAACAAAAATCCAAATGACAATAGCAGCAGCCAAAATGTCAATGGAACTTGGGATTCCCAGTCTGTTTCCCATGCCAGTACTTGCCCATCCTCAAGCTGCTTAGCAGCTGCAATTTGACAAATGCAGGCACATTCAGCTTGGAAAGGCCGTTGACGTGCATATGTCTCATGTGCGTGTCTTTTTAAAAGGAATAAAATGGGGAGGGAAAGGTTAGATTTTACAAAAAAAAAACCAAAAATCCAAATAACAATAGCAGCAGCCAAAATGTTTACGGAACAGGGGATTCCCAGCCAGTAGCCCATGCTGGTACCTGTCCAGTCTCAAGCTGCGTAGCAGCCGCGATCTGACAAGGGGAAGAAAATTCATCTTAGAATGGCCGTTGATGTGCAGATGCCACATGTGCACGTCTTTTCAAAAGGAATAAAATGGGGAGGGAAAGGTTAAATTTTAAAAACAAAAATCCAAATGACAATAGCAGCAGCCAAAATATCAACGGAACCAGGGATTCCCAGCCTGTCTCCCATGCCGGTACTTTCCCAGTCTCAAGCTGCGTAGCAGCTGTGATCTAACAAGGGTAGGCACATTCAGCTTAGAATGGCTGCTGATTTGAAGGCGTCACATGTGTGCGTCTTTTCAAAAGCAATAAAATGGGGAGGAAAAGGTTAGATTTTAAAAACAAAAATCCAAAAATCCTAATGACAATAGCAGCAGGCAAAGTGTTAATGGAACCAGGGATTCCCAGCCAGTTTCCCATGCTGGTACTTCCTCGGCCGCAAGCTGCACAGCGTCAGCGATCTGATAAGGTCAGGCACATTCAGCTTTGAATGGCTGTTGACATGTAGATGTCACATGTGCACGTCTTTTCAAAAGGAATAAAATGGGGATGGAAAGGTTAGATTTTAAAATAAAAAACCCAAATGACAACAACAGCAGCCATAATGTCAACGGAAGCAGGGACTCCCAGCCAGTCTCCCATGTCGGTACTTGCACAGCCACAAGCTGCAATCTGACGAGGGATGGGACAATCAGCTTAGAATGGCCATTGAGATGCAGATGTCACATGTGCGTGTCCTTTCAAAAGGAATAAAATGGGGGAGAAAGGTTAGATTTTAAAAACATAAATCCAAAATCCAAATGACAATAACAGCAGCCACAATGTCAACAGAACTGGGGATTCCCAGCCAGTCTCCCATGCCGGGACTTACCCAGCCTCAAACTGGGTAGCTGTTGCGTTCTGTTGAAAGCACGCGCATTCATCTTAGAATGGCCGTTGACTTCCAGATGTCACATGTGCGCGTCTTTTCAAAAGGAATAGAATGGGGAGGGAAAGGTTAGATTTTAAAAACAAAAATCCAAAAATCCAAATGACAATAGCAGCATCCAAAAAGTCAACAGAACCGAGGATTCCCAGCCAGTCTCTCATGCCGGTGCTTGCCCAGCCTCAAGCAACGTAGCAGCTGTGATCTGACAAAGGCAGGCACATTCAGCTTAGAATAGCGGTTGTCTTGCAGATGATACATGTGCACGTCTTTTTAAAAGGAATAAAATGGGGAGGGAAAGGTTAGATTTTAAAAACAAAAATCCAAAAATCCAAATGACAATAGCAGCAGCCAAAATGTCAATGGAACCGGGAATTCCCAACCAGTCTCCCATGCTGGTATTTGCCCAGCTTCATGCTGCGTAGCAGCTGCTATATGATGAGAGCAGAAACATTCAGCTTAGAATGGCCGTTGATGTGCAAATGTCACATGTGCGTGTCTTTTCAAAAGGAATAAAATGGGGAGGGAAAGGTTAGATTTTAAAAACAAAAATCCAAATGATAACTGCAGCAGCCAAATTGTCAACGGAATTGGGAATTCCCAGCCAGTCTCCCATGCTGGTACTTGCCCAGCCTCATGCTGTGTAGCGGCTGTGATCTGATGAGGGAAGGAACAATAAGCTTAGAATGGCTGTTAACGTGCAGATGTCACAAGTGCGCGTCTTTTCAATAGGAATAAAATTGGGAGGGAAAGGTTAGATTTTAAAAACAAAAATCCAAAAATGCAAATGACAATAGCAGCAGCCAAAATGTCAAAGGAAGCGGGGAGTCCCAGCCAGTCTCCCATGCTGGTACTTGCCCAGCCCCAAGCTGCGTAGCAATTTCAATCTGATGAGTGAAGGCACATTCAGCTTAGAATGGCCGTCAACTTGCAGATGTCACATGTGCGCGTCTTTTCAAAAGGAATAAAATGGGGATGGAAAGGTTAAATTTTAAAAACTAAAATCCAAAAATCCAAATGACAATAGCAGCAGCCAAAATGTCAACACAAGCAGGGATTCCCAGCCAGTCTCCCATGTGGGTACTTGCCCAGCCTCAAGCCGCATAGTGGCTGCGATCTGATGAGACCAGGCACTTTCAGCTTAGAATGGACGTTGACATGCAGATGTCACATGGACGTTGACATGCAGATGTCACATGTGCGTGTCTTTTCAAAAGGAATAAAATGGGGAGGGAAAGGTTAGATTTTAAAAACAAAAATCCAAAAATCCAAATGACAATAGCAGTAACCAAAATGTCAATGCAACCAGGAATTCCCAGCCAGTCTCCCATGTCTGTACTAGTGTTGAGCCACCCCCGTAGTGCTCGAGTTCGGTTCGGTTCGTCGAACACCTTCGAACACCGTTAAAACCAATGGCAGGCAAACAAAAACACATAGAAACACATAGAAAACACCTTCAAAGGTGTCCAAAAGCTGACAAACTGCTCAGAAGACACAACTAACACATGGAAAAGTGACAAGTACATATAGTCATGCGAAAAGAAAAGAGGTGGAGGAGTAAAAGGAGGGGGAGACACAGATATAGGCATGTCATGCCCTTCTAAAATCCAAAAAGTGAGAAGCCAACATGTTCAGTCCGCTCCTGCCCATGCCACCTCCATGTCACCAGGTTTGTGCCAGAGCCACGGTGAACCTTGACAGCCAGCCCCCCTCTTCCAATACTGGTGCCTGTCCGCTGGTGGGTCGAGCGAGCCCCCCTGTGGTGGAGGCAGCTCTAAGCTTTTTAATTTAAATTGTCTCTCTAATTTGAATGCATACACTTTAAATCCATTTACAAGGATCTATTGGAGGGCAAGTCTCATGCCAGCAGCCGCGTAATTCCAGCTCCAGTAGCGTCCACTAAAGCTGCTGCAGTTAAAAAGCTTTTATAAGGATCAAGCTCGGCTGTCCACCGCAAGGCATCCTACTGCCAGTCCCAGCCCCTATGCCTTGGGGTGCCTCCTGATGCTCTTCACTGAGTATCCCGTGGTCCCGAAGCATTTCCTTTGAAAAAATTAAGTGTCCAAACTACAGGTGGTGTAGCTTGCTTAACAGCCGAGATAATCCGCTGACTAGCAGACACTGCTACTAGGCACAAAGTATTTCCTGGGCTAGATGCAGTTAAAAATTTGTAATTAGATACTCTCGTTGGATGCTGAGAAAGCATTCCATAGAGTCTCCTGGCACGCCATATATGATTCTCGTAAAAAGCTTGGGGTAGGGGTCTAGGGGACCCTTTTATAGCCAAAATCACGGCCCTGTATCACAATACGTCACCTAGGCTGAAGATAAATGGAACTGTAGCACCCTGAGGGCTCGGTTGCTACAGACGTATTGCACCTCACCCAGAGGTGTGATATCTCACTCTCAGGTAAGGATGGAGTGTGGATCAGGACCCGACACCTGCATGCATTACACCACATTGCCGTGGGGCAGGGCGACCAATATGCCTCTGAAATGGGCACGTCAGTCCCTGTCCCTGGCTGGAGTGGGGGGAGGGAACACTGAGGAAGGGGAACCCTGTAGCGCAGGAGCAGGGAGGAAGCAGTTCCTGGGTGCATTGAGAAGGGAGTATAAAAGGTGGGCACCATCTTAGTTCAGTGCGGAGAAGTCTGAGCAGAAGTGGCAGGGAGCAGGGGCTCTGCATAAGCTCTGCTCCGGAGGCGGGTCTAGTAACAGAGGCCCAGGCCTGGAAGAGGGAGAAGGAAGGAAGAGGAGCGGAGAAGGCTCCAGGAACGAGGAATGAAGGGATCCCAGGGGTGAGGACGGGCGAGTCGCCACCGCACGCCCGAATCCACCTGCGTGGAGGGGTCAGGCCAAAGGGGGAGACCGGTCCCCGAAACTAGTGGAGTCAGGAAACGACCCTCAGCTAGAAACCGGAGGCTGTGACATTTTATGTGGCGCAGCCCCTCGCTACGCCCGCTAGGAAGGCACCACATAGGGTCAGGGAAACTGGCGCCAAGTTTACCAAGAGGAGGCCCGAGGCAGCCGGACAGAAGGGTTGGTAAGAAAGGCCAGACAGAGGACACACAAAGGGGGTCCTGTGAAGCGCTCCAAAGTTATCTGGGAGTGTCTGAGCCACTCACCTGGTGAGCACAGTACGACGTGGGCAGCCGTTACCTGCAGATGTGGTCTGGATAATAAGAACAGTGAGTAAAGGCCCTGGACTGCATCACTGACTCCGTGTCGTTACTGCTGCTACCCTGCACCATCACCCCCATCCTCCGCATACACTGCCCTGAGGCTATACTCCTCCCGTGGGGAGTTATGCTACGCTCTGCTGCACCCACAACACCAGCCTCAGCGGTCTGCCCTGCAGCGGCGGTTCACTCTGACCGCAATCCACTGGTGGCGTTGTCGGACATTTAAACATCAAAATCACATAAATAGTTCCGCCACTGGTTTGACCGCCCTGAGCCACGGAACCGGGTCGCCGCCATGGAGACTACAACCACCAGCATCCACCAAAAAGGGTCCGGCTCCGGGTGTCCCAAGGCCCAGGGGGTGCATCAGAACATTTTCATCACCTTTCACAATCACCAATGGGACAAGGCAGGGATGTCCTCTGTCCCCTCTCTTATGCATCCTAGTGACGGAGCACCTGCTCTCATCAATTCGCCATAACCCCAATATTAGGTGGATTGAGGTGGGAGGCACCGAGTACAAGTGCTCTCTATTTGCTGATGATGTCCTTGTATATATCACTCAATCACATATATCCATCCATGCTGTTATGGCTGAAATAGATCACTTTGTTACATGGTCAAATTTTAAAATCAATGCAGCAAAGTCTGAGGCCCTCGATGTCTCCCTCCCCAAATCCATACAGGATTCCATCCTAGTCCAACTTTCCCTTTGTCTGGCCCTCACAGGGTATCAAATACTTAGGAATTCCTATTCATAGAGACCTCTCCCATCTATGTTATCTTAATTTTGGGCCCTTTATTGAACAACTCCATACAGACCACGGATGGCAAGTTAGAACTGTAAGATTCACTACGTGAACCACTGGTGTTTTGTGGAAAAGCACATGTACACTGTGTTCCAAATTATTATGCAAAAAGTGTTTAGGAGTGATAAGGGAAGAATTTGTTTGTTTGTCAGTTAAACTCATTGATGGTGATGTGTGTCAGGGCTCTTTATATCACTGTAAGCAATTGCAGACACCTGTGCTAATTAGTTTGGCAGGTGTGTCCAATGAAAGGCAAGACTACTAGTGTTGAGCCACCCCCGTAGTGTTCGGGTTCGGTTCGGTTCGTCGAACACCGGGATGTTCGAGGAACTGTTCGTCGAACTGTTCGTCGAACACCTTAGAACACCGTCGAACACCGTTAAAACCAATGGCAGGCAAACAAAAACACATAGAAACACATAGAAAACACCTGCAAAGGTGTCCAAAAGCTGACAAACTGCTCAGAAGACACTCTCTTTAAAAAAGCCGGCCGGCAAATTCAGCAGCGGCATACACCGGTACCCGACAATTTAGACAAGAAGGAATAGAGCATCACACATAGATTAGATAGATAGAAACATGTCAGTCACACATATAAGAAGCACAGTGACAGTGTTGGTTACTGCACTTGTCATTTAGTGTAAAGGATTTATTAAAAAAAATATTAGTGTTTTCATGCACCGTCTCTTTAAAAAAGCCGGCCGGCAATTCAGCATCTGTACCCGACAATTTAGAACAGAAAGAATAGAGCTTCACACATAGATTAGATAGATAGAAACATGTCAGTCACATATATAATAAGTACAGTGATAGTGTTGCTTACTGTACTTGTCATTTAGTGTAAAGGATTTATTTAAAAAAATAATAGTGTTTTCATGCACTGTCTCTTTAAAAAAGCCGCCGGCAATTCAGCAGCGGTACCCGACAATTTATAACAGACAGAATAGAGCTTCACACATAGATTAGATAGATAGAAACATGTCAGTCACATATATATGAAGTACAGTGATAGTGTTGGTTACTGTACTTGTCATTTAGTATTAAAATAAAGGATTTATTATTAAAAAAATTGGCGTGGGGTTCCCCTTAATTTTAGGCTCTAGCGGAGGTTAAGCAGACGGCTGGGGCAGATGTTTGAAGCCTGGGAAGGGGGTAATACCCACGGAGCTTCCCAGGCTACTAATATCAGCCCTCAGCTGAATACATAGCCTTTACTAGCTATTAAAATGGGGGACCCCCCAAAAAAAATGACGTGGGGTCCCCCCTAATTTAATAGCTAGCAAAGGCTAGGCAGACAGCTGGGGGCTGATATTAATAGCCCAGGAAGGGAACCATGAATATTGGCCCCCTCCCAGGCTAGAAACACCAGCCGTCAGCCGCCCCAGAAATGGCGCATTCATAGGATGCGCCAATTCTGGCACTTAGCCTCGCTCTTCCACGCTGCCCTGGTGCGGTGGCAGGGGGTAATAGGGTTGGGGTTGATGTCAGCTTATAATGCCAGCTGACATCAAGCCCAGGTTAGTAATGGAGAGGCGTCTATAAGACACCCCCATTACTAACCCCATAGTCAAAGTTAAAAAAAACACAAACACCCAGAATAAAGTCCTTTAATTGAAATAAAGACACAATCCTTTATTGTTCTAAATTAAACCATACTTACCGTCACGCCCATTCCAGCTGAAGCCAACGATCTCCTGCAATAAAAGAAAAATAATAAAGCAACCTCATCCTTACCTTTCCATGGTTCCCACGACAGCTTCAGCTCTGCTACATCGAGATGACAGGCTGGACCGCAGCAGAACGCTGCCATCCAGCCTCTCATCCCGCAGACACTGAGAAGCGCAGGCTTGCTTGCGCTGCTCAGCGTCTCTCTGTGACGACATCCAGATGAGCCGAGTTCATGTCCAATGTACTCGGCTCACCTCATGCACGTCACTGACAGCGTGGGAAAATTCTCACGCTGAAGCGGTGAGTGCAGGAGAATTCTCCCACGCTGTCAGTGACGTGCATAAGGTGAGCTCATGTCCAATGAACTCAGCTCACCTCCTGCACGTCACTGACAGCGTGGGAGAATTCTCCTGCACTCAGCGCTTCAGCGTGAGAATTCTCCCACGCTGAAGCGCTGAGTGCAGGAGAATTTTCCCACGCTGTCAGTGACATGCAGGAGGTGAGCTGAGTTCATTGGACATGAGCTCACCTCATGCACATCACTGACAGCGTGGGAGAATTCTCCTGCACTCAGCACTTCAGCGTGAGAATTTTCCCACGCTGTCAGTGACGTGCATGAGGTGAGCCGAGTTCATTGGACATGACCTCGGCTCATCTGGATGCCGTCACAGCGAGACAGTGAGGAGCGCAAGCAAGCCTGCGCTTCTCAGTGTCTGCGGGATGACAGGCTGGATGGCAGCGTTCTGCTGCGGTCCAGCCTGTCATCTCGATGTAGCAGAGCTGAAGCTGTCGTGGGAACCATGGAAAGGTAAGGATGAGGTTGGTTTATTATTTTTCTTTTATTGCAGGAGATCGTTGGCTTCAGCTGGAATGGGTGTGATGGTAAGTATGGTTTAATTTAGAACAATAAAGAATTGTGTCTTTATTTCAATTAAAGGACTTTTTTCTGGGTGTTGTGTTTTTTTTAAATACTTTACTAGAAATTCATGGCGGTCATGTCTAATACTGGCGTGACCCCATGAATTTTGGGCTTGGGGCCAGCTGATAATACCAAGCTGGCCCTAACCCCTTTATTACCCAGTGAGCCACCGCACCAGGGCCCTGGATGAGTTGGGTACAGCGCCAGAAGATGGCGCTTCTATGAACGCGCCATTTTCCGGGGTGGCTGCGGACTGCAATTTGTAGCGGGGGGGGCCCAGAAAGCTTGGGCCTCCCTGCGCTGCAGATTCCAGCCCCCAGCTGCCTAGTTGTACCTGGCTGGACACAAAAATAGGGCGAAGCCCCACGTATTTTTTTTTTAAATTATTTCATGAAATTCATGAAATAATTAAGAAAAAAAGGCCTTCCCTATATTGTTGTGTCCGGCCAGGTACAAATAGGCAGCTGGTGGTTGGGGGCAGCCCGTTCCTGCCTGCTGTACCTGGCTGGACACAAATATAGTGCGAAGCCCCACTTCAATTTTTTTTAATTATTTCATGAAATTCATAAAATAATTAAGAAAAAAAGGGCTTCCCTATATTGTTGTGTCCGGCCAGGTACAAATAGGCAGCTGGTGGATGGGGGCAGCCCGTTCCTGCCTGCTGTACCTGGCTGGACACAAATATAGTGCGAAGCCCCACTTCAATTTTTTTAAATTATTTCATGAAATTCATAAAATAATTAAGAAAAAAAGGGCTTCCCTATATTGTTGTGTCCGGCCAGGTACAAATAGGCAGCTGGTGGATGGGGGCAGCCCGTTCCTGCCTGCTGTACCTGGCTGGACACTAATATAGTGCGAAGCCCCACTTCAATTTTTTTAAATTATTTCAGGAAATTCATGAAATAATTTAAAAAAAATTGACGTGGGGCTTCGCACTATATTTGTGTCCAGCCAGGTACAGCAGGCAGGAACGGGCTGCCCCCAACCACCAGCTGCCTATTTGTACCTGGCCGGACACAACAATATAGGGAAGCCCTTTTTTTCTTAATTATTTCATGAAATAATTTAAAGAAAATTGACGTGGGGCTTCGCCCTGTTTTTGTGTCCAGCCAGGTACAACTAGGCAGCTGGGGGCTGGAATCTGCAGCGCAGGGAGGCCCAAGCTTTCTGGGCCACCCCCGCTGCAAATTGCAGTCCGCAGCCACCCCGGAAAATGGCGCGTTCATAGAAGCGCCATCTTCTGGCGCTGTACCCAACTCATCCAGGGCCCTGATGCGGTGGCTCACTGGGTAATAAAGGGGTTAGGGCCAGCTTGGCATTATCAGCTGGCCCTAAGCCCGAAATTCATGGGGTCACGCCAGTATTAGACATGACCGCCATGAATTTCTAGTAAAGTATTTAAAAAAAACACAACACCCAGAAAAAAGTCCTTTAATTGAAATAAACACACAATTCTTTATTGTTCTAAATTAAACCATACTTACCATCACGCCCATTCCAGCTGAAGCCAACGATCTCCTGAAATAAAAGAAAAATAATAAAGCAACATCATCCTTACCTTTCCATGGTTCCCATGACAGCTTCAGCTCTGCTTCATCGAGATGACAGGCTGGACCGCAGCAGAACGCTGCCATCCAGCCTCTCATCCCGCAGACACTGAGAAGCGCAGGCTTGCTTGCGCTCCACAGTGTCTCTCTGTGAGGGCATCCAGATGAGCCGAGTTATTGTCCAATGAACTCGGCTCACCTCATGCACGTCACTGACAGCGTGGGAAAATTCTCCTGCACTCAGCGCTTCAGCGTGGGAGAATTCTCACACTGAAGCGCTGAGTGCAGGAGAATTCTCCCACGCTGTCAGTGACGTGCAGGAGGTGAGCTGAGTTCATTGGACATGAGCTCACCTTATGCACGTCACTGACAGCGTGGGAAAATTCTCCTGCACTCAGCGCTTCAGCGGGAGAATTCTCCCGCTGAAGCGCTGAGTGCAGGAGAATTCTCCCACGCTGTCAGTGACGTGCAGGAGGTGAGCTGAGTTCATTGGACATGAACTCGGCTCATCTGGATGTCGTCACAGAGAGACGCTGAGCAGCGCAAGCAAGCCTGCGCTTCTCAGTGTCTGCGGGATGAGAGGCTGGATGGCAGCGTTCTGCTGCGGTCCAGCCTGTCATCTCGATGTAGCAGAGCTGAAGCTGTCGTGGGAACCATGGAAAGGTAAGGATGAGGTTGGTTTATTATTTTTCTTTTATTGCAGGAGATCGTTGGCTTCAGCTGGAATGGGCGTGATGGTAAGTATGGTTTAATTTAGAACAATAAAGGACTGTGTCTTTATTTCAATTAAAGGACTTTATTCTGGGTGTTTGTGTTTTTTTTAACTTTGACTATGGGGTTAGTAATGGGGGTGTCTTATAGACGCCTCTCCATTACTAACCTGGGCTTGATGTCAGCTGGCATTATAAGCTGACATCAACCCCAACCCTATTACCCCCTGCCACCGCACCAGGGCAGCGTGGAAGAGCGAGGCTAAGTGCCAGAATTGGCGCATCCTATGAATGCGCCATTTCTGGGGCGGCTGACGGCTGGTGTTTCTAGCCTGGGAGGGGGCCAATATTCATGGCTCCCTTCCTGGGCTATTAATATCAGCCCCCAGCTGTCTGCCTAGCCTTTGCTAGCTATTAAATTAGGGGGGACCCCACGTCATTTTTTTTGGGGGGTCCCCCATTTTAATAGCTAGTAAAGGCTATGTATTCAGCTGGGGGCTGATATTAGTAGCCTGGGAAGCTCCGTGGGTATTACCCCCTTCCCAGGCTTCAAACATCTGCCCCAGCCGTCTGCTTAACCTCCGCTAGAGCCTAAAATTAAGGGGAACCCCACGCCAATTTTTTTAATAATAAATCCTTTATTTTAATACTAAATGACAAGTACAGTAACCAACACTGTCACTGTACTTCATATATATGTGACTGACATGTTTCTATCTATCTAATCTATGTGTGAAGCTCTATTCTGTCTGTTATAAATTGTCGGGTACCGCTGCTGAATTGCCGGCCGGCTTTTTTAAAGAGACAGTGCATGAAAACACTATTATTTTTTTTGATAAATCCTTTACGCTAAATGACAAGTACAGTAAGCAACACTGTCACTGTACTTCGTATATATGTGGCTGACATGTTTCTATCTATCTAATCTATGTGTGATGCTCTATTCTTTCTGTTCTATATTGTCGGGTACCGGTGTATGCCGCTGCTGAATTGCCGGCTTTTCATGTTTCACTGTGAGCACTGTTCCCATCGATTTGGGCAATCACTGTAATGCCACAACCACCATGGCTGTGGCATTACAGTGAGTGGCAGACAATCCCTGCATGATTGGTGCTCTAAATAGCGCCAGACATGCAGGACACGCTTTTGGTGCACGAACAGTTATCGAACATAACCTCGAACAGCCGAATTTTTTGCAAATCGTTCGGGTTCGTCGAACAACTCGAACACCGCCCAAAACAGCTCGAATTTGAGATTGGCGAACAGTTCTAGTCGAACACCGCTCATCTCTAAAGACTACTTAAGAAGGCTGTCTCACATTATTAAGCAGCCTACATTTTCTGCCAAAATGGGAAAGAAAAAGGATGTGTCGGCTGCTGAGAAGCAACAAATTGTGGAGTGTTTAGGTCAAGGCATGACTACAAACAACATTGTGCGATGATCAGGATGAAGTGTCTTGGCAATCAAGAAGTATGTAGCTGATTCACAGTACACACGTGTGCATGCTGATAAGGGCAAATTGAGGACTCTTTTCTCCAGGCAATTACGTCAGGTTAAAAGAGCAGTGGCAAAAAAGCCTTGTCATAGCTGCAGACAAGTTTTTGAAGCTGCTGGTGCCTCCAACGTCCCCCAAACAACAAGATGCAGGGTCCTTCAGAGGTTTGCAGCTGTGCATACGCCATCCTATCGACCTCCTCTATCCACTTCACACAAGCAGAAACGGCTCCAGTGGGCCAAACATTACATGAAGACTGATTTCAAAACTGTTTTGTTCACGGATGAGTGCCGTGCAGCGCTCGATGGTCCAGATGGATGGAGTGGGGGATGGCTGGTTGATGGACACCCCACGCAAACACGGCTACAGCGCCAACAAGGAAGAGGTGGAGTAATGTTTTGGGCTAGAATCATGGGGAGAGAGATTGTCGGCCCCTTTAGGATCCCTGAAGGGGTAAAGATGAACTCCATAATGTATGTGGATTTTCTCAAACAGCACTTCCTGCCATGGTTCAAGAAGATACCCGTGTATTTCACAGCAAGATCATTTTTATGCATGATAATGCACCATCTCATGCTGCACATAACACATCTTCATCTCTGCCTGATATGGGCATAAAAGTGGACAAACTTATGGTGTGACCCCCATGCTCCCCTGACCTCTACCCCATTCAGAACCTCTGGAGCATCATCAAAAGGAGTGTCTATGATGGCGGGAGGCAGTTCACATCTAAGCAACAGCTCTGGGAGGGTATTCTGTCCTCATGCAAAACAATTGAAGCAGAAACCATCCAAAACCTGACAAATTCAATGGACGAGAGAGTTCAGAAGCTCCTTTCAAACAAGTGGTCCTATGTGAAAATGTAACATCACCTAGAATAAAGTTTTGAGTTGAAAACTGTTTGATTTCAGTTTATAATAACCTGTTAATGCTTATAATTTCAAAAATGACCATTTTTTTGGTCTTTATTAAAATGAAAAGGTTGATCGAAAAGTTTGGGGGATCTAAGAGTGTGGCAACCCAGTAGTCATGATTACTTTGAATTCTGACAATATGAGGGTCATGTTGCAGGTAGTGCAGCAAGAAGGAACTTATGTGTCTTGTGCATCTCGGAGCCCCAAAATTATTTTCCGGGCTAGATGCAGCTAAAAATTATTATTAATTTTAAATCTGGTGGAGCTTAGTATAGATGGCCAAATAGGATCAGTGCTGCACACTGCTACAAAGCCCAAATTATTTTCCAGCCAAGATACAGATAAACATGATTAGTAATTTTAAATCTGGTGGAGCTTATTATAGATGGCCTAATAGAATCAGTGCTGCACACTGCTACAAAGCCCAAATTATTTTCCAGCCAAGATACAGATAAACATGATTAGTAATTTGAAAGCTTAAAACGGTTGGTGAGTTGATTTTAACCAATCATCATGCTTTTACTCTCCCCAGGATGACACAGGGGTAGAAAAGTCGTTTCGGATCTATGATTTGTTCATCTTTATGAACGTGAGTCTGTGTACATTATCAGTGGAGAGCCGCGTGCGCTTATTTGTCAGCACACCACCAGCAGCGCTGAACACACGTTCAGACAGAACGCTGGCTGCGGGGCATGACAAGATCTCCAAGGCGTAAGTGGCTAGCTCTGGCCATTTATCCAGATTGGAAGCCCAAAAAGAGCAAGGGTCCAGTGACACAGTCATGGCTTCAATGTTTACATGGAGATACTCCTGTCTCTAGGCGTTGACTATGTGTCAGACTTCTTGTCTCCTGTGGCCTTGCAAAGGATGGGCTAAAAAAGTGGTGAAATGATTCCGCAAAATTGATGTTACCAGCAGATACTGTGGTTCTGTTACGGTTTGAGTGCTGAACACTTGACGGTCCCACGGTTGGCAAGTTGGAACTGTGAGATTCACTACGTGCACCACTGGTGTTTTGTGGAAAAGCATATGTAAGATTCTGCAACAGACTCTGCTGATACTCCTGCATGCGTGCATCCCTTTCTATGGCAGGAATAATTTCTGCAAATTTACTTTTGTACCGGGGATCTAACAGTGTGGCAACCCAGTAGTCAGGATTATTTCTAATTCTCACAATTCGAGGGTCATGTTGCAGGTAGTGCAGCAAGAAGGCACTGATGTGTGTTGCGCATCCAAGAGCACCAAGTCCCTGTTGTGTTGGTGGCGAGGTAGCAATCATACTTCCTTCCTCTGTCCTCTCCCCCCAACCTCGCACAACAGAAATGTGATCAAGGTCTCCCTCATCTGATGAGTCTTCCATCAGTTCGTCCTCCACTTCTTCCTGGGCTCCTGCACCTTCCTCACTAGTTTGGCTGCTACCATGCGCCCTGGTAAAACCATCTCCCCCACCCTCACATGCCTGCCGCCTTGGTGCTGCCGACCATCTGGACCTTGCAGATGTTAGCCCTTCCGCATACAACTCCTCCTCCTCTACTTCCTCCACCTCCTCTTGTGCCACCAGCTGACTCGGAATTTTGTTTAACATGTGCTCCAGCATGTAAATCACTGGAATAGTCATGCTGATAATGGCATCGTCAGCACTAAACATCTTCGTCGCCATTTCAAAACTGTGCAGAAGGGTGCATAGGTCCCTGATCTGAGACCACTCCTCCAGCGTGATTTGCCCCACCTCTGGATCTCGTTGGCCCAGGCTATACGTCAGAACGTATTGCACCAGGGCTTGTCAGTGCTGCCACAGTCGCTGCAACATGTGCAGAGTTGAATTCCACTGGGTAGGCACATCGCATTTTAGCCGGTGAAGTGGCAGGCCCAACGACTTCTGTAGAGATGTAAGTCGCTGAGCTGCGGGATGCGAACGGCGGAAGTGAGCACACAGCGACCGTGCCCTCTGCAGAAGGCCATCTAGTCTGGGATAGTGGGCTAAAAATTGCTGGACAACCAGGTTCAACACGTGAGCCATACAAGGCACGTGTGTGACATTGCCCCGGCGAAGGGCCGCACCCAGGTTTGCAGCATTGTCGCACACGGCCTTCCCTGGTTTCAGGTCCAGTGGAGACAACCATTCATGAAATTGGTTCTCCAGAGCTGACCACAACTCCTCAGCTGTGTGACTCACATTTCCCAGAGATTTCAAAGTAAAAACCGCCTGATGACGTTGAGCCCTACTGCCAGCATAGTAAGGAGGTGTGCAGGATCCCTTCTGCGCAGTTAGAAAGCTTGTGGCATGACCAGACAGGTTTTGGGTGCAGGTGGAAGACCGAGAGGAGGTTGAGGAGGCAGAAGCAGTGGAGGAACTTTGACATAAAGAGTATTGACGCACAACTCGTGGGGACGGCAAGACTTGGACAGCAGCCCCTTGTCCTGCTGTCACCATAGTTAACCAGTGCCCAGTCAGCGACATGTAACGCCCCTGTCCATGCCTACTCATCCAAGTGTCTGTGGTGAAATGCACCCTGTCACACACAGAGTTTCTCAAAGAAGCGGTGATGTTGTGTGCGACATGCTGGTGGAGCGCAGGCACACCTTTCTTTGAGAAGTAGTGCCGACTGGGCATCTGGTACTGGGGCACTGCGACGGACATAAGGTCTCGAAAATCCTCTGTGTCCACCAGGCGGAAAGGCAGCATTTCTGTAGCCAAGAGCTTGCAGATGGTGAAATTCAACCTCTTAGATCTGCGCCTCAAAACAGGTGTGACTGCTGTCCCCCCTGTCACAGAGGATGAAGAGGCCGCGGATGCACAAGATATGGCAGACGGTGGTTGGCCCGGCCGGCAAGGCCGCATTGTAGCACACTGAGCTTCCCACTGCAACTTATGCTTCATGTCCATGTGCCGGTTCATGCATGAAGTACTCAAACTATGTATTTTTTGGCCTCTACTTAGCTTTTGCTGACAAATGTTACAGATAACACGAGTTGGGTCATCTTTATCGATCTGAAAAAATGCCCAGGCTATGCAAGGCTTAGCACCCATGCGACCTGAAGAGCCACCACGATTTTTGGTGAGAGGCAGAGTTGTGTTTGAGGATGCAGTTGTTGACGTGCTTCCAGTAAAATGTCTCTGTCCAGGAAGGCGCAACCTGACCTCGTCGTCACTAGCATCTTCCTCCACCTCCTCTGCTGACCTCATCTCTTGGCTGACTGTGGGTTGACAGTAAGTGGGATCTCCAACCTCATCATCATCACCCTGTGCGTTATCACACTCGTCGTCCTCAGAGCCAGCCTGTTCCTGCCCTGACAAAAAACTAGAGTTGTCGCTCCAATCAGGTATTTGAGTCTCATCATCGTCTTCCTCATTGTCTCCACCAACAGGAGTTACAGTTTGGGAATGAGGGTCTACATTATGGTCAGAACCTTCTGCGTCTGGTCCTGGATCCGACTCATAAAGATTCTGGGCATCAGTGCAGATCATTTCATCGTCTGGATTCACAGAAGTGCTGGAGTCGACCTCTGATTCCCAGGCTATAGTATGAGTAAACAGCTCTGCAGACTCAACCATCTGTTCTACCTCATACTCAGACGGGCAGCTGGAGATTTGGGAGCTGTGAGGAAGCAAGTGCGATTGGGGTGACACCTTTGAGGACTGGAGTATTTGTGATGTTGAAGTTGATGTGGAGGAGAGCACACTTAAAGGAGCACTTGATATCCGTTGAAGCACCTGCTGTTTTTGTGCCTCATCTGGAATTTGTAGCGATTGGCGTGGCCGTAAGAAAGGGATCTTATCACATTGTCCGCTAAAAGAAGTAGACATTTTAGTTTGGCTGGAAGATGGTCTTTCTTCTCAAGATGTTGCTGTTGCTTTAACTCCTACCCCACGGACACAACCTTTTTTCCCCTTCCCAACACGCCTATTCCCCTTTCCACCAGCAGCAGGCCTTTTTCCACTCATTTTGGTGGTTAACTAATTCACAACTCTGGAGTTGTTTGCACAAAAAAACAATGGATGGGAACCGAGCAGAACTGAGTGACCAAACTGTGGTATTAGGCCAAAACTATTGGCTGGGTTAGATGCAGAAAAAAATTATATTCAGTTTGCATCCTGATGGAGGTCAGTATAGATGGACTAATAGAACAAGTCCCACACACAGCTAGAAGCCCAAATATTTTTTCAGAGGTAGATGCAGAAAAAAATTATTTTTAATTTGCAGCCTGATGGAGTTCAGTATGGATGGACTAATAGAGAAAGTCCAACACACTGCTAGAAGGCCAAATATTTTTTCAGAGCTAGATGCAGACAAAAAAATATTTTGAATTTGCAACCTGATGGAGGTCAGTATAGATGGACTAATAGAGAAAGTCCCACACACTGCTAGAAGGCCAAATATTTTTTCACAGCTAGATGCAGACAAAAAATTATTTTTAATATGCAACCTAATGGAGATCAGTATAGATGGACTAATAGAGAAAGTCCCTCACACTGCTAGAAGGCCAAATATTTTTTCAGAGCTAGATGCAGATAAAAATTCTTTTTAATTTGCAACCTGATGGAGGTCAGTATAGATGGACTAATAGAGAAAGTCCCACACACTGCTAGAAGGCCAAATATTTTTTCAGAGCTAGATGCAGAAAAAAATTATATTCAGTTTGCAACCTGATGGAGGTCAGTATAGATGGACTAATAGAACAAGTCCCACACACAGCTAGAAGCCCAAATTTTTTTTCAGAGGTAAATGCAGAAAAAAATTATATTCAGTTTGCAACTTGATGGAGGTCTGTATAGATGGATTAATAGAACAAGTCCCACACACAGCTAGAAGCCCAATATTTTTTCAGAGGTAGATGCAGAAAAAAATATATTCAGTTTGCAACCTGATGGAGGTCAGTATAGATGGATTAATAGAGAAATTCCCAAACACTGCTGGAAGGCCAAATATTTTTTCAGAGCTAGATGCAGATAAAAATTATTTTTAATTTGCAACCTGATGGAGGTCAGTATAGATGGACTAATAGAGAAAGTCCCACACACTGCTAGAAGGCCAAATATTTTTTCAGAGCTAGATGCAGACAAAAAATTATTTTGAATTTGCAACCTGATGGAAGTCAGTATAGATGGACTAATAGAGAAAGTCCCACACACTGCTAGAAGGCCAAATATTTTTTCAGAGCTAGATGCAGACAAAAAATTATTTTTAATTTGCAACCTGATGGAGGTCAGTATAGATGGACAAATAGAGAAAGTCCCACACACTGCTAGAAGGCCAAATATTGTTTCAGAGCTAGATGCAGATAAAAATTATTTTTAATTTGCAACCTGATGGAGGTCAGTATAGATGGACTAATAGAGAAAGTCCCACTCACTGCTAGAAGGCCAAATATTTTTTCAGAGCTAGATGCAGATAAAAAATATTTTTAATTTGCAACCTGATGGAGGTCAGTATAGATGGACTAATAGAGAAAGACCCACACACTGCTAGAAGGCCAAATATTTTTTCAGAGCTAGATGCAGACAAAAAATTATTTTGAATTTGCAACCTGATGGAGGTCAGTATAGATGGACTAATAGAGAAAGTCCCACACACTGCTAGAAGGCCAAATATTTTTTCAGAGCTAGATGCAGTCAAAAAATTATTTTGAATTTGCAACCTGATGGAGGTCAGTATAGATGGACTAATAGAGAAAGTCCCACACACTGGTAGAAGGCCAAATATTTTTTCAGAGCTAGATGCAGACAAAAAATTATTTTTAATTTGCAACCTGATGGAGGTCAGTATAGATGGACTAATAGAGAAAGTCCCACACACTGCTAGAAGGCCAAATATTTTTTCAGACCTAGATGCAGATAAAAATTATTTTTAATTTGCAACCTGATGGAGGTAAGTATAGATGGACTAATAGAGAAAGTCCCACACACTGCTAGAAGGCCAAATATTTTTTCACAGCTAGATGCAGACAAAAAATTATTTTGAATTTGCAACCTGATGGAGGTCAGTATAGATGGACTAATAGAGAAAGTCCCACACACTGCTAGAAGGCCAAATATTTTTTCAGAGCTAGATGCAGACAAAAAATGATTTTGAATTTGCAAACTGATGGAGGTCAGTATAGATGGACTAATAGAGAAAGTCCCACACACTGCTAGAAGGCCAAATATTTTTTCAGAGCTAGATGCAGACAAAAAATTATTTTGAATTTGCAACCTGATGGAAGTCAGTATAGATGGACTAATAGAGAAAGTCCCACACACTGCTAGAAGGCCAAATATTTTTTCAGAGTTAGATGCAGATAAAAATTATTTTTAATTTGCAACCTGATGGAGGTCAGTATAGATGGACTAATAGAGAAAGTCCCACACACTGCTAGAAGGTCAAATATTTTTTCAGAGCTAGATGCAGACAAAAAATGATTTTGAATTTGCAACCTGATGGAGGTCAGTATAGATGGACTAATAGAGAAAGTCCCACACACTGCTAGAAGGCCAAATATTTTTTCAGAGCTAGATGCAGACAAAAAATTATTTTTAATTTGCAACCTGATGGAGGTCAGTATAGATGGACTAATAGAGAAAGTCCCACACACTGCTAGAAGGCCAAATTTTTTTTCAGAGGTAGATGCAGAAAAAAATTATATTCAGTTTGCAACCTGATGGAGGTCTGTATAGATGGATTAATAGAACAAGTCCCACACACAGCTAGAAGCCCAATATTTTTTCAGAGGAAGATGCAGAAAAAAAATATATTCAGTTTGCAGCCTGATGGAGGTCTGTATAGATGGACTAATAGAGAAAGTCCCAAACACTGCTAGAAGGCCAAATATTTTTACAGAGCTAGATGTAGATAAAAAATATTTTTAATTTGCAACCTGATGGAGGTCAGTATAGATGGACTAATAGAGAAAGTCGCACACACTGCTAGAAGGCCAAATATTTTTTCAGAGCTAGATGCAGACAAAAAATTATTTTGAATTTGCAACCTAATGGAGTTCAGCATAGATGGACTAATAGAGAAAGTCCCACACACTGCTAGAAGGCCAAATATTATTTCAGAGCTAGATGCAAACAAAAAATTATTTTTAATTTGCAACCTTATGGAGGTCAGTATAGATGGACTAATAGAGAAAGTCCCACACACTGCTAGAAGGCCAAATATATTTTCAGACCTAGATGCAGATAAAAATTCTTTTTAATTTGCAACCTGATGGAGGTCAGTATAGATGGACTAATAGAGAAAGTCCCACTCACTGCTAGAAGGCCAAATATTTTTTCAGAGCTAGATGCAGATAAAAATTATTTTTAATTTGCAACCTGATGGAGGTCAGTATAGATGGACTAATAGAGAAAGTCCCACACACTGCTAGAAGGCCAAATATTTTTTCAGAGCTAGATGCAGACAAAAAATTATTTTTAATTTGCAACCTGATGGAGGTCAGTATAGATGGACTAATAGAGAAAGTCCCACACATTGCTAGAAGGCCAAATATTTTTTCAGAGCTAGATGCAGACAAAAAATTATTTTTAATTTGCAACCTGATGGAGGTCAGTATAGATGGACTAATAGAGAAAGTCCCACACACTGCTAGAAGGCCAAATATTTTTTCAGAGCTAGATGCAGATAAAAAATTATTTTGAATTTGCAACCTGATGGAGGTCAGTATAGATGGACTAATAGAGAAAGTCCCACACACTGCTAGAAGGCCAAATATTTTTTCAGAGCTAGATGCAGATAAAAATTATTTTTAATTTGCAACCTGATGGAGGTCAGTATAGATGGACTAATAGAGAAAGTCCCACACACTGCTAGAAGGCCAAATATTTTTTCAGAGCTAGATGCAGACAAAAAATGATTTTGAATTTACAACCTGATGGAGGTCAGTATAGATGAACTAATAGAGAACGTCCCACACACTGCTAGAAGGCCAAATATTTTTTCAGAGCTAGATGCAGACAAAAAATTATTTTTAATTTGCAACCTGATGGAGGTCAGTATAGATGGACTAATAGAGAAAGTCCACACACACCTAGAAGGCCAAATTTTTTTTCAGAGGTAGATGCAGAAAAAAATTATATTCAGTTTGCAACCTGATGGAGGTCAGTATAGATGGATTAATAGAACAAGTCCCACACACAGCTAGAAGCCCAATATTTTTTCAGAGGTAGATGCAGTAAAAAAATATATTCAGTTTGCAATCTGATGGAGGTCAGTATAGATGGACTAATAGAGAAAGTCCCAAACACTGCTAGAAGGCCAAATATTTTTTCAGAGCTAGATGCAGATAAAAAATATTTTTAATTTGCAACCTGATGGAGGTCAGTATAGATGGACTAATAGAGAAAGTCCCACACACTGCTAGAAGGCCAAATATTTTTTCAGAGCTAGATGCAGACAAAAAATTATTTTGAATTTGCAACCTGATGGAAGTCAGCATAGATGGACTAATAGAGAAAGTCCCACACACTGCTAGAAGGCCAAATATTTTTTCAGAGCTAGATGCAGACAAAAAATTATTTTGAATTTGCAACCTTATGGAGGTCAGTATAGATGGACTAATAGAGAAAGTCCCACACACTGCTAGAAGGCCAAATATTTTTTCAGACCTAGATGCAGATAAAAATTCTTTTTAATTTGCAACCTGATGGAGGTCTGTATAGATGGACTAATAGAGAAAGTCCCACTCACTGCTAGAAGGCCAAATATTTTTTCAGAGCTAGATGCAGATAAAAATTATTTTTAATTTGCAACCTGATGGAGGTCAGTATAGATGGACCAATAGAGAAAGTCCCACACACTGCTAGAAGGCCAAATATTTTTTCAGAGCTAGATGCAGACAAAAAATTATTTTGAATTTGCAACCTGATGGAGGTCAGTATAGATGGACTAATAGAGAAAGTCCCACACACTGCTAGAAGGCCAAATATTTTTTCAGAGCTAGATGCAGACAAAAAAATATTTTTAATTTGCAACCTGATGGAGGTCAGTATAGATGGACTAATAGAGAAAGTCCCACACACTGCTAGAAGGCCAAATATTTTTTCAGAGCTAGATGCAGACAAAAAATAATTTTTAATTTGCAACCTGATGGAGGTCAGTATAGATGGACTAATAGAGAAAGTCACACACACTGCTAGAAGGCCAAATATTTTTTCAGAGCTAAATGCAGACAAAAAATTATTTTTAATTTGCAACCTAATGGAGGTCAGTATAGATGGACTAATAGAGAAAGTCCCACACACTGCTAGAAGGCCAAATATTTTTTCAGAGCTAGATGCAGATAAAAATTATTTTTAATTTGCAACCTGATGGAGGTCAGTATAGATGGACTAATAGAGAAAGTCCCACACACTGCTAGAAGGCCAAATATTTTTTCAGAGCTAGATGCAGACAAAAAATTATTTTGAATTTGCAACCTGATGGAGGTCAGTATAGATGGACTAATAGAGAAAGTCCCACACACTGCTAGAAGGCCAAATATTTTTTCAGAGCTAGATGCAGACAAAAAATTATTTTTAATTTGCAACCTTATGGAGAAAAGTATAGATGGACTAATAGAGAAAGTCCCACACACTGCTAGAAGGCCAAATATTTTTTCAGACCTAGATGCAGATAAAAATTCTTTTTAATTTGCAACCTGATGGAGGTCTGTATAGATGGACTAATAGAGAAAGTCCCACTCTCTGCTAGAAGGCCAAATATTTTTTCAGAGCTAGATGCAGATAAAAATTATTTTTAATTTGCAACCTGATGGAGGTCAGTATAGATGGACTAATAGAGAAAGTCCCACACACTGCTAGAAGGCCAAATATTTTTTCAGAGCTAGATGCAGACAAAAAATTATTTTGAATTTGCAACCTGATGGAGGTCAGTATAGATGGACTAATAGAGAAAGTCCCACACACTGTTAGAAGGCCAAATATTTTTTCAGAGCTAGATGCAGACAAAAAATTATTTTTAATTTGCAACCTGATGGAGGTCAGTATAGATGGACTAATAGAGAAAGTCCCACACACTGCTAGAAGGCCAAATATTTTTTCAGAGCTAGATGCAGACAAAAAATTATTTTTAATTTGCAACCTGATGGAGGTCAGTATAGATGGACTAATAGAGAAAGTCCCACACACTGCTAGAAGGCCAAATATTTTTTCAGAGCTAAATGCAGACAAAAAATTATTTTTAATTTGCAACCTGATGGAGGTCAGTATAGATGGACTAATAGAGAAAGTCCCACACACTGCTAGAAGGCCAAATATTTTTTCAGAGCTAGATGCAGATAAAAATTATTTTTAATTTGCAACCTGATGGAGGTCAGTATAGATGGACTAATAGAGAAAGTCCCACACACTGCTAGAAGGCCAAATATTTTTTCAGAGCTAGATGCAGACAAAAAATTATTTTGAATTTGCAACCTGATGGAGGTCAGTATAGATGGACTAATAGAGAAATTCCCACACACTGCTAGAAGGCCAAATATTTTTTCAGAGCTAGATGCAGACAAAAAATTATTTTTAATTTGCAACCTGATGGAGGTCAGTATAGATGGACTAATAGAGAAAGTCCCATACACTGCTAGAAGGCCAATTTTTTTTTCAGAGGTAGATGCAGAAAAAAATTATATTCAGTTTGCAACCTGATGGAGGTCTGTATAGATGGATTAAAAGAACAAGTCCCACACACAGCTAGAAGCCCAATATTTTTTCAGAGGTAGATGCAGAAAAAAAATATATTCAGTTTGCAACCTGATGGAGGTCAGTATAGATGGATTAATAGAGAAAGTCCCAAACACTGCTGGAAGGCCAAATATTTTTTCAGAGCTAGATGCAGATAAAAATTATTTTTAATTTGCAACCTGATGGAGGTCAGTATAGATGGACTAATAGAGAAAGTCCCACACACTGCTAGAAGGCCAAATATTTTTTCAGAGCTAGATGCAGACAAAAAATTATTTTGAGTTTGCAACCTGATGGAGGTCAGTATAGATGGACTAATAGAGAAAGTCCCACACACTGCTAGAAGGCCAAATATTTTTTCAGAGCTAGATGCAGACAAAAAATTATTTTTAATTTGCAACCTGATGGAGGTCAGTATAGATGGACTAATAGAGAAAGTCCCACACACTGCTCGAAGGCCAAATATTTTTTCAGACCTAGATGCAGATAAAAATTATTTTTAATTTGCAACCTGATGGAGGTCAGTATAGATGGACTAATAGAGAAAGTCCCACTCACTGCTAGAAGGCCAAATATTTTTTCAGAGCTAGATGCAGATAAAAATTATTTTTAATTTGCAACCTGATGGAGGTCAGTATAGATGGACTAATAGAGAAAGTCCCACACACTGCTAGAAGGCCAAATATTTTTTCAGAGCTAGATGCAGACAAAAAATTATTTTGAATTTGCAACCTGATGGAGGTCAGTATAGATGGACTAATAGAGAAAGTCCCACACACTGCTAGAAGGCCAAATATTTTTTCAGAGCTAGATGCAGACAAAAAATTATTTTGAATTTGCAACCTGATGGAGGTCAGTATAGATGGACTAATAGAGAAAGTCCCACACACTGCTAGAAGGCCAAATATTTTTTCAGAGCTAGATGCAGACAAAAAATGATTTTGAATTTGCAAACTGATGGAGGTCAGTATAGATGGACTAATAGAGAAAGTCCCACACACTGCTAGAAGGCCAAATATTTTTTCAGAGCTAGATGCAGACAAAAAATTATTTTGAATTTGCAACCTGATGGAGGTCAGTATAGATGGACTAATAGAGAAAGTCCCACACACTGCTAGAAGGCCAAATATTTTTTCAGAGCTAGATGCAGATAAAAATTATTTTTAATTTGCAACCTGATGGAGGTCAGTATAGATGGACTAATAGAGAAAGTCCCACACACTGCTAGAAGGTCAAATATTTTTTCAGAGCTAGATGCAGACAAAAAATGATTTTGAATTTGCAACCTGATGGAGGTCAGTATAGATGGACTAATAGAGAAAGTCCCACACACTCCTAGAAGGCCAAATATTTTTTCAGAGCTAGATGCAGACAAAAAATAATTTTTAACTTGCAACCTGATGGAGGTCAGTATAGATGGACTAATAGAGAAAGTCCCACACACTGCTAGAAGGCCAAATTTTTTTTCAGAGGTAGATGCAGAAAAAAATGATATTCAGTTTGCAACCTGATGGAGGTCTGTATAGATGGATTAATAGAACAAGTCCCACACACAGCTAGAAGCCCAATATTTTTTCAGAGGTAGATGCAGAAAAAAAAAATTTTCAGTTTGCAACCTGATGGAGGTCAGTATAGATGGACTAATAGAGAAAGTCCCAAACACTGCTAGAAGGCCAAATATTTTTTCAGAGCTAGATGCAGATAAAAAATATTTTTAATTTGCAACCTGATGGAGGTCAGTATAGATGGACTAATAGAGAAAGTCCCACACACTGCTAGAAGGCCAAATATTTTTTCAGAGCTAGATGCAGACAAAAAATTATTTTGAATTTGCAACCTGATGGAGGTCAGCATAGATGGACTAATAGAGAAAGTCCCACACACTGCTAGAAGGCCAAATATTTTTTCAGAGCTAGATGCAGACAAAAAATTATTTTTAATTTGCAACCTTATGGAGGTCAGTATAGATGGACTAATAGAGAAAGTCCCACACACTGCTAGAAGGCCAAATATTTTTTCAGACCTAGATGCAGATAAAAATTCTTTTTAATTTGTAACCTGATGGAGGTCTGTATAGATGGACTAATAGAGAAAGTCCCACTCACTGCTAGAAGGCCAAATATTTTTTCAGAGCTAGATGCAGATAAAAATTATTTTTAATTTGCATCCTGATGGAGGTCAGTATAGATGGACTAATAGAGAAAGTCCCACACACTGCTAGAAGGCCAAATATTTTTTCAGAGCTAGATGCAGACAAAAAATTATTTTGAATTTGCAACCTGATGGAGGTCAGTATAGATGGACTAATAGAGAAAGTCCCACACACTGCTAGAAGGCCAAATATTTTTTCAGAGCTAGATGCAGACAAAAAATTATTTTTAATTTGCAACCTGATGGAGGTCAGTATAGATGGACTAATAGAGAAAGTCCCACACACTGCTAGAAGGCCAAATATTTTTTCAGAGCTAAATGCAGACAAAAAATTATTTTTAATTTGCAACCTGATGGAGGTCAGTATAGATGGACTAATAGAGAAAGTCCCACACACTGCTAGAAGGCCAAATATTTTTTCAGAGCTAGATGCAGATAAAAATTATTTTTAATTTGCAACCTGATGGAGGTCAGTATAGATGGACTAATAGAGAAAGTCCCACACACTGCTAGAAGGCCAAATATTTTTTCAGAGCTAGATGCAGACAAAAAATTATTTTGAATTTGCAACCTGATGGAGGTCAGTATAGATGGACTAATAGAGAAAGTCCCACACACTGCTAGAAGGCCAAATATTTTTTCAGAGCTAGATGCAGATAAAAATTATTTTTAATTTGCAACCTGATGGAGGTCAGTATAGATGGACTAATAGAGAAAGTCCCACACACTGCTAGAAGGCCAAATATTTTTTCAGAGCTAGATGCAGACAAAAAATGATTTTGAATTTGCAACCTGATGGAGGTCAGTATAGATGGACTAATAGAGAAAGTCCCACACACTGCTAGAAGGCCAAATTTTTTTTCAGAGGTAGATGCAGAAAAAAATTATATTCAGTTTGCAACCTGATGGAGGTCTGTATAGATGGATTAATAGAACAAGTCCCACACACAGCTGGAAGCCCAATATTTTTTCAGAGGTAGATGCAGAAAAAAAATATATTCAGTTTGCAACCTGATGGAGGTCAGTATAGATGGACTAATAGAGAAAGTCCCAAACACTGCTAGGAGGCCAAATATTTTTTCAGAGCTAGATGCAGATAAAAATTATTTTTAATTTGCAACCTGATGGAGGTCAGTATAGATGGACTAATAGAGAAAGTCCCACACACTGCTAGAAGGCCAAATATTTTTTCAGAGCTAGATGCAGACAAAAAATTATTTTGAATTTGCAACCTGATGGAGGTCAGTATAGATGGACTAATAGAGAAAGTCCCACACACTGCTAGAAGGCCAAATATTTTTTCAGAGCTAGATGCAGACAAAAAATTATTTTTAATTTGCAACCTTATGGAGGTCAGTATAGATGGACTAATAGAGAAAGTCCCACACACTGCTAGAAGGCCAAATATTTTTTCAGACCTAGATGCAGATAAAAATTCTTTTTAATTTGCAACCTGATGGAGGTCAGTATAGATGGACTAATAGAGAAAGTCCCAATCACTGCTAGAAGGCCAAATATTTTTTCAGAGCTAGATGCAGATAAAAATTATTTTTAATTTGCAACCTGATGGAGGTCAGTATAGATGGACTAATAGAGAAAGTCCCACACACTGCTAGAAGGCCAAATTTTTTTTCAGAGCTAGATGCAGACAAAAAATTATTTTGAATTTGCAACCTGATGGAGGTCAGTATAGATGGACTAATAGAGAAAGTCCTACACACTGCTTGAAGGCCAAATATTTTTTCAGAGCTAGATGCAGACAAAAAATAATTTTTAATTTGCAACCTGATGGAGGTCAGTATAGATGGGCTAATAGAGAAAGTCCCACACACTGCTAGAAGGCCAAATATTTTTTCAGAGCTAGATGCATAAAAAAATTATATTCAGTTTGCAACCTGATGGAGGTCAGTATAGATGGACTAATAGAACAAGTCCCACACACAGCTAGAAGCCCAAATATTTTTTCAGAGCTAGATGCAGACAAAAAATTATTTTTAATTTGCAACCTGATGGAGGTCAGTATAGATGGACTAATAGAGAAAGTCCCACACACTGCTAGAAGGCCAAATATTTTTTCAGAGCTAGATGCAGATAAAAATTATTTTTAATTTGCAACCTGATGGAGGTCAGTATAGATGGACTAATAGAGAAAGTCCCACATACTGCTAGAAGGCCAAATATTTTTTCAGAGCTAGATGCATAAAAAAATTATATTCAGTTTGCAACCTGATGGAGGTCAGTATAGATGGACTAATAGAACAAGTCCCACACACAGCTAGAAGCCCAAATATTTTTTCAGAGGTAGATGCAGAAAAAAATTATTTTTAATTTGCAGCCTGATGGAGGTCAGTATAGATGGACTAATAGAGAAAGTCCCACACACTTCTAGAAGGCCAAATATTTTTTCAGAGCTAGATGCAGACAAAAAATTATTTTGAATTTGCAACCTGATGGAGGTCAGTATAGATGTACTAATAGAGAAAGTCCCACACACTGCTAGAAGGCCAAATATTTTTTCAGAGCTAGATGCAGACAAAAAATTATTTTGAATTTGCAACCTGATGGAGGTCAGTATAGATGGACTAATAGAGAAAGTCCCACACACTGCTAGAAGGCCAAATATTTTTTCAGAGCTAGATGCAGATAAAAATTATTTTTAATTTGCAACCTGATGGAGGTCAGTATAGATGGACTAATAGAGAAAGTCCCACACACTGCTAGAAGGTCAAATATTTTTTCAGAGCTAGATGCAGACAAAAAATGATTTTGAATTTACAACCTGATGGAGGTCAGTATAGATGAACTAATAGAGAAAGTCCCACACACTGCTAGAAGGCCAAATATTTTTTCAGAGCTAGATGCAGACAAAAAATTATTTTTAATTTGCAACCTGATGGAGGTCAGTATAGATGGACTAATAGAGAAAGTCCACACACACCTAGAAGGCCAAATTTTTTTTCAGAGGTAGATGCAGAAAAAAATTATATTCAGTTTGCAACCTGATGGAGGTCTGTATAGATGGATTAATAGAACAAGTCCCACACACAGCTAGAAGCCCAATATTTTTTCAGAGGTAGATGCAGTAAAAAAATATATTCAGTTTGCAACCTGATGGAGGTCAGTATAGATGGACTAATAGAGAAAGTCCCAAACACTGCTAGAAGGCCAAATATATTTTCAGAGCTAGATGCAGATAAAAAATATTTTTAATTTGCAACCTGATGGAGGTCAGTATAGATGGACTAATAGAGAAAGTCCCACACACTGCTAGAAGGCCAAATATTTTTTCAGAGCTAGATGCAGATAAAAAATTATTTTGAATTTGCAACCTGATGGAAGTCAGCATAGATGGACTAATAGAGAAAGTCCCACACACTGCTAGAAAGCCAAATATTTTTCAGAGCTAGATGCAGACAAAAAATTATTTTGAATTTGCAACCTGATGGAGGTCAGTATAGATGGACTAATAGAGAAAGTCCCACACACTGCTAGAAGGCCAAATATTTTTTCAGAGCTAGATGCAGACAAAAAATAATTTTTAATTTGCAACCTGATGGAGGTCAGTATAGATGGACTAATAGAGAAAGTCACACACACTGCTAGAAGGCCAAATATTTTTTCAGAGCTAAATGCAGACAAAAAATTATTTTTAATTTGCAACCTAATGGAGGTCAGTATAGATGGACTAATAGAGAAAGTCCCACACACTGCTAGAAGGCCAAATATTTTTTCAGAGCTAGATGCAGATAAAAATTATTTTTAATTTGCAACCTGATGGAGGTCAGTATAGATGGACTAATAGAGAAAGTCCCACACTGCTAGAAGGCCAAATATTTTTTCAGAGCTAGATGCAGACAAAAAATTATTTTGAATTTGCAACCTGATGGAGGTCAGTATAGATGGACTAATAGAGAAAGTCCCACACACTGCCAGAAGGCCAAATATTTTTTCAGAGCTAGATGCAGACAAAAAATTATTTTTAATTTGCAACCTTATGGAGAAAAGTATAGATGGACTAATAGAGAAAGTCCCACACACTGCTAGAAGGCCAAATATTTTTTCAGACCTAGATGCAGATAAAAATTCTTTTTAATTTGCAACCTGATGGAGGTCTGTATAGATGGACTAATAGAGAATGTCCCACTCACTGCTAGAAGGCCAAATATTTTTTCAGAGCTAGATGCAGATAAAAATTATTTTTAATTTGCAACCTGATGGAGGTCAGTATAGATGGACTAATAGAGAAAGTCCCACACACTGCTAGAAGGCCAAATATTTTTTCAGAGCTAGATGCAGACAAAAAATTATTTTGAATTTGCAACCTGATGGAGGTCAGTATAGATGGACTAATAGAGAAAGTCCCACACACTGCTAGAAGGCCAAATATTTTTTCAGAGCTAGATGCAGACAAAAAATTATTTTTAATTTGCAACCTGATGGAGGTCAGTATAGATGGACTAATAGAGAAAGTCCCACACACTGCTAGAAGGCCAAATATTTTTTCAGAGCTAGATGCAGACAAAAAATTATTTTTAATTTGCAACCTGATGGAGGTCAGTATAGATGGACTAATAGAGAAAGTCCCACACACTGCTAGAAGGCCAAATATTTTTTCAGAGCTAAATGCAGACAAAAAATTATTTTTAATTTGCAACCTGATGGAGGTCAGTATAGATGGACTAATAGAGAAAGTCCCACACACTGCTAGAAGGCCAAATATTTTTTCAGAGCTAGATGCAGATAAAAATTATTTTTAATTTGCAACCTGATGGAGGTCAGTATAGATGGACTAATAGAGAAATTCCCACACACTGCTAGAAGGCCAAATATTTTTTCAGAGCTACATGCAGACAAAAAATTATTTTTAATTTGCAACCTGATGGAGGTCAGTATAGATGGACTAATAGAGAAAGTCCCACACACTGCTAGAAGGCCAATTTTTTTTTCAGAGGTAGATGCAGAAAAAAATTATATTCAGTTTGCAACCTGATGGAGGTCTGTATAGATGGATTAAAAGAACAAGTCCCACACACAGCTAGAAGCCCAATATTTTTTCAGAGGTAGATGCAGAAAAAAAATATATTCAGTTTGCAACCTGATGGAGGTCAGTATAGATGGATTAATAGAGAAAGTCCCAAACACTGCTGGAAGGCCAAATATTTTTTCAGAGCTAGATGCAGATAAAAATTATTTTTAGTTTGCAACCTGATGGAGGTCAGTATAGATGGACTAATAGAGAAAGTCCCACACACTGCTAGAAGGCCAAATATTTTTTCAGAGCTAGATGCAGACAAAAAATTATTTTGAGTTTGCAACCTGATGGAGGTCAGTATAGATGGACTAATAGAGAAAGTCCCACACACTGCTAGAAGGCCAAATATTTTTTCAGAGCTAGATGCAGACAAAAAATTATTTTTAATTTGCAACCTGATGGAGGTCAGTATAGATGGACTAATAGAGAAAGTCCCACACACTGCTCGAAGGCCAAATATTTTTTCAGACCTAGATGCAGATAAAAATTATTTTTAATTTGCAACCTGATGGAGGTCAGTATAGATGGACTAATAGAGAAAGTCCCACTCACTGCTAGAAGGCCAAATATTTTTTCAGAGCTAGATGCAGATAAAAATTATTTTTAATTTGCAACCTGATGGAGGTCAGTATAGATGGACTAATAGAGAAAGTCCCACACACTGCTAGAAGGCCAAATATTTTTTCAGAGCTAGATGCAGACAAAAAATTATTTTGAATTTGCAACCTGATGGAGGTCAGTATAGATGGACTAATAGAGAAAGTCCCACACACTGCTAGAAGGCCAAATATTTTTTCAGAGCTAGATGCAGATAAAAATTATTTTTAATTTGCAACCTGATGGAGGTCAGTATAGATGGACTAATAGAGAAAGTCCCACACACTGCTAGAAGGTCAAATATTTTTTCAGAGCTAGATGCAGACAAAAAATGATTTTGAATTTGCAAACTGATGGAGGTCAGTATAGATGGACTAATAGAGAAAGTCCCACACACTCCTAGAAGGCCAAATATTTTTTCAGAGCTAGATGCAGACAAAAAATTATTTTTAACTTGCAACCTGATGGAGGTCAGTATAGATGGACTAATAGAGAAAGTCCCACACACTGCTAGAAGGCCAAATTTTTTTTCAGAGGTAGATGCAGAAAAAAATTATATTCAGTTTGCAACCTGATGGAGGTCTGTATAGATGGATTAATAGAACAAGTCCCACACACAGCTAGAAGCCCAATATTTTTTCAGAGGTGGATGCAGAAAAAAAAAATATTCAGTTTGCAACCTGATGGAAGTCAGTATAGATGGACTAATAGAGAAAGTCCCAAACACTGCTAGAAGGCCAAATATTTTTTCAGAGCTAGATGCAGATAAAAAATATTTTTAATTTGCAACCTGATGGAGGTCAGTATAGATGGACTAATAGAGAAAGTCCCACACACTGCTAGAAGGCCAAATATTTTTTCAGAGCTAGATGCAGACAAAAAATTATTTTGAATTTGCAACCCGATGGAGGTCAGCATAGATGGACTAATAGAGAAAGTCCCACTCACTGCTAGAAGGCCAAATATTTTTTCAGAGCTAGATGCAGATAAAAATTATTTTTAATTTGCAACCTGATGGAGGTCAGTATAGATGGACTAATACAGAAAGTCCCACACACTGCTAGAAGGCCAAATATTTTTTCAGAGCTAGATGCAGACAAAAAATTATTTTGAATTTGCAACCTGATGGAGGTCAGTATAGATGGACTAATAGAGAAAGTCCCACACACTGCTAGAAGGCCAAATATTTTTTCAGAGCTAGATGCAGATAAAAATTATTTTTAATTTGCAACCTTATGGAGGTCAGTATAGATGGACTAATAGAGAAAGTCCCACACACTGCTAGAAGGCCAAATATTTTTTCAGACCTAGATGCAGATAAAAATTCTTTTTAATTTGCAACCTGATGGAGGTCAGTATAGATGGACTAATAGAGAAAGTCCCACACACTGCTAGAAGGCCAAATATTTTTTCAGAGCTAGATGCAGACAAAAAATTATTTTGAATTTGCAACCTGATGGAGGTCAGTATAGATGGACTAATAGAGAAAGTCCCACACACTGCTAGAAGGCCAAATATTTTTTCAGAGCTAGATGCAGACAAAAAATTATTTTTAATTTGCAACCTGATGGAGGTCAGTATAGATGGACTAATAGAGAAAGTCCCACACACTGCTAGAAGGCCAAATATTTTTTCAGAGCTAAATGCAGACAAAAAATTATTTTTAATTTGCAACCTGATGGAGGTCAGTATAGATGGACTAATAGAGAAAGTCCCACACACTGCTAGAAGGCCAAATATTTTTTCAGAGCTAGATGCAGAAAAAATTATTTTTAATTTGCAACCTGATGGAGGTCAGTATAGATGGACTAATAGAGAAAGTCCCACACACTGCTAGAAGGCCAAATATTTTTTCAGAGCTAGATGCAGACAAAAAATTATTTTGAATTTGCAACCTGATGGAGGTCAGTATAGATGGACTAATAGAGAAAGTCCCACACACTGCTAGAAGGCCAAATATTTTTTCAGAGCTAGATGCAGATAAAAATTATTTTTAATTTGCAACCTGATGGAGGTCAGTATAGATGGACTAATAGAGAAAGTCCCACACACTGCTAGAAGGCCAAATATTTTTTCAGAGCTAGATGCAGACAAAAAATGATTTTGAATTTGCAACCTGATGGAGGTCAGTATAGATGGACTAATAGAGAAAGTCCCACACACTGCTAGAAGGCCAAATTTTTTTTCAGAGGTAGATGCAGAAAAAAATTATATTCAGTTTGCAACCTGATGGAGGTCTGTATAGATGGATTAATAGAACAAGTCCCACACACAGCTGGAAGCCCAATATTTTTTCAGAGGTAGATGCAGAAAAAAAATATATTCAGTTTGCAACCTGATGGAGGTCAGTATAGATGGACTAATAGAGAAAGTCCCAAACACTGCTAGGAGGCCAAATATTTTTTCAGAGCTAGATGCAGATAAAAATTATTTTTAATTTGCAACCTGATGGAGGTCAGTATAGATGGACTAATAGAGAAAGTCCCACACACTGCTAGAAGGCGAAATATTTTTTCAGAGCTAGATGCAGACAAAAAATTATTTTGAATTTGCAACCTGATGGAGGTCAGTATAGATGGACTAATAGAGAAAGTCCCACACACTGCTAGAAGGCCAAATATTTTTTCAGAGCTAGATGCAGACAAAAAATTATTTTTAATTTGCAACCTTATGGAGGTCAGTATAGATGGACTAATAGAGAAAGTCCCACACACTGCTAGAAGGCCAAATATTTTTTCAGACCTAGATGCAGATAAAAATTCTTTTTAATTTGCAACCTGATGGAGGTCAGTATAGATGGACTAATAGAGAAAGTCCCAATCACTGCTAGAAGGCCAAATATTTTTTCAGAGCTAGATGCAGATAAAAATTATTTTTAATTTGCAACCTGATGGAGGTCAGTATAGATGGACTAATAGAGAAAGTCCCACACACTGCTAGAAGGCCAAATTTTTTTTCAGAGCTAGATGCAGACAAAAAATTATTTTGAATTTGCAACCTGATGGAGGTCAGTATAGATGGACTAATAGAGAAAGTCCTACACACTGCTTGAAGGCCAAATATTTTTTCAGAGCTAGATGCAGACAAAAAATAATTTTTAATTTGCAACCTGATGGAGGTCAGTATAGATGGGCTAATAGAGAAAGTCCCACACACTGCTAGAAGGCCAAATATTTTTTCAGAGCTAGATGCATAAAAAAATTATATTCAGTTTGCAACCTGATGGAGGTCAGTATAGATGGACTAATAGAACAAGTCCCACACACAGCTAGAAGCCCAAATATTTTTTCAGAGCTAGATGCAGACAAAAAATTATTTTTAATTTGCAACCTGATGGAGGTCAGTATAGATGGACTAATAGAGAAAGTCCCACACACTGCTAGAAGGCCAAATATTTTTTCAGAGCTAGATGCATAAAAAAATTATATTCAGTTTGCAACCTGATGGAGGTCAGTATAGATGGACTAATAGAACAAGTCCCACACACAGCTAGAAGCCCAAATATTTTTTCAGAGGTAGATGCAGAAAAAAATTATTTTTAATTTGCAGCCTGATGGAGGTCAGTATAGATGGACTAATAGAGAAAGTCCCACACACTGCTAGAAGGCCAAATATTTTTTCAGAGCTAGATGCAGACAAAAAATTATTTTGAATTTGCAACCTGATGGAGGTCAGTATAGATGTACTAATAGAGAAAGTCCCACACACTGCTAGAAGGCCAAATATTTTTTCAGAGCTAGATGCAGATATAAATTATTTTTAATTTGCAACCTGATGGAGGTCAGTATAGATGGACTAATAGAGAAAGTCCCACACACTGCTAGAAGGCCAAATATTTTTTCAGAGCTAGATGCAGACAAAAAATTATTTTGAATTTGCAACCTGATGGAGGTCAGTATAGATGGACTAATAGAGAAAGTCCCACACACTGCTAGAAGGCCAAATATTTTTTCAGAGCTAGATGCAGACAAAAAATTATTTTTAATTTGCAACCTGATGGAGGTCAGTATAGATGGACTAATAGAGAAAGTCCCACACACTGCTAGAAGGCCAAATATTTTTTCAGAGCTAAATGCAGACAAAAAATTATTTTTAATTTGCAACCTGATGGAGGTCAGTATAGATGGACTAATAGAGAAAGTCCCACACACTGCTAGAAGGCCAAATATTTTTTCAGAGCTAGATGCAGAAAAAATTATTTTTAATTTGCAACCTGATGGAGGTCAGTATAGATGGACTAATAGAGAAAGTCCCACACACTGCTAGAAGGCCAAATATTTTTTCAGAGCTAGATGCAGACAAAAAATTATTTTGAATTTGCAACCTGATGGAGGTCAGTATAGATGGACTAATAGAGAAAGTCCCACACACTGCTAGAAGGCCAAATATTTTTTCAGAGCTAGATGCAGATAAAAATTATTTTTAATTTGCAACCTGATGGAGGTCAGTATAGATGGACTAATAGAGAAAGTCCCACACACTGCTAGAAGGCCAAATATTTTTTCAGAGCTAGATGCAGACAAAAAATGATTTTGAATTTGCAACCTGATGGAGGTCAGTATAGATGGACTAATAGAGAAAGTCCCACACACTGCTAGAAGGCCAAATTTTTTTTCAGAGGTAGATGCAGAAAAAAATTATATTCAGTTTGCAACCTGATGGAGGTCTGTATAGATGGATTAATAGAACAAGTCCCACACACAGCTGGAAGCCCAATATTTTTTCAGAGGTAGATGCAGAAAAAAAATATATTCAGTTTGCAACCTGATGGAGGTCAGTATAGATGGACTAATAGAGAAAGTCCCAAACACTGCTAGGAGGCCAAATATTTTTTCAGAGCTAGATGCAGATAAAAATTATTTTTAATTTGCAACCTGATGGAGGTCAGTATAGATGGACTAATAGAGAAAGTCCCACACACTGCTAGAAGGCGAAATATTTTTTCAGAGCTAGATGCAGACAAAAAATTATTTTGAATTTGCAACCTGATGGAGGTCAGTATAGATGGACTAATAGAGAAAGTCCCACACACTGCTAGAAGGCCAAATATTTTTTCAGAGCTAGATGCAGACAAAAAATTATTTTTAATTTGCAACCTTATGGAGGTCAGTATAGATGGACTAATAGAGAAAGTCCCACACACTGCTAGAAGGCCAAATATTTTTTCAGACCTAGATGCAGATAAAAATTCTTTTTAATTTGCAACCTGATGGAGGTCAGTATAGATGGACTAATAGAGAAAGTCCCAATCACTGCTAGAAGGCCAAATATTTTTTCAGAGCTAGATGCAGATAAAAATTATTTTTAATTTGCAACCTGATGGAGGTCAGTATAGATGGACTAATAGAGAAAGTCCCACACACTGCTAGAAGGCCAAATTTTTTTTCAGAGCTAGATGCAGACAAAAAATTATTTTGAATTTGCAACCTGATGGAGGTCAGTATAGATGGACTAATAGAGAAAGTCCTACACACTGCTTGAAGGCCAAATATTTTTTCAGAGCTAGATGCAGACAAAAAATAATTTTTAATTTGCAACCTGATGGAGGTCAGTATAGATGGGCTAATAGAGAAAGTCCCACACACTGCTAGAAGGCCAAATATTTTTTCAGAGCTAGATGCATAAAAAAATTATATTCAGTTTGCAACCTGATGGAGGTCAGTATAGATGGACTAATAGAACAAGTCCCACACACAGCTAGAAGCCCAAATATTTTTTCAGAGCTAGATGCAGACAAAAAATTATTTTTAATTTGCAACCTGATGGAGGTCAGTATAGATGGACTAATAGAGAAAGTCCCACACACTGCTAGAAGGCCAAATATTTTTTCAGAGCTAGATGCATAAAAAAATTATATTCAGTTTGCAACCTGATGGAGGTCAGTATAGATGGACTAATAGAACAAGTCCCACACACAGCTAGAAGCCCAAATATTTTTTCAGAGGTAGATGCAGAAAAAAATTATTTTTAATTTGCAGCCTGATGGAGGTCAGTATAGATGGACTAATAGAGAAAGTCCCACACACTGCTAGAAGGCCAAATATTTTTTCAGAGCTAGATGCAGACAAAAAATTATTTTGAATTTGCAACCTGATGGAGGTCAGTATAGATGTACTAATAGAGAAAGTCCCACACACTGCTAGAAGGCCAAATATTTTTTCAGAGCTAGATGCAGATATAAATTATTTTTAATTTGCAACCTGATGGAGGTCAGTATAGATGGACCAATAGAATGATGCTATGCCCAAAAGATTTTACTTCACTAGGTGCAGTAAAAAAATTGTTATTCTATACACAGGTGGTATATCTTGCAACACAGATAGGCTACTCCACTGACTAACACACTCTGCAATAGGCCAAAAAGGATTAGCTTTGCTAGATTCAGCCAAATGCTGTGAAAAAAACTTGCACAGCACTGGCACAGACCTGCCTGGCAAAAACTGATAGGAACTGATGTAACCTAGTCCTGAAAAGGACTGCAATTACAATTAGTCTTTACTCCCACAATCTATCTATTTAAGAGCACAGACCTGCCTGATAAAAGTCGTAGGAAATGCTGTAACCTAGTCCTTAAAAGGACTGCAATCACAACTATTCCCTACTCCCAAGCTATCTGTAGATTTGTGCGAAAATTGGCTTGAAATTAACAAGGTATAGCGCACACAGCAACAGCGGTGCCGTCTAACACGCAGCTGCAGCAGTGAGAAAATGGTGGCGACGGGGAAAATGGCTGGGTCTTATAGGGCAAGGACATGTGACATACACTGCCAATGACACATGCCCTTGCTTGTGTGAAAAAAAGCACTTCGCTCCGTGTGTGCGCTGCTGATAGGCTGACAGATTGCACCTCCCCACTGCAAATGCGGGAAAGAGAAAAAAAATGGAGTTTTTCATTATTCCTGCAGAGATCCATCCCTGCCCCTCCCCCCACCCCGCTGTACACTCAAACTGCGTATTAACATTAATTTTCATCATTACTGAGAAAAAATCCAGTTATGATTTTGGTGCACGAACAGTTATCGAACATAACCTCGAACAGCCGAATTTTTCTCAAATCGTTCGTGTTCGCCGAACGGCTTGTACACAGCCCAAAACAGCTCGAATTTGAGAATGGCGAACAGTTCAAGTGGAACAACGCTCATCTCTACCGTTGATATGCAGATGTCACATGTGCACGTCTTTTCAAAAGGAAAAAAATGAGGAGGGAAAGGAAAGATTTTAAAAACAAAAATCCAAATGACAATAGCAGCAGCCAAAATGTCAACGGAACCAGGGATTCCCAGCCAGTCTCCCATGCCAGTACTTACCCGGCCTCAAGCTGTATAGCAGCTGTGATCTGACGAGGGTAGGCACATTCAGCTTAAAATAGCCGTTGACGTGCAGATGTCACTTGTGCGCGTCTTTTCAAAAGGAATAAAATGGGGAGGGAAAGGTTGGATTTTAAAAACAAAAATCCAAAAGTCCAAATGACAATAGCAGCAGCCAAAATGTCAACGGAACAGGGGATTCACAGCCTGTCTCCCATGCCAGTACTTGCCTGGCCTCAAACTGCATAGTGGCTGTGATCTGACGAGGGTAGGTACTTTCAGCTTAAAATGGCCTTTGATGTGCGAATGTCACATGTGCGCATCTTTTCAAAAGGAATAAAATGGGGAGGGGAAGTTAAGATTTTAAAAACAAAAATTCAAAAATCCAAATGACAATAGCAGCAGCCAAAATATCAACAGAACCAGGGATTCCCAGCCAGTCTCCCATGCCAGTACTTGCCCAGCCTCAAGGTGCGTAGCAGCTGCAATCTGATGAGTGCAGGCACATTCAGCTTAGAATGGACGTTAACATACAGATGTCATATGTGCGTGTCTTTTCAAAAGGAACAAAATAGGGAGGGAAAGGTTAGATTTTAAAAACAAATATCCAAAAATCCAAATGACAATAGCAGCAGCCAAAATTTCAATGGAACCGGGAACTCCCAGCCAGTCTCGCATACCAGTAATTGCCCAGCCTCAAGCTGTGTAGTGGCTGCGATCTGACGAGGGCAGACACATACAGCAGAGTATGGCCATTAGCATGCAGATCTCACATGTGCGCGTCTTTTCAAATGGAATAAAATGGGGAGGGAAAGGTTAGATTTAAAAAAAAAAATCCAAATGACAACAGCAGCAGCCAAAATGTCAATGGAAGCAGGGATTCCCAGCCAGTTTCCCATGCCGGTACCCGCCCGGCCTCAAGCTGCGCAGCGGATTTAATCTGACGAAGGCAGGCACATTCAGCTTTGATTGGCCGTTGACATGCAAATATCACATTTGCGCTTCTTTTCAAAAGGAATAAAATGGGGAGGGAAAGGTTAGATTTTAAAATCAAAAATCCAAAAATCCAAATGACAATAGCAGCAGCCAAAATGTCAATGGAACCAAGCATTCCCAGCCACTCTCTCATGCCAGTACTGGCCCAGCCTCAAGCTGCTTAGCAGCTGCAATCTGACAAGGGCAGGCACATTCAGCTTAGAAAGGCCGTTGATGTACAGATGTCATATGTGCATGTCTTTTCAAAAGAAATAAAATGGGGAGGAAAAAGTTAGATTTTAAAAAAAAAAATCCAAAAATCCAAATGACAATAGCAGCAGCCAAAATGTCAACGGAATCAGGGATTCCCAGCCAGTCTCCCATGCCAGTACTTGCCTGGCCTCAAGATGCCTAGCGGCTGCGATTTGACGAGAGTAAGCACACTCAGCTTAGAATGGCTGTTGATGAGCAGTTGTCACATGTGCGTGTCTTTTCAAAAGGAATAAAATGGGGAGGAAAGGGTCATGTTTTTAAAAACAAAAATCCAAAAATCCAAATGGCAATAGCAGCAGACAAAATTTCAACGGAACTGTGGATTCCCAGCCAGTCTCCAAAGCCAGTACTTGCCCAGCCTCAAGCTGTGTAGCTGCTGCAATCTGACCAGAGTAGGCACATTCAGCTTAGAATGGCCGGTTACGTGCAGCTGTCACATGTGTGCGTCTTTTTAAAAGGAATAAAATGGGGAGGAAAAGGTTAGATTTTAAAAACAAAAATCCAAATGATAGTAACAGCAGCCAGAATGACAATGGATCTGGTGATTCCCAGCCAGTCTCCCATGCCGGTACTTGCCCGATCAAAAGCTGTTTAGTGGCTGCGATCTGACGAGGGTAGTCACATTCAACTTAGAATGGCCGTTGACGTACAGATGACACATGTGCGCGTCTTTTCAAAATGAATAAAATGGGGAGAGAAAGGTTAAATTTTAAAAACAAAAATCCAAATGACAATAGCAGCAGCCAAAATGTCAATGGAACCGGGTATTCCCAGCCAGTCAGCCATGCCAGTTCTCGCCCGGCCTCAAGCTGAGTAGCAGCTGCCATCTGACGAGAGAAGGCACATTCAGCTTAGAATGACCGTTGATATGCAGATGTCACATGTGCGCGTCTTTTCAAAAGGAATAAAATGGGGAGGGAAAGGTTATATTTTAAAAACAGAAATCCAAATGACAATAGCAGCAGCCAAAATTTCAACGGAACCAGGGATTCCCAGCCAGTCTCCCATTCCAGTACTTGCCCAGCCTCAAGCTGTGTAGCGGCTGCGATATGACAAAGGCAGACACATTCAGCTTAGTATGGCCACTAACATGCAGATGTCACATGTGCGTGTCTTTTCAAAAGGAATAAAATGGAGAGAAAAAAGTTAGATTTTAAAAACAAAAATCCAAAAACACAAATGACAATAGCAGCAGCCAAAATGCCAACTGAACTGGGGATTCCAAGCCAGTCTCCCATTCTGGTACTTGCCCAACCTCAAGCTGTGTAGCAGCTGTGATATGACAAGGGCTAGCACATTCAGCTTAGAAGGGCCATTGACTTGCAGATGGCACATGTGTGTGTCTTTTCAAAAGGAATAAAATGGGGAGGGAAAGGTTAGAATTTAAAAACAAAAATCCAAATGACAACAGCAGCAGCCAAAATGCCAACAGAAGCATGGAAATCCCAGCCAGTCTCCCATGATGGTACTTGCCCAACCTCAAGCTGCGTAGTGGTTGTGATCTGACGAGGGAAGGCACATTCAGCTTTGAATGGCCGTTGACATGAAAATATCACATTTGCGCTTCTTTTTAAAAGGAATAAAATGGGGAGGGAAAAGTTAGATTTTATAATCAAAAATCCAAAAATCCAAATGACAATAGCAGCAGCCAAAATGTCAACGAACCAGGGATTCCCAGCCAGTATCCCTTGCCGATACTTCCCCGGCCTCAAGCTGTGTAATGGCTGCGATCTGACGAGGGCAGCCACATTCAGCTTAGAATGGCCGTTGACATGCAGCTGTCACATGTGTGTGTCTTTTTAAAAGGAATAAAATGGGGAGGAAAAAGTTAGATTTTAAAAAAAAAAATCCAAAAATCCAAATGACAATAGCAGCAGCCAAAATGTCAATGGAATCAGGGATTCCCAGCCAGTCTCCCATGCTATTACTTGCCTGGCCTCAAGCTGTCTAGCGGCTGCGATCTGACAAGGGTAAGAACATTCAGCTTAGAATAGCTGTTGATGAGCAGTTGTCACATGTGCGTGTCTTTTCAAAAGGAATAAAATGGGGAGGGAAGAGTCATGTTTTTAAAAACAAAAATTCAAAAATCCAAATGTCAATAGCAGCAGCCAAAATTTCAACGGAACTGTCGATTCCCAGCCAGTCTCCCAAGCCAGTACTTGCCCAGCCTCAAGCTGTGTAGCTGCTGCAATCTGACCAGAGTATGCACATTCAGCTTAGAATGGCCGTTGACGTGCAGCTGTCACATGTGCGCGTCTTTTTAAAAGGAATAAAATAGTGAGGGAAAGATAGATTTTAAAAACAAAAATCCAAATGATAGTAGCAGCAGCCATAATGTCAATGGATCAGGTGATTCCCAACCAGTCTCCCATGCCGGTACTTGCCAGATCAAAAGCTGTGTAGTGGCTGCGATCTGACGAGGGTAGTCACATTCAACTTAGAATGGCCGATGACGTACAGATGACACATGTGCGCGTCTTTTCAAAATGAATAAAATGGGGAGAGAAAGGTTAAATTTTAAAAACAAAAATCCAAATGACAATAGCATCAGCCAAAATGTCAACAGAACCGGTGATTCCCAGCCACTCTCCCATGCCGATACTTACCCAGCCTCACGCTGCATAGTGGCTGCGATCGGACAAGGGCAGGCACATTCAGCTTAGAATGCCCGTTGACGCACTGATGTCACATGTGCGCGTCTTTTCAAAAGAAATAAAATGGGGAGGGAAAGGTTATATTTTAAAAACAGAAATCCAAATGACAATAGCAGCAGCCAAAATATCAACGGAACCAGGGATTCCCAGCCAGTCTCCCATTCCAGTACTTGCCGGGCCTCAAGCTGTGTAGCGGCTGCAATCTGACAAAGGCAGACACATTCAGCTTAGTATGGCCATTAACATGCAGATGTCACATGTGCGCGTCTTTTCAAAAGGAATAAAATGGAGAGAAAAAGGATAGATTTTAAAAACTAAAATCCAAATGACAATAGCAGCAGCCAGAATGTCAACGGAACCGGGGACTTCCAACCAGTCTACCATGCCGGTACTTGCCTGGCCTCAAGCTGCATAGCGGCAGCAATCTGACGATGGCAGGCACAATCAGCTTAGAATGGCCGTTGATGTATGGATGTCACATGTGCACGTCTTTTCAAAAGGAATATAATGGGGAGGGAAATGTTAGATTTTAAAAACAAAAATCCAAATGACAATAGCAGCAGCCAAAATGTTATCGGAACTGGGGATTCCCAGCCAGTCTCCCATGCCGGTACTTGCCCAGCCTCAAGGTGCGCAGCGGCTGCAATCTGATGAGGGCAGGCACATTCAGCTTAGAATGGCCGTAGACATGCAAATGTCACATGTGCCCGTCTTTTCAAAAGGAATAAAATTGGTAGGGAAAAGTTAGATTTTAAAAACAAAAATCCAAATGACAATAGCTGCAGCCAAACTGTCATTGGAACCAGGGATTCCCAGAGAGTCTCCCATACCAGTACTTGCTCAGCCACAAGCTGCATAGCGGCTGCGATCTAATGAGGGAAGGCACAATCAGCTAAGAATGGCCGTTGACGTGCTGATGTCACATGTGCGCGTCTTTTCAAAAGGAATAAAATGGGGAGGGAAAGATTCTATTTTAAAAACAAAAATCCAAATGACAACAGCTGAAGCCAAAATGCCAACAGAAGAAGGTATTCCCAGCCAGTCCTCCATGCCGGTAATTGCACATCCTCAAGCTGCGTAGCGGCTGCGATCGGATGAGGGTAGGGACATTCAGCTTAGAACGGCCATTGAAGTGCAGATGTCACATGTGCGTGTCATTTCAAAAGGAATAAAATCGGGAGGGAAAGGTTAGATTTTTAAAACAAAAATCCAAATGACAATAGCAGCATCCAAGATGTCAACGGAACCAGGGATTCTCAGCCACTCTCCCATGCCTGTACTTGTCCGGTCTCAAGCTGCTTAGTGGCTTTGATCTGATGAGGGAAGGCACATTTGGCTTAGAATGGCCGTTGACGTGCAGATGTCACATGTGCGCATCTTTTCAAAAGGAATAAAATGGGGAGGGAAAGATTCCATTTTAAAAACAAAAATCCAAATGTCAATTGCAGCAGCCAAAATGTCGACAGAACCAGGGATTCCCAGCCAGTCTCCCACGCCAGGACTTGCCTGGCCTCAAGCTGCATAGCAGCTGCAATCTGACAAGGCCAGGTACATTCAGCTTAGAATGGCCGTTGATGTGCAGATGTCACATGTGCGTGTCTTCTCAAAAGGAATAAATTGGGGAGGGAAAGGTTAAATTTTAAAAACAAATTCCAAAAATCCAAATGACATTAGCAGCAGCCAAAATGTCAACAGAACCTGGGATTCCCAGCCAGTCTCCCATGCCGGTACTTGCCCAGCCTCAAGGTGCGCAGCGGCTGCAATCTGATGAGGGCAGGCACATTCAGCTTAGAATGGCCGTAGACATGCAAATGTCACATGTGCCCGTCTTTTCAAAAGGAATAAAATGGGTAGGGAAAAGTTAGATTTTAAAAACAAAAATCCAAATGACAATAGCTGCAGCCAAACTGTCATCGGAACCAGGGATTCCCAGAGAGTCTCCCATACCAGTACTTGCTCAGCCACAAGCTGCATAGCGGCTGCGATCTAATGAGGGAAGGCACATTCAGCTTAGAATGGCCGTCGATGTGCAGATGTCACATGTGCGCATCTTTTCAAAAGGAATAAAATGGGGAGGGAAAGCTCATGTTTTTAAAAACAAAAATCCAAAAATCCAAATGACAATACCAGCAGCCAAAATGTCAATGGAACCAGGGATTCCCAGCCAGTCTCCCATGATGGTACTTGCCCAGCCTCAAGCTATGTAGCAGCTGCGATCTGATGAAGGAAGGCACACTCAGCTTAGAATGGCCGTTGATTGGAAGATTTCAAATATGCACGTCTTTTCAAGAGGAATAAAATGGGGAGGGAAAGGTTAGATTTTAAAAACAAAAATCCAAATGACAATAGCAGCAGCCAGTCTTCCATGCCAGTACTTGCCTGACCTCAAGCCACGTAGCAGCTGCGATTTGACGAATTAAGGCACATTCAGCATAGAATGGCCGTTGACGTACTGATGTCACATGTGCGCGTCTTTTCAAAAGGAATAAAATGGGGAGGGAAAGGTTAGATTTTAAAAACAAAAATCCAAATGACAATAGCAGCAGCCAAAATGTCAACGGAACCGGGGATTCCTATCTAGTCTCCCACAAAGGAACTTGCCCAGCCTCAAGCTGCATAGCAGCTGCGATCTGACGAGGGAAGTCACATTCAGCTTAGAATGGCCGGTGACCTGCAGATGTCACATGTGCGCGTCTTTTCACAAGGAATAAAATGGGGAGGGAAAGGTTAGATTTTAAAAACAAAAATCCAAATGACATTACCAGCAGCCAAAATGTCAATGGAATCGGGGATTCCCAACCAGTCACCCATGCTGATACTTGCCCAGCCTCAATCTGCATAACAGCTGCGCTCTGATGAGGGAAGGCACACTCAGCTCAGAATGGCCGTTGATGAGCAGATGTCACATGTGCGTGTGACACCCCAGGGGTCTAGTTGCCACAGTAATAGAGATATTATGTCTGAGAGCAAGTGGGAGGTTTCTCTGGTCAGGAGCCATAAGCATGCAACACTGCCCGCCCAGACCTGGGAGGGGAGGAATCTGCCCTTATAAACTGGGTCTGGGGCGGGATTAGGTGAGACAGAGACAGAGCCTGCAGAACAAGCAGAGCAGTCAGAGCCTAGAATGAAGCTGCAGACACAGGAAAAGCTACATCAGGAGCTCTGTAGGAGCAGAGGCAGAAGGCCAGGGGCTGTGAGCAGAGATATAGCTCGCCCTGGCTGAAGTTACTAAAACCGGACACAGGAGTCCGAGGCTGTGGGGACTGATATATTCCCAGCAGCAGAAACCAGCTGGCAGGGGATTCCAGGTCCTCTGGCCATAGAAGCCCGGAGGCTCAGTCACAAAGAAGGGACCATTTAGAAAAAAACGCAGCACTACTGGACCTGGGTGCATGAGTTGGGTCCAAAGCCTTGAAATGTCGCGATAACCTCAGCACACCAAATGTTATAATAAGATACTTTTATTTGCAGTCCACACTAAAGACGTTTCGGTCGACAAGAACTTCATCAGTGTACTGCATGTAAACAAAATGAACAGATATAGAATACAAACATTATAGTGATAATAAAGTCACAGATTATGTATACAAAACATATAAATAAAGGTCTATGTGTCTATGTAACCTTTTGTCCAACAGTTAATCAAAAAAAGGGGGCAACCTACCAAGTTACTGGGATTGGAGCAGGAAAAGAGAAGGAGATGGGACCCAATACAGGGATTCCTATGGAGAAAGTGCATACTATGAGGTAATGGAAGGATATATGGGGCTATAATGGGGTGAGGACTATAAGGGAGGTAGACATACCGTTTGTGCCATGAAGTATAGGACAGGTGCTGCATCGATCGCGGTATCCACCGCTGGATGTGAGCAGTGGGCACGACTTGGAGACTGGCTACAAATATTATTAGAGGAGAGGAGGGTTTGGCTGCCAGCCAATGAGGAAGTTTGAATGTGCTGGTAATTAGCGCTCGATGCGGTGACGTCACAGGAAGTGACGCGAAAAAGGGAGTGCCGGCATCTGATTGGTCCGGCGCCGCGCATGCGCACGTGCGTGCGTGTCAGCCGACGTGTAGGTGCGTTCCAGGGACCAGGAAGTGGTTTCTGTATCGAAGTGATGTGTTCCACTGCCGGAAAAGAATGGCAAGGAGCGTTCCACCATCGAGAGAAGGGGTTGCAGAGTGCAGGAGGGATATAGGAGAATGAGGATGGGTATGGATCCTTCATCTGAAATATGAAATACAATGTTAAATCGAGTTATAAGACACAGTGCAGTAAAACACACAGGAATACTGCTATGATACCCTTATACAGCCAATCGCCACATTATAGATAAGCATACATGAATCTTGGTCCCTATTAATAAATGGCAAATGAATATCGGATTGCGGGTGTTAACTCCTTGTAATGTAAAAAGTATAAACATATAAATAAACCTAGGTCCCTATTGGGACGGATTAGGACCAGGTAGGTTTAGATGAATGATTGCAGATCATAGTCCTTGTTAAGTCCTTTGGGATGAAGGGACTGCAGTTCATGAATCCAGAATGCCTCTCTCTGCTTGAGGGTCTGGATTCGATTACCCCCACGACGGGGTGGTTTAATTTGCTCTATAACTTGAAACCGCAATTGGGACACATTGTGTCCTGCTGCCGTGAAGTGTTGGGGGAGAGGTAGAAGTACATTTTTGCATCTGATGGTAGATTTGTGCTTGGAGATTCTATCTTTAATGGGTTGGGTCGTTTCCCCCACGTAGACAAGGCCGCAAGGGCACTTAACTAGGTATACGACAAAATTTGTATCACAGGTGTAGTAATCCTTAATTGTATATTTCCTGCCTGTTTGTGGATGATGAATAGTATCGCCTCTAAGGATGTTATGGCACTGATGGCATTGGAGACATGGGAAGATTCCTTTCTTAGGAGTTTGTAGAAATCTTTGGCGGGAACCAAGGGACGTTGTCCCTATGTCAGCACGGACTAATGAGTCTCTGATGTTTGGTGCTCTTTTGAAGCACGGTAAGAAGGGTTAATGAAAGGATTTGATGGTGGGGTAACCTGTTTGGAGAATATTCCAATGTTTCCGTATCGTACGGTGTATAGTGTAAGCTAGGGGGTGATATGTGTGGACAAATGGAATGCGATCAGATGTGTCTGGTCGTGGTTGTGTGCGGCTGTCCTGTGACTCACGTAGAAGATACTGAGGGTATCCTCTTTCTTCAAATTTCCGTGTCATTTCTTTTAATCTGACTTCGCGTAATGTTGTATCGGACACAATGCGTTCAACCCTCTGAAATTGCGATTTGGGGATAGCATGTTTCATAGGGGCTGGGTGGTTGCTTGAAAAATGTAGTAATGTGTTGCGATCTGTGGGTTTCCTGTAGATGTCAGTGGTCAATAGTCCTTAGCCATCTTTGATGACTAAAGTATCTAGGAAGTTGATCTGGTGTGGGTGATAGTTCAGAGTGAAATGTAGACCAGGGCAGGCGGTGTTGAGGGACCTGCAGAATTCATCTAAGGTGTCCTGGGAACCTGTCCAGATGCAAAAGATGTCGTCTATGTAACGCTTCCATAAAATGGAATGCTCTTGGAACAGTTGATTCTTATATACAAACTGTGTCTCAAAAGTAGACATGTAACAGTTTGCGTAAGGGGGGGCTACATTTGAGCCCATTGCGGTCCCCTTGGTCTGCACGTAAAATGTATCCTGAAAGAGGAAGTAATTGTGTGTAAGAACTATTGTTAGTAGTTCTACGGCTAGATCTATAATCGATGGATTGGTGTTTGAGTCCTTCAGCATTTGTTCAGCCGCTTGGATACCCCGGTCATGGGGAATCGATGTATAGAGACTTGTGACATCTAGGGACACTAAGATGGCTTCTGGAGGAACTTGTTTGAGTGCTTTCATAGTCTCTAAAAAGGCCCCTGTGTCTAATAGATAAGATGGACTTTTTTGGGTAAGTGGTGTAAGAATCTTTTCTAAGAAAATTGCAAGGGGTGATAAAATAGAATCCGTGGAGGCCACTATGGGGCGCCCAGGAGGTTGGGTGAGACTTTTGTGGATTTTGGGTAGGACATAAAATACCGGTATGATTGGATGTGGATTAATTAAATACTCGTACGTTTTCAAGTCAAATCACCTTGGCTGTTAAAAACCGTTGTAGTGTCGAAATGATGAGTGTCTGTGTTTTTGTAGTCGGGTCCGTAGAGAGTTTACGGTATGTGGACTCATCACTAAGTTGTCTCAAAATTTCCGAGATGTAATCGCACTTGTTCATGACTACTATCGCTCCACCTTTGTCAGCTGGCTTTATAATCAAATCTTTGTCCTCTTGCAGGCTCCGTAGGGCCTGTCGATCAAGGGGAGAGAGATTGGTCTGATAATGTGCCCTTCCCTAGTCGATATTGGAGCGTAATTGGTGAAACTGTTATGTTCTGCTACCAAAGCTAAGGAAAGAGAGGAGATCTGTCCCTACTATAGGACTCAGCTGAAACCCTACGATGTAACAGGGAACCTGATCCTGCGATCAGACCTGCTAAAGTCCTAATCTAGTCTGTACGGAGACCTATAGATGTGGGGAGGGAATCCCTACAAGTACTAAGGACTGGGAGGAATATGGGACACCTCCTAACAGAAATAGTAGCAGACAGACGAACAAACAAAATAGATAGAACATAGAGATCCGTAGACCAAGCAAACTAACAGAGTTAGATACAGTGCACAGGCTAGCTAGAAAGTAGATATACAATGAAGTCCAGCAAAGCCAGAAGGGCGGAGCAGGCTTAAATAGACCAACAAGGTCATGAGACCAGCAAAGGAAAAAAAACCTAACAGCAAGGTTCTAACAGTACCCCCCCTTCTAAGAGGATCCTCCGGATCCCCTAGGACCAGGCTATCAGGAAATCTCCTGTGAAACGCTCTGATAAGTCTGGACGCGGAAACATCATCTGACCTCACCCAAGAGTTATCCTCGGGTCCGAAACCTTTCCAGGCCACAAGATACTGCAAACTACCTCTATACCGTCTAGAGTCAAGGATGCGAGAAATTTCATATTCCCCGTCCTCCACCACCGGAGGAACAGAGGCAGAGGCGTCACCATCCGACACAACAGCTTTCTTTAACAGAGAGACATGAAATACCGGATTAATTCTCCAGGAGGTAGGAACCTCCAACCTAACAGCAGATTGGTTGACAACCTGAAGCACCTTAAAGGGCCCTACAAACTTGGGACCCAATTTCTTAGAAGGAATCCTCAACCGCAGATTCCTAGAGGACAACCAAACCATGTCACCAACAGCGAACAAAACCTCCTGTCGTTTCCTATCAAAGTAGTCTTTAGATTTTCTGTTGGCCTCCTGAAGATTACCACGCACATCAGTCCAAACTCTTTCCAAATCACCGGAAAAATTCTCCTCCTCAGGCACGGCAGATCCCAACTTGGAGAATGACCCAAACGACGGATGTCTCCCAGAACAACAAAAAAAAAGGCGAACAACCAGCAGAAGAAGATGTATGATTGTTCAGAGCAAATTCGGCAAGTGGCAGAAACTCAGACCACCCCTCTTGATTGTCTGCCACAAAACAATGCAAGAACTGCTCAACATCCTGGTTTTTCCTTTCTGTCTGGCCATTAGATTCAGGATGATATCCGGACGAAAACGACAAATGAATTCCCAACCTGTCACAAAAGGCACGCCAAAAACGAGCCACGAATTGAGGACCCCTATCAGAAACAATGTCAGTAGGAACGCCATGAAGTCTGACAATTTCCTTGACAAAGGCCTTAGCGAGAGTTTTCGCGCAGGGCAGTTTGACAAAGGGAACCAAGTGACACATCTTGCTAAAACGGTCCACGACCACCCAGATGACAGTAAAACCCTCAGAGGGGGGAAGGTCAGTTATAAAGTCCATAGCCAAATGTGTCCAAGGAGCACTGGGGACCTCCAAAGGACAAAGCAGCCCCGCAGCAGGAGTATGTGAGGACTTAGATCTAGCACATATAGTACATTGGCGCACCCACTTAATGACTTCCTTCTGCCATCCAGGCCACCAAAAACTGCGACCCACCAGTCTCTTGGTCTCAGAGATTCCGGGACGACCTGCCAACCGAGATTCATGACACTCAACAAACAAATCTCTCCTAAAGGTCCAGGCACAAACAACCTCCCATGAGGAGTGTTAGATGGGGCATTCTCCTGAGCTTTAAGAATCTCATCTTCCAAAACGGAGTCCAAAGCAGCTATCACAACACCTTCTTGTAAAATGTTCTCCTCTTTCTCAGCACCGACTATGGGAGAAAAACTGCGAGACAAGGCATCCGCCTTAACATTCTTAGTACCAGGGATGTAAGTAACGGAGAAATTAAACCGCGAGAAAAACAGTGCCCACCTAGCCTGACGGGCATTCAGGCGCTTGGCAGCATCAAGATATATCAGATTTTTATGATCCGTAAGAACCTGAACGGGAAATTCCGCACCTTCCAAGAAGTGGCGCCAGTGTTCAAATGCGAGTTTAATAGCCAATAATTCCCGATTACCAATATCGTAATTCAGTTCAGTCTCCGAAAATTTTTTTGAAAAAAAGGCACAGGGATGTAATCCATCCCCGTTATCCTGAGACAATACTGCGCCAACCCCCACAGAGGAAGCATCAACCTCAACCAAAAACGGCCTAGTAACATCAGGCTGCATAAGGATGGGAGCAGAGGTGAACCTCTCCTTGAGATACACAAAAGCTTCAATGGCCTCAGAAGACCACTGAACCGCATCAGCACCTTTCCTGGTGAGATCAGTCAGAGATTTGACAATACTAGAAAAATTTTTTGTGAATTTTCTATAGTAATTGGCGAAACCCAAAAACCTCTGTATCGATTTCAAACCAATAGGCCTAGGCCATTCCTGCACAGCCTGAACCTTAACCGGATCCATCTCAAAACCTTTGCTGGAGATAATGTAGCCCAAAAAACTAATTCTCTGTACAGCAAACTCACATTTCTCCAGCTTAGCAAAAAGCGAATTGTCCATTAATAACTGTAATACCTCACGCACGCTCCGCCAATGAGACTCCAGATCTGGCGAATAAATCAAAATGTCATCCAAATACACAACCACATTTTTACTGATCAAAGGTCTAAGGATGTCATTAATCAGATTCTGAAAAAATGCAGGAGCATTAGTAAGACCAAAAGGCATAACCAGATTCTCAAAATGACCCACAGGAGTGTTAAAAGCAGTCTTCCATTCGTCACCCTCCTTCATGCGCAACAGATTGTATGCCCCCTTAAGGTCAATTTTAGAGAACCACTTGGCCCCCATTAACTGGTTAAACAGATCAGGAATCAATGGCAGTGGGTAAGGATTGCGTACCGTAATTTTGTTAATCTCACGAAAATCCAGACAAGGACGTAAACCGCCGTCCTTTTTTTTTACAAAAAAAAATCCAACCGCCACAGGAGACTTAGAGGGCCTAATGTGACCGGCGGCCAAACTTGTCTGTATGTATTCCTCCAAAGCCTTCCTCTCAGGAATAGTAAGGTTAAATAAACGACTTTTAGGAAGAGTCGCTCCAGGGACAAATTCAATAGAGCAATCATAGTCTCTATGGGGAGGCAAAACCTGCGATTCCTTCTCAGAAAAAACTCTCCAAAAATCCTGAATAGGAACAGGCAATTCTCCCCTATCCAAAGCTGCAATACGCCCGTTACAACACTTGTCATAACATTTATGGCTCCAGGATTTAATTTCACTGGTAGACCAATCCAGTACAGGATTGTGAAATTTTAACCAGGGCAAACCCAATATTACTGGAGAAGGCAAGTTATTCAACACTACCAAATCCAATTTCTCATGGTGAATACCATTAATAGTGAGAAGAAATTCACTGACCTTGAGAGTAATATTCTTCAAAGGGGAGCCATCCACAGAAACCACAGCAATGGGGAATGATAAAGGTTCAGGTTTTAAATTGAGTTTTTCCACGAATCCCCCATCAATTACATTCAGTGTAGACCCGCAATCAACAAACACCCGAAATTCCATTAATTTTTCCTGAGCAATCGTGGAAGCAGCTAAAAATATACCCTTGGAATTTAAACAGGCAATACGGGCGTGACTGACCATTTTTTTTTCTTTCTTCATACGAAGCTCACAGCCTTTAATCAAATGACCAGATTTTCCGCAATAGAAACACAAGCCTTCCGAAAAACGACGGTCTTTTTCTTGAGAGCGAGGTGTCACTGATCCAATCTCCATCGGTTCACCACTGTTAGTACACACATTATCATAACCAGAAACTGACATAGCAGAGGATTTGCTCTCATTAACCCTAGCACGCAGTCTTCTATCCACCCGTATAGCTAATTGCATAGCCTGTTGCAAATCTTCAGGTGTAGGATAAGCAATTAGCAGGTCTTTAACCCTTTCACTGAGCCCAGCAAGAAATAGACTTTTCAGAGCAGAATCGTTCCACCCTGTTTGAGTGGACCAACGACGAAAATGAGTACAATATTTTTCCACATTACCTGATCCTTGTTTTAAACGTCTCAACTCAGTCTCAGCTGATGCGACACGGTCAGGATCATCATATAATAGTCCTAAAGCAGAAAAAAAACTATCCACTGATCTGAAGCATGTATCACTAGGTTGCAAAGAAAAGGCCCACTCCTGAGGCTCTTTGCGCAAAAGTGACATTATGAACCCTACGCGCTGGGATTCATCCCCAGAGGACTTGGGTCTCAAACAAAAATACAATAAGCAAGCATTTTTAAATGAAAAAAATTCTCGATGTTCACCAAAAAATAAATCCGGCAAACATAACTTAGGCTCCAAGAAATATGCTCCAGGACAGTTACTCACGTGCTGACGGAGCTCGGCCACTTCCAGAGAGAGTCCCTGCAGGTGTTTAGCCAAATCCTGAACCGACACCATGATGGAACAGAAAAATCTTTCCTTAGAGAATTTGCAGGCTGGACTTACTGTTATGTTCTGCTACCAAAGCTAAGGAAAGAGAGGAGATCTGTCCCTACTATAGGACTCAGCTGAAACCCTACGATGTAACAGGAAACCTGATCCTGCGATCAGACCTGCTAAAGTCCTAATCTAGTCTGTACGGAGACCTATAGATGTGGGGAGGGAATCCCTACAAGTACTAAGGACTGGGAGGAATATGGGACACCTCCTAACAGAAATAGTAGCAGACAGACGAACAAACAAAATAGATAGAACATAGAGGTCCGTAGACCAAGCAAACTAACAGAGTTAGATACAGAGCACAGGCTAGCTAGAAAGTAGATATACAATGAAGTCCAGCAAGCCAGAAGGGCGGAGCAGGCTTAAATAGACCAACAAGGTCATGAGACCAGCAAAGGAAAAAAAACCTAACAGCAAGGTTCTAACAGAAACGCCCCATCCACGAATCCTATAAAGGTTTCCAGTGGATGTGTGCCTCGAGGAGGCCTATATTTGCTCTTAGAGCGGAGACCTAAGTCTTGGGCTGTGATGTCGGCCATGGATTCTGGAGGGGTGACGCTGAAAGGATTATTAGCAAAATGGGTTTTCAAGCGTAGGGTACGGTAAAAGCGTTGTAGTTCCATATCTAGTTTAAAAGTGTTGTATTTGTATGTGGGGCAGAAAGAGAGTCCCTTTTGTAAAACTGATGTTTGTGCAACGCTGAGAGTTTTGGAAGAGATATTTACCACCATTTGTGGGTCTGCGATCGGGTGATTCGTGTGAAGTCCAGAAGTCCAGCGCCGCCATCCAGGAGCGGAGGCTAACAGAAGGCCCAAAGTCACCAGCCATACGGGTGAGCACCACACGGTATACTCAGGGACGTGGGCTACTTGTAACCGCTGACAGCAAGGTAGCCAGGAAGAGTGCAGATAAACGGGGAGGCCTACAACTCCACCTGGCCAGGGGAACTCCTGCTTGCTCGCAGACTGACCAGGCCCCTTATACTAGCCAGTACTCCCGGGAGGGTCTGCCTTGTACCATCAGTAAAGACCCTGAACTGCACCTCACGTCTCTGTGATTCCTTGCCGCACCAGCACCATTAGCACTGGGACCCTCACACCATCACTCCCATCATCTCTCACATTAGCTGCCCTGAGGCAATACTTCTCCCGTGGGGAGTTATCCCATACTCGGCTGTGCAAACAACATCAGCCTCAGCGGTCGGCAGCGGAGCGGCGGTCCCCACTGACCGCAATCCACGGGTGGCGTAGTCGGACATTTGCTATACATTAAGACTGCCACTGGTTTGACCACCCTGGGCACGGACCGGGTCACCGCCATACGGAGACAATAACCCCCAGTATTCTACAACAGGCCCGGTTCCAGGTTCCCCTGCACAACACAGGCCCAGGGGGTGCGTCATGCGCGTCTTTTCAAAAGGAATAAAATAGGGAGGGAAAGGTTAGATTTTAAAAACAAAAATCCAAATGACAAAAGCAGCAGCCAAAGTTTCAACAGAACTGGGGATTCACAGAGAGTCTCCCATTCCAGTACTTGCCCAACCTCAAGCTGTGTAGCAGATGTGATCTGACGAGGGAAGGCACATTCAGCTTTGTATGGCCATTAACGTGCAGATGTCACATGTGCGCGTCTTTTCAAAAGGAATAAAATGGGGAGGGAAAGGTTAGATTTTAAAAACAAAAATCCAAATAACAATAGCAGAAGCGAGAATGTCAATGGAACTAGGGAAACCCAGCCAGTCTCCCATGCTGGTACTTGCTTGACCCCAAGTTGCATAGCATCTGTGATCTGACAAAGGTTAGCACATTCAGCTTAGAATAGCTGTTGACGAGCAAATGGTCCATGTGCGCATCTTTTCAAAAGGAATAAAATGGGGAGGTAAAAGTTAGATTTTAAAGGCAAAGATCCAAATAACAACAGCAGCAGCCAAAATGTCGATGGAAGAGGGGATTCCCAGCCAGTCTCCCATGCCGGTACTTGCCCAGGCTGAAGCTGCATAGCGGTTGTGATCTGACAAAGGAAGGCACATTCAGCTTTGAATGGCCATTGACATGCAAATGTTACATTTGCACGTCTTTTCAAAAGGAATAAAATGGGGAGGGAAAGCATCGATTTTTAAAACCAAAAATCCAAATGACAATAGCAGCAGCCAAAATGTCAATGGAACCAAGGATTCCCAGCCAGCCTCCCATGTCAATACTTGCCCAGCCTCAAGCTGCTTAGTGGCTATGACCTGACGAGGGAAAGCACATTCAGCTTAGAATGGCCATTGATGTACAGATGTCACATGTGCACATCTTTTCAAAAGGAATAAAATGGGGAGGGAAAGGTTAGATTTTTTAAAAAAAATCCAAAAATCCAAATGACAATAGCAGCAGCCAAAATGTCAATGGAACCAGGGATACCCAGCCAGTCTCCCATGCTGATACTGGCCCAGCCTCAAGCTGCGTAGCAGCTGCAATCTGATGAGAGAAAGCACATTCAGCTTAGAATGGCAGTTGACGTGCAGGTGTCACATGTGCGTATCTTTTCAAAAGGAATAAAATGGGGAGTGAAAGAACATGCATTTAAGAACAAAAATCCAAATGACAATAGCAGCAGCCAAAATGTCAACGGAATATGGGATTCCCAGCCAGTCTCCCATGCCAGTACTTGCTCAGCCTCAAGCTGTGTAGTAGCTGCAATCTGAAAAGGGCAAGCACATTCAGCTTTGAATGTTCGTTGATAAATGAAAGTCAGATGTGCATGTCTTTTCAAAAGGAATAAAATGGGGAGGGAAAGGTTAGATTTTAAAAACAAAAATCCAAAAATCCAAAAATCCAAATGACAATAGCAGCAACCAAAATGACAACGGAACTGGGGATTACCAGCCAGTCTTCCATGCCAGTACTTGCACAGCGGCTGTGATCTGACTAGGGCAGGCACATTTAGCTTAAAATGGCCATTGACGTGTAGATGTCACATGTGCGTGTCTTTTCAAAAGGAATAAAATGGGGAGGGAATGGTTAACTTTTAAAAACAAAAATCCAAATGCCAATAGCAGCAGCCAAAATGTCAATGGAATCAGGGATTCCAAGCCAGTCTCCCATGCCAGTATTTGCCCAGCTTAAAGCTGCATAGCATCTTCAATCTGATGAGTGAAGGCACACTCAAGTTAGAATGGCCGTTGACGTGCAGAGGTCACATGTGCTCGTCTTTTCAAAAGGAATAAAATGAGGAGGGAAAGGTAAGATTTTAAAAACAAAAATCCAAAAATTCAAAAATCCAAATGACAATAGCAGCAGCCAAAATGTCAATGGAACTGTGGATTCTCAGCCAGTTTCCCATGCTGGTACTTGCCCATTCTCAAGCTGCGTAGTGGCTGCATTCTGATGAGAGAAGGCACATTTGGCTTAGAATGGCCATTGATAAGCAGATGTCACATGTGTGTGTTTTCAAAAGGAATAAAATGGGGAGGGAAAGGTTACATTTTAAAAACAAAAATCCAAATGACAATAGCAGCAGCCAGAATGTCAACGGAACAGAGGATTCCCAGGCAGTCTCCCATGCCAGTACTTGCCCAGCCTCAAGCTGCGCAGCAACTGCAATCTGACGAGGGCAGGAACATTCAGCTTAGAATGGCCGTTAACGAATAGATGTCACATATGCACGTCTTTTCAAAAGGAATAAAACGGGGAGGGAAAGGTTAGATTTTAAAACCAAAAATCCAAATGACAATAGCAGAAGCCAAAATGTCTATGGAACTGGGGATTCCCAGCTAGTCTCCCATGCCAATACTGGCCCAGCCTCAAGATGAGTAGCAGCTGCAATCTGACAACGGCAGGCACATTCAACTTAGAATTGCCGTTGACGTGCAGATGTCACATGTGCGTGTCTTTTCGAAAGGAATAAAATGGGGAGGGAAAGAGATTTTAAAACCAAAAATCCAAATGACAATAGCAGAAGCCAAAATGTCAATGGAACTGGCGATTCCCAGCTAGTCTCCCATGCCAATACTTGCCCAGCCTCAAGATGAGTAGCGGCTGCAATCTGACAACGGCAAGCACATTCAACTTAGAATTGCCGTTGATGTGCAGATGTCACATGTGTGTGTCTTTTCGAAAGGAATAAAATGGGGAGGGAAAGGTTAGATTTTAAAACCAAAAATCCAAATGACAATAGCAGAAGCCAAAATGTCAATGGAACTGGGGATTCCCAGCTAGTCTCCCATGCCAATACTTGCACAGCCTCAAGCTGCGTAGCAGCTGCAATCTGACAAGGGAAAGGACATTCAGCTTAGAATGGCCATTGAGATGCAGATGTCACATGTGCGCGTCTTTTCAAAAGGAATAAAATGGGGAGGGAAAGGTTAGATTTTAAAAACAAAAATCCAAAAATCCAAATGACAATAGCAGCAGCCAAAATGTCAATGGAACCGGGGATACCCAGCCAGTCTCCCATGCTGGTAATTGCACGGTCTAAACCTGCGCAGCGGCTGCAATCTGATGAGAGCAGCTACATTCAGCTTAGAATGGCCGTTGACGTGCAGAAGTCACATGTGCACGTCTTTTCAAAAGGAATAAAATGGGGAGGGAAAGGTTAGATTTTAAAAACAAAAATCCAAAAATCCAAATGACAAAAGCAGCAGCCAAAATGTCAATGGAAACGGGGATTCCCATCCAGTCTCCCATGCCGGTACTTGCCCGGCCTCATGCTGTGTTGAGGCTGCAATCTGATGAATTCAGGAACATTCAGCTTAGAATGGCTGTTGACATGCTGATGTCACATGTGCGTGTCTTTTCAAAAGGAATAATATGGGGAGGGAAAGATTAGATTTTAAAAACAAAAATCCAAAAATCCCAATGACAATAGCAGCAGCCAAAACCTCAACACAAGCGGGGATTCCCAGCCAGTCTCCCATGTGGGTACTTGCCCAGCCTTAAGCTGTGCAGCAGTTGCAATCTGATGAGACCAAGCACATCCAGCTTAGAATGGACATTGACCTGCAGTTGTCACATGTGCATGTCTTTTCAAATGGAATAAAATGGGGAGGGAAAGGTTAGATTTTAAAAACAAAAATCCAAATGACATTAGCAGCAGCCAAATTGTCAACGGAAGCAGCGATTCCCAGCCAGTCTTCCATGCTGGTACTTGACCAGGCTCAAGCTGCATAGCAGGTGCAATCTGACAATGGCAGGCACATTCAGCTTAGAATGGCCTTCGACATGCAGATATCACATGTGCGCGTCTTTTCAAAAGGAATAAAATGGGGAGGGAAAAGTTAGATTTTAAAACCAAAAATCCAAATAACGAGAGCAGCAGCCTGAATGTCAAGGAATCTGAGGTTTCTCAGGCAGTCTCCCATGCTATTACTTGCCCAGCCTCAAGCTGTGTAGCATTCGCAATCTGCTGATGGAAGGCACATTCAGCTTAGAATTGCCGTTGACATGCAAATGTCACATGTGCACATCTTTTCAAAAGGAATAAAATGGGGAGGGAAAGGTTAGTTTTAAAAACGAAAATCCAAAAATCCAAATGACAATAGCAGCAGCCAAAATGTCAATGGAACCAGGAATTCCCAGCCAGTCTCCCATGCTATTACTTGCCCTGCTTCAAGGTGAATAGCGACTGCAATCTGACGAAGGATAGAACTTTCAGCTTAGAATTGTTGTAGTCATGCAAATGATCCTTGTGCGCGTCTTTTCAAAATGAATAAAATGGGGATGGAAAGGTTACATTTTAAAATAAAAAATCCAAAAATCCAAATGACACTAACAGCCAAAATGTCAACGGAACCAGGGATTCCCAGGCAGTCTCCCATGCCTGTACTTGCCTGGCCTCAAGCTGTGTAGCTGCTGTAATCTGACGAGGGAAGGCACATCCAGCTTGGAATGGCATCTGACGTGCAGGTGTCACATGTCTGTGTCTTTTCAAAAGGAATAAAATGGGGAGGGAAAGTTAAGATTTTAAAAACAAAAATCCAAATGACAAAAGCAGCAGCCAAAATGTCAACTGAACCGGGGATTCTCAGCCAGTCTCCCATGCCGGTACTTGCCCAGCCTCAAGCTGCGAAGTGGCTGCGATCTGATGAGAGAAGGCACATTCGGCTTAGAATGGCCGTTGACGTGCAGGTGTCACATGTCTGTGTCTTTTCAAAAGGAATAAAATGGGGAGGGAAAGGTAAGATTTTAAAAACTAAAATCCAAAAATCAAAATAACAATAGCAGCAGCCAAAATGTCAACAGAAAAAGGGATTCCCAGCCAGTCTCCCATGCCTGTACTTCCCCGGTCTCAAGCTACATAGCTGCTGCAATCAGACAAGAGAAACACATTCACCTTAGAATGGCTGATGACGTACGGATGTCACATGTGCGCGGCTTTTCAAAAGGAATAAAATGGGGAGGGAAAGGTTAGATTTTAAAAACAAAAATCCAAATGACAATAGCAGCAGCCAAAATATCAACGGAAGCGAGTATTTCCAGCCAGTCTCCCATGCCAGTACTTGCCTGGCCTCAAGCTGCATAGCGGCTGCAATCTGACAAGAAAAGGCACATTCAGCTTAGATAGGCTGTTGACATGCAGAGCGCACATGTGCACATCTTTTCAAAAGGAATAAAATTGGGAGGAAAAGATTAGATTTTAAAAACAAAAATCCAAAATCGAAGTGACAATAGCAGCAGCCAAAAAGTCAATGGAACCGGGAATTCCCAGCCAGTCTCCCATGCGAGTACTTGCCCAGCCTCAAGCTGCGATCTGATGAGACCAGGCACATTCAGCTTAGAATGGACATTGACATGCAGATGTCGCATGTGCGTGTCTTTTCAAAAGGAATAAAATGGGGAGGGAAAGGTTAGATTTTAAAAACAAAAATCCAAATGACAATAGCAGCAGCCAAAATGTCAACAGAAGCGAGGAAACAAGGATTCCCAGCTAGTCTCCCATGCTGGCACTTGCCCGTCCTCAAGCTGCGTAGTGGCTGTAATCTGACAAGGGCAGGCACATTCAGCTTAGAATGGCCATTGATGTGCAGATGTCACATGTGCACGTCTTTTCAAAAGGAATAAAATGGGGAGGGAAAGGTTAGATTTTAAAAACAAAAATCCAAATGATAAGAGAAGCAGCCAGAATGTCAACGGAACCAGGAATTTCCAGCCATTCTCCCATGCCAGTACTTGCCCAACCTCAAGCGTCAGAGCGGCTACAATCTGATGAGGGTAGGCACATTCAGCTTAGAATGGCCGTTAACATGCAGAGGGCACATGTGCACATCTTTTCAAAAGGAATAAAATTGGGAGGGAAAGGTTAGATTTTAAAAACAAAAATCCAAAAATGCAAATGACAATAACAGCAACCAAAATGTCAATGTAACTGGGGATTCCCAGCCAGTCTCCCATGCCCAGCCACAAGCTGCATAGCAGCTGCAATCTGTTGAGAGAAGGCACATTCGGCTTAGAATGGCTGTTGACGTGCAGATGTCACATGTGCGCGTCTTTTCAAATGGAATAAAATGGGGAGGGAAAGCTTAGATTTTAAAAACAAAAATCCAAATGACAATAGCAGAAGCCAAAATGTTAATGGAACTAGGGACTCTCAGCCAGTCTATCATGCCGGTACTTCCTGACCTCAAGCTGCGTAGCGACTTCAATCAGACAAGGTCAGGCACATTCAGCATAGAATGGACGTTGACATACAGATGTCACATGTGCGTGTCTTTTCAAAAGGAATAAAATGGGGAGGGAAAGGTTAGATTTTAAAAACAAAAATTTAAAAATCCAAATGAAAATAGCAGCAGCCAAAATGTCAACAGAACCGGTGATTACCAGCAAGTCTCCAATGCCGATACTTGCCAGGCCTCAAGATGCATAGCGGCTACGATCTGATGAGGGAAGGCACATTCAGTTAAGAATGGCTGTTGACGTGCAGATGTCACATGTGCGCGTCTTTTCAAAAGGAATAAAATGGAGAGGGAAAGGTTAGATTTTAAAAACAAAAATCCAAAAATCAAAATGACAATAGCAGCAGCCAAAATGTTAATGGAACCAGGATTCACATCCTGTCTCCCATTCTGGTACTTGCCCAGCCCAAAGCTGCATAGCAGCTGCAATCTGATGAGGGCAGGCACATTCAGCTTAGAATGGCTTTTGACAAGCAGAAGTCACATGTGCGTGTCTTTTCAAAGGGAACAAAATGGGGAGGGAAAGGTTAGATTTTAAAAACAAAAATCCAAAAATCCAAATGACAATAGCAGCAGCCAAAATGTCAACGGAACCAGGGATTCTCAGCCAGTCTCCCATACTGGTACTTGCCTGGCCTCAAGCTGCATAGCAGCTGTGATGTGATGAGGGAAGGTACATTTGTCTTAGAATGGCCGTTGACATGCAGATGTCACATGTGCGCGTCTTTTCAAAAGGAATAAAATGGGGAGGGAAAGGTTAGATTTTAAAAACAAAAATCCAAATAAAAATAGCTGCAGTCAAAATGTTAACAGAACAGTTGATTAACAGACAGTCTCCCATGCCTGTACTTGCCCAGCCTCAAGCTGCGTAGTGGTTGTGTTCTGACAAGGGCAGAAACATTCTGCTTAGAATGGCCATTGACGTACAGATGTCACATGTGCGCGTCTTTTCAAAATGAATAAAATGGGGAGGGAAAGGTTATATTTTAAAAACAAAAATCCAAAGACAATAGCAGCAGCTTAGATGTCCACGAAACCATGGATTCCCAGCCAGTCTCCCATGCTGGTACTTGCCTGGCCTCAAAGGGCGTAGCAACTGTGAACTGTTGAGGGTATGCACATTCAACTTAGAAAGGCCGTTAAAGGACAGATGTCACATGTGCGTGTCTTTTCAAAAGGAATAAAATGGGGAGGGAAAGATTAGATTTTAAAAACAAAAATCCAAATGACAATAGCAGAAGCCAAAATGTCAACAGAACCGAGGATTCCTAGCTAGTCTCCCATGATGGTACTTGCACAGCCTCAAGCTGCATAGTGACTGCAATCTAACGAGGGAAGGCACATTCAGCTTAGAATGGCCATTAATGAACAAATGTCATATGTGCGCATCTTTTCAAAAGGAATAAAAGGGGGAGGGAAAGATTAGATTTTAAAAACAAAAATCCAAAAATCCAAATGACAGTAGCAGCAGCCAAAATGTCAATGGAACCAGGGATTCCCAGCTAGTCTCCCATGGAGGTGCTTGCCCAGCTTCAAGCTGTATAGCAGCTGCAATCTGACAAGGGTAGGCACATACAACTTAGAATTGCTGCTGATGAGCAGAAGTCACATGTGCGTGTCTTTTCAAAAGGAATAAAATGGGGAGGGAAAGGTTAGATTTTAAAAACAAAAATCCAAAAATCCAAATAACAATAGCAGCAGCCAAAATGTTGAGGGAACCAGGAATCCATGCCAGTCTCCCATGCCAGTGCTTGCCCATCCTCCATCTGTGTAGCAGCTGTGATCTGATGAGGGCAGGCACATTCTGCTTAGAATGGCCGTTGACGTGCAGCTGTCACATGTGCGTGTCTTTTCAAAAGGAATAAAATAGGGAGGGAAAGGTCAGATTTTAAAAAACAAAATCCAAATGACAACAGCAGCAGCCAAAATGTCAACGTGATCGGGGATTCCCAGCCAATCTCCCATGCCGGTACTTTTCCGGCCTCAAGCTGCATAGTGGCTGCGATCTGACAAGGGAAGGCACATTCAGTTTAGAATGGCCGTTGACGTGCAGAAGTCACATGTGCGTGTCTTTTCAAAAGGAATAAAATGGGGAGGAAAAGGTTAGATTTTAAAAACAAAAATCCAAAAATCCAAAAATAAAAATGACAATAGCAGCAGCCAAAAATGTCAACGGAACTGGGGTTTCCCAGCCAGCCTCCCATGCCGGTACTTGCCCTGCCTCAAACTGCATTGTGGCTGTGATTCGACAAGGGTAGGCACATTCATTTTACAATGGCTGTTGACGTGCAGGCATCACATGTGCGCGTCTTTTCAAAAGGAATAAAATGGGGAGGGAAAGGTTAGATTTTAAAAACAAAAATCCAAATAACAATAGCAGCAGCCAAAATGTCAATGGAACTGGGGATTTCCAGCCAGTCTACTATGCTGGTACTTGCCCAGCCAAAAGCTGCATAGGGGCTATGATCTGACGAGTGCAGAAACTTTCAGCTTAGAATGGCCGTTGACATGCAGATGGCACATGTGCGCGTCTTTTCAAAAGGAATAAAATGGGGAGGGAAAGGTTAGATTTTAAAAACCAAAATCCAAAAATCCAAAAATCCAAAAATCCAAATGACAATAGCAGCAGCCAAAATGTCAACGGAACAGGGGATTCCCCGCCAATCTCCCATGCCAGTACTTGCCCGGACACAAGCTGCATAATGGCTGCAATCTGATGTGGGCAGGCACATTCAGCTTAGAATGGCCATTGACGTACAGATGTTACATGTGCGCGTCTTTTCAAAAGGAATAAAATGGGGAGGGAAAGGTTAGAATTTAAAAACAAAAATCCAAATAACAATATCAGCAGCCAAAATGTTAATGGAACCAGGGATTCCAATCTAGTCTCCCATGCTGGTACTTGCCCAGCCTCAAGTTGCATAGCACCTGCAATCTGACAAGAGAAGGCACATTCAGCTCAAAATGGACGTTGACAAGCAGATGTCACATGTGCGCGTCTCTTCAAAAGGAATAAAATGGGGAGGGAAAGATTACATTTTTCAAACAAAAATCCAAATAACAATATCAGCAGCCAAAATGTTAACAGAACTGTGGATTCCCAGACTGTTTCCCATGCTGGTACTGGCCCAGCCACAAACTGCATAGCTGCTGCAATTTGACAAGGGCAGTAACATTCAGCTTAGAATGGCGTTCGACACGCATATGTCACATGTGCGCCTCTTTTCTAAAGGAATAAAATAGGGAGGGAAAGGTAACATTTTAAAAACAAAAATCCAAATGACAACAGCAGCAACCAAAATGTCAACGGAACCTGGGATTCCCAGCCAGTCTCCCATGCTGGTATTTTCCCAACCTCAAGCTGCGTAGCAGCTGCGATCTGTTGAGGGCTGGCACATTCAGTTTAGAATTGCCTTTGACGTGCAGATGTCACATGTGCACGTCTTTTCAAAAGGAATAAAATTGGGAGGGAAAGGTTAGATTTTAAAAACAAATATCCAAATAATAATAGCTGCAGCAAAAATGTCAAAGGAACTGGGAACTCCCAACCAGTCTCCCATACCGGTACTTACCTGGCCTCAAGCTGTGTAGCACCTGCAATCTGACAAAGGAAGGCATATTCAGCTTAGAATGGCTGTTGACGTGTGGCTGTCACATGTGTGTGTCTTTTCAAAAGGAATAAAATGGGGAGGGAAAGGTTAGATTTTAAAAACAAAAATCCAAAAATCCAAATGACAATAGCAGCAGCCAAAATGTTATCGGAACTGGGGATTCCCAGCCAGTCTCCCATGCCAGTACTTGCCCAGCCTCAAGCTGTGAAGCAGCTGAGATTTGACAAGAGCAGGCACATTCAGCTTAGAATTAGAAATGAGCGTTGTTCGACTTGAACTGTTCTCCAATCTCAAATTCGAGCTGTTTTGGGCGGTGTTCGACGAACACAAACGATTTGAGAAAAATTCGGCTGTTCGAGGTTATGTTCGATAACTGTTCGTGCACCAAAATCATAACTGGATTTTTTCTCAGTAATGATGAAAATTAATGTTAATACGCAGTTTGAGTGTATAGCGGGGTGGGGGGAGGGGCAGGGGATGGATCTCTGCAGGAATAATGAAGATCTCCATTTTTTTTTCTCTTTCCCGCATTTACAGTGGGGAGGTGCAATCTGTCAGCCTATCAGCAGCGCACACACAGAGCGAAGTGCTTTTTTTCACACAAGCAAGGGCATGTGTCATTGGCAGTGTATGTCACATATCCTTGCCCTATAAGACCAAGCCATTTTCCCCGTTGCCACCATTTTCTCACTGCTGCAGCTGCGTGTTAGACGGCACCGCTGTTGCTGTGTGCGCTATACCTTGTTAATTTCAAGCCAATTTTCGCACAAATATACAGATAGCTTGGGAGTAGGGAATAGTTGTGATTGCAGTCCTTTTAAGGACTAGGTTACAGCATTTCCTTACGACTTTTATCAGGCAGGTTTGTGCTTTTAAATAGATAGATTGTGGGAGTAAAGACTAATTGTAATTGCAGTTCTTTTCAGGACTAGGTTACATCAGTTCCTATCAGTTTTTGCCAGGCAGGTCTGTGCCAGTGCTATGCAAGTTTTTTTCACAGCATTTGGCTGAATCTAGCAAAGCTAATCCTTTTTGGCCTATTGCAGAGTGTGTTAGTCAGTGGAGTAGCCTATCTGTGTTGCAAGATATACCACCTGTGTATAGAATACCAATTTTTTTACTGCACCTAGTGAAGTAAAATCTTTTGGGCATAGCATCATTCTATTAGTCCATCTATACTGCCCTCCATCAGGTTGCAAATTGAATATAATTTTTTTCTGCATCTAGCTCTGAAAAAATATTTGGGCTTCTAGCAGTGTGTGGGACTTGTTCTATTAGTCCATCTATACTGACCTCCATCAGGTTGCAAACTGAATATAATTTTTTTCTGCAACTAGCTCTGAAAAAATATTTGGCCTTCTAGCTGTGTTTAGGACTTGTTCTATTAGTCCATCTATACTGACCTCCATCACGCTGCAAATTCAAAATAATTTTTTGTCTGCATCTAGCTCTGAAAAAATATTTGGCCTTCTAGCAGTGTGTGGGACTTTCTCTATTAGTCCATCTATATTGACCTCCATCAGGTTGCAAAGTAAAAATAATTTTTATCTGCATCTACCTCTGAAAAAAATTTGGGCTTCTAGCCGTGTGTGGGACTTGTTCTATTAGTCCATCTATACTGACCTCCATCAGGTTGCAAACTGAATATAATTTTTTTCTGCATCTAGCTCTGAAAAAATATTTGGCCTTCTAGCAGTGTGTGGGACTTTCTCTATTAGTCCATCTATACTGACCTCCATCAGGTTGCAAATTAAAAATAATTTTTTGTCTGCATCTAGCTCTGAAAAAATATTTGGCCTTCTAGCAGTGTGTGGGACTTTCTCTATTAGTCCATCTATACTGACCTCCATCAGGTTGCAAATTAAAAATAATTTTTTGTCTGCATCTAGCTCTGAAAAAATATTTGGCCTTCTAGCAGTGTGTGGGACTTTCTCTATTAGTCCATCTATACTGACCTCCATCAGGTTGCAAACTGAATATATATTTTTTCTGCATCTACCTCTGAAAAAATATTTGGGCTTCTAGCTGTGTGTGGGACTTGTTCTATTAGTCCATCTATACTGACCTCCATCAGGTTGCAAACTGAATATAATTTTTTTCTGCATCTACCTCTGAAAAAATATTTGGGCTTCTAGCTGTGTGTAGGACTTGTTCTATTAGTCCATCTATACTGACCTCCATCAGGTTGCAAACTGAATACAATTTTTTTCTGCATCTACCTCTGAAAAAATATTTGGGCTTCTAGCTGTGTGTGCGACTTGTTCTATTAGTCCATCTATACTGACCTCCATCAGGTTGCAAATTGAATATAATTTTTTTCTGCATCTAACCCAGCCAATAGTTTTGGCCTAATACCACAGTTTGGCCACTCAGCTCTGCTCGGTTCCCATCCATTGTTTTTTTGTGCAAACAACTCCAGAGTTGTGAATTAGTTAACCACCAAAATGAGTGGAAAAAGGCCTGCTGCTGGTGGAAAGGGGAATAGGCGAGTTGGGAAGGGGAAAAAAGGTTGTGTCCGTGGGGTAAGTGTTAAAGCAACAGTAACATCTGCAGAAGAAAGACCATCTTCCAGCCAAACTAAAATGTCTACTTCTTTTAGCCGACAATGTGATAAGATCCCTTTCTTACGGCCACGCCAATCGCTACAAATTCCAGATGAGGCACAAAAACAGCAGGTGCTTCAACGGATATCAAGTGCTCCTTTAAGTGGGCTCTCCTCCACATCAACTTCAACATCACAAATACTCCAGTCCTTAAAGGTGTCACCCCAATCGCACTTGCTTCCTCACAGCTCCCAAATCTCCAGCTGCCCGTCTGAGTATGAGGAAGAACAGATGGTTGAGTCTGCTGAGCTGTTTACTCATACTATAGCCTGAGAATCAAAGGTCGACTCCAGCGCTTCTGTGAATCCAGACGAGGAAATGATCTGCACTGATGCCCAGAATCTTTATGAGTCGGATCCAGGACCAGACGCAGAATGTTCTGACCATAATGTAGACCCTCATTCCCAAACTGTAACTCCTGTTGGTGGAGACAATGAGGAAGACGATGATGAGACTCAAATACCTGATTGGAGCGACAACTTTAGTTTTTTGTCAGGGCAGGAACAGGTTGGCTCTGAGGACGACGGGTGTGATAACGCACAGGGTGATGATGATGAGGTTGGAGATCCCACTTACTGTCAACCCACAGTCAACCAAGAGATGAGGTCAGCGGAGGAGGTGGAGGAAGATGCTAGTGACGACGAGGTCAGGTTGCGCCTTCCTGGACAGAGACGTAGTACTGGAAGCACGTCAACAACTGCATCCTCAAACACAACTCTGCCTCTCACCACAAGTCGTGGTGGCTCTTCAGGTCGCATGGGTGCTAAGCCTTGCATAGCCTGGGCATTTTTTCAGATCGATAATGATGACCCAACTCGTGTTATCTGTAACATTTGTCAGCAAAAGCTAAGTAGAGGCCAAAAAATACATAGTTTGAGTACTTCATGCATGAACCGGCACATGGACATGAAGCATAAGTTGCAGTGGGAAGCTCAGTGTGCTACAATGCGGCCTAGCCGGCCAGGCCAACCACCGTCTGCCATATCTTGTGCATCCGCGGCCTCTTCATCCTCTGTGACTGGGGGGACAGCAGTCACACCTGTTTTGGGGCGCAGACCTGCCACCTCTTTACCCGCAACAGCCAGCGTGATTGGCAGGTCATCATTTTCTTTGGAGGTGGTAACACCAGCTGGTGTTGAGCACTGTCCGACATCAATAGCACCACCTTTGGATCAAGGCAACCTAACATGTCAGCCTGCATCTTCCTCACAGACGGGCAGTTTGCCGGGGACACCCTTATCAACCCCATCTAAGCACAATAGCCAGCCCTCGGTCCCTCAGATGTGGACAAGTAAAAGACCATTTCCTCCTAGCCATGAGAAAGCTAAGAGGTTGAATTTCACCATCTGCAAGCTCTTGGCTACAGAAATGATGCCTTTCCGCCTGGTAGACACAGAGGATTTTCGAGACCTTATGTCGGTCGCGGTGCCCCAGTACCAGATGCCCAGTCGGCACTACTTCTCAAAGAAAGGTGTGCCTGTGCTCCACCAGCATGTCGCACACAACATCACCGCTTCTTTGAGAAACTCTGTGTGTGACAGGGTGCATTTCACCACAGACACTTGGATGAGTTGGCATGGACAGGGGCGTTACATGTCGCTGACTGGGCACTGGATAACTATGGTGACAGCAGGACAAGGGGCTGCTGTCCAAGTCTTGCCGTCCCCACGAGTTGTGCGTCAATCCTCTTTATGTCAAAGTTCCTCCACTGCTTCTGCCTCCTCAACCTCCTCTCGGTCTTCCACCTGCACCCAAAGCCTGTCTGGTCATGCCACAAGCTTTCTAACTGCGCAGAAGGGATCCTGCACACCTCCTTACTTTGCTGGCAGTAGGGCTCAACGTCATCAGGCGGTTTTTACATTGAAATGTCTGGGAAATGTGAGTCACACAGCTGAGGAGTTGTGGTCAGCTCTGGAGAACCAATTTCATGAATGGTTGTCTCCACAGGACCTGAAACCAGGGAAGCCCGTGTGCGACAATGCTGCAAACCTGGGTGCGGCCCTTCGCCGGGGCAATGTCACACACGTGCCTTGTATGGCTCACGTGTTGAACCTGGTTGTCCAGCAATTTTTAGCCCACTATACCAGACTAGATGGCCTTCTGCAGAGGGCACGGTCGCTGTGTGCTCACTTCCACCGTTCGCATCCCGCAGCTCAGCGACTTACATCTCTACAGAAGTCGTTGGGCCTGCCACTTCACCGGCTAAAATGCGATGTGCCTACCCGGTGGAATTCAACTCTGCACATGTTGCAGCGACTGTGGCAGCACCGACAAGCCCTGGTGCAATATGTTCTGACGTATAGCCTGGGCCAACGAGATCCAGAGGTGGGGCAAATCACGCTGGAGGAGTGGTCTCAGATCAGGGACCTATGCACCCTTCTGCACAGTTTTGAAATGGCGACGAAGATGTTTAGTGCTGACGATGTCATTATCAGCATGACTATTCCGGTGATTTACATGCTGGAGCACATGTTAAACAGAATTCGGAGTCAGGTGGTGGCACAAGATGAGGTGGAGGAAGTAGAGGAGGAGGAGTTGTATGCGGAAGGGCTAACATCTGCAAGGTCCAGATGGTCGGCAGCACCAAGACGGCAGGCATGTGAGGGTGGGGAGATGGTTTTACCAGGGCGCATGGTAGCAGCCAAACTAGTGAGGAAGGTGCAGGAGCCCAGGAAGAAGTGGAGGACGAACTGATGGAAGACTCATCAGATGAGGGACACCTTGATCACATTTCTGTTGTGCGAGGTTGGGGGGAGAGGACAGAGGAAGGAAGCATGATTGTTACCTCGCCACCAACACAACAGGGACTTGGTGCTCCTGGATGCGCAACACACATGAGTGCCTTCTTGCTGCACTACCTGCAACATGACCCTCGAATTGTGAGAATTAGAAATAATCCTGACTACTGGGTTGCCACACTGTTAGATCCCCGGTACAAAAGTAAATTTGCAGAAATTATTCCTGCCATAGAAAGGGATGCACGCATGCAGGAGTATCAGCAGAGACTGTTGCAGAATCTTACATGTGCTTTTCCACAAAATACCAGTGGTGCACGTAGTGAATCTCACAGTTCCAACTTGCCAACCGTGGGACTGTCAAGTGTTCAGCACTCAAACCGTAACAGAACCACAGTATCTGCTGGTAACATCAATTTTGCTTAATCATTTCACCACTTTTTTAGCCCATCCTTTGCAAGGCCACAGGAGACAAGAAGTCTGACACATAGTCAACGCCTAGAGACGATGGTACAGGAGTATCTCCAAGTAAACATTGAAGCCACGACTGTGTCACTGGACCCTTGCTCTTTTTGGGCTTCCAATCTGGATAAATGGCCGGAGCTAGCCACTTACGCCTTGGAGATCTTGTCATGCCCCGCAGCCAGCGTTCTGTCTGAACGTGTGTTCAGCGCTGCTGGTGGTGTGCTGACAGATAAGCGCACGCGGCTCTCCACTGATAATGTAGACAGACTCACGTTCATAAAGATGAACAAATCATGGATCCGAAACGACTTTTCTACCCCTGTGTCATCCTGGGGAGAGTAAAAGCTTGATGATTGGTTAAAATCACCCTACCAACCATTTTAAGCTTTCAAATTACTAATCATGTTTATCTGTATCTTGGCTGGAAAATAATTTGGGCTTTGTAGCAGTGTGCAGCACTGATTCTATTAGGCCATCTATAATAAGCTCCACCAGATTTAAAATTACTAATCATGTTTATCTGTATCTTGACTGGAAAATAATTTGGGCATTGTAGCAGTGTGCAGCACTGATCCTATTAGGCCATCTATACTAAAGCTTCACCAGATTTAAAATTAATAATAATTTTTAGCTGCATCTAGCCCGGAAAATAATTTTGGGGCTCCGAGATGCGCAAGACACATAAGTGCCTTCTTGCAGCACTACCTGCAGCATGACCCTCATATTGTCAGAATTCAAAGTAATCATGACTACTGGGTTGCCACACTCTTAGATCCCCCAAACTTTTCGATCAACCTTTTCATTTTAATAAAGACCAAAAAAATTGTCATTTTTGAAATTATAAGCATTAGCAGGTTGTTAGAAACTGAAATCAAACAGTTTTCAACTCAAAACTTTATTCTAGGTGATGTTACATTTTCACATAGTACCCCTTGTTCGAAAGGAGCTTTTGAACTCTCTCGTCCATTGAATTTGTCAGGTTTTGGATGGTTTCTGCTTCAATTGTTTTGCATGAGGACAGAATACCCTCCCAGAGCTGTTGCTTAGATGTGAACTGCCTCCCGCCATCATAGACACTCCTTTTAATGATGCTCCAAAGGTTCTGAATGGGGTAGAGGTCAGGGGAGCATGGGGGTTACACCATAAGTTTGTCCCCTTTTATGCCCATATCAGGCAGAGATGCAGATGTTTTATGTGCAGCTTGAAATGGTGCATTATCATGCAGAAAAATGATCTTGCTGTGAAATACACAGTTCTTCTTCTTGAACCATGGCAGGAAGTGCTGTTTGAGAAAATCCACATACATTATGGAGTTTATCTTTAGCGCCTTCAGGGATCCTAAAGGGGCCGACAATCTCTCTCCCCATGATTCCAGCCCAAAACATTACTCCACCTCCTCCATGTTGGCGCTGTAGCCGTGTTTGCGTGGGGTGTCCATCAACCAGCCATCCTCCACTCCATCCATCTGGACCATCGAGCGCTGCACGGCACTCATCCGTGAACAAAACAGTTTTGAAATCAGTCTTCATGTAATGTTTGGCCCACTGGAGCCGTTTCTGCTTGTGTGAAGTGGATAGAGGAGGTCGACAGGATGGCGTTTGCACAGCTGCAAACCTCTGAAGGACCCTGCATCTTGTTGTTCGGGGGACGTTGGAGGCACAAGCAGCTTCAAAAACTTGTCTGCTGCTATGACAAGGCTTTTTTGCCGCTGCTCTTTCAACCTGACGTAATTGCCTGTAGGAAAGAGTCCTCAATTTGCCCTTATCAGCATGCACACGTGTGTACTGTGAATCAGCTACATACTTCTTGATTGCCAAGACACTTCATCCTGATCATCGCACAATGTTGATTGTAGTCATACCTTGACCTAAACACTCCACAATTTGTTGCTTCTCAGCAGCCGACACATCCTTTTTCTTTCCCATTTTGGCAGAAAATGTAGGCTGCTTAATAATGTGAGACAGCCTTCTTAAGTAGTCTTGCCTTTCATTGGACACACCTGCCAAACTAATTAGCACAGGTGCCTGCAATTGCTTACAGTGATATAAAGAGTAGAGATGAGCGGTGTTTGACTAGAACTGTTCGCCAATCTCAAATTCGAGCTGTTTTGGGCGGTGTTCGAGTTGTTCGACGAACCCGAACGATTTGCAAAAAATTCGGCTGTTCGAGGTTATGTTCGATAACTGTTCGTGCACTAAAAGCTTGTCCTGCATGTCTGGCGCTATTTTGAGCACCAATCATGCAGGGATTGTCTGCCACTCACTGTAATGCCACAGCCATGGTGGTTGTGGCATTACAGTGATTGCCCAAATCGATGGAACAGTGCCAACAGTGAAACATGAAAAGCCGGCAATTCATCAGCGGCATACACTGGTACCCGACAATTTAGAACCGAAAGAATAGAGCTTCACACATAGATTAGATAGATAGAAACATGTCAGTCACACATATAAGAAGCACAGTGACAGTGTTGCTTACTGTACTTGTCATTTAGTGTAAAGGATTTATCAAAAAAAATAATAGTGTTTTCATGCACCGTCTCTTTAAAAAAGCCGGCCGGCAATTCAGCAGCGGTACCCGACAATTTATAACAGACAGAATAGAGCTTCACACATAGATTAGATAGATAGAAACATGTCAGTCACATATATATGAAGTACATTGACAGTGTGGATTACTGTACTTGTCATTTAGTGTAAAGGATTTATTAAAAAAAAATAATAGTGTTTTCATGCACCGTCTCTTTAAAAAAGCCGGCCGGCAATTCAGCATCTGTACCCGACAATTTAGAATAGAAGGAATAGAGAATCACACATAGATTAGGTAGATAGAAACATGTCAGCCACATATATATGAAGTACAGTGACAGTGTTGCTTACTGTACTTGTCATTTAGTATAAAGGATTTATTAAAAAAAATAATAGTGTTTTCATGCACTGTCTCTTTAAAAAAGTCGGCCGGCAAATCAGCATCTGTACCCGACAATTTAGAATAGAAGGAATAGAGAATCACACATAGATTAGATAGATAGAAACATGTCAGTCACATATATATGAAGTACAGTGATAGTGTTGATTACTGTACTTGTCATTTAGTGTTAAAATAAAGGATTTATTTTAAAAAAAATTGGCGTGGGGTTCCCCGTAATTTTAGTCTCTAGCGGAGGTTAAGCAGACAGCTGGGGCAGATGTTTGAAGCCTGGGAAGGGGGTAATACCCACGGAGCTTCCCAGGCTACTAATATCAGCCCCCAGCTGAATACCTAGCCTTTACTAGCTATTAAAATGGGGGACCCCCCAAAAAAATGACGTGGGGTCCCCCCTATTTTAATAGCTAGCAAAGGCTAGGCAGACAGCTGGGGGCTGATATTAATAGCCCAGGAAGGGAGCCATGAATATTGGCCCCCTCCCAGGCTAGAAACACCAGCCGTCAGCCGCCCCAGAAATGGCACATCCTTAGGATGCGCCAATTCTGGCACTTAGCCTCGCTCTTCCCACTGCCCTGTAGCGGAGGCAGTGGGGTAATAGGGTTGGGGTTGATGTCAGCTTATAATGCCAGCTGACATCAAGCCCAGGTTAGTAATGGAGAGGCGTCTATAAGACACCCCCATTACTAACCCCATAGTCAAAGTTAAAAAAAACACAAACACCCAGAATAAAGTCCTTTAATTGAAATAAAGACACATTCCTTTATTGTTCTAAATTAAACCATACTTACCATCACGCCCATTCCAGCTGAAGCCAACGATCTCCTGCAATAAAAGAAAAATAATAAAGCAACCTCATCCTTACCTTTCCATGGTTCCCACGACAGCTTCAGCTCTGCTACATCGAGATGACAGGCTGGACAACAAAAAATTGATGTGGGGCTTCGCCCTATATTTGTGTCCAGTCAGGTACAGCAGGCAGGAACGGGCTGCCCCCAACCACCAGCTGCCTATTTGTACCTGGCCGGACACAACAATATAGGGAAGCCCTTTTTTTCTTAATTATTCCATGAATTTCATGAATTTAAAAAAAAAATAAGTGGAGCTTCGCCCTATTTTTGTGTCCAGCCAGGTACAACTAGGCAGCTGGGGGCTGGAATCTGCAGCGCAGGGAGGCCCAAGCTTTCTGGGCCCCACCCGCTGCAAATTGCAGTCCGCAGCCGCCCCGGAAAATGGCGCGTTCATAGAAGCGCCATCTTCTGGCGCTGTACCCAACTCATCCAGGGCCCTGGTGTGGTGGCTCACTGGGTAATAAAGGGGTTAAGGCCAGCTTGGCATTATCAGCTGGCCCTAAGTCCGAAATTCATGGGGTCACGCCAATATTAGACATGACCACCATGAATTTCTAGTAAAGTATTTAAAAAAAACACAAACACCCAGAAAAAAGTCCTTTAATTGAAATAAACACACAATTCTTTATTGTTCTAAATTAAACCATATTTACCATCACGCCCATTCCAGCTGAAGCCAATGATCTCCTGCAATAAAAGTAAAATAATAAAGCAACCTCATCCTTACCTTTCCATGGCTCCCACGACAGCTTCAGCTCTGCTACATCGAGATGACAGGCTGGACCGCAGCAGAACGCTGCCATCCAGCCTGTCATCCCGCGGACACTGAGAAGCGCAGGCTTGCTTGCGCTCCTCAGTGTCTGACTGTGACGGCATCCAGATGAGCCGACAATGAACTCGGCTCACCTCATGCACGTCACTGACAGCGTGGGAAAATTCTCACGCTGAAGCGCTGAGTGCAGGAGAATTTTCCCACGCTGTCAGTGACGTACATGAGGTGCGCCGAGTTCATTGTCGGCTCATCTGGATGCCGTCACAGTCAGACACTGAGGAGCGCAAGCATGCCTGCGCTTCTCAGTGTGTGCGGCATGGCAAGCTGGATGGCAGCGTTCTGCTGCGGTCCAGCCTGTCATCTCGATGTAGCAGAGCTGAAGCTGTCCTGGGAACCATGGAAAGGTAAGGATGAGGTTGCTTTATTATTTTTCTTTTATTGCAGGACATCGTTGGCTTCAGCTGGAATGGGCGTGATGGTAAGTATGGTTTAATTTAGAACAATAAAGAATTGTGTCTTTATTTCAATTAAAGGACTTTATTCTGGGTGTTTGTGTTTTTTTTAACTTTGACTATGGGGTTAGTAATGGAGGTGTCTTATAGACGCCTCTCCATTACTAACCTGGGCTTGATGTCAGCTGGCATTATAAGCTGACATCAACCCCAACCCTATTACCCCACTGCCACCGCTACAGGGCAGTGGGAAGAGCGAGGCTAAGTGCCAGAATTGGCGCATCCTATGGATGCGCCATTTCTGGGGCGGCTCACGGCTGGTGCTTCTAGCCTGGGAGGGGGCCAATATTCATGGCTCCCTTACTGGGCTATTAATATCAGCCCCCAGCTGTCTGCCTAGCCTTTGCTAGCTATTAAAATAGGGGGGACCCCACGTCAATTTTTTGGGGGGTCCCCCATTTTAATAGCTAGTAAAGGCTAGGCATTCAGCTGGGGGCTGATATTAGTAGCCTGGGAAGCTCCGTGGGTATTACCCCCTTCCCAGGCTTCAAACATCTGCCCCAGCTGTCTGCTTAACCTCCGCTAGAGACTAAAATTACGGGGAACCCCACGCCAATTTTTTTTAATAATTAATCCTTTATTTTAATACTAAATGACAAGTACAGTAACCAACACTATCACTGTACTTCATATATATGTGACTGACATGTTTCTATCTATCTAATCTATGTGTGATGCTCTATTCTGTCTGTTATAAATTGTCGGATACCGCTGCTGAATTGCCGGCCGGCTTTTTTAAAGAGACGGTGCATGAAAACACTAATATTTTTTTTGATAAATCCTTTACACTAAATGACAATTACAGTAAGCAACACTGTCACTGTACTTCATATATATGTGGCTGACATGTTTCTATCTATCTAATCTATGTGTGATTCTCTATTCCTTCTATTATAAATTGTCGGGTACAGAGGCTGAATTGCCAGCCGGCTTTTTTAAAGAGACGGTGCATGAAAACACTATTATTTTTTTTAATAAATCCTTTGCAGTAAATGACAAGTACAGTAAGCAACACTGTCACAGTACTTCATATATATGTGACTGACATGTTTCTATCTATCTAATCTATGTGTGAAGCTCTATTCTGTCTGTTATAAATTGTCGGGTACCGCTGCTGAATTGCCGGCCTGCTTTTTTAAAGAGACAGTGCACGAAAACACTATTATATTTTTTAATAAATCCTTTACACTAAATGACAAGTACAGTAAGCAACACTGTCACTGTACTTCATATATATGTGACTGACATGTTTCTATCTATCTAATCTATGTGTGATACTCTATTCCTTCATGTCTAAATTGTCGGGTACCGGTGTATACCGCTGCTGAATTGCCGGCGGCTTTTTTAAAGAAAGCGTCTTCTGAGCAGTTTGTGACCTTTTGGACACCTTTGCAGGTGTTTTCTATGTGTTCCTATGTGTTTTTGTTTGCCTGCCATTGGTTTTAACGGTGTTCGACGGTGTTCTAAGGTGTTCGACGAACAGTTCGACGAACAGTTCCTCGAACATCCCGGTGTTCGACGAACCGAACCGAACCCGAACACTACGGGGGTTGCTCAACACTAATAAAGAGCCCTGACACACATCACCATCAATGAGTTTAACTGAGAAACAAACAAATTCTTCCCTTATCACTCCTAAACACTTTTTGCATAATAATTTGGAACACAGTGTACATGTGCTTTTCCACAAAACACCAGTGGTTCACGTAGTGAATCTTACAGTTCTAACTTGCCAACCGTGGTCTGTATGGAGTTGTTCAATAAAGGGCCCAAAATTAAGATAACATAGATGGGAGAGGTCTCTATGAATAGGAATTCCTAAGTATTTGATACCCTGTGAGGGCCAGGCAAAGGGAAAGTTGGACTGGATGGAATCCTATATGGATTTGGGGAGGGAGACATCGAGGGCCTCAGACTTCGCTGCATTGATTTTAAAATTTGACCATGTAACAAAGTGATCTATTTTAGCCATAACAGCATGGATGGATATATGTGATTGAGTGATATATACTAGGACATCATCAGCAAATAGAGAGCACTTGTACTCGGTGCTTCCCACCTCAATTCACCTAATATTGGGGTTATGGCGAATTGATGAGAGCAGGTGCTCCGTCACTAGGATGTATAAGAGAGGAGACAGAGGACATCCCTGCCTTGTCCCATTGGTGATTGTGAAAGGTGATGAATAGTGTTGAGCCACCCCCGTAGTGTTCGGGTTCGGTTCGGTTCGTCGAACACCGGGATGTTCGAGGAACTGTTCGTCGAACTGTTCGTCGAACACCTTAGAACACCGTCGAACACCGTTAAAACCAATGGCAGGCAAACAAAAACACATAGAAACACATAGAAAACACCTGCAAAGGTGTCCAAAAGCTGACAAACTGCTCTGAAGACACTCTCTTTAAAAAAGCCGGCCGGCATATTCAGCAGCGGCATACACCGGTACCCGACAATTTAGACAAGAAGGAATAGAGCATCACACATAGATTAGATAGATAGAAACATGTCAGTCACACATATAAGAAGCACAGTGACAGTGTTGGTTACTGCACTTGTCATTTAGTGTAAAGGATTTATTAAAAAAAATTTAGTGTTTTCATGCACCGTCTCTTTAAAAAAGCCGGCCGGCAATTCAGCATCTGTACCCGACAATTTAGAACAGAAAGAATAGAGCTTCACACATAGATTAGATAGATAGAAACATGTCAGTCACATATATATGAAGTACAGTGACAGTGTTGCTTACTGTACTTGTCATTTAGTGTAAAGGATTTATTTAAAAAATAATAGTGTTTTCATGCACTGTCTCTTTAAAAAAGCCGGCCGGCAATTCAGCAGCGGTACCCGACAATTTAGAATAGAAGGAATAGAGAATCACACATAGATTAGATAGATAGAAACATGTCAGTCACATTTATAATAAGTACAGTGACAGTGTTGGTTACTGTACTTGTCATTTAGTGTTAAAATAAAGGATTTATTAAAATAAAAATTCGCGTGGGATCCCCCATAATTTTAGGCTCTAGCGGAGGTTAAGCAGACGGCTGGGGCAGATGTTTGAAGCCTCGGAAGGGGGTAATACCCATGGAGCTTCCCAGGCTACTAATATCAGCCCCCAGCTAAATACCTAGCCTTTACTAGCTATTAAAATGGGGGACCCCCCCAAAAAAATGACGTGGGGTCCCCCCATTTTAATAGCTAGCAAAGGCTAGGCAGACAGCTGGGGGCTGATATTAATAGCCCAGGAAGGGTGCCATGAATATTGGCCCCCTCCCAGGCTAGAAACACCAGCCGTCAGCCGCCCCAGAAATGGCGCATCCATAGGATGCGCCAATTCTGGCACTTAGCCTCGCTCTTCCCACTGCCCTGTAGCGGTGGCAGTGGGGTAATAGGGCTGGGGTTGATGTCAGCTTATAATGCCAGCTGACATCAAGCCCAGGTTAGTAATGGAGAGGCGTCTATAAGACACCTCCATTACTAACCGCATAGTCAAAGTTAAAAAAAACACAAACACCCAGAATAAAGTCCTTTAATTGAAATAAACACACAATTCTTTATTGTTCTAAATTAAACCATACTTACCGTCACGCCCATTCCAGCTGAAGCCAACGATCTCCTGTAATAAAAATAAAATAATAAACCAACATCATCCTTACCTTTCCATGGTTCCCAGAACATCTCCAGCTCTGCTACATCGAGATGACTGGCTGGACCGCAGCAGAACGCTGCCATCCAGCCTGTCATCCCGCGGACACTGAGAAGCGCAGGCATGCTTGCTCTCCTCACTGTCTCGCTGTGACGGCATCAAGATGAGCCGAGGTCATGTCCAATGAACTCGGCTCACCTCATGCACGTCACTGACAGCGTGGGAAAATTCTCACGCTGAAGCGCTGAGTGCAGGAGAATTTTCCCACGCTGTCAGTGAGGTGCATGAGGTGAGCTGAGTTCATTGGACATGAGCTCACCTCATGCACGTCACTGACAGCGTGGGAGAATTCTCCTGCACTCAGCACTTCAGCGTGAGAATTTTCCCACGCTGTCAGTGACGTGCATGAGGTGAGCCGAGTTCATTGGACATGACCTCGGCTCATCTGGATGCCGTCACAGCCTGACACTGAGGAGCACAAGCATGCCTGCGCTTCTCAGTGTCCGCGGGATGACAGGCTGGATGGCAGCGTTCTGCTGCGGTCCAGCCTGTCATCTCGATGTAGCAGAGCTGAAGCTGTCGTGGGAACCATGGAAAGGTAAGGATGAGGTTGGTTTATTATTTTTCTTTTATTGCAGGAGATCGTTGGCTTCAGCTGGAATGCGTGTGATGGTAAGTATGGTTTAATTTAGAACAATAAAGAAATGTGCGTTTATTTCAATTAAAGGACTTTATTCTGGGTGTTGTGTTTTTTTTAAATACTTTACTAGAAATTCATGGTGGTCATGTCTAATACTGGCGTGACCCCATGAATTTTGGGCTTGGGGCCAGCTGATAATACCAAGCTGGCCCTAACCCCTTTATTACCCAGTGAGCCACCGCACCAGGGCCCTGGATGAGTTGGGTACAGCGCCAAAAGAAGGCGCTTCTATGAACGTGCCATTTTCCGGGGTGGCTGCGGACTGCAATTTGCAGCGGGGGGGGCCCAGAAAGCTTGGGCCTCCCTGCGCTGCAGATTCCAGCCCCCAGCTGCCTACTTGTACCTGGCTGGACACAAAAATAGGGCGAAGCCCCACGTATTTTTTTTTTAATTATTTCATGAAATTCATGAAATAATTAAGAAAAAAAGGCCTTCCCTATATTGTTGTGTCCGGCCAGGTACAAATAGTCAGCTGGTGTTTGGGGTCAGCCCGTTCCTGCCTGCTGTACCTGGCTGGACACAAATAAAGTGCGAAGCCCCACTTTAATTTTTTTTAATTATTTCATGAAATTCATGAAATAATTAAGAAAAAAAGGTCTTCCCTATATTGTTGTGTCCGGCCAGGTACAAATAGGCAGCTAGTGGTTGGGGGCAGCCCGTTCCTGCCTGCTGTACTTGGCTGGACACAAATATAGTGCGAATCCCCACTTCAATTTTTTTTAATTATTTCATGAAATTCATGAAATAATTAAGAAAAAAAGGCCTTCTCTATATTGTTGTGTCCGGCCAGGTACAAATAGGCAGCTGGTGGTTGGGGGCAGCCCGTTCCTGCCTGCTGTACCTGGCTGGACACAAATATAGTGCGAAGCCCCACTTCAATTTTTTTAAATTATTTCAGGAAATTCATGAAATAATTAAAAAAAAATTGACGTGGGGCTTCGCACTATATTTGTGTCCAGTCAGGTGCAGCAGGCAGGAACGGGCTGCCCCCAACCACCAGCTGTCTATTTGTACCTGGCCGGACACAACAATATAGGGAAGCCCTTTTTTACCTAATTATTTCATGAAATAATTTAAAGAAAATTGACGTGGGGCTTCGCCCTGTTTTTGTGTCCAGCCAGATACAACTAGGCAGCTGGGGGCTGGAATCCGCAGCGCAGGGAGGCCCAAGCTTTCTGGGCCACCCCCGCTGCAAATTGCAGTCCGCAGCCACCCCGGAAAATGGTGCGTTCATAGAAGCGCCATCTTCTGGCGCTGTACCCAACTCATCCAGGGCCCTGGTGCGGTGGCTCACTGGGTAATAAAGGGGTTAAGGCCAGCTTGGCATTATCAGCTGGCCCTAAGCCCGAAATTCATGGGGTCACGCCAATATTAGACATGACCACCATGAATTTCTAGTAAAGTATTTAAAAAAAACACAACACCCAGAAAAAAGTCCTTTAATTGAAATAAACACACAATTCTTTATTGTTCTAAATTAAACCATACTTACCATCACGCCCATTCCAGCTGAAGCCAACGATCTCCTGAAATAAAAGAAAAATAATAAAGCAACATCATCCTTACCTTTCCATGGTTCCCATGACAGCTTCAGCTCTGCTACATCGAGATGACAGACTGGACCGCAGCAGAACGCTGCCATCCAGCCTGTCATCCCGCAGACACTGAGAAGCGCAGGCTTGTGTAACATACCTGGCGGCGTCCTTGCATGGTGGTCCATCTCCCACTGTGCAAGAGGGCGCACTTGATCTCCTGTCCAGAATGTCTCTCTGGCTTCCCTCCATGCTGTCTGTTTGTGTATGTGTCTGTTTCTGCTGCTTAAGGGCGGCGCCCGATCACTTCCTGCTTTTTGTACCTGCTGTGGGTCACACCCCTTGTGCGTCCTCAGCCTATCGCTGTCTGTCACTTGGTATATAGCTCAGCAGCTCCCTTCTATCCCGGCCTGTGCATAAGTGTTTCTTTCAGTGTGTGCTTGCACTCTGAAGGTGCCAGGTCCTGTCTTTGTTTCCCTGTCCGCCTTTCCTGGAGGCTGTATTTCCAGGCCTGTCTGAACTAGTCCTGTATTTCTCCTGCCTTGCGGTGTCAGCTCCCGTGTCTGAACTGTGTCCTGTATGTCTCCTGCTTTGCGGTATTAGTTCCCGTGTCTGAACTAAGTCCTGTATGTCTCCTGCCTTGCGGTGTCAGCTCCCGTGTCTGAACTGTGTCCTGTATGTCTCCTGCTTTACGGTATTAGTTCCCGTGTCTGAACTAGGTCCTGTATGTCTCCTGCCTTGCGGTGTCAGCTCCCGTGTCTGAACTGTGTCCTGTATGTCTCCTGCTTTACGGTATTAGTTCCCGTGTCTGAACTAAGTCCTGTATGTCTCCTGCTTTACGGTATTAGTTCCCGTGTCTGAACTGAGTCCTGTATGTGTTCTCTTGTCTGTCTTGTCTGAACACGCTCCTTGCCTGTTCGTTCCGCCTCTGGGGGCAGTATTCCCAGACCCGCTCCTGTATCTAGTCTGTCCTGTCTGAACACGCTCCTTGCCTGTTCGCTCCGCCTCTCTGGGGGCCGTATTCCCAGACCCGCTCCTGTATTCTGCTGCAGTGTCGGTCTCTTCCGTACACTCAGTTCCAGTCTGAACTCTCTCCTATCCTCTACCTGTTTTGCCTCTTTGCCCGTTCCCTTCCTTTTTCTGCAGAGTCTGAACTCGTACCTAACTCCTGCCTGTTGTCTCTGTACTCCCGTTTGTGAGTTTGTGGTCCACTCGCTACTTCACTGTAAGTACCCTGTGGGTGTCTGGCTCTGCCTTTCCCTTCCTGTCTGTTCAGTGTGAACAGAGCCCTGTCCTCCCTGCTCAGTCTTCTGCACTCTAGTTGTGCTTGCCTGTACCCCTCTGCCTGTATTGTTCCTGAATCCCGGTGTGTACTGGGTCCTATCCCGCCTGTGTTCCTACTTGCTAGTGCCTCCCTGTCTGCACTCTATCTGTGCTTACCTTTACCCGCCTGCCTGCCCGCCTGCCTGCATACCCGCCTGCCTGCATATCCGCCTGCCTGCATCCCAGTCTGTGTGCCAGTCTACCAGTCTGTTCCTGTATTCCCCTGTGTGGGTCAACAGCCGTGTCCGGGGTCTGTCCTGGAGTAGCACCTGGTCCCTCTGCTCGGTTCCTCCTTGGTGCTCTGGCGTCGTATGCCGTCGTGCCACCTTGGTCGGATAGGGCAGATACTTAGTTACGCCCCTCCAGGTATTCACTCTCCGGCACGGTCCAGTGGAATCACTACCAGTCACATGCACACGCCGCTCTAGCCCGGGCGTGTGCATAACAGCAACAGCATGCACAGGCCATGGTTCCCGTTGAGCCCCACGGCCTTCGCCCTCTGAGAAGTTTTCCAGCGAATATATGCATTAAAATAAATAAATAAATTTTTTTTCTCTTAGCTGAGTTCCAGGCGAATTACGCACCGTCCAGATGGATCTTTCAGCTCTCGTTCCTGCGGATCCGCCACGTTACTATGGGGATCCAAGACAGTGTCGTGCATTTGTGGAGCAATGCATGCTACACTTTAAGGCCTACCCTCTTTATTTTCCTTCCGATTGGGCTAAAGTGGCCTTTATTATGTCTTACCTGGCGGGGGATGCCTTGGAATGGATCAACCCCCTATATGAGACACAGGATCCGATCCTCCGGGACCTAATGGCCTTCCTGGTGGCCTTTCTAATGGTCTTCGATGATCCTAACCCGGAGGCTCCTGCTGAAGCTTCACTTCCCAGTATCCCGGAGCAGCCCCAATGGGTAATGTGTGTGGGTAGCGCAATAGTTCTCCAGCCCAATGAGACTACTGCCCACCCAGAATCCTCACAGGGTGACTACACTTTCCGGAATACTTCTCCCAACCTCAAGAGGCAGTCCAGACGTGCTAGACTTAGAGGCAAGCAGTCACGCCTGGGTCTGTCCTCCCTGAGACCTCCTGAACCCTTCGGGGTGCTACCTGGTAGCGAAAGGACAGAGACTCTCCTATACTCTGTACCTGATACCTCGCTCGCTTCGTCCAGTGAGTCCAACCTAGTGTACTCCGAAGCAGAGGTTACTCCCGAGTCTCTACACCCCTCCGACCAGGCGGAGGACCTCCAGTTGTGTTTAGAACCCTTCGGGGTGCCACCTGGTGGTGAATGGACAGAGACTTTCCTATATCCTGGACCTGATACCTCGCCTGCTTCCTCCAGTGAGTCCGACCTAGTGTTCTCCGAAGCAGAAGTTACTCCCGAGTCTCTACACCCCTCCGACCAGGCGGAGGACCTCCAGTTGTGTTTAGAACCCTTCGGGGTGCCACCTGGTGGTGAATGGACAGAGACTTTCCTATTTCCTGTACCCGATACCTCGCCTGCTTCCTCCAGTGAGTCCGACCTAGTGTTCTCCGAAGCAGAAGTTACTCCCGAGTCTCTACACCCCTCCGACCAGGCGGAGGACCTCCAGTTGTGTTTAGAACCCTTCGGGGTGCCACCTGGTGGTGAATGGACAGAGACTTTCCTATTTCCTGTACCTGATGCCTCGCCTGCTTCCTCCAGTGAGTCCGACCTAGTGTTCTCCGAAGCAGAAGTTACTCCCGAGTCTCTACACCCCTCCGACCAGGCGGAGGACCTCCAGTTGTGTTTAGAACCCTTCGGGGTGCCACCTGGTGGTGAATGGACAGAGACTTTCCTATTTCCTGTACCTGATACCTCGCCTGCTTCCTCCAGTGAGTCCGACCTAGTGTACTCTGAAGCAGATGTTTTCTCTGAGCCTCAGTACTCTTCTGACCCGGCGGAGGACCTCCAGTTGTTTCCTGAATCCTCCGGGGTACCACCAGATAACAAAGAGACAGCGACTTTTCCTCATTATGTACCTGATAACCCGTCTATTTCTTCCTGTGAGCTTGACAAGATGTACCTCGAAGCAGAGATTACCCTCAAGTCTCTGTCCCCCTCCAACCCAGTGAACGACTGGTCCTCGAATTCCCTGCGGAAGATTCTGGCAGGCCTGAAGAAGAGGGGGCGTAAGGGGGGAGGTACTGTAACATACCTGGCGGCGTCCTTGCATGGTGGTCCATCTCCCACTGTGCAAGAGGGCGCACTTGATCTCCTGTCCAGAATGTCTCTCTGGCTTCCCTCCATGCTGTCTGTTTGTGTATGTGTCTGTTTCTGCTGCTTAAGGGCGGCGCCCGATCACTTCCTGCTTTTTGTACCTGCTGTGGGTCACACCCCTTGTGCGTCCTCAGCCTATCGCTGTCTGTCACTTGGTATATAGCTCAGCAGCTCCCTTCTATCCCGGCCTGTGCATAAGTGTTTCTTTCAGTGTGTGCTTGCACTCTGAAGGTGCCAGGTCCTGTCTTTGTTTCCCTGTCCGCCTTTCCTGGAGGCTGTATTTCCAGGCCTGTCTGAACTAGTCCTGTATTTCTCCTGCCTTGCGGTGTCAGCTCCCGTGTCTGAACTGTGTCCTGTATGTCTCCTGCTTTGCGGTATTAGTTCCCGTGTCTGAACTAAGTCCTGTATGTCTCCTGCCTTGCGGTGTCAGCTCCCGTGTCTGAACTGTGTCCTGTATGTCTCCTGCTTTACGGTATTAGTTCCCGTGTCTGAACTAGGTCCTGTATGTCTCCTGCCTTGCGGTGTCAGCTCCCGTGTCTGAACTGTGTCCTGTATGTCTCCTGCTTTACGGTATTAGTTCCCGTGTCTGAACTAAGTCCTGTATGTCTCCTGCTTTACGGTATTAGTTCCCGTGTCTGAACTGAGTCCTGTATGTGTTCTCTTGTCTGTCTTGTCTGAACACGCTCCTTGCCTGTTCGTTCCGCCTCTGGGGGCAGTATTCCCAGACCCGCTCCTGTATCTAGTCTGTCCTGTCTGAACACGCTCCTTGCCTGTTCGCTCCGCCTCTCTGGGGGCCGTATTCCCAGACCCGCTCCTGTATTCTGCTGCAGTGTCGGTCTCTTCCGTACACTCAGTTCCAGTCTGAACTCTCTCCTATCCTCTACCTGTTTTGCCTCTTTGCCCGTTCCCTTCCTTTTTCTGCAGAGTCTGAACTCGTACCTAACTCCTGCCTGTTGTCTCTGTACTCCCGTTTGTGAGTTTGTGGTCCACTCGCTACTTCACTGTAAGTACCCTGTGGGTGTCTGGCTCTGCCTTTCCCTTCCTGTCTGTTCAGTGTGAACAGAGCCCTGTCCTCCCTGCTCAGTCTTCTGCACTCTAGTTGTGCTTGCCTGTACCCCTCTGCCTGTATTGTTCCTGAATCCCGGTGTGTACTGGGTCCTATCCCGCCTGTGTTCCTACTTGCTAGTGCCTCCCTGTCTGCACTCTATCTGTGCTTACCTTTACCCGCCTGCCTGCCCGCCTGCCTGCATACCCGCCTGCCTGCATATCCGCCTGCCTGCATCCCAGTCTGTGTGCCAGTCTACCAGTCTGTTCCTGTATTCCCCTGTGTGGGTCAACAGCCGTGTCCGGGGTCTGTCCTGGAGTAGCACCTGGTCCCTCTGCTCGGTTCCTCCTTGGTGCTCTGGCGTCGTATGCCGTCGTGCCACCTTGGTCGGATCGGGCAGATACTTAGTTACGCCCCTCCAGGTATTCACTCTCCGGCACGGTCCAGTGGAATCACTACCAGTCACATGCACACGCCGCTCTAGCCCGGGCGTGTGCATAACAGCTTGCTTGCGCTCCACAGTGTCTCTCTGTGAGGGCATCCAGATGAGCCGAGTTAATGTCCAATGAACTCGGCTCACCTCATGCACGTCACTGACAGCGTGGGAAAATTCTCCTGCACTCAGCGCTTCAGCGTGGGAGAATTCTCACACTGAAGCACTGAGTGCAGGAGAATTCTCCCACGCTGTCAGTGACGTGCAGGAGGTGAGCTGAGTTCATTGGACATGAGCTCACCTTATGCACGTCACTGACAGCGTGGGAGAATTCTCCTGCACTCACCGCTTCAGCGTGAGAATTTTCCCACGCTGTCAGTGACGTGCATGAGGTTAGCCGAGTTCATTGGACATGAACTCGGCTCTTCTGGATGCCGTCACAGAGAGACGCTGAGCAGCGCAAGCAAGCCTGCGCTTCTCAGTGTCTGCGGGATGACAGGCTGGATGGCAGCTTTCTGCTGCGGTCCAGCCTGTCATCTCGATGTAGCAGAGCTGAAGCTGTCGTGGGAACCATGGGAAGGTAAGGATTATGTTGCTTTATTATTTTTCTTTTATTGCAGGGGATCGTTGGCTTCAGCTGGAATGGGCGTGATTGTAAGTATGGTTTAATTTAGAACAATAAAGAATTGTGTCTTTATTTCAATTAAAGGACTTTATTCTGGGTGTTTGTGTTTTTTTTTAACTTTGACTATGGGGTTAGTAATGGGGGTGTCTCATAGACGCCTCTCCATTACTAACCTGGGCTTGATGTCAGCTGGCATTATAAGCTGACATCAACCCCCAGCCCTATTACCCCACTGCCACCGCTACAGGGCAGTGGGAAGAGCGAGGCTAAGTGCCAGAATTGGCGCATCCTATGGATGTGCCATTTCTGGGGCGGCTGACGGCTGGTGTTTCTAGCCTGGGAGGGGGCCAATATTCATGGCTCCCTTCCTGGGCTATTAATATCAGCCCCCAGCTGTCTGCCTAGCCTTTGCTAGCTATTAAAATAGGGGGGACCCCACGTCAATTTTTTGGGGGGTCCCCCATTTTAATAGCTAGTAAAGGCTAGGCATTCAGCTGGGGGCTGATATTAGTAGCCTGGGAAGCTCCGTGGGTATTACCCCTTCCCAGGCTTCAAACATCTGCCCCAGCCGTCTGCTTAACCTCCGCTAGAGACTAAAATTATGGGGGATCCCACGCCAATTTTTTTTTAAATAAATCCTTTATTTTAACACTAAATGACAAGTACAGTAAGCAACACTGTCACTGTACTTCATATATATGTGACTGACATGTTTCTATCTATCTAATCTAAGTGTGATGCTCTATTCCTTCCATTCTAAATTGTCGGGTACAGATGCTGAAATGCCGGCCGGCTTTTTTAAAGAGACAGTGCATGAAAACACTATTATTTTTTTTAATAAATCCTTTACACTAAATGGCAAGTACAGTAATCAACACTGTCACTGTACTTCTTATATATGTGACTGACATGTTTCTATCTATCTAATCTATGTGTGATTCTCTATTCCTTCTATTCTAAATTGTCGGGTACCGCTGCTGAATTGCCGGCCGGCTTTTTTAATGAGACGGTGCATGAAAACACTAATATTTTTTTTTATAAATCCTTTACACTAAATGACAAGTACAGTAATCAACACTGTCACTGTACTTCATATATATGTGACTGACATGTTTCTATCTATCTAATCTATGTGTGATGCTCTATTCTTTCGGTTCTAAATTGTCGGGTACCGGTGTATGCCGCTGATGAATTGCCGGCTTTTCATGTTTCACTGTGAGCACAGTTCCCATCGATTTGGGCAATCACTCTAATGCCACAACCACCATGGCTGTGGCATTACAGTGAGTGGCAGACAATCCCTGCATGATTGGTGCTCTAAATAGCGCCAGACATGCAGGACACGCTTTTGGTGCACGAACAGTTATCGAACATAACCTCGAACAGCCGAATTTTTTGCAAATCATTTGGGTTCGTCGAACAACTCAAACACCGCCCAAAACAGCTCGAATTTGAGATTGGCGAACAGTTCTAGTCGAACACCGCTCATCTCTAGTGATGAAAATGTTCTGATGCACCCCCTGGGCCTTGGGACACCCGGAGCCGGACCCTTTTTGGTGGATGCTGGTGGTTGTAGTCTTCGTGGCGGCGACCCGGTTCCGTGGTTCAGGGCGGTCAAACCAGTGGCGGAACTATTTATGTGGTTTTGATGTTTAAATGTCCGACTACGCCACCCGTGGATTGCGGTCAGAGTGAACCGCCGCTGCAGGGCAGACCGCTGAGGCTGGTGTTGTGGGTGCAGCAGAGCGTAGCATAACTCCCCACGGGAGGAGTATAGCCTCAGGGCAGTGTATGCGGAGGATGGGGGTGATGGTGCAGGGCAGCAGCAGTAGCGACACGGAGTCAGTGATGCAGTCCAGGGCCTTTACTCACAGTTCTTATTATCCAGATCACGTCTGCAGGTAACGGCTGCCCACGTCATACTGTGCTCACCAGGTGAGGGGCTCAGACAACTCCCAGATAACTTTGGAGCGCTTCACAGGACCCCCTTTGTGTGTCCTTTGTCTGGCCTTTCTTACCAACCCTTCTGTCCGGCTGCCTCGGGCCTCCTCTTGGTAAACTTGGCGCCAGTTTCCTGACCCTATGTGGTGCCTTCCTAGCGGGTGTAGCGAGGGGCTGCGCCACATAAAATGTCACAGCCTCCGGTTTCTAGCTGAGGGTCGTTTCCTGCCTCCACTAGTTTCGGGGACCGGTCTCCCCCTTTGGCCTGACCCCTCCACGCAGGTGGATTCGGGCGTGCGGTGGCGACTAGCCCGTCCGCACCCCTGGTATCTCTTCATTCCTCGTTCCTGGAGCCTTCTCTGCTCCTCTTCCTTCCTTCTCCCTCTTCCAGGCCTGGGCCTCTGTTACTAGGCAAGCCTCCGGAGCAGAGCTCATGCAGAGCCCCTGCTCCCTACCGCTTCTGCTCAGACTTCTCTGCACTGAACTAAGATGGTGCCCACCTTTTATACTCCCTTCTCAATGCACCCAGGAACTGCTTCCTCCCTGCTCCTGCACTACAGGGTTCCCCTTCCTCAGTGTTCCCTCCCCCCACTCCAGCCAGGGACAGGGACTGTCGTGCCCATCTCAGAGGCATATTGGTTGTCCTGCCCCACGGCAATGTGGTGTAATGCATGCAGGTGTCGGGTCCTGATCCACACTCCATCCTTACCTGAGAGTGAGATATCACACCTCTGGGTGAGGTGCAATACCTCTGTAGCAACCGAGCCCTCAGGGTGCTACAGTTCCATTTATCTTCAGCCTAGGTGACGTATTGTGATACAGGGCCGTGATTTTGGCTATAAAAGGGTCCCCTAGACCCCTACCCCAAGCTTTTTAAGAGAATCATATATGGCGTGCCAGGAGACTCTATGGAATGCTTTCTCAGCATCCAACGAGAGTATCTAATTAAAAATTTTTAACTGCATCTAGCCCAGGAAATACTTTGTGCCTAGTAGCAGTGTCTGCTAGTCAGCGGATTATCCCGGCTGTTAAGCAAGCTACACCACCTGTAGTTTGGACACTTAATTTTTTCAAAGGAAATGCTTCGGGACCACGGGATACTCAGTGAAGAGCATCAGGAGGCACCCCAAGGCATAGGGGCTGGGACTGGCAGTAGGATGCATTGCGGTGGATAGCCGAGCTTTATAAAAGCTTTTTAACTGCAGCAGCTTTAGTGGACGCTACTGGAGCTGGAATTACGCGGCTGCTGGCATGAGACTTGCCCTCCAATAGATCCTTGTAAATGGATTTAAAGTGTATTCATTCAAATTAGAGAGACAATTTAAATTAAAAAGCTTAGAGCTGCCTCCACTACAGGGGGGCTCGCTCGACCCAACGGCAGACAGGCACCAGTATTGGGAGAGGGGGGCTGGCTGTCAGGGTTCACTGCGGCTCTGGCACAAACCCGGCGACATGGAGGTGGCACGGGCAGGAGCGGACTGAATGTGTCGGCTTCTCACTTTTTGGAATTTAGAAGGGCATGACATGCATATATCTGTGTCTCCCCCTCCTTTTACTCCTCCACCTCTTTTCTTTTCGCATGACTATATGTACTTGTCACTTTTCCATGTGTTAGTTGTGTCTTCTGAGCAGTTTGTCAGCTTTTGGACACCTTTGAAGGTGTTTTCTATGTGTTTCTATGTGTTTTTGTTTGCCTGCCATTGGTTTTAACGGTGTTCGAAGGTGTTCGACGAACACACGGGTGTTCAACGAACCGAACCGAACTTGAACACTACGGGGGTGGCTCAACACTAATCCCCAGTTCCGTTGATATTTTGGCTGCTGCTATTGTCATTTAGATTTTTGGATTTTTGTATTTAAATCTATCCTTTTCCTCCCCATTTTATTCCTTTTGAAAAGACGCGCACATGTGCCATCACTATGTCAACGGTCAATCGAAGCCGAATGTGCCTTCCCTCATCAGATCGCTGCAGCTATGCAGCTTGAGGTCGGGCAAGTACCAGAAAGGGAAACAGGCTGAGAAACCCTGTTTCCGCTGACATTTTGGCTGCTGCTATTTTCATTTTTGGATTTTTGTTTTTAAAATCTAACATTCCCTCCCCATTTTATTCCTTTTGAAAAGACGAGCACATGTGAAATCTGCACGTCAACGGATATTCTAAGCTTTAATGTGCCTGCTATCCTCAGATCGCAGCAGCTTGAGGCCGGGCAAGTATCGGCATGGGAGACTGGCTGGGAATCCCTGGTTCCGTTGACATTTTTGCTGCTGCTATTGTCATTTTGATTTTGGGATGTTTGTTTTTAAAATCTAACCTTTCCCTACCCGTTTTATTCCTTTTGAAAAGACGCGCACATGTGATTTCTGCAAGTCAATGCCCATTCTAAGCTGAATGTGCATTCCCTCATCAGATCGCAGCTGCTATGCAGCTTGAGGCTGGGCAAGTACCAGCATGGGAGACAGGCTGAGAATCTTTGGTTCCGTCAACATTTTAGCTGCTGCTATTGTCATTTGGATTTTTGGATTTTTGTTTTTAAAATCTAACCTTTCCCTCCCCATTTTATTCCTTTTGAAAAGACGCGCATGACGCGCCCCCTGGGCCTGTGTCGTGCAGGGGAACCCGGAACCGGGTCTGTTGTAGAATGCTGGGGGTTATAGTCTCCGTATGGCGGTGACCCGGTCCGTGCCCAGGGTGGTCAAACCAGTGGCAGTCTTAATGTATAGCAAATGTCCGACTACGCCACCCGTGGATTGCGGTCAGTGGGGACCGCCGCTGCGCTGCTGACTGCTGAGGCTGATGTTGTTTGCGCAGCCGAGTATGGGATAACTCCCCACGGGAGAAGTATTGCCTCAGGGCAGCTAATGTGAGAGATGATGGGAGTGATGGTGTGAGGGTCCCAGTGCTAATGGTGCTGGTGCGGCAAGGAATCACTGAGACGTGAGGTGCAGTTCAGGGTCTTTACTGATGTTACAAGGCAGACTCTCCCGGGAGTACTGGCTAGTATAAGGGGCCTGGTCAGTCTGCGAGCAAGCAGGAGTTCCCCTGGCCAGGTGGAGTTGTAGGCCTTCCCGTTTATCTGCACTCTTCCTGGCTACATTGCTGTCAGCGGTTACAAGTAGCCCACGTCCCTGAGTATACCGTGTGGTGCTCACCCGTATGGCTGGTGACTTGGGGCATTCTGTTAGCCTCCGCTCCTGAATGGCGGCGCTGGTCCCTTCTTTGTGACTGAACCTCCGGGTTTCTATGGCCATAGGACCTGGAATCCCCTGCCGGCTGGTTTCTGCTGCTGGGTATATATCAGTCCCCACAGCCTCGGACTCCTGTGTCCGGTTTTAGTAACTTCAGCCAGGGCGAGCTATATCTCTGCTCACAGCCCCTGGCCTTCTGCCTCTGCTCCTACAGAGCTCCTGATGTATCTTTTCCTGTGTCTGCAGCTTCACTCTAGGCTCTGACTGCTCTGCTTGTTCTGCAGGCTCTGTCTCTGTCTCACCTAATCCCGCCCCAGACCCAGTTTATAAGGGCAGATTCCTCCCCTCCCAGGTCTGGGCGGGCAGTGTTGCATGCTTAGGGCTCCTGACCAGAGAAACCTCCCACTTGCTCTCAGACATAATATCTCTATTACTGTGGCAACCAGACCCCTGGGGTGTCACATTACCCCCCTAGTAAATTTTAGTAGTCCGGGACTAAACACATTTTTAAAACATAATAACAGGGTATAACAATAATACAATAACATATTTACAAGAAGCCTTAGTTCTTTAAAGGTCACGGCGTGTCCGCAACCGGGTGTCCATATCACCCAAGGTGAAGCTTTAAGCGAAGTAGGGGACCTGTCCAAAGCAAAACCCTTGCGTTGTCCTTGGGCGTGGCTGCAAGGGTAGACTAACTACTTTGGGCCGCAAGGATGCCACGCCAGACAGGTTTTCTCTTCCGCGGCCGTCTTCGCAAGAGGCACCAAGGTGCAACTATCTACAAAACTGTTCCGGTTATCTAGCGTCCATAACCTGTTAGTCCATAAAAATCTGCAGGGCAACTGAGAAACATAATTAATAACAGGCAACAAACATAAACCATAAACAGTTAGCAGATATATTCACAGTGCATTAGTTTAGATTCTCCAGCGAGCGGGCATCTGACCTCTAGTGACTCTAGTGGACCTACGGAGCTCACTAACTGGTTCTGCACTACAGGGTGTAGAAGGTGTTATGGGTAAGCTGGGCAGCTGTCTGTGCACTCTTTGGCTCACTAGGGGCACGGCAGGCTCACTACTAGCAGAGGGTTGATCCTCCTGTACTGCTGGTGTGGACTCTTCTGCCTCTTGGGCCGGCTGCTCTTCCAGCTCTACCGATTCCTCTGTAGGCACTTGAGGGGCTGGCTGGAGAAAGGTGAGGACGGGTACAACGACAGCGCCGTTTACTTGTGTCCAAGACCGGGGGAAGTCTCCGAGTATGGTACTGATCATTTCTCCCCTTTCCTCTGCGGGTTGAGGGTTTCCTTGATCTTCTTCAGGGCTTTGCAGCTGTTCGGGACACTTCTTCTGGTGGTCTCTGGAGACAATGGCTGTGGTTTCTCCTCCATCCTTACTGATTACGCAGATTTTTGGGTTCTCATGGCTTGATGGCAGTACGGTGTATGGGTCCTTCTCCCACTGGTCGTCCAATTTGTGGAGCCGCCTCTTCCTCTTCAAGACCTGCTCTCCAGCTACCAGAGGAACAGCGGGAGCATACTGGTTATAAGCCTTCTCTTGCCTTTCTCTAGCTTGAGACAGACTTCGCTCGACGCTCTCCTGTACTTTCCGATACTGCTGCTGCCGTTCTGTATCCCAGTCTGCCTCTGGCAAGGTGTCCTCAGGCGTCAGGACTCCCATATCCAGGTCAATAGGCAGCTTACCAGGTCTTGCTCTCATTAGGTAAGCCAGGGTACAGTTGGTGGAACCTACAGGGATGTGGTTATACAGGTCCACCAGATCGGGCAGTTTCTCAGGCCACAGACTGCATTCTTCCAGGGGCAATGTTTTTAGCAGATCTATCACCACCTGGTTCATCTTCTCGCAGAGTCCATTGGTTTGAGGGTGATAGGGCGTTATTCTTATCTTCTTGAAGCCATACAGGTTGCAGAACTCCTGGAAGACCTCCGCTTCGAAGGCTGGTCCTTGGTCTGTCAACACTTGGTCCGGGTACCTGTGTGGATGGCAGAAGTGCTGCTGGAAGGCTCTAGCTGCTGTTTGAGCCGTTAAGTCCTTGACCGGGACCACCACCAGGAACCGGGAGTAATGATCTACGATTGTGAGGGCGTAGACATACCCAGATCTGCTTGGAGCCAGTTTCACATGGTCCAGGGCTACCAGTTCCAGTGGCTGTCTGGTGATGATGGGCTGCAGGGGAGTCTTCTGGCTGGCTCGGTCTTTTCTTCTCAGGTGGCACGGGCCACAGTCTCTGCACCACCTCTCAATGGCTCCTCTCATGCCTACCCAGTAGAACCGTTCACGCAACAAGAACTCCAGCTTCTTCCATCCGAAATGCCCTGCTCCGTTGTGGTATGCCTCCAGAACCATAGTCCCGTCTCGTCTTGAGACCACTACCTGCCAGGTCAACTCATGTGTTCGAGAGTTAACCATTCTCCGGCACAGCTTCTCCCTGTAGAGGAACAGCTTACTTTTCTCCTTCCACAGTTGCTTGGTCTCCTCCGGAGCATCTGGGTCAAGATGGGCATCGGCCTGGGTCAGCATTTCCTTCACCAAATGGACTGCGGGATCACTGTCTTGCGTCTCCGCCCAGTTGTAGTGGGGCAAGGGAATGAACGTCACAGAGCGCCTGTCCTTCACATGGTGGGAATACAGGGTAATCCCATGACGGTGGAACGCAGGGAGCTCAACTTCTTCCAGATCTTCAGGATCTTCCCCTACGTCCGGTAAGTTCGGCATTCCACACAGGGCATCCGCGTTGGCATTTGAGCGTCCTGCCCGGTATTTGATGGTGAATTCAAAGTTGGACAGGCGGGCCATCCATCTCTGTTCCAGGGCACCGAGCCTTGCAGTGTCCAGGTGTGTCAACGGGTTGTTATCCGTGTACACGGTGAATTTGGAGAAGGCAAGGTAATGCTTGAAACGTTCGGTCACTGCCCACACTACTGCCAGGAACTCCAGCTTGAATGAGCTATAATTCTCAGGGTTCCTCTCCGTGGGCCGTAGCTTTCGGCTGGCGTAAGCGATTACCCGTTCTTTCCCTTGCTGGATCTGGGACAGTACGGCTCCTAGCCCGATGTTGCTTGCGTCCGTGTGGAGGATAAAGGGCTGGCTGTAGTCTGGATATGCCAGGATTTCATCCCCCGTGAGGGCCATCTTCAGCTGGCAGAAGGACTCCTCTTCCAGCTTTTCCCACCTAAAGGGCGGCTTCTGGTTTTTGGCTTTCCGAGATTGACCTATCAGGAGGTCTTGCATAGGGGCTGCCATTTTTGTGAAACCGGGAATGAATCTTCGGTAGTAGCCTACCAACCCGAGGAACTGCCGCACTTCCTTTATGCTGGAGGGTCTTGGCCAGTCCTTAATCACAGTGATCTTATCAGGGTCAGGAGCCACTCCGTCAGCACTCACCACGTGTCCCAGGTATTACACCTTTGGTTTCAGGACGTGACACTTGGAGGGTTTCACCTTTAGGCTGTAGTTTGCCAGAGCTTCGAACACTTCTGCCAGGTGTTTCAGGTGGTCCTCGTAGGTCTTGGAATAGACGATGACATCGTCGAGATATAACAGGACCGTCTCGAAGTTCCGGTGTCCCAGACAGCATTCCATCAACCGTTGGAAGGTTCCTGGTGCGTTGCAGAGCCCGAACGGCATACAGTTAAATTCGCTGAGACCCATCGGGGTGGTGAATGCGGTCTTCTCCCGGTCCGCCTCTGCTACAGGAACCTGCCAGTACCCGCTAGTGAGATCCAAAGTAGAGAAGAAGTTAGCAGATTTTAATGCAGCTAAGGACTCTTCTATCCTTGGTAGCGGGTACGCATCTTTGTGTGTGATACGGTTGACCTTCCTGTAGTCTACACACATTCTCATGGTGTTGTCTTTCTTTTTCACTAAGACTAGTGGAGCTGCCCAGGGGCTACAGCTGTCCCTGATTACCCCAGCCTCCTTCATGTCTCTAAGCATCCCCTTGGCGTGTTGGTAGTGTGCCGGGGGTACGGGTCGGTATCTCTCCTTTATGGGAGGATGGTCTCCCGTGGGGATGTGGTGTTCTACCCCCTTTATTCGCCCGAAGTCTAGCGGGTGTTTACTAAACACTCTCTCGTACTCTCCAACCACCCGATAGACTCCCTGTTTCTGGTGTGAGGGAGTGGAGTCAGTACCCAAATGTAGTTGCTGACACCAGTCCTCCATTAGTTTCTTAGAGCCGTTACCTTCCTCTGGTTGAGATGGAGGCAAGGGTTCCACGGCCTGTACAGAGTTCTGGTTAATGGTAAACAATTTGGCTAGCGTGGCATACCGGGGCAGGTGTACTTCTCTCTCCCCGATATTTATGATGCGAACGGGCACCTTACCATGGCGTACATCGATCACCCCCCGTGCTGTCAAAATGGTGGGCCTACTGTCTGAGTAGACGGGTTCTACCATTGCTTGGTAGTCTCTACCTCTTAGACCAATAGCTGCCCGGCACCAAATCATCATCTCACTTTTTGGGGGCATGGCAATAGGGAACGGGTCACACATTCTCACGCTACCTATCTCACCACCAGATAGTTCCACCTGTTGCCGCTTCATCAGTGCCCGGATCTCTTTTTGGAGCACATGCTGCTGGCCGGAACTGGCATTCTTGGCAAACCTGCTGTAAAATGAGAATCACCTCTGCAAGACAATTTTCAATCACATTAGTTCCCAAGGTTATTCTAGGGTGACTCTCATGACGGTCTATGTCAACTATAATCAGTCCTTGTGCCGCCAGTTCGACTTTACCGATCTTAATGGTCACCTCTTTGAATCCCACCTGTGGCACGGGCTGACCATTGCTGGCGATGATACTCAGGTCGTCATCTGGGTAGCGGGTTATGTCCGAGTCATTCCAGTACTGTTTAAAGAGCACGTACGGGATGGTGGTCACCTGTGACCCAGTGTCTAGTAGGGCACTCATAGGAATGCCATCCAGCACCACAGGCAAGATTGGACGTCCCCCTACGTATTTATCACGCCAGTTTGATGGGCCTGATGGTCTTATGCCTGGGGGTTGGCCCTCTACCCCAGGTTGTGCCCGTTTAACCCCTTCAGGACCCAGCCTATTTTGACCCTAAAGACCTTGGCATTTTTGTCAATTCTGACCAGTGTCCCTGGAACTCTCTGGAACACTTCAACGGATCCTAGCGATTCTGAGACTGTTTTTTCGTGACATATTGGGCTTCATGTTAGTATTAAATTTAGGTCGATAATATTTGCGTTTATTTGTGAAAAAATCAAAAATATGGGAAAAAATTTGAAAATTTTGCAATTTTCAAATTTTGAATTTTTATTCTACTAAACCAGAGAGTGATGTGACACAAAATAGTTAATAAATAACATTTCCCACATGTCTACTTTACATCAGCACAATTTTGGAAAAAAAAAAAATTTTGGTAGGAAGTTTGAAGGGTTCAAAATCATCAGCAATTTATCTTTTTTCCAGCAAAATTTACAAAACCATTTTTTTAGTGACCACATCACATTTGAAGTCCCTTTGAGGGGTCTTTATGACAGAAAACACCCAAAAGTGACACCATTCCAAAAACTGCACCCCTCAAGCTACTCAAAACTACATTCAAGAAGATTATTAACCCTTCAGGTGCATCACAGGAACTAAAGCCACATGGAAGAAAAAAATGAACATTTTTATTTTTCTAACAAAAATTTTCTTTTAGCCTAATTTTTTTAATTTTCACATGGGTAACAGGATAAAATGCATCCTAAAATTTGTTGGTGAATTTCTCCTTAGTACACTGATACCTCATATGTGGTCATAAACCACTGTTTGGGCACACGGCAGGGCTCAGAAGGGAAGGAGCGCCATTTTACTTTTTGAATGGAAAATTAGCTCCAAAAGTCAAATTGCGCTCCTTCTCTTCTGAGCCCTGCCATGCGCCCAAACAGTGGTTTATAACCACATATGAGGTATCAGTGTACTCAGGAGAAATTGACCAATACAATTTAGGATGCATTTTATCCTGTTACCCATGTGAAAATTAAAAAATTTAGGCTAAAATAAAATTTTTGTGAAAAAAAAAGTACTTTTTTGTTTTCACAAATCATTTTGTGAAGCACCTGGGGGTTCCAAGTGCTCACTATGCATCTAGATAGGTGCCTTGGGGGGTCTAGTTTCCAAAATGGGGTTACTTGTGGGGGAGCTCCACTGTTTAGGCACATTAGGGGCTCTCCAAACGCAACATGGTGTCCGCTTACAATTTGAGCCGATTTTCCATTCATTTTGTTAGCGGACACCATGTCGCGTTTGGAGAGCCGCTGTGTGGCCAAACATTGGAGCTCCCCCACAAGTGACCCCATTTTGGAAACTAGACCCCCCAAGGCACCTATCTAGATGCATAGTGAGCACTTGAAACCCCCAGGTCCTTCACAAATTAATCCGTAAAAATAAAAAAGTGTTTTTTTTTCCACTTTTTCATTTTTATGAATCAATTTGTGAAGCACATGGGTGTTCCAAGTGCTCACTGTGCATCTAGATAGGTGCCTTGGGGGGTCTAGTTTCTAAAATGGGGTCACTTGTGGGGAAGCTCTAATGTTTGGCCACACAGCGGCTCTCCAAACGCAACATGGTATCCGCTAACAAATTGTCAGCTCAAATTGTTAGAAGACACCATGTTGCGTTTGGAGAGCCGCTGTGTGGCCAAACATTGGAGCTCCCCTACAAGTGACCCCATTTTGGAAACTAGACCCCCCGCGGCACCTATCTAGATGCATAGTGAGCACTTGGAACCCCCAGGTCCTTCACAAATTAATCCGTAAAAATAAAAAAGTGTTTTTTTTCCACTTTTTCATTTTTATGAATCAATTTGTGAAGCACCTGGGGGTTCCAAGTGCTCACTATGCATCTAGATAGGTGCCTTGGGGGGTCTAGTTTCCAAAATGGGGTCACTTGTGGGGGAGCTCCAATGTTTGGGCACACAGCGGCTCTCCAAAAGCAACATGGTGTCGGCTAACAAATTGTCGGCTCAAATTGTTAGAAGACACCATGTTGCGTTTGGAGAGCCGCTGTGTGCCCAAACATTGGAGCTTCCCCACAAGTGACCCCACTTTGAAACTAGACCCCCCAAGGCACCTATCTAGATGCATAGTGAGCACTTGGAACCCCCAGGTCCTTCACAAATTAATCCGTAAAAATAAAAAAGTGTTTTTTTTTCCACTTTTTCATTTTTATGAATCAATTTGTGAAGCACCTGGGGGTTCCAAGTGCTCACTATGCATCTAGATAGGTGCCTTGTGGGGTCTAGTTTCCAAAATGGGGTCACTTGTTGGGGAGCTCCAATGTTTGGGCACACAGGGACTCTCCAAACGCAACATGGTTCCAATTTGTTAGTGGACACCATTGTGTAGTGTATGTCAGGTTGGTGTGCGGTGTGGTATATTGTAGTGTATACACCACACACACACACACACACTACAACACACACACCAACCTGACATAGCCTCCTAAGCTGACTACGCCCTAGACTGGGATCAGTGGGACGGGCGGGACATTTTGTGTGCTGTGTGCGTGTGTAAAAAAAAAAAAAAAAAATCGAAACTTTATTATAGTGTGAGTGTACGTGTGTGCGTGTGTGTGTGTGTGCTTGGTGTAACCTTCTGCAGTCACGTGTGGGGGCTGTCAGGCGTAGGGGGCTGTCAGGCGTAGGAGGCTGTCAGGAGTAGGGGGGGGCTGAAGAGATGGAGGAGCCAGCAGCTGCAGCAAGGGGGGTGATCACTGGGGCAGGAGCCGGCAGCAGCAAGGGGGGTGATCACTGGGGCAGGAGCCGGCAGCAGCAAGGGGGGTGATCACTGGGGCAGGAGCCGGCAGCAGCAAGGGGGGTAGGAGGCCGGCAGCATCAGGGGGGTGATTACTGGGGCAGAAAGCGGTGCAGGAGCCAGCAGCAGGGGGGTGATCACTGGGATGGGGGGGTGCACACTGGGGATGGGGAGTGAATACTGGAGACAGGTGGGGGTGAACACTGGGGACAGGGGGGGTGAACACTGGGGACAGGGGGGGGTGAACACTGGGGGGTGAACACTGGGGACAGGGGGGGTGAACACTGGGGGGAGGGGTGATTATTGGGAGGTGGGGGGTGATATCACTGGGACTGGGGGATGGTGGGCTTGATCACAGGAGCAGGGCATTTACACTGAGCCTGCTGCTGCTGTGATCACAGTCCACCGGCTGTCAGAAGGAGAGCAGCAGCCGGTGGATGAAGACGTGGGAGAGGGAGCAGAGGGAGCGGAGGTCGGGGTGCAGGTATGAAAGTGGAGGGGGGGTGGAGGGGGGGGCAGGGTGGAGTGGAGGGGGGGTCGGGGGGGAGCGGGGGCAATACTACCTGATGCAGATCAGCGGCGGCAGCAGGCGATCAGCGGCAGCAGAAGCGATCCACGAGCTCAGCAGCAGAGGGTCCACGGGGGGGCAGCAGCAGAGGGTCCACAGGGGGCAGCAGCAGAGGGTCCACAACGGCCGGCACACGATCCATGGATGGGCAGTTGCGGCCATCATTAAAAACTCCCTCCACATCTGATTGGGGCTAGTATCCATGTGACGCTAGCCCCCCAATCAGATCTGGGGGGAGGGGGGGGGCAGAGGTGACACTCCCCCCAGCCAATGGCTGATGCTGTAAGCATCAGGCCATGCCCAGATTTAAATATTACACCAATTTTCATTGGTGAAATATTTAATTCATACCGATTGGCAGTTTCATTAAAAGTGAAAATGAAACAGCCAATCGGAGGGGTCCCAGGCACGGGGGGGTTAATCCACCCCCCGGGGGGTCGACTTCAGGATGTCCAGTTGCAGTAGCAACTGTGAAACCTGAGCGACCCCGCTCGCAGGCGCTGCAGGGGCTCTTTCCCTCCATGTCACAGACGCTGTGACATGGGTCGGGAAGGAACTGTTTTCCATGTCACAAACGGTGTGACATGGGTCGGGAAGGGGTTAAATGACAGTACCTTGCCACATGTCCGGGTTGATTGCAGCGGCGGCAGATGGGTCGTCCGTCCTCGTTGTATCTGTCGCTGGGTCTTCCTCTGGCCCGTGGGGTCCTCCTCAGTCGGTGCCACGGGACGTCCTCCGGTCCGGATTCCAGCTGGATCTTTCCTGTAGAAGAGACCTGTAAAGACTGCACAGTTCTGGTTAGCGCGGCAACGCTCTTAGTCAGCTCTTGGACATGATGGTGCAGGTCTGTTGCTGGGTTATTGTTCAAAGCCTGCGCATCAGCTCCCACAGGCCCTGCAGACAAGGGCGCCGTCTCCTGGTGGTAAGTGATAGCAGGGCGCCTGTGGGTCACAGCACCATCTGGTGCCGGTTCTCGGAGCACCCGGATGGCTCTGTCCTTGAACTGTGCAAAGTCCAGGTCAGGGTCCTGTAAGGCCATTGACCGCAACTGGGTTCGGTGGGCATTGCACAGTAGACCCTCAATAAATTGTTCAGTCAACAGCTTATCTTCATTTCCCACGCTGCCAGGGTCTGCCTGCTTAATGGCTCTCAGGGCCTCTTGTAGGTTTAGAGCATAGTCTCTTATACTCTCATGTGCCCGCTGTTTAAACCAGTAAAATCTGAGCTTTATTTCGGCTGAGGTGCGGGTATCAAATGTGTCTTTCAGCCGGGCTAGTATTTCTCTGACAGTCCTCTTCCTCCCAGGTGGCCAGGACTTTACCTCCCTTTGGGCTGCCCCGATTAATTGGGCCACCAGGATGCTCACTTTTTGCTCTTCTGTGAGGGGGTACACCTGGAAGAGGCTATCCAGTCTTTCTCTAAAGTCATTTAGAGTATGTGACTCCCCTGAGTACTGGGGTAGCCAGGTTGCCCCCGGGATATAGGGCATGGTGAATGGCATGACTGCTGCAGCGGTTGCGCTGGCGGTGGCTGTGGCAGTGGAGCTCCCCTCGGTGTCCGGCATCCTCCTCCCCCCTAGTGGACCGTGGCCTACCTTGCGATGCTCTTCTTCCGTAGGCCGCGGCTCCGCAGTCGATCGTCGGGGTTGAGGACCTGGCGTCGCGCTCCGATGACGTCAGCGTCGCTCTTCCTCCCTTCCAGGACCTTGCGCAGCGTCAGAGCGTGGGGCGGAGCTTCGGATCTCGCGCGCTTTCGGCGTCCACGCCCCTCTTCTTCCCGTGCGGCGTCCCGAAGATGGCGTCCGAAGGCGGGAAGCAGCTGCGGATGGCGGGAAGAAGGCAGAAGACGGTGGGAAACGGTCCAAGATGGCGTCTGATGGCGGGAATCGGCTCCGGATGGCGGGAAACGACTCCGGACGGCGGGAAACTTCACCACAGGTAAGTATAAAAGTCTCTTTTTCAGGCACGCAGTACCCGGTGGTTGCGGGCAAGAAATCCTGCCGACTACGCCAAAGTTGACGCGCCCCCTGGGCCTGTGTTGTGCAGGGGAACCCGGAACCGGGCCTGTTGTAGAATTCTGGGGGTTGTAGTCTCCGTGTGGTGGTGACCCGGTCCGTGCCCAGGGTGGTCAAACCAGTGGCAGTCTTAATGTATAGGAAATGTCCGACTACGCCACCCGTGGATTGCGGTAAGGTGGGACCGCCGCTGCGCTGCCGACCGCTGAGGCTGATGTTGTTTGCGCAGCCGAGTATGGGATAACTCCCCACGGGAGAAGTATTGCCTCAGGGCAGCTAATGTGAGAGATGATGGGAGTGATGGTGTGAGGGTCCCAGTGCTAATGGTGCTGGTGCGGCAAGGAATCACAGAGACGTGAGGTGCAGTTCAGGGTCTTTACTGATGGTACAAGGCAGACCCTCCCGGGAGTACTGGCTAGTATAAGGGGCCTGGTCAGTCTGCGAGCAAGCAGGAGTTCCCCTGGCCAGGTGGAGTTGTAGGCCTCCCCATTTATCTGCACTCTTCCTGGCTACCTTGCTGTCAGCGGTTACAAGTAGCCCACGTCCCTGAGTATACCGTGTGGTGCTCACCCGTATGGCTGGAGACTTGGGGCCTTCTGTTAGCCTCCGCTCCTGGATGGCGGCGCTGGACTTCTGGACTTCACACGAATCACCCGATCGCAGACCCACAAATGGTGGTAAATATCTCTTCCAAAACTCTCAGCGTTGCACAAACATCAGTTTTACAAAAGGGACTCTCTTTCTGCCCCACATACAAATACAACACTTTTAAACTAGATATGGAACTACAACGCTTTTACCGTACCCTACGCTTGAAAACCCATTTTGCTAATAATCCTTTCAGCGTCACCCCTCCAGAATCCATGGCCGACATCACAGCCCAAGACTTAGGTCTCCGCTCTAAGAGCAAATATAGGCCTCCTCGAGGCACACATCCACTGGAAACCTTTATAGGATTCGTGGATGGGGCGTTTCAACAATTACGCTCCAATATCGACTAGGGAAGGGCACATTATCAGACCAATCTCTCTCCCCTTGATCGACAGGCCCTACGGAGTCTGCAAGAGGACAAAGATTTGATTATAAAGCCAGCTGACAAAGGTGGAGCGATAGTAGTCATGAACAAGTGCGATTACATCTCGGAAATTTTGAGACAACTTAGTGAGGAGTCCACATACCGTAAACTCTCTACGGACCCGACTACAAAAACACAGACACTCATCATTTCGACACTACAACGGTTTTTAACAGCCAAGGTGATTGACTTGAAAACGTACGAGTATTTAATTAATCCACATCCAATCATACCGGTATTTTATGTCCTACCCAAAATCCACAAAAGTCTCACCCAACCTCCTGGGCGCCCCATAGTGGCCTCCACGGATTCTATTTTATCACCCCTTGCAATTTTCTTAGAAAAGATTCTTACACCACTTACCCAAAAAAGTCCATCTTATCTATTAGACACAGGGGCCTTTTTAGAGACTATGAAAGCACTCAAACAAGTTCCTCCAGAAGCCATCTTAGTGTCCCTAGATGTCACAAGTCTCTATACATCGATTCCCCATGACCGGGGTATCCAAGCGGTTGAACAAATGCTGAAGGACTCAAACACCAATCCATCGATTATAGATCTAGCCGTAGAACTACTAACAATAGTTCTTACACACAATTACTTCCTCTTTCAGGATACATTTTACGTGCAGACCAAGGGGACCGCAATGGGCTCAAATGTAGCCCCCCCTTACGCAAACTGTTACATGTCTACTTTTGAGACACAGTTTGTATACAAGAATCAACTGTTCCAAGAGCATTCCATTTTATGGAAGCGTTACATAGACGACATCTTTTGCATCTGGACAGGTTCCCAGGACACCTTAGATGAATTCTGCAGGTCCCTCAACACCGCCTGCCCTGGTCTACATTTCACTCTGAACTATCACCCACACCAGATCAACTTCCTAGATACTTTAGTCATCAAAGATGGCTAAGGACTATTAACCACTGACATCTACAGGAAACCCACAGATCGCAACACATTACTACATTTTTCAAGCAACCACCCAGCCCCTATGAAACATGCTATCCCCAAATCGCAATTTCAGAGGGTTGAACGCATTGTGTCCGATACAACATTACGCGAAGTCAGATTACAAGAAATGACACGGAAATTTGAAGAAAGAGGATACCCTCAGTATCTTCTACGTGAATCACAGGACAGCCGCACACAACCACGACCAGACACATCTGATCTCATTCCATTTGTCCACACATATCACCCCCTAGCTTACACTATACACCGTACGATACGGAAACATTGGAATATTCTCCAAACAGGTTACCCGACCATCAAATCCTTTCATCAACCCTTCTTACCGTGCTTCAAAAGAGCACCAAACATCAGAGACTCATTAGTCCGAGCTGACATAAGGACAACGTCCCTTGGTTCCCGCCAAAGATTTCTACAAACTCCTAAGAAAGGAACCTTCCCATGTCTCCATTGCCATCAGTGCCATAACATCCTTAGAGGCGATACTATTCATCATCCACAAACAGGCAGAAAATATAGAATTAAGGATTACTACACCTGTGATACAAATTTTGTCGTATACCTAGTTAAGTGCCCTTGCAGCCTTGTCTACGTTGGGGAAACGACCCAACCCATTAAAGATAGAATCTCGAAGCACAAATCTACCATCAGATGCAAAAATTTACTTCTACCTCTCCCCCAACACTTCACGGCAGCAGGACACAATGTGTCCCAATTGCGGTTTCAAGTTATAGAGCAAATTAAACCACCCCGTCGTGGGGGTAATCGAATCCAGACCCTCAAGCAGAGAGAGGCATTCTGGATTCATGAACTGCAGTCCCTTCATCCCAAAGGACTTAACAAGGACTATGATCTGCACTCATTCATCTAAACCTACCTGGTCCCAATCCGTCCCAATAGGGACCTAGGTTTATTTATATGTTTATACTTTTTACTTTACAAGGAGTTAACACCCGCAATCCGATATTCATTTGCCATTTATTAATAGGGACCAAGATTCATGTATGCTTATCTATAATGTGGCGATTGGCTGTATAAGGGTATCATCGCAGTATTCCTGTGTGTTTTACTGCACTGTGTCTTATAACTCGATTTAACATTGTATTTCATATTTCAGATGAAGGATCCATACCCATCCTCATTCTCCTATATCCCTCCTGCACTCTGCAACCCCTTCTCTCGATGGTGGAACGCTCCTTGCCATTCTTTTCCGGCAGTGGAACACATCACTTCGATACAGAAACCACTTCCTGGTCCCTGGAACGCACCTACACGTCGGCTGACACGCACGCACGTGCGCATGCGCGGCGCCGGACCAATCAGATGCCAGCACTCCCTTTTTCGTGTCACTTCCTGTGACGTCACCGCATCGAGCGCTAATTACCAGCACATTCAAACTTCCTCATTGGCTGGCAGCCAAACCCTCCTCTCCTCTAATAATATTTGTAGCCAGTCTCCAAGTCGTGCCCACTGCTCACATCCAGCGGTGGATACCGCGATCGATGCAGCACCTCTCCTATACTTCATGGCACAAACGGTATGTCTACCTCCCTTATAGTCCTCACCCCATTATAGCCCCATATATCCTTCCATTACCTCATAGTATGCACTTTCTCCATAGGAATCCCTGTATTGGGTCCCATCTCCTTCTCTTTTCCTGCTCCCATCCCAGTAACTTGGTAGGTTGCCCCCTTTTTTTGCTTCACTGTTGGACAAAAGGTTACGTAGGCACATAGACCTTTATTTATATGTTTTGTATACATAATCTGTGACTTTATAATCACTATAATGTTTGTATTCTATATCTGTTCATTTTGTTTACATGCAGTACACTGATGAAGGTCTTGTCGACCGAAACGTCTTTAGTGTGGACTGCAAATAAAAGTATCTTATTATACCATTTGGTGTGCTGAGGTTATCGCGACATTTCAAGGCTTTGGACCCAACTCATGCACCCAGGTCCAGTAGTGCTGCGTTTTTTTCTAAATGGTCCCTTCTTTATGACTGAGCCTCCGGGCTTCTATGGCCAGAGGACCTGGAATCCCCTGCCGGCTGGTTTCTGCTGCTGGGTATATATCAGTCCCCACAGCCTCGGACTCCTGTGTCCGGTTTTAGTAACTTCAGCTAGGGCGAGCTATATCTTTGCTCACAGCCCCTGGCATTCTGCCTCTGCTCCTACAGAGCTCCTGATGTATATTTTCCTGTGTCTGCAGCTTCACTCTAGGCTCTGACTGCTCTGCTTGTTCTGCAGGCTCTGTCTCACCTAATCCCGCCCCAGACCAAGTTTATAAGGGCAGATTCCTCCCCTCCCAGGTCTGGGCGGGCAGTGTTGCATGCTTAGGGCTCCTGACCAGAAAAACCTCCCACTTGCTCTCAGACATAATATCTCTATTACTGTGGCAACCAGACCCCTGGGGTGTCACATTCCCCCCTAGTAAATTTTAGTAGTCCGGGACTAAACACATTTTTAAAACATAATAACAGGGTATAACAATAATACAATAACATATTTACAAGAAGCTTTAGTTCTTTAAAGGTTACGGCGTGTCCGCAACCGGGTGTCCATATCACCCAAGGTGAAGCTTTAAGCGAAGTAGGGGACCTGTCCAAAGCAAACCCCTTGCGTTGTCCTTGGGCGTGGCTGCAAGAGTAGACTAACTACTTTGAGCCGCAAGGAGGCCACGCCAGACAGGTTTTCTCTTACGCGGCCGTCTTCGCAAGAGGCACCAAGGTGCAACTATCTACAAAACTGTTCCGGTTATCTAGCGTCCATAACCTGTTAGTCCATAAAAATCTGCAGGGTAACTGAGAAACATAATTAATAACAGGCAACAAACATAAACCATAAACAGATAGCAGATAAATTCACAGTGCATTAGTTTAGATTCTCCAGCGAGCGGGCATCTGACCTCTAGTGACTCTAGTGGACCTACGGAGCTCACTAACTGGTTCTGCACTACAGGGTGTAGGAGGTGTTATGGGTAAGCTGGGCAGCTGTCTGCGCACTCTTTGGCTCACTAGGGGCACGGCAGGCTCACTACTAGCAGAAGGTTGATCCTCCTGTACTGCTGGTGTGGACTCTTCTGCCTCTTGGGCCGGCTGCTCTTCCAGCTCTACCGGTTCCTCTGTAGGCACTTGCAGGGCTGGCTGGAGAAAGGTGAGGATGGGTACCATGACAGTGCCGTTTACTTGTGTCCAAGACCGGGGGAAGTCTCCGAGTACGGTACTGATCATTTCTCCCCTTTCCTCTGCGGGTTGAGGGTTTCCTTGATCTTCTTCAGGGCTTTGCAGCTGCTCGGGACACTTCTTCAGGTGGTCTCTGGAGACAATGGCTGTGGTTTCTCCTCCATCCTTACTGATTACGCAGATTTTTGGGTTCTCATGGCTTGATGGCAGTACGGTGTATGGGTCCTTCTCCCACTGGTCGTCCAACTTGTGGAGCCGCCTCTTCTTCTTCAAGACCTGCTCTCCAGGTACCAGGGGAACAGCGGGAGCATACTGGTTATAAGCCTTCTCTTGCCTTCCTCTAGCTTGAGACAGACTTCGCTCGACGCTCTCCTGTACTTTCCGATACTGCTGCTGCCGTTCTGTATCCCAGTCTGCCTCTGGCGAGGTGTCCTCAGGCGTCAGGACTCCCATATCCAGGTCAATAGGCAGCTTACCAGGTCTTGCTCTCATTAGGTAAGCCGGGGTACAGTTGGTGGAACCTACAGGGATGTGGTTATACAGGTCCACCAGATCGGGCAGTTTCTCAGGCCACAGACTGTGTTCTTCCAGGGGCAATGTTTTTAGCAGATCTATCACCACCTGGTTCATCTTTTCGCAGAGTCCATTGGTTTGAGGGTGATAGGGCGTTGTTCTTATCTTCTTGCAGCCATACAGGTTGCAGAACTCCTGGAAGACCTCCGCTTCGAAGGCTGGTCCTTGGTCTGTCAACACTTGGTCCGGGTACCCGTGTGGACGGCAGAAGTGCTGCTGAAAGGCTCTAGCTGCTGTTTGAGCCGTTAAGTCCTTGACCGGGACCACCACCAGGAACCGGAAGTAATGATCTACGATTGTGAGGGCGTAGACATACCCAGATCTGCTTGGAGCCAGTTTCACATGGTCCAGGGCTACCAGTTCCAGTGGCTGTCTGGTGATGATGGGCTGCAGGGGAGTCTTCTGGCTGGCTCGGTCTTTTCTTCTCAGGTGGCACGGGCCACAGTCTCTGCACCACCTCTCGATGGCTCCTCTCATGCCTACCCAGTAGAACCGTTCACGCAACAAGAACTCCAGCTTCTTCCATCCGAAATGCCCTGCTCCGTTGTGGTAAGCCTCCAGAACCATAGCCGCGTCTCGTCTTGGGACCACTACCTGCCAGGTCAACTCATGTGTTCGAGAGTTAACCATTCTCCGGCACAGCTTCTCCCTGTAGAGGAACAGCTTACTTTTCTCCTTCCACAGTTGCTTGGTCTCCTCCGGAGCATCTGGGTCAAGACGGGCATCGGCCTGGGTCAGAATTTCCTTCACCAAATGGACTGCGGGATCAATGTCTTGCGTCTCTGCCCAGTTGTAGTGGGGCAAGGGATTGAACGTCACGGAGCGCCTGTCCTTCACACGGTGGGAATACAGGGTAATCCCATGACGGTGGAACGCAGGGAGCTCAACTTCTTCCAGATCTTCTGGATCTTCCCCTACGTCCGGTAAGTTCGGCATTCTAGACAGGGCATCCGCGTTGGCATTTGAGGTTCCTGCCCGGTATTTGATGGTGAATTCAAAGTTGGACAGGTGGGCCATCCATCTCTGTTCCAGGGCACCGAGCCTTGCAGTGTCCAGGTGTGTCAACGGGTTGTTATCCGTGTACACGGTGAATTTGGAGGAGGCAAGGTAATGCTTGAAACGTTCGGTCACTGCCCAAACTACTGCCAGGAACTCCAGCTTGAATGAGCTATAATTCTCAGGGTTCCTCTCCGTGGGCCATAGCTTTCGGCTGGCGTAAGCGATTACCCGTTCTTTCCCTTGCTGGATCTGGGACAGTACGGCTCCTAGCCCGATGTTGCTTGCGTCCGTGTGGAGGATAAAGGGCTGGCTGTAGTCTGGATATGCCAGGATTTCATCCCCCCTGAGGTCCATCTCATGAGCTGGCAGAAGGACTCCTCTTCCAGCTTTTCCCACCTAAAGGGCGGCTTCTGGTTTTTGGCTTTCCGAGATTGACCTATCAGGAGGTCCTGCATAGGGGCTGCCATTTTGGTGAAACCGGGAATGAATCTTCGGTAGTAGCCTACCAACCCGAGGAACTGCCGCACTTCCTTTATGCTGGAGGGTCTTGGCCAGTCCTTAATCACGGTGATCTTATCAGGGTCAGTAGCTACTCCGTCAGCACTCACCACGTGTCCCAGGTATTGCACCTTTGGTTTCAGGAGGTGACACTTGGAGGGTTTCACCTTTAGGCCGTAGTTTGCCAGAGCTTCGAACACTTCTGCCAGGTGTTTCAGGTGGTCCTCGTAGGTCTTGGAATAGACGATGACATCGTCGAGATATAACAGGACCGTCTCGATGTTCCGGTGTCCCAGACAGCATTCCATCAACCGTTGGAAGGTTCCTGGTGCGTTGCAGAGCCCGAACGGCATACAGTTAAATTCGCTGAGACCCATCGGGGTGGTGAATGCAGTCTTCTCCCAGTCCGCCTCTGCTACAGGAACCTGCCAGTACCCGCTAGTGAGATCCAAAGTAGAGAAGAAGTTAGCAGATTTTAATGCAGCTAAGGACTCTTCTATACTTGGTAACGGGTACGCATCTTTGTGTGTGATACGGTTGACCTTCCTGTAGTCTACACAAAAAAATATATTCAATTTGCAACCTGATGGAGGTCTGTATAGATGGATTAATAGAACAAGTCCCACACACAGCTAGAAGCCCAATATTTTTTCAGAGGTAGATGCAGAAAAAAATATATTCAGTTTGCAACCTGATGGAGGTCAGTATAGATGGACTAATACAACAAGTCCCACACACAGCTAGAAGCCCAATATTTTTTCAGAGGTAGATGCAGAAAAAAATATATTAAGTTTGCAACCTGATGGAGGTCAGTATAGATGGACTAATACAACAAGTCCCACACACAGCTAGAAGCCCAATATTTTTTCAGAGGTAGATGCAGAAAAAAATATATTCAGTTTGCAACCTGATGGAGGTCAGTATAGATGGACTAATACAACAAGTCCCACACACAGCTAGAAGCCCAATATTTTTTCAGAGGTAGATGCAGAAAAAAATATATTCAGTTTGCAACCTGATGGAGGTCTTCATTGTTCCTGCAGAGATGCATCCAATGCCCCTCCCCCCACCCCGCTGTACACTCAAACTGCGTATTAACATTAATTTTCATCATTACTGAGAAAAAATCCAGTTATGATTTTGGTGCATGAACAGTTATCGAACAGCCGAATTTTTCTCAAATCATTTGTGTTTGCCGAACGGCTCGAACACCTCGAATTTGAGATTGGCGAACAGTTAGAGTAGAACAACGCTCACCTCTACTTGGGATTCCCAACCAGTCTCCCATGATGGTAATTGCCCAATCTCAAGCTACGTAGCGGCTGCAATCTGACAAGGACAAGCACATTCAGCTTAGAAAGGCCGTTGATGTGCAGATGTCACATGTGCATGTCTTTTCAAAATGAATAAAATGGGGAGGGAAATTTTAGATTTTATAAACAAAAATCCAAATTACAATAGCGGCTGCGAAAATGTCACTGGAACGGGGGATTCCCAGTTAGTCACCCATGTCTCTACTTGCTCAGCCTCAAGCTGCATAAAGGCTGCGATATGACAAGGGCAGGTACATTCAGCTTAGAATGGCCATTGACGTGCAGATGTCACATGTGCGTGTCTTTTCAAAAGGAATAAAATGGGGAGGGAAAGGTTGGATTCTAAAAAGAAAAATCCAAAAATCCAAATGACAATAGCAGCTGCCAAAATGTCAACAGAACCAGGGATTCCCAGCCAGTCTCCCATGCTGGTACTTGCCCATACTCAAGCTGCGTTGCGGCTGTGTTCTGACAAGGGCAGGCACATTCAGCTTAGAATGGCCGCTGACATGCCAATGTCACATGTGCGTGTCTTTTCAAAAGGAATAAAATGGGGAGGGAAAAGTTAGAATTTAAAAGCAAAAAGCCAAATGACAATAGCACCAGCCAAAATGTTAACGGAACCATTGATTCCCAGCCAGCCTCCCATGCTGGTACTTGCCCAGACTCAAGCTGCGTAGCTGCTGTGATCTAACAAGGTTAGGCACATTAAGCTGAGTGTGGCCGTTAACATGTAGATGACACATGTGCGCGACTTTTCAAAAGGAATAAAATGGGGAGGGAAAGGTTAGATTTTAAAAACAAAAATCCAAATGACAATAGCAGCAGCCAAACTGTCATTGTAACCGAGGATATTCAGCCAGTCACCCATACCAGCACTTGCCCTGCCTCAAGTTGCGTAGCAGCTGTGATCTGACATGGGCAAGCACATTCAGCTTAGAATGGCCGCTGACGTGTAGTTGTCACATGTGCGTGTCATTTCAAAAGGAATAAAATGGGGAGGGAAAAGTTAGATTTTAAAAACAAAAATCCAAATGACAATAGAAGCAGCCAAAATGTCAACAGAACAGGGGACTCCCAGACAGTCTCCCATGATGGTACTTGCCCAGCCACAATTGGCATAGAAGCTGTGATCTAACAAGAGCAGGCACATTCAGCTTAGAATGCCTGTTGACATGTGGATGTCACATGTGCACGTCTTTTCAAAAGGAATAAATTGGGGAGGGAAAGGTTAGATTTTAAAAACAAAAATCCAAATCACAATAGCAGCAGCCAAAATGTCAATGGAAACAGGGATTCCCAGCCACTCTTCCATGCTGCTACATACCCAGCCTCAAGCTGCATTGCGGCTGTTATCTGACAAGGATAGGCACATTCAGTTTAGAATGGCCGTTGATGTGCCAATGTCACATGTGCGTGTCTTTTCAAAAGGAATAAAATGGGGAGGGAAAAGTTAGAATTTAAAAACGAAAAGCCAAAAATCCAAATGACAATAGCAGCTGCCAAAATGTCAACAGGACCGAAGATTCCCAGCCACTCTCCCATGCTGGTACTTGCCCAGCCTCAAGCTGCATTGCAGCTGTGATCTGACGAGGGCAGGCACATTCAGCTTAGAATGGCCGTTGATGTGCCAATGTCACATGTGCGTGTCTTTTCAAAAGGAATAAAATGGGGAGGGAAAAGTTAGAATTTAAAAGCAAAAAGCCAAAAATCCAAATGACAATAGCACCAGCCAAAATGTTAACAGAACCAGGATTCCCAGCCAGTCTCCCATGCTGGTACTTGCCCAGAAACAAGCTGCATAGCTGCTGTGATCTAACGAGGGTAGACACATTAAGCTGAGTGTGGCCGTTGATGTGAGGATGTCACATGTGCGTGTCTTTTCAAAAGGAATAAATTGGGGAGGGAAAAGTTAGATTTCAAAAACAAAAATCCAAATGACAAAAGCAGCTGCCAAAATTTCAACAAAACTGGGGATTCCCAGCCAGTGTCCCATGCTGGTACTTGCCCAGCCTCAAGCTGCATTGCAGCTGTGATCTGACGAGGGCAGGCACATTCAGCTTAGAATGGCCGTTGATGTGCCAATGTCACATGTGCGTGTCTTTTCAAAAGGAATAAAATGGGGAGGGAAAGGTTAGATTTTAAAAACAAAAATCCAAATGACAATAGCAGCAACCATAATGTCATTGGAACCGAGGATATTCAGCCAGTCACCCATACCAGCACTTGCCCGGCCTCAAGTTGCATAGCAGCTGTGATCTGAAGAAGGTAGGTACATTCAGCTTAGAATGGCCAATGACATGTGGATGTCACATGTGCACGTCTTTTCAAAAGGAATAAAATGGGGAGGGAAAAGTTAGATTTTAAAAACAAAAATCCAAAAATCCAAATGACAATAGCAGCAGCAAAAATGTCGAAGGAACTGGGGATTCCCAGCCAGTCTCCCATGCTGGTACTTGCCCAGCCTCAAGGTGCATAGCAGCTGCAATCTGACAAGGGCAGGCACATTCAACTTACAATGGCCGTTGACATGCAAATATCACAAGTGCGCGTCTTTTCAAAAGGAATAAAACGGGGAGGGAAAGGTTAGATTTTTAAACCAAAAATCCAAATGACAATAGCAGCAGCCAAATTGTCAAAGAAACAGGGGATTCCCAGCCAGTCTCCCATGCCGGTACTTGCCCAACCTCAAGCTTCGTAGTGGCTGCGATCCGACCCAAGAAGGAACATTCAGCTTAGAAGGCCGTTGACGTACAAATGTTACATGTGCGCGTCTTTTCAAAAGGAATAAAATGGGGAGGGAAAGGTTAGATTTTAAAAACAAAAATCCAAAAATCCCAATGACAATAGCAGCAGCCAAAATGTCCACGGAAGAGGTGATTCCATGCCTGCCTCCTATGCCTGTACTTGCCCAGCCACAAGGTGCGTAGTGGCTGCGATCTGACAAGGGCAGACACATTCAGCTTAGAATGGCCGTTGACGTGCAGATGTCACATGTGCGTGTCTTTTCAAAAGGAATAAAATGGGGAGGGAAAGGTTAGATTTTATAAACAAAAATCCAAATGACAATAGCAGCATCCATAATGTCAACGGAATCAGGGATTCCCAGCCATTCTCCCATGCCGGTACTTGCCCGGCCTCAAGCTGCGTAGCAGCTGCGATCTGATGAGGGCAGGCACATTCAGCTCAGAATGGCTGTTGACGGGCAGATGTCACATGTGCGCGTCTTTTCAAAAGGAATAAAATGGGGAGGGAAAGGTTAGATTTTAAACTCAAAAATCCAAAAATCCAAATGACAGTAGCAGCAGCCAAAATGTCAATGGAAACGGTGATTCCCAGCCAGTCTCCTATGACTGTACTTGCCCAGCCACAAGCTGCGTAGCGGCTGCGATCTGATGAGGGAAGGCACATTCAGCTTAGAATGGCCGTAGATGTGCAGATGTCACATGTGAGTGTCTTTGCCAAAGGAATAAAATGGGGAGGGAAAAGTTAGATTTTAAAAACAAAAATCCAAAAATCCAAATGACAATAGCAGCAGCCAAAATGTCAACGAAACAGGGAATTCCCAGCTAGTCTTCCATGCCAGTACTTGCCTGGCCTCAAGCTGTGTAACGGCTGTGATCTGACAAGGGCAGGCACATTCAGTTTAGAATGGCCGGTGACGTGCAGATATCACATGTGCGCGTCTTTTCAAAAGGAATAAAATGGGGAGGGAAAAGTTAGATTTTAAAAACCAAAAATCCAAATTACAATAGCAGCAGCCAAAATGTTAATTGAAGCGGGGATTCCCAGCCAGTCTCCCATGCATGTACTTGCCCATCCTCAAGCTGCACAGCAGCTGCAATTTGACAAGTGTAAGCACATTCAGCTTAGAATGGCTGTTGATATGCAGATGTCACATGTGCGCGTCTTTTCAAAAGGAATAAAATGGATAGGGAAAAGTTAGATTTTAAAAACAAAAATCTAAAAATCCAAATGACAATAGCAGAGGCCAAAATGTCTACGGAACTGGGGATTCACAGCCAGCCACCCATGCCGGTACTTGCCCTGCCTCAAGCTGTGTAGCGGCTGCAATTTGACAAGGGTAGGCAAATTCAGCTTAGAATGGCCATTGATGTGCAGAATTCACATGTGAGCGTCTTTTCAAAAGGAATAAAATGGGGAGGGAAAGGTTAGATTTTAAAAACAAAAATCCAAAAATCCAAATGACAATAACAGCAGCAGCAGCCAAAATGTCAATGGAACTGGGCATTCCCAGCTTATCTCCCATGCCGTTACTTGCCCAGCCTCAAAGTGCGTAGCGGCTGCAATCTGACACGGACAGGCACATTTAGCTTAGAATGACCGTTGACATGCAGATGCTACATGTGCGCGTCTTTTCAAAAGGAATAAAATGGGGAGGGATAGGTTAGAGTTTAAAAACAAAAATTCAAATAACAATAGCAGCAGCCAAAATGTTTTTGGAACAGGGTATTCCCAGCCTGCCACCCATGCCGGTACTTACCCAACCTCAAAATGTGTAGCAGTTGCAATCTGACAAGGGAAGGCACATTCAGCTTAGAATGGCCGTTGACCTTCAGATGTCACATGTGCGCGTCTTTTCAAAAGGAATAAAATGGGGAGGGAAAGGTTTGATTTTAAAAACAAAAATTCAAAAATCCAAATGACAATAGCAGCAGCCAAAATGTCAATGGAACAGGGGACTCCAAGCCGGTCTCCCATGCTGGTACTTGCCCAACCTAAAGCTGCGTAGCGGCTGCGATCTGACAAGGGAAGGCACGTTCAGCTTAGAATGGTTGTTGACCTGCAGATGTCACATGTGCGTGTCTTTTCAAAAGGAATAAAATGGGGAGGGAAAGGTTAGATTTTAAAAACAAAAATCCAAATGACATTACCAGCAGCCAAAATGTCAATGGAATCGGGGATTCCCAGCCAGTCACCCATGCCAGTACTTGCCCAGCCTCAATCTGCATAGCAGCTGCGCTCTGATGAGGGAAGGAACATTCAGCTCAGAATGGCTGTTGATGAGCAGATGTCACATGTGCAAGTGACACCCCAGGGGTCTGGTTGCCACAGTAACAGAGATATTATGTCTGAGAGCAAGTGGGAGGTTTCTCTGGTCAGGAGCCCTAAGCATGCAACACTGCCCGCCCAGACCTGGGAGGGGAGGAATCTGCCCTTATAAACTGGGTCTGGGGCGGGATTAGGTGAGACAGAGACAGAGCCTGCAGAACAAGCAGAGCAGTCAGAGCCTAGAGTGAAGCTGCAGACACAGGAAAAGATACATCAGGAGCTCTGTAGGAGCAGAGGCAGAAGGCCAGGGGCTGTGAGCAGAGATATAGCTCGCCCTGGCTGAAGTTACTAAAACTGGACACAGGAGTCCGAGGCTGTGGGGACTGATATATACCCAGCAGCAGAAACCAGCTGGCAGGGGATTCCAGGTCCTCTGGCCATAGAGGCCCGGAGGCTCAGTCACAAAGAAGGGACCAGCGCTGCCATCCAGGAGCGGAGGCTAACAGAAGGCCCCAAGTCTCCAGCCATACGGGTGAGCACCACACGGTATACTCAGGGATGTGGGCTACTTGGAACTGCTGACAGCAAGGTAGCCAGGAAGAGTGCAGATAAACGGGGAGGCCTACAACTCCACCTGGCCAGGGGAACTCCTGCTTGCTCGCAGACTGACCAGGCCCCTTATTCTAGCCAGTACTCCCGGGAGGGTCTGCCTTGTACCATCAGTAAAGACCCTGAACTGCACCTCACGTCTCTGTGATTCCTTGCCGCACCAGCACTGGGACCCTCACACCATCACTCCCATCATCTCTCACATTAGCTGCCCTGAGTCAATACTTCTCCCGTGGGGAGTTATCCCATACTCGGCTGCGCAAACAACATCAGCCTCAGCGGTCGGCAGCGCAGCGGCGGTCCCCACTGACCGCAATCCACGGGTGGCGTAGTCGGACATTTGCTATACATTAAGACTGCCACTGGTTTGACCACCCTGGGCACGGACCGGGTCACCACCACACGGAGACTACAACCCCCAGCATTCTACAACAGGCCCGGTTCCGGGTTCCCCTGCACAACACAGGCCCAGGGGGCGCGTCAACTTTGGCGTAGTTGGCAGGATTTCGTGCCCGCAACCACCGGGTACTGCGTGCCTGAAAAAGAGACTTTTATACTTACCTGTGGTGAAGTTTCCCGCCATCTGGAGCCGATTCCCGCCATCAGACGCCATCTTGGACCGTTTCCCGCCGTCTTCTGCCTTCTTCCCGCCATCCGCAGCTGCTTCCCGCCTTCGGACGCCATCTTCGGGACGCCGCACGGGAAGAAGAGGGGCGTGGACGCCGAAAGCGCGCGAGATCCGAAGCTCCGCCCCACGCTCTGACGCTGCGCAAGGTCCTGGAAGGGAGGAAGAGCGACGCTGACGTCATCGGAGCGCGACGCCAGGTCCTCAACCCCGACGATCGACTGCGGAGCTGCGGCCTATGAAAGAAGAGCATCGCAAGGTAGGCCACGGTGCACTAGGGGGGAGGAGGATGCCGGATACCGAGGTGAGCTCCACTGCCACAGCCACCGCCAGTGCAACCGCTGCAGCAGTCATGCCATTCACCATGCCCTATATCCCGGGGGCAACCTGGCTACCCCAGTACTCAGGGTAGTCACATACTCTAAATGACTTTAGAGAAAGACTGGATAGCCTCTTCCAGGTGTACCCCCTCACAGAAAAGCAAAAAGTGAGCATCCTGGTGGCCCAATTAATCGGGGCAGCCCAAAGGGAGGTAAAGTCCTGGCCACCTGGGAGGAAGAGGACTGTCAGAGAAATACTAGCCCGGCTGAAAGACACATTTGATACCCGCACCTCAGCCGAAATAAAGCTCAGATTTTACGGGTGTAAACAGCGGGCACATGAGAGTATAAGAGACTATGCTCTAAACCTACAAGAGGCCCTGAGAGCCATTAAGCAGGCAGACCCTGGCAGCGTGGGAAATGAAGATAAGCTGTTGACTGAACAATTTATTGAGGGTCTACTGTGCAATGCCCACCGAACCTAGTTGCGGGCAATGGCCTTACAGGACCCTGACCTGGACTTTGCACAGTTCAAGGACAGAGCCATCCGGGTGCTCTGAGAACCGGCACTAGGTGGCGCTGTGACCCACAGGCGCCCTGCTATCACTTACCACCAGGAGACGGCGCCCTTGTCTTCAGGGCCTGTGGGAGCTGATGCGCAGGCTTTGAACAATAACCCGGCAACAGACCTGCACCATCAGGTCCAAGAGCTGACTAAGAGCGTTGCCACGCTAACCAGAACTGTGCAGTCTTTACAGGTCTCTTCTCCAGGAAAGATCCAGCTGGAATCCGGACCGTAGGACGTCCCGTGGCACCGACTGAGGAGGACCCCACAGGCCAGAGGAAGACCCAGCGGCAGATACAACGAGGACGGACGACCCATCTGCCACCGCTGCAATCAACCTGGACATGTGGCAAGGTACTGTCATTTAAACGGGCACAACCTGGGGTAGAGGGCCAACCCCCAGGCATAAGACCATCAGGCCCATCAAACTGGCGTGATAAATACGTAGGGGGACGTCCAATCTTGCCTGTGGTACTGGATGGCATTCCTATGAGTGCCCTACTAGACACTGGGTCACAGGTGACCACCATCCCGTACGTGCTCTTTAAACAGTACTGGAATGACTCGGACATAACCCGCTACCCAGATGACGACCTGAGTATCATCGCCAGCAATGGTCAGCCCGTGCCGCAGGTGGGATTCAAAGAGGTGATCATTAAGTTCGGTAAAGTCGAACTGGCGGCACAAGGACTGATTATAGCGGACATAGACCGTCATGAGAGTCACCCTAGAATAACCTTGGGAACTAATGTGATTGAAAATTGTCTTGCAGAGGTGATTCTCATTTTACAGCAGGTTGCCAAGAATGCCAGTTCCGGCCAGCAGTGTGTGCTCCAAAAAGAGATCCGGGCACTGATGAAGCGGCAAAAGGTGGAACTATCTGGTGGCGAGATAGGTAGCGTGAGAATGTGTGACCCGTTCCCTATTGCCATGCCCCCAAAAAGTGAGATGATGATTTGGTGCCGGGCAGCTATTGGTCTAAGAGGTAGAGACTACCAAGCAATGGTAGAACCCGTCTACTCAGACAGTAGGCCCACCATTTTGACAGCACGGGGGGTGGTCGATGTACGCCATGGGAGAGTGCCTGTTCGCATCATAAATATCGGGGAGAGAGAAGTACACCTGCCCCGGTATGCCACGCTAGCCAAATTGTTCACCATCAACCAGAACTCTGTACAGGCCGTGGAACCCTTTACTCCATCTCAACCAGAGGAAGGTAACGGCTCTAAGAAACCAATGGAGGACTAGTGTCAGCAACTACATTTGGGTACTGACTCCACTCCCTCACACCAGAAACAGGGAGTCTATCGGGTGGTTGGAGAGTACGAGAGATTGTTTAGTAAACACCCGCTAGACTTCGGGCGAGTAAAGGGGGTAGAACACCACATCCCCACGGGAGACCATCCTCCCATAAAGGAGAGATACCGACCCGTTCCCCTGGCACACTACCAACACGCCAAGGGGATGCTTAGAGACATGAAGGAGGCTGGGGTAATCAGGGACAGCTGTAGCCCCTGGGCAGCTCCACTAGTCTTAGTGAAAAAGAAAGACAACACCATGAGAATGTGTGTAGACTACAGGAAGGTCAACCGTATCACACACAAAGATGCGTACCCGTTACCAAGGATAGAAGAGTCCTTAGCTGAATTAAAATCAGCTAACTTCTTCTATACTTTGGATCTCACTAGCGGGTACTGGCAGGTTCCTGTAGCAGAGGCGGACCGGGAGAAGACCGCATTCACCACCCCGATGGGTCTCAGCGAATTTAACTGTATGCCGTTCGGGCTCTGCAACGCACCAGGAACCTTCCAACGGTTGATGGAATGCTGTCTGGGACACCGGAACTTCGAGACGGTCCTGTTATATCTGGACGATGTCATCGTCTATTCCAAGACCTACGAGGACCACCTGAAACACCTGGCAGAAGTGTTCGAAGCTCTGGCAAACTACGGCCTAAAGGTGAAACCCTCCAAGTGTCACCTTCTGAAACCAAAGGTGCAATACCTGGGACACGTGGTGAGTGCTGACGGAGTGGCTCCTGACCCTGATAAGATCACCGTGATTAAGGACTGGCCAAGACCCTCCAGCATAAAGGAAGTGCGGCAGTTCCTCGGGTTGGTAGGCTACTACCGAAGATTCATTCCCGGTTTCACCAAAATGGCAGCCCCTATGCAGGACCTCCTGATAAGTCAATCTCGGAAAGCCAAAAACCAGAAGCCGCCCTTTAGGTGGGAAAAGCTGGAAGAGGAGTCCTTCTGCCAGCTGAAGATGGCCCTCACGGGGGATGAATTCCTGGCATATCCAGACTACAGCCAGCCATTTATCCTCCACACGGACGCAAGCAACATCGGGCTAGGAGCCGTACTGTCCCAGATCCAGCAAGGGAAAGAATGGGTAATCGCTTCCGCCAGCCGAAAGCTACAGCCCACGGAGAGGAACCCTGAGAATTATAGCTCATTCAAGCTGGAGTTCCTGGCAGTAGTGTGGGCAGTGACCGAACGTTTCAAGCATTACCTTGCCTCCTCCAAATTCACCGTGTACACAGATAACAACCCGTTGACACTGTCACGGGTGTGTCGCCACGAAGATCGTCACACTTACACAGCCTGACTTCTCGAAGCTGAGTTTTTGGTGCTTTGTGTTTGTCGGCAGTGAGGGAGTTAACTCTCTCTCTCTCTGTGCTAGACGAGGTCCAGCCTCGCCCAGCTGCAATCAATGTTGCTGTTGTGGGACTCCTTCAAATGCCTGCCGGTCTGTTAGGGAAGTGTCAGTGAAAGCATTTCATGCAGACTAACAGAGCGGATCGTGGTATTTGGAGTTTCAGAGCTAAGTGTATTTGGAGTGTTTTTTCCCTTCCTCGCTTTATCATTTATCTCCTTTCCCGTTGGTGTTCCCTCTGTTGTAGTTGTGTAGTTTTTGTATGCAAGGTGGTTTTGATTTTACCCTTGTACTGTCTCGTTCGTCTAAGTACTGAGTGTGGGCATATTATTACCTGTCCCCTTTTGTTGTGATCAGGGGTCCTTCTCAGGACTAGATTACTTAGGTGCAGGGATCCTCAGGAGGTAGAGGTTACGCTGGCGGCCTGGACCTCTGTACCTTTAACAGTACCTTCAGGTAGAGGGATTAGTCAGGGCCCCAGCTTAGGGTCAGCTTAGGCCCCGTACCTCCAGTACACAGAGACAGCGTGACATTTTCACCGACCACTTACTGTAGATTTTCTCCAGCTACCATGGATCCAGTAGTCGGTCTAGCTCGGCAGTTGCAGAGTTTGTCTATGGAGCTGGCGGACGTTAGGTCCAAGGTTTTGAATCCTCAAGAGCAAGCCGGACCAGAACCTAAAGTAGCTCTCCCTGACAGGTTCACTGGGGGGCGGGACAAGTTTTTTGTTTTCCGGGAGGCGTGCAAGTTGTACTTTCGGCTGCGGCCTCGGTCATCGGGGAGTGAAGAACAAAGGGTGGGAATTGTCATCTCGCTCCTACAAGGGGACCCACAATCTTGGGCGTTCTCTCTTCCCCCGGGCTCCCCGGCTCTCCAGTCAGTGGATAGGTTTTTTGCTGCTCTGGGTCTTGTATCTGATGACCCGGATCGGATCTCCCTTGCTGAATCTAAGTTACATAGGCTCCAGCAGGGAGATTGTCCGGCGGAGGAATTCTGTTCGGAGTTCCGTAGGTCGGCCACTGACACCCAGTGGAATGACCCGGCTCTTAGGAGCCAGTTTTGTCAAGGTTTATCCGACAAATTGCAGGATGTGTTGGCACAGTATTACTCTCCCGCGTCACTGGAAGCCGCTATGGCCCTTGCTATTCGCATTGACAGACGGCTTCGGGAGAGGTGCGGGATAACTCCACCCCCTGTGATGACTCCACCTCCTACAAGGTCCCCTCATATGGTGGTTCCCCTGGTCAGTCCAGAGGAGCCTATGCAATTAGGAGGGGCATCATTTCGGGGGAGGGGACCGGTGGTGCGCCATAAGACAGGAAGGTGTTTCTTCTGCGGGAGAAAGGGACATTTTATTGGGGGGTGTCCATCCCGTCCCTTGCAGTGTGAAGAGTCGTCGGAAAACTGTTGATCCCAGGTTGTGTGGTGGACGGCAATCTGGGAGTAGGTATTTCGTCCCTAGGTTCGTCTCAGTTTCTCGTTCCGGCGGAGGTGGTGGTGGGTACGAGAACTGAGAGGATATCTGTTCTTCTGGATAGTGGGGCCGGGGCTAATCTGGTGGACGCTCGGTTTGCCCGTTTTCAAGGTATGCGATTGAGTGAGTTGGCTAAACCCATCCCCATATTCTCGATCGATGCCAGGCCTCTCTGTCAGGGAAGTTTTTTGCAAGCTGTGCATAACGTAAAACTTCAAGTGGGGGCGATACATAAAGAACTGTTGTCTTGCTACGTGTTGGAGGGTCTTCCCACTCCTATAGTGTTGGGCCTTCCTTGGTGAACTAAGCATAACCCTGTTATTAATTGGCAATCCAGAGAGATAAGCCAATGGAGTAAATTCTGTAATAAAAACTGCATGAATACGGTCATCGGTGCGGTTACTCCTAGGGTCTTACCTCCATTTCTGGCGGACTTTGAGGATGTATTCTCTGAGAAAGGGTGTCAGGAACTACCTCCTCATCGCGAGTATGACTGTTCTGTAAAACTGCTCCCTGAGGCCAAGTTACCTAAAGTTAGGTTGTATAACATTTCTGGTCCTGAGAGGCAGGCCATGAAGGATTATATTTCAGAAAGTCTGGCTAAGGGGCATATTAGACCTTCATCTTCACCGGTGGCCGCGGGGTTCTTCTTTGTTAAGAAGAAAGATGGAGGCCTACGCCCTTGCCTGGATTTCCGTGAACTTAATCGGATTACGGTCCGAGATCCGTATCCGCTCCCACTTATTCCCGATCTCTTTAAACAGATCGTGGGCGCCAAATGGTTCTCTAAGTTGGATCTCAGGGGGGCGTACAATCTGATTAGGATGAAGGAGGGGGATGAGTGGAAGACGGCGTTTAACACTCCGGAGGGGCATTATGAGAACCTTGTCATGCCATTCGGTCTGACTAATGCCCCGGCCGTGTTCCAGCACTTTGTTAATGACATTTTTCGCCGCCTGGTGGGACAGTTTGTTGTCATATATCTGGATGATATCTTAATTTACTCGCCGTATCAGGTGTTTCATCAGGAGCACGTTAGGCAGGTGTTACAGATCTTGCGGGATAATAAACTGTATGCCAAATGGGAAAAGTGTGTGTTCGCCGTACAGGAACTCCAGTTTTTAGGCTTCCTGGTTTCAGCGTCCGGTTTTCGAATCTACCCTGGGAAAGTGCGGGCAGTTCCTGAGTGGGATCGGCCAGAGAATCTTAAGGCACTACAACGTTTCCTGGGGTTTGCTAATTATTACCGGAAGTTCATTCGTAATTAGTGTTGAGCCACCCCCGTAGTGTTCGAGTTCGGTTCGGTTTGTCGAACACCCGTGTGTTCGCCGAACTGTTCGCCGAACTGTTCGTCGAACACCTTCGAACACCGTTAAAACCAATGGCAGGCAAACAAAAACACATAGAAACACATAGAAAACACCTTCAACGGTGTCCAAAAGCTGACAAACTGCTCAGAAGACACAACTAACACATGGAAAAGTGACAAGTACATATAGTCATGCGAAAAGAAAAGAGGTGGAGGAGTAAAAGGAGGGGGAGACACAGATATAGGCATGTCATGCCCTTCTAAAATCCAAAAAGTGAGAAGCCGACACGTTCAGTCCGCTCCTGCCCGTGCCACCTCCGTGACACCGGGTTTGTGTCAGAGCTGCGGTGAACCCTGACGGCCAGCCCCCCTCTCCCAATACTGGTGCCTGTCCGCTGGTGGGTCGAGCGAGCCCCCCTGTAGTGGAGGCAGCTCTAAGCTTTTTAATTTAAATTGTCTCTCTAATTTGAATGAATACACTTTAAATCAATTTACAAGGATCTATTGGAGGGCAAGTCTCATGCCAGCAGCCGCGTAATTCCAGCTCCAGTAGCGTCCACTAAAGCTGCTACAGTTAAAAAGCTTTTATCAGGATCGAGCTCGGCTGTCCACCGCAAGGCATCCTACTGCCAGTCCCAGCCCCTATGCCTTGGGGTGCCTCCTGATGCTCTTCACTGAGTATCCCGTGGTCCCGAAGCATTTCCTTTGAAAAAATTAAGTGTCCAAACAACAGGTGGTGTAGCTTGCTTAACAGCCGGGATAATCCGCTGACTAGCAGACACTGCTACTAGGCACAAAGTATTTCCTGGGCTAGATGCAGTTAAAAATTTGTAATTAGATACTCTCATTGGATGCTGAGAAAGCATTCCATAGAGTCTCCTGGCACGCCATATATGATTCTCTTAAAAAGCTTGGGGTAGGGGTCTAGGGGACCCTTTTATAGCCAAAATCACGGCCCTGTATCACAATACGTCACCTAGGCTGAAGATAAATGGAACTGTAGCACCCTGAGGGCTCGGTTGCTACAGAGGTATTGCACCTCACCCAGAGGTGTGATATCTCACTCTCAGGTAAGGATGGAGTGTGGATCAGGACCCGACATCTGCATGCATTACACCACATTGCCGTGGGGCAGGGCGACCAATATGCCTCTGAGATGGGCACGACAGTCCCTGTCCCTGGCTCGAGTGGGGGGAGGGAACACTGAGGAAGGGGAACCCTGTAGTGCAGGAGCAGGGAGGAAGCAGTTCCTGGGTGCATTGAGAAGGGAGTATAAAAGGTGGGCACCATCTTAGTTCAGTGCAGAGAAGTCTGAGCAGAAGTGGCAGGGAGCAGGGGCTCTGCATGAGCTCTGCTCCGGAGGCGGGCCTAGTAACAGAGGCCCAGGCCTTGAAGAGGGAGAAGGAAGGAAGAGGAGCGGAGAAGGCTCCAGGAACGAGGAATGAAGGGATCCCAGGGGTGCGGACGGGCGAGTCGCCACCGCACGGCCGAATCCACCTGCGTGGAGAGGTCAGGCCAAAGGGGGAGACCGGTCCCCGAAACTAGTGGAGGCAGGAAACGACCCTCAGCTAGAAACCGGAGGCTGTGACATTTTATGTGGCGCAGCCCCTCGCTACACCCGCTAGGAAGGCATCACATAGGGTCAGGGAAACTGGCGCCAAGTTTACCAAGAGGAGGCCCGAGGCAGCCGGACAGAAGGGTTGGTAAGAAAGGCCAGACAAAGGACACACAAAGGGGGTACTGTGAAGCACTCCAAAGTTATCTGGGAGTTGTCTGAGCCCCTCACCTGATGAGCACAGTACGACGTGGGCAGCCGTTACCTGCAGACGTGGTGTGGATAATAAGAACTGTGAGTAAAGGCCCTGGACTGCATCACTGACTCAGTGTCGTTACTGCTGCTGCCCTGCACCATCACCCCCATCCTCCGCATACACTGCCCTGAGGCTATACTCCTCCCGTGGGGAGTTATGCTACGCTCTGCTGCACCCACAACACCAGCCTCAGCGGTCTGCCCTGCAGCGGCGGTTCACTCTGACCGCAATCCACGGGTGGCGTAGTCGGACATTTAAACATCAAAACCACATAAATAGTTCCGCCACTGGTTTGACCACCCTGAGCCACGGAACCGGGTCACCGCCACGAAGACTACAACCACCAGAATCCACCAAAAAGGGTCCGGCTCCGGGTGTCCCAAGGCCCAGGGGGTGCATCAGAACATTTTCATCACCTTTCACAATCACCAATGGGACAAGGCAGGGATGTCCTCTGTCCCCTCTCTTATACATCCTAGTGACGGAGCACCTGCTCTCATCAATTCGCCATAACCCCAATATTAGGTGGATTGAGGTGGGAGGCACCGAGTACAAGTGCTCTCTATTTGCTGATGATGTCCTAGTATATATCACTCAATCACATATATCCATCCATGCTGTTATGGCTGAAATAGATCACTTTGTTACATGGTCAAATTTTAAAATCAATGCAGCGAAGTCTGAGGCCCTCGATGTCTCCCTCCCCAAATCCATATAGGATTCCATCCAGTCCAACTTTCCCTTTGCCTGGCCCTCACAGGGTATCAAATACTTAGGAATTCCTATTCATAGAGACCTCTCCCATCTATGTTATCTTAATTTTGGGCCCTTTACTGAACAACTCCATACAGACCACGGTTGGCAAGTTAGAACTGTAAGATTCACTACGTGAACCACTGGTGTTTTGTGGAAAAGCACATGTACACTGTGTTCCAAATTATTATGCAAAAAGTGTTTAGGAGTGATAAGGGAAGAATTTGTTTGTTTGTCAGTTAAACTCATTGATGGTGATGTGTGTCAGGGCTCTTTATATCACTGTAAGCAATTGCAGACACCTGTGCTAATTAGTTTGGCAGGTGTGTCCAATGAAATGCAAGACTACTTAAGAAGGCTGTCTCACATTATTAAGCAGCCTACATTTTCTGCCAAAATGGGAAAGAAAAAGGATGTGTCGGCTGCTGAGAAGCAACAAATTGTGGAGTGTTTAGGTCAAGGCATGACTACAATCAACATTGTGCGATGATCAGGATGAAGTGTCTTGGCAATCAAGAAGTATGTAGCTGATTCACAGTACACACGTGTGCGTGCTGATAAGGGCAAATTGAGGACTCTTTCCTACAGGCAATTACGTCAGGTTAAAAGAGCAGCGGCAAAAAAGCCTTGTCATAGCAGCAGACAAGTTTTTGAAGCTGCTGGTGCCTCCAACGTCCCCCGAACAACAAGATGCAGGGTCCTTCAGAGGTTTGCAGCTGTGCATACGCCATCCTGTCGACTGTTAAAGACGAGAGGGGATCTCACTTCTTCTCAGGTAGACAAAAGAGATTACCTATATAGATTTCCTATAGGAATGACGCTTCAAATAAGACACTCACTACAGACTGTCTCAAGAGAATGATTCTGTTTATTTTAAGATGTAATATAATTATATACCCCAATCAACGTGGGTTGTGCTTTGATACATGCGTATGAGATGATGTAAGTAATATGTTATCTTTGGCGCAGAATAATTAAATAACAGGTGCTTGTCAATACATCTGCAGGATATTCATGATGTATGATACTCCCAACATCCTTTCTCACTGATAGTACTGAATACAGTCCAGGTCATGGTGAACTTAGGGAGTTTCCTGGTGGTGATATATTGGGACTTTATTTTGTGTACAGACATAGGACAAGTATGATAATTATAAACCAATGAGCGGAGGGCGCAGCCTGGATTGGACCTTGTTCCCGACTAGGTGTCGGGGGTTGTATGACATGAGATCTGCTTCTGATCACTACCTGATCAGTTTCATCGTCATCGGGAATTAAAAGGGGATGATGTCTCTCACTAGTTCTCAACCAGGCTGCAACCTGTGCTCCGTAATCATGCTTATCAATCCATTGTGAATGTTCCTGACTAAACCGTTTCCATCTCTCAGCATCTAGGCATCCCTTGGCTGGCATACCAGCCCTTTTCAATATCTTTGTTGCATCTTTTACAGCTGCCCTGCCATGCTCCATTCTCACCAGATCACACATGGTGCACCTCGGATCCTTGTTCCTTGATCTGGAGATTCGAGCACCCATAACAGGATTTGTCAAGGGTTGCGATCCCTATCTTCAGTATCCTGCTATATAATCAGCTGGGTCAACCAGTCAGATACGTTAGCTGGTTACCCCTGATTCAATCAGCTGGGTCAACTGGTCAAGTACGTTAGCCAGTTACCCCTGATTCGAGGGCCTTAAGCTGAACTGCAACTCTTTGCTCTGCTCTGATGCTGAGACAAGTTCGTCTAAACAAATAAATGTAGACTATTATAAACAAAAACCGTTCCAAAAACAATCGCTATATATTCTTCATACATCTGGGTCAGAGTCCTCACTTGAAGAATATCCTACGTCTATTCCTGAGTCCGTGCCAATATTGGCAAGATAATTATTATGAGTAATAATATCCTGTCACACAGGCATATACCATCTGTTTTCTATAATATACTGCCACTCTTTACCTATAGTGTGTGGATGTGGAACAATATGGCAGGGAAAACTCGGTATTTAACGTTACTTCTCCTATACTGGTGTGCACTTACAGGGTACAAATGTATCCTTTCCAGAAACGAAGCAGTGTCCCTACCATGAGGCTTTCGCTTTCTCACTACTGTAACCGAGCACAAACACTTTTCACAAGTCATGTATGCTTTTGCAGCCTATCAATTGTTCATTTCTCTTAATCACCACTTCAGTCATTAACACCTCCTCATTCTCCACCACAGCACTTCTCGTACTCCAATTCCTATTAAAATTTTCTAGGGCAACTGGGCAAAATAACTTTATATCCTGTGAATCCTGGATTCTATTTATTGCTCTAGCTGAATCAATATCACAATATTCATAAATGGTATAAGGTTCAACAAAACAATGACTGTTAATATTCACATATACTAACGTAAGGAATGTATTATCTTCCTCCCGTAGCCCCCAACCTTCAGATTCCACACTAATCTCGCAGCTTCCTAAAATGCGTGACAGCTCCATTGTTGTATTTGCTAACCAGAGTACTACACTCGCATTCAGCACACGTCATCTAATCACTTATATCTCGTACATTTTTGCTATAATAAGCATGAACTTAACACAGTTACACTTAGTATGAACGTTAGTTAAGTTGGAAGCAGCAATGATTGGGGATTAGCTGAGGTAGAAGTACTATATATATATTATATGAAATAGTTAATGCATGCAAAAGTGCAGAAATACGATATAGTATTTGAATTAGTAATTTTTCCAGTTATGTGAAATATTTAGTAATAATATATATATTAAAGGAAATTAATAATAATAATAATAATAAAATTGCTACCTGAGGGTTTCCCGTTCAAGATCCCTGGAGACTGACCTAGGTCGACCCCACCTCTCCCGGAGAGAAATTTGCTCAGAGTGTTAAGGCCACTCACTTACCCGGCCGGGGTTTGTTTCTGTTCGGGATAGGGGTAAAGCTGTTGTTCAGTCTCAGATGAAATTAAAAGGAAAAAAAATAGATCTCGCTGAAGGGCCTCCAGCTGTTAAAGACGTGAGGGGATCTCACTTCTTCTCAGGTAGACAAAAGAGATTACCTATATAGATTTCCTATAGGAATGACACTTCAAATAAGACACTCACTACAGACTGTCTCAAGAGAATGATTCTGTTTATTTTAAGATGTAATATAATTATATACCCCAATCAACGTGGGTTGTGCTTTGATACATGCGTATGAGATGATGTAAGTAATATGTTATCTTTGGCGCAGAATAATTAAATAACAGGTGCTTGTCAATACATCTGCAGGATATTCATGATGTATGATACTCCCAACATCCTTTCTCACTGATAGTACTGAATACAGTCCAGGTCATGGTGAACTTAGGGAGTTTCCTGGTGGTGATATATTGGGACTTTATTTTGTGTACAGACATAGGACAAGTATGATAATTATAAACCAATGAGCCAATTCTTATTAAGGTCATGAGAACACTACAAGAAAATAGAACAAACAAAAGTATTGCTAAATAAGGATTATCTAACTGAAAAACAAGTCTTCTTAAAGGCAATGATTCGAAGCTGACCCATTATTTTAACACGACCTCCTCAATCCACTTCACACAAGCAGAAATGGCTCCAGTGGGTCAAACATTACATGAAGACTGATTTCAAAACTGTTTTGTTCACGGATGAGTGCCGTGCAGCGCTCGATGGTCCAGATGGATGGAGTGGAGGATGGCTGGTTGATGGACACCCCACGCAAACACGGCTACAGCGCCAACAAGGAGGAGGTGGAGTAATGTTTTGGGCTGGAATCATGGGGAGAGAGATTGTCGGCCCCTTTAGGATCCCTGAAGGCGCTAAAGATGAACTCCATAATGTATGTGGATTTTCTCAAACAGCACTTCCTGCCATGGTTCAAGAAGAAGAACCGTGTATTTCACAGCAAGATCATTTTTTTGCATGATAATGCACCATCTCATGCTGCACATAAAACATCTGCATCTCTGGCTGATATGGGCATAAAAGGGGACAAACTTATGGTGTGACCCCCATTCTCCCCTGACCTCTATCCCATTCAGAACCTCTGGAGCATCATCAAAAGGAGTGTCTATGATGGCGGGAGGCAGTTCACATCTAAGCAACAGCTCTGGGAGGGTATTCTGTCCTCATGCAAAACAATTGAAGCAGAAACCATCCAAAACCTGACAAATTCAATGGACGAGAGAGTTCAGAAGCTCCTTTCGAACAAGGGGTCCTATGTGAAAATGTAACATCACCTAGAATAAAGTTTTGAGTTGAAAACTGTTTGATTTCAGTTTCTAATAACCTGCTAATGCTTATAATTTCAAAAATGACCATTTTTTTGGTCTTTATTAAAATGAAAAGGTTGATCGAAAAGTTTGGGGGATCTAAGGGTGTGGCAACCCAGTAGTCATGATTACTTCGAATTCTGACAATATGAGGGTCATGTTGCAGGTAGTGCAGCAAGAAGGCACTTATGTGTCTTGCGCATCTCGGAGCCCCAAAATTATTTTCCGGGCTAGATGCAGCTAAAAATTATTAATAATTTTAAATCTGGTGGAGCTTAGTATAGATGGCCTATTAGGATCAGTGCTGCACACTGCTACAAAGCCCAAATTATTTTCCAGTCAAGATACAGATAAACATGATTAGTAATTTTAAATCTGGTGGAGCTTATTATAGATGGCCTAATAGAATCAGTGCTGCACACTGCTACAAAGCCCAATTTATTTTCCAGCCAAGATACAGATAAACATGATTAGTAATTTGAAAGCTTAACACTGTTGGTAGGGTGATTTTAACCAATCATCAAGCTTTTACTCTCCCCAGTATGATACAGGGGTAGAAAAGTCGTTTCGGATCCATGATTTGTTCATCTTTATGAACGTGAGTCTGTCTACATTATCAGTGGAGAGCCGCGTGCGCTTATCTGTCAGCACACCACCAGCAGCGCTGAACACACGTTCAGACAGAACGCTGGCTGCGGGGCATGACAAGATCTCCAAGGCGTAAGTGGCTAGCTCCGGCCATTTATCCAGATTGGAAGCCCAAAAAGAGCAAGGGTCCAGTGACACAGTCATGGCTTCAATGTTTACTTGGAGATACTCCTGTACCATCGTCTCTAGGCGTTGACTGTGTGTCAGACTTCTTGTCTCCTGTGGCCTTGCAAAGGATGGGCTAAAAAAGTGGTGAAATGATTCCGCAAAATTGATGTTACCAGCAGATACTGTGGTTCTGTTACGGTTTGAGTGCTGAACACTTGACGGTCCCACGGTTGGCAAGTTGGAACTGTGAGATTCACTACGTGCACCACTGGTATTTTGTGGAAAAGCACATGTAAGATTCTGCAACAGTCTCTGCTGATACTCCTGCATGCGTGCATCCCTTTCTATGGCAGGAATAATTTCTGCAAATTTACTTTTGTACCGGGGATCTAACAGTGTGGCAACCCAGTAGTCAGGATTATTTCTAATTCTCACAATTCGAGGGTCATGTTGCAGGTAGTGCAGCAAGAAGGAACTCATGTGTGTTGCGCATCCAGGAGTACCAAGTCCCTGTTGTGTTGGTGGCGAGGTAACAATCATGCTTCCTTCCTCTGTCCTCTCCCCCCAACCTCGCACAACAGAAATGTGATCAAGGTCTCCCTCATCTGTTGAGTCTTCCATCAGTTCGTCCTCCACTTCTTCCTGGGCTCCTGCACCTTCCTCACTAGTTTGGCTGCAACCATGCGCCCTGGTAAAACCATCTCCCCCACCCTCACATGCCTGCCGCCTTGGTGCTACCGACCGTCTGGACCTTGCAGATATTAGCCCTTCCGCATACAACTCCTCCTCCTCTACTTCCTCCACCTCCTCTTGTGCCACCACCTGACTCCGAATTCTGTTTAACATGTGCTCCAGCATGTAAATCACCAGAATAGTCATGCTGATAATGGCATCGTCAGCACTAAACATCTTCGTCGCCATTTCAAAACTGTGCAGAAGGGTGCATAGGTCCCTGATCTGAGACCACTCCTCCAGCGTGATTTGCCCCACCTCTGGATCTCGTTGGCCCAGGCTATACGTCAGAACGTATTGCACCAGGGCTTGTCGGTGCTGCCACAGTCGCTGCAACATGTGCAGAGTTGAATTCCACAGGGTAGGCACATCGCATTTTAGCCGGTGAAGTGGCAGGCCCAACGACTTCTGTAGAGATGTAAGTCGCTGAGCTGCGGGATGCGAACGGCGGAAGTGAGCACACAGCGACCGTGCCCTCTGCAGAAGGCCATCTAGTCTGGGATAGTGGGCTAAAAATTGCTGGACAACCAGGTTCAACACGTGAGCCATACATGGCACGTGTGTGACATTGCCCCGGCGAAGGGCCGCACCCAGGTTTGCAGCATTGTCGCACACGGCCTTCCCTGGTTTCAGGTCCAGTGGAGACAACCATTCATGAAATTGGTTCTCCAGAGCAGACCACAACTCCTCAGCTGTGTGACTCACATTTCCCAGACATTTCAAAGTAAAAACCGCCTGATGACGTTGAGCCCTACTGCCAGCATAGTAAGGAGGTGTGCAGGATCCCTTCTGCGCAGTTAGAAAGCTTGTGGCATGACCAGACAGGCTTTGGGTGCAGGTGGAAGACCGAGAGGAGGTTGAGGAGGCAGAAGCAGTGGAGGAACTTTGACATAAAGAGGATTGACGCACAACTCATGGGGACGGCAAGACTTGGACAGCAGCCCCTTGTCCTGCTGTCACCATAGTTACCCAGTGCCCAGTCAGCGACATGTAACGCCCCTGTCCATGCCTACTCGTCCAAGTGTCTGAGGTGAAATGCACCCTGTCACACACAGAGTTTCTCAAAGAAGCGGTGATGTTGTGTGCGACATGCTTGTGGAGCGCAGGCACACCTTTCTTTGAGAAGTAGTGCCGACTGGGCATCTGGTACTGGGGCACTGCGACCAACATAATGTCTCGAAAATCCTCTGTGTCCACCAGGCGGAAAGGCAGCGTTTCTGTAGCCAAGAGCTTGCAGATGGTGAAATTCAACCTCTTAGCTTTCTCATGGCTAGGAGGAAATGGTCTTTTACTTGTCCACATCTGAGGGATCGAGGGCTGGCTATTGTGCTTAGACAGGGTTGATAAGGGTGTCCCCGGCAAACTGCCCGTCTGTGAGGAAGATGCAGGCGGACATGTTAGGTTGCCTTGATCCAAAGGTGGTACTATCGATGTCGGACAGCGCTCAACACCAGCTGGTGTTACCACCTCCAAAGAAAATGATGACCTGCCAATCACGCTGGCTGTTGCGGGTAAAGAGGTGGCAGGTCTGCGCCCCAAAACAGGTGTGACTGCTGTCCCCCCATTCACAGAAGATGAAGAGGCCGCGGATGCACAAGATATGGCAGACGGTGGTTGGCCCGGCCGGCTAGGCCGCATTGTAGCACACTGAGCTTCCCACTGCAACTTATGCTTCATGTCCATGTGCCGGTTCATGCATGAAGTACTCAAACTATGTATTTTTTGGCCTCTACTTAGCTTTTGCTGACAAATGTTACAGATAACACGAGTTGGGTCATCTTTATCGATCTGAAAAAATGCCCAGGCTATGCAAGGCTTAGCACCCATGCGACCTGAAGAGCCACCACGACTTGTGGTGAGAGGCAGAGTTGTGTTTGAGAATGCAGTTGTTGACCTGCTTCCAGTACTACGTCTCTGTCCAGGAAGGCGCAACCTGACCTCGTCGTCACTAGCATCTTCCTCCACCTCCTCTGCTGACCTCATCTCTTGGCTGACTGTGACTCATACTCAGACGGGCAGCTGGAGATTTGGGAGCTGTGAGGAAGCAAGTGCGATTGGGGTGACACCTTTGAGGACTGGAGTATTTGTGATGTTGAAGTTGATGTGGAGGAGAGCCCACTTAAATGAGCACTTGATATCCGCTGAAGCACCTGCTGTTTTTGTGTCTCATCTGGAATTTGTAGCGATTGGCGTGGCCGTAAGAAAGGGATCTTATCACATTGTCCGCTAAAAGAAGTAGACATTTTAGTTTGGCTGGAAGATGGTCTTTCTTCTGCAGATGTTACTGTTGCTTTAACACCTACCCCAAGGACACAACCTTTTTTCCCCTTCCCAACACGCCTATTCCCCTTTCCACCAGCAGCAGGCCTTTTTCCACTCATTTTGGTGGTTAACAAATTCACAACTCTGCAGTTGTTTGCACAAAAAAACAATGGATGGGAACCGAGCAGAGCTGAGTGGCCAAACTGTGGTATTAGGCCAAAACTATTGGCTGGGTTAGATGCAGAAAAAAATTATATTCAATTTGCAACCTGATGGAGGTTAGTATAGATGGACTAATAGAACAAGTCCCACACACAGCTAGAAGCCCAAATATTTTTTCAGAGGTAGATGCAGAAAAAAATTGTATTCAGTTTGCAACCTGATGGAGGTCAATATAGATGGACTAATAGAACAAGTCCTATACACAGCTAGAAGCCCAAATATTTTTTCAGAGGTAGATGCAGAAAAAAATTATATTCAGATTGCAACCTGATGGAGGTCAGTATAGATGGACTAATAGAACAAATCCCACACACAGCTAGAAGCCCAAATATTTTTTCAGAGGTAGATGCAGAAAAAAAATATATTCAGTTTGCAACCTGATGGAGGTCAGTATAGATGGACTAATAGAGAAAGTCCCACACACTGCTAGAAGGCCAAATATTTTTTCAGAGCTAGATGCAGACAAAAAAATATTTTGAATTTGCAACCTGATGGAGGTCAGTATAGGTGGACTAATAGAACAAGTCCCACACACTGCTAGAAGGCCAAATATTTTTTCAGATATAGATGCAGAAAAAAATTATATTCAGTTTGCAACCTGATGGAGGTCAGTATAGATGGACTAATAGAACAAGTCCCACACACAGCTAGAAGCCCAAATATTTTTTCAGAGGTAGATGCAGAAAAAAATTATATTCAGTTTGCAACCTGATGGAGGTCTGTATAGATGGATTAATAGAACAAGTCCCACACACAGCTAGAAGGCCAAATATTTTTTCAGAGGTAGATGCAGAAAAAAAATATATTCAGTTTGCAACCTGATGGAGGTCAGTATAGATGGACTAATAGAGAAAGTTCCACACACTGCTAGAAGGCCAAATATTTTTTCAGAGCTAGATGCAGACAAAAAATTATTTTTAATTTGCAACCTGATGGAGGTCAGTATAGATGGACTAATAGAGAAAGTCCCACACACTGCTAGAAGGCCAAATATTTTTTCAGAGCTAGATGCAGATATAAATTATTTTTAATTTGCAACCTGATGGATTTCAGTATAGATGGACTAATAGAGAAAGTCCCACACACAGCTAGAAGCCCAAATATTTTTTCAGATGTAGATGCAGAAAAAATTATATTCAGTTTGCAGCCTGATGGAGGTCTGTATAGATGGATTAATAGAAAAAGTCCCACACACAGCTAGAAGCCCAATATTTTTCAGAGGTAGATGCAGAAAAAAAAACATATTCTGTTTGCAACCTGATGGAGGTCAGTATAGATGGACTAATAGAGAAAGTCCCACACACTGCTAGAAGGCCAAATATTTTTTCAGAGCTAGATGCAGACAAAAAATTATTTTTAATTTGCAACCTGATGGAGGTCAGTATAGATGGACTAATAGAGAAAGTCCCACACACTGCTAGAAGGCCAAATATTTTTTCAGATGTAGATGAAGATAAAAATTATTTTTAATTTGCAGCCTGATGGAGGTCAGTTTAGATGGACTAATAGAGAAAGGTCCACACACAGCTAGAAGGCCAAATATTTTTTCAGAGGTAGATGCAGATAAAAATTATTTTTAATTTGCAGCCTGATGGAGGTCAGTATAGATGGACTAATAGAGAAAGTCCCACACTCTGCTAGAAGGCCAAATATTTTTTCAGAGCTAGATGCAGACAAAAAATTATTTTTAATTTGCAACCTGATGGAGGTCAGTATAGATGGACTAATAGAGAAAGTCCCACACACTGCTAGAAGGCCAAATATTTTTTCAGAGCTAGATGCAGATATAAATTATTTTTAATTTGCAACCTGATGGAGGTCAGTATAGATGGACTAATAGAGAAAGTCCCACACACTGCTAGAAGACCAAATATTTTTTCAGAGGTAGATGCAGAAAAAAATTATATTCAGTTTGCAACCTGATGGAGGTCAGTATAGATGGACTAATAGAACAAGTCCCACACACAGCTAGAAGCCCAAATATTTTTTCAGAGGTAGATGCAGAAAAAAATTATATTCAGTTTGCAACCTGATGGAGGTCTGTATAGATGGATTAATAGAACAAGTCCCACACACAGCTAGAAGCCCAATATTGTTTCAGAGGTAGATGCAGAAAAAAAATATATTCAGTTTGAAACCTGATGGAGGCCAGTATAGATGGACTAATAGAGAAAGTCCCACACACTGCTAGAAGGCCAAATATTTTTTCAGAGCTAGATGCAGACAAAAAATTATTTTTAATTTGCAACCTGATGGAGGTCAGTATAGATGGACTAATAGAGAAAGTCCCACACACTGCTAGAAGGCCAAATATTTTTTCAGAGCTAGATGCAGAAAAAAATTATATTCAGTTTGCAACCTGATGGAGGTCAGTATAGATGGACTAATAGAACAAGTCCCACACACAGCTAGAAGGCCAAATATTTTTTCAGAGGTAGATGTAGATAAAAAATATTTTTAATTTGCAGCCTGATGGAGATCAGTATAGATGGACTAATAGAGAAAGTCCCACACACTGCTAGAAGGCCAAATATTTTTTCAGAGGTAGATGTAGATAAAAAATATTTTTAATTTGCAGCCTGATGGAGATCAGTATAGATGGACTAATAGAGAAAGTCCCACACACTGCTAGGAGTCCAAATATTTTTTCAGAGCTAGATGCAGACAAAAAAGAATTTTGAATTTGCAACCTGATGGGGGTCAGTATAGATGGACTAATAGAGAAAGTCCCACACACTGCTAGGAGGCCAAATATTTTTTCAGAGCTAGATGCAGACAAAAAAGAATTTTGAATTTGCAACCTGATGGAGATCAGTATAGATGGACTAATAGAGAAAGTCCCACACACTGCTAGGAGGCCAAATATTTTTTCAGAGCTAGATGCAGACAAAAAAGAATTTTGAATTTGCAACCTGATGGGGGTCAGTATAGATGGACTAATGGAGAAAGTCCCACACACTGCTAGAAGGCCATATATTTTTTCAGAGCTAGATGCAGACAAAAAATTATTTTTAATTTGCAACCTGATGGAGGTCAGTATAGATGGACTAATAGAGAAAGTCCCACACACTGCTAGAAGGCCAAATATTTTTTCAGAGCTAGAAGCAGATATAAATTATTTTTAATTTGCAACCTGATGGAGGTCAGTATAGATGGACTAATAGTGAAAGTCCCACACACTGCTAGAAGGCCAAATATTTTTTCAGAGCTAGATGCAGAAAAAAATTATATTCAGTTTGCAACCTGATGGAGGTCAGTATAGATGGACTAAGAGACAAGTCCCACACACAGCTAGAAGGCCAAATATTTTTTCAGAGGTAGATGCAGCTAAAAATTATTTTTAATTTGCATCCTGATGGAGGTCAGTATAGATGGACTAATAGAATGATGCTATGCCCAAAAGATTTTACTTCACTAGGTGCAGTAAAAAAATTGGTATTCTATACACAGGTGGTATATCTTGCAACGCAGATAGGCTACTCCACTGACTAACACACTCTGCAATAGGCCAAAAAGGATTAGCTTTGCTAGATTCAGCCAAATGCTGTGAAAAAAACTTGTACAGCACTGGCACAGACCTGCCTGGCAAAAACTGATAGGAACTGATGTAACCTAGTCCTGAAAAGGACTGCAATTACAATTAGTCTTTACTCCCACAATCTATCTATTTAAGAGCACAGACCTGCCTTATAAAAGTCGTAGGAAATGCTGTAACCTACTCCTTAAAAGGACTGCAATCACAACTATTCCCTACTCCCAAGCTATCTGTAGATTTGTGCGAAAATTGGCTTGAAAGTAACAAGGTATAGCGCACACAGCAACAGCGGTGCCGTCTAACACGCAGCTGCAGCAGTGAGAACATGGTGGCGACGGGGAAAATGGCTTGGTCTTATAGGGCAAGGACATGTGACATACACTGCCAATGACACATGCCCTTGCTTGTGTGAAAAAAAGCACTTCGCTCCGTGTGTGCGCTGCTGATAGGCTGACAGATTGCACTTCCCCACTGTAAATGCGGGAAAGAGAAAAAAAAATGGAGATCTTCATTATTCCTGCAGAGATCCATCCCCTGCCCCTCCCCCCACCCCGCTGTACACTCAAACTGCGTATTAACATTAATTTTCATCATTACTGAGAAAAAATCCAGTTATGATTTTGGTGCACCAACAGTTATCGAACATAACTTCGAACAGCCGAATTTTTCTCAAATCGTTCGTGTTCGCCGAACGGCTCGAACACCGACCAAAACAGCTCGAATTTGAGATTGGCGAACAGTTCGAGTCGAACAATGCTCATCTCTATTCGTAATTTCTCGTCCATGGTTAAGCCTCTCACAGACATGACTAAAAAGGGGACGGATTTTTCTAGGTGGTCTGACAAGGCTTGTCAAGCATTCTCCTCCTTGAAAAAATGTTTTGCCTCGGCACCCATACTCATTCAACCTGATGCGTCTCAGCCATTCATTGTAGAGGTAGACGCTTCCGAGGTAGGGGTGGGAGCTGTATTGTCACAAGGTTCGTCCCCTGGTAAGTGGCATCCGTGCGCCTTTTTCTCTAAAAAATTGTCGTCCGCTGAGAGGAATTACGATGTCGGCAATAGGGAACTCTTGGCCATTAAGTTAGCTTTTGAGGAGTGGCGCCATTTTTTAGAGGGGGCAGTCCATCCGGTCACCGTCATCACCGATCACAAGAACCTGCTATATCTGGAGTCTGCGAAACGTCTGAATCCCAGACAAGCTAGGTGGTCATTGTTTTTTACCAGGTTTAATTTTGTCGTTACATATCGTCCTGGGTCAAAAAATGTAAAGGCGGATGCCTTATCTCGTAGTTTCCCTGGGGCCGGGAATACGGACGACCCGATTCCTATCCTTCAGGAGGGGGTGGTGTTTTCGGCAGTATGCTCTGAGCTTGAGGAGGAGGTATTGGAGGCTCAGGGGGACGCCCCTGTTGGACCTCCGGGGAGACTGTTTGTTCCAGATCAGTTGCGACAAAAGGTGATCGAGGCACACCATAACTCAGTTTTTGCAGGACACCCGGCGAGTAAAGCAATTGTGGATCTCCTCTCGCGTCGGTTTTGGTGGCCTAACTTACATAAGGAGGTGGTAACTTTTGTCGCGTCCTGTGGGGTTTGTGCGCGCTCTAAGACCTCACATACCCGTCCGTCTGGGGCCCTCTTACCTTTGAAGATCCCGGAGCGTCCTTGGACTCATCTGTCTATGGACTTTATTACGGACCTCCCTCCGTCTTCGGGTAAAACGGTCATACTCGTTGTAGTGGACAGGTTCAGCAAGATGGCACATTTTATCGCTCTTCCTGCTCTTCCTAATGCTAAAACTCTTGCGCAGGTGTTCATTGGGGAGATTGTGAGGCTTCACGGGGTACCCTCCGAGGTGGTGTCAGATCGGGGGTCTCAGTTTGTGTCCAAATTCTGGAAGGCGTTTTGTACACGGCGGGGGATGCATTTATCGTTCTCATCGGCTTTTCATCCTCAGACCAATGGTCAGACGGAACGTATGAACCAGAGCTTGGAGACATATCTCCGGTGTTTTGTGTCAGAGAACCAGGAGGACTGGGCTTCTTTCTTACCTCTGGCAGAGTTTGCTCTTAATAATAGGCGGAGCGAGTCCACTGGTAAGTCCCCGTTTTTTGGGGCATATGGTTTTCACCCCCAGTTTTGTACTTTCAGTAGGGGGGGCTCTTCGGGGGTTCCTGAGGAGGAACGATTTTCCTCATCACTGGCTTCAGTATGGAGAGGGGTGCTGAAGAATCTGAATACTATGGGGAACCGATACAAACGTATGGCTGATAGGAGGAGAGTGTCTGGTCCGGACCTAAGTGTGAACGATCGGGTATGGTTGTCTACCAGGAATATAAAACTTAAGGTTCCCTCCTGGAAACTGGGTTCCAGGTTCACCGGGTCATACAGGATCAGTTCTATAATTAATCCGGTGGCATTCCGTCTTGACCTCCCCCCTATGGTTAAAATTCACAACGTGTTCCACAGATCATTGCTTAAGAGGTATGTGGCGCCGGTGGTACCGTCACCTTTACCTCCCCCTCCAGTGGTGGTCAATGGTAACTTGGAGTTCCAGGTATCGAGGGTCATCGATTCACGGTTTAATCGCCGGTCCCTTCAGTACCTGGTTCATTGGAAGGGGTATGGTCCTGAGGAGAGGATGTGGGTTCCTGCGTCGGATATTAACGCAGACCGATTAGTTCGGGCCTTCCACACGACTCACCCGGATAAACCTGGCCCTGAGAGTCCGGAGGCCCCTCGTAGAAGGGGGGGTACTGTCACGGGTGTGTCGCCACGAAGATCGTCACGATTACACAGCCTGACTTCTCGCAGCTGAGTTTTTGGTGCTTTGTGTTTTTCGGCAGTGAGGGAGTTAACTCTCTCTCTCTCTGTGCTAGACGCCTCGCCCAGCTGCAATCAATGTTGCTGTAGTGGAACTCCTTCAAATGCCTGCCGGTCTGTTAGGGAAGTGTCAGTGAAAGCATTTCATGCAGACTAACAGAGCGGATCGTGGTATTTGGAGTTTCAGAGCTAAGTGTATTTGGAGTGTTTTTTCCCTTCCTCGCTTTATCATTTATCTCCTTTCCCGTTGGTGTTCCCTCTGTTGTAGTTGTGCAGTTTTTGTATGCAAGGTGGTTTTGGTTTTACCCTTGTACTGTCTCGTTCGTCTAAGTACTGAGTGTGGGCATATTATTACCTGTCCCCTTTTGTTGTGATCAGGGGTCCTTCTCAGGACTAGATTACTTAGGTGCAGGGATCCTCAGGAGGTAGGGGTTACGCTGGCGGCCTGAACCTCTGTACCTTCAACAGTACCTCCAGGTAGAGGGATTAGTCAGGGCCCCAGCTTAGGGTCAGCTTAGGCCCCCTACCTCCAGTACACAGAGACAGCGTGACAGACACACCTGGACACTGCAAGGCTCGGTGCCCTGGAACAGAGATGGATGGCCCGCCTGTCCAACATTGAATTCACCATCAAATACCGGGCAGGACGCTCAAATGCCAACGCGGATGCCCTGTCTAGAATGCCGAACTTACCGGACGTAGGGGAAGATCCAGAAGATCTGGAAGAAGTTGAGCTCCCTGCGTTCCACCGTCATGGGATTACCCTGTATTCCCACCGTGTGAAGGACAGGCGCTCCGTGACGTTCAATCCCTTGCCCCACTATAACTGGGCGGAGACGTAAGACAGTGATCCCGCAATCCATTTGGTGAAGGAAATGCTGACCCAGGCCGATGCCCGTCTTGACCCAGATGCTCCGGAGGAGACCAAGCAACTGTGGAAGGAGAAAAGTAAGCTGTTCCTCTACAGGGAGAAGCTGTGCCGGAGAATGGTTAACTCTCGAACACATGAGATGAACAGGCAGGTAGTGGTCCCAAGACGAGTCGCGGCTATGGTTCTGGAGGCATACCACAACGGAGCAGGGCATTTCGGATGGAAGAAGCTGGAGTTCTTGTTGCGTGAACGGTTCTACTGGGTAGGCATGAGAGGAGCCATCGAGAGGTGGTGCAGAGACTGTGGCTCGTGCCACCTGAGAAGAAAAGACCGAGCCAGCCAGAAGACTCCCCTGCAGCCCATCATCACCAGACAGCCACTGGAACTGGTAGCCCTGGACCATGTGAAACTGGCTCCAAGCAGATCTGGGTATGTCTACGCCCTCACAATCGTAGATCATTACTCCCGGTTCCTGGTGGTGGTCCCGGTCAAGGACTTAACGGCTCAAACAGCAGCTAGAGCCTTCCAGCAGCACTTCTGCCGTCCACACGGGTACCCGGACCAAGTGTTGACAGACCAAGGACCAGTCTTCGAAGCGGAGGTCTTCCAGGAGTTCTGCTACCTGTATGGCTGCAAGAAGATAAGAATAACGCCCTATCACCCTCAAACCAATGGACTCTGTGAGAAGATGAACCAGGTGGTGATAGATCTGCTAAAAACATTGCCCCTGGAAGAACGCAGTCTGTGGCCTGAGAAACTGCCCGATCTGCTGGACCTGTATAACCACATCCCTGTAGGTTCCACCAACTGTAGGCTTACCTAATGAGAGCAAGACCTGGTAAGCTGCCTTTTGACCTGGATATGGGAGTCCTGACGCCTGAGGACACCTCGCCAGAGGCAGACTGGGATACAGAACGGCAGCAGCAGTATCGGAAAGTACAGGAGAGCGTCGAGCGAAGTCTGTCTCAAGCTAGAGAAAGGCAAGAGAAGGCTTATAACCAGTATGCTCCCGCTGTTCCCCTGGTACCTGGAGAGCAGGTCTTGAAGAGGAAGAGGCAGCTCCACAAGTTGGACGACCAGTGGGAAAAGGACCCGTACACCGTACTGCCATCAAGCCATGAGAACCCAAAAATCTGTGTAATCAGTAAGGATGGAGGAGAAACCACAGCCATTGTCTCCAGAGACCACCTGAAGAAGTGTCCCGAGCAGCTGCAAAGCCCTGAAGAAGATCAAGGAAACCCTCAACCCGCAGAGGAAGGGGGAGAAATGATCAGTACCGTACTCGGAGACTTCCCCCGGTCTTGGACACAAGTAAACGGCGCTGTCGTCGTACCCATCCTCACCTTTCTCCAGCCAGCCCTGCAAGTGCCTACAGAGGAACCGGTAGAGCTGGAAGAGCAGCCGGCCCAAGAGGCAGAAGAGTCCACACCAGCAGTACAGGAGGATCAACCCTCTGCTAGTAGTGAGCCTGCCGTGCCCCTAGTGAGCCAAAGAGTGCGCAGACAGCTGCCCAGCTTACCCATAACACCTCCTACACCCTGTAGTGCAGAACCAGTTAGTGAGCTCCGTAGGTCCACTAGAGTCACTAGAGGTCAGATGCCCGCTCTCTGGAGAATCTAAACTAATGCACTGTGAATTTATCTGCTAACTGTTTATGGTTTATGTTTGTTGCCTGTTATTAATTATGTTTCTCAGTTACCCTGCATATTTTTATGAACTAACAGGTTATGGACGCTAGATAACCGGAACAGTTTTGTAGATAGTTGCACCTTGGTGCCTCTTGCGAAGACGGCCGCGAAAGAGAAAACCTGTCTGGCGTGGCCTCCTTGCGGCCCAAAGTAGTTAGTCTACCCTTGCAGCCACGCCCAAGGACAACGCAATTGGTTTGCTTTGGACAGGACCCCTACTTCGCTTAAAGCTTCACCTTGGGTGATATGGACACCCGGTTGCGGACACGCCGTGACCTTTAAAGAACTAAAGCTTCTTGTAAATATGTTATTGTATTATTGTTATACCCTGTTATTATGTTTTAAAAATGTGTTTAGTCCCGGAGTACTAAACTTTACTAGGGGGGAATGTGACACCCCAGGGGTCTGGTTGCCACAGTAATAGAGATATTATTTCTGAGAGCAAGTGGGAGGTTTCTCTGGTCAGGAGCCCTAAGCATGCAACACTGCCCGCCCAGACCTGGGAGGGGAGGAATCTGCCCTTATAAACTGGGTCTGGGGCGGGATTAGGTGAGACAGAGACAGAGCCTGCAGAACAAGCAGAGCAGTCAGAGCCTAGAGTGAAGCTGCAGACACAGGAAAAGATACATCAGGAGCTCTGTAGGAGCAGAGGCAGAAGGCCAGGGGCTGTGAGCAGAGATATAGCTCGCCCTGGCTGAAGTTACTAAAACCGGACACAGGAGTCCGAGGCTGTGGGGACTGATATATACCCAGCAGCAGAAACCAGCCGGCAGGGGATTCCAGGTCCTCTGGCCATAGAAGCCCGGAGGCTCAGTCACAAAGAAGGGACCAGCGCCGACATCCAGGAGCGGAGGCTAACAGAAGGCCCCAAGTCACCAGCCATATGGGTGAGCACCACACGGTATACTCAGGGACGTGGGCTACTTGTAACCGCTGACAGCAAGGTAGCCAGGAAGAGTGCAGATAAATGGGGAGGCCTAAAACTCCACCTGGCCAGGGGAACTCCTGCTTGCTCGCAGACTGACCAGGCCCCTTATACTAGCCAGTACTCCCGGGAGGGTCTGCCTTGTACCATCAGTAAAGACCCTGTACTGCACCTCACGTCTCTGTGATTCCTTGCTGCACCAGCACCATTAGCACTTGGACCCTCACACCATCACTCCCATCATCTCTCACATTAGCTGCCCTGAGGCAATACTTCTCCCGTGGGGAGTTATCCCATACTCGGCTTTGCAAACAACATAAGCCTCAGCAGTCGGCAGCGCAGCGGCGGTCCCCACTGACCGCAATCCACGGGTGGCGTAGTCGGACATTTGCTATACATTAAGGCTGCCACTGGTTTGACCACCCTGAGCACGGACCGGGTCACCGCCACACGGAGACTACAACCCCCAACATTCTACAACAGGCCCGGTTTCGGATTCCCCTGCACAACACAGGCCCAGGGAGCGCGTCATGCGCGTCTTTTCAAAAGGAATAAAATGGGGAGGGAAAGGTTAGATTTTAAAAACAAAAATCCAAATGACAATAGCAGAAGCGAGAATGTCAATGGAACTGGGGACTCCCAGCCAGTCTCCCATGTTGGTACTTGCCCAACCTCAAGCTGCATAGCGGTTGCAATCTGATGAGAGAAGGCACATTCATCTTAGAATGGCCGTTGACGTGCAAGTGTCACATGTGCGCGTCTTTTCAAAAGGAATAAAAAGGGGAGAGAAAGGTTATACATTTAACAACAAAAATCCAAATGACAATTGCAGCAGCCAAAATGTCAATAGAACAGGGATTCCCAGCCAGTCTCCCATGCTGGTAATTGCCCAGCCTCAAGCTGTGTAGCAGCTACGATATGACGAGGGAAGGCACATTCAGCTTAAAATGGCTGTTGACGAGCAGATTTCACATGTGCGCGTCTTTTCAAAAGGAATAAAATGGGGAGGGAAAGGTTTGATTTTAAAAACAAAAAGCCAAATGACAATAGCAGAAGCCAAAATGTCAACGGAACTGGGGATTCCCAGCCAGTTTCCCATGCTGGTACTTGCCCAGCCTCAAGCTGTGTAGCGGCTGCAATCTGACGAGGGAAGGCTCATTCAGCTTAGAATGGCTGTTGACTTGCAGATGTCACATGTGCGGGTCTTTTTAAAAGGAATAAAATGGGGAGGGAAAGGTTAGATTTAAAAAAAAAAAATCCAAATGACAATAGCAGCAGCCAAAATGTCAATGGAACTGGGGATTCCCAACCAGTCTCGAATGCTTGTACTTGCCCAGCCTCAAGCTGTGTAGTGGCTGTGATCTGATGAGGGCAGGCATATTCAGCTTAGAATGGCCGTTGACGTGCAGGGAGGGAAAGGTTAGATTTTAAAAACAACAAATCCAAAAGACAATAACAGCAACCAAACTATCAACTGAACCGGGGATCAACAGCCAGTCTCCCATGCTGGTTTTTGCCCAACCTCAAGCTGAGATCTGTCAAGGGGAGGAACATTCAGCTTAGAATAGCTGTTGACATTTAAATGTCACATGTGCGCTTGTTTTTAAAAGGAATAAAATGAGGAGGGAAAGGTTAGATTTTAAAAACAAAAATCCAAAAATCAAAATTACAATAGCAGCAGCCAAAATATCAACGAAATCGGGGATTCCCAGCCAGACTACCATGCCAGTACTTGCCCAGCTTCAAGCTGCGATCTGATGAGGGCAGGCACATTCAGCTTAGAATGGCCGTTGATGTGCAGTTGTCACATGTGCGCATCTTTTCAAAAGGAATAAAATGGGGAGGGAAAGGTTAGATTTTAAAAACAAAAATCCAAATGACAATAGCAGAGGTTAAAATGTCAAAAGTACTGGGGATTACCAGCCAGTCTCCCATGGCAGTACTTGCACGGTCTCAAGCTGCGTAGCAGCTGTGATCTGACGAGTGGAGGCACATTGAGCTTAGAATGGCCATTGACGTGCAGATGTCACATGTGCGTGTCTTTTCAAAAGGAATAAAATGGGGAGGGAAAGTTTAGATTTTAAAAACAAAAATCCATATGACAATAGCAGCAGCCAAAATGTCAATGGAATCAGGGATTCCAAGCCAGTCTCCCATGCCAGTACTTGCCCAGTCTAAAGCTGCATAGCATCCACAATCTGATGAGGGAAGGCACACTCAACTTAGAATGGCCGTTGACGTGCAGATGTCACATGTGCGTGTCTTTTCAAAAGGAATAAAATGGGGAGGGAAAGGTTAGATTTTAAAAACAAAAATCCAAATGACAATAGCTTCAGCCAAAATGGTAACGAATCAGGGATTCCCAGCCAATATCCCATGCCTGAACTTAAGCTGCGTAGCAGCTGCGATCTGACAAGGGAAGGCACATTCAGCTTAGAATGGCCATTGATGTGCAGATGTCACATGTGCCTGTCTTTTCAAAAGGAATAAAATGGGGAGGGAAAGGTTAGATTTTAAAAACCAAAATCCAAAAATCCAAATGACAATAGGACCAGCCAATATGTCAACGGAACAAGGGATTCCCAGCTAGTTAACCATGCTGGTACTTGCCTGGCCTCAAACTGTGTAGCGACTGCAATCTGACGAAGGCAGGCACAATCAGCTTAGAATGGCCGTTGACGTGCAGATGTCACATGTGCTCGTCTTTTCAAAAGGAATAAAATGAGGAGGGAAAGGTTAGATTTTAAAAACAAAAATCCAAAAATTCAAAAATCCAAATGACAATAGCAGCAGCCAAAATGTCAACGGAACCGCGGATTCTCAGCCAGTTTCCCATGCTGGTACTTGCCCATACTCAAGCTGCGTAGCGGCTGGCGATCTGATGAGAGAAGGCACATTTGGCTTAGAATGGCCATTGATATGAAGATTTCACATGTGTGTGTCTTTTCAAAAAGGAATAAAATGGGGAGGGAAAGATTACATTTTAAAAACAAAAATCCAAAAATCCAAATGACAATACCAGCAGCCAAAATGTCAACTGAACCTGGGATTCCCAGTCAGTCTCTCATGCAAGCACTTGCCCGGCCTCAAGCTGCGTAGCGGCTGCAATCTGATGAGAGAATGCACACTCAGCTTAGAATGGCTGTTGACGTGCAGATGTCACATGTGCGCGTCTTTTCAAAAGGAATAAAATGGGGAGGGAAAGGTTAGATTTTAAAAATAAAAAATCCAAAAATCGAAATGACAATAGCAGCTGCCAATATGATAACGAAAATGGGGATTCTCAGCCAGTCTCCCATGCTGGTACTTGCCCAGTCTCAAGCTGCATAGCAGCTGCAATCTGATGAGGGAAGGCACACTTGGCTTAAAACGGCCATTGACGTGCAGTTGTCACATGTGCGCGTCTTTTCAAAAGGAATAAAATGGGGAGGGAAAGGTTATATTTTAAAAACAAAAATCCAAATGACAATAGCAGCAGCCAAAATTTCAACGGAACCGGGGATTCCCATCCAGTCTCCCATGCCTGTACTTGCCCACCCTTTAGCTCCGCAGCAGCTGCGATCTGACGAGAGTAGGCACATTCAGCTTAGAATGGCCGTTGACTTGCACATGTCACATGTGCGCGTCTTTTCAAAAGAATTAAATGGGTAGGGAAAGGTTAGATTTTAAAAACAAAAATCCAAATGACAATAGCAGCAGCCAAAATGTCTACGGAATCGGGGATTCTCAACCACTCTCCCAGGCCCGTACTTGCCTAGCCTCAAGCTGTGTAGCGGCTGCGATCTGACGAGGGAAAGCACATACTGCTTAGAATGGCCGTTGACTTGCAGATGTCACATGTGCGCGTCTTTTCAAATGGAATAAAATGGGGAGGGAAAGGTTAGATTTTAAAAACAAAAATCAAAAAATCCAAAAGACAATAGCAGCAGCCAAAATGTCAACAGAACCTGGGATTCCCAGCCAGTCTCCCATGCTGGTACTTGCCCAGCCTCAAGGTGCGCAGCAGCTGCAATCTGATGAGGGCAGGCACATTCAGCTTAGAATCGCCGTAGACATGCAAATGTCACATGTGCCCGTCTTTTCAAAAGGAATAAAATGGGTAGGGAAAAGTTAGATTTTAAAAACAAAAATCCAAATGACAATAGCTGCAGCCAAACTGTCATCGGAACCAGGGATTCCCAGAGAGTCTCCCATACCAGTACTTGCTCAGCCACAAGCTGCATAGCGGCTGCGATCTAATGAGGGAAGGCACATTCAGCTTAGAATGGCCGTCGATGTGCAGATGTCACATGTGCGCATCTTTTCAAAAGGAATAAAATGGGGAGGGAAAGCTCGTATTTTTAAAAACAAAAATCCAAAAATCCAAATGACAATACCAGCAGCCAAAATGTCAATGGAACCAGGGATTCCCAGCCAGTCTCCCATGATGGTACTTGCCCAGCCTCAAGCTATGTAGCAGCTGCGATCTGATGAGGGAAGGCACACTCAGCTTAGAATGGCCGTTGATTGGAAGATTTCAAATGTGCACGTCTTTTCAAGAGGAATAAAATGGGGAGGGAAAGGTTAGATTTTAAAAACAAAAATCCAAATGACAATAGCAGCAGCCAGTCTTCCATGCCAGTACTTGCCTGACCTCAAGCCACGTAGCAGCTGCGATTTGACGAATTAAGGCACATTCAGCATAGAATGGCCGTTGACGTAGTGATGTCACATGTGCGCGTCTTTTCAAAAGGAATAAAATGGGGAGGGAAAGGTTAGATTTTAAAAACAAAAATCCAAATGACAATAGCAGCAGCCAAAATGTCAATGGAATCGGGGATTCCCAACCAGTCACCCATGCTGATACTTGCCCAGCCTCAATCTGCATAACAGCTGCGCTCTGATGAGGGAAGGCACGCTCAGCTCAGAATGGCCGTTGATGAGCAGATGTCACATGTGCGTGTGACACCCCAGGGGTCTGGTTGCCACAGTAATAGAGATATTATGTCTGAGAGCAAGTGGGAGGTTTCTCTGGTCAGGAGCCATAAGCATGCAACACTGCCCGCCCAGACCTGGGAGGGGAGGAATCTGCCCTTATAAACTGGGTCTGGGGCGGGATTAGGTGAGACAGAGACAGAGCCTGCAGAACAAGCAGAGCAGTCAGAGCCTAGAATGAAGCTGCAGACACAGGAAAAGCTACATCAGGAGCTCTGTAGGAGCAGAGGCAGAAGGCCAGGGGCTGTGAGCAGAGATATAGCTCGCCCTGGCTCAAGTTACTAAAACCGGACACAGGAGTCCAAGGCTGTGGGGACTGATATATTCCCAGCAGCAGAAACCAGCTGGCAGGGGATTCCAGGTCCTCTGGCCATAGAAGCCCGGAGGCTCAGTCACAAAGAAGGGACCATTTAGAAAAAAAAGCAGCACTACTGGACCTGGGTGCATGAGTTGGGTCCAAAGCCTTGAAATGTCGCGATAACCTCAGCACACCAAATGTTATAATAAGATACTTTTATTTGCAGTCCACACTAAAGACGTTTCGGTCGACAAGAACTTCATCAGTGTACTGCATGTAAACAAAATGAACAGATATAGAATACAAACATTATAGTGATAATAAAGTCACAGATTATGTATACAAAACATATAAATAAAGGTCTATGTGTCTATGTAACCTTTTGTCCAACAGTAAAGCAAAAAAAGGGGGCAACCTACCAAGTTACTGGGATTGGAGCAGGAAAAGAGAAGGAGATGGGACCCAATACAGGGATTCCTATGGAGAAAGTGCATTCTATGAGGTAATGGAAGGATATATGGGGCTATAATGGGGAGGTAGACATACCGTTTGTGCCATGAAGTATAGGACAGGTGCTGCATCGATCGCGGTATCCACCGCTGGATGTGAGCAGTGTGCACGACTTGGAGACTGGCTACAAATATTATTAGAGGAGAGGAGGGTTTGGCTGCCAGCCAATGAGGAAGTTTGAATGTGCTGGTAATTAGCGCTCGATGCGGTGACGTCAAAGGAAAAAAAACCTAACAGCAAGGTTCTAACAGTATCCCCCCTTCTAAGAGGATCCTCCGGATCCCCTAGGACCAGGCTTATCAGGAAATCTCCTGTGAAACGCTCTGATAAGTCTGGACGCGGAAACATCATCTGACCTCACCCAAGAGTTATCCTCGGGTCCGAAACCTTTCCAGGCCACAAGATACTGCAAACTACCTCTATACCGTCTAGAGTCAAGGATGCGAGAAATTTCATATTCCCCGTCCTCCACCACCGGAGGAACAGAGGCAGAGGCGTCACCATCCGACACAACAGCTTTCTTTAACAGAGAGACATGAAATACCGGATTAATTCTCCAGGAGGTAGGAACCTCCAACCTAACAGCAGATTGGTTGACAACCTGAAGCACCTTAAAGGGCCCTACAAACTTGGGACCCAATTTCTTAGAAGGAATCCTCAACCGCAGATTCCTAGAGGACAACCAAACCATGTCACCAACAGCGAACAAAACCTCCTGTCGTTTCCTATCAAAGTAGTCTTTAGATTTTCTGTTGGCCTCCTGAAGATTACCACGCACATCAGTCCAAACTCTTTCCAAATCACCGGAAAAATTCTCCTCCTCAGGCACGGCAGATCCCAAATTGGAGAACGACCCAAACGACGGATGTCTCCCAGAACAACAAAAAAAAAGGCGAACAACCAGCAGAAGAAGATGTATGATTGTTCAGAGCAAATTCGGCAAGTGGCAGAAACTCAGACCACCCCTCTTGATTGTCTGCCACAAAACAACGCAAGAACTGCTCAACATCCTGGTTTTTCCTTTCTGTCTGGCCATTAGATTCAGGATGATATCCGGACGAAAACGACAAATGAATTCCCAACCTGTCACAAAAGGCACGCCAAAAACGAGCCACGAATTGAGGACCCCTATCAGAAACAATGTCAGTAGGAACGCCATGAAGTCTGACAATTTCCTTGACAAAGGCCTTAGCGAGAGTTTTCGCGCAGGGCAGTTTGACAAAGGGAACCAAGTGACACATCTTGCTAAAACGGTCCACGACCACCCAGATGACAGTAAAACCCTCAGAGGGGGGAAGGTCAGTTATAAAGTCCATAGCCAAATGTGTCCAAGGAGCACTGGGGACCTCCAAAGGACAAAGCAACCCCGCAGCAGGAGTATGTGAGGACTTAGATCTAGCACATATAGTACATTGGCGCACCCACTTAATGACTTCCTTCTGCCATCCAGGCCACCAAAAACTGCGACCCACCAGTCTCTTGGTCTCAGAGATTCCGGGATGACCTGCCAACCGAGATTCGTGACACTCAACAAACAAATCTCTCCTAAAGGTCCCAGGCACAAACAACCTCCCATGAGGAGTGTTAGATGGGGCATTCTCCTGAGCTTTAAGAATCTCATCTTCCAAAACGGAGTCCAAAGCAGCTATCACAACACCTTCTTGTAAAATGTTCTCCTCTTTCTCAGCACCGACTATGGGAGAAAAACTGCGAGACAAGGCATCCGCCTTAACATTCTTAGTACCAGGGATGTAAGTAACGGAGAAATTAAACCGCGAGAAAAACAGTGCCCACCTAGCCTGACGGGCATTCAGGCGCTTGGCAGCATCAAGATATATCAGATTTTTATGATCCGTAAGAACCTGAACGGGAAATTCCGCACCTTCCAAGAAGTGGCGCCAGTGTTCAAATGCGAGTTTAATAGCCAATAATTCCCGATTACCAATATCGTAATTCAGTTCAGTCTCCGAAAATTTTTTTGAAAAAAAGGCACAGGGATGTAATCCATCCCCGTTATCCTGAGACAATACTGCGCCAACCCCCACAGAGGAAGCATCAACCTCAACCAAAAACGGCCTAGTAACATCAGGCTGCATAAGGATGGGAGCAGAGGTGAACCTCTCCTTGAGATACACAAAAGCTTCAATGGCCTCAGAAGACCACTGAACCGCATCAGCACCTTTCCTGGTGAGATCAGTCAGAGGTTTGACAATACTAGAACATTTTTTTGTGAATTTTCTATAGTAATTGGCGAAACCCAAAAACCTCTGTATCGATTTCAAACCAATAGGCCTAGGCCATTCCTGCACAGCCTGAACCTTAACCGGATCCATCTCAAAACCTTTGCTGGAGATAATGTAGCCCAAAAAACTAATTCTCTGTACAGCGAACTCACATTTCTCCAGCTTAGCAAAAAGCGAATTGTCCATTAATAACTGTAATACCTCACGCACGCTCCGCCAATGAGACTCCAGATCTGGCGAATAAATCAAAATGTCATCCAAATACACAACCACATTTTTACCGATCAAAGGTCTAAGGATGTCATTAATCAGATTCTGAAAAAATGCAGGAGCATTAGTAAGACCAAAAGGCATAACCAGATTCTCAAAATGACCCACAGGAGTGTTAAAAGCAGTCTTCCATTCGTCACCCTCCTTCATGCGCAACAGATTGTATGCCCCCTTAAGGTCAATTTTAGAGAACCACTTGGCCCCCATTAACTGGTTAAACAGATCAGGAATCAATGGCAGTGGGTAAGGATTGCGTACCGTAATTTTGTTAATCTCACGAAAATCCAGACAAGGACGTAAACCGCCGTCCTTTTTTTTTACAAAAAAAAATCCAACCGCCACAGGAGACTTAGAGGGCCTAATGTGACCGGCGGCCAAACTTGTCTGTATGTATTCCTCCAAAGCCTTCCTCTCAGGAATAGTAAGGTTAAATAAACGACTTTTAGGAAGAGTCGCTCCAGGGACAAATTCAATAGAGCAATCATAGTCTCTATGGGGAGGCAAAACCTGCGATTCCTTCTCAGAAAAAACTCTCCAAAAATCCTGAATAGGAACAGGCAATTCTCCCCTATCCAAAGCTGCAATACGCCCGTTACAACACTTGTCATAACATTTATGGCTCCAGGATTTAATTTCACTGGTAGACCAATCCAGTACAGGATTGTGAAATTTTAACCAGGGCAAACCCAATATTACTGGAGAAGGCAAGTTATTCAACACTACCAAATCCAATTTCTCATGGTGAGCACCATTAATAGTGAGAGGAAATTCACTGACCTTGAGAATAATATTCTTCAAAGGGGAGCCATCCACAGAAACCACAGCAATGGGGAATGATAAAGGTTCAGGTTTTAAATTGAGTTTTTCCACGAATCCCCCATCAATTACATTCAGTGTAGACCCGCAATCAACAAACACTCGAAATTCCATTAATTTTTCCTGAGCAATCGTGGAAGCAGCTAAAAATATACCCTTGGAATTTAAACAGGCAATACGGGCGTGACTGACCATTTTTTTTTCTTTCTTCATACGAAGCTCACAGCCTTTAATCAAATGACCAGATTTTCCGCAATAGAAACACAAGCCTTCCGAAAAACGACGGTCTTTTTCTTGAGAGCGAGGTGTCACCGATCCAATCTCCATCGGTTCACCACTGTTAGTACACACATTATCATAACCAGAAACTGACATAGCAGAGGATTTGCTCTCATTAACCCTAGCACGCAGTCTTCTATCCACCCGTATAGCTAATTGCATAGCCTGTTGCAAATCTTCAGGTGTAGGATAAGCAATTAGCAGGTCTTTAACCCTTTCACTGAGCCCAGCAAGAAATAGACTTTTCAGAGCAGAATCGTTCCACCCTGTTTGAGTGGACCAACGACGAAAATGAGTACAATATTTTTCCACATTACCTGATCCTTGTTTTAAACGTCTCAACTCAGTCTCAGCTGATGCGACACGGTCAGGATCATCATATAATAGTACTAAAGCAGAAAAAAAACTATCCACTGATCTGAAGCATGTATCACTAGGTTGCAAAGAAAAGGCCCACTCCTGAGGCTCTTTGCGCAAAAGTGACATTATGAACCCTACGCGCTGGGATTCATCCCCAGAGGACTTGGGTCTCAAACAAAAATACAATAAGCAAGCATTTTTAAATGAAAAAAATTCTCGATGTTCACCAAAAAATAAATCCGGCAAACATACCTTAGGCTCCAAGAAATATGCTCCAGGACAGTTACTCACGTGCTGACGGAGCTCGGCCACTTCCAGAGAGAGTCCCTGCAGGTGTTTAGCCAAATCCTGAACCGACACCATGATGGAACAGAAAAATCTTTCCTTAGAGAATTTGCAGGCTGGATTTACTGTTATGTTCTGCTACCAAAGCTAAGGAAAGAGAGGAGATCTGTCCCTACTATAGGACTCAGCTGAAACCCTACGATGTAACAGGGAACCTGATCCTGCGATCAGACCTGCTAAAGTCCTAATCTAGTCTGTACGGAGACCTATAGATGTGGGGAGGGAATCCCTACAAGTACTAAGGACTGGGAGGAATATGGGACACCTCCTAACAGAAATAGTAGCAGACAGACGAACAAACAAAATAGATAGAACATAGAGGTCCGTAGACCAAGCAAACTAACAGAGTTAGATACAGAGCACAGGCTAGCTAGAAAGTAGATATACAATGAAGTCCAGCAAAGCCAGAAGGGCGGAGCAGGCTTAAATAGACCAACAAGGTCATGAGACCAGCAAAGGAAAAAAAACCTAACAGCAAGGTTCTAACAGAAACGCCCCATCCACGAATCCTATAAAGGTTTCCAGTGGATGTGTGCCTCGAGGAGGTCTATATTTGCTCTTAGAGCGGAGACCTAAGTCTTGGGCTGTGATGTCGGCCATGGATTCTGGAGGGGTGACGCTGAAAGGATTATTAGCAAAATGGGTTTTCAAGCGTAGGGTACGGTAAAAGCGTTGTAGTTCCATATCTAGTTTAAAAGTGTTGTATTTGTATGTGGGGCAGAAAGAGAGTCCCTTTTGTAAAACTGATGTTTGTGCAACGCTGAGAGTTTTCGGAAGAGATATTTACCACCATTTGTGGGTCTGCGATCGGGTGATTCGTGTGAAGTCCAGCGCCGCCATCCAGGAGCGGAGGCTAACAGAAGGCCCAAAGTCACCAGCCATACGGGTGAGCACCACACGGTATACTCAGGGACGTGGGCTACTTGTAACCGCTGACAGCAAGGTAGCCAGGAAGAGTGCAGATAAATGGGGAGGCCTACAACTCCACCTGGCCAGGGGAACTCCTGCTTGCTCGCAGACTGACCAGGCCCCTTATACTAGCCAGTACTCCCGGGAGGGTCTGCCTTGTACCATCAGTAAAGACCCTGAACTGCACCTCACGTCTCTGTGATTCCATGCCGCACCAGCACCATTAGCACTGGGACCCTCACACCATCACTCCCATCATCTCTCACATTAGCTGCCCTGAGGCAATACTTCTCCCGTGGGGAGTTATCCCATACTCGGCTGTGCAAACAACATCAGCCTCAGCGGTCGGCAGCGGAGCGGCGGTCCCCACTGACCGCAATCCACGGGTGGCGTAGTCGGACATTTGCTATAGCCACCAACACAACAGGGACTTGGTGCTCCTGGATGCGCAACACACATGAGTGCCTTCTTGCTGCACTACCTGCAACATGACCCTCGAATTGTGAGAATTAGAAATAATCCTGACTACTGGGTTGCCACACTGTTAGATCCCCGGTACAAAAGTAAATTTGCAGAAATTATTCCTGCCATAGAAAGGGATGCCCGCATGCAGGAGTATTAGCAGAGACTGTTGCAGAATCTTACATGTGCTTTTCCACAAAATACCAGTGGTGCACGTAGTGAATCTCACAGTTCCAACTTGCCAACCGTGGGACCGTCAAGTGTTCAGCACTCAAACCGTAACAGAACCACAGTATCTGCTGGTAACATCAATTTTGCGGAATCATTTCACCACTTTTTTAGCCCATCCTTTGCAAGGCCACAGGAGACAAGAAGTCTGACACATAGTCAATGCCTAGAGACGATGGTACAGGAGTATCTCCAAGTAAACATTGAAGCCACGACTGTGTCACTGGACCCTTGCTCTTTTTGGGCTTCCAATCTGGATAAATGGCCGGAGCTAGCCACTTACGCCTTGGAGATCTTGTCATGCCCCGCAGCCAGCGTTCTGTCTGAACGTGTGTTCAGCGCTGCTGGTGGTGTGCTGACAGATAAGCGCACGCGGCTCTCCACTGATAATGTAGACAGACTCACGTTCATAAAGATGAACAAATCATGGATCCGAAACGACTTTTCTACCCCTGTGTCATCCTGGGGAGAGTAAAAGCTTGATGATTGGTTAAAATCACCCTACCAACCATTTTAAGCTTTCAAATTACTAATCATGTTTATCTGTATCTTGGCTGGAAAATAATTTGGGCTTTGTAGCAGTGTGCAGCACTGATTCTATTAGGCCATCTATAATAAGCTCCACCAGATTTAAAATTACTAATCATGTTTATCTGTATCTTGACTGGAAAATGATTTGGGCTTTGTAGCAGTGTGCAGCACTGATCCTATTAGGCCATCTATACTAAAGCTTCACCAGATTTAAAATTAATAATAATTTTTAGCTGCATCTAGCCCGGAAAATAATTTTGGGGCTCCGAGATGCGCAAGACACATAAGTGCCTTCTTGCAGCACTACCTGCAGCATGACCCTCATATTGTCAGAATTCGAAGTAATCATGACTACTGGGTTGCCACACTCTTAGATCCCCCAAACTTTTCGATCAACCTTTTCATTTTAATAAAGACCAAAAAAATTGTCATTTTTGAAATTATAAGCATTAGCAGGTTGTTAGAAACTGAAATCAAACAGTTTTCAACTCAAAACTTTATTCTAGGTGATGTTACATTTTCACATAGTACCCCTTGTTCGAAAGGAGCTTTTGAACTCTCTCGTCCATTGAATTTGTCAGGTTTTGGATGGTTTCTGCTTCAATTGTTTTGCATGAGGACAGAATACCCTCCCAGAGCTGTTGCTTAGATGTGAACTGCCTCCCGCCATCATAGACACTCCTTTTAATGATGCTCCAAAGGTTCTGAATGGGGTAGAGGTCAGGGGAGCATGGGGGTCACACCATAAGTTTGTCCCCTTTTATGCCCATATCAGCCAGAGATGCAGATGTTTTATGTGCAGCTTGAGATGGTGCATTATCATGCAGAAAAATGATCTTGCTGTGAAATACACAGTTCTTCTTCTTGAACCATGGCAGGAAGTGCTGTTTGAGAAAATCCACATACATTATGGAGTTCATCTTTAGCGCCTTCAGGGATCCTAAAGGGGCCGACAATCTCTCTCCCCATGATTCCAGCCCAAAACATTACTCCACCTCCTCCATGTTGGCGCTGTAGCCGTGTTTGCGTGGGGTGTCCATAAACCAGCCATCCTCCACTCCATCCATCTGGACCATCGAGCGCTGCACGGCACTCATCCGTGAACAAAACAGTTTTGAAATCAGTCTTCATGTAATGTTTGGCCCACTGGAGCCGTTTCTGCTTGTGTGAAGTGGATAGAGGAGGTCGACAGGATGGCGTTTGCACAGCTGCAAACCTCTGAAGGACCCTGCATCTTGTTGTTCGGGGGACGTTGGAGGCACAAGCAGCTTCAAAAACTTGTCTGCTGCTATGACAAGGCTTTTTTGCCGCTGCTCTTTCAACCTGACGTAATTGCCTGTAGGAAAGAGTCCTCAATTTGCCCTTATCAGCACGCACACGTGTGTACTGTGAATCAGCTACATACTTCTTGATTGCCAAGACACTTCATCCTGATCATCGCACAATGTTGATTGTAGTCATGCCTTGACCTAAACACTCCACAATTTGTTGCTTCTCAGCAGCCGACACATCCTTTTTCTTTCCCATTTTGGCAGAAAATGTAGGCTGCTTAATAATGTGAGAAAGCCTTCTTAAGTAGTCTTGCCTTTCATTGGACACACCTGCCAAACTAATTAGCACAGGTGCCTGCAATTGCTTACAGTGATATAAAGAGTAGAGATGAGCGGTGTTCGACTAGAACTGTTCGCCAATCTCAAATTCGAGCTGTTTTGGGCGGTGTTCGAGTTGTTCGACGAACCCGAACGATTTGCAAAAAATTCGGCTGTTCGAGGTTATGTTCGATAACTGTTCGTGCACCAAAAGCTTGTCCTGCATGTCTGGCGCTATTTTGAGCACCAATCATGCAGGGATTGTCTGCCACTCACTGTAATGCCACAGCCATGGTGGTTGTGGCATTACAGTGATTGCCCAAATCGATGGAACAGTGCCAACAGTGAAACATGAAAAGCCGGCAATTCATCAGCGGCGTACACAGGTACCCGACAATTTAGAACCGAAAGAATAGAGCTTCACACATAGATTAGATAGATAGAAACATGTCAGTCACACATATAAGAAGCACAGTGACAGTGTTGCTTACTGTACTTGTCATTTAGTGTAAAGGATTTATCAAAAAAAATAATAGTGTTTTCATGCACCGTCTCTTTAAAAAAGCCGGCCGGCAATTCAGCAGCGGTACCCGACAATTTATAACAGACAGAATAGAGCTTCACACATAGATTAGATAGATAGAAACATGTCAGTCACACATATATGAAGTACATTGACAGTGTGGATTACTGTACTTGTCATTTAGTGTAAAGGATTTATTAAAAAAAAATAATAGTGTTTTCATGCACCGTCTCTTTAAAAAAGCCGGCCGGCAATTCAGCATCTGTACCCGACAATTTAGAATAGAAGGAATAGAGAATCACACATAGATTAGGTAGATAGAAACATGTCAGCCACATATATATGAAGTACAGTGACAGTGTTGCTTACTGTACTTGTCGTTTAGTATAAAGGATTTATTAAAAAAAATAATAGTGTTTTCATGCACTGTCTCTTTAAAAAAGCCGGCCGGCAATTCAGCATCTGTACCCGACAATTTAGAATAGAAGGAATAGAGAATCACACATAGATTAGATAGATAGAAACATGTCAGTCACATATATATGAAGTACAGTGATAGTGTTGATTACTGTACTTGTCATTTAGTGTTAAAATAAAGGATTTATTTTAAAAAAAATTGGCGTGGGGTTCCCCGTAATTTTAGTCTCTAGCGGAGGTTAAGCAGACAGCTGGGGCAGATGTTTGAAGCCTGGGAAGGGGGTAATACCCACGGAGCTTCCCAGGCTACTAATATCAGCCCACAGCTGAATACCTAGCCTTTACTAGCTATTAAAATGGGGGACCCCCCAAAAAAATGACGTGGGGTCCCCCCTATTTTAATAGCTAGCAAAGGCTAGGCAGACAGCTGGGGGCTGATATTAATAGCCCAGGAAGGGAGCCATGAATATTGGCCCCCTCCCAGGCTAGAAACACCAGCCGTCAGCCGCCCCAGAAATGGCGCATCCTTAGGATGCGCCAATTCTGGCACTTAGACTCGCTCTTCCCACTGCCCTGTAGCGGTGGCAGTGGGGTAATAGGGTTGGGGTTGATGTCAGCTTATAATGCCAGCTGACATCAAGCCCAGGTTAGTAATGGAGAGGCGTCTATAAGACACCCCCATTACTAACCCCATAGTCAAAGTTAAAAAAAACACAAACACCCAGAATAAAGTCCTTTAATTGAAATAAAGACACATTCCTTTATTGTTCTAAATTAAACCATACTTACCATCACGCCCATTCCAGCTGAAGCCAACGATCTCCTGCAATAAAAGAAAAATAATAAAGCAACCTCATCCTTACCTTTCCATGGTTCCCACGACAGCTTCAGCTCTGCTACATCGAGATGACAGGCTGGACAACAGCAGAACGCTGCCATCCAGCCTGTCATCCCGCAGACACTGAGAAGCGCAGGCTTGCTTGCACTCCTCAGTGTCTCACTGTGACGGCATCCAGATGAGCCGAGGTCATGTCCAATGAACTCGGCGCACCTTATGCACGTCACTGACAGCGTGGGAAAATTCTCCTGCACTCAGCACTTCAGCGTGAGAATTCTCCCACGCTGTCAGTGACGTACATGAGGTCAGCTGAGTTCATTGGACATGAATGAGCTCACCTCATGCACGTCACTGACAGCGTGGGAGAATTCTCACGCTGTAGCGCTGAGTGCAGGAGAATTCTCCCACGCTGTCAGTGACGTGCATGAGGTGAGCTGAGATCATTGGACATGAATGAGCTCACCTCATGCACGTCACTGACAGCGTGGGAAAACTCTCCTGCACTCAGCGCTTCAGCGTGAGAATTTTCCCACGCTGTCAGTGACGTGCATGAGGTGAGCCGAGTTCATTGGACATGACCTCGGCTCATCTTTATGTCGTCACAGCCTGACACTGAGGAGCACAAGCATGCCTGCGCTTCTCAGTGTCTGCGGGATGACAGGCTGGATGGCAGCGTTCTGCTGCGGTCCAGCCTGTCATCTCGATGTAGCAGAGCTGAAGCTGTCGTGGGAACCATGGAAAGGTAAGGATGAGGTTGCTTTATTATTTTACTTTTATTGCAGGAGATCATTGGCTTCAGCTGGAATGGGCGTGATGGTAAGTATGGTTTAATTTAGAACAATAAAGAATTGTGTGTTTATTTCAATTAAAGGACTTTATTCTGGGTGTTGTGTTTTTTTAAATACTTTACTAGAAATTCATGGTGGTCATGTCTAATATTGGCGTGACCCCATGAATTTCGGGCTTAGGGCCAGCTGATAATGCCAAGCTGGCCTTAACCCCTTTATTACCCAGTGAGCCACCGCACCAGGGCCCTGGATGAGTTGGGTACAGCGCCAGAAGATGGCGCTTCTATGAACGCGCCATTTTCTGGGGAGGCTGCGGACTGCAATTTGCAGCGGGGGGGGGCCCAGAAAGCTTGGGCCTCCCTGCGCTGCGGATTCCAGCTCCCAGCTGCCTAGTTGTACTTGGCTGGGCACAAAAATAGGGCGAAGCCCCACGCATTTTTTTTTTAAATTATTTCGTGAAATTCATGGAATAATTAAGAAAAAAAGGGCTTCCCTATATTGTTGTGTCCAACCAGGTACAAATAGGCAGCTGGTGGTTGGGGGCAGCCCGTCCCTGCCTGCTGTACCTGGCTGGACACAAATATAGTGCGAAGCCCCACGTCAATTTTTTTTTAATTATTTCATGAAATAATTCTTTTAAAAAAGGGCTTCCCTATATTGTTGTGTCTGGCCAGGTACAAATAGGCAGCTGGTGGTTGGGGGCAGCCCGTTCCTGCCTGCTGTACCTGACTGGACACAAATATAGGGCGAAGCCCCACGTCAATTTTTTTAAAATTATTTCAGGAAATTCATGAAATAATGAAAAAAAAATTGATGTGGGGCTTCGCCCTATATTTGTGTCCAGTCAGGTACAGTAGGCAGGAACGGGCTGCCCCCAACCACCAGCTGCCTATTTGTACCTGGTTGGACACAACAATATAGGGAAGCCGTTTTTTTCTTAATTATTCCATGAATTTCATGAATTTAAAAAAAAAATACGTGGAGCTTCGCCCTATTTTTGTGTCCAGCCAGGTACAACTAGGCAGCTGGGGGCTGGAATCTGCAGCGCAGGGAGGCCCAAGCTTTCTGGGCCCCACCCGCTGCAAATTGCAGTCCGCAGCCGCCCCGGAAAATGGCGCGTTCATAGAAGCGCCATCTTCTGGCGCTGTACCCAACTCATCCAGGGCCCTGGTGCGGTGGCTCACTGGGTAATAAAGGGGTTAAGGCCAGCTTAGCATTATCAGCTGGCCCTAAGTCCGAAATTCATGGGGTCACGCCAATATTAGACATGACCACCATGAATTTCTAGTAAAGTATTTAAAAAAAACACAAACACCCAGAAAAAAGTCCTTTAATTGAAATAAACACACAATTCTTTATTGTTCTAAATTAAACCATACTTACCATCACGCCCATTCCAGCTGAAGCCAATGATCTCCTGCAATAAAAGAAAAATAATAAACCAACCTCATCCTTACCTTTCCATGGCTCCCACGACAGCTTCAGCTCTGCTACATCGAGATGACAGGCTGGACCGCAGCAGAACGCTGCCATCCAGCCTGTCATCCCGCGGACACTGAGAAGCGCAGGCATGCTTGTGCTCCTCAGTGTCAGGCTGTGACGGCATCCAGATGAGCCGAGGTCATGTCCAATGAACTCGGCTCACCTCATGCACGTCACTGACAGCGTGGGAAAATTCTCACGCTGAAGCGCTGAGTGCAGGAGAATTTTCCCACGCTGTCAGTGACGTACATGAGGTGCGCCGAGTTCATTGTCGGCTCATCTGGATGCCGTCACAGTCAGACACTGAGGAGCGCAAGCAAGCCTGCGCTTCTCAGTGTGTGCGGCATGGCAAGCTGGATGGCAGCGTTCTGCTGCGGTCCAGCCTGTCATCTCGATGTAGCAGAGCTGAAGCTGTTCTGGGAACCATGGAAAGGTAAGGATGATGTTGCTTTATTATTTTTCTTTTATTGCAGGAGATCGTTGGCTTCAGCTGGAATGGGTGTGATGGTAAGTATGGTTTAATTTAGAACAATAAAGAATTGTGTCTTTATTTCAATTAAAGGACTTTATTCTGGGTGTTTGTGTTTTCTTTTAACTTTGACTATGGGGTTAGTAATGGGGGTGTCTTATAGACGCCTCTCCATTACTAACCTGGGCTTGATGTCAGCTGACATTATAAGCTGACATCAACCCCAACCCTATTACCCCCTGCCACCGCACCAGGGCAGCGTGGAAGAGCGAGGCTAAGTGCCAGAATTGGCGCATCCTATGGATGCGCCATTTCTGGGGCGGCTCACGGCTGGTGTTTCTAGCCTGGGAGGGGGCCAATATTCATGGCTCCCTTCCTGGGCTATTAATATCAGCCCCCAGCTGTCTGCCTAGCCTTTGCTAGCTATTAAAATAGGGGGGACCCCACGTCAATTTTTTGGGGGGTCCCCCATTTTAATAGCTAGTAAAGGCTAGGCATTCAGCTGGGGGCTGATATTAGTAGCCTGGGAAGCTCCGTGGGTATTACCCCCTTCCCAGGCTTCAAACATCTGCCCCAGCTGTCTGCTTAACCTCCGCTAGAGACTAAAATTACGGGGAACCCCACGCCAATTTTTTTTAATAATAAATCCTTTATTTTAATACTAAATGACAAGTACAGTAACCAACACTATCACTGTACTTCATATATATGTGACTGACATGTTTCTATCTATCTAATCTATGTGTGATGCTCTATTCTGTCTGTTATAAATTGTCGGGTACCGCTGCTGAATTGCCGGCCGGCTTTTTTAAAGAGACGGTGCATGAAAACACTATTATTTTTTTTAATAAATCCTTTGCAGTAAATGACAAGTACAGTAAGCAACACTGTCACAGTACTTCATATATATGTGACTGACATGTTTCTATCTATCTAATCTATGTGTGAAGCTCTATTCTGTCTGTTATAAATTGTCGGGTACCGCTGCTTAATTGCCGGCCGGCTTTTTTAAAGAGACAGTGCACGAAAACACTATTATATTTTTTAATAAATCCTTTACACTAAATGACAAGTACAGTAAGCAACACTGTCACTGTACTTCATATATATGTGACTGACATGTTTCTATCTATCTAATCTATGTGTGATGCTCTATTCCTTCATGTCTAAATTGTCGGGTACCGGTGTATACCGCTGCTGAATTGCCGGCGGCTTTTTTAAAGAAAGCGTCTTCTGAGCAGTTTGTGACCTTTTGGACACCTTTGAAGGTGTTTTCTATGTGTTCCTATGTGTTTTTGTTTGCCTGCCATTGGTTTTAACGGTGTTCGACGGTGTTCTAAGGTGTTCAACGAACAGTTCGACGAACAGTTCCTCGAACATCCCGGTGTTCGACGAACCGAACTGAACCCGAACACTACGGGGGTTGCTCAACACTAATAAAGAGCCCTGACACACATCACCATCAATGAGTTTAACTGAGAAACAAACAAATTCTTCCCTTATCACTCCTAAACACTTTTTGCATAATAATTTGGAACACAGTGTACATGTGCTTTTCCACAAAACACCAGTGGTTCACCTAGTGAATCTTACAGTTCTAACTTGCCAACCGTGGTCTGTATGGAGTTGTTCAATAAAGGGCCCAAAATTAAGATAACATAGATGGGAGAGGTCTCTATGAATAGGAATTCCTAAGTATTTGATACCCTGTGAGGGCCAGGCAAAGGGAAAGTTGGACTGGATGGAATCCTATATGGATTTGTGGATTGAGACATCGAGGGCCTCAGACTTCGCTGCATTGATTTTAAAATTTGACCATGTAACAAAGTGATCTATTTCAGCCATAACAGCATGGATGGATATATGTGATTGAGTGATATATACTAGGACATCATCAGCAAATAGAGAGCACTTGTACTCGGTGCTTCCCACCTCAATCCACCTAATATTGGGGTTATGGCGAATTGATGAGAGCAGGTGCTCCGTCACTAGGATGTATAAGAGAGTAGACAGAGGACATCCCTGCCTTGTCCCATTGGTGATTGTGAAAGGTGATGAATAGTGTTGAGCCACCCCCGTAGTGTTCGGGTTCGGTTCGGTTCGTCGAACACCGGGATGTTCGAGGAACTGTTCGTCGAACTGTTCGTCGAACACCTTAGAACACCGTCGAACACCGTTAAAACCAATGGCAGGCAAACAAAAACACATAGAAACACATAGAAAACACCTGCAAAGGTGTCCAAAAGCTGACAAACTGCTCTGAAGACACTCTCTTTAAAAAAGCCGGCCGGCAAATTCAGCAGCGGCATACACCGGTACCCGACAATTTAGACAAGAAGGAATAGAGCATCACACATAGATTAGATAGATAGAAACATGTCAGTCACACATATAAGAAGCACAGTGACAGTGTTGGTTACTGCACTTGTCATTTAGTGTAAAGGATTTATTAAAAAAAATTTAGTGTTTTCATGCACCGTCTCTTTAAAAAAGCCGGCCGGCAATTCAGCATCTGTACCCGACAATTTAGAACAGAAAGAATAGAGCTTCACACATAGATTAGATAGATAGAAACATGTCAGTCACATATATATGAAGTACAGTGACAGTGTTGCTTACTGTACTTGTCATTTAGTGTAAAGGATTTATTTAAAAAAATAATAGTGTTTTCATGCACTGTCTCTTTAAAAAAGCCGGCCGGCAATTCAGCAGCGGTACCCGACAATTTAGAACAGAAAGATAGAGCATCACACATAGATTAGATAGATAGAAACATGTCAGTCACATTTATAATAAGTACAGTGACAGTGTTGGTTACTGTACTTGTCATTTAGTGTTAAAATAAAGGATTTATTAAAATAAAAATTGGCGTGGGATCCCCCATAATTTTAGGCTCTAGCGGAGGTTAAGCAGACGGCTGGGGCAGATGTTTGAAGCCTCGGAAGGGGGTAATACCCATGGAGCTTCCCAGGCTACTAATATCAGCCCCCAGCTAAATACCTAGCCTTTACTAGCTATTAAAATGGGGGACCCCCCCAAAAAAATGACGTGGGGTCCCCCCATTTTAATAGCTAGCAAAGGCTAGGCAGACAGCTGGGGGCTGATATTAATAGCCCAGGAAGGGTGCCATGAATATTGGCCCCCTCCCAGGCTAGAAACACCAGCCGTCAGCCGCCCCAGAAATGGCGCATCCATAGGATGCGCCAATTCTGGCACTTAGCCTCGCTCTTCCCACTGCCCTGTAGCGGTGGCAGTGGGGTAATAGGGCTGGGGTTGATGTCAGCTTATAATGCCAGCTGACATCAAGCCCAGGTTAGTAATGGAGAGGCGTCTATAAGACACCTCCATTACTAACCCCATAGTCAAAGTTAAAAAAAACACAAACACCCAGAATAAAGTCCTTTAATTGAAATAAACACACAATTCTTTATTGTTCTAAATTAAACCATACTTACCGTCACGCCCATTCTAGATGAAGCCAACGATCTCCTGTAATAAAAATAAAATAATAAACCAACATCATCCTTACCTTTCCATGGTTCCCAGAACAGCTCCAGCTCTGCTACATCGAGATGACTGGCTGGACCGCAGCAGAACGCTGCCATCCAGCCTGTCATCCCGCGGACACTGAGAAGCGCAGGCATGCTTGCTCTCCTCACTGTCTCGCTGTGACGGCATCCAGATGAGCCGAGGTCATGTCCAATGAACTCGGCTCACCTCATGCACGTCACTGACAGCGTGGGAAAATTCTCACGCTGAAGCGCTGAGTGCAGGAGAATTTTCCCACGCTGTCAGTGAGGTGCATGAGGTGAGCTGAGTTCATTGGACATGAGCTCACCTCATGCACGTCACTGACAGCGTGGGAGAATTCTCCTGCACTCAGCACTTCAGCGTGAGAATTTTCCCACGCTGTCAGTGACGTGCATGAGGTGAGCCGAGTTCATTGGACATGACCTCGGCTCATCTGGATGCCGTCACAGCCTGACACTGAGGAGCACAAGCATGCCTGCGCTTCTCAGTGTCCGCGGGATGACAGGCTGGATGGCAGCGTTCTGCTGCGGTCCAGCCTGTCATCTCGATGTAGCAGAGCTGAAGCTGTCGTGGGAACCATGGAAAGGTAAGGATGAGGTTGGTTTATTATTTTTCTTTTATTGCAGGAGATCGTTGGCTTCAGCTGGAATGGGTGTGATGGTAAGTATGGTTTAATTTAGAACAATAAAGAATTGTGTGTTTATTTCAATTAAAGGACTTTATTCTGGGTGTTGTGTTTTTTTTAAATACTTTACTAGAAATTCATGGTGGTCATGTCTAATACTGGCGTGACCCCATGAATTTTGGGCTTGGGGCCAGCTGATAATACCAAGCTGGCCCTAACCCCTTTATTACCCAGTGAGCCACCGCACCAGGGCCCTGGATGAGTTGGGTACAGCGCCAGAAGAAGGCGCTTCTATGAACGTGCCATTTTCCGGGGTGGCTGCGGACTGCAATTTGCAGCGGGGGGGGCCCAGAAAGCTTGGGCCTCCCTGCGCTGCAGATTCCAGCCCCCAGCTGCCTAGTTGTACCTGGCTGGACACAAAAATAGGGCGAAGCACCACGTATTTTTTTTTTAATTATTTCATGAAATTCATGAAATAATTAAGAAAAAAAGGCCTTCCCTATATTGTTGTGTCCGGCCAGGTACAAATAGTCAGCTGGTGTTTGGGGTCAGCCCGTTCCTGCCTGCTGTACCTGGCTGGACACAAATAAAGTGCGAAGCCCCACTTTAATTTTTTTTAATTATTTCATGAAATTCATGAAATAATTAAGAAAAAAAGGTCTTCCCTATATTGTTCTGTCCGGCCAGGTACAAATAGGCAGCTAGTGGTTGGGGGCAGCCCGTTCCTGCCTGCTGTACTTGGCTGGACACAAATATAGTGCGAATCCCCACTTCAATTTTTTTTAATTATTTCATGAAATTCATGAAATAATTAAGAAAAAAAGGCCTTCTCTATATTGTTGTGTCCTGCCAGGTACAAATAGGCAGCTGGTGGTTGGGGGCAGCCCGTTCCTGCCTGCTGTACCTGGCTGGACACAAATATAGTGCGAAGCCCCACTTCAATTTTTTTAAATTATTTCAGGAAATTCATGAAATAATTAAAAAAAAATTGACGTGGGGCTTCGCACTATATTTGTGTCCAGTCAGGTGCAGCAGGCAGGAACGGGCTGCCCCCAACCACCAGCTGCCTATTTGTACCTGGCCGGACACAACAATATAGGGAAGCCCTTTTTTACCTAATTATTTCATGAAATAATTTAAAGAAAATTGACGTGGGGCTTCGCCCTGTTTTTGTGTCCAGCCAGATACAACTAGGCAGCTGGGGGCTGGAATCCGCAGCGCAGGGAGGCCCAAGCTTTCTGGGCCACCCCCGCTGCAAATTGCAGTCCGCAGCCACCCCGGAAAATGGTGCGTTCATAGAAGCGCCATCTTCTGGCGCTGTACCCAACTCATCCAGGGCCCTGGTGCGGTGGCTCACTGGGTAATAAAGGGGTTAAGGCCAGCTTGGCATTATCAGCTGGCCCTAAGCCCGAAATTCATGGGGTCACGCCAATATTAGACATGACCACCATGAATTTCTAGTAAAGTATTTAAAAAAAACACAACACCCAGAAAAAAGTCCTTTAATTGAAATAAACACACAATTCTTTATTGTTCTAAATTAAACCATACTTACCATCACGCCCATTCCAGCTGAAGCCAACGATCTCCTGAAATAAAAGAAAAATAATAAAGCAACATCATCCTTACCTTTCCATGGTTCCCATGACAGCTTCAGCTCTGCTACATCGAGATGACAGGCTGGACCGCAGCAGAACGCTGCCATCCAGCTTGTCATCCCGCAGACACTGAGAAGCGCAGGCTTGCTTGCGCTCCACAGTGTCTCTCTGTGAGGGTATCCAGATGAGCCGAGTTAATGTCCAATGAACTCGGCTCACCTCATGCACGTCACTGACAGCGTGGGCAAATTCTCCTGCACTCAGCGCTTGAGCGTGGGAGAATTCTCACGCTGAAGCGCTGAGTGCAGGAGAATTCTCCCACGGTGTCAGTGACGTGCAGGAGGTGAGCTGAGTTCATTGGACATGAGCTCACCTTATGCACGTCACTGACAGCGTGGGAGAATTCTCCTGCACTCACCGCTTCAGCGTGAGAATTTTCCCACGCTGTCAGTGACGTGCATGAGGTGAGCCGAGTTCATTGGACATGAACTTGGCTCTTCTGGATGCCGTCACAGAGAGACGCTGAGCAGCGCAAGCAAGTCTGCGCTTCTCAGTGTCTGCGGGATGACAGGCTGGATGGCAGCTTTCTGCTGCGGTCCAGCCTGTCATCTCGATGTAGCAGAGCTGAAGCTGTCGTGGGAACCATGGGAAGGTAAGGATTATGTTGCTTTATTATTTTTCTTTTATTGCAGGGGATCGTTGGCTTCAGCTGGAATGGGCGTGATTGTAAGTATGGTTTAATTTAGAACAATAAAGAATTGTGTCTTTATTTCAATTAAAGGACTTTATTCTGGGTGTTTGTGTTTTTTTTTAACTTTGACTATGGGGTTAGTAATGGGGGTGTCTCATAGACGCCTCTCCATTACTAACCTGGGCTTGATGTCAGCTGGCATTATAAGCTGACATCAACCCCCAGCCCTATTACCCCACTGCCACCGCTACAGGGCAGTGGGAAGAGCGAGGCTAAGTGCCAGAATTGGCGCATCCTATGGATGTGCCATTTCTGGGGCGGCTGACGGCTGGTGTTTCTAGCCTGGGAGGGGGCCAATATTCATGGCTCCCTTCCTGGGCTATTAATATCAGCCCCCAGCTGTCTGCCTAGCCTTTGCTAGCTATTAAAATAGGGGGGACCCCACGTCAATTTTTTGGGGGGTCCCCCATTTTAATAGCTAGTAAAGGCTAGGCATTCAGCTGGGGGCTGATATTAGTAGCCTGGGAAGCTCCGTGGGTATTACCCCTTCCCAGGCTTCAAACATCTGCCCCAGCCGTCTGCTTAACCTCCGCTAGAGACTAAAATTATGGGGGATCCCACGCCAATTTTTTTTTAAATAAATCCTTTATTTTAACACTAAATGACAAGTACAGTAAGCAACACTGTCACTGTACTTCATATATATGTGACTGACATGTTTCTATCTATCTAATCTAAGTGTGATGCTCTATTGCTTCCATTCTAAATTGTCGGGTACAGATGCTGAAATGCCGGCCGGCTTTTTTAAAGAGACAGTGCATGAAAACACTATTATTTTTTTTAATAAATCCTTTACACTAAATGGCAAGTACAGTAATCAACACTGTCACTGTACTTCTTATATATGTGACTGACATGTTTCTATCTATCTAATCTATGTGTGATTCTCTATTCCTTCTATTCTAAATTGTCGGGTACCGCTGCTGAATTGCCGGCCGGCTTTTTTAAAGAGACGGTGCATGAAAACACTAATATTTTTTTTTATAAATCCTTTACACTAAATGACAAGTACAGTAATCAACACTGTCACTGTACTTCATATATATGTGACTGACATGTTTCTATCTATCTAATCTATGTGTGATGCTCTATTCTTTCGGTTCTAAATTGTCGGGTACCGGTGTATGCCGCTGATGAATTGCCGGCTTTTCATGTTTCACTGTGAGCACAGTTCCCATCGATTTGGGCAATCACTCTAATGCCACAACCACCATGGCTGTGGCATTACAGTGAGTGGCAGACAATCCCTGCATGATTGGTGCTCTAAATAGCGCCAGACATGCAGGACACGCTTTTGGTGCACGAACAGTTATCGAACATAACCTCGAACAGCCGAATTTTTTGCAAATCGTTTGGGTTCGTCGAACAACTCGAACACCGCCCAAAACAGCTCGAATTTGAGATTGGCGAACAGTTCTAGTCGAACACCGCTCATCTCTAGTGATGAAAATGTTCTGATGCACCCCCTGGGCCTTGGGACACCAGGAGCCGGACCCTTTTTGGTGGATGCTGGTGGTTGTAGTCTTCGTGGCGGCGACCCGGTTCCGTGGTTCAGGGCGGTCAAACCAGTGGCGGAACTATTTATGTGGTTTTGATGTTTAAATGTCCGACTACGCCACCCGTGGATTGCGGTCAGAGTGAACCGCCGCTGCAGGGCAGACCGCTGAGGCTGGTGTTGTGGGTGCAGCAGAGCGTAGCATAACTCCCCACGGGAGGAGTATAGCCTCAGGGCAGTGTATGCGGAGGATGGGGGTGATGGTGCAGGGCAGCTGCAGTAACGACACGGAGTCAGTGATGCAGTCCAGGGCCTTTACTCACAGTTCTTATTATCCAGATCACGTCTGCAGGTAACGGCTGCCCACGTCATACTGTGCTCACCAGGTGAGGGGCTCAGACAACTCCCAGATAACTTTGGAGCGCTTCACAGGACCCCCTTTGTGTGTCCTTTGTCTGGCCTTTCTTACCAACCCTTCTGTCCGGCTGCCTCGGGCCTCCTCTTGGTAAACTTGGCGCCAGTTTCCCTGACCCTATGTGGTGCCTTCCTAGCGGGTGTAGCGAGGGGCTGCGCCACATAAAATGTCACAGCCTCCGGTTTCTAGCTGAGGGTCGTTTCCTGCCTCCACTAGTTTCGGGGACCGGTCTCCCCCTTTGGCCTGACCCCTCCACGCAGGTGGATTCGGGCGTGCGGTGGCGACTCGCCCGTCCGCACCCCTGGTATCTCTTCATTCCTCGTTCCTGGAGCCTTCTCTGCTCCTCTTCCTTCCTTCTCCCTCTTCCAGGCCTGGGCCTCTCTTACTAGGCAAGCCTCCGGAGCAGAGCTCATGCAGAGCCCCTGCTCCCTACCGCTTCTGCTCAGACTTCTCTGCACTGAAATAAGATGGTGCCCACCTTTTATACTCCCTTCTCAATGCACCCAGGAACTGCTTCCTCCCTGCTCCTGCACTACAGGGTTCCCCTTCCTCAGTGTTCCCTCCCCCCACTCCAGCCAGGGACAGGGACTGTCGTGCCCATCTCAGAGGCATATTGGTTGTCCTGCCCCACGGCAATGTGGTGTAATGCATGCAGGTGTCGGGTCCTGATCCACACTCCATCCTTACCTGAGAGTGAGATATCACACCTCTGGGTGAGGTGCAATACCTCTGTAGCAACCGAGCCCTCAGGGTGCTACAGTTCCATTTATCTTCAGCCTAGGTGACGTATTGTGATACAGGGCCGTGATTTTGGCTATAAAAGGGTCCCCTAGACCCCTACCCCAAGCTTTTTAAAAGAATCATATATGGCGTGCCAGGAGACTCTATGGAATGCTTTCTCAGCATCCAACGAGAGTATCTAATTACAAATTTTTAACTGCATCTAGCCCAGGAAATACTTTGTGCCTAGTAGCAGTGTCTGCTAGTCAGCGGATTATCCCGGCTGTTAAGCAAGCTACACCACCCGTAGTTTGGAAACTTAATTTTTTCAAAGGAAATGCTTCGGGACCACGGGATACTCAGTGAAGAGCATCAGGAGGCACCCCAAGGCATAGGGGCTGGGACTGGCAGTAGGATGCATTGCGGTGGATAGCCGAGCTTTATAAAAGCTTTTTAACTGCAGCAGCTTTAGTGGACGCTACTGGAGCTGGAATTACGCGGCTGCTGGCATGAGACTTGCTCTCCAATAGATCCTTGTAAATGGATTTAAAGTGTATTCATTCAAATTAGAGAGACAATTTAAATTAAAAAGCTTAGAGCTGCCTCCACTACAGGGGGGCTCGCTCGACCCAACGGCAGACAGGCACCAGTATTGGGAGAGGGGGGCTGGCTGTCAGGGTTCACTGCGGCTCTGGCACAAACCCGGTGACATGGAGGTGGCACGGGCAGGAGCGGACTGAATGTGTCGGCTTCTCACTTTTTGGATTTTAGAAGGGCATGACATGCCTATATCTGTGTCTCCCCCTCCTTTTACTCCTCCACCTCTTTTCTTTTCGCATGACTATATGTACTTGTCACTTTTCCATGTGTTAGTTGTGTCTTCTGAGCAGTTTGTCAGCTTTTGGACACCTTTGAAGGTGTTTTCTATGTGTTTCTATGTGTTTTTGTTTGCCTGCCATTGGTTTTAACGGTGTTCGAAGGTGTTCGACGAACACACGGGTGTTCAACGAACCGAACCGAACTTGAACACTACGGGGGTGGCTCAACACTAATCCCCAGTTCCGTTGATATTTTGGCTGCTGCTATTGTCATTTAGATTTTTGGATTTTTGTATTTAAATCTATCCTTTTCCTCCCCATTTTATTCCTTTTGAAAAGACGCGCACATGTGACATCTGCACATCAATGGCTATTCTAAGCTGAATGTTCCTGCTTTCATCAGATTGCAGCAACTATGCAGTTTGACCCTGGGCAAGTACTGGCATGGGAGTCTGGCTGAGAATCCCTGGTTCCGTTGACATTTTGGCTGCTGCTATTGTCATTTGGATTTTTGCTTTTAAAATCTAACTTTTCACTCCCCATTTTATTCCTTTTGAAAAGACGCGCACATGTGACATCTGCATGTCAGCAGCCATTCTAAGCTGAATGTGCTTGCCCTCGTCAGATTGCAGCCGCTTCGCGTTTGAGGCTGGGCAAGTACCGGCATGGGAGACTGGCTGGGAATCCCGTATTCCGTCGACATTTTGGCTGCTGCTATTGTCATTTGGATTTTTGGATTTTGTTTTTAAAATCTAACCTTTCCCTCCTCATTTTATTCATTTTGAAAAGACGCGCACATGTGACCTTTGCACGTCAACGGCCATTCTAAGCAGAATGTGCCTGCCCTCCTCAGATCGCTGCTGCTATGCAGCTTGAGGCTGGGCAAGTACCAGCATGGGAGACTGGCTGGGAATTCTTGGTTCCGTTGACATTTTGGCTGATGCTATTGTCATTTGGATTTTTGTTTTTAAAATCTTTCCTTTCCCTCCCCATTTTATTCCTTTTGAAAAGACGCTCACATGTGACATTTACACGTCAACGGCCATTCCAAGCTGAGTGTGTCTGCCCTTGTCAAATTGCATCCTCTATGCCGATTGAGGCTGGGCAAGTGCTGGCATGGGAGACTGGATGGGAATGCCCGGTTCCGTTGACATTTTGGCTGCTGCTAATGTCATTTGGATTTTTGTTTTTAAAATCTAACCTTTCTCTCCCCATTTTATTCCTTTTGAAGAGACGCGCCCATGTGACATCAGCCCGTCAACAGCCATTCTAAGCTGTATGTGCCTTCCCTCATCAGCTTGCAGCTGCTATGCAACTTAAGGCTGGGCAAGTACTGGCATGGGAGACTGGCTGTGAATCCATGGTTCTGTTCACATTTTGGTTGCTGCTATTGTCATTTGGATTTTTGTTTTTAAAATCTAACGTTTCCCTCCCCATTTTATTCCTTTTAAAAAGACATGCACATTTGACATCTGTATGTCAACTGCCATTCTAAGCTGAATGTGCCTGCCCTCATCAGATCGCAGCCGCTACGCAGCTTGAGGCCTGCCAGGTACAGGTATCGGAGACTGGCTGAGAATCCCTGGTTCCGTTGACGTTTTGGCTGCTGCTATTGTCATTTGGATTTTTGTTTTTAAAATCTAAGCTTTCCCTCCCCATTTTATTCCTTTTGAAAAGACGCGCACATGTGACAATTGTTTGTCAACGGCCATTTTAAGCTGAATGTGCCTGCCCTCATCACTACGCAGCTTGAGGCAGGGCAAGTAACTGCATGGGAGAGTGGCTCGGAATCCCCGTTCTGTTGACATTTTGGCTGCTGCTATTGTCATTTGGATTTTTGCATTTTTGTTTTTAAAATCTAACTTTTCCCTCCCCATTTTATTCCTTTTGAGAAGACACGCACATGTGACATCTGCACATCACCGGCCATTTTAAGCTAAATGTACCTGCCCTTGGCAGATCGCAGCCACTATGCAGCTTGAGGCTGGGCAAGTACCAGCATGTGAGACTGAAAGGGAATCACTAGTTCTGTTAACATTTAGGCTGCTTTTCTCATTTGGATTTTTGTTTTTAAAATCTAACATTTCCCTACCCATTATAGTCCTTTTGAAAAGACGCGCACTTGTGACATCTGCATTTCAACTGCCATTCCAAGCTGAATGTGCCTGCCCTCATCAGATTGCCACCGCTACATAGCTTGAGGCTGGGCAAGTACCAGCATGGGAGACTGGCTGGGAATCCCCGGTTCCATTGCCATTTTGGCTGCTGCTATTGTCATTTGGATTTTTGTTTTTAAAATCTAACCTTTCCCTCCCCATTTTATTCCTTTTGAAAAGACGCGCACAGGTGACATCTGCACGTCAATAGCTATTCTAAACCGAATGTGCCTGCCATCGTCAGATCGTAGCTGCTACACAGCTTGAGGCTAGGCAAGTACCTGCATGGGAGACTGGCTGAGAATGCCTTGTTCTGTTGGCATCTTGGCTGCTGCTATTGTTATTTGGATTTCTGGATTTTTGTTTTTAAAATCTAAGCTTTCCCTCCCCATTTTATTCCTTTTGAAAAAAAGCGCATATGTGACATCCACAAGTCAACGACCATTCTAAGCTGAATGTGCCTCCCCGCATCAGATCACAGCCGCTACGTAGCTTGAGGCTGGGCAAGTACCGGCATGGGAGATTGGCTGGGAATCACCAGTTCTGTTAACATTTTGGCTGCTGCTATTGTCTTTTTGATTTTTGTTTTTAAAATCTAACCTTTCCCTCCCCAATTTATTCCTTTTGAAAAGACTCGCACATGTGCCACCTGCATGTCAGTGGCTATTCTAAGCTGAATGTGCCTACCCTTGTCATATCACAGCTGCTATGCATCTTGAAGCAGGGCAAGTACTGGCAAGGGAGACTGGCTGGGAATCCGCAGTTGCGTTGACATTTTGGCTGCTGCTATTGTCATTTGGATTTTTGTTTTTAAAATCTAACCTTTCCCTCCTCATTTTATTCCTTTTGAAAAGACGCGCACAAGTGACAATTGCTCGTCAACGGCCATTTTAAGCTGAATGTGCCTGCCCTCATCAGTTTGCAGCCACTATGCAGCTTGAGGCAGGGCAAGTAACAGCATGGGAGACTGGCTCGGAATCACCGTTCTGTTGACATTTTGGCTGCTGCTATTGTCGTTTGGATTTTTTGATTTTTGTTTTTAAAATCTAACCTTTCCCTCCCCATTTTATTCCTTTTGAAAAGACGTGCACATGTGACAGCTGCACGTCAAAGGCCATTTTAAGCTGAATGTGCCTGCCATCGTCAGATCGCAGCCGCTATGCAACTTGAGGCCGAGCAAGTACCGGCTTGGGAGACTGGCTGGGTATCTCGGGTTCCGTTAATATTTTGGCTGCTGCTATTGTCATTTGGATTTTTGGATTTTTGTTTTTAAAATCTAACCTTTCCCTCCCCATTTTATTCCTTTTGAAAAGACGCGCACAGGTGACATCAGCACGTCAATGGCCATTCTAAGCTGAATGTTCTTGCCCTCGTCAGATCGTGATTGCTATGCAGCTTGATGCTGGGAAAGTACTGGCATGGGAGACAGGCTAGGAATCCATAGTTCCGTTGACCTATTGGCTGCTGCTATTGTCAATTGATTTTTGGATTTTTGTTTTTAAAATCTAAACTTTCCCTCCCCATTTTATTCCTTTTGAAAAGACGCGCACAAGTGACATCTGCATGTAAACAGCCAGTCTAAGCTGAATGTGCTTACCCTTGTCAGATTGCCACTGCTACATAGCTTGAGGCTGGGCAAGTACCAGCATGGGAGACTGGCTGGGAATCCCCGGTTCCATTGACATTTTGGCTGCTGCTATTGTCATTTGGATTTTTGTTTTTAAAATCTAACCTTTCCCTCCCCATTTTATTCCTTTTTAAAAGATGCGCACTTGTGACATCTGCATGTCAATGGCCATTCTAAGCTGAACGTGCTTCCCCTCGTCAGATTGCAGCTGCTACGTGGCTTGAGGCTAGGCAAGTACTGACATGGGAGACTGGCTAGGAATCCATAGTTCCGTTGACATTTTGGTTGCTGCTATTGTCAATGGATTTTTGGATTTTTTGTTTTTAGAATCTAAACTTTCCCTCCCGATTTTATTCCCTTTGAAAAGACGCGCACATGTGACATCTGCATGTCAACACACATTCTAAGCTGAATGTGCCTCCCCTTGTCAGATTGCAGCCGCTATGCAGCTTGAAGCTGGGCAAGTACTGTCTTGGGAGACTGGTTGGGTATCTTTGGTTCCATTGACATTTTGGCTGCTGCTTTTGTCATTTGGATTTTTGCATTTTTGTTTTTAAAATCTAACTTTTCCCTCCCCATTTTATTCCTTTTGAGAAGACGCGCACATGTGACATCTGCACATCACCGGCTATTTTTAAGATGTACCTGCCCTCGGCAGATCGCAGCCGCTATGCAGCTTGAGGCTGGGCAAGTACCAGCATGTGAGACTGAAAAGGAATCACCAGTTCTGTTAACATTTAGGCTGCTTTTCTCATTTGGATTTTTGTTTTTAAAATCTAACCTTTCCCTCCCCATTTTACTCCTTTTTAAAAGACACGCACATGTGCCATCTGCACATCAACAGCTATTCTAAGCTAAATGTTCCTGCCCTCGTCAGATCGCAGCTGCTACGCAGCTTGAGGCTGGGCTTGTACTGGCATGGGAGACAGGCTGGGAATCCCCAGTTCCGTTAGCATTTTGGCTGCTGCTATTGTCATTTGGATTTTTGTTTTTAAAATCTTACATTTCCCTCCACATTTTATTCCTTTTGAAAAGACGTGCAAATGTAACATTTGCATGTCAACGGCCATTCAAAGCTGAATGTGCCTGCCTTTGTCAGATCACAACTGCTATGCAGCTTGAGCCTGGGCAAGTCCCAGCATGGGAGACTGGCTGGGAATCCCCTATTCCATTGACATTTTGGCTGCTGCTGTTGTTATTTGGATCTTTGCCTTTAAATCTAACTTTTCCCTCCCCATTTTATTCGTTTTGAAAAGACGCGCACATGGACCATTTGCTCGTCATCGGCCTTTCTAAGCTGAATGTGCTAACCTTCGTCAGATCGCAGATGCTATGCAGCTTGGGGTTGGGCAAGTACCAGCATGGGAGACTGGCTGGGAATCCCAAGTTCCATTGACATTCTCGCTTCTGCTATTGTCATTTGGATTTTTGTTTTTAAAATCTAACCTTTCCCTCCCCATTTTATTCCTTTTGAAAAGATGCGCACATGTGACATCTGCATGTTAATGGCCATACAAAGCTGAATGTGCCTTCCCTTGTCGGATCACAGCTGCTACACAGCTTGAGGTTGGGCAAGTACTGGAAAGGGAGACTCTCTGTGAATCCCCAGTTCTGTTGAAACTTTGGCTGCTGCTATTGTCATTTGGATTTTTGTTTTTAAAATCTAACCTTTCCCTCCCCATTTTATTCCTTTTGAAAAGACGCGCATGACGTGCCCCCTGGGCCTGTGTCGTGCAGGGGAACCCGGAACCGGGTCTGTTGTAGAATGCTGGGGGTTATAGTCTCCGTATGGCGGTGACCCGGTCCGTGCCCAGGGTGGTCAAACCAGTGGCAGTCTTAATGTATAGCAAATGTCCGACTACGCCACCCGTGGATTGCGGTCAGTGGGGACCGCCGCTGCGCTGCCGACTGCTGAGGCTGATGTTGTTTGCGCAGCCGAGTATGGGATAACTCCCCACGGGAGAAGTATTGCCTCAGGGCAGCTAATGTGAGAGATGATGGGAGTGATGGTGTGAGGGTCCCAGTGCTAATGGTGCTGGTGCGGCAAGGAATCACTGAGACGTGAGGTGCAGTTCAGGGTCTTTACTGATGTTACAAGGCAGACTCTCCCGGGAGTACTGGCTAGTATAAGGGGCCTGGTCAGTCTGCGAGCAAGCAGGAGTTCCCCTGGCCAGGTGGAGTTGTAGGCCTCCCCGTTTATCTGCACTCTTCCTGGCTACCTTGCTGTCAGCGGTTACAAGTAGCCCACGTCCCTGAGTATACCGTGTGGTGCTCACCCGTATGGCTGGTGACTTGGGGCATTCTGTTAGCCTCCGCTCCTGAATGGCGGCACTGGTCCCTTCTTTGTGACTGAACCTCCGGGTTTCTATGGCCATAGAACCTGGAATCCCCTGCCGGCTGGTTTCTGCTGCTGGGTATATATCAGTCCCCACAGCCTCGGACTCCTGTGTCCGGTTTTAGTAACTTCAGCCAGGGCGAGCTATATCTCTGCTCACAGCCCCTGGCCTTCTGCCTCTGCTCCTACACAGCTCCTGATGTATCTTTTCCTGTGTCTGCAGCTTCACTCTAGGCTCTGACTGCTCTGCTTGTTCTGCAGGCTCTGTCTCTGTCTCACCTAATCCCGCCCCAGACCCAGTTTATAAGGGCAGATTCCTCCCCTCCCAGGTCTGGGCGGGCAGTGTTGCATGCTTAGGGCTCCTGACCAGAGAAACCTCCCACTTGCTCTCAGACATAATATCTCTATTACTGTGGCAACCAGACCCCTGGGGTGTCACATTACCCCCCTAGTAAATTTTAGTAGTCCGGGACTAAACACATTTTTAAAACATAATAACGGGGTATAACAATAATACAATAACATATTTACAAGAAGCCTTAGTTCTTTAAAGGTCACGGCGTGTCCGCAACCGGGTGTCCATATCACCCAAGGTGAAGCTTTAAGCGAAGTAGGGGACCTGTCCAAAGCAAACCCCTTGCGTTGTCCTTGGGCGTGGCTGCAAGGGTAGACTAACTACTTTGGGCCGCAAGGATGCCACGCCAGACAGGTTTTCTCTTCCGCGGCCGTCTTCGCAAGAGGCACCAAGGTGCAACTATCTACAAAACTGTTCCGGTTATCTAGCGTCCATAACCTGTTAGTCCATAAAAATCTGCAGGGCAACTGAGAAACATAATTAATAACAGGCAACAAACATAAACCATAAACAGTTAGCAGATAAATTCACAGTGCATTAGTTTAGATTCTCCAGCGAGCGGGCATCTGACCTCTAGTGACTCTAGTGGACCTACGGAGCTCACTAACTGGTTCTGCACTACAGGGTGTAGGAGGTGTTATGGGTAAGCTGGGCAGCTGTCTGTGCACTCTTTGGCTCACTAGGGGCACGGCAGGCTCACTACTAGCAGAGGGTTGATCCTCCTGTACTGTTGGTGTGGACTCTTCTGCCTCTTGGGCCGGCTGCTCTTCCAGCTCTACCGATTCCTCTGTAGGCACTTGAGGGGCTGGCTGGAGAAAGGTGAGGACGGGTACAACGACAGCGCCGTTTACTTGTGTCCAAGACCAGGGGAAGTCTCCGAGTATGGTACTGATCATTTCTCCCCTTTCCTCTGCGGGTTGAGGGTTTCCTTGATCTTCTTCAGGGCTTTGCAGCTGTTCGGGACACTTCTTCTGGTGGTCTCTGGAGACAATGGCTGTGGTTTCTCCTCCATCCTTACTGATTACGCAGATTTTTGGGTTCTCATGGCTTGATGGCAGTACGGTGTATGGGTCCTTCTCCCACTGGTCGTCCAATTTGTGGAGCCGCCTCTTCCTCTTCAAGACCTGCTCTCCAGCTACCAGAGGAACAGCGGGAGCATACTAGTTATAAGCCTTCTCTTGCCTTTCTCTAGCTTGAGACAGACTTCGCTCGACGCTCTCCTGTACTTTCCGATACTGCTGCTGCCGTTCTGTATCCCAGTCTGCCTCTGGCAAGGTGTCCTCAGGCGTCAGGACTCCCATATCCAGGTCAATAGGCAGCTTACCAGGTCTTGCTCTCATTAGGTAAGCCAGGGTACAGTTGGTGGAACCTACAGGGATGTGGTTATACAGGTCCACCAGATCGGGCAGTTTCTCAGGCCACAGACTGCATTCTTCCAGGGGCAATGTTTTTAGCAGATCTATCACCACCTGGTTCATCTTCTCGCAGAGTCCATTGGTTTGAGGGTGATAGGGCGTTATTCTTATCTTCTTGAAGCCATACAGGTTGCAGAACTCCTGGAAGACCTCCGCTTCGAAGGCTGGTCCTTGGTCTGTCAACACTTGGTCCGGGTACCTGTGTGGATGGCAGAAGTGCTGCTGGAAGGCTCTAGCTGCTGTTTGAGCCGTTAAGTCCTTGACCGGGACCACCACCAGGAACCGGGAGTAATGATCTACGATTGTGAGGGCGTAGACATACCCAGATCTGCTTGGAGCCAGTTTCACATGGTCCAGGGCTACCAGTTCCAGTGGCTGTCTGGTGATGATGGGCTGCAGGGGAGTCTTCTGGCTGGCTCGGTCTTTTCTTCTCAGGTGGCACGGGCCACAGTCTCTGCACCACCTCTCGATGGCTCCTCTCATGCCTACCCAGTAGAACCGTTCACGCAACAAGAACTCCAGCTTCTTCCATCCGAAATGCCCTGCTCCGTTGTGGTATGCCTCCAGAACCATAGCCGTGTCTCGTCTTGGGACCACTACCTGCCAGGTCAACTCATGTGTTCGAGAGTTAACCATTCTCCGGCACAGCTTCTCCCTGTAGAGGAACAGCTTACTTTTCTCCTTCCACAGTTGCTTGGTCTCCTCCGGAGCATCTGGGTCAAGATGGGCATCGGCCTGGGTCAGAATTTCCTTCACCAAATGGACTGTGGGATCACTGTCTTGCGTCTCCGCCCAGTTGTAGTGGGGCAAGGGAATGAACGTCACAGAGCGCCTGTCCTTCACACGGTGGGAATACAGGGTAATCCCATGACGGTGGAACGCAGGGAGCTCAACTTCTTCCAGATCTTCAGGATCTTCCCCTACGTCCGGTAAGTTCGGCATTCCACACAGGGCATCCGCGTTGGCATTTGAGCGTCCTACCCGGTATTTGATGGTGAATTCAAAGTTGGACAGGCGGGCCATCCATCTCTGTTCCAGGGCACCGAGCCTTGCAGTGTCCAGGTGTGTCAACGGGTTGTTATCCGTGTACACGGTGAATTTGGAGGAGGCAAGGTAATGCTTGAAACGTTCGGTCACTGCCCACACTACTGCCAGGAACTCCAGCTTGAATGAGCTATAATTCTCAGGGTTCCTCTCCGTGGGCCGTAGCTTTCGGCTGGCGTAAGCGATTACCTGTTCTTTCCCTTGCTGGATCTGGGACAGTACGGCTCCTAGCCCGATGTTGCTTGCGTCCGTGTGGAGGATAAAGGGCTGGCTGTAGTCTGGATATGCCAGGATTTCATCCCCCGTGAGGGCCATCTTCAGCTGGCAGAAGGACTCCTCTTCCAGCTTTTCCCACCTAAAGGGCGGCTTCTGGTTTTTGGCTTTCCGAGATTGACCTATCAGGAGGTCTTGCATAGGGGCTGCCATTTTTGTGAAACCGGGAATGAATCTTCGGTAGTAGCCTACCAACCCGAGGAACTGCCGCACTTCCTTTATGCTGGAGGGTCTTGGCCAGTCCTTAATCACGGTGATCTTATCAGGGTCAGGAGCCACTCCGTCAGCACTCACCACGTGTCCCAGGTATTACACCTTTGGTTTCAGGACGTGACACTTGGAGGGTTTCACCTTTAGGCTGTAGTTTGCCAGAGCTTCGAACACTTCTGCCAGGTGTTTCAGGTGGTCCTCGTAGGTCGTGGAATAGACGATGACATCGTCGAGATATAACAGGACCGTCTCGAAGTTCCGGTGTCCCAGACAGCATTCCATCAACCGTTGGAAGGTTCCTGGTGCGTTGCAGAGCCCGAACGGCATACAGTTAAATTCGCTGAGACCCATCGGGGTGGTGAATGCGGTCTTCTCCCGGTCCGCCTCTGCTACAGGAACCTGCCAGAACCCGCTAGTGAGATCCAAAGTAGAGAAGAAGTTAGCAGATTTTAATGCAGCTAAGGACTCTTCTATCCTTGGTAGCGGGTACGCATCTTTGTGTGTGATACGGTTGACCTTCCTGTAGTCTACACACATTCTCATGGTGTTGTCTTTCTTTTTCACTTTTTCACTAAGACTAGTGGAGCTGCCCAGGGGCTACAGCTGTCCCTGATTACCCCAGCCTCCTTCATGTCTCTAAGCATCCCCTTGGCGTGTTGGTAGTGTGCCGGGGGTACGGGTCGGTATCTCTCCTTTATGGGAGGATGGTCTCCCGTGGGGATGTGGTGTTCTACCCCCTTTACTCGCCCGAAGTCTAGCGGGTGTTTACTAAACACTCTCTCGTACTCTCCAACCACCCGATAGACTCCCTGTTTCTGGTGTGAGGGAGTGGAGTCAGTACCCAAATGTAGTTGCTGACACCAGTCCTCCATTAGTTTCTTAGAGCCGTTACCTTCCTCTGGTTGAGATGGAGGCAAGGGTTCCACGGCCTGTACAGAGTTCTGGTTAATGGTAAACAATTTGGCTAGCGTGGCATACCGGGGCAGGTGTACTTCTCTCTCCCCGATATTTATGATGCGAACGGGCACCTTACCATGGCGTACATCGATCACCCCCCGTGCTGTCAAAATGGTGGGCCTACTGTCTGAGTAGACGGGTTCTACCATTGCTTGGTAGTCTCTACCTCTTAGACCAATAGCTGCCCGGCACCAAATCATCATCTCACTTTTTGGGGGCATGGCAATAGGGAACGGGTCACACATTCTCACGCTACCTATCTCACCACCAGATAGTTCCACCTGTTGCCGCTTCATCAGTGCCCGGATCTCTTTTTGGAGCACATGCTGCTGGCCGGAACTGGCATTCTTGGCAACCTGCTGTAAAATGAGAATCACCTCTGCAAGACAATTTTCAATCACATTAGTTCCCAAGGTTATTCTAGGGTGACTCTCATGACGGTCTATGTCAACTATAATCAGTCCTTGTGCCGCCAGTTCGACTTTACCGATCTTAATGGTCACCTCTTTGAATCCCACCTGTGGCACGGGCTGACCATTGCTGGCGATGATACTCAGGTCGTCATCTGGGTAGCGGGTTATGTCCGAGTCATTCCAGTACTGTTTAAAGAGCACGTACGGGATGGTGGTCACCTGTGACCCAGTGTCTAGTAGGGCACTCATAGGAATGCCATCCAGCACCACAGGCAAGATTGGATGTCCCCCTACGTATTTATCACGCCAGTTTGATGGGCCTGATGGTCTTATGCCTGGGAGTTGGCCCTCTACCCCAGGTTGTGCCCGTTTAACCCCTTCAGGACCCAGCCTATTTTGACCCTAAAGACCTTGGCATTTTTGTCAATTCTGACCAGTGTCCCTGGAACTCTCTGGAACACTTCAACGGATCCTAGCGATTCTGAGACTGTTTTTTCGTGACATATTGGGCTTCATGTTAGTATTAAATTTAGGTCGATAATATTTGCGTTTATTTGTGAAAAAATCAAAAATATGGGAAAAAATTTGAAAATTTTGCAATTTTCAAATTTTGAATTTTTATTCTACTAAACCAGAGAGTGATGTGACACAAAATAGTTAATAAATAACATTTCCCACATGTCTACTTTACATCAGCACAATTTTGGAAAAAAAAAAAATTTTGGTAGGAAGTTTGAAGGGTTCAAAGATCATCAGCAATTTATCTTTTTTCCAGCAAAATTTACAAAACCATTTTTTTAGTGACCACATCACATTTGAAGTCCCTTTGAGGGGTCTTTATGACAGAAAACACCCAAAAGTGACACCATTCCAAAAACTGCACCCCTCAAGCTACTCAAAACTACATTCAAGAAGATTATTAACCCTTCAGGTGCATCACAGGAACTAAAGCCACATGGAAGAAAAAAATGAACATTTTTATTTTTCTAACAAAAATTTTCTTTTAGCCTAAATTTTTTAATTTTCACATGGGTAACAGGATAAAATGCATCCTAAAATTTGTTGGTGAATTTCTCCTTAGTACACTGATACCTCATATGTGGTCATAAACCACTGTTTGGGCACACGGCAGGGCTCAGAAGGGAAGGAGCGCCATTTTACTTTTTGAATGGAAAATTAGCTCCAAAAGTCAAATTGCGCTCCTTCTCTTCTGAGCCCTGCCATGCGCCCAAACAGTGGTTTATGACCACATATGAGGTATCAGTGTACTCAGGAGAAATTGACCAATACAATTTAGGATGCATTTTATCCTGTTACCCATGTGAAAATTAAAAAATTTAGGCTAAAAGAAAATTTTTGTGAAAAAAAAAGTACTTTTTTGTTTTCACAAATCATTTTGTGAAGCACCTGGGGGTTCCAAGTGCTCACTATGCATCTAGATAGGAGCCTTGGGGGGTCTAGTTTCCAAAATGGGGTTACTTGTGGGGGAGCTCCACTGTTTAGGCACATTAGGGGCTCTCCAAACGCAACATGGTGTCCGCTTACAATTTGAGCCGATTTTCCATTCATTTTGTTAGCGGACACCATGTCGCGTTTGGAGAGCCGCTGTGTGGCCAAACATTGGAGTTCCCCCACAAGTGACCCCATTTTGGAAACTAGACCCCCCAAGGCACCTATCTAGATGCATAGTGAGCACTTGAAACCCCCAGGTCCTTCACAAATTAATCCGTAAAAATAAAAAAGTGTTTTTTTTTCCACTTTTTCATTTTTATGAATCAATTTGTGAAGCACATGGGTGTTCCAAGTGCTCACTGTGCATCTAGATAGGTGCCTTGGGGGGTCTAGTTTCTAAAATGGGGTCACTTGTGGGGAAGCTCTAATGTTTGGCCACACAGCGGCTCTCCAAACGCAACATGGTATCCGCTAACAAATTGTCAGCTCAAATTGTTAGAAGACACCATGTTGCGTTTGGAGAGCCGCTGTGTGGCCAAACATTGGAGCTCCCCCACAAGTGACCCCATTTTGGAAACTAGACCCCCCACGGCACCTATCTAGATGCATAGTGAGCACTTGGAACCCCTAGGTCCTTCACAAATTAATCCGTAAAAATAAAAAAGTGTTTTTTTTCCACTTTTTCATTTTTATGAATCAATTTGTGAAGCACCTGGGGGTTCCAAGTGCTCACTATGCATCTAGATAGGTGCCTTGGGGGGTCTAGTTTCCAAAATGGGGTCACTTGTGGGGGAGCTCCAATGTTTGGGCACACAGCGGCTCTCCAAAAGCAACATGGTGTCGGCTAACAAATTGTCGGCTCAAATTGTTAGAAGACACCATGTTGCGTTTGGAGAGCCGCTGTGTGCCCAAACATTGGAGCTTCCCCACAAGTGACCCCACTTTGAAACTAGACCCCCCAAGGCACCTATCTAGATGCATAGTGAGCACTTGGAACCCCCAGGTCCTTCACAAATTAATCCGTAAAAATAAAAAAGTGTTTTTTTTTCCACTTTTTCATTTTTATGAATCAATTTGTGAAGCACCTGGGAGTTTCTAGTGCTCACTATGCATCTAGATAGGTGCCTTGGGGGGTCTAGTTTCCAAAATGGGGTCACTTGTTGGGGAGCTCCAATGTTTGGGCACACAGGGACTCTCCAAACGCAACATGGTTCCAATTTGTTAGTGGACACCATTGTGTAGTGTATGTCAGGTTGGTGTGCGGTGTGGTATATTGTAGTGTATACACCACACACACACACACACACTACAACACACACACCAACCTGACATAGCCTCCTAAGCTGACTACGCCCTAGACTGGGATCAGTGGGATGGGCGGGACATTTTGTGTGCTGTGTGCGTGTGTAAAAAAAAAAAAAAAAAATCGAAACTTTATTATAGTGTGAGTGTACGTGTGTGCGTGTGTGTGTGTGTGTGCTTGGTGTAACCTTCTGCAGTCACGTGTGGGGGCTGTCAGGCGTAGGGGGCTGTCAGGCGTAGGAGGCTGTCAGGCGTAGGGGGGGGCTGAAGAGATGGAGGAGCCAGCAGCTGCAGCAAGGGGGGTGATCACTGGGGCAGGAGCCGGCAGCAGCAAGGGGGGTGATCACTGGGGCAGGAGCCGGCAGCAGCAAGGGGGGTGATCACTGGGGCAGGAGCCGGCAGCAGCAAGGGGGGTAGGAGGCCGGCAGCATCAGGGGGGTGATTACTGGGGCAGAAAGCGGTGCAGGAGCCAGCAGCAGGGGGGTGATCACTGGGATGGGGGGGTGCACACTGGGGATGGGGAGTGAATACTGGAGACAGGTGGGGGTGAACACTGGGGACAGGGGGGGTGAACACTGGGGACAGGGGGGGTGAACACTGGGGACAGGGGGGGGTGAACACTGGGGACAGGGGGGGGTGAACACTGGGGGGTGAACACTGGGGACAGGGGGGGTGAACACTGGGGGGAGGGGTGATTATTGGGAGGTGGGGGGTGATATCACTGGGACTGGGGGATGGTGGGCTTGATCACAGGAGCAGGGCATTTACACTGAGCCTGCTGCTGCTGTGATCACAGTCCACCGGCTGTCAGAAGGAGAGCAGCAGCCGGAGGATGAAGACGTGGGAGAGGGAGCAGAGGGAGCGGAGGTCGGGGTGCAGGTATGAAAGTGGAGGGGGGGTGGAGGGGGGGGCAGGGTGGAGTGGAGGGGGGGTCGGGGGGGAGCGGGGGCAATACTACCTGATGCAGATCAGCGGCAGCAGGCGATCAGCGGCGGCAGAAGCGATCCACGAGCTCAGCAGCAGAGGGTCCACGGGGGGGCAGCAGCAGAGGGTCCACAGGGGGCAGCAGCAGAGGGTCCACAACGGCCGGCACACGATCCATGGATGGGCAGTTGCGGCCATCATTAAAAACTCCCTCCACATCTGATTGGGGCTAGTATCCATGTGACGCTAGCCCCCCAATCAGATCTGGGGGGAGGGGGGGGGCAGAGGTGACACTCCCCCCAGCCAATGGCTGATGCTGTAAGCATCAGGCCATGCCCAGATTTAAATATTACACCAATTTTCATTGGTGAAATATTTAATTCATACCGATTGGCTGTTTCATTTTCACTTTTAATGAAACTGCCAATCGGAGGGGTCCCAGGCACGGGGGGGTTAATCCACCCCCCGGGGGGTCGACTTCAGGATGTCCAGTTGCAGTAGCAACTGTGAAACCTGAGCGACCCCGCTCGCAGGCGCTGCAGGGGCTCTTTCCCTCCATGTCACAGACGCTGTGACATGGGTCGGGAAGGAACTGTTTTCCATGTCACAAACGGTGTGACATGGGTCGGGAAGGGGTTAAATGACAGTACCTTGCCACATGTCCGGGTTGATTGCAGCGGCGGCAGATGGGTCGTCCGTCCTCGTTGTATCTGTCGCTGGGTCTTCCTCTGGCCTGTGGGGTCCTCCTCAGTCGGTGCCACGGGACGTCCTCCGGTCCGGATTCCAGCTGGATCTTTCCTGGAGAAGAGACCTGTAAAGACTGCACAGTTCTGGTTAGCGTGGCAATGCTCTTAGTCAGCTCTTGGACCTGATGGTGCAGGTCTGTTGCCGGGTTATTGTTCAAAGCCTGCGCATCAGCTCCCACAGGCCCTGCAGACAAGGGCGCCGTCTCCTGGTGGTAAGTGATAGCAGGGCGCCTGTGGGTCACAGCACCATCTGGTGCCGGTTCTCGGAGCACCCGGATGGCTCTGTCCTTGAACTGTGCAAAGTCCAGGTCAGGGTCCTGTAAGGCCATTGACCGCAACTGGGTTCGGTGGGCATTGCACAGTAGACCCTCAATAAATTGTTCAGTCAACAGCTTATCTTCATTTCCCACGCTGCCAGGGTCTGCCTGCTTAATGGCTCTCAGGGCCTCTTGTAGGTTTAGAGCATAGTCTCTTATACTCTCATGTGCCCGCTATTTAAACCAGTAAAATCTGAGCTTTATTTCGGCTGAGGTGCGGGAATCAAATGTGTCTTTCAGCCGGGCTAGTATTTCTCTGACAGTCCTCTTCCTCCCAGGTGGCCAGGACTTTACCTCCCTTTGGGCTGCCCCGATTAATTGGGCCACCAGGATGCTCACTTTTTGCTCTTCTGTGAGGGGGTACACCTGGAAGAGGCTATCCAGTCTTTCTCTAAAGTCATTTAGAGTATGTGACTCCCCTGAGTACTGGGGTAGCCAGGTTGCCCCCGGGATATAGGGCATGGTGAATGGCATGACTGCTGCAGCGGTTGCGCTGGCGGTGGCTGTGGCAGTGGAGCTCCCCTCGGTGTCCGGCATCCTCCTCCCCCCTAGTGGACCGTGGCCTACCTTGCGATGCTCTTCTTCCGTAGGCCGCGGCTCCGCAGTCGATCGTCGGGGTTGAGGACCTGGCGTCGCGCTCCGATGACGTCAGCGTCGCTCTTCCTCCCTTCCAGGACCTTGCGCAGCGTCAGAGCGTGGGGCGGAGCTTCGGATCTCACGCGCTTTCGGCGTCCACGCCCCTCTTCTTCCCGTGCGGCGTCCCGAAGATGGCGTCCGAAGGCGGGAAGCAGCTGTGGATGGCGGGAAGAAGGCAGAAGACGGTGGGAAACGGTCCAAGATGGCGTCTGATGGCGGGAATCGGCTCCGAATGGCGGGAAACGACTCCGGACGGCAGGAAACTTCACCACAGGTAAGTATAAAAGTCTCTTTTTCAGGCACGCAGTACCCGGTGGTTGCGGGCAAGAAATCCTGCCGACTACGCCAAAGTTGACGCGCCCCCTGGGCCTGTGTTGTGCAGGGGAACCCGGAACCGGGCCTGTTGTAGAATTCTGGGGGTTGTAGTCTCCGTGTGGTGGTGACCCGGTCCGTGCCCAGGGTGGTCAAACCAGTGGCAGTCTTAATGTATAGGAAATGTCCGAATACACCACCCGTGGATTGCGGTCAGGTGGGACCGCCGCTGCGCTGCCGACCGCTGAGGCTGATGTTGTTTGCGCAGCCGAGTATGGGATAACTCCCCACGGGAGAAGTATTGCCTCAGGGCAGCTAATGTGAGAGATGATGGGAGTGATGGTGTGAGGGTCCCAGTGCTAATGGTGCTGGTGCGGCAAGTAATCACAGAGACGTCAGGTGCAGTTCAGGGTCTTTACTGATGGTACAAGGCAGACCCTCCCGGGAGTACTGGCTAGTATAAGGGGCCTGGTCAGTCTGCGAGCAAGCAGGAGTTCCCCTGGCCAGGTGGAGTTGTAGGCCTCCCCGTTTATCTGCACTCTTCCTGGCTACCTTGCTGTCAGCGGTTACAAGTAGCCCACGTCCCTGAGTATACCGTGTGGTGCTCACCCGTATGGCTGGTGACTTGGGGCCTTCTGTTAGCCTCCGCTCCTGGATGGCGGCGCTGGACTTCTGGACTTCACACGAATCACCCGATCGCAGACCCACAAATGGTGGTAAATATCTCTTCCAAAACTCTCAGCGTTGCACAAACATCAGTTTTACAAAAGGGACTCTCTTTCTGCCCCACATACAAATACAACACTTTTAAACTAGATATGGAACTACAACGCTTTTACCGTACCCTACGCTTGAAAACCCATTTTGCTAATAATCCTTTCAGCGTCACCCCTCCAGAATCCATGGCCGACATCACAGCCCAAGACTTAGGTCTCCGCTCTAAGAGCAAATATAGGCCTCCTCGAGGCACACATCCACTGGAAACCTTTATAGGATTCGTGGATGGGGCGTTTCAACAATTACGCTCCAATATCGACTAGGGAAGGGCACATTATCAGACCAATCTCTCTCCCCTTGATCGACAGGCCCTACGGAGTCTGCAAGAGGACAAAGATTTGATTATAAAGCCAGCTGACAAAGGTGGAGCGATAGTAGTCATGAACAAGTGCGATTACATCTCGGAAATTTTGAGACAACTTAGTGATGAGTCCACATACCGTAAACTCTCTACGGACCCGACTACAAAAACACAGACACTCATCATTTCGACACTACAACGGTTTTTAACAGCCAAGGTGATTGACTTGAAAACGTACGAGTATTTAATTAATCCACATCCAATCATACTGGTATTTTATGTCCTACCCAAAATCCACAAAAGTCTCACCCAACCTCCTGGGCGCCCCATAGTGGCCTCCACGGATTCTATTTTATCACCCCTTGCAATTTTCTTAGAAAAGATTCTTACACCACTTACCCAAAAAAGTCCATCTTATCTATTAGACACAGGGGCCTTTTTAGAGACTATGAAAGCACTCAAACAAGTTCCTCCAGAAGCCATCTTAGTGTCCCTAGATGTCACAAGTCTCTATACATCGATTCCCCATGACCGGGGTATCCAAGCGGTTGAACAAATGCTGAAGGACTCAAACACCAATCCATCGATTATAGATCTAGCCGTAGAACTACTAACAATAGTTCTTACACACAATTACTTCCTCTTTCAGGATACATTTTACGTGCAGACCAAGGGGACCGCAATGGGCTCAAATGTAGCCCCCCCTTACGCAAACTGTTACATGTCTACTTTTGAGACACAGTTTGTATACAAGAATCAACTGTTCCAAGAGCATTCCATTTTATGGAAGCGTTACATAGACAACATCTTTTGCATCTGGACAGGTTCCCAGGACACCTTAGATGAATTCTGCAGGTCCCTCAACACCGCCTGCCCTGGTCTACATTTCACTCTGAACTATCACCCACACCAGATCAACTTCCTAGATACTTTAGTCATCAAAGATGGCTAAGGACTATTAACCACTGACATCTACAGGAAACCCACAGATCGCAACACATTACTACATTTTTCAAGCAACCACCCAGCCCCTATGAAACATGCTATCCCCAAATCGCAATTTCAGAGGGTTGAACGCATTGTGTCCGATACAACATTACGCGAAGTCAGATTACAAGAAATGACACGGAAATTTGAAGAAAGAGGATACCCTCAGTATCTTCTACGTGAATCACAGGACAGCCGCACACAACCACGACCAGACACATCTGATCTCATTCCATTTGTCCACACATATCACCCCCTAGCTTACACTATACACCGTACGATACGGAAACATTGGAATATTCTCCAAACAGGTTACCCGACCATCAAATCCTTTCATCAACCCTTCTTACCGTGCTTCAAAAGAGCACCAAACATCAGAGACTCATTAGTCCGAGCTGACATAAGGACAACGTCCCTTGGTTCCCGCCAAAGATTTCTACAAACTCCTAAGAAAGGAACCTTCCCATGTCTCCATTGCCATCAGTGCCATAACATCCTTAGAGGCGATACTATTCATCATCCACAAACAGGCAGAAAATATACAATTAAGGATTACTACACCTGTGATACAAATTTTGTCGTATACCTAGTTAAGTGCCCTTGCAGCCTTGTCTACGTTGGGGAAACGACCCAACCCATTAAAGATAGAATCTCGAAGCACAAATCTACCATCAGACGCAAAAATTTACTTCTACCTCTCCCCCAACACTTCACGGCAGCAGGACACAATGTGTCCCAATTGCGGTTTCAAGTTATAGAGCAAATTAAACCACCCCGTCGTGGGGGTAATCGAATCCAGACCCTCAAGCAGAGAGAGGCATTCTGGATTCATGAACTGCAGTCCCTTCATCCCAAAGGACTTAACAAGGACTATGATCTGCACTCATTCATCTAAACCTACCTGGTCCCAATCCGTCCCAATAGGGACCTAGGTTTATTTATATGTTTATACTTTTTACTTTACAAGGAGTTAACACCCGCAATCCGATATTCATTTGCCATTTATTAATAGGGACCAAGATTCATGTATGCTTATCTATAATGTGGCGATTGGCTGTATAAGGGTATCATCGCAGTATTCCTGTGTGTTTTACTGCACTGTGTCTTATAACTCGATTTAACATTGTATTTCATATTTCAGATGAAGGATCCATACCCATCCTCATTCTCCTATATCCCTCCTGCACTCTGCAACCCCTTCTCTCGATGGTGGAACGCTCCTTGCCATTCTTTTCCGGCAGTGGAACACATCACTTCGATACAGAAACCACTTCCTGGTCCCTGGAACGCACCTACACGTCGGCTGACACGCACGCACGTGCGCATGCGCGGCGCCGGACCAATCAGATGCCGGCACTCCCTTTTTCGTGTCACTTCCTGTGACGTCACCGCATCGAGCGCTAATTACCAGCACATTCAAACTTCCTCATTGGCTGGCAGCCAAACCCTCCTCTCCTCTAATAATATTTGTAGCCAGTCTCCAAGTCGTGCCCACTGCTCACATCCAGCGGTGGATACCGCGATCGATGCAGCACCTCTCCTATACTTCATGGCACAAACGGTATGTCTACCTCCCTTATAGTCCTCACCCCATTATAGCCCCATATATCCTTCCATTACCTCATAGTATGCACTTTCTCCATAGGAATCCCTGTATTGGGTCCCATCTCCTTCTCTTTTCCTGCTCCCATCCCAGTAACTTGGTAGGTTGCCCCCTTTTTTTGCATCACTGTTGGACAAAAGGTTACATAGACACATAGACCTTTATTTATATGTTTTGTATACATAATCTGTGACTTTATAATCACTATAATGTTTGTATTCTATATCTGTTCATTTTGTTTACATGCAGTACACTGATGAAGGTCTTGTCGACCGAAACGTCTTTAGTGTGGACTGCAAATAAAAGTATCTTATTATACCATTTGGTGTGCTGAGGTTATCGCGACATTTCAAGGCTTTGGACCCAACTCATGCACCCAGGTCCAGTAGTGCTGCGTTTTTTTCTAAATGGTCCCTTCTTTATGACTGAGCCTCCGGGCTTCTATGGCCAGAGGACCTGGAATCCCCTGCCGGCTGGTTTCTGCTGCTGGGTATATATCAGTCCCCACAGCCTCGGACTCCTGTGTCCGGTTTTAGTAACTTCAGCTAGGGCGAGCTATATCTTTGCTCACAGCCCCTGGCATTCTGCCTCTGCTCCTACAGAGCTCCTGATGTATATTTTCCTGTGTCTGCAGCTTCACTCTAGGCTCTGACTGCTCTGCTTGTTCTGCAGGCTCTGTCTCACCTAATCCCGCCCCAGACCAAGTTTATAAGGGCAGATTCCTCCCCTCCCAGGTCTGGGCGGGCAGTGTTGCATGCTTAGGGCTCCTGACCAGAAAAACCTCCCACTTGCTCTCAGACATAATATCTCTATTACTGTGGCAACCAGACCCCTGGGGTGTCACATTCCCCCCTAATAAATTTTAGTAGTCCGGGACTAAACACATTTTTAAAACATAACAGGGTATAACAATAATACAATAACATATTTACAAGAAGCTTTAGTTCTTTAAAGGTCACGGCGTGTCCGCAACCGGGTGTCCATATCACCCAAGGTGAAGCTTTAAGCGAAGTAGGGGACCTGTCCAAAGCAAACCCCTTGCGTTGTCCTTGGGCGTGGCTGCAAGAGTAGACTAACTACTTTGAGCCGCAAGGAGGCCACGCCAGACAGGTTTTCTCTTACGCGGCCGTCTTCGCAAGAGGCACCAAGGTGCAACTATCTACAAAACTGTTCCGGTTATCTAGCGTACATAACCTGTTAGTCCATAAAAATCTGCAGGGTAACTGAGAAACATAATTAATAACAGGCAACAAACATAAACCATAAACAGATAGCAGATAAATTCACAGTGCATTAGTTTAGATTCTCCAGCGAGCGGGCATCTGACCTCTAGTGACTCTAGTGGACCTACGGAGCTCACTAACTGGTTCTGCACTACAGGGTGTAGGAGGTGTTATGGGTAAGCTGGGCAGCTGTCTGCGCACTCTTTGGCTCACTAGGGGCACGGCAGGCTCACTACTAGCAGAAGGTTGATCCTCCTGTACTGCTGGTGTGGACTCTTCTGCCTCTTGGGCCGGCTGCTCTTCCAGCTCTACCGGTTCCTCTGTAGGCACTTGCAGGGCTGGCTGGAGAAAGGTGAGGACGGGTACCATGACAGCGTCGTTTACTTGTGTCCAAGACCGGGGGAAGTCTCCGAGTACGGTACTGATCATTTCTCCCCTTTCCTCTGCGGGTTGAGGGTTTCCTTGATCTTCTTCAGGGCTTTGCAGCTGCTCGGGACACTTCTTCAGGTGGTCTCTGGAGACAATGGCTGTGGTTTCTCCTCCATCCTTACTGATTACGCAGATTTTTGGGTTCTCATGGCTTGATGGCAGTACGGTGTATGGGTCCTTCTCCCACTGGTCGTCCAACTTGTGGAGCCGCCTCTTCCTCTTCAAGACCTGCTCTCCAGGTACCAGGGGAACAGCGGGAGCATACTGGTTATAAGCCTTCTCTTGCCTTTCTCTAGCTTGAGACAGACTTCGCTCGACGCTCTCCTGTACTTTCCGATACTGCTGCTGCCGTTCTGTATCCCAGTCTGCCTCTGGCGAGGTGTCCTCAGGCGTCAGGACTCCCATATCCAGGTCAATAGGCAGCTTACCAGGTCTTGCTCTCATTAGGTAAGCCGGGGTACAGTTGGTGGAACCTACAGGGATGTGGTTATACAGGTCCACCAGATCGGGCAGTTTCTCAGGCCACAGACTGTGTTCTTCCAGGGGCAATGTTTTTAGCAGATCTATCACCACCTGGTTCATCTTTTCGCAGAGTCCATTGGTTTGAGGGTGATAGGGCGTTGTTCTTATCTTCTTGCAGCCATACAGGTTGCAGAACTCCTGGAAGACCTCCACTTCGAAGGCTGGTCCTTGGTCTGTCAACACTTGGTCCGGGTACCCGTGTGGACGGCAGAAGTGCTGCTGGAAGGCTCTAGCTGCTGTTTGAGCCGTTAAGTCCTTGACCGGGACCACCACCAGGAACCGGGAGTAATGATCTACGATTGTGAGGGCGTAGACATACCCAGATCTGCTTGGAGCCAGTTTCACATGGTCCAGGGCTACCAGTTCCAGTGGCTGTCTGGTGATGATGGGCTGCAGGGGAGTCTTCTGGCTGGCTCGGTCTTTTCTTCTCAGGTGGCACGGGCCACAGTCTCTGCACCACCTCTCGATGGCTCCTCTCATGCCTACCCAGTAGAACCGTTCACGCAACAAGAACTCCAGCTTCTTCCATCCGAAATGCCCTGCTCCGTTGTGGTATGCCTCCAGAACCATAGCCGCGTCTCGTCTTGGGACCACTACCTGCCAGGTCAACTCATGTGTTCGAGAGTTAACCATTCTCCGGCACAGCTTCTCCCTGTAGAGGAACAGCTTACTTTTCTCTTTCCACAGTTGCTTGGTCTCCTCCGGAGCATCTGGGTCAAGACGGGCATCGGCCTGGGTCAGAATTTCCTACACCAAATGGACTGCGGGATCAATGTCTTGCGTCTCTGCCCAGTTGTAGTGGGGCAAGGGATTGAACGTCACGGAGCGCCTGTCCTTCACACGGTGGGAATACAGGGTAATCCCATGACGGTGGAACGCAGGGAGCTCAACTTCTTCCAGATCTTCTGGATCTTCCCCTACGTCCGGTAAGTTCGGCATTCTAGACAGGGCATCCGCGTTGGCATTTGAGGTTCCTGCCCGGTATTTGATGGTGAATTCAAAGTTGGACAGGCGGGCCATCCATCTCTGTTCCAGGGCACCGAGCCTTGCAGTGTCCAGGTGTGTCAACGGGTTGTTATCCGTGTACACGGTGAATTTGGAGGAGGCAAGGTAATGCTTGAAACGTTCGGTCACTGCCCAAACTACTGCCAGGAACTCCAGCTTGAATGAGGTATAATTCTCAGGGTTCCTCTCCGTGGGCCATAGCTTTCGGCTGGCGTAAGCGATTACCCGTTCTTTCCCTTGCTGGATCTGGGACAGTACGGCTCCTAGCCCGATGTTGCTTGCGTCCGTGTGGAGGATAAAGGGCTGGCTGTAGTCTGGATATGCCAGGATTTCATCCCCCGTGAGGGCCATCTTCAGCTGGCAGAAGGACTCCTCTTCCAGCTTTTCCCACCTAAAGGGCGGCTTCTGGTTTTTGGCTTTCCGAGATTGACCTATCAGGAGGTCCTGCATAGGGGCTGCCATTTTGGTGAAACCGGGAATGAATCTTCGGTAGTAGCCTACCAACCCGAGGAACTGCCGCACTTCCTTTATGCTGGAGGGTCTTGGCCAGTCCTTAATCACGGTGATCTTATCAGGGTCAGTAGCTACTCCGTCAGCACTCACCACGTGTCCCAGGTATTGCACCTTTGGTTTCAGGAGGTGACACTTGGAGGGTTTCACCTTTAGGCCGTAGTTTGCCAGAGCTTCGAACACTTCTGCCAGGTGTTTCAGGTGGTCCTCGTAGGTCTTGGAATAGACGATGACATCGTCGAGATATAACAGGACCGTCTCGATGTTCCGGTGTCCCAGACAGCATTCCATCAACCGTTGGAAGGTTCCTGGTGCGTTGCAGAGCCCGAACGGCATACAGTTAAATTCGCTGAGACCCATCGGGGTGGTGAATGCAGTCTTCTCCCGGTCCGCCTCTGCTACAGGAACCTGCCAGTACCCGCTAGTGAGATCCAAAGTAGAGAAGAAGTTAGCAGATTTTAATGCAGCTAAGGACTCTTCTATACTTGGTAATGGGTACGCATCTTTGTGTGTGATACGGTTGACCTTCCTGTAGTCTACACACATTCTCATGGTGTTATCTTTCTTTTTCACTAAGACTACTGGAGCTGCCCAGGGTCTACAGCTGTCCTTGATTACCCCAGCCTCCTTCATGTCTCTAAGCATCCCCTTGGCGTGTTGGTAGTGTGCCGGGGGTACGGGTCGGTATCTCTCCTTTATGGGAGGATGGTCTCCCGTGGGGATGAGGTGTTCTACCCCCTTTACTCGCCCGCAGTCTAGCGGGTGTTTACTAAACACTCTCTCGTACTCTCGAACCACCCGATAGACTCCCTGTTTCTGGTGTGAGGGAGTGGAGTCAGTACCCAAATGTAGTTGCTGACAACAGTCCTCCATTGGTTTCTTAGAGCCGTTACCTTCCTCTGGTTGAGATGGAGGCAAGGGTTCCACGGCCTGTACAGAGTTCTGGTTGATGGTAAACAATTTGGCTAGCGTGGCATACCGGGGCAGGTGTACTTCTCTCTCCCCGATATTTATGATGCGAACGGGCACCTTCCCATGGCTTACATCGACCACCCCCCGTGCTGTCAAAATGGTGGGCCTACTGTCTGAGTAGACGGGTTCTACCATTTCTTGGTAGTCTCTAACTCTTAGACCAATAGCTGCCCGGCACCAAATCATCATCTCACTTTTTGGGGGCATGGCAATAGGGAACGGGTCACACATTCTCACGCTACCTATCTCACCACCAGATAGTTCCACCTGTTGCCGCTTCATCAGTGCCCGGATCTCTTTTTGGAGCACACGCTGCTGGCCGGAACTGGCGTTCTTGGCAACCTGCTGTAAAATGAGAATCACCTCTGCAAGACAATTTTCAATCACATTAGTTCCCAAGGTTATTCTAGGGTGACTCTCATGACGGTCTATGTCCACTATAATCAGTCCTTGTGCCGCCAGTTCGAATTTACCGATCTTAATGGTCACCTCTTTGAATCCCACCTGCGGCATGGGCTGACCATTGCTGGCGATGATACTCAGGTCGTCATCTGGGTAGCGGGTTATGTCCGAGTCATTCCATTACTGTTTAAAGAGCACGTACGGGATGGTGGTCACCTGTGACCCAGTGTCTAGTAGGGCACTTATAGGAATGCCATCGAGTACCACAGGCAAGATTGGACGTCCCCCAACGTATTTATCACGCCAGTTTGATGGGCCTGATGGTCTTATGCCTGGGAGTTGGCCCTCTACCCCAGTTTGTGCCCGTTTAAATGACAGCACCTTGCCACATGTCCGGGTTGATTGCAGCGGTGGCAGATGGGTCGTCCGTCCTCGTTGTATCTGTCGCTGGGTCTTCCTCTAGCCGGTGGGGTCCTCCTCAGTCGGTGCCACGGGACGTCCTCCGGTCCTGATTCCAGCTGGATCTTTCCTGGAGAAGAGACCTGTAAAGACTGCACAGTTCTGGTTAGCGCGGCAACGCTCTTAGTCAGCTCTTGGACCTGATGGTGCAGGTCTTTTGCCCGGTTATTGTTCAAAGCCTGCGCATCAGCTCCCACAGGCCCTGCAGACAAGGGCGCCGTCTCCTGGTGGTAAGTGATAGCAGGGCGCCTGTGGGTCACAGCGCCACCTGGTGCCGGTTCTCGGAGCACCCGGATGGCTCTGTCCTTGAACTGTGCAAAGTCCAGGTCAGGGTCCTGTAAGGCCATTGCCCGCAACTGGGTTCGGTGGGCATTGCACAGTAGACCCTCAATAAATTGTTCAGTCAACAGCTTATCTTCATTTCCCACGCTGCCAGGGTCTGCCTGCTTAATGGCTCTCAGGGCCTCTTGTAGGTTTAGAGCATAGTCTCTTATACTCTCATGTGCCCGCTGTTTACACCCGTAAAATCTGAGCTTTATTTCGGCTGAGGTGTGGGTATCAAATGTGTCTTTCAGCCAGGCTAGTATTTCTCTGACATGTAAAGAGAGGAGAGAACAAGGCGCAATGGGTGACTCAGTATTGCAATTTGTAGAGGGGTGTGGGGATGGCTACTAACCTTATGAAGTTGTGCACCTCTGCACAACCCCAGTGTAAAGCTCCACAAGCTCCGCTCTGTTGGTGGCTGTCATCTATTTCCAGCGGCGTTCACAGATCCTGATCTCTTGGTGGTGGATCACGTGGTCAGGTTGGTAGCATGTATTGCCGAGATAGACGCCCAGCTTCACCAACACCCCCGGCAGCGCTCCGGAGGGGTTAAGGCAGCGCAGCTTGGAAAACCAGGGTAGTAATTTTAATTAAATTGCTCCCACAGGTGAAAAAACAATAGATTAAAGGCAGCTCTACCGCACCCCAACAGGGGGAAAAGGACAATCAGTGAATGTGAATAGCGGTACCAGAGCGCCAATAACAGGGCAAAAATATTAAAAGGACTGATTTATTAATATACACACAACGCGTTTCGGTGGACACAGCCACCTTCATCAGGTGTGACAAGCAGCAAACAATTGATCCTTATATACATTTGACTAGGTATACAATTACTTAAAAGGGGCGGGGCCAGATACAGAGTAATACCTCTATATTAACCCCTTGAGTTCATATATGCTCAATAGAGTAAAAAGGATTGTTATAAAATAATGCCTAATGAAGCATATAGGGTTCTTATAAAAAGGATTCGCTGTATAAAAACTTGTGAATCCTATAATCTTAATACTTCATAGGATATATTGTCATCTACCACCCTATATTTTAGATTATATAAAAAAATAATAATAATAATAATTTTTACATACAACATAAAACAATGCATAAATATAAAGTTATAAAATTACAATCAGTTTCTATCATTGTAATTAGGAAAAGTAGACGAAGAAAGGAAAGAGAGAAAAAAAAAAAAAAAAAAAAAGAAAAAAAAAAAAAAAAAAAATAAAAAAAAAAAAAAAATAAAACATTTTTTCTTTTCTCTCCTCTTTCTTTCTTCCCCTCTTCCCTCCCTCCCTACATCTCTTCTCCTTTCTCTCTCTCCTCCCCTCCCTCTCTCCTTTCCCCTCTTCCCTCCTTCTCTCTCTCCTCCCCCCTCCTCCTCCATATAAAAGATATATATAATAAATTTGCTAAAATATGAAAACAATTATTTAAAAAGTTGTCTTTTCTATATTAAGGTTCAAACCTTCAGGAGACAAGGTTCCCATTTTGAAAATCCAATAATTTTCACGTGTAATGAGACGATTTAGTCTATCAGGGTGTGTATCAACTATATGATCAATGATAGTTAGTTTTAGGTTATTAGGATTTTTTTGATGTTCTTTTAAGAAATGATTAGAAACACTATGTAGGGGAAAGCCGTTTCTAATATTTTGGCGATGTTTATTTAATCTGGAGTGCATTTCCTGGATAGTGCGGCCAATGTATTGCAGGCCGCAGGTGCACTGGAGCAGATAGATCACATATGAGGACTGACATGTAAGTCTAAAGCGAATGGGATATATCTCTCCAGTGACCGCAGAGACGAATGTTTTAGCTCCGTTATCAATGGATTGACAGCATAAGCATTTAGGGACATTACATTTATAACATCCATTATTGCTAATAGGAGCTGAATGGTTCGGTCTTCTACCAATTGTTGTATTGCTAGGGGCTATATAGTTTCCTAGATTTTTACTCCTCCGATATATGACATGAGGAAATTCCGGTAAATGACCAGTTAATATTGGATCATTACTTAAAATGAACCAGTATTTTTTTAATAAACTGGATAGCACTTGCGTAGGTTTACCATAAGTAGTAATCAGATTTAAACTGAAATCGTTGTTTGGCTCTTGGCTGGTATTCTTGGATTTGTTGATACACAGGTTCTGTGATAGGGATCTAGTTTTGGAGAAAGCATCCTCTAATAATTTCCGGGGGTATCCCTTAGCTCTAAAACGTTTTTGTAAAACCTTAGATTCCAGAAAAAAATCCGAATCATGTGTACAATTTTTTCTGACACGCCAATATTGACCATATGGAATATTTCTAATCCAGCTGGGTAGATGGCCACTGTCAAATTCAAGATAGCTATTTACATCCACTTCCTTAAAGTGGGTAGATGTGGATATTTTACCCGAATTGTCTATATTTATCTGAAGGTCAAGATATTGAAGAAAGAAAGAGGAGAGAAAAGAAAAAATGTTTTATTTTTTTTTTATCTTTTTTTTTTTTTTTTTTTTTTTTTTATATATTTTTTTTTTTTTTTTTTTTTTTTTGGGGGGGGAATTTTTTTTTTTTTTTTTTTTTTTTTTTTTTTCTCTCTTTCCTTTCTTCGTCTACTTTTCCTAATTACAATGATAGAAACTGATTGTAATTTTATAACTTTATATTTATGCATTGTTTTATGTTGTATGTAAAAATTATTATTATTATTATTTTTTTATATAATCTAAAATATAGGGTGGTAGATGACAATATATCCTATGAAGTATTAAGATTATAGGATTCACAAGTTTTTATACAGCGAATCCTTTTTATAAGAACCCTATATGCTTCATTAGGCATTATTTTATAACAATCCTTTTTACTCTATTGAGCATATATGAACTCAAGGGGTTAATATAGAGGTATTACTCTGTATCTGGCCCCGCCCCTTTTAAGTAATTGTATACCTAGTCAAATGTATATAAGGATCAATTGTTTGCTGCTTGTCACACCTGATGAAGGTGGCTGTGTCCACCGAAACGCGTTGTGTGTATATTAATAAATCAGTCCTTTTAATATTTTTGCCCTGTTATTGGCGCTCTGGTACCGCTATTCACATTCACTGATTGTCCTTTTCCCCCTGTTGGGGTGCGGTAGAGCTGCCTTTAATCTATTGTTTTTTCACCTGTGGGAGCAATTTAATTAAAATTACTACCCTGGTTTTCCAAGCTGCGCTGCCTTAACCCCTCCGGAGCGCTGCCGGGGGTGTTGGTGAAGCTGGGCGTCTATCTCGGCAATACATGCTACCAACCTGACCACGTGATCCACCACCAAGAGATCAGGATCTGTGAACGCCGCTGGAAATAGATGACAGCCACCAACAGAGCGGAGCTTGTGGAGCTTTACACTGGGGTTGTGCAGAGGTGCACAACTTCATAAGGTTAGTAGCCATCCCCACACCCCTCTACAAATTGCAATACTGAGTCACCCATTGCGCCTTGTTCTCTCCTCTCTTTACATATTGAGTCTGCTATTGCTGGGGGCTTAGCCTCAAGACCAGGAGCTGCAAATTGGACGACCCAGATTGTTCTACACATCGAGAGACGGAAAAACCCTGCAGAATCATCAACAGATAAGAACTGTGTTTAAGACTTTAAAATCTAAATTGCTGGATCATTATGGACTTTTATGTGACCAATAGAGAGAAATTTAGATTATCTCTGATCAATACAGCCCTTAGTAAAGACTCTAAGGATGGCGACAGATGCATATATAATAATCCAACTATGCTGAATGATACAGATCAAAAAAGGTTACGTGGACTGTTTTTGAACTTAGAAAATAATAGCAAAATAGAAATAACTAATCACGTAGACACGATGTTTTTAGAACATTACATTAAGGATAACATAATACCCAAGGGATTGAGAATGAATCTCAATTCATCCTTTCCTCAGGATATTGTTTTTACTGAAAGATGGGACAGGTGTATGTCTGATTGCTCAACAACACTGATCAGATTGTTGATTGACAAAAGGAATACTCTGGCTATGCATGCTTTAGAAACATTAGCTAAAATTAAAGGGGATTTGGAGTTCTTTTCTTCATCTGCGGAATATTTTGCCACAGATAATGAGGTAAAACTAAGACTGGCTAAGTTTGAAAATGATTTAATAAATAAAAAAGCAAAAAAATATGAAAGAGATATAAAAGACTCTAAAAAAGAAAAAATCCAATCACCACTTCAAATTTCACCTGTTCCCATCATCTCTATGCAGAGAACAACTAGGGATAATCCATCATCCCCTATTCTAAGCAATGATACTGATAACCATACAAAACAAGTGAATAGTTTTCAAAAACAGTCTTTTATGAATAAAAAACAACAAGCAATATATGAGACTCATAAAAAGAAGTTATCCATTAACAATAATTACAAGAAAAATACTGCATTCAATTCTAATTTGGAAAAAAACAATGACCTTATAATAGAGGGAATGTGTATGGAAATTACTCCTCCCTCCATACTGATCACTGATCCACCTATTTTATCCACACAAGCAGCAGATGTAGAATTTATTGCTAATCCGCCTACTATTTCCACACAAGTAGCAGATATTGATGAACTGAACTTCACATTACATATTAACACACAGGAGATATCCCACAGTGGATCTAATATCTCAGAGCTTTCTAGTGCAATACAGATCCCTATTGCTGGGGAGTCATCTGGACAAATCCCGTTATCGGATACACTGAATATTTTTAATCAAGGGAGACCCTCTGATAAAACAAGTGGTATAAACCACATAAAACCCCCTATAAACAGAATGACATCCTTGGAATTATCTCCGATTTTGAATGAGAATAGTATCTTGATAAATCCTCAAACACAGAATGCAGTTGCATCTCAAACTAATAAAACAAAAATTACACATTTTTTTCACGTGGTCCCCGGACGTTGTCCAAAACGAAAAAGAAATTTAGGGGATGTAGAGGGAGTGGAAAAACCCGAGGCCTCAATAACAAAAATAGTCCAAATGCCGAAATTGAGACACAATCCAAATATAAAGAAAATGAAATCTTGCCAATGAACCAGAATACAAATTCCCTGCAGATAGAAACCCCTATCGGTTGTGGGGGTATTTTTAATATTTCTAGCTATGTGCTATCTGAAGCTGAACGATCCTTGTTAGGTCGAGGATTATCTTTCTGTCCAGCTGTCCCATTTAATAATTTCACTTTGTTCTGTGATTTAAATGAATTTATAAGGAAATTGACACTAAAAAGACATTTTCTATTGGAAGATAAGAGAAAATCACATCCTATTAGTTCATGCTCAACAGTATCCCCCTCCATTCAAGAATCTAATACACCAGGCCCCCCATTACTGGACCCTTTCACTCATGTAAATGTGAAGGGGAAAAATAATTTCTATCCATTACATCACAAAGGTTCACACCTTGAAACTTTCCAACAATTAATTTTGAGGGACCTTAGGACATTCCCCCCAATTTCAAAAAAAGTGAACAACTTGAGCTACCAGGAGAAATGTGCATTAAAAACCCTTCAGGATAATAAAGAAATAATTATAAAGAGAGCAGATAAGGGAGGGGGGACTGTGATAATGAACATAGGCTGGTACATCAAGGAGGGCCTCAGAATCTTAGACGACTCAAACTACTACGTGAAATTAGAAGCAGACCCATCTGTAACCATTTTTTTGGAGTACAAAGGACTTGTAGCAGGGGCCTCTACAGCTGGCTTCCTCAATAAAAAAGAAAAATCCTTTTTAGACATTAAAAAATTCAAAGTCCCTTACTTTTATTTTTTACCCAAAATTCATAAAGATAAATTTAATCCCCCTGGACGTCCTATTATTTCTGGTATTAATTCTATCACATCCAACTTATCCCACTATATTGATCTTTTTTTACAGAAGTACGTTTTATCCCTAGATTCTCATTTAAAGGATTCTACACATTTAATTAGACTATTGAGAGAATTACCCCCTCTTCCAGGCTGTCTTCTTATTACACTCGATATAAGCTCTCTTTATTCCAATATCACACATGTATTGGGTTTACAGGCAATTAAAAAATTCCTAGATGAGGACCCTAACTTACAAGATCCTCAAAAAAACTTTTTATTGAGGGGTATAACTTTCATTCTTGAGAACAATGTATTTTCTTTTGAGGGGGTGATGTATCGGCAGCTGAGGGGCTGCGCGATGGGGACGAGGTTTGCCCCCAGTTATGCAAATCTATATATGGGGGCATTCGAGTCTATCCACATCGCGCAATCCCTCGGCGCCGATAAACCTATCGTTATGTACCGCCGCTTTATAGATGATCTGTTTATTATATGGAGGGGAAATACTGTGGAGGCTGCCAAATTTATTGATGAATTAAACTCTAACGACTGGGGTCTTTCCTTTACCTCTACCATATCTGAGAGTAATATTCAATATCTTGACCTTCAGATAAATATAGACAATTCGGGTAAAATATCCACATCTACCCACTTTAAGGAAGTGGATGTAAATAGCTATCTTGAATTTGACAGTGGCCATCTACCCAGCTGGATTAGAAATATTCCATATGGTCAATATTGGCGTGTCAGAAAAAATTGTACACATGATTCGGATTTTTTTCTGGAATCTAAGGTTTTACAAAAACGTTTTAGAGCTAAGGGATACCCCCGGAAATTATTAGAGGATGCTTTCTCCAAAACTAGATCCCTATCACAGAACCTGTGTATCAACAAATCCAAGAATACCAGCCAAGAGCCAAACAACGATTTCAGTTTAAATCTGATTACTACTTATGGTAAACCTACGCAAGTGCTATCCAGTTTATTAAAAAAATACTGGTTCATTTTAAGTAATGATCCAATATTAACTGGTCATTTACCGGAATTTCCTCATGTCATATATCGGAGGAGTAAAAATCTAGGAAACTATATAGCCCCTAGCAATACAACAATTGGTAGAAGACCGAACCATTCAGCTCCTATTAGCAATAATGGATGTTATAAATGTAATGTCCCTAAATGCTTATGCTGTCAATCCATTGATAACGGAGCTAAAACATTCGTCTCTGCGGTCACTGGAGAGATCTATCCCATTCGCTTTAGACTTACATGTCAGTCCTCATATGTGATCTATCTGCTCCAGTGCACCTGCGGCCTGCAATACATTGGCCGCACTATCCAGGAAATGCACTCCAGATTAAATAAACATCGCCACAACATTAGAAACGGCTTTCCCCTACACAGTGTTTCTAATCATTTCTTAAAAGAACATCAAAAAAATCCTAATAACCTAAAACTAACTATCATTGATCATATAGTTGATACACACCCTGATAGACTAAATCGTCTCATTACACGTGAAAATTATTGGATTTTCAAAATGGGAACCTTGTCTCCTGAAGGTTTGAACCTTAATATAGAAAAGACAACTTTTTAAATAATTGTTTTCATATTTTAGCAAATTTATTATATATATCTTTTATATGGAGGAGGAGGGGGGAGGAGAGAGAGAAGGAGGGAAGAGGGGAAAGGAGAGAGGGAAGGGAGGAGAGAGAGAAAGGAGAAGAGATGTAGGGAGGGAGGGAAGAGGGGAAGAAAGAAAGAGGAGAGAAAAGAAAAAATGTTTTATTTTTTTTTTTTTTATTTTTTTTTTTAATAATTTTTTTTTTTTTTTTTTTTTTTATATATATATTTTTTTTTTTTTTTTTTTTTCTCTCTTTCCTTTCTTCGTCTACTTTTCCTAATTACAATGATAGAAACTGATTGTAATTTTATAACTTTATATTTATGCATTGTTTTATGTTGTATGTAAAAATTATTATTATTATTATTTTTTTATATAATCTAAAATATAGGGTGGTAGATGACAATATATCCTATGAAGTATTAAGATTATAGGATTCACAAGTTTTTATGCAGCGAATCCTTTTTATAAGAACCCTATATGCTTCATTAGGCATTATTTTATAACAATCCTTTTTACTCTATTGAGCATATATGAACTCAAGGGGTTAATATAGAGGTATTACTCTGTATCTGGCCCCGCCCCTTTTAAGTAATTGTATACCTAGTCAAATGTATATAAGGATCAATTGTTTGCTGCTTGTCACACCTGATGAAGGTGGCTGTGTCCACCGAAACGCGTTGTGTGTATATTAATAAATCAGTCCTTTTAATATTTTTGCCCTGTTATTGGCGCTCTGGTACCGCTATTCACATTCACTGTTAGTATTTCTCTGACAGTCCTCTTCCTCCCAGGTGGCCAGGACTTTACCTCCCTTTGGGCTGCCCCGATTAATTGGGCCACAAGGATGCTCACTTTTTGCTCTTCTGTGAGTGGGTACACCTGGAAGAGGCTATCCAGTCTTTCCCTAAAGTCATTTAGAGTATGTGACTCCCCTGAGTACTGGGGTAGCCAGGTTGCCCCCGGGATATAGGGCATGGTGAATGGCATGACTGCTGCAGCGGTTGCGCTGGCGGTGGCTGTGGCAGTGGAGCTCCCCTCGGTATCCGGCATCCTCCTCCCCCCTAGTGGACCGTGGCCTACCTTGCGATGCTCTTCTTCCGTAGGCCGCGGCTCCGCAGTCGATCGTCGGGGTTGAGGACCTGGCGTCGCGCTCCGATGACGTCAGCGTCGCTCTTCCTCCCTTCCAGGACCTTGCGCAGCGTCAGAGCGTGGGGCGGAGCTTCGGATCTCGCGCGCTTTCGGCGTCCACGCCCCTCTTCTTCCCGTGCGGCGTCCCGAAGATGGCGTCCGAAGGCGGGAAGCAGCTGCGGATGGCGGGAAGAAGGGAGAAGACGGCGGGAAACGGTCCAAGATGGCATCTGATGGAGGGAATCGGCTCCGGATGGCAGGAAACGACTCCGGACGGCGGGAAACTTCACCACAGGTAAGTATAAAAGTCTCTTTTTCAGGCACGCAGTACCCGGTGGTTGCGGGCACGAAATCCTGCCGACTGCGCCAAAGTTGACGCGCCCCCTGGGCCTGTGTTGTGCAGGGGAACCCGGAACCGGGCCTGTTGTAGAATGCTGGAGGTTGTAGTCTCCGTGTGGTGGTGACCCGGTCCGTGCCCAGGGTTGTCAAACCAGTGGCAGTCTTAATGTATAGCAAATGTCCGACTACACCACCCGTGGATTGCGGTCAGTGGGGACCGCCGCTGCGCTGCCGACCGCTGAGGCTGATGTTGTTTGCGCAGCCGAGTATGGGATAACTCCCCACGGGAGAAGTATTGCCTCAGGGCAGCTAATGTGAGAGATGATGGGAGTGATGGTGTGAGGGTCCCAGTGCTAATGGTGCTGGTGCGGCAAGGAATCACAGAGACGTGAGGTGCAGTTCAGGGTCTTTACTGATGGTACAAGGCAGACCCTCCCGGGAGTACTGGCTAGTATAAGGGGCCTGGTCAGTCTGCGAGCAAGCAGGAGTTCCCCTGGCCAGGTGGAGTTGTAGGCCTCCCCATTTATCTGCACTCTTCCTGGCTACCTTGCTGTCAGCGGTTACAAGTAGCCCACGTCCCTGAGTATACCGTGTGGTTGGTGCTCACCCGTATGGCTGGAGACTTGGGGCCTTCTGTTAGCCTCCGCTCCTGGATGGTGGCGCTGGTCCCTTCTTTGTGACTGAGCCTCCGGGCTTCTATGGCCAGAGGACCTGGAATCCCCTGCCGGCTGGTTTCTGTTGCTGGGTATATATCAGTCCCTACAGCCTCGGACTCCTGTGTCCGGTTTTAGTAACTTCAGCCAGGGCGAGCTATATCTCTGCTCACAGCCCCTGGCCTTCTGCCTCTGCTCCTACAGAGCTCCTGATGTATCTTTTCCTGTGTCTGCAGCTTCACTCTAGGCTCTGACTGCTCTGCTTGTTCTACAGGCTCTGTCTCTGTCTCACCTAATCCCGCCCCAGACCCAGTTTATAAGGGCAGATTCCTCCCCTCCCAGGTCTGGGCGGGCAGTGTTGCATGCTTAGGGCTCCTGACCAGAGAAACCTCCCACTTGCTCTCAGACATAATATCTCTATTACTGTGGCAACCAGACCCCTGGGGTGTCACACGCACATGTGACATCTGCTCATCAACGGCCATTCTGAGCTGAATGTGCCTTCCCTCATGACAGCACAGCTGCTATGCAGATTGAGGCTGGGCAAGTACCAGCATGGGTGACTGGTTGGGAATTCCCGATTCCATTGACATTTTGGCTGCTGGTAATGTCATTTGGATTTTTGGATTTTTGTTTTTAAAATCTAACCTTTCCCTCCCCATTTTATTCCTTTTGAAAAGACGCGCACATGTGACTCCTGCACGTCAATGGCCATTCTAATCTGAATGTGTCTGCCTGCGTCAGATTGCACCTGCTGTGCAGCTTGAGGTCAGGCAAGTACCAAAATGGTCGTATGGCTGGGAATCCCTAGTTCCGTTCACATTTTGGCTGCTGCTATTGTCATTTGTTTTGTTTTTTTAAAATCTAACCTTTCCCTCCCCATTTTATTCCTTTTGAAAAGATGCACACATGTGACATCTGCATGTTAATGGCCATTCTAAGCTGAATGTGCCTGCCCTTGTGAGATCACAGCTGCTATGCAGTTTGAGGCAGGGCAAGTACCAGAATGGGAGAATGGCTGGGAATCCCTAGTTCCGTTGACATTTTGGCTGCTGCTATTGTCATTTGGATTTTTGTTTTTAAAATCTAACCTTTCCCTCCCCATTTTATTCCTTTTGAAAAGACGCGCACATGTGACAACAGCACATCAACGGCAATTCTAAGCTGAATGTGCCTGCCCTCGTCAGATTGCAGCTGTTATGCAGCTTGAGGCTGGGCAAGTACAGTCATGGGAGACTGGCTGGGAATCCCCGGTTCCATTAACATTTTGGCTGCTGTTATTGTCATTTGGATTTTTGGATTTTTGTTTTTAAAATCTAACCTTTCCCTCCCCATTTTATTCCCTTTGAAAAGACGCGCACATGTGACAGCTGCACGTCAATGGCCATTCAAAGCTGAATGTGCCTTCCCTCATCAGAGCACCAGTGCTACGCAGCTTGCGGCTGGGCAAGTACCAGCATGGGAGACTATCTGGGAATCCACGGTTCTGTTAACATTTTGGCTGCTGCTATTGTCACTTGGATTTTTGTTTTTCAAATAATACCTTTCCCTCCCCATTTTATTCCTTTTGAAAAGACGCGCACATGTGCCATCTGCAAGTCAACGGCCATTCTAAGCTGAATGTGCCTTTTCTTGTCAGATTGCTGCTGCTATGCAGCTTGAGGCTGGGCAAGTACCAGAATGGGAGACTATCTTGGAATCCATGGTTCTGTTGACATTTTGGCTGCTGCTAATGTCATTTGGATTTTTGTTTTTAAAATCCAACCTTTACCTCCACATTTTATTCCTTTTGAAAAGACGCGCACATGTGGCATCTGCACGTCAACGTCCATTCTAAGCTGCATGTGCCTGCCCTCATCAGATCGCAGCCGCTGCGCAGCTTGAGGCAAGGCAAGTATCAGCATTGGGGAATGGCTGGGAATACCTGGTTCCATTGACATTTTGGCTGCTGCTATTGTCATTTGGATTTTTTAATTTTTGTTTTTAAAATCTAACCTTTACCTCCACATTTTATTCCTTTTGGAAAGAAGCGCACATGTGACATCTGCATGTCAATGGCCATTTTAAGCTGAATGTGGCTGACTTTGTCAGATCACAGCTGCTATGCAGCTTTAGGCTGGGCAAGTACCAGCATGGGGGAATGGCTGGGAATCACTGGTTCCATTGACATATTGGCTGCTATTATTGTCATTTGGATTTTTGGATTTTTTTTTTTTAAATCTAATCTTTCCCTCCCCATTTTATTCCTTTTGAAAAGACGCTCACATGTGACATCTGCACGTTAACGGGAATTCTAAGCTGAATGTGCCTTCTCTTGCCAGATTGCAGCTGCTACGCAGTTTGAGGCTGGGCAGTACCATTATGGGAGACTGGCTGGGAATCCCCGATTCCGTTGACATTTTGGCTGCTGCTATTGTCATTTGGATTTTTGTTTTTCAAATCTAACCTCTCCCTCCCCATTTTATTCCTTTTGAAAAGACACGCACATGTGACATCTGCACGTCAACGGCCATTCTAAGCTGAATGTGCCTGCCCTCGTCAGATCGCAGCCACTACGCAGCTTGAGGCTGGGCAGTACCATTATGGGAGACTGGCTGGGATCCCATGTTTCCGTTGACAATTTGGCTGCTGCTATTGTTATTTGGATTTTTGTATTTTTGTTTTTAAAATCTAACCTCTCCCGCCCCATTTTATTCATTTTGAAAAGACGCACACATGTAATATCTGCACATCAGCAGCCATTCTAAGCTGAATGTGCCTTCCCTTGTCAAATTGCAACTGCTGTGCAGCTTGAAACTGGGCAAATACCTTCATGGGAGACTTGTTGGGAATCCCTGTTTCTGTTAAAATTTTGGCTGCTGCTATTGTCATTTGGATTTTTGGAATTTCGTTTTTAAAATCTTACCTTTCCCTCCCCATTTTATTCCTTTTGAAAAGACGCGCATATGTGGCATCTGCACGTCAACGGCCATTCTAAGCTGAATGTGCTTTCCCTCGTCAGATCACAGCCGCAACGCAGCTTGAGGCCAGTCAAGTACTGGCATGGGAGACTGGCTGGGGATCCCCGTTGTCGTTGACTTTTTAGCTGTTGCTATTGTCATTTGGATTTGGGATTTTTGTTTTTAAAATCTAACCTTTCCCTCCCCATTTTATTCCTTTTGAAAAGACGCGCACATGTAGCATCTGCACGTCAGCGGCCATCCTAAGCTGAATGTCCCTCCTTTTGTCAGATAGCAGCTGCTGTGCAGCTTGAGGCAAGGAAAGTTCCAGCCTGGGAGACTGGCTGGGAATCCCTGGTTACATTTACATTTTGGCTTCTGCTATTGTCATTTGGATTTTTGTTTTTAAAATCTAACATTTCCCTCCCCATTTTATTCCTTTTAAAAAGACGCACACATGTGACATCTGCATGTCAAGGGCCATTCTAAGCTGAATGTGCCTTCCCTCATCAGATCATAGCCGCTACACAGATTGAGGTTGGGCAAGTACTTGCATGGGAGACTGGCTGTGAATCCCCAATTCTATTGACATTTTGGCTGCTGCTATTGTCATTTGAATTTTTGTTTTTAATATCTTACCTTTCCCTCCCCATTTTATTCCTTTTGAAAAGACACGCACATGTGAAATCTACATGTTAGCAGCCATTCTAAGCTTAATGTGCCTGCTCTCATCAGATCGCAGCTGCTACGCAGCTTGAGGCTGGGCAAGTACTGGCATGGGAGGCTGGGCAAGTACTGGCATGGGAGACTGGCTGGGAATCCCCAGTTCCATTGACAATTTGGCTGCTGCTATTGTCATTTGGATTTTTGTTTTTAAAATCTAGCCTTTCCCTCCCCATAATATTCCTTTTGAAAAGATGTGCACATCTGTCACCTGCAAGTCAACAGCCATTCTAAGATGAATGTGCCTGCCCTCGTCAGATTGCAGCCGCTACGCAGCTTGGGGCCGGGCAAGTACATGCATGGGAAACTAGCTGGTAATCCCTTGTTCCGTTGACATTTTGGCTGCTGCTATTGTCATTTGGATTTTTGTTATTAAATCCTAACTAGTGTTGAGCCAACCCGTAGTGTTCGAGTTCGGTTCGGTTCGTCGAACACCGTTAAAACCAATGGCAGGCAAACAAAAACACATAGAAACACCTTCAAATGTGTCCAAAAGCTGACAAACTGCTCAGAAGACACAACTAACACATGGAAAAGTGACAAGTATGTATAGTCATGCGAAAAGAAAAGAGGTGGAGGAGTAAAAGGAGGGGGAGACACAGATATAGGCATGTCATGCCCTTCTAAAATCCAAAAAGTGAGAAGGCGACACGTTCAGTCGGCTCCTGCCCGTGCCACCTCCGTGTCGCCGGGTTTGTGCCAGAGCCGCGGTGAACCCTGACGGCCAGCCCCCCTCTCCCAATACTGGTGCCTGTCCGCTGGTGGGTCGAGCGAGCCCCCCTGTGGTGGAGGCAGCTCTAAGCTTTTTAATTTAAATTGTCTCTCTAATTTGAATGAATACACTTTAAATCCATTTACAAGGATCTATTGGAGGGCAAGTCTCATGCCAGCAGCCGCGTAATTCCAGCTCCAGTAGCGTCCACTAAAGCTGCTACAGTTAAAAAGCTTTTATCAGGATCGAGCTCGGCTGTCCACCGCAAGGCATCCTACTGCCAGTCCCAGCCCCTATGCCTTGGGGTGCCTCCTGATGCTCTTCACTGAGTATCCCGTGGTCCCGAAGCATTTCCTTTGAAAAAATTAAGTGTCCAAACTACAGGTGGTGTAGCTTGCTTAACAGCCGGGATAATCCGCTGACTAGCAGACACTGCTACTAGGCACAAAGTATTTCCTGGGCTAGATGAATTTAAAAATTTGTAATTAGATACTCTCGTTGGATGCTGAGAAAGCATTCCATAGAGTCTCCTGGCACGCCATATATGATTCTCTTAAAAAGCTTGGGGTAGGGGTCTAGGGGACCCTTTTATAGCCAAAATCACGGCCCTGTATCACAATACGTCACCTAGGCTGAAGATAAATGGAACTGTAGCACCCTGAGGGCTCGGTTGCTACAGAGGTATTGCACCTCACCCAGAGGTGTGATATCTCACTCTCAGGTAAGGATGGAGTGTGGATCAGGACCCGACACCTGCATGCATTACACCACATTGCCGTGGGGCAGGGCGACCAATATGCCTCTGAGATGGGCACGACAGTCCCTGTCCCTGGCTGGAGTGTGGGGAGGGAACACTGAGGAAGGGGAACCCTGTTGTGCAGGAGCAGGGAGGAAGCAGTACCTGGGTGCATTTAGAAGGGAGTATAAAAGGTGGGCACCATCTTAGTTCAGTGCAGAGAAGTCTGAGCAGAAGTGGCAGGGAGCAGGGGCTCTGCATGAGCTCTGCTCCGGAGGCGGGCCTAGTAACAGAGGCCCAGGCCTGGAAGAGGGAGAAGGAAGGAAGAGGAGGGAAAAGGCTCCAGGAACAAGGAATGAAGGGATCCCAGGGGTGCGGACGGGCGAGTCGCCACCGCACGCCCGAATCCACCTGCGTGGAGGGGTCAGGTCAAAGGGGGAGACCGGTCCCCGAAACTAGTGGAGGCAGGAAATGACCCTCAGCTAGAAACCGGAGGCTGTGACATTTTATGTGGCCCAGCCCCTCGCTACACCCGCTAGGAAGGCACCACATAGGGTCAGGGAAATTGGCGCCAAGTTAACCAAGAGGAGGCCCGAGGCAGCCGGACAGAAGGGTTGGTAAGAAAGGCCAGACAAAGGACACACAAAGGGGGTCCTGTGAAGCGCTCCAAAGTTATCTGGGAGTTGTCTGAGCCCTTCACCTGGTGAGCACAGTACGACGTGGGCAGCCGTTACCTGCAGACGTGGTCTGGATAATAAGAACTGTGAGTAAAGGCCCTGGACTGCATCACTGACTCCGTGTCGTTACTGCTGCTGCCCTGCACCATCACCCCCATCCTCCGCATACACTGCCCTGAGGCTATACTCCTCCCGTGGGGAGTTATGCTACGCTCTGCTGCACCCACAACACCAGCCTCAGCGGTCTGCCCTGCAGCGGCGGTTCACTCTGACCGCAATCCACGGGTGGTGTAGTCGGACATTTAAACATCAAAACCACATAAATAGTTCCGCCACTTGTTTGACCACCCTGAGCCACGGAACCGGGTCGCCGCCACGAAGACTACAACCACCAGCATCCACCAAAAAGGGTCCGGCTCCGGGTGTCCCAAGGCCCAGGGGGTGCATCAGAACATTTTCATCACCTTTCACAATCACCAATGGGACAAGGCAGGGATGTCCTCTGTCCCCTCTCTTAAACATCCTAGTGTCGGAGCACCTGCTCTCATCAATTCGCCATAACCCCAATATTAGGTGGATTGAGGTGGGAGTCACCGAGTACAAGTGCTCTCTATTTGCTGATGATGTCCTAGTATATATCACTCAATCACATATATCCATCCATGCTGTTATGGCTGAAATAGATCACTTTGTTACATGGTCAAATTTTAAAATCAATGTAGCGAAGTCTGAGGCCCTCGATGTCTCCCTCCCCAAATCCATATAGGATTCCATCCAGTCCAACTTTCCCTTTGCCTGGCCCTCACAGGGTATCAAATACTTAGGAATTCCTATTCATAGAGACCTCTCCCATCTAAGTTATCTTAATTTTGGGCCCTTTATTGAACAACTCCATACAGACCACGGTTGGCAAGTTAGAACTGTAAGATTCACTACGTGAACCACTGGTGTTTTGTGGAAAAGCACATGTACACTGTGTTCCAAATTATTATGCAAAAAGTGTTTAGGAGTGATAAGGGAAGAATTTGTTTGTTTGTCAATTAAACTCATTGATGGCGATGTGTGTCAGGGCTCTTTATATCACTGTAAGCAATTGCAGACACCTGTGCTAATTAGTTTGGCAGGTGTGTCCAATGAAAGGCAAGACTACTTAAGAAGGCTGTCTCACATTATTAAGCAGCCTACATTTTCTGCCAAAATGGGAAAGAAAAAGGATGTGTCGGCTGCTGAGAAGCAACAAATTGTGGAGTGTTTAGGTCAAGGCATGACTACAAACAACATTGTGCGATGATCAGGATGAAGTGTCTTGGCAATCAAGAAGTATGTAGCTGATTCACAGTACACACGTGTGCGTGCTGATAAGGGCAAATTGAGGACTCTTTCCTACAGGCAATTACGTCAGGTTAAAAGAGCAGTGGCAAAAAAGCCTTGTCATAGCAGCAGACACGTTTTTGAAGCTGCTGGTGCCTCCAACGTCCCCCGAACAACAAGATGCAGGGTCCTTCAGAGGTTTGCAGCTGTGCATACGCCATCCTGTCGACCTCCTCTATCCACTTCACACAAGCAGAAACGGCTCCAGTGGGCCAAACATTACATGAAGACTGATTTCAAAACTGTTTTGTTCACGGATGAGTGCCTTGCAGCGCTCGATGGTCCAGATGGATGGAGTTGAGGATGGCTGGTTGATGGACACCCCACGCAAACACGGCTACAGCGCCAACAAGGAGGAGGTGGAGTAATGTTTTGGGCTGGAATCATGGGGAGAGAGATTGTCGGCCCCTTTAGGATCCCTGAAGGTGCTAAAGATGAACTCCATAATGTATGTGGATTTTCTCAAACAGCACTTCCTGCCATGGTTCAAGAAGAAGAACCGTGTATTTCACAGCAAGATCATTTTTTTGCATGATAATGCACCATCTCATGCTGCACATAAAACATCTGCATCTCTGGCTGATATGGGCATAAAAGGGGACAAACTTATGGTGTGACCCCCATGCTCCCCTGACCTCTACCCCATTCAGAACCTCTGGAGCATCATCAAAAGGAGTGTCTATGATGGCGGGAGGCAGTTCACATCTAAGCAACAGCTCTGGGAGGGTATTCTGTCCTCATGCAAAACAATTGAAGCAGAAACCATCCAAAACCTGACAAGTTCAATGGACGAGAGAGTTCAGAAGCTCCTTTCGAACAAGGGGTCCTATGTGAAAGTGTAACATCACCTAGAATAAAGTTTTGAGTTGAAAACTGTTTGATTTCAGTTTCTAATAACCTGCTAATGCTTATAATTTCAAAAATGACCATTTTTTTGGTCTTTATTAAAATGAAAAGGTTGATCGAAAAGTTTGGGGGATCTAAGAGTGTGGCAACCCAGTAGTCATGATTACTTCGAATTCTGACAATATGAGGGTCATGTTGCAGGTAGTGCAGCAAGAAAGCACTAATGTGTCTTGCGCATCTCGAAGCCCCAAAATTATTTTCCGGGCTAGATGCAGCTAAAAATTATTATTAATTTTAAATCTGGTGGAGCTTTGTATAGATGGCCTAATAGGATCAGTGCTGCACACTGCTACAAAGCCCAAATTATTTTCCAGCCAAGATACAGATAACCATGATTAGTAATTTTAAATCTGGTGGAGCTTATTATAGATGGCCTAATAGAATCAGTGCTGCACACTGCTACAAAGCCCAAATTGTTTTCCAGCCAAGATACAGATAAACATGATTAGTAATTTGAAAGCTTAAAACGGTTGGTAGGGTGATTTTAACCAATCATCAAGCTTTTACTCTCCCCAGGATGACACAGGGGTAGAAAAGTCATTTTGGATCCATGATTTGTTCATCTTTATGAACGTGAGTCTGTCTACATTATCAGTAGAGAGCCGCGTGCGCTTATCTGTCAGCACACCACCAGCAGCGCTGAACACACGTTCAGACAGAACGCTGGCTGCGGGGCATGACAAGATCTCCAAGGAGTAAGTTGCTAGCTCCGGCCATTTATCCAGATTGGAAGCCCAAAAAGAGCAAGGGTCCAGTGACACAGTCATGGCTTCAATGTGTACTTGGAGATACTCCTGTACCATCGTCTCTAGGCGTTGACTATGTGTCAGACTTCTTGTCTCCTGTGGCCTTGCAAAGGATGGGCTAAAAAAGTGGTGAAATGATTCCGCAAAATTGATGTTACCAGCAGATACTGTGGTTCTGTTACGGTTTGAGCGCTGAACACTTGACGGTCCCACGGTTGGCAAGTTGGAACTGTGAGATTCACTACGTGCACCACTGGTGTTTTGTGGAAAAGCACATGTGAGATTCTGCAACAGTCTCTGCTGATACTCCTGCATGCGTGCATCCCTTTCTATGGCAGGAATAATTTCTGCAAATTTACTTTTGTACCGGGGATCTAACAGTGTGGCAACCCAGTAGTCAGGATTATTTCTAATTCTCACAATTCGAGGGTCATGTTGCAGGTAGTGCAGCAAGAAGGCACTCATGTGTGTTGCGCATCCAGGAGCACAAAGTCCCTGTTGTGTTGTTGGCGAGGTAAAAATCATGCTTCCTTTCTCTGTCCTCTCCCCCCAACCTCGCACAACAGAAATGTGATCAAGGTCTCCCTCATCTGATGAGTCTTCCATCAGTTCGTCCTCCACTTCTTCCTGGGCTCCTGCACCTTCCTCACTAGTTTGGCTGCTACCATGCGCCCTGGTAAAACCATCTCCCCCACCCTCACATGCCTGCCGCCTTGGTGCTGCCGACCTTCTGGACCTTGCAGATGTTAGCCCTTCCGCATACAACTCCTCCTCCTCTACTTCCTCCACCTCCTCTTGTGCCACCACCTGACTCCGAATTCTGTTTAACATGTGCTCCAGCATGTAAATCACCGGAATAGTCATGCTGATAATGGCATCGTCAGCACTAAACATCTTCGTCGCCATTTCAAAACTGTGCAGAAGGGTGCATAGGTCCCTGATCTGAGACCACTCCTCCAGCGTGATTTGCCTCACCTCTGAATCTCGTTGGCCCAGGCTATACGTCAGAACGTATTGCAGCAGGGCTTGTCAGTGCTGCCACAGTCGCTGCAACATGTGCAGAGATGAATTCCACCGGGTAGGCACATCGCATTTTAGCCGGTGAAGTGGCAGGCCCAACGACTTCTGTAGAGATGTAAGTCGCTGAGCTGCGGGATGCGAACGGCAGAAGTGAGCACACAGCGACCGTGCCCTCTGCAGAAGGCCATCTAGTCTGGGATAGTGGGCTAAAAATTGCTGGACAACCAGGTTCAACACGTGAGCCATACAAGGCACGTGTGTGACATTGCCCCGGCGAAGGGCCGCACCCAGGTTTGCAGCATTGTCGCACACGGCCTTCCCTGGTTTCAGGTCCAGTGGAGACAACCATTCATGAAATTGGTTCTACAGAGCTGACCACAACTCGTCAGCTGTGTGACTCACATTTCCCAGACATTTCAAAGTAAAAACCGCCTGATGACGTTGAGTCCTACTGCCAGCATAGTAAGGAGGTGTACAGAATCCCTTCTGCGCAGTTAGAAAGCTTGTGGCATGACCAGAAAGGCTTTGGGTGAATGTGGAAGACCAAGAGGAGGTTGAGGAGGTAGAAGCAGTGGAGGAACTTTGACATAAAGAGGATAGACGCACAACTCGTGGGGACGGCAAGACTTGGACAGCAGCCCCTTGTCCTGCTGTCACCATAGTTACCCAGTGCCCAGTCAGCGACATGTAACGCCCCTGTCCATGCCAACTCGTCCAAGTGTCTGTGGTGAAATGCACCCTGTCACACACAGAGTTTCTCAAAGAAGCGGTGATGTTGTGTGCGACATGCTTGTGGAGCGCAGGCACACCTTTCTTTGAGAAGTAGTGCCGACTGGGCATCTGGTACTGGGGCACTGCGACCGACATAAGGTCTCGAAAATCCTCTGTGTCCACCAGGCGGAAAGGCAGCATTTCTGTAGCCAAGAGCTTGCAGATGGTGAAATTCAACCTCTTAGCTTTCTCATGGCTAGGAGGAAATGGTCTTTTACTTGTCCACATCTGAGGGATCGAGGGCTGGCTATTGTGCTTAGACAGGGTTGATAAGGGTGTCCCCGGCAAACTGCCCGTCTGTGAGGAAGATGCAGGCGGACATGTTAGGTTGCCTTGATCCAAAGGTGGTACTATCGATGTCGGACAGCGCTCAACACCAGCTGGTGTTACCACCTCCAAAAAAATGATGACCTGCCAATCACGCTGGCTGTTGCGGGTAAAGAGGTGGCAGGTCTGCGCCCCAAAACAGGTGTGACTGCTGTCCCCCCAGTCACAGAGGATGAAGAGGCCGCAGATGCACAAGATATGGCAGACGGTGGTTGGCCCGGCCGGCTAGGCCGCATTGTAGCACACTGAGCTTCCCACTGCAACTTATGCTTCATGTCCATGTGCCGGTTCATGCATGAAGTACTCAAACTATGTATTTTTTGGCCTTTACTTAGCTTTTGCTGACAAATGTTACAGATAACACGAGTTGGGTCATCTTTATCGATCTGAAAAAATGCCCAGCCTATGCAAGGCTTAGCACCCATGCGACCTGAAGAGCCACCACGACTTGTGGTGAGAGGCAGAGTTGTGTTTGAGGATGCAGTTGTTGACGTGCTTCCAGTACTACGTCTCTGTCCAGGAAGGCGCAACCTGACCTCGTCGTCACTAGCATCTTCCTTCACCTCCTCTGCTGACCTCATCTCTTGGCTGACTGTGGGTTGACAGTAAGTGGGATCTCCAACCTAATCACCATCACCCTGTGCGTTATCACACCCGTCGTCCTCAGAGCCAACCTGTTCCTGCCCTGACAAAATACTAAAGTTGTCGCTCCAATCAGGTATTTGAGTCTCATCATCGTCTTCCTCATTGTCTCCACCAACAGGAGTTACAGTTTGGGAATGAGGGTCTACATTATGGTCAGAACCTTCTGCGTCTGGTCCTGGATCCGACTCATAAAGATTCTGGGCATCAGTGCAGATCATTTCCTCGTCTGGATTCACAGAAGCGCTGGAGTCGACCTCTGATTCCCAGGCTATAGTATGAGTAAACAGCTCTGCAGACTCAACCATCTGTTCTACCTCATACTCAGACGGGCAGCTGGAGATTTGGGAGCTGTGAGGAAGCAAGTGCGATTGGGGTGACACCTTTGAGGACTGGAGAATTTGTGATGTTGAAGTTGATGTGGAGGAGAGCCCACTTAAAGGAGCACTTGATATCCGTTGAAGCACCTGCTGTTTTTGTGCCTCATCTGGAATTTGTAGCGGTTGGCGTGGCCGTAAGAAAGGGATCTTATCACATTGTCCGCTAAAAGAAGTAGACATTTTAGTTTGGCTGGAAGATGGTCTTTCTTCTGCAGATGTTACTGTTGCTTTAACACCTACCCCACGGACACAACCTTTTTTCCCCTTCCCAACACGCCTATTCCCCTTTCCACCAGCAGCAGGCCTTTTTCCACTCATTTTGGTGGTTAACTAATTCACAACTCTGGAGTTGTTTGCACAAAAAAACAATGGATGGGAACCGAGCAGAGCTGAGTGGATAAACTGTGGTATTTGGCCAAAACTATTGGCTGGGTTAGATGCAGAAAAAAATTATATTCAATTTGCAACCTGATGGAGGTCAGTATAGATGGACTAATAGAACAAGTCCCACACACAGCTAGAAGCCCAAATATTTTTTCAGAGGTAGATGCAGAAAAAAATATATTCAGTTTGCAACCTGATGGAGGTCAGTATAGATGGACTAATAGAGAAAGTTCCACACACTGCTAGAAGGCCAAATATTTTTTCAGAGCTAGATGCAGACAAAAAATTATTTTTAATTTGCAACCTGATGGAGGTCAGTATAGATGGACTAATAGAGAAAGTCCCACACACTGCTAGAAGGCCAAACATTTTTTCCGAGCTAGATGCAGATATAAATTATTTTTAATTTGCAACCTGATGGAGGTCAGTATAGATGGACTAATAGAGAAAGTCCCACACACAGCTAGAAGCCCAAATATTTTTTCAGAGGTAGATGCAGAAAAAATTATATTCAGTTTGCAACCTGATGGAGGTCTGTATAGATGGATTAATAGAAAAAGTCCCACACACAGCTAGAAGCCCAATATTTTTCAAAGGTAGATGCAGAAAAAAAACATATTCTGTTTGCAACCTGATGGAGGTCAGTATAGATGGACTAATAGAGAAAGTCCCACACACTGCTAGAAGGCCAAATATTTTTTCAGAGCTAGATGCAGACAAAAAATTATTTTTAATTTGCAACCTGATGGAGGTCAGTATAGATGGACTAATAGAGAAAGTCCCACACACAGCTAGAAGGCCAAATATTTTTTCAGAGGTAGATGAAGATAAAAATTATTTTTAATTTGCAGCCTGATGGAGGTCAGTTTAGATGGACTAATAGAGAAAGTTCCACACACAGCTAGAAGGCCAAATATTTTTTCAGAGGTAGATGCAGATAAAAATTATTTTTAATTTGCAGCCTGATGGATGTCAGTATAGATGGACTAATAGAGAAAGTCCCACACACTGCTAGAAGGCCAAATATTTTTTCAGAGCTAGATGCAGACAAAAAATTATTTTTAATTTGCAACCTGATGGAGGTCAGTATAGATGGACTAATAGAGAAAGTCCCACACACTGCTAGAAGGCCAAATATTTTTTCAGAGCTATATGCAGATATAAATTATCTTTAATTTGCAACCTGATGGAGGTCAGTATAGATGGACTAATAGAGAAAGTCCCACACACTGCTAGAAGGCCAAATATTTTTTCAGAGGTAGATGCAGAAAAAAATTATATTCAGTTTGCAACCTGATGGAGGTAAGTATAGATGGTCTAATAGAACAAGTCCCACACACTGCTAGAAGGCCAAATATTTTTTCAGAGCTAGATGCAGACAAAAAAATATATTGAATTTGCAACCTGATGGAGGTCAGTATAGATGGACTAATAGAGAAAGTCCCACACACTGCTAGAAGGCCAAATATTTTTTCAGAGCTAGATGCAGACAAAAAAATATTTTGAATTTGCAACCTGATGGAGGTCAGTATAGATGGACTAATAGAGAAAGTCCCACACACTGCTAGAAGGCCAAATATTTTTTCAGAGCTAGATGCAGACAAAAAATTATATTCAGTTTGCAACCTGATGGAGGTCAGTATAGATGGACTAATAGAACAAGTCCCACACACAGCTAGAAGGCCAAATATTTTTTCAGAGCTAGATGCAGACAAAAAATTATTTTTAATTTGCAACCTGATGGAGGTCAGTATAGATGGACTAATAGAGAAAGTCCCACACACAGCTAGAAGGCCAAATATTTTTTCAGAGCTAGATGCAGAAAAAAATTATATTCAGTTTGCAACCTGATGGAGGTCAGTATAGATGGACTAATAGAACAAGTCCCACACACAGCTAGAAGGCCAAATATTTTTTCAGAGGTAGATGCAGATAAAAACTATTTTTAATTTGCAGCCTGATGGAGGTCAGTATAGATGGACTAATAGAGAAAGTCCCACACACTGCTAGAAGGCCAAATATTTTTTCAGAGCTAGATGCAGACAAAAAAATATTTTGAATTTGCAACCCGATGGAGGTCAGTATAGATGGACTAATAGAGAAAGTCCCACACACTGCTAGAAGGCCAAATATTTTTTCAGAGCTAGATGCAGATATAAATTATTTTTAATTTGCAACCTGATGGAGGTCAGTATGGATGGACTAATAGAGAAAGTCCCACACACTGCTAGAAGGCCAAATATTTTTTCAGAGCTAGATGCAGAAAAAAATTATATTCAGTTTGCAACCTGATGGAGGTCTGTATAGATGGATTAATAGAACAAGTCCCACACACAGCTAGAAGCCCAAATATTTTTTCAGAGGTAGATGCAGAAAAAAATTATATTCAGTTTGCAACCTGATGGAGGTCTGTATAGATGGATTAATAGAACAAGTCCCACACACAGCTAGAAGCCCAATATTGTTTCAGAGGTAGATGCAGAAAAAAAATATATTCAGTTTGAAACCTGATGGAGGCCAGTATAGATGGACTAATAGAGAAAGTCCCACACACTGCTAGAAGGCCAAATATTTTTTCAGAGCTAGATGCAGACAAAAAATTATTTTTAATTTGCAACCTGATGGAGGTCAGTATAGATGGACTAATAGAGAAAGTCCCACACACTGCTAGAAGGCCAAATATTTTTTCAGAGCTAGATGCAGAAAAAAATTATATTCAGTTTGCAACCTGATGGAGGTCAGTATAGATGGACTAATAGAACAAGTCCCACACACAGCTAGAAGGCCAAATATTTTTTCAGAGGTAGATGTAGATAAAAAATATTTTTAATTTGCAGCCTGATGGAGATCAGTATAGATGGACTAATAGAGAAAGTCCCACACACTGCTAGGAGGCCAAATATTTTTTCAGAGCTAGATGCAGACAAAAAATAATTTTGAATTTGCAACCTGATGGGGGTCAGTATAGATGGACTAATGGAGAAAGTCCCACACACTGCTAGAAGGCCATATATTTTTTCAGAGCTAGATGCAGACAAAAAATTATTTTTAATTTGCAACCTGATGGAGGTCAGTATAGATGGACTAATAGAGAAAGTCCCACACACTGCTAGAAGGCCAAATATTTTTTCAGAGCTAGAAGCAGATATAAATTATTTTTAATTTGCAACCTGATGGAGGTCAGTATAGATGGACTAATAGAGAAAGTCCCACACACTGCTAGAAGGCCAAATATTTTTTCAGAGCTAGATGCAGAAAAAAATTATATTCAGTTTGCAACCTGATGGAGGTCAGTATAGATGGACTAATAGACAAGTCCCACACACAGCTAGAAGGCCAAATATTTTTTCAGAGGTAGATGCAGCTAAAAATTATTTTTAATTTGCAGCCTGATGGAGGTCAGTATAGATGGACTAATAGAATGATGCTATGCCCAAAAGATTTTACTTCACTAGGTGCAGTAAAAAAATTGGTATTCTATACACAGGTGGTATATCTTGCAACGCAGATAGACTACTCCACTGACTAACACACTCTGCAATAGGCCAAAAAGGATTAGCTTTGCTAGATTCAGCCAAATGCTGTGAAAAAAACTTGTACAGCACTGGCACAGACCTGCCTGGCAAAAACTGATAGGAACTGATGTAACCTAGTCCTGAAAAGGACTGCAATTACAATTAGTCTTTACTCCCACAATCTATCTATTTAAGAGCACAGACCTGCCTTATAAAAGTCGTAGGAAATGCTGTAACCTAGTCCTTAAAAGGACTGCAATCACAACTATTCCCTACTCCCAAGCTATCTGTAGATTTGTGCGAAAATTGGCTTGAAAGTAACAAGGTATAGCGCACACAGCAACAGCGGTGCCGTCTAACACGCAGCTGCAGCAGTGAGAACATGGTGGCGACGGGGAAAATGGCTTGGTCTTATAGGGCAAGGACATGTGACATACACTGCCAATGACACATGCCCTTGCTTGTGTGAAAAAAAGCACTTCGCTCCGTGTGTGCGCTGCTGATAGGCTGACAGATTGCACTTCCCCACTGTAAATGCGGGAAAGAGAAAAAAAAATGGAGATCTTCATTATTCCTGCAGAGATCCATCCCCTGCCCCTCCCCCCACCCCGCTGTACACTCAAACTGCGTATTAACATTAATTTTCATCATTACTGAGAAAAAATCCAGTTATGATTTTGGTGCACGAACAGTTATCGAACATAACCTCGAACAGCCGAATTTTTCTCAAATCGTTCGTGTTCGCCGAACGGCTCGAACACCGACCAAAACAGCTCGAATTTGAGATTGGCGAACAGTTCGAGTCGAACAATGCTCATCTCTATTCGTAATTTCTCGTCCATGGTCACAGACATGACTAAAAAGGGGACGGATTTTTCTAGGTGGTCTGACAAGGCTTGTCAAGCATTCTCCTCCTTGAAAAAATGTTTTGCCTCGGCACCCATACTCATTCAACCTGATGCGTCACAGCCATTCATTGTAGAGGTAGACGCTTCCGAGGTAGGGGTGGGAGCTGTATTGTCACAAGGTTCGTCCCCTGGTAAGTGGCATCCGTGCGCCTTTTTCTCTAAAAAATTGTCGTCCGCTGAGAGGAATTACGATGTCGGCAATAGGGAACTCTTGGCCATTAAGTTAGCTTTTGAGGAGTGGCGCCATTTTTTAGAGGGGGCAGTCCATCCGGTCACCGTCATCACCGATCACAAGAACCTGCTATATCTGGAGTCTGCGAAACGTCTGAATCCCAGACAAGCTAGGTGGTCATTGTTTTTTACCAGGTTTAATTTTGTCGTTACATATCGTCCTGGGTCAAAAAATGTAAAGGCGGATGCCTTATCTCGTAGTTTCCCTGGGGCCGGGAATACGGACGACCCAATTCCTATCCTTCAGGAGGGGGTGGTGTTTTCGGCAGTATGCTCTGAGCTTGAGGAGGAGGTATTGGAGGCTCAGGGGGACGCCCCTGTTGGACCTCCGGGGAGACTGTTTGTTCCAGATCAGTTGCGACAAAAGGTGATCGAGGCACACCATAACTCAGTTTTTGCAGGACACCCGGGGAGTAAAGCAATTGTGGATCTCCTCTCGCGTCGGTTTTGGTGGCCTAACTTACATAAGGAGGTGGTAACTTTTGTCGCGTCCTGTGGGGTTTGTGCGTGCTCTAAGACCTCACATACCCGTCCGTCTGGGGCCCTCTTACCTTTGAAGATCCCGGAGCGTCCTTGGACTCATCTGTCTATGGACTTTATTACGGACCTCCCTCCGTCTTCGGGTAAAACGGTCATACTCGTTGTAGTGGACAGGTTCAGCAAGATGGCACATTTTATCGCTCTTCCTGCTCTTCCTAATGCTAAAACTCTTGCGCAGGTGTTCATTGGGGAGATTGTGAGGCTTCACGGGGTACCCTCCGAGGTGGTGTCAGATCGGGGGTCTCAGTTTGTGTCCAAATTCTGGAAGGCGTTTTGTACACGGCGGGGGATGCATTTATCGTTCTCATCGGCTTTTCATCCTCAGACCAATGGTCAGACGGAACGTATGAACCAGAGCTTGGAGACATATCTCCGGTGTTTTGTGTCAGAGAACCAGGAGGACTGGGCTTCTTTCTTACCTCTGGCAGAGTTTGCTCTTAATAATAGGCGGAGCGAGTCCACTGGTAAGTCCCCGTTTTTTGGGGCATATGGTTTTCACCCCCAGTTTTGTACTTTCAGTAGGGGGGGCTCTTCGGGGGTTCCTGAGGAGGAACGATTTTCCTCATCACTCGCTTCAGTATGGAGAGGGGTGCTGAAGAATCTGAATACTATGGGGAACCGATACAAACGTATGGCTGATAGGAGGAGAGTGTCTGGTCCGGACCTAAGTGTGAACGATCGGGTATGGTTGTCTACCAGGAATATAAAACTTAAGGATCCCTCCTGGAAACTGGGTCCCAGGTTCATCGGGTCATACAGGATCAGTTCTATAAATAATCCGGTGGCATTCCGTCTTGACCTCCCCCCTACGTTTAAAATTCACAACGTGTTCCACAGATCATTGCTTAAGAGGTATGTGGCGCCGGTGGTACCGTCACCTTTACCTCCCCCTCCAGTGGTGGTCAATGGTAACTTGGAGTTCCAGGTATCGAGGGTCATCGATTCACGGTTTAATCGCCGGTCCCTTCAGTACCTGGTTCATTGGAAGGGGTATGGTCCTGAGGAGAGGATGTGGGTTCCTGCGTCGGATATTAACGCAGACCGATTAGTTCGGGCCTTCCACACGACTCACCCGGATAAACCTGGCCCTGAGGGTCCGGAGGCCCCTCGTAGAAGGGGGGGTACTGTCACGGGTGTGTCGCCACGAAGATCGTCACGATTACACAGCCTGACTTCTCGCAGCTGAGTTTTTGGTGCTTTGTGTTTTTCGGCAGTGAGGGAGTTAACTCTCTCTCTCTCTGTGCTAGACGCCTCGCCCAGCTGCAATCAATGTTGCTGTAGTGGAACTCCTTCAAATGCCTGCCGGTCTGTTAGGGAAGTGTCAGTGAAAGCATTTCATGCAGACTAACAGAGCGGATCGTGGTATTTGGAGTTTCAGAGCTAAGTGTATTTGGAGTGTTTTTTCCCTTCATCGCTTTATCATTTATCTCCTTTCCCGTTGGTGTTCCCTCTGTTGTAGTTGTGCAGTTTTTGTATGCAAGGTGGTTTTGGTTTTACCCTTGTACTGTCTCGTTCGTCTAAGTACTGAGTGTGGGCATATTATTACCTGTCCCCTTTTGTTGTGATCAGGGGTCCTTCTCAGGACTAGATTACTTAGGTGCAGGGATCCTCAGGAGGTAGGGGTTACGCTGGCGGCCTGAACCTCTGTACCTTCAACAGTACCTCCAGGTAGAGGGATTAGTCAGGGCCCCAGCTTAGGGTCAGCTTAGGCCCCCTACCTCCAGTACACAGAGACAGCGTGACAGACACACCTGGACACTGCAAGGCTCGGTGCCCTGGAACAGATATGGATGGCCCGCCTGTCCAACATTGAATTCACCATCAAATACCGGGCAGGACGCTCAAATGCCAACGCGGATGCCCTGTCTAGAATGCCGAACTTACCGGACGTAGGGGAAGATCCAGAAGATCTGGAAGAAGTTGAGCTCCCTGCGTTCCACCGTCATGGGATTACCCTGTATTCCCACCGTGTGAAGGACAGGCGCTCCGTGACGTTCAATCCCTTGCCCCACTATAACTGGGCGGAGACGTAAGACAGTGATCCCGCAATCCATTTGGTGAAGGAAATGCTGACCGAGGCCGATGCCCGTCTTGACCCAGATGCTCCGGAGGAGACCAAGCAACTGTGGAAGGAGAAAAGTAAGCTGTTCCTCTACAGGGAGAAGCTGTGCCGGAGAATGGTTAACTCTCGAACACATGAGATGAACAGGCAGGTAGTGGTCCCAAGACGAGTCGCGGCTATGGTTCTGGAGGCATACCACAACGGAGCAGGGCATTTCGGATGGAAGAAGCTGGAGTTCTTGTTGCGTGAACGGTTCTACTGGGTAGGCATGAGAGGAGCCATCGAGAGGTGGTGCAGAGACTGTGGCCCGTGCCACCTGAGAAGAAAAGACCGAGCCAGCCAGAAGACTCCCCTGCAGCCCATCATCACCAGACAGCCACTGGAACTGGTAGCCCTGGACCATGTGAAACTGGCTCCAAGCAGATCTGGGTATGTCTACGCCCTCACAATCGTAGATCATTACTCCCGGTTCCTGGTGGTGGTCCCGGTCAAGGACTTAACGGCTCAAACAGCAGCTAGAGCCTTCCAGCAGCACTTCTGCCGTCCACACGGGTACCCGGACCAAGTGTTGACAGACCAAGGACCAGCCTTCGAAGCGGAGGTCTTCCAGGAGTTCTGCTACCTGTATGGCTGCAAGAAGATAAGAATAACGCCCTATCACCCTCAAACCAATGGACTCTGTGAGAAGATGAACCAGGTGGTGATAGATCTGCTAAAAACATTGCCCCTGGAAGAACGCAGTCTGTGGCCTGAGAAACTGCCCGATCTGCTGGACCTGTATAACCACATCCCTGTAGGTTCCACCAACTGTAGGCTTACCTAATGAGAGCAAGACCTGGTAAGCTGCCTTTTGACCTGTATATGGGAGTCCTGATGCCTGAGGACACCTCGCCAGAGGCAGACTGGGATACAGAACGGCAGCAGCAGTATCGGAAAGTACAGGAGAGCGTCGAGCGAAGTCTGTCTCAAGCTAGAGAAAGGCAAGAGAAGGCTTATAACCAGTATGCTCCCGCTGTTCCCCTGGTACCTGGAGAGCAGGTCTTGAAGAGGAAGAGGCGGCTCCACAAGTTGGACGACCAGTGGGAAAAGGACCCGTACACCGTACTGCCATCAAGCCATGAGAACCCAAAAATCTGTGTAATCAGTAAGGATAGAGGAGAAACCACAGCCATTGTCTCCAGAGACCACCTGAAGAAGTGTCCCGAGCAGCTGCAAAGCCCTGAAGAAGATCAAGGAAACCCTCAACCCGCAGAGGAAGGGGGAGAAATGATCAGTACCGTATTCGGAGACTTCCCCCAGTCTTGGACACAAGTAAACGGCGCTGTCGTCGTACCCATCCTCACCTTTCTCCAGCCAGCCCTGCAAGTGCCTACAGAGGAACCGGTAGAGCTGGAAGAGCAGCCGGCCCAAGAGGCAGAAGAGTCCACACCAGCAGTACAGGAGGATCAACCCTCTGCTAGTAGTGAGCCTGCCATGCCCCTAGTGAGCCAAAGAGTGCGCAGACAGCTGCCCAGCTTACCCATAACACCTCCTACACCCTGTAGTGCAGAACCAGTTAGTGAGCTCCGTAGGTCCACTAGAGTCACAAGAGGTCAGATGCCCGCTCTCTGGAGAATCTAAACTAATGCACTGTGAATTTATCTGCTAACTGTTTATGGTTTATGTTTGTTGCCTGTTATTAATTATGTTTCTCAGTTACCCTGCATATTTTTATGGACTAACAGGTTATGGACGCTAGATAACCGGAACAGTTTTGTAGATAGTTGCACCTTGGTGCCTCTTGCGAAGACGGCCGCGAAAGAGAAAACCTGTCTGGCGTGGCCTCCTTGCGGCCCAAAGTAGTTAGTCTACCCTTGCAGCCACGCCCAAGGACAAAGCAATTGGTTTGCTTGGACAGGACCCCTACTTCGCTTAAAGCTTCACCTTGGGTGATATGGACACCCGGTTGCGGACACGCCGTGACCTTTAAAGAACTAAAGCTTCTTGTAAATATGTTATTGTATTATTGTTATACCCTGTTATTATGTTTTAAAAATGTGTTTAGTCCCGGAGTACTAAACTTTACTAGGGGGGAATGTGACACCCCAGGGGTCTGGTTGCCACAGTAATAGAGATATTATGTCTGAGAGCAAGTGGGAGGTTTCTCTGGTCAGGAGCCCTAAGCATGCAACACTGCCCGCCCAGACCTGGGAGGGGAGGAATCTGCCCTTATAAACTGGGTCTGGGGCGGGATTAGGTGAGACAGAGACAGAGCCTGCAGAACAAGCAGAGCAGTCAGAGCCTAGAGTGAAGCTGCAGACACAGGAAAAGATACATCAGGAGCTCTGTAGGAGCAGAGGCAGAAGGCCAGGGGCTGTGAGCAGAGATATAGCTCGCCCTGGCTGAAGTTACTAAAACCGGACACAGGAGTCCGAGGCTGTGGGGACTGATATATACCCAGCAGCAGAAACCAGCCGGCAGGGGATTCCAGGTCCTCTGGCCATAGAAGCCCGGAGGCTCAGTCACAAAGAAGGGACCAGCGCCGACATCCAGGAGCGGAGGCTAACAGAAGGCCCCAAGTCACCAGCCATATGGGTGAGCACCACACGGTATACTCAGGGACGTGGGCTACTTGTAACCGCTGACAGCAAGGTAGCCAGGAAGAGTGCAGATAAACGGGGAGGCCTAAAACTCCACCTGGCCAGGGGAACTCCTGCTTGCTCGCAGACTGACCAGGCCCCTTATACTAGCCAGTACTCCCGGGAGGGTCTGCCTTGTACCATCAGTAAAGACCCTGTACTGCACCTCACGTCTCTGTGATTCCTTGCTGCACCAGCACCATTAGCACTTGGACCCTCACACCATCACTCCCATCATCTCTCACATTATCTGCCCTGAGGCAATACTTCTCCCGTGGGGAGTTATCCCATACTCGGCTTTGCAAACAACATCAGCCTCAACAGTAGGCAGCGCAGCGGCGGTCCCCACTGACCGCAATCCACGGGTGGCGTAGTCGGACATTTGCTATACATTAAGACTGCCACTGGTTTGACCACCCTGAGCACGGACCGGGTCACCGCCACACGGAGACTACAACCCCCAACATTCTACAACAGGCCCGGTTTCGGATTCCGCTGCACAACACAGGCCCAGGGAGCGCGTCATGCGCGTCTTTTCAAAAGGAATAAAATGGGGAGGGAAAAGTTAGATTTTAAAGGCAAAAATCCAAAGGACAATAACAGCAGCCAAAATGTCAATGGAAGCGGGGATTCCCAGCCAGTCTCCCATGCTGGTACTTGCCCAGCCTCAAGCTGCGTAGCGGTTGTGATCTGACAAAGGAAGGCACATTCAGCTTTGAATAGCCGTTTACATGCAAATGTTACATTTGCACGTCTTTTCAAAAGGAATAAAATGGGGAGGGAAAGGTTAGATTTTTAAAATCAAAAATCCAAATGACAATAGCAGCAGCCAAAATGTCAATGGAACCAAGGATTCCCAGCCAACCTCCCATGTCACTACTTCCCAAGCCTCAAGCTGCTTAGCGGCTACGATCTGACGAGGTAGGCACATTCAGCTTAGAATGGCCATTGACTTACAGATGTCACATGTGCACGTCTTTTCAAAAGGAATAAAATGGGGAGGGAAAGGTTATATTTAAAAAAAAAAATCAAAAAATCCAAATGACAATAGCAGCAGCCAAAATGTCAACGGATCCAGGGATTCCCAGCCAGTCTCCCATGCTGGTACTGGCCCAGCCTCAAGCTGCATAGCGGCTGCAATCTGATGAGAGAAGGCACATTCAACTTAGAATGGCCGTTGACGTGCAAGTGTCACATGTGCGCGTCTTTTCAAAAGGAATAAAATGGGGAGAGAAAGGTTATAGATTTAACAACAAAAATCCAAATGACAATTGCAGCAGCCAAAATGTCAATGGAACAGGGATTCCCAGCCAGTCTCCCATGCTGGTACTTGCCCAACCTCAAACTGTGTAGCAGCTGCGATCTGACGAGGGGAGGCACATTCAGCTTAGAATGGCCGTTGACGAGCAGATGTCACATGTGCGCATCTTTTCAAAAGGAATAAAATGGGGAGGGAAAGGTTAGATTTTAAAAACAAAAATCCAAATGACAATAGCAGAGGTTAAAATGTCAAAAGTACTGGGGATTACCAGCCAGTCTCCCATGGCAGCACTTGCATGGTCTCAAGCTGCGTAGCAGCTGTGATCTGACGAGTGGAGGCACATTGAGCTTAGAATGGCCATTGACGTGCAGATGTCACATGTGCGTGTCTTTTCAAAAGGAATAAAATGGGGAGGGAAAGTTTAGATTTTAAAAACAAAAATCCATATGACAATAGCAGCAGCCAAAATGTCAATGGAATCAGGGATTCCAAGCCAGTCTCCCATGCCAGTACTTGCCCAGCCTAAAGCTGCATAGCATCTGCAATCTGATGAGGGAAGGCACACTCAACTTAGAACGGCCGTTGACGTGCAGATGTCACATGTGTGTGTCTTTTCAAAAGGAATAAAATGGGGAGGGAAAGGTTAGATTTTAAAAACAAAAATCCAAATGACAATAGCAGCAGCCAAAATTTCAACGGAACCGCGGATTCTCAGCCAGTTTCCCAGGCTGGTACTTGCCCATACTCAAGCTGCGTAGCGGCTGGCGATCTGATGAGAGAAGGCACATTTGGCTTAGAATGGCCATTGATATGCAGATGTCACATGTGTGTGTCTTTTCAAAAAGGAATAAAATGGGGAGGGAAAGGTTACATTTTAAAAACAAAAATCCAAAAATCCAAATGACAATAGCAGCAGCCAAAATGTCTAACGGAACCAAGAATTCTCAGCCAGTCTCCCATGCTGGTACTTGCCCAGCTTCAAGCTGCGATCTGAAGAGGGTAGGCACATTCAGCTTAGAATGGTCATTGACATACAGATGTCACAGATGTCACATGTGCGCGTCTTTTCAAAAGGAATAAAACGGGGACGGAAAGCTAAGATTTTAAAATCAAAAATCCAAATGACAATAGCAGCAGCCAAAATGTCTAACGGAACAAAGCATTCCCAGCCAGACTCCCATGCTGGTACTTGATCAGCCTCAAGCTGCGTAGCTGCGTAGCTGCTGCGATTTGATGAGGGCATGCACATTCAGCTTTGAATGGCCGTTGATGTACTGATGTCACATGTGCGCGTCTTTTCAAAAGGAATAAAATGGGGAGGGAAAGGTTAGATTTTAAAAACAAAAATCCAAAAATCAAAATGACAATAGCAGCAGCCAAAATGTCTAACGGAACCAAGAATTCTCAGCCAGTCTCCCATGCTGGTACTTGCCCAGCCTCAAGCTGTGTAGCAGCTGCAATCTGATGAGGAAATCCACATTCAGCTTAGAATGGCTGTTGACGTGTGGCTGTCACATGTGCGTGTCTTTTCAAAAGGAATAAAATGGGGAGGGAAAGGTTAGATTTTAAAAACAAAAATCCAAAAATCAAAATGACAATAGCAGCAGCCAAAATGTCAATGGAACTGGGGTTTCCCAGCCAGCCTCCTATTCCAGTACTTGCCTGGCCTCAGGCTGCGTAGCAGCTGCGATCTGACGAGGGCTAGAACATTCAGCTTGGAATGGCCATTGACGTGCAGATGTCACATGTGTGCATCTTTTCAAAAGGAATAAAATATGGAGGGAAAGGTTAGATTTTAAAAACAGAATTCCAAAAATCCAAATAACAATAGCAGCAACCAAAATGTCAACAGAACCAGGGGTTCCCATCCAGTCTCCCATGTCACTAATTGCCTGGCCTCAAGCTGCATAGCAGCAGTGATCTGACAAGGGAATGAATATTTAGCTTAGAATGGCGGTTAACAAGCTGATGCCACATGTGCGCGTCTTTTCAAAAGGAATAAATGGGGAGGGAAAGGTTAGATTTTAATCACAAAAATCCAAAAGACAATAGCATCAGCCAAAATGTCAACCGTACCAGGGATTCCCAACCAGTCTCCCATGCCGGTACTTGCCTGACCTCAAGCTGCACAGCTGCTGTGATCTAACGAGGGAAGGCACATTCAGCTTAGAATGGCCGGTGACAAGCAGATGTCACATGTGCGCGCCTTTTCAAAAGGAATAAAATGGGGAGGTAAAGGTTAAATTTTAAAAACAAAAATCCAAAAATCCAAATGACAATAGCAGCAGCCAAAATGTCATCGGAACCGGGGATTCCCAGCCAGTCTCCCATGCCAGTACTTGCGCAGCCTCAAGCTGCATAGCTGTTGCAATCTTACGAGGGCTGGCACATTCACATTAGAATAGCTGTTCACGTGCAGATATTACATGTGCGCGTCTTTTCAAAAGGAATAAAATGGGGAGGGAAAGGTTAGATTTTAAAAACCAAAATCCAAAATCCAAAAATCCAAATGACAATAGCAGCAGCCAAAATGTCAATGGAACTGGGGTTTCCCAGCCAGTCTCCTATACCAGTACTTGCCTGGCCTCAGGCTGCGTAGCAGCTGCGATCTGACGAGGGCTAGAACATTCAGCTTGGAATGGCCATTGACGTGCAGATGTCACATGTGCGCATCTTTTCAAAAGGAATAAAATATGGAGGGAAAGGTTAGATTTTAAAAACCAAAATCCAAAAATCCAAATGACAATAGCAGCAGCCAAAATGTCAACAGAACCAAATATTCCCAGCCAGTCTCCCATGCTGGTACTTGCCTGGCCTCAAGGTGCATAGTGGCTATGATATGACAAGGGCGGGCTCATTAAGCTTATAATGGCAGTTGATATGCAGATGTTACATGTGCACGTCTTCTCAAAAGGAATAAAATGGGGAGGGAAAGGCTAGATATTAAAAACAAAAATCCAAAAATTCAAATGACAATAGCTGCAGCCAAAATGTCATCGGAACTAGGGATTCATCGCCTGTCTCCCAAGCCAGTACTTGCCCAGCCTCAAACTGGGTAGCAGCTGCGATCTTACGAGAGCAGGCACATTCAGCTTAAATTGGCCGTTGATGTGCAGATGTTACATGTGAGCGTCTTTTCAAAAGGAATAAAATGGGGAGGGAAAGGTTAGATTTTAAAAACAAAAATCCAAAAATCCAAATGACAATAGCAGCAGCCAAAATGTCAACAGAACCAAAGATTCCCAGCCAGTCTCCCACGCGGTACTTGCTCGGCCTCAAGCTGCATAGCGGCTGCGATCAGATAAGAGCAGGCACATTCAGCATAGAATGGCCATTCACGTACAGATGTCACATGTGCGCGTCTTTTCAAAAGGAACAAAATGGGGAGGGAAAGGTTAGATTTAAAAGAAAAAAATACAAAAATCCAAATGACAATAGCAGCAGCCAAAATGTTAATAGAACTAGTGATTCCCTTGCAGTCTCCCATGCCAGTACTTGCCCAGCCTCAAGCTGCATAGCGGCTGCAATCTGACGAGAGGAGGTACATTGAACTTAGAATGGCCGTTGATGTGCACATGGCACATGTGCGCGTCTTTTCAAAAGGAATAAAATAGGGAGGGAAAGGTTTGATTTTAAAAACAAAAACCCAAAAATCCAAATGACAATAGCAGCAGCCAATATATCAACGGAAGCGGGGATTCCCAACCAGTCTCCCAAGCCGGTATTTGCCCAGCCTCAAACTGCGTAGCGGCTGTGATCTGACAAGGGCAGGCACACTCAGCTTAGAATGGCCGTTGCCATTCTGATGTCAAATGTGCGCATCTTTTCAAAAGGACTAAAATGGGGAGGGAAATGTTAGATTTTAAAAACAAAAATCCAAATGAGTATAGAGGCAGCCTAAATGTTAGCAGAACTGGTGAAACCCTTCCTATCTCCCATGCTGGTACTTACCCAGCCTCAAGCTGCATAGTGGCTGCGATCTGACAAGGGTAGGCACATACAGCTTAGAATGGCTGTTGACATGCAGATGTCACATGTGCGCATCTTTTCAAAAGGAATAAAACGGGGACGGAAAGGTAAAATTTTAAAATCAAAAATCCAAATGACAATAGCAGCAGACAAAATGGAACCAGGGATTCCCAGCCAGTCTCCCATGCCGGTACTTGCCTGGCCTCAAGCTGCGTAGTGAGCGTGATCTGACGAGAGCAGGAACATTCAGCTTATAAAACCTGTTGATATACAGATGTCGCATGTGCGAGTCTTTTCAAAAGGAATAAAATGGGGAGTGAAAGGTTTGATTTTAAAAACAAAAATCCAAATGACAATAGCAGCAGCCAAAGCGTCAACAGAACCAGAGATTCCCAGCCAGTCCTTGCCTGGCCTCAAGCTGCATAGCAGCTGCAATCTGTCGAGGGCAGGCAGATTCAGCATAGAATGGCCGTTGACATGCAGATGTCACATGTGCGTGTCTTTTCAAAAGGAATAAAATGGGGAGGGAAAGGTTAGATTTTAAAAACAAAAATCCAAAAATCCAAATGACAATAGCAGCAGCCAAAATATCAATGGAACAGGGGATTCGCAGTCAGTCTACCATGCCGGTACTTGCTCAGCCTCAAGCTGCATAGCTGCTGCGATCTGATGATAGCAGGTACATTCAGCTCAGAATGGCCGTTGACATGCAGAAGACACATGTGTGCGTCTTTTAAAAAGAAATAAAATGGGGAGGGAAAGTTTAGATTTTAAGAACAAAAATCCAAAAATCCAAATGACAACAGCAGCAGCCAAAATTTGAACAGAAACGGGGATTCCCAGCCAGTCTCCCATGCTGGTACTTGCCCAGCCTCCAGCTGTGTAGCATCTGTGATCCTTCAAGGGTGGGCACATTCAGCTTAGAATGTGTGTTGACGTGCAGATGTCACATGTGCGCTTCTTTTCAAAAGGAATAAAATGGGGAGGGAAAGGTTAGATTTTAAAAACAAAAATCCAAAAATCCAAATGACAATAGCAGCAACCAAAATGTTAACGTAACTGGGGATTCCCAGCCAATCTCCTATGCTGGTACTTACCTAGCCTCAAGCTGCGTAGTGGCTGCGATCTAACGAGGGTAGACACATTCAGCTTAGAATGGCCGTTGAGGAGCAGATGTCACATGTGCACGTCTTTTCAAAAGGAATAAAATGGGGAGGGAAAAGTTAGATTTTAATTTCAAAAATCCAAATGACAATAGCAGCAGCCAAAAAGTTAACAGAACCAGGGATTCCCAGCCAGTCTCCCATGCCAGCACTTGCCCAGCCTCAATGTGCGTTGTAGCTGCTACCCGACGAGGGCAGGCACATTCAACTTAGAATGGCCGTTGAGATGCAGATGTCACATGTGCACATCTTTTCAAAAGGAATAAAATAGAGAGGGAAATGCTAGATTTCAAAAACAAAAATCCAAATGACAATAGCAGCAGCCAAAATGTCAATGTAACCTCGGATTCCCAGCCAGTCTCCCATGCTGATACTTGCCCAGCCTCAAGCTGCATAGCAGCTGTGATCTGACAAGGGCAGGCACACTCAGCTCAGAATGGCCGTTGACGCGCAGATGTCACCTGTGCGCGTCTTTTCAAAAGGAATAAAATGGAGAGGGAAAGGTTAGATTCAAAAAAAAAATCCAAATGACAATAGCAGCAACCAAATTGTTAACGTAAACGGGGATTCCCAGCCAATCTCCCATGCTGGTACTTACCTAGCCTCAAGCTGCGTAGTGGTTGCGATTTAACGAGGATAGACACATTCAGCTGAGAATGGCCGTTGAGCAGCAAATGTCACATGTGCGCGTCTTTTCAAAAGGAATAAAATGGGGAGGGAAAAGTTCGATTTTAAAAACAAAAATCCAAATGACAATAGCAGCAGCCACAATATCAATGGAACTGGGGATTCCCAGCCAGTCTCCCATGCCATTACTTGCCCAGCCTCAAGCTGTATAGCAGCTGCAATCTGATGAGGGAAGGCACAATCAGCTTAGAATGGCCGCTGATATGAAAATGTGCGTGTCTTTTCAAAAGGAATAAAATGGGGGGGAAAGGTTAGATTTTAAAAACAAAAATCCAAATGACAATAGCAGCAGCCATAATGTCAACTGAACCAGGGATTCCCAGCCAGTCTCCCATGCCTGTACTTGCCCAGCCTCAAGCTGCGTAGCAGCTGTGATCTGACCAGGGTAGGCACATTCAGCTTAGAATGGCTGTTGACGTGCAGATGTCACATGTGCGCATCTTTTCAAAAGGAATAAAATGGGGAGGGAAAGGTAAGATTTTAAAAACAAAAATCCAAATGACAATAGCAGCAGCCAAAATGTTAACGGAATCGGTGATTCCCAACCAGTCTCCCTTGCTGGTTCTTCCCAAGCCTCAAGCTGCGTAGCAGCTGCGATCTAACAAGGGTAGGTACATTCAGCTTAGAATGACCGTTGACGTGCAGATGTCACATGTGCGCGTCTTTTCAAAAGGAATAAAATGGGGAAGGTAAAGCTTAGATTTGAAAAACAAAAATCCAAATGACAATAGCAGCAGCCAAAATGTGAACGGAACTGTGGATTCCCAGCCAGACTCCCATGCTGTTACTTGCCCAACCTCAAGCTGCATAGCAGCTACAATCTGACGAGGGAAGGAACATTCAGCTTAGAATTGCCTTAGATGTGTGGATGTCATATGTGCACGTCTTTTCAAAATGAATAAAATGGGGAGGGAAAAGTTAGATTTTAAAAACAAAAATCCAAATGACAGTAGCAGCAGCCAAAATGTCAAGGGAACTGTGGATTCCCAGCCAGTCTCCCATGCCAGTTCTTGAATGGCCTCAAGCTGCGTAGCAGCTGCGATCTGACGAGGGCAGGCACATTCAGCTTAGAAAGGCCTTTGACGTGAAGATGTCAAATGTGCGCGTCTTTTCAAAAGGAATAAAATGGGGAGGGAAAGGTTAGATTTTAAAAACAAAAATCAAAAAATCCAAGCGACAATAGCAGCAGCCAAAATGTCAACAGAACAAGGAATTCCCAGCCAGTCTCCAATGTTGGTACTTGCCCGGCCTCAAACTGCGTAGAGGCTACGATCTGACGAGGGAAGGCACATTCAGCTTAGAACGGCCTTTCACGTTTAAATGTCACAAGTGCGCGTCTTTTCAAAAGGAATAAAAAGGGGAGGGAAAGGTTAGATTTTAAAAACAAAAATCCAAATGACAAAAGCAGCAGCCAAAATGTCAACAGAGACGGGGATTCCCAGCCAGGATCCCTTGCCAGTACTTACACGGCCTCAAGCTGTGTAGTAGCTGCGATCTGATGATGGCAGGCTCATTCAGCTTAGAATTTCGGTTGACTTGCAGATGTCACATGTGCGCGTCTTTTCAAAAGGAATAAAATGAGGAGGGAAAGGTTAGATTTTAAAAACAAAAATCCAAAAATCCAAATGACAAAAGCAGCAGCAAAAATTTCAACTGAGCTGGGGATTCCAAGCCTGTCTCCCACGCTGATACTTACCAAGCCTCAAGCTGCGTAGCAGCTGCGATCTGACAAGGGTAGGTACATTCTGCTTAGAATGGCCGCTGAGGTGCAGATGTCATATGTGCGCATCTTTTCAAAAGGAATAAAATGGGGAGGGAAAAGTTAGATTTTAAAAACAAAAATCAAAAAATCCAAATGACAATAGCAGCAGCCAAAACGTCAACATAACCAGGGATTCCCAGCCTGTCTCCCATGCCGGTGCTTGCCTAGCCTCAAGCTGTGTCGTGGCTGAGATATGACGAGGGGAGGCACTTTCAGGTTAGAATGGCCGTTGATGTACAGATGTCACATGTGCGCGGCTTTCCAAAAGGAATAAAATGGGGAGGGAATAGATTTTAAAAACAAAAATACATAAATTCAAATGACAATAGCAGCAGCCAAAATGTTAACAGAAGTGGGGATTCCCATTCAGTCTCCCATGCTGGCACTTGCCCAGCCTCAAGCTGCGATCTGACAAAGGCAGGCACATTCAGCTTAGAATGGCCGTTGACGTACAGTTGTCACATGTGCACGTCTTTTCAAAAGGAATAAAATGGGGAGGGAAAGGTTAGATTTAAAAAAAAAAAATCCAAATGACAATAGCAGCAGACAAAATGTCAACAGAACCTGGGATTCCCAGCCAGTCTCCCATGCCGGTATTTGGCCAGCTTCAAGATGTGTAGCAGCGTCGATCTGACGAGGGCAGGCACATTCAGCTTAGAATGGCCGTCGACATGCAGATGGCACATGTGCGCGTCTTTTCAAAAGGAATAAAATGGGGAGGGAAAGGTTAGATTTTAAAAACAAAAATCAAAAAATCCAAAAATCCAAATGACAATAGCAGCAGCCAAAATGTAAATGAAACTGGGGATTCCCAGCCAGTTTCCCATGCCAGTACTTGCCTGGCCTCAAGCTGTGCAGCGGCTGCAATCCTTCGAGAGCTGGCACATTCAGCTTAGAATGGCCTTTGACTTGCAGATGTCTCATGGGCACATGTTTTCAAAAGTAATAAAATGGGGAGGGAAAGGTTAGATTTTAAAAACAAAAATCCAAAAATCCAAATGACAATAGCAGCAGCCAAAATGTAAATGAAACTGGGGACTCCTGGCCAGTCTCCCGTGCCTGTACTTGCCTGGCCTCAAGCTGTGCAGCATCTGCAATGTGACAAGGGCAGGCACATTCAGCTTAGAATAGCAGTTGACGTGCAGATGTCACATGTGCGCGTCTTTTCAAAAGGAAAAAAATGGGGAGGGAAAGGTTAGATTTTAAAAACAAAAATCTAAATGACAATAGCAGCAGCCAAAATATCAATGGAGCTGGGGATTCCCAGCCAGTCTCCCATGCTGGTACTTACTCAGTCTCAAGCTGCGTAGCGGCTGCAATCTGATGAAGGAAGGCACATTCAGCTTAGAATGGCCATTGTCTTGCAGATGTCACATGTGTGTGTCTTTTCAAAAGGAATAAAATGGGGATGGAAAGGTTAGATTTTAAAAACAAAAATCCAAAAATCCAAATGATAATACCAGCAGCCAAAATGTCAACGGAAACGGGGCTTCCCAGCCAGTCTCCAATGCCGGTAAATGCCTGTCCTCAAGCTGCGTAGCAGCTGCGATGTGACGAGAGCAGGCACATTCAGCTTAGAAAGGCAGTTGCTGTTCAGATATCACATGTGCGTGTCTTTTCAAAAGGAATAAAATGGGGAGGGAAAGGTTAGATTTTAAAAACAAAAATCCAAAAATACAAATGACAATAGCAGCAGCCAAAATGTCAATGGAACCAGGGATTCCCAGCCAGTCTCCCATGCCATTACTTGTCCTGTCTCAAGCTGCATAGCAGCTGCAGTCTGACAAGGGAAGGCTCATTCAGCTTAGAACGGCAGCTGACGTGCAAATATCACATGTGCGCGTCTTTTCAAAAGGAATAAAATGGGGAGGGAAAGGGTGAATTTTTAAAAACAATGACAATAGGAGCCGCCAAAATGTCAACGGAAACGGGGATTCCCAGCCAGTCTCCTATGCCGGTACATGCCCGGCCTCATGCTGCGTAGAGGCTGCGATCTGACGAATGTAGGCACATCCAGCTTAAAATGGCTGTTGACATGCAGATGTCACATGTGCGCGCCTTTTCAAAAGGAATAAAATGGGGAGGGAAAGGATGGATTTTAAAAACAAAAATCCAAATGACAATAGCACCAGCCAAAATGTCAATGGAGCCAGGGATTCCCAGCCAGTCTCCCATGCCAGTATTTGCCTGGCCTCACGGTGCATAGCAGGTGCATTCTGACAAGGGCAAGCACATTCAGCTTAGAATGGCCGTTGACATGCAGATGTCACATGTGCGCGTCTTTTCAAAAGGAATAAAATGGGGAGGGAAAGGTTAGATTTTAAAAACAAAAATCCAAAAATCCAAATATCCAAATGACAATAGCAGCAGCCAAAATGTCAACAGAACCAGGGATTCCCAGCCAGTCTCCCATGTCTGTACTAGTGTTGAGCCACCCCCGTAGTGTTCGAGTTTGGTTCGGTTCATCAAACACCATTAAAACCAATGGCAGGCAAACAAAAACACATAGAAAACACCTTCAAAGGTGTCCAAAAGCTGACAAACTGCTCAGAAGACACAACTAACACATGGAAAAGTGACAAGTACATATAGTCATGCAAAAATAAAAGAGGTGGAGGAGTAAAAGGAGGGGGAGACACAGATATAGGCATGTCATGCCCTTCTAAAATCCAAAAAGTGAGAAGCCAACACGTTCAGTCCACTCCTGCCCGTGCCACCTCCGTGTCGCCGGGTTTGTGCCAGAGCCACGGTGAACCTTGACGGCCAGCCCCCCTCTCCCAATACTGGTGCTTGTCCGCTGGTGGGTCGAGCGAGCCCCCCTGTGGTGGAGGCAGCTCTAAGCTTTTTAATTTATATTGTCTCTCTAATTTGAATGAATACACTTTACATCCATTTACAAGGATCTATTGGAGGGCAAGTCTCATGCCAGCAGCCGCGTAATTCCAGCTCCAGTAGCATCCACTAAAGCTGCTGCAGTTAAAAAGCTTTTATAAGGATCGAGCTCGGCTGTCCACCGCAAGGCATCCTACTGCCAGTCCCAGCCCCTATGCCTTGGGGTGCCTCCTGATGCTCTTCACTGAGTATCCCGTGGTCCCGAAGCATTTCCTTTGAAAAAATTAAGTGTCCAAACTACAGGTGGTGTAGCTTGCTTAACAGCCGGGATAATCCGCTGACTAGCAGACACTGCTACTAGGCACAAAGTATTTCCTGGGCTAGATGCAGTTAAAAATTTGTAATTAGATACTCTCGTTGGATGCTGAGAAAGCATTCCATAGAGTCTCCTGGCACGCCATATATGATTCTCTTAAAAAGCTTGGGGTAGGGGTCTAGGGGACCCTTTTATAGCCAAAATCACGGCCCTGTATCACAATACGTCACCTAGGCTGAAGATAAATGGAACTGTAGCACCCTGAGGGCTTGGTTGCTACAGAGGTATTGCACCTCACCCAGAGGTGTGATATCTCACTCTCAGGTAAGGATGGAGTGTGGATCAGGACCCGACACCTGCATGCATTACACCACATTGCCGTGGGGCAGGGCGACCAATATGCCTCTGAGATGGGCACGACAGTCCCTGTCCCTGGCTGGAGTGGGGGGAGGGAACACTGAGGAAGGGGAACCCTGTAGTGCAGGAGCAGGGAGGAAGCAGTTCCTGGGTGCATTGAGAAGGGAGTATAAAAGGTGGGCACCATCTTAGTTCAGTGCGGAGAAGTCTGAGCAGAAGTGGCAGGGAGCAGGGGCTCTGCATGAGCTCTGCTCCGGAGGCGGGCCTAGTAACAGAGGCCCAGGCCTGGAAGAGGGAGAAGGAAGGAAGAGGAGCGGAGAAGGCTCCAGGAACGAGGAATGAAGGGATCCCGGGGGTGAGGACGGGCGAGTCGCCACCGCACGCCCGAATCCACCTGCGTGGAGGGGTCAGGCCAAAGGGGGAGACCGGTCCCCGAAACTAGTGGAGGCAGGAAACGACCCTCAGCTAGAAACCGGAGGCTGTGACATTTTATGTGGCGCAGCCCCTCGCTACACCCGCTAGGAAGGCACCACATAGGGTCAGGGAAACTGGCGCCAAGTTAACCAAGAGGAGGCCCGAGGCAGCCGGACAGAAGGGTTGGTAAGAAAGGCTAGACAAAGGACACACAAAGGGGGTCCTGTGAAGCGCTCCAAAGTTATCTGGGAGTTGTCTGAGCCACTCACCTGGTGAGCACAGTACGACGTGGGCAGCCGTTACCTGCAGACGTGGTCTGGATAATAAGAACTGTGAGTAAAGGCCCTGGACTGCATCACTGACTCAGTGTCGTTACTGCTGCTGCCCTGCACAATCACCCCCATCTTCCGCATACACTGCCCTGAGGCTATACTCCTCCCGTGCGGAGTTATGCTACGCTCTGCTGCACCCACAACACCAGCCTCAGCGGTCTGCCCTGCAGCGGCGGTTCACTCTGACCGCAATCCACGGGTGGCGTTGTCGGACATTTAAACATCAAAACCACATAAATAGTTCCGCCACTGGTTTGACCACCCTGAGCCACGGAACCGGGTCGCCGCCACGAAGACTACAACCACCAGCATCCACCAAAAAGGGTCCGGCTCCGGGTGTCGCAAGGCCCAGGGGGTGCATCAGAACATTTTCATCACCTTTCACAATCACCAATGGGACAAGGCAGGGATGTCCTCTGTCCCCTCTCTTATACATCCTAGTGACGGAGCACCTGCTCTCATCAATTCGCCATAACCCCAATATTAGGTGGATTGAGGTGGGAGGCACCGAGTACAAGTGCTCTCTATTTGCTGATGATGTCCTTGTATATATCACTCAATCACATATATCCATCCATGCTGTTATGGCTGAAATAGATCACTTTGTTACATGGTCAAATTTTAAAATCAATGCAGCAAAGTCTGAGGCCCTTGATGTCTCCCTCCCCAAATCCATACAGGATTCCATCCAGTCCAACTTTTCCTTTGTCTGGCCCTCACAGGGTATCAAATACTTAGGAATTCCTATTCATAGAGACCTCTCCCATCTATGTCATCTTAATTTTGGGCCCTTTATTGAACAACTCCATACAGACCACGGATGGCAAGTTAGAACTGTAAGATTCACTACGTGAACGACTGGTGTTTTGTGGAAAAGCACATGTACACTGTGTTCCAAATTATTATGCAAAAAGTGTTAAGGAGTGATAAGGGAAGAATTTGTTTGTTTGTCAGTTAAACTCATTGATGGTGATGTGTGTCAGGGCTCTTTATATCACTGTAAGCAATTGCAGACACCTGTGCTAATTAGTTTGGCAGGTGTGTTCAATGAAAGGCAAGACTACTTAAGAAGGCTGTCTCACATTATTAAGCAGCCTACATTTTCTGCCAAAATGGGAAAGAAAAAGGATGTGTCAACTGCTGAGAATCAACAAATTGTGGAGTGTTTAGCTCAAGGCATGACTACAAACAACATTGTGCGATAATCAGGATGAAGTGTCTTGGCAATCAAGAAGTATGTAGCTGATTCACAGTACACACGTGTGCATGCTGATAAGGGCAAATTGAGGACTCTTTCCTACAGGCAATTACGTCAGGTTAAAAGAGCAGTGGCAAAAAAGCCTTGACATAGCAGCAGACAAGTTTTTGAAGCTGCTGGTGTCTCCAACGTCCCCCGAACAACAAGATGCAGGGTCTTTCAGAGGTTTGCAGCTGTGCATACGCCATCCTATCGACCTCCTCTATCCACTTCACACAAGCAGAAACGGCTCCAGTGGGCCAAACATTACATGAAGACTGATTTCAAAACTGTTTTGTTCACGGATGAGTGCCGTGCAGCGCTCAATGGTCCAGATGGATGGAGTGGAGGATGGCTGGTTGATGGACACCCCACGCAAACATGGCTACAGCGCCAACAAGGAGGAGGTGGAGTAATGTTTTGGGCTAGAATCATGGGGAGAGAGATTGTCGGCCCCTTTAGGATCCCTGAAGGGGTAAAGATGAACTCCATAATGTATGTGGATTTTCTCAAACAGCACTTCCTGCCATGGTTCAAGAAGAAGAACCATGTATTCCACAGCAAGATCATTTTTATGCATGATAATGCACCATCTCATGCTGCACATAACACATCTTCATCTCTGGCTGATATGGGCATAAAAGGGGACAAACTTATGGTGTGACCCCCATGCCCCCCTGACCTCTACCCCATTCATAACCTCTGGAGCATCATCAAAAGGAGTGTCTATGATGGCGGGAGGCAGTTCACATCTAAGCAACAGCTCTGGGAGGGTATTCTGTCCTCATGCAAAACAATTGAAGCAGAAACCATCCAAAACCTGACAAATTCAATGGAAGAGAGAGTTCAGAAGCTCCTTTCAAACAAGTGGTCCTATGTGAAAATGTAACATCACCTAGAATAAAGTTTTGAGTTGAAAACTGTTTGATTTCAGTTTCTAACAACCTGCTAATGCTTATAATTTCAAAAATGACCATTTTTTTGGTCTTTATTAAAATGAAAAGGTTGATCGAAAAGTTTGGGGGATCTAAGAGTGTGGCAACCCAGTAGTCATGATTACTTTGAATTCTGACAATATGAGGGTCATGTTGCAGGTAGTGCAGCAAGAAGGCACTTATGTGTCTTGCGCATCTCGGATCCCCAAAATTATTTTCCGGGCTAGATGCAGCTAAAAATTATTATTAATTTTAAATCTGGTGGAGCTTAGTATAGATGGCCTAATAGGATCAGTGCTGCACACTGCTACAAAGCCCAAATTATTTTCCAGCCAAGATACAGATAAACATGATTAGTAATTTTAAATCTGGTGGAGCTTATTATAGATGGCCTAATAGAATCAGTGCTGCACACTGCTACAAAGCCCAAATAATTTTCCAGCCAAGATACAGATAAACATGATTAGTAATTTGAAAGCTTAAAACGGTTGGTGAGGTGATTTTAACCAATCATCAAGCTTTTACTCTCCCCAGGATGACACAGGGGTAGAAAAGTCGTTTCGGATCCATGATTTGTTCATCTTTATGAACGTGAGTCTGTCTACATTATCAGTGGAGAGCCGCGTGCGCTTATCTGTCAGCACACCACCAGCAGCGCTGAACACACGTTCAGACAGAACGCTGGCTGCGGAGCATGACAAGATCTCCGAGGCGTAAGTGGCTAGCTCCGGCCATTTATCCAGATTGGAAGCCCAAAAAGAGCAAGGGTCCAGTGACACAGTCATGGCTTCAATGTTTACTTGTAGATACTCCTGTACCATCGTCTCTAGGCGTTGACTATGTGTCAGACTTCTTGTCTCCTGTGGCCTTGCAAAGGATTGGCTAAAAAAGTGGTGAAATGATTCCGCAAAATTGATGTTACCAGCAGATACTGTGGTTCTGTTACGGTTTGAGTGCTGAACACTTGACGGTCCCACGGTTGGCAAGTTGGAACTGTGAGATTCACTACGTGCACCACTGGTGTTTTGTGAAAAAGCACATGTAAGATTCTGCAACAGTCTCTGCTGATACTCCTGCATGCGTGCATCCCTTTCTATGGCAGGAATAATTTCTGCAAATTTACTTTTGTACCGGGGATCTAACAGTGTGGTAACCCAGTAGTCAGGATTATTTCTAATTTTCACAATTCGAGGGTCATGTTGCAGGTAGTGCAGCAAGAAGGCACTCATGTGTGTTGCGCATCCAGGAGCACCAAGTCCCTGTTGTGTTGGTGGCGAGGTAACAATCATGCTTCCTTCCTCTGTCCTCTCCCCCCAACCTCGCACAACAGAAATGTGATCAAGGTCTCCCTCATCTGATGAGTCTTCCATCAGTTCGTCCTCCACTTCTTCCTGGGCTCCTGCACCTTCCTCACTAGTTTGGCTGCTACCATGCGCCCTGGTAAAACCATCTCCCCCACCCTCACATGCCTGCCGCCTTGGTGCTGCCGACCGTCTGGACCTTGCAGATGTTAGCCCTTCCGCATACAACTCCTCCTCCTCTACTTCCTCCACCTCCTCTTGTGCCACCACCTGACTCCGAATTCTGTTTAACATGTGCTCCAGCATGTAAATCACCGGAATAGTCATGCTGATAATGGCATCGTTAGCACTAAACATCTTCGTCGCCATTTCAAAACTGTGCAGAAGGGTGCATAGGTCCCTGATCTGAGACCACTCCTCCAGCGTGATTTGCCCCACCTCTGGATCTCGTTGGCCCAGGCTATACATCAGAACGTATTGCACCAGGGCTTGTCGGTGCTGCCACAGTCGCTGCAACATGTGCAGAGTTGAATTCCACAGGGTAGGCACATCGTATTTTAGCCGGTGAAGTGGCAAGCCCAACGACTTCTGTAGAGATGTAAGTCGCTGAGCTGCGGGATGCGAACGGCGGAAGTGAGCACACAGCGACCGTGCCCTCTGCAGAAGGCCATCTAGTCTGGGATAGTGGGCTAAAAATTGCTGGACAACCAGGTTCAACACGTGAGCAATACAAGGCACGTGTGTGACATTGCCCCGGCGAAGGGCCGCACCCAGGTTTGCAGCATTGTCGCACACGGCCTTCCCTGGTTTCAGGTCCAGTGGAGACAACAATTCATGAAATTGGTTCTCCAGAGCTGACCACAACTCCTCAGCTGTGTGACTCACATTTCCCAGACATTTCAAAGTAAAAACCGCCTGATGACGTTGAGCCCTACTGCCAGCATAGTAAGGAGGTGTGCAGGATCCCTTCTGCGCAGTTAGAAAGCTTGTGGCATGACCAGACAGGCTTTGGGTGCAGGTGGAAGACCGAGAGGAGGTTGAGGAGGCAGAAGCAGTGGAGGAACTTTGACATAAAGAGTATTGACGCACAACTCGTGGGGACGGCAAGACTTGGACAGCAGCCCCTTGTCCTGCTGTCACCATAGTTACCCAGTGCCCAGTCAGCGACAAGTAACGCCCCTGTCCATGTCTACTCGTCCAAGTGTCTGTGGTGAAATGCACCCTGTCACACACAGAGTTTCTCAAAGAAGCGGTGATATTGTGTGCGACATGCTGGTAGAGCGCAGGCACACCTTTCTTTGAGAAGTAGTGCCGACTAGGCATCTGGTACTGGGGCACTGCGACGGACATAAGGTCTCGAAAATCCTCTGTGTCCACCAGGCGGAAAGGCAGCATTTCTGTAGCCAAGAGCTTGCAGATGGTGAAATTCAACCTCTTAGCTTTCTCATGGCTAGGAGAAAATGGTCTTTTACTTGTCCACATCTGAGGGACCGAGGGCTGGCTATTGTGCTTAGACGGGGTTGATAAGGGTGTCCCCGGCAAACTGCCGGTCTGTGAGGAAGATGCAGGCGGACATGTTAGGTTGCCTTGATCCAAAGGTGGTGCTATCGATGTCGGACAGCGCTCAACACCAGCTGGTTTTACCACCTCCAAAGAAAATGATGACCTGCCAATCACGCTGGCTGTTGCGGGTAAAGAGGTGGCAGGTCTGCGCCTCAAAACAGGTGTGACTGCTGTCCCCCCAGTCACAGAGGATGAAGAGGCCGCGGATGCACAAGATATGGCAGACGGTGGTTGGCCCGGCCGGCTAGGCCGCATTGTAGCACACTGAGCTTCCCACTGCAACTTATGCTTCATGTCCATGTGCCGGTTCATGCATGAAGTACTCAAACTATGTATTTTTTGGCCTCTACTTAGCTTTTGCTGACAAATGTTACAGATAACCCCCTTGTCCCTTTGTCCAGCAGTTGAGATTTTCTCCAAACTTGTTGCAGATGATTTCAAAAAACTATCAAATAAAAGAAAATTTGATAACCTCACGGCGCGACAACGGTTGGCGATTCAGCAACTCAAAATGTATGATGACATTGTAATCAAACCTGCGGACAAGGGGGGAAACATTGTGATTTGGCAATGTGCTAAATATGAAAAAGAGGCGTTTAGGCAACTACGTGATAGCAATACGTATTGCAAATTAAATTTTAATCCGACTCACTCCTACTCCTCCGCACTTCAATCTATCCTCACCCGTGCTTGTGAAGCAGGGACCATATCTAAAAAAACAGTTGAAGCACTTACTGTACGGTTCCCTAAGACATCTACGTTCTATCTTCTGCCCAAGATCCACAAAGACGCCGTGGACCCACCCGGGCGTCCGATCGTGTCCGGTATAGAGGGTCTTTGTGAACCAGCTTGTAAATTTATCGATTTCTATTTAAAACCAATTGGAGCGACACTACCCTCATACGTTAGGGACACGACGGACGTCCTCACCCGGGTCGACGGCGTCTCTCTGGATAAGGGGGTTCTGCTTGTCACGGTAGATGTCGAATCTTTATATACCTGTATCGATCATAACATTGGTCTGGATGCGGTCCGTCTCTTCCTCGGGGCGTCTGACCTGGGCGGCCCTATGTGTGATTTTATCTGCGAGCTGTTGCACTTTGTACTCACACACAATTATTTTTTGTTCAAGGATAATATCTATCTACAGAAGCGCGGCACAGCGATGGGGGCGGCCTGCGCGCCTTCGTACGCCAATCTCTTCCTAGGCGCATGGGAGAGACTGATTTTTGGCGACGGAGGCGTGGGGGTCGCGGACCATGTGCTGTGCTGGCTGCGTTACATCGATGATATTTTGTTTCTTTGGCGTGGGTCGGTGCAGCAGCTTGAGAGCTTCATGGCACAGCTAAATACAAATATGTGGGGAATTCGGTTGACACATAAATACGATGTATCTAAGATCGAATTCCTGGATGTCTGTCTGGAGGTGGACGATTTGGGCCGCCTTCAGACGGACATTTATAGGAAACCAACGTCGACCAATTCCCTTATTCATGCAAGTAGTGCCCACCATCCAACCACAATAAGGGCCGTCCCGGTCGGGCAATTCCTGAGGGCGAGGCGGATTTGTTCATCGGACCACAAATTTGAGAAGCAAGCTATCGATCTTAAATCAAGATTCGCATCACGTGGCTATAGTAATAGGTGTGTGAGGCGGGGTTACGAACGTGCTAGGCGTACCCCAAGAAACCATTTATTATACCCAAATAAAGTACATAAAATCAATGATGATGGGCAGAAGAAGATACGGTATATATCCACATTCAATCACGAGTGGGATAATATGAGGAGTATAATGACGAAGCACTGGAGTATCTTGATGACCGATGCCTCCCTGGGACCGACTCTTGGGGATTATCCCTTAATGACCCCTAGACGGTCTAATAACCTGAAAGATATTTTAGTGTCGAGCCACTACTTTGCGAAAAAATCAAACCCCTTCGGCTCCCGTGGCCCTACTTTGGGCATGTTCCCCTGCGGCCACTGTCGTGCCTGCGCCAATGTCCTTCGCTGCACCACGTTTGCGTCCTCGGATGGTACAAGACAGTTTGACATCAGACATTACATCTCGTGTGGCACGAGTAACGTCATTTATTACGCAACTTGTGACTACTCTCTGATATATATTGGTCTGACATCCAGGGAGCTCCGGGTACGCATACGGGAGCATGTGCGGGACATTGGCGCGGCCAGGACAGTGGCTGATGTTACTGAATTAAAAACAATTCCGAGACATTTTAGGGCCGCCCATAATTGCGACCCTGGATGCCTCAAAGTTCGTGGGATAGATGTGGTCCATATGGGTGCCCGGGGGGGTAATGTGAAAAAAGCCTTGGCACGTGCCGAGACTAAGTGGATTACTATGTTGGACACTTTATCCCCATACGGTCTAAATGAGTCCCTATCCTTTTCCTCATTTTTGTAAACTGGACTGATGATTATTTATTTAACTTAGTCCCTTGTAGATTTGTTCCTCCTTGGTTCCTTTCCCTTTCTTTCTTTTTTTCCTTTTTCCCCCCTTCCTGTGCTATAAAGAATTTTGTTGCGCTTTGGTATTTGTTTTTATTGTATATATGGGATTTTCCCAGTTTCTAATTTTATATTTAATTCTAGTTTTTATCGTATGCTTGGAGTATGGGGCCCCTCTATGCCGGATTATGCATATTGATGCCTGAACTAAATCATCTGCGAATTGGTCAGGTGTTGATGGACGCAGCAACTATAAATGCTATATGAAAATACCATCGCTCTGAAAGTGATCTTTTTGTACACTGCATCAAATTGGTGGATGAATCATTGACAAAGTGACTTTTTTGTGTTTCTTAATTCAAATTGTCTATTATGTGATATGATACACCCTTAAATGCAGTGCTATATTTACTATATGCATCTTGTCTTGTTCTGCTTTGATCTGTGCCTTTTTGATGTTGTGCGCATGCTCCGCTCCCTCCGCTGTGGGCCGCGCGCCCGGCTGTCTCTGCGGGGCTGGTGCGTGCGCGGGCGCCCGGCCTTGTCTTTGGCCGCGCGCCCGCGCCTGCGCACTGGCCCCTGACGGCCTGGGCTCGCGTCCTGGGGCGGGGAGTGGCGACGCATGCGCCGTTTACCGGCATCAAACCACGCCTACTTGCTGATCAGGTGATCGGTCACGTGTGGCCACACGTGACCGACGCCATGGCTGAAAAGGGCGCCGCTCCCCTATTCCTGCACATTCCCCTTGAGGAAGCGGTCATTTTTGGGCCGCGAAACGCGCGTCGGGGTTGCCACTGCGCGGCTATTACCACTAGCCAGTGTTTGGCCTCTCACTGGGTAAGATGACCTAATATTAAGAATTGTCCCTATTGTTATCCCTCTTCTTAAACAGCAATTACCTTATTTTCATTATTGGATTACCTTACTGCATGTATTTTTGGGATCATGGGGACTTCTATTGCTGGTTATTTTCTTCAGTGTACATCTTCTTTAGCCACCACCTATATCTTGGGGGTTTGCCATTGTGTGGCCATTATCACTGGCTTGTAATTGATTTTCGCTGGGTAGGGCTGCCTAACACATAGGACCTGTCCCTTTGATAGTCCCTCTCCTCAGCAATATTTACTTTACTCGGAAAAACACTTACAATTGTGTTCCAATATATACCAATATACTATTTCTATTGGTTTTAGTATATACATTATTCTGCTGCATGAATTTTTGGGACTATGGGGACCTATGTTGCCGGCTGTCTTCTCCAGTGAATACTTTCCTTGGCCACCATCTATATACTGTCACCTTACATTGTATTCTATGTGTGATTTTAAATGTTGTAATAAAATTTGAATGTTTTATGCCTATAAAAAAACTCTGTGTTTCTCATATCTATTATATTTAACATGAGTTGACATGTTTTGGCGCTCAGGGTTAGTTTCTTTTTCTCCCTGATGCGCCAAGTTAGCTATAAAAGGGTTAAACTGTTGAAGATAACACGAGTTGGGTCATCTTTATCGATCTGAAAAAATGCCCAGGCTATGCAAGGCTTAGCACCCATGCGACCTGAAGAGCCACCACGATTTGTGGTGAGAGGCAGAGTTGTGTTTGAGGATGCAGTTGTTGACGTGCTTCCAGTAAAATGTCTCTGTCCAGGAAGGCGCAACCTGACCTCGTTGTCACTAGCATCTTCCTCCACCTCCTCTGCTGACCTCATCTCTTGGCTGACTGTGGGTTGACAGTAAGTGGGATCTCCAACCTCATCATCATCACCCTGTGCGTTATCAAACCCGTCGTCCTCAGAGCCAACCTGTTCCTGCCCTGACAAAAAACTAAAGTTGTCGCTCCAATCAGGTATTTGAGTCTCATCATCGTCTTCCTCATTGTCTCCACCAACAGGAGTTACAGTTTGGGAATGAGGGTCTACATTATGGTCAGAACCTTCTGCGTCTGGTCCTGGATCCGACTCATAAAGATTCTGGGCATCAGTGCAGATCATTTCCTCGTCTGGATTCACAGAAGCACTGGAGTCGACCTCTGATTCCCAGGCTATAGTATGAGTAAACAGCTCTGCAGACTCAACCATCTGTTCTACCTCATACTCAGACGGGCAGCTGGAGATTTGGGAGCTGTGAGGAAGCAAGTGCGATTGGGGTGACACCTTTGAGGACTGGAGTATTTGTGATGTTGAAGTTGATGTGGAGGAGAGCACACTTAAAGGAGCACTTGATATCCGTTGAAGCACCTGCTGTTTTTGTGCCTCATCTGGAATTTGTAGCGATTGGCGTGGCCGTAAGAAAGGGAACTTATCACATTGTCCGCTAAAAGAAGTAGACATTTTAGTTTGGCTGGAAGATGGTCTTTCTTCTGCAGATGTTACTGTTGCTTTAACACCTACCCCAAGGACACAACCTTTTTTCCCCTTCCCAACACGCCTATTCCCCTTTCCACCAGCAGCAGGCCTTTTTCCACTCATTTTGGTGGTTAACTAATTCACAACTCTGGAGTTGTTTGCACAAAAAAACAATGGATGGGAACCGAGCAGAGCTGAGTGGCCAAACTGTGGTATTAGGCCAAAACTAATGGCTGGGTTAGATGCAGAAAAAAATTATATTCAATTTGCAACCTGATGGAGGTCAGTATAGATGGACTAATAGAACAAGTCCCACACACAGCTAGAAGCCCAAATATTTTTTCAGAGGGAGATGCAGATAAAAATTATTTTTAATTTGCAGCCTGATGGAGGTCAGTATAGATGGACTAATAGAGAAAGTCCCACACACTGCTAGAAGGCCAAATATTTTTTCAGAGCTAGATGCAGACAAAAAATTATTTTGAATTTGCAACCTGATGGAGGTCAGTATAGATGGACTAATAGAGAAAGTCCCACACACTGCTAGAAGGCCAAATATTTTTTCAGAGCTAGATGCAGAAAAAAATTATTTTTAATTTGCAACCCGATGGAGGTCAGTATAGATAGACTAATAGAGAAAGTCCCACACACTGCTAGAAGGCCAAATAGTTTTTCACAGCTAGATGCAGAAAAAAATTATATTCAGTTTGCAACCTGATGGAGGTCAGTATAGATGGACTAATAGAACAAGTCCCACACACAGCTAGAAGCCCAAATATTTTTTCAGAGGTAGATGCAGAAAAAAATTATATTCAGTTTGCAACCTGATGGAGGTCTGTATAGATGGATTAAAAGAACAAGTCCCACACACAGCTAGAAGCCCAATATTTTTTCAGAGGTAGATGCAGAAAAAAAATATATTCAGTTTGCAACCTGATGTAGGTCAGTATACAGTCATGGCCAAAAGTTTTGAGAATGACACCAAAATTATATTTTCACATGATCTGCTGGCCTCTGGTTTTTATTAGTGTTTGTCTGATGTTTATATCACATACAGAAATATAATTGCAATCATATTATGAGTATCAATAGGTTATATTGACAGTTAGAATGAGTTAATGCAGCAAGTCAATATTTGCAGTGTTGCCCCTTCTTCTTCAAGACCTCTGTAATTCTCCCTGGCATGCTCTCAATCAACTTTTGAACCAAATCCTGCCTGATAGCAGTCCATTCTTGCATAATCAATGCTTGCATTTTGCCAGAATTTGTTGGTTTTTGTTTGTCCACCCGTCTCTTGATGATTGACAACAAGTTCTCAATGGGATTAAGATCTGGGGAGTTTCCAGGCCATGGACCCAAAATCTCTATGTTTTGTTCCATGAGCCATTTAGTTATCACCTTTGCTTTATGGCAAGGTGCTCCATCATGCTGGAAAAGGCATTGTTGGGCGCCAAACTGCTCTTGGACGGTTGGGAGAAGTTGCTCTTGGAGGACATTCTGGTACCATTCTTTATTCATGGCTGTGTTTTTAGGCAAGACTGTGAGTGAGCCGATTCCCTTGGCTGAGAAGCAACCCCACACATGAATGGTTTCAGCATGCTTTACAGTTGGCATGAGACAAGACTGGTGGTAGCGCTCACCTCTTCTTCTCCGAATAAGCTGTTTTCCAGATGTCCCAAACAATTGAAAAGGGGATTCATCAGAGAAAATGACTTTGCCCCAGTCCTCAGCAGTCTACTCCCTGTACCTTTTGCAGAATATCAGTCGGTCCCTGATGTTTTTTCTGGAGAGAAGTGGCTTCTTTGCTGCCCTCCTTGAAACCAGCCCTTGCTCAAAGAGTCTCCGCCTCACAGTGCGTGCAGAAGCACTCACACCAGCCTGCTGCCATTCCTGAGCAAGCTCGGCACTGCTGGTAGTCCGATCCCGCAGCTGAAACAGTTTTAAGATACGGTCCTGGCGCTTGCTGGTCTTTCTTGGGCGCCCTGGAGCCTTTTTGACAACAATGGAAGCTCTCTCCTTGAAGTTCTTGATGATGCGATAGATTGCTGACTGAGGTGCAATCTTTGTAGCTGCGATACTCTTCCCTGTTAGGCCATTTTTGTGCAGTGCAATGATGGCTGCACGTGTTTCTTTAGAGATAACCATGGTTAACTGAAGAGAAACAATGATACCAAGAACCAGCCTCCTTTTAAAGTGTCCAGTGATGTCATTCTTACTTAATCATGACTGATTGATCGCCAGCCCTGTCCTCATCAACACCCACAACTGTGTTAATGGATCAATCACTAAAACGATGTTAGCTGCTCCTTTTAAGGCAGGACTGCAATGATGTTGAAATGTGTTTTGGGGGTTAAAGTTCATTTTCTGGGCAAATATTGACATTGCAAGTACAGTAATTGCTGTTAAGCTGATCACTTTTTGACATTCAGGAGTATATGCAAATTGCCATTACAAAAAATGAAGCAGTAAACTTTGGAAAAATTACTATTTGTCTCATTCTCAATACTTTTGGCCATGACTGTAGATGGACTAATAGAGTAAGTCCCACACACTGCTAGAAGGCCAAATATTTTTTCAGAGCTAGATGCAGACAAAAAATTATTTTGAATTTGCAACCTGATAGAGGTCAGTATAGATGGATCAATAGAGAAAGCCCCACACACTGCTAGAAGGCCAAATATTTTTTCAGAGCTAGATGCAGAAAAAAATTATATTCAGTTTGCAACCTGATGGAGGTCAGTATAGATGGACTAATAGAACAAGTCCCACACACAGCTAGAAGCCATAATTTTTTTTCAGAGGTAGATGCAGAAAAAAATTATATTCACTTTGCAACCTGATGGAGGTCTGTATAGATGGATTAATAGAACAAGTCCCACACAGAGCTAGAAGCCCAATATTTTTTCAGAGGTAGATGCAGAAAAAAAATATATTCAGTTTGCAACCTGATGGAAGTCAGTATAGATGGACTAATAGAGAAAGTCCCACACACTGCTAGAAGGCCACATATTTTTTCAGAGCTAGATGCAGACAAAAAATTATTTTTAATTTGCAACCTGATGGAGGTCAGTATAGATGGACTAATAGAGAAAGTCCCACACACTGCTAGAAGGCCAAATTTTTTTTCAGAGGTAGATGCAGAAAAAAATTATATTCAGTTTGCAACCTGATGGAGGTCTGTATAGATGGATTAATAGAACAAGTCCCACACACAGCTAGAAGCCCAATATTTTTTCAGAGGTAGATGCAGAAAAAAAATTATATTCAGTTTGCAACCTGATGGAGGTCAGTATAGATGGACTAATAGAGAAAGTCCCACACACTGCTAGAAGGCCAAATATTTTTTCAGAGCTAGATGCAGATAAAAATTATTTTTAATTTGCAACCTGATGGAGGTCAGTATAGATGGACTAATAGAGAAAGCCCCACACACTGCTAGAAGGCCAAATATTTTTTCAGAGCTAGATGCAGACAAAAAATTATTTTGAATTTGCAACCTGATGGAGGTCAGTATAGATGGACTAATAGAGAAAGTCCCACACACTGCTAGAAGGCCAAATATTTTTTCAGAGCTAGATGCAGACAAAAAATTATTTTGAATTTGCAACCTGATGGAGGTCAGTATAGATGGACTAATAGAGAAAGTCCCACACACTGCTAGAAGGCCAAATATTTTTTCAGACCTAGATGCAGATAAAAATTATTTTTAATTTGCAACCTGATGGAGGTCAGTATAGATGGACTAATAGAGAAAGTCCCACACACTGCTAGAAGGCCAAATATTTTTTCAGAGCTAGATGCAGACAAAAAATTATTTTGAATTTGCAACCTGATGGAGGTCAGTATAGATGGACTAATAGAGAAAGTCCCACACACTGCTAGAAGGCCAAATAATTTTTCAGAGCTAGATGCAGAAAAAAATTATATTCAGTTTGCAACCTGATGGAGGTCAGTATAGATGGACTAATAGAACAAGTCCCACACACAGCTAGAAGCCATAATTTTTTTTCAGAGGTAGATGCAGAAAGAAATTATATTCACTTTGCAACCTGATGGAGGTCTGTATAGATGGATTAATAGAACAAGTCCCACACACAGCTAGAAGCCCAATATTTTTTCAGAGGTAGATGCAGAAAAAAAATATATTCAGTTTGCAACCTGATGGAAGTCAGTATAGATGGACTAATAGAGAAAGTCCCACACACTGCTAGAAGGCCACATATTTTTTCAGAGCTAGATGCAGACAAAAAATTATTTTTAATTTGCAACCTGATGGAGGTCAGTATAGATGGACTAATAGAGAAAGTCCCACACACTGCTAGAAGGCCAAATTTTTTTTCAGAGGTAGATGCAGAAAAAAATTATATTCAGTTTGCAACCTGATGGAGGTCTGTATAGATGGATTAATAGAACAAGTCCCACACACAGCTAGAAGCCCAATATTTTTTCAGAGGTAGATGCAGAAAAAAAATTATATTCAGTTTGCAACCTGATGGAGGTCAGTATAGATGGACTAATAGAGAAAGTCCCACACACTGCTAGAAGGCCAAATATTTTTTCAGAGCTAGATGCAGATAAAAATTATTTTTAATTTGCAACCTGATGGAGGTCAGTATAGATGGACTAATAGAGAAAGTCCCACACACTGCTAGAAGGCCAAATATTTTTTCAGAGCTAGATGCAGATAAAAATTATTTTTAATTTGCAACCTGATGGAGGTCAGTATAGATGGACTAATAGAGAAAGTCCCACACACTGCTAGAAGGCCAAATATTTTTTCAGAGCTAGATGCAGACAAAAAATTATTTTTAATTTGCAGCCTGATGGAGGTCAGTATAGATGGACTAATAGAGAATGTCCCACACACTGCTAGAAGGCCAAATATTTTTTCAGAGCTAGATGCAGAAAAAAATTATATTCAGTTTGCAACCTGATGGAGGTCAGTATAGATGGACTAATAGAACAAGTCCCACACACAGCTAGAAGCCCAAATATTTTTTCAGAGGTAGATGCAGAAAAAAATTATTTTTAATTTGCAGCCTGATGGAGGTCAGTATAGATGGACTAATAGAGAAAGTCCCACACACTGCTAGAAGGCCAAATATTTTTTCAGAGCTAGATGCAGACAAAAAATTATTTTGAATTTGCAACCTTATGGAGGTCAGTATAGATGGACTAATAGCGAAAGTCCCACACACTGCTAGAAGGCCAAATATTTTTTCAGAGCTAGATGCAGACAAAAAATTATTTTTAATTTGTAACCTGATGGAGGTCAGTATAGATGGACTAATAGAGAAAGTCCCAAACACTGCTAGAAGGCCAAATATTTTTTCAGAGCTAGATGCAGATGTAAATTATTTTTAATTTGCAACCTGATGGAGGTCAGTATAGATGGACCAATAGAATGATGCTATGCCCAAAAGATTTTACTTCACTAGGTGCAGTAAAAAATTTGGTATTCTATACACAGGTGGTATATCTTGCAACACAGATAGGCTACTCCACTGACTAACACACTCTGCAATAGGCCAAAAAGGATTAGTTTTGCTAGATTCAGCCAAATGCTGTGAAAAAAACTTGCACAGCACTGGCACAGACCTGCCTGGCAAAAACTGATAGGAACTGATGTAACCTAGTCCTGAAAAGGACTGCAATTACAATTAGTCTTTACTCCCACAATCTATCTATTTAAGAGCACAGACCTGGCTGATAAAAGTCGTAGGAAATGCTGTAACCTAGTCCTTAAAAGGACTGCAATCACAACTATTCCCTACTCCCAAGCTATCTGTAGATTTGTGCGAAAATTGGCTTGAAATTAACAAGGTATAGCGCACACAGCAACAGCGGTGCCGTCTAACACGTAGCTGCAGCAGTGAGAAAATGGTGGCGACGGGGAAAATGGCTGGGTCTTATAAGGCAAGGACATGTGACATACACTGCCAATGACACATGCCCTTGCTTGTGTGAAAAAAAGCACTTCGCTCCGTGTGTGCGCTGCTGATAGGCTGACAGATTGCACCTCCCCACTGTAAATGCGGGAAAGAGAAAAAAAAATGGAGTTCTTCATTATTCCTGCAGAGATCCATCCCATGCCCCTCCCCCCACCCCGCTGTACACTCAAACTGCGTATTAACATTAATTTTCATCATTACTGAGAAAAAATCCAGTTATGATTTTGGTGCACGAACAGTTATCGAACATAACCTCAAACAGCCGAATTTTTCTCAAATCGTTCGTGTTCGCCGAACGGCTCGAACACCGCCCAAAACAGCTCGAATTTGAGATTGGCGAACAGTTCAAGTGGAACAACGCTCATCTCTACCGTTGATATGCAGATGTCACATGTGCACGTCTTTTCAAAAGGAAAAAAATGGGGAGGGAAAGGAAAGATTTTAAAAACAAAAATCCAAATGACAATAGCAGCAGCCAAAATGTCAATTGAACCAGGGATTCCCAGCCAGTCTCCCATCTCAGTACTTACCTGGCCTCGAGGTGTGTAGCAGCTGTGATCTGACGAGGGTAGGCACATTCAGCTTAAAATGGCCGTTGACCTGCAGATGTCACTTGTGCGCGTCTTTTCAAAAGGAATAAAATGGGGAGGGAAAGGTTGCATTTTAAAAACAAAAATCCAAAAGTCCAAATGACAATAGCAGCAGCCAAAATATCAACGGAAGAGCAGATTACCAGCCAGTCTCCCATGCCAGTACTTGCCCAGCCTCAAGCTGTATAGCAGCTGTGATCTGACAAAGAGAGGCACATTCAGCTTAGAAATGCCGCTGATGTGCAGATGTCACATGTGCGTGTCTTTTCAAAAGGAATAAAATGGGGAGGGAAAGGTTAGATTTTAAAAACAAAAAAACAAAAATCCAAATGACAATAGCAGCAGTCAAAATGTCAATGGAACCAGGGATTCTCAGCCAGTCTCCCATGCCTGTAATTGCCTGTCCTCAAGCTGTGTAGCAGCAGTGGTGTGATGAGGGCAGGCACACTCAGCTTAGAAAGGCTGTTGACGCATTGAAATCACATGTGCACGTCTTTTCAAACGGAATAAAATGGGGAGGGAAAGGTTCGATTTTAAAAACAAAAATCCAAAAATCCAAATGACAATAGCAGCAGCAAAAATGTCCACGTAATGGGGATTCGCAGCCATTCTCCAATGCCAGTACTTGCCCAACCTTATGCTGCGTAGCAGCTGCAATCTGATAAGGGAAGGCACATTCAGCTTAGAATGACAGTTGACATGCAGATGTCACATGTGCGCGTCTTTTCAAAAGGAATAAAATGGGGAGGGAAATATTAGATTTTAAAATCAAAAATCCAAATGACAACAGCCGCAGCCAAAATGTCTTTTCAAAAGTGCGTGTCTTTTCAAAAGGGCGTGTCTTTTCTAAAGGAATAAAATGGGGAGGGAAAGGTTAGATTTTAAAAACAAAAATCCAAAAGACAATAGCAGCAGCCAAAATATCAACATAATCGGGTATTCCAACCAGTTTCCCATGCCCATACTTGCCTGGCCTCAAGCTGCGTAGCAGGTGCGATCTGTTGAGGGTAGGCACATTCAGCATAGAATTGCCGTTAATGGGCAGAAGTCACATGTGTGCGTCTTTTCAAAAGGAATAAAATGGGGAGGTAAAATTTCGGATTTAAAAACAAAAATCCAAAAGACAATAGCAGCAGCCAAAATGTCAACGGAACCGTGGATTTTCAGCTAGTATCCCATGCCGGTACTTGCCCAGCCTCAAAATGCGTAGCAGCTGCGATCTGACAAGGACATGCACATTCAACTTAGAATGGCCATTGACATGCAGATGTCACATGTGCGCGTCTTTTCAAAAGGAATAAAATGTGGAGGGAAAGGTTAGATTTTAAAAATAAATATCCAAAAATCCAAATGACAATAGCAGCAGCCAAAATGTTAACAGAACTGGGGATTCCCAGCCAGTCTCCCATGCCAGTACTTACTCGGCCTCTAGCTGTGTAGTGGCTGCAATTTGACAAGGGCAGGCACATTCAGCTTAGAATAGCCATTGACGTGCAGATGTCACATGTGCGTGTCTTTTCAAAAGGAATAAAATGGGGAGGGAAAGGTTAGATGTTAAAAAGAAAAATCCAAAAATCCAAATGACAATAGCCATATCCTCAACGGAAGCAGGGATTCCAAGCCAGTCTCCCATTCTGGTACTAGCCCAGCCTCAAGCTGCATAGCGGCTGCAATCTGACAAGGGAAGGCTCAATCAGCTTAGAATAGGCATTAACATGCAGATGTCACATGTGCGCGTCTTTTCAAAAGGAATAAAATGGGGAGGGAAAGGTTAGATTTTAAAAACAAAAATCCAAATAAAAACAGCAGCATCCAAAATGTCAACAGAAGCGGGGATTCCCAGCCTGTCTCCCGTGCCGGTACTTGCTCGGCCTCAAGCTGCGTAGCGGCTGCGATCTGACAAGGGAAGGCACAATCAGCTTAGAATGGCTGTTGACATGCAAATGTCACATGTGCGTGTCTTTTCAAAAGGAATGAAATGGGGAGGGAAAGGTTAGATTTTAAAAACAAAAATTCAAAAATCCAAATGACAATAGCAGCAGCTAAAATGTCAATGGATCCAGGGATTCCCAGCCAGTCTCCCATGCCGGTACTTCCTGGCCTCAAGCTGTGTAGCTGCTGCGATCTGACGAGGGCAGGCACATTCAGCTTAGAATGGCCGTTGACGTGCAGATGGCACATGTGCGCGTCTTTTCAAAAGGAATAAAATGGGGAGGGAAAAGTTGGATTTTAAAAACCAAAAATCCACATGACAATTGCAGCAGTCAAACTGTCAACAGAGACAGGGATTCCCAGCCAGTCTCACATGCTGATACCTGCTGGGCCTCAAGCTGTGTAGCATCTGCGATCTAACGAGGGGAGGCACATTCAGCTTAGAATGGCCGTTGACAAGCAAATGTCACTTGTGCGCTTCTTTTCAAAAGGAATAAAATGGGGAGGGAAAGGTTAGATTTTAAAAACAAAAATCCAAATGACAATAGCAGCAGCCAAAATTTAAACGGAACCGGGGATTCCCAACTAGTCTCCCATGCCTGTACTTGCCCAGCCTCAAGCTGTGTAGCAGCTGCGATCTGACGAGGGCAGACACATTCAGCTTAGAATGGCCGTTGACATGCAGATGTCACACGTGCGCATCTTTTCAAAAGGCGGTGAAAGTAGAGATATACGTCCGCGCCGCTGAAAGATCCTCAAGTCAGGAACATGTAATAATATCCTTGTTTATTGGTAAATGCCTACGCGTTTCTGGGTGTTCCACACCCCTTCATCAGGGCACCAACAGATATATCAATGTATGCACTGAAACACTCCATTTATATACAGACAGCAAATGAAAGAAAAAAAAAAAAAGGGTTCAAAAAGGAAGAACAGAAAAAAACCAAACATAACCTTTGCACCTGAGGCCGTGTGCAAAAGAGAGAAAAAAAAAAGGGGCAAAAAGATAATGTTGGACAGAAAAGTATAAATAATCAAAGGTATCAGTCAAATGGAGTAATTACATAAAAGCAATATTACTTACTAACAAGTAAGTGTACACATTAGGTAAGAACAACATAAATATGTGTATAACATTAAAAACTCTAATGAGAATACACCCATCAGATATCGTTCCATAAAGGGAGATGGAACTGGAAAGAACAAAATAAAATAAAAAAATAAATAAATAAAAAAAAAAATAAAAAGTACCCCCATATAAAATATAGCTAGTAGTATCCTCTGTCAACGGAGGAATAGTGCAAGGAACAGGTTATCTGACATATGTCATGTAGTGACGTAGAGACCTAATGTGTAGTAATAGGATCCTGACTAAACGCCACAATGTAGTATAAAGACTGCGGCTTAAATACAGGAGATACACAGACAGGTAGTGAATCACCTGACGTGCGGTGGCGTGGAAGGAGAGAGGTGTGTGATAGTAGCATCCAGCAGAGCGCTGCGATGCGGGTTCGAATTATACTACTCCCAGAAGGGAAAACATAAAAGAGGGAATATTTATAATAGCGTACATGATTTTAGAGGAACACCATATTTGTGTCAAAAAACTATGATAAATGTAAAACCAAGGATTTATGTGTATATATGTGAAAAACAATATTATTTATAGATCTTGTGAATAACACAATAAAAAGGAATAGTAATACAATAAGGAAGTAATTATGAAAATAGAAAAACTTATACATTAACTATAAAAAAACTTCAGAAACATCATTCAGACCAAAGGGCTTAAGAGTATTCAGTCTGTAAATCCAATAAATTTCCTTTCTGTTTAGTTCTTGGAGCCTATTAGGATAATTCTCGGGAATTTGATCAATAGGGCTGATTTTTAGATTCAGAAAATCTTTATTATGCACCATTGTGCAGTGTCTAGAAAGACCTTGTTTTAAAAACCCTTTAAGAACATTATGCCTATGGGAGTTGAGGCGTAGGTGGAGGGGCTGTATCGTTCTCCCCACATATTGTTTATTACAACTGCATTCTATCAGATAAATAACAAAGGTAGAATTGCAGGTGAGATATTTATTGATCTCAAAACTCTCCATATTAGTATTTGATTGAAAGTGAGTAAGACCATGCGTAATACTTTTACAGCATAGACAATTTTTGTTGCCACATTTAAAAACCCCTTTACGGGATGTTACAGGAGTCATACTGTTGTTCTTTGTCGTATCCCTTATCCTACTTGGAGCTATGATGTTTCTTAGTGTGGGGGCACGCCTAAAAGTAATACCCGGTTTTTTAGGCAAGATCTTTTTCAGTATGGGATCATCCAGAAGAATTTTCCAATTATCTTCTAGTATTTTTCGTATTTGTCCATGAGATTTGTTGTAGGAAGTTATGAAGTTCAAGGAATAATTACTCTCCTTGGCATTTTTAGTTTTGATCAAATTCCCGAGAATTATCCTAATAGGCTCCAAGAACTAAACAGAAAGGAAATTTATTGGATTTACAGACTGAATACTCTTAAGCCCTTTGGTCTGAATGATGTTTCTGAAGTTTTTTTATAGTTAATGTATAAGTTTTTCTATTTTCATAATTACTTCCTTATTGTATTACTATTCCTTTTTATTGTTATTCACAAGATCTATAAATAATATTGTTTTTCACATATATACACATAAATCCTTGGTTTTACATTTATCATAGTTTATTGACACAAATATGGTGTTCCTCTAAAATCATGTACGCTATTATAAATATTCCCTCTTTTATGTTTTCCTTCTGGGAGTAGTATAATTCGAACCCGCATCGCAGCGCTCTGCTGGATGCTACTATCACACACCTCTCTCCTTCCACGCCACCGCACGTCAGGTGATTCACTACCTGTCTGTGTATCTCCTGTATTTAAGCCGCAGTCTTTATACTACATTGTGGCGTTTAGTCAGGATCCTATTACTACACATTAGGTCTCTACGTCACTACATGACATATGTCAGATAACCTGTTCCTTGCACTATTCCTCCGTTGACAGAGGATACTACTAGCTATATTTTATATGGGGGTACTTTTTTTTTTTTTATTTTTTTTTTTATTTTATTTTGTTCTTTCCAGTTCCATCTCCCTTTATGGAACGATATCTGATGGGTGTATTCTCATTAGAGTTTTTAATGTTATACACATATTTATGTTGTTCTTACCTAATGTGTACACTTACTTGTTAGTAAGTAATATTGCTTTTATGTAATTACTCCATTTGACTGATACCTTTGATTATTTATACTTTTCTGTCCAACATTATCTTTTTGCCCCTTTATTTTTTTTTTTTCTCTCTTTTGCACACGGCCTCAGGTGCAAAGGTTATGTTTGGTTTTTTTCTGTTCTTCCTTTTTGAACCCATTTATTTTTTATTTTTTCATTTGCTGTCTGTATATAAATGGAGTGTTTCAGTGCATACATTGATATATCTGTTGGTGCCCTGATGAAGGGGTGTGGAACACCCAGAAACGCGTAGGCATTTACCAATAAACAAGGATATTATTACATGTTCCTGACTTGAGGATCTTTCAGCGGCGTGGACGTATATCTCTACATTCACCGCCTTTGGATTTATTCTGGTCCTGTGGGACACCCTTGGAGATCCGCTGCAGCTGCTTTTTATACGTTATGGTGGTTGTGTCCTTACACAACCAAACCAGGTGAGCACCACCTTTTTATTATTCATTCCTATGTCTACAGGTGAAACTCTATTGGTCTTTGCGCTCTCTCTCTCTTTGTATTCATCTTTTCAAAAGGAATAAAATGGAGAGGGAAAGGTTAGATTTTAAAAACAAAAATCCAAATGACAATAGCAGCAGCCAAAATGTCTACAGAACCGAGGATTCTCAACCACTGTCCCAGACCAGTACTTGCCTAGCCTCAAGCTGTGTAGCGGATGCGATCTGACGAGGGAAAGCACATACAGCTTAGAATGGCCGTTGACATGAAGATATCACATGTGAGCATCTTTTCAAATGGAATGAAATGAGGGGGGAGTAAGATTTTAAAAACAAAAATCCAAAGATCCAAATGACAATAGCAGCAGCCAAAATGTTAACGGAACAAGGGGTTCCCAGCCAGTCTCCTATGCCAGTACTTGCGAAGCTTCAAGCTGCGTAGCAGCTGCGATCAGACGAGGGAATGCACATTCAGCTTAGAAAGGCATTTGACGTACAGCTGTCACATGTGCGCGTCTTTTCAAAAGGAATAAAATGGGGAGGGAAAGGTTAGATTTTAAAAACAAAAATCCAAATGACAATAGCAGCAGCCAAAGTACCAACGGAACAAAGGACTCCCAGCCTGTCTCCCATGCCTGTACTTGCCTGGCCTCAAGCTGCATAGCGGATGTGATCTGACAAAGGAAGGCACATTCAGCTTAGAATGGTCGCTGAAGAGCAGGTGTCACATGTGCCCGTCTTTTCAAAAGGAATAAAATGGGGAGGGAAAGATGAGATTTTAAAAACAAAAATACAAAAATCCAAATGACAATAGCAGAAGCCAAAATATCAACGGAACCGTGGATTCCAAGCCAGTCTCCCATGCTGGTACTTGCCCAGCCTCAAGCTGCGTATTGGCTGTGATCTGATGAGGGAAAGCACATTCAGCTTAGAATGGCCGTTGACGTGCAGATGTCAGATGTGCGCGTCTTTTCAAAAGGAATAAAATGGAGAGGGAAAAGTTAGATTTTAAAAACAAAAATCCAAAAATCCAAATGACAATAGCAGCAGCAAAAATGTCAAAGGAACTGGGTACTCCCAGCCAGACTACCATGCCAGTACTTGCCCAACCTCAAGCAGCGTAGCGGCTGCGATCTGACCCTGGAAGGAACATTCAGTTTAGAAGGCCGTTGATGTGCAGGTGTTACATGTGCGCGTTTTTTCAAAAGGAATAAAATGGGGAGGGAAAGGTTAGATTTTAAAAACAAAAATCCAAAAATCCAAATGACAATAGCAGCAGCCAAAATGTCCACGGAAGCTGTGATTCCCTGCCAGCCTCCTATGCATGTACTTGCCCAGCCACAAGGTGCATAGTCGCTGCGATCTGACAAGGGCAGACACATTCAGCTTAGAATGGCCGTTGTCGTGCAGATGTCACATGTGCGTGTCTTTTCAAAAGGAATAAAATGGGGAGGGAAAGGTTAGATTTTAAAAACAAAAATCCAAATAACAATAGCAGCAGTCAAAATGACAACGGAATCAGGGATTCCCAGTCATTTTCCCTTGCCGGTACTTGCCCGGCCTCAAGCTGCGTAGCGGCTGCGATCTGATGAGGGCAGGCACTTTCAGCTCAGAATGGCTGTTGACGGGCAGATGTCACATGTGTGCGTCTTTTCAAAAGGAATAAAATGGGGAGGCAAATGTTAGATTTTATAAAACAAAAATCCAAAAATCCAAATGACAGTAGCAGCAGCCAAAAGGTCAATGGAAACAGTGATTCCCAGCCAGTCTCCCATGACTGTACTTGCCCAGCCACAAGCTGCATAGTGGCTGTGATCTGACGAGTGCAGGCACATTCAGCTTAGAACGGCCGTAGACGTGCAGATGTCACATGTGAGCGTCTTTTCCAAAGGAATAAAATGGGGAGGCAAATGTTAGATTTTATAAAACAAAAATCCAAAAATCCAAATGACAATAGCAGCAGCCAAAATGTCAACGAAACAAGGAATTCCTAGCTAGTCTTCCATGCCAGTGCTTGCCTGGCCTCAAGCTGTGTAGCGGCTGTGATCTCACAAGGGCAGGCACATTCAGCTTAGAATGGCCGTTGACATGCAGACATCACATGTGCGCGTCTTTTCAAAAGGAATAAAATGGGGAGGGAAAAGTTAGATTTTAAAAACCAAAAATCCAAATGACAATAGCAGCAGCCAAAATGTTAATTGAAGCGGGGATTCCCAGCCAGTCTCCCATGCATGTACTTGCCCATCCTCAAGCTGCATAGCAGCTGCGACTTGAAAAGGGTGAAAACATTCAGCTTAGAATGGCAGTTGACATGCAGATGTCACATGTGCGCGTCTTTCCAAAAGGAATAAAATGGATAGGGAAAAGTTAGATTTTAAAAACAAAAATCTAAAAATCCAAATGACAATAGCAGCAGCAGCCAAAATGTCTACGGAACTGGGGATTCACAGCCAGCAACCCATGCCGGTACTTGCCCTGCCTCAAGCTGTGTAGCGGCTGCAATCTGACGATGGCAGGCAAATTCAGCTTAGAATGGCCGTAGATGTGCAGAATTCACATGTGCGCGTCTTTTCAATAGGAATAAAATGGGGAGGGAAAGGATAGATATTAAAAACAAAAATCCAAAAATCCAAATGACAATAGCAGCAGCAGCCAAAATGTCAATGGAACTTGGCATTCCCAGATTTTCTCCCATGCCGGTACTTGCCCAGCCTCAAGGTGCGTAGCATCTGCAATCTGACACGGACAGGAACATTCAGCTTAGAATGACCGTTGACATACAGATGCCACATGTGTGCGTCTTTTCAAAAGGAATAAAATGGGGAGGGATAGGTTAGAGTTTAAAAACAAAAATTTAAATAACAATTGCAGCAGCCAAAATGTTTTTGGAACAGGGTATTCCCAGCCAGCCACCCATGCTGGTACTTGCCCAACCTCAAAATGTGTAGCTGCTGCAATCTGACAAGGGAAGGCACATTCAGCTTAGAATGGCCGTTGACCTGCAGATGTCACATGTGCGCGTCTTTTCAAAAGTAATAAAATGGGGAGGGAAAGGTTTGATTTTAAAAACAAAAATTCAAAAATCCAAATGACAATAGCAGCAGCCAAAATGTCAATGGAACAGGGGACTCCAAGCCAGTCACCCATGCTGGTACTTGCCCAACCTCAAGCTGCATAGCAGCTGCGATCTGACAAGGGAAGGCACATTCAGCTTAGAATGGCCGTTGACCTGCAGATGTCACATGTGCGCGTCTTTTCAAAAGGAATAAAATGGGGAGGGAAAGGTTAGATTTTAAAAACAAAAATCCAAATGACATTACCAGCAGCCAAAATATCAACGGAATCGGGGATTCCCAGCCAGTCACCCATGCCGGTACTTGCCCAGCCTCAATCTGCATAGCAGCTGCGCTCTGATGAGTGAAGGCACATTCAGCTCAGAATGGCCGTTGATGAGCAAATGTCACATGTGCGTGTGACACCCCAGGGGTCTGGTTGCCACAGTAACAGAGATATTATGTCTGAGAGCAAGTGGGAGGTTTCTCTGGTCAGGAGCCCTAAGCATGCAACACTGCCCGCCCAGACCGGGGAGGGGAGGAATCTGCCCTTATAAACTGGGTCTGGGGTGGGATTAGGTGAGACAGAGACAGAGCCTGCAGAACAAGCAGAGCAGTCAGAGCCTAGAGTGAAGCTGCAGACACAGGAAAAGATACATCAGGAGCTCTGTAGGAGCAGAGGCAGAAGGCCAGGGGCTGTGAGCAGAGATATAGCTCGCCCTGGCTGAAGTTACTAAAACTGGACACAGGAGTCCGAGGCTGTGGGGACTGATATATACCCAGCAGCAGAATCCAGCCAGCAGGGGATTCCAGGTCCTCTGGCCATAGAAGCCCGGAGGCTCAGTCACAAAGAAGGGACCAGCGCCACCATCCAGGAGCGGAGGCTAACAGAAGGCCCCAAGTCTCCAGCCATACGGGTGAGCACCACATGGTATACTCAGGGACGTGGGCTACTTGGAACCGCTGACAGCAAGGTAGCCAGGAAGAGTGCAGATAAATGGGGAGGCCTACAACTCCACCTGGCCAGGGGAACTCCTGCTTGCTCGCGGACTAACCAGGCCCCTTATACTTGCCAGTACTCCCGGGAGGGTCTGCCTTGTACCATCAGTAAAGACCCTGAACTGCACCTCACGTCTCTGTGATTCCTTGCCGCACCAGCACCATTAGCACTGGGACCCTCACACCATCACTCCCATCATCTCTCACATTAGCTACCCTGAGTCAATACTTCTCCCGTGGGGAGTTATCCCATACTCGGCTGCGCAAACAACATCAGCCTCAGCGGTCGGCAGCGCAGCGGCGGTCCCCACTGACCGCAATCCACGGGTAGCGTAGTCGGACATTTGCTATACATTAAGACTGCCACTGGTTTGACCACCCTGGGCACGGACCGGGTCGCCACCACACGGAGACTACAACCCCCTGCATTCTACAACAGGCCCGGTTCCGGTTTCCCCTGCACAACACAGGCCCAGGGGCCGCGTCAACTTTGGCGTAGTCGGCAGGATTTCGTGCCCGCAACCACCGGGTACTGCGTGCCTGAAAAAGAGACTTTTATACTTACCTGTGGTGAAGTTTCCCTCCGTCCGGCGTCGTTTCCCTCCATCCGGAGCCGATTCCCGCCATCAGACGCCATCTTGGACCGTTTCCCACCGTCTTCTGCCTTCTTCCCGCCATCCGCAGCTGCTTCCCGCCTTCGGACGCCATCTTCGGGACGCCGCACGGGAAGAAGAGGGGCGTGGACGCCGAAAGCGCGCGAGATCCGAAGCTCCACCCCACGCTCTGACGCTGCGCAAGGTCCTGGAAGGGAGGAAGAGCGACGCTGACGTCATCGGAGCGCGACGCCAGGTCCTCAACCCCGACGATCGACTGCGGAGCCGCGGCCTATGGAAGAAGAGCATCGCAAGGTAGGCCACGGTCCACTAGGGGGGAGGAGGATGCCGGATACCGAGGGGAGCTCCACTGCCACAGCCACCGCCAGTGCAACCGCTGCAGCAGTCATGCCATTCACCATGCCCTATATCCCGGGGGCAACCTGGCTACCCCAGTACTCAGGGGAGTCACATACTCTAAATGACTTTAGAGAAAGACTGGATAGCCTCTTCCAGGTGTACCCCCTCACAGAAGAGCAAAAAGTGAGCATCCTGGTGGCCCAATTAATCGGGGCAGCCCAAAGGGAGGTAAAGTCCTGGCCACCTGGGAGGAAGAGGACTGTCAGAGAAATACTAGCCCGGCTGAAAGACACATTTGATACCCGCACCTCAGCCGAAATAAAGCTCAGATTTTACGGGTGTAAACAGCGGGCACATGAGAGTATAAGAGACTATGCTCTAAACCTACAAGAGGCCCTGAGAGCCATTAAGCAGGCAGACCCTGGCAGCGTGGGAAATGAAGATAAGCTGTTGACTGAACAATTTATTGAGGGTCTACTGTGCAATGCCCACCGAACCCAGTTGCAGGCAATGGCCTTACAGGACCCTGACCTGGACTTTGCACAGTTCAAGGACAGAGCCATCCGGGTGCTCCGAGAACCGGCACCAGGTGGCGCTGTGACCCACAGGCGCCCTGCTATCACTTACCACCAGGAGACGGCGCCCTTGTCTGCAGGGCCTGTGGGAGCTGATGCGCAGGCTTTGAACAATAACCCGGCAACAGACCTGCACCATCAGGTCCAAGAGCTGACTAAGAGCATTGCCACGCTAACCAGAACTGTGCAGTCTTTACAGGTCTCTTCTCCAGGAAAGATCCAGCTGGAATCCGGACCGGAGGACGTCCCGTGGCACCGACTGAGGAGGACCCCACAGGCCAGAGGAAGACCCAGCGGCAGATACAACAAGGACGGACGACCCATCTGCCACCGCTGCAATCAACCCGGACATGTGGCAAGGTACTGTCATTTAAACGGGCACAACCTGGGGTAGAGGGCCAACCCCCAGGCATAAGACCATCAGGCCCATCAAACTGGCGTGATAAATAAGTAGGGGGACGTCCAATCTTGCCTGTGGTACTGGATGGCATTCCTATGAGTGCCCTACTAGACACTGGGTCACAGGTGACCACCATCCCGTACGTGCTCTTTAAACAGTAATGGAATGACTCGGACATAACCCGCTACCCAGATGACGACCTGAGTATCATCGCCAGCAATGGTCAGCCCGTGCCGCAGGTGGGATTCAAAGAGGTGATCATTAAGATTCGTAAAGTCGAACTGGCGGCACAAGGACTGATTATAGCGGACATAGACCGTAATGAGAGTCACCCTAGAATAACCTTGGGAACTAATGTGATTGAAAATTGTCTTGCAGAGGTGATTCTCATTTTACAGCAGGTTGCCAAGAACGCCAGTTCCGGCCAGCAGCGTGTGCTCCAAAAAGAGATCCGGGCACTGATGAAGCGGCAACAGGTGGAACTATCTGGTGGTGAGATAGGTAGCGTGAGAATGTGTGACCCGTTCCCTATTGCCATGCCCCCAAAAAGTGAGATGATGATTTGGTGCCGGGCAGCTATTGGTCTAAGAGGTAGAGACTACCAAGCAATGGTAGGACCCGTCTACTCAGACAGTAGGCCCACCATTTTGACAGCATGGGGGGTGGTCGATGTACGCCATGGGAGGGTGCCCGTTCGCATCATAAATATCGGGGAGAGAGAAGTACACCTGCCCCGGTATGCCACGCTAGCCAAATTGTTCACCATCAACCAGAGCTCTGTACAGGCCGTGGAACCCTTGCCTCCATCTCAACCAGAGGAAGGTAACGGCTCTAAGAAACCAATGGAGGACTAGTGTCAGCAACTACATTTGGGTACTGACTCCACTCCCTCACACCAGAAACAGGGAGTCTATCGGGTGGTTCGAGAGTACGAGAGAGTGTTTAGTAAACACCCGCTAGACTTCGGGTGAGTAAAGGGGGTAGAACACCACATCCCCACGGGAGACCATCCTCCCATAAAGGAGAGATACCGACCCGTTCCCCTGGCACACTACCAACACGCCAATTGGATGCTTAGAGACATGAAGGAGGCTGGGGTAATCAGGGACAGCTGTAGCCCCTGGGTAGCTCCACTAGTCTTAGTGAAAAAGAAAGACAACACCATGAGAATGTGTGTAGACTACAGGAAGGTCAACCGTATCACACACAAAGATGCGTACCCGTTACCAAGGATAGAAGAGTCCTTAGCTGCATTAAAATCTGCTAACTTCTTCTATACTTTGGATCTCACTAGCGGGTACTGGCAGGTTCCTGTAGCAGAGACGGACCGGGAGAAGACCGCATTCACCACCCCGATGGGTCTCAGCGAATTTAACTGTATGCCGTTCGGGCTCTGCAACGCACCAGGAACCTTCCAACGGTTGATGGAATGCTGTCTGGGACACCGGAAATTCGAGACGGTCCTGTTATATCTGGACGATGTCATCGTCTATTCCAAGACCTACGTGGACCACCTGAAACACCTGGCAGAAGTGTTTGAAGCTCTGGCAAACTACGGCCTAAAGGTGAAACCCTCCAAGTGTCACCTCCTGAAACCAAAGGTGCAATACCTGGGACACGTGGTGAGTGCTGACGGAGTGGCTCCTGACCCTGATAAGATCACCGTGATTAAGGACTGGCCAAGACCCTCCAGCATAAAGGAAGTGCGGCAGTTCCTCGGGTTGGTAGGCTACTACCAAAGATTCATTCCCGGTTTCACCAAATTGGCAGCCCCTATGCAGGACCTCCTGATAGGTCAATCTCGGAAAGCCAAAAACCAGAAGCCGCCCTTTAGGTGGGAAATGCTAGAAGAGGAGTCCTTCTGCCAGCTGAAGATGGCCCTCACGGGGGATGAAATCCTGTCATATCCAGACTACAGCCAGCCCTTTATCCTCCACACGGACGCAAGCAACATCGGGCTAGGAGCCGTACTGTCCCAGATCCAGCAAGGGAAAGAACGGGTAATTGCTTACGCCAGCCGAAAGCTACAGCCCACGGAGAGGAACCCTGAGAATTATAGCTCATTCAAGCTGGAGTTCCTGGCAGTAGTGTGGGCAGTGACCGAACGTTTCAAGCATTACCTTGCCTCCTCCAAATTCACCGTGTACACAGATAACAACCCGTTGACACTGCCACGGGTGTGTCGCCACGAAGATCGTCACGCTTACACAGCCTGACTTCTCGCAGCTGAGTTTTTGGTGCTTTGTGTTTTTCGGCAGTGAGGGAGTTAACTCTCTCTCTCTCTGTGCTAGACGAGGTCCAGCCTCGCCCAGCTGCAATCAATGTTGCTGTTGTGGGACTCCTTCAAATGCCTGCCGGTCTGTTAGGGAAGTGTCAGTGAAAGCATTTCATGCAGACTAACAGAGCAGATCGTGGTATTTGGAGTTTCAGAGCTAAGTGTATTTGGAGTGTTTTTTCCCTTCCTCGCTTTATCATTTATCTCCTTTCCCGTTGGTGTTCCCTCTGTTGTAGTTGTGTAGTTTTTGTATGCAATGTGGTTTTGGTTTTACCCTTGTACTGTCTCGTTCGTCTAAGTACTGAGTGTGGGCATATTATTACCTGTCCCCTTTTGTTGTGATCAGGGGTCCTTCTCAGGACTAGATTACTTAGGTGCAGGGATCCTCAGGAGGTAGGGGTTACGCTGGCGGCCTGGACCTCTGTACCTTTAACAGTACCTCCAGGTAGAGGGATTAGTCAGGGCCCCAGCTTAGGGTCAGCTTAGGCCCCCTACCTCCAGTACACAGAGACAGCGTGACATTTTCACCGACCACTTAGATTTTCTCCAGCTACCATGGATCCAGTAGTCGGTCTAGCTCGGCAGTTGCAGAGTTTGTCCATGGAGCTGGCGGACGTTAGGTCCAAGGTTTTGAATCCTCAGGAGGAAGCCGGACCAGAACCTAAAGTAGCTCTCCCTGACAGGTTCACTGGGGGGCGGGACAAGCTTTTTGTTTTCCGGGAGGCGTGCAAGTTGTACTTTCGGCTGCAGCCTCGGTCATCGGGGAGTGAAGAACAAAGGGTGGGAATTGTCATCTCGCTCCTACAAGGGGACCCACAATCTTGGGCGTTCTCTCTTCCCCCGGGCTCCCCGGCTCTCCAGTCAGTGGATAGGTTTTTTGCTGCTCTGGGTCTTGTATATGATGACCCGGATCGGATCTCCCTTGCTGAATCTAAATTACGTAGGATCCAGCAGGGAGATCGTCCGGCGGAGGAATTCTGTTCGGAGTTCCGTAGGTGGGCCACTGACACCCAGTGGAATGATCCGGCTCTTAGGAGCCAGTTTTGTCAAGGTTTATCCAACAAATTACAGGATGTGTTGGCACAGTATGACTCTCCCGCGTCACTGGAAGCCGCTATGGCCCTTGCTATTCGCATTGACAGACGGCTTCGGGAGAGGTGCGGGATAACTCCACCCCCTGTGATGACTCCACCTCCTACAAGGTCCCCTCATATGGTGGTTCCCCTGGTCAGTCCAGAGGAGCCTATGCAATTAGGAGGGGCATCATTTCGGGGGAGGGGACCGGTGGTGCGCCATAAGACAGGAAGGTGTTTCTTCTGCGGGAGAAAGGGACATTTTATTGGGGGGTGTCCATCCCATCCCTTGCAGTGTGAAGAGTCGTCGGAAAACTGTTGATCCCAGGTTGTGTGGTGGACGGCAATCTGGGAGTAGGTATTTCGTCCCTAGGTTCGTCTCAGTTTCTCGTTCCGGCGGAGGTGGTGGTGGGTACGAGAACTGAGAGGATATCTGTTCTTCTGGATAGTGGGGCCGGGGCTAATCTGGTGGACGCTCGGTTTGCCCGGGTTCAAGGTATGTGATTGAGTGAGTTGGCTAAACCCATCCCCATATTCTCGATCGATGCCAGGCCTCTCGGTCAGGGAAGTTTTTTGCAAGCTGTGCATAACGTAAAACTTCAAGTGGGGGCGATACATAAGGAACTGTTGTCTTGCTACGTGTTGGAGGGTCTTCCCACTCCTATAGTGTTGGGCCTTCCTTTGTGAACTAAGCATAACCCTGTTATTAATTGGCAATTCAGAGAGATAAGCCAATGGAGTAAATTCTGTAATAAAAACTGCATGAATACGGTCATCGGTGCGGTTACTCCTAGGGTCTTACCTCCATTTCTGGGGACTTTGAGGATGTATTCTCGGAGAAAGGGTGTCAGGAACTACCTCCTCATCGCGAGTATGACTGTTCTGTAAAACTGCTCCCTGAGGCCAAGTTACCTAAAGTTAGGTTGTATAACATTTCTGGTCCTGAGAGGCAGGCCATGAAGGATTATATTTCAGAAAGTCTGGCTAAGGGGCATATTAGACCTTCATCTTCACTGGTGGCCGCGGGGTTCTTCTTTGTTAAGAAGAAAGATGGAGGCCTACGCCCTTGCCTGGATTTCCGTGAACTTAATCGGATTACGGTCCGAGATCCGTATCCGCTCCCACTTATTCCCGATCTCTTTAATCAGATCGTGAGCGCCAAATGGTTCTCTAAGTTGGATCTCAGGGGGGCGTACAATCTGATTAGGATGAAGGAGGGGGATGAGTGGAAGACGGCGTTTAACACTCCGGAGGGGCATTATGAGAACCTTGTCATGCCATTCGGTCTGACTAATGCCCCGGCGGTGTTCCAACACTTTGTTAATGACATTTTTCGCCGCCTGGTGGGACAGTTTGTTGTCATATATCTGGATGATATCTTAATTTACTCGCCGGATCTGGTGTTTCATCAGGAGCACGTTAGGCAGGTGTTACAGATCTTGCGGTATAATAAACTGTATGCCAAATGGGAAAAGTGTGTGTTCGCCGTACAGGAACTCCAGTTTTTAGGCTTCCTGGTTTCAGCGTCCGGTTTTCGTATGGACCTTGGGAAAGTGCGGGCAGTTCCTGAGTGGGATCGGCCAGAGAATCTTAAGGCACTACAACGTTTCCTGGGGTTTGCTAATTATTACCGGAAGTTCATTCGTAATTAGTGTTGAGCCACCCCCGTAGTGTTCGAGTTCGGTTCGGTTCGTCGAACACCCGTGTGTTCGCCGAACTGTTCGTTGAACTGTTCGTCGAACACCTTCGAACACCGTTAAAACCAATGGCAGGCAAACAAAAACACATAGAAACACATAGAAAACACCTTCAAAGGTGTCCAAAAGCTGACAAACTGCTCAGAAGACACAACTAACACATGGAAAAGTGACAAGTACATATAGTCATGCGAAAAGAAAAGAGGTGGAGGAGTAAAAGGAGGGGGAGACACAGATGTAGGCATGTCATGCCCTTCTAAAATCCAAAAAGTGAGAAGCCGACACGTTCAGTCCGCTCCTGCCCGTGCCACCTCCGTGACACCGGGTTTGTGTCAGAGCTGCGGTGATCCCTGACGGCCAGCCCCCCTCTCCCAATACTGGTGCCTGTCCGCTGGTGGGTCGAGCGAGCCCCCCTGTGGTGGAGGCAGCTCTAAGCTTTTTAATTTAAATTGTCTCTCTAATTTGAATGAATACACTTTAAATCAATTTACAAGGATCTATTGGAGGGCAAGTCTCATGCCAGCAGCCGCGTAATTCCAGCTCCAGTAGCGTCTACTAAAGCTGCTGCAGTTAAAAAGCTTTTATAAGGATCGAGCTCGGCTGTCCACCGTAAGGCATCCTACTGCCAGTCCCAGCCCCTATGCCTTGGGGTGCCTCCTGATGCTCTTCACTGAGTATCCCGTGGTCCCGAAGCATTTCCTTTGAAAAAATTAAGTGTCCAAACTACAGGTGGTGTAGCTTGCTTAACAGCCGGGATAATCCGCTGACTAGCAGACACTGCTACTAGGCACAAAGTATTTCCTGGGCTAGATGCAGTTAAAAATTTGTAATTAGATACTCTCGTTGGATGCTGAGAAAGCATTCCATAGAGTCTCCTGGCACGCCATATATGATTCTCTTAAAAAGCTTGGGGTAGGGGTCTAGGAGACCCTTTTATAGCCAAAATCACGGCCCTGTATCTCAATACGTCACCTAGGCTGAAGATAAATGGAACTGTAGCACCCTGAGGGCTCAGTTGCTACAGAGGTATTGTACCTCACCCAGAGGTGTGATATCTCACTCTCAGGTAAGGATGGAGTGTGGATCAGGACCCGACACCTGCATGCATTACACCACATTGCCGTGGGGCAGGGCGACCAATATGCCTCTGAGATGGGCACGACAGTCCCTGTCCCTGGTTGGAGTGGGGGGAGGGAACACTGAGGAAGGGGAACCCTGTAGTGCAGGAGCAGGGAGGAAGCAGTTCCTGGGTGCATTGAGAAGGGAGTATAAAAGGTGGGCACCATCTTAGTTCAGTGCAGAGAAGTCTGAGCAGAAGTGGCAGGGAGCAGGGGCTCTGCATGAGCTCTGCTCCGGAGGCAGGCCTAGTAACAGAAGCCTAGGCCTGGAAGAGGAAGAAGGAAGGAAGAGGAGCGGAGAAGGCTCCAGGAACGAGGAATGAAGGGATCCCAGGGGTGCGGACGGGCGAGTCGCCACCGCACGCCCGAATCCACCTGCGTGGAGGGGTCAGGCCAAAGGGGGAGACCGGTCCCCGAAACTAGTGGAGGCAGGAAACGACCCTCAGCTAGAAACCGGAGGCTGTGACATTTTATGTGGCGCAGCCCCTCGCTACACTCGCTAGGAAGGCATCACATAGGGTCAGGGAAACTGGTGCCAAGTTTACCAAGAGGAGGCCCGAGGCAGCAGGACAGAAGGGTTGGTAAGAAAGGCCAGACAAAGGACAGACAAAGGGTTTACTGTGAAGCACTCCAAAGTTATCTGGGAGTTGTCTGAGCCCCTCACCTGATGAGCACAGTACGACGTGGGCAGCCGTTACCTGCAGACGTGGTGTGGATAATAAGAACTGTGAGTAAAGGCCCTGGACTGCATCACTGACTCAGTGTCGTTACTGCTGCTGCCCTGCACAATCACCCCCATCCTCCGCATACACTGCCCTGAGGCTATACTCCTCCCGTGGGGAGTTATGCTACGCTCTGCTGCACCCACAACACCAGCCTCAGCGGTCTGCCCTGCAGCGGCGGTTCACTCTGACCGCAATCCACGGGTGGCGTAGTCGGACATTTAAACATCAAAACCGCATAAATAGTTCCGCCACTGGTTTGACCACCCTGAGCCACGGAACCGGGTCACCGCCACGAAGACTACAACCACCAGCATCCACCAAAAAGGGTCCGGCTCCGGGTGTCCCAAGGCCCAGGGGGTGCATCAGAACATTTTCATCACCTTTCACAATCACCAATGGGACAAGGCAGGGATGTCCTCTGTCCCCTCTCTTATACATCCTAGTGACGGAGCACCTGCTCTCATCAATTCGCCATAACCCCAATATTAGGTGGATTGAGGTGGGAGGCACCGAGTACAAGTGCTCTCTATTTGCTGATGATGTCCTAGTATATATCACTCAATCACATATATCCATCCATGCTGTTATGGCTGAAATAGATCACTTTGTTACATGGTCAAATTTTAAAATCAATGCAGCGAAGTCTGAGGCCCTCGATGTCTCCCTCCCCAAATCCATATAGGATTCAATCCAGTCCAACTTTCCCTTTGCCTGGCCCTCACAGGGTATCAAATACTTAGGAATTCCTATTCATAGAGACCTCTCCCATCTAAGTTATCTTAATTTTGGGCCCTTTATTGAACAACTCCATACAGACCACGGTTGGCAAGTTAGAACTGTAAGATTCACTACGTGAACCACTGGTGTTTTGTGGAAAAGCACATGTACACTGTGTTCCAAATTAGTATGCAAAAAGTGTTTAGGAGTGATAAGGGAAGAATTTGTTTGTTTGTCAGTTAAACTCATTGATGGTGATGTGTGTCAGGGCTCTTTATATCACTGTAAGCAATTGCAGACACCTGTGCTAATTAGTTTGGCAGGTGTGTTCAATGAAAGGCAAGACTACTTAAGAAGGCTGTCTCACATTATTAAGCAGCCTACATTTTCTGCCAAAATGGGTAAGAAAAAGGATGTGTCGGCTGCTGAGAAGCAACAAATTGTGGAGTGTTTAGGTCAAGGCATGACTACAATCAACATTGTGCGATGATCAGGATGAAGTGTCTTGGCAATCAAGAAGTATGTAGCTGATTCACAGTACACATGTGTGCGTGCTGATAAGGGCAAATTGAGAACTCTTTCCTACAGGCAATTACGTCAGGTTAAAAGAGCAGCGGCAAAAAAGCCTTGTCATAGCAGCAGACAAGTTTTTGAAGCTGCTGGTGCCTCCAACGTCCCCCGAACAACAAGATGCAGGGTCCTTCAGAGGTTTGCAGCTGTGCATACGCCATCCTGTCGACCTCCTCTATCCACTTCACACAAGCAGAAATGGCTCCAGTGGGCCAAACATTACATGAAGACTGATTTCAAAACTGTTTTGTTCACGGATGAGTGCCGTGCAGCGCTCGATGGTCCAGATGGATGGAGTGGAGGATGGCTGGTTGATGGACACCCCACGCAAACACAGCTACAGCGCCAACAAGGAGGAGGTGGAGTAATGTTTTGGGCTGGAATCATGGGGAGAGAGATTGTCGGCCCCTTTAGGATCCCTGAAGGCACTAAAGATGAACTCCATAATGTATGTGGATTTTCTCAAACAGCAGTTCCTGCCATGGTTCAAGAAGAAGAACCGTGTATTTCACAGCAAGATCATTTTTTTGCATGATAATGCACCATCTCATGCTGCACATAAAACATCTGCATCTCTGGCTGATATGGGCATAAAAGGAGACAAACTTATGGTGTGACCCCCATTCTCCCCTGACCTCTACCCGATTCAGAACCTCTGGAGCATCATCAAAAGGAGTGTCTATGATGGCAGGAGGCAGTTCACATCTAAGCAACAGCTCTGGGAGGGTATTCTGTCCTCATGCAAAACAATTGAAGCAGAAACCATCCAAAACCTGACAAATTCAATGGACGAGAGAGTTCAGAAGCTCCTTTCGAACAAGGGGTCCTATGTGAAAATGTTACATCACCTAGAATAAAGTTTTGAGTTGAAAACTGTTTGATTTCAGTTTCTAATAACCTGCTAATGCTTATAATTTCAAAAATGACCATTTTTTTGGTCTTTATTAAAGTGAAAAGGTTGATCGAAAAGTTTGGGGGATCTAAGAGTGTGGCAACCCAGTAGTCATGACGACTTCGAATTCTGACAATATGAGGGTCATGTTGCAGGTAGTGCAGCAAGAAGGCACTTATGTGTCTTGCGCATCTCGGAGCCCCAAAATTATTTTCCGGGCTAGATGCAGCTAAAAATTATTATTCATTTTAAATCTGGTGGAGCTTAGTATAGATGGCCTAATAGGATCAGTGCTGCACACTGCTACAAAGCCCAAATTATTTTCCAGTCAAGATACAGATAAACATGATTAGTAATTTTAAATCTGGTGGAGCTTATTATAGATGGCCTAATAGAATCAGTGCTGCACACTGCTACAAAGCCCAATTTATTTTCCAGCCAAGATACAGATAAACATGATTAGTAATTTGAAAGCTTAAAACGGTTGGTAGGGTGATTTTAACCAATCATCAAGCTTTTACTCTCCCCAGTATGATACAGGGGTAGAAAAGTCGTTTCGGATCCATGATTTGTTCATCTTTATGAACGTCAGTCTGTCTACATTATCAGTGGAGAGCCGAGTGCGCTTATCTGTCAGCACACCACCAGCAGCGCTAAACACACGTTCAGACAGAACGCTGGCTGTGGGGCATGACAAGATCTCCAAGGCGTAAGTGGCTAGCTCTGGCCATTTATCCAGATTGGAAGCCCAAAAAGAGCAAGGGTCCAGTGACACAGTCATGGCTTCAATGTTTACTTGGAGATACTCCTGTACCATCGTCTCTAGGCGTTGACTATGTGGCAGACTTCTTGTCTCCTGTGGCCTTGCAAAGGATGGGCTAAAAAAGTGGTGAAATGATTCCGCAAAATTGATTTTACCAGCAGATACTGTGGTTCTGTTACGGTTTGAGTGCTGAACACTTGACGGTCCCACGGTTGGCAAGTTGGAACTGTGAGATTCACTACGTGCACCATTGGTGTTTTGTGGAAAAGCACATGTAAGATTCTGCAACAGTCTCTGCTGATACTCCTGCATGCGTGCATCCCTTTCTATGGCAGGAATAATTTCTGCAAATTTACTTTTGTACCGGGGATCTAACAGTGTGGCAACCCATTAGTCAGGATTATTTCTAATTCTCACAATTCGAGGGTCATGTTGCAGGTAGTGCAGCAAGAAGGCACTCATGTGTGTTGCGCATCCAGGAGCACCAAGTCCCTGTTGTGTTGGTGGCGAGGTAACAATCATGCTTCCTTCCTCTGTCCTCTCCCCCCAACCTCGCACAACAGAAATGTGATCAAGGTCTCCCTCATCTGTTGAGTCTTCCATCAGTTCGTCCTCCACTTCTTCCTGGGCTCCTGCACCTTCCTCACTAGTTTGACTGCAACCATGCGCCCTGGTAAAACCATCTCCCCCACCCTCACATGCCTGCCGCCTTGGTGCTGCCGACCGTCTGGACCTTGCAGATGTTAGCCCTTCCGCATACAACTCCTCCTCTACTTCCTCCACCTCCTCTTGTACCACCACCTGACTCCGAATTCTGTTTAACATGTGCTCCAGCATGTAAATCACCAGAATAGTCATGCTGATAATGGCATCGTCAGCACTAAACATCTTCGTCGCCATTTCAAAACTGTGCAGAAGGGTGCATAGGTCCCTGATCTGAGACCACTCCTCCAGCGTGATTTGCCCCACCTCTGGATCTCGTTGGCCCAGGCTATACGTCAGAACGTATTGCACCAGGGCTTGTCGGTTCTGCCACAGTCGCTGCAAAATGTGCAGAGTTGAATTTCACCGGGTAGGCACATCGCATTTTAGCCGGTGAAGTGGCAGGCCCAACGACTTCTGTAGAGATGTAAGTCGCTGAGCTGCGGGATGCGAACGGCGGAAGTGAGCACACAGCGACCGTGCCCTCTGCAGAAGGCCATCTAGTCTGGGATAGTGGGCTAAAAATTGCTGGACAACAAGGTTCAACACGTGAGCCATACATGGCACGTGTGTGACATTGCCCCGGCGAAGGGCCGCACCCAGGTTTGCAGCATTGTCGCACACGTCCTTCCCTGGTTTCAGGTCCAGTGGAGACAACCATTCATGAAATTGGTTCTCCAGAGCTGACCACAACTCCTCAGCTGTGTGACTCACATTTCCCAGACATTTCAAAGTAAAAACCGCCTGATGACGTTGAGCCCTACTGCCAGCATAGTAAGGAGGTGTGCAGGATCCCTTCTGCGCAGTTAGAAAGCTTGTGGCATGACCAGACAGGCTTTGGGTGCAGGTTGAAGACCGAGAGGAGGTTGAGGAGGCAGAAGCAGTGGAGGAACTTTGACATAAAGAGGATTGACGCACAACTCATGGGGACGGCAAGACTTGGACAGCAGCCCCTTGTCCTGCTGTCACCATAGTTACCCAGTGCCCAGTCAGCGACATGTAACGCCCCTGTCCATGCCTACTCGTCCAAGTGTCTGTGGTGAAATGCACCCTGTCACACACAGAGTTTCTCAAAGAAGCGGTGATGTTGTGTGCGACATGCTGGTGGAGCGCAGGCACACCTTTCTTTGAGAAGTAGTGCCGACTGGGCATCTGGTACTGGGGCACTGCGACGGACATAAGGTCTCGAAAATCCTCTGTGTCCACCAGGCGGAAAGGCAGCATTTCTGTAGCCAAGAGCTTGCAGATGGTGAAATTCAACCTCTTAGCTTTCTCATGGCTAGGAGGAAATGGTCTTTTACTTGTCCACATCTGAGGGACCGAGGGCTGGCTATTGTGCTTAGACGGGGTTGATAAGGGTGTCCCCGGCAAACTGCCCGTCTGTGAGGAAGATGCAGGCGGACATGTTAGGTTGCCTTGATCCAAAGGTGGTGCTATCGATGTCGGACAGCGCTCAACACCAGCTGGTGTTACCACCTCCAAAGAAAATGATGACCTGCCAATCACGCTGGCTGTTGCGGGTAAAGAGGTGGCAGGTCTGCGCCCCAAAACAGGTGTGACTGCTGTCCCCCCAGTCACAGAGGATGAAGAGGCCGCGGATGCACAAGATATGGCAGACGGTGGTTGGCCCGGCCGGCTAGGCCGCATTGTAGCACACTGAGCTTCCCACTGCAACTTATGCTTCATGTCCATGTGCCGGTTCATGCATGAAGTACTCAAACTATGTATTTTTTGGCCTCTACTTAGCTTTTGCTGACAAATGTTACAGATAACACGAGTTGGGTCATCTTTATCGATCTGAAAAAATGCCCAGGCTATGCAAGGCTTAGCACCCATGCGACCTGAAGAGCCACCACGACTTGTTGTGAGAGGCAGAGTTGTGTTTGAGGATGCAGTTGTTGACGTGCTTCCAGTACTACGTCTCTGTCCAGGAAGGCGCAACCTGACCTCGTCGTCACTAGCATCTTCCTCCACCTCCTCTGCTGACCTCATCTCTTGGCTGACTGTGACTCATACTCAGACGGGCAGCTGGAAATTTGGGAGCTGTGAGGAAGCAAGTGCGATTGGGGTGACACCTTTGAGGACTGGAGTATTAAGCACTTAAATAAGCACTTGATATCCGTTGAAGCACCTGCTCTTTTTGTGCCTCATCTGGAATTTGTAGCGATTGGCGTGGCCGTAAGAAAGGGATCTTATCACATTGTCCGCTAAAAGAAGTAGACATTTTAGTTTGGCTGGAAGATGGTCTTTCTTCTGCAGATGTTACTGTTGCTTTAACACCTACCCCAAGGACACAACCTTTTTTCCCCTTCCCAACACGCCTATTCCCCTTTCCACCAGCATCAGGCCTTTTTCCACTCATATTGGTGGTTAACTAATTCACAACTCTGGAGTTGTTTGCACAAAAAAACAATGGATGGGAACCGAGCAGAGCTGAGTGGCCAAACTGTAGTATTAGGCCAAAACTATTGGCTGGGTTAGATGCAGAAAAAAATTATATTCAATTTGCAACCTGATGGAGGTTAGTATAGATGGACTAATAGTACAAGTCCCACACACAGCTAGAAGCCCAAATATTTTTTCAGAGGTAGAAGCAGAAAAAAATTGTATTCAGTTTGCAACCTGATTGAGGTCAGTATAGATGGACTAATAGAACAAGTCCTACACACAGCTAGAAGCCCAAATATTTTTTCAGAGGTAGATGCAGAAAAAAATTATATTCAGTTTGCAACCTGATGGAGGTCAGTATAGATGGACTAAAAGAACAAATCCCACACACAGCTAGAAGCCCAAATATTTTTTCAGAGGTAGATGCAGAAAAAAAATATATTCAGTTTGCAACCTGATGGAGGTCAGTATAGATGGACTAATAGAGAAAGTCCCACACACTGCTAGAAGGCCAAATATTTTTTCAGAGCTAGATGCAGACAAAAAATTATTTTGAATTTGCAACCTGATGGAGGTCAGTATAGGTGGACTAATAGAACAAGTCCCATACACTGCTAGAAGGCCAAATATTTTTTCAGAGGTAGATGCAGAAAAAAGATATATTCAGTTTGCAACCTGATGGAGGTCTGTATAGATGGATTAATAGAACAAATCCCACACACAGCTAGAAGCCCAATATTTTTTCAGAGGTAGATGCAGAAAAAAAATATATTCAGTTTGCAACCTGATGGAGGTCAGTATAGATGGACTAATAGAGAAAGTTCCACATACTGCTAGAAGGCCAAATATTTTTTCAGAGCTAGATGCAGATATAAATTATTTTTAATTTGCAACCTGATGGAGATCAGTATAGATGGACTAATAGAGAAAGTCCCACACACTGGTAGAAGGCCAAATATTTTTTCAGAGCTAGATGCAGAAAAAAATTATATTCAGTTTGCAACCTGATGGAGGTCAGTATAGATGGACTAATAGAGAAAGTCCCACACACTGTTAGAAGGCCAAATATTTTTTCAGAGCTAGATGCAGACAAAAAATTATTTTTAATTTGCAACCTGATGGAGGTCAAAATAGATGGACTAATAGAGAAAGTCCCACACACAGCTAGAAGGCCAAATATTTTTTCAGAGGTAGATGCAGATAAAAATTATTTTTAATTTGCAGCCTGATGGAGGTCAGTTTAGATGGACTAATAGAGAAAGTCCCACACACAGCTAGAAGGCCAAATATTTTTTCAGAGGTAGATGCAGATAAAAATTATTTTTAATTTGCAGCCTGATGGAGGTCAGTATAGATGGACTAATAGAGAAAGTCCCACACACTGCTAGAAGGCCAAATATTTTTTCAGAGCTAGATGCAGATATAAATTATTTTTAATTTGCAACCTGATGGAGGTCAGTATAGATGGACTAATAGAGAAAGTCCCACACAATGTGTAGCGTCGGCGTCCCTGCCCTCTGCTAGGCAGGGACGCTGTTCCACTCACCTCTCTGCTCCGAGCCCGGCGTCCTCCTCCCGCTCTGCTGGCAGCGTGCGCTCCTTCCCGACCATTGTGCTTAGGGCGCGCGCGCGCTCCCTCCCTCTTAAAGGGGCCGCGCGCGCCGTCCTAAGGAGTCCCTGGCCAATGGCCGGAGGACTTCATCATATATAAGGCACCTCCTCCAAAATGGAGGTGCCCGAGCAATGTTGTTGCACTGTTCACTACTCTGCTTCAGCCCTCAGGTCCCGTTGCCAGTTACCTGTCAGTTACCTGCCTGATTCCTGCCAGAGTCCTGCCAGTTTGCTGTCTGCTTCCTGCCTGTTATTCCTGCTACCTGCCTGCTTGCCAGAGGTCCGACGGTCTGCCTTACTACACCTGTCAGTCTGTCTAAGGACCAGCCTGCCCGCTCACCTGGGAGCGCACATCAGCTACCTGCCTGCTTGCCAGAGGTCCGACGGTCAGCCCTACTACTCCTGTCTGTCTGTCTATGGACCAGCTTGCCCGCTCACCTGGGAGCGCACTCCTGCTACCTGCCTGCTAGCCTACCTGGAGGCTCCGCCGTCACGTGCTGTGACCACCTGCCATTCCAGAGACTCCTGCCCGCTCACCTGGGAGCGCACGCCTGTTACCTGCCCGCTAGCCTACCTGGAGGCTCCGCCGTCACGTGCTGTGACCACCTGCCATTCCAGAGACTCTCGCTTGCTCACCTGGGAGCATACATCAACCATCTGCCTGCTAGCCTACCTGGAGGCTCTGCTATCACAGGTCGTACCTACCCTTTACCCAGAGACTGCCCCGGTCACTTGCCGTGACCTCCTGCCCGTTCATTCAGAGACTGCCCCGGTCACTTGCCGTGACCTCCTGCCCGTTCATTCAGAGACTGCCCCGGTCACTTGCCGTGACCTCCTGCCCGTTCATTCAGAGACTGCCCCGGTCACTTGCCGTGACCTTCTGCCCGTTCATTCAGAGACTGCCCCGGTCACTTGCCGTGACCTCCAGCCCGTTCACTCAGAGACTGTCCCGGTCACCTGCTGTGACTGCCTGCCTGTCTTCCCTGGTCGCCACCCGCTCCCTTACAAGGACCGCCCCCTTGTATAGTAGCTCAGAGGTTCCGCCTCCCAGACCCGTTACACAATGCTAGAAGGCCAAATATTTTTTCAGAGCTAGATGCAGAAAAAAATTATATTCAGTTTGCAACCTGATGGAGGTCAGTATAGATGGACTAATAGAACAAGTCCCACACACAGCTAGAAGCCCAAATATTTTTACAGAGGTAGATGCAGAAAAAATTATATTCAGTTTGCAACCTGATGGAGGTCTGTATAGATGGATTAATAGAACAAGTCCCACACACAGCTAGAAGCCCAATATTTTTCAGAGGTAGATGCAGAAAAAAAATATATTCAGTTTGCAACCTGATGGAGGTCAGTATAGATGGACTAATAGAGAAAGTCCCACACACTGCTAGAAGGCCAAATATTTTTTCAGAGATAGATGCAGACAAAAAATTATTTTGAATTTGCAACCTGATGGAGGTCAGTATAGATGGACTAATAGAGAAAGTCCCACACACTGCTAGAAGGCCAAATATTTTTTCAGAGCTAGATGCAGACAAAAAATTATTTTTAATTTGCAACCTGATGGAGGTCAGTATAGATGGACTAATAGAAAAAGTCCCACACACACCTAGAAGGCCAAATATTTTTTCAGAGCTAGATGCAGAAAAAAATTATATTCAGTTTGCAACCTGATGGAGGTCAGTATAGATGGACTAATAGAACAAGTCCCACACACAGCTAGAAGGCCAAATAATTTTTCAGAGGTAGATGCAGATAAAAATTATTTTTAATGTGCAGCCTGATGGAGGTCAGTATAGATGGACTAATAGAGAAAGTCCCACACACTGCTAGAAGGCCTAATATTTTTTCAGAGCTAGATGCAGACAAAAAATTATTTTTAATTTGCAACCTGATGGAGGTCAATATAGATGGACAAATAGAGAAAGTCCCACACACTGCTAGAAGGCCAAATATTTTTTCAGAGCTAGATGCAGATATAAATTATTTTAATTTGCAACCTGATGGAGGTCAGTATAGATGGACTAATAGAGAAAGTCCCACACACTGCTAGAAGGCCAAATATTTTTTCAGAGCTAGATGCAGAAAAAAATTATATTCAGTTTGCAACCTGATGGAGGTCAGTATAGATGGACTAATAGAACAAGTCCCACACACAGCTAGAAGCCCAAATATGTTTTCAGAGGTAGATGCAGAAAAATTTTTTATTCAGTTTGCAACCTGATGGAGGTCTGTATAGATGGATTAATAGAACAAGTCCCACACACAGCTAGAAGCCCAATATTTTTTCAGAGGTAGATGCAGAAAAAAAATATATTCAGTTTGCAACCTGATGGAGGTCAGTATAGCTGGACTAATAGAGAAAGTCCCACACACTGCTAGAAGGCCAAACATTTTTTCAGAGCTAGATGCAGACAAAAAATATTTTTAATTTGCAACCTGATGGAGGTCAGTATAGATGGACTAATAGAGAAAGTCCCACTCACTGCTAGAAGGCCAAATATTTTTTCAGAGCTAGATGCAGAAAAAAATTATATTCAGTTTGCAACCTGATTGAGGTCAGTATAGATGGACTAATAGAACAAGTCCCACACACAGCTAGAAGGCCAAATATTTTTTCAGAGGTAGATGCAGATAAAAATTATTTTTAATTTGCAGCCTGATGGAGGTCAGTATAGATGGACTAATAGAGAAAGTCCCACACACTGCTAGGAGGCCAAATATTTTTTCAGAGCTAGATGCAGACAAAAAATTATTTTGAATTTGCAACCTGATGGGGGTCAGTATAGATGGACTAATAGAGAAAGTCCCACACACTGCTAGAAGGCCAAATATTTTTTCAGAGCTAGATGCAGACAAAAAATTATTTTTAATTTGCAACCTGATGGAGGTCAGTATAGATGGACTAATAGAGAAAGTCCCACACACTGCTAGAAGGCCACATATTTTTTCAGAGCTAGAAGCAGATATAAATTATTTTTAATTTGCAACCTGATGGAGGTCAGTATAGATGGACTAATAGAGAAAGTCCCACACACTGCTAGAAGGCCAAATATTTTTTCAGAGCTAGATGCAGAAAAAAATTATATTCAGTTTGCAACCTGATGGAGGTCAGTATAGATGGACTAATAGACAAGTCCCACACACAGCTAGAAGGCCAAATATTTTTTCAGAGGTAGATGCAGCTAAGCATTATTTTTAATTTGCAGCCTGATGGAGGTCAATATAGATGGACTAATAGAACAAGTCCCACACACTGCTAGAAGGCCAAATATTTTTTCAGAGCTAGTTGCAGAAAAAAATTATTTTCAGTTTGCAACCTGATGGAGGTCAGCATAGATGGACTAATAGAACAAGTCCCACACACAGCTAGAAGCCCAAATATTTTTTCAGAGCTGGATGCAGAAAAAAATTATATTCAATTTGCGACCTGATGGAGGTCAGTATAGATGGACTAATAGAATGATGCTATGCCCAAAAGATTTTACTTCACTAGGTGCAGTAAAAAAATTGGTATTCTATACACAGGTGGTATATCTTGCAACGCAGAAAGGCTACTCCACTGACTAACACTCTGCAATAGGCCAAAAAGGATTAGCTTTGCTAGATTCAGCCAAATGCTGTGAAAAAAACTTACACAGCACTGGCACAGACCTGCCTGGCAAAAACTGATAGGAAATGCTGTAACCTAGTCCTTAAAAGGACTGCAATTACAACTATTCCCTACTCCCAAGCTATCTGTAGATTTGTGCGAAAATTGGCTTGAAGGTAACAAGGTATAGCGCACACAGCAACAGCGGTGCCGTCTAACACGCAGCTGCAGCAGTGAGAACATGGTGGCGACGGGGAAAATGGCTTGGTCTTATAGGGCAAGTGTAACATACCTGGCGGCGTCCTTGCATAGTGGTCCATCTCCCACTGTGCAAGAGCGCGCACTTGATCTCCTGTCCAGAATGTCTCTCTGGCTTCCCTCCATGCTGTCTGTTTGTGTCTGTTTCTGCTGCTTAAGGGCGGCGCCCGATGACTTCCTGCTTTTTGTACCTGCTGTGGGTCACACCCCTTGTGCGTCCTCAGCCTATTGCTGTCTGTCACCTGGTATATAGCTCAGCTGCTCCCATCTATTCCTGCCTGAGCATAGTGTTTCTTTCAGTGTGTGCTTGCACTCTGAAGGTGCCAGGTCCTGTTCTGTGTTCTCTTTTCTGCCTATCCTGGAGGCTGTATTTCCAGGCCTGTCTGAACACGCTCCTAGCCTGTTCCTCCTGCCTTCTAGGGGCCGATTACCTAGACCTGTTCCTGTATCTTGTCTGACCTGTCTGAACACGCTCCTAGCCTGTTCCTCCCGCCTTCTAGGGGCCGATTACCTAGACCCGCTCCTGTATCTTGTCTGTCCTGTCTGAACACGCTCCTTGCCTGTTCGTCCTGCCTCTCTGGGGGCCGTATTCCCAGACCCGCTCCTGTATTTTGCTGCAGTGTCGGTCTCCTCCGTACACTCAGTTCCAGTCTGAACTCTCTCCTATCCTTTACCTGTTTTGCCTCTATGTCCGTTCCCTTCCTTTTTCTGCAGAGTCTGAACTCGTACCTAACTCCTGCTTGTTGTCTCTGTACTCCCGTTTGTGAGTTTGTGGTCCACTCGCTACTTCTCTGCAAGTACTCTGTGAGTATCTGGCTCTGACTTTCCCTTCCTGTCTGTTCCGTGTGAACAGAGCCCTGTTCCCCCTGCTCAGCCTTGCCAGCTCTGACTCCTTTGCTCACCGCTCCGGCGGTTCTAGCCTGCTCTGACTCCTTTGCTCACCGCTCCGGCGGTTCTAGCCTGCTCTTACTCCTTTGCTCACCGCTCCGGCGGTTCTAGCCTGCTCTGACTCCTTTGCTCACCGCTCCGGCGGTTCTAGCCTGCTCTGACTCCTTTGCTCACCGCTCCGGCGGTTCTAGCCTGCTCTGACTCCTTTGCTCACCGCTCCGGCGGTTCTAGCCTGCTCTGACTCCTTTGCTCACCGCTCCGGCGGTTCTAGCCTGCTCTGACTCCTTTGCTCACCGCTCCGGCGGTTCTAGCCTGCTCTGACTCCTTTGCTCGCTGCTCCGGCAGCCTTGCTCCGCTCTGACCCTTTTGCTCACTGCTCCGGCAGTCTCGCTCCGCTCTTATCCTTTTGCTCACTGCTCCGGCAGTCTTGCTCCACTCTTGCTCACCGCTCCAGGCGGTCTCGTCCTGCTTTACTCTTGCTCACTGCTCCGGCAGTCTCGCTCAGCTCTGATCCTTTGCTCACCGCTCCAGGCGGCCTTGTCCTGCCCTGTTCTCGCTCACCTCTCTGGGCGGCCTCACTCTGCTGTGTTTGTCCGCCACATCTGTGGTTCTGTTCCTGAGTCTCAGTGTGTACTGGGTCCTATCCCGCCAGTGACCCTACCTGCTAGTGCCTCCCTGTCTGCACTCTAGCTGTGCTTGCCTGTACCCCTCTGCCTGTATTGTTCCTGAGTCCCAGTGTGTACTGGGTCCTATCCCGCCTGTGTTCCTACCTGCTAGTGCCTCCCTGTCTGCACTCTAGCTGTGCTTGCCTGTACCCCCGGCCTGCATACCCACCTGCCTGCATACCAGTCGTGCCTGCCTATACCCACCAGTCTGTGTGCCAGCCTACCAGTCTGTTCCTGTATTCCCCTGTGTGGGTCAACAGCCGTGTCCGGGGTCTGTCCTGGAGTAGCACCTGGTCCCTCTGCTCGGTTCCTCCTTGGTGCACTGGCGTCGTATGCCGTCGTGCGACCCTGGTCGGATCGGGTGAATACCTAGTTACGCCCCTCCAGGCATTCACTCTCCGGCACGGTCCAGTGGAATCACTTCAATCACACGCACACGCCGCTCAGCCCGGGCGTGTGCATAACAGCAAGGACATGTGACATACACTGCCAATGACACATGCCCTTGCTTGTGTGAAAAAAAGCACTTCGCTCCGTGTGTGCCCTGCTGATAGGCTGACAGATTGCACTTCCCCACTGTAAATGCGGGAAAGAGAAAAAAAAATGGAGATCTTCATTATTCCTGCAGAGATCCATCCCCTGCCCCTCCCCCCACCCCGCTGTACACTCAAACTGCGTATTAACATTAATTTTCATCATTACTGAGAAAAAATCCAGTTATGATTTTGGTGCACAAACAGTTATCGAACATAACCTCGAACAGCCGAATTTTTCTCAAATCGTTCGTGTTCGCCGAACGGCTCGAACACCGACCAAAACAGCTCGAATTTGAGATTGGCGAACAGTTCGAGTCGAACAATGCTCATCTCTATTCGTAATTTCTCGTCCATGGTTAAGCCTCTCACAGACATGACTAAAAAGGGGACGGATTTTTCTAGGTGGTCTGACAAGGCTTGTCAAGCATTCTCCTCCTTGAAAAAATGTTTTGCCTCGGCACCCATACTCATTCAACCTGATGCGTCACAGCCATTCATTGTAGAGGTAGACGCTTCCGAGGTAGGGGTGGGAGCTGTATTGTCACAAGGTTCGTCCCCTGGTAAGTGGCATCTGTGCGCCTTTTTCACTAAAAAATTGTCGTCCGCTGAGAGGAATTATGATGTCGGCAATGGGGAACTCTTGGCCATTAAGTTAGCTTTTGAGGAGTGGCGCCATTTTTTAGAGGGGGCAGTCCATCCGGTCACCGTCATCACCGATCAGAAGAACCTGCTATATCTGGAGTCTGCGAAACGTCTGAATCCCAGACAAGCTAGGTGGTCATTGTTTTTTACCAGGTTTAATTTTGTCGTTACATATCGTCCTGGGTCAAAAAATGTAAAGGCGGATGCCTTATCTCGTAGTTTCCCTGGGGCCGGGAATACGGACGACCCGATTCCTATCCTTCAGGAGGGGGTGGTGGTTTCGGCAGTATGCTCTGAGCTTGAGGAGGAGGTATTGGAGGCTCAGGGGGACGCCCCTGTTGGACCTCCAGGGAGACTGTTTGTTCCAGATCAGTTGCGACAAAAGGTGATCGAGGCACACCATAACTCAGTTTTTGCAGGACACCCGGGGAGTAAAGCAATTGTGGATCTCCTCTCGCGTCGGTTTTGGTGGCCTAACTTACATAAGGAGGTGGTAATTTTTGTCGCGTCCTGTGGGGTTTGTGCGCGCTCTAAGACCTCACATACCCGTCCGTCTGGGGCCCTCTTACCTTTGAAGATCCCGGAGCGTCCTTGGACTCATCTGTCTATGGACTTTATTACGGACCTCCCTCCGTCTTCGGGTAAAACGGTCATACTCGTTGTAGTGGACAGGTTCAGCAAGATGGCACATTTTATCGCTCTTCCTGCTCTTCCTAATGCTAAAACTCTTGCGCAGGTGTTCATTGGGGAGATTGTGAGGCTTCACGGGGTACAATCCGAGGTGGTGTCAGATCGGGGGTCTCAGTTTGTGTCCAAATTCTGGAAGGCGTTTGGTACACGGCGGGGGATGCATTTATCGTTCTCATCGGCTTTTCATCCTCAGACCAATGGTCAGACGGAACGTATGAACCAGAGCTTGGAGACATATCTCCGGTGTTTTGTGTCAGAGAACCAGGAGGACTGGGCTTCTTTCTTACCTCTGGCAGAGTTTGCTCTTAATAATAGGCGGAGCGAGTCCACTGGTAAGTCCCCGTTTTTTGGGGCATATGGTTTTCACCCCCAGTTTTGTACTTTCAGTAGGGGGGGCTCTTCGGGGGTTCCTGAGGAGGAACGATTTTCCTCATCACTCGCTTCAGTATGGAGAGGGGTGCTGAAGAATCTGAATACTATGGGGAACCGATACAAACGTATGGCTGATAGGAGGAGAGTGTCTGGTCCGGACCTAAGTGTGAACGATCGGGTACGGTTGTCTACCAGGAATATAAAACTTAAGGTTCCCTCCTGGAAACTGGGTCCCAGGTTCATCGGGCCGTACAGGATCAGTTCTATAATTAATCCGGTGGCATTCCGTCTTGACCTCCCCCCTACGTTTAAAATTCACAACGTGTTCCACAGATCATTGCTTAAGAGGTATGTGGCGCCTGTGGTACCGTCATCTTTACCTCCTCCTCCAGTGGTGGTCAATGGTAACTTGGAGTTCCAGGTATCGAGGGTCATCGATTCACGCTTTAATCGCCGGTCCCTTCAGTACCTGGTTCATTGGAAGGGGTATGGTCCTGAGGAGAGGATGTGGGTTCCTGCGTCGGATATTAACGCAGACCGATTAGTTCGGGCCTTCCACATGACTCACTCGGATAAACCTGGCCCTGAGGGTCCGGAGGCCCCTCGTAGAAGGGGGGGTACTGTCACGGGTGTGTCGCCACGAAGATCGTCACGATTACACAGCGTGACTTCTCGCAGCTGAGTTTTTGGTGCTTTGTGTTTTTCGGCAGTAAGGGAGTTAACTCTCTCTCTCTCTGTGCTAGACGCCTCGCCCAGCTGCAATCAATGTTACTGTAGTGGAACTCCTTCAAATGCCTGCCGGTCTGTTAGGGAAGTGTCAGTGAAAGCATTTCATGCAGACTAACAGAGCGGATCGTGGTATTTGGAGTTTCAGAGCTAAGTGTATTTGGAGTGTTTTTTCCCTTCATTTATCTCCTTTCCCGTTGGTGTTCCGTCTGTTGTAGTTGTGTAGTTTTTGTATGCAAGGTGGTTTTGGTTTTACCCTTGTACTGTCTCGTTCGTCTAAGTACTGAGTGTGGGCATATTATTACCTGTCCCCTTTTGTTGTGATCAGGGGTCCTTCTCAGGACTAGATTATTTAGGTTCAGGGATCCTCAGGAGGTAGGGGTTACGCTGGCGGCCTGAACCTCTGTACCTTCAACAGTACCTCCAGGTAGAGGGATTAGTCAGGGCCCCAGCTTAGGGTCAGCTTAGGCCCCCTACCTCCAGTACACAGAGACAGCGTGACAGACACACCTGGACACTGCAAGGCTCGGTGCCCTGGAACAGAGATGGATGGCCCGCCTGTCCAACATTGAATTCACCATCAAATACCGGGCAGGACGCTCAAATGCCAACGCGGATGCCCTGTCTAGAATGCCGAACTTACCGGACGTAGGGGAAGATCCAGAAGATCTGGAAGAAGTTGAGCTCCCTGCGTTCCACCGTCATGGGATTACCCTGTATTCCCACCGTGTGAAGGACAGGCGCTCCGTGACGTTCAATCCCTTGCCCCACTATAACTAGGCGGAGACGCAAGACAATGATCCCGCAGTCCATTTGGTGAAGGAAATGCTGACCCAGGCCGATGCCCGTCTTGACCCAGATGCTCCGGAGGAGACCAAGCAACTGTGGAAGGAGAAAAGTAAGTTGTTCCTCTACAGGGAGAAGCTGTGCCGGAGAATGGTTAACTCTCGAACACATGAGTTGAACTGGCAGGTAGTGGTCCCAAGACGAGACACGGCTATGGTTCTGGAGGCATACCGCAACGGAGCAGGGCATTTCGGATGAAAGAAGCTGGAGTTCTTGTTGCGTGAACGGTTCTACTGGGTAGGCATGAGAGGAGCCATCGAGAGGTGGTGCAGAGACTGTGGCCCATGCCACCTGAGAAGAAAAGACCGAGCCAGCCAGAAGACTCCCCTGCAGCCCATCATCACCAGACAGCCACTGGAACTGGTAGCCCTGGACCATGTGAAACTGGCTCCAAGCAGATCTGGGTATGTCTACGCCCTCACAATCGTAGATCATTACTTCCGGTTCCTGGTGGTGGTCCCGGTCAAGGACTTAACGGCTCAAACAGCAGCTAGAGCCTTCCAGCAGCACTTCTGCCGTCCACACGGGTACCCGGACCAAGTGTTGACAGACCAAGGACCAGCCTTCGAAGCGGAGGTCTTCCAGGAGTTCTGCAAACTGTATGGCTGCAAGAAGATAAGAATAACGCCCTATCACCCTCAAACCAATGGACTCTGCGAGAAGATGAACCAGGTGGTGATAGATCTGCTAAAAACATTGCCCCTGGAAGAACGCAGTCTGTGGCCTGAGAAACTGCCCGATCTGGTGGACCTGTATAACCACATCCCTGTAGGTTCCACCAACTGTAGGCTTACCTAATGAGAGCAAGACCTGGTAAGCTGCCTTTTGACCTGGATATGGGAGTCCTGACGCCTGAGGACACCTCGCCAGAGGCAGACTGGGATACAGAACGGCAGCAGCAGAAACGGAAAGTACAGGAGAGCGTCGAGCAAAGTCTGTCTCAAGCTAGAGAAAGGCAAGAGAAGGCTTATAACCAGTATGCTCCCGCTGTTCCCCTGGTACCTGGAGAGCAGGTCTTGAAGAGGAAGAGGCGGCTCCACAAGTTGGACGACCAGTGGGAGAAGGACCCGTACACCGTACTGCCATCAAGCCATGAGAACTCAAAAATCTGCGTAATCAGTAAGGATGGAGGAGAAACCAGAGCCATTGTCTCCAGAGACCACCTGAAGAAGTGTCCCGAGCAGCTGCAAAGCCCTGAAGAAGATCAAGGAAACCCTCAACCTGCAGAGGAAAGGGGAGAAATGATCAGTACCGTACTCGGAGACTTCCCCCGGTCTTGGACACAAGTAAACGACGCTGTCATGGTACCCGTCCTCACCTTTCTCCAGCCAGCCCTGCAAGTGCCTACAGAGGAACTGGTAGAGCTGGAAGAGCAGCTGGCCCAAGAGGCAAAAGAGTCCACACCAGCAGTACAGGAGGATCAACCCTCTGCTAGTAGTGAGCCTGCCGTGCCCCTAGTGAGCCAAAGAGTGAGCAGACAGCTGCCCAGCTTACCCATAACAGCTCCTACACCCTGTAGTGCAGAACCAGTTAGTGAGCTCCGTAGGTCCACTAGAGTCACTAGAGGTCAGATGCCCGCTCGCTGGAGAGTCTAAACTAATGCACTGTGAATTTATCTGCTAGCTGTTTATGGTTTATGTTTGTTGCCTGTTATTAATTATGTTTCTCAGTTACCCTGCAGATTTTTATGGACTAACAGGTTATGGACGCTAGATAACCGGAACAGTTTTGTAGATAGTTGCACCTTGGTGCCTCTTGCGAAGATGGCCGCGGAAGAGAAAACCTGTCTGGCGTGGCCTCCTTGCGGCCCAAAGTAGTTAGTCTACCCTTGCAGCCACGCCCAAGGACAACGCAGTTGGTTTGCTTTGGACAGGTCCCATACTTCGCTTAAAGCTTCACCTTGGGTGATATGGACACCCGGTTGCGGACACGCCGTGACCTTTAAAGAATTAAAGCTTCTTGTAAATATGTTATTGTATTATTGTTATACCCTGTTATTATGTTTTAAAAATGTGTTTAGTCCCGGACTACTAAAATTTACTAGGGGGGAATGTGACACCCCAGGGGTCTGGTTGCCACAGTAATAGAGATATTATGTCTGAGAGCAAGTGGGAGGTTTCTCTGGTCAGGAGTCCTAAGCATGCAACACTGCCCGCCCAGACCTGGGAGGGGAGGAATCTGCCCTTATAAACTGGGTCTGGGGCGGGATTAGGAGAGACAGAGACAGAGCCTGCAAAACAAGCAGAGCAGTCAGAGCCTAGAGTGAAGCTACAGACACAGCAAAAGATACATCAGGAGCTCTGTAGGAGCAGAGGCAGAAGGCCAGGGGCTTTGAGCAGAGATATAGCTCGCCCTGGCTGAAGTTACTAAAACCGGACACAGGAGTCCGAGGCTGTGGGGACTGATATTTACCCAGCAGCAGAAACCAGCCGGCAGGGGATTCCAGGTCCTCTGGCCATAGAAGCCCGGAGGCTCAGTCACAAAGAAGGGACCAGCGCCGCCATCCAGGAGCGGAGGCTAACAGAAGGCCCCAAGTCACCAGCCATACAGGTGAGCACTACACGTTATACTCAGGTACATGGTCTACTTGTAACCGCTGACAGCAAGGTAGCCAGGAAGAGTGCAGATAAACGGGGAGGCCTACAACTCCACCTTGCCAGGGGAACTCCTGCTTGCTCGCAGACTGACCAGGCCCCTTATACTAGCCAGTACTCCCGGGAGGGTCTGCCTTGTACCATCAGTAAAGACCCTGAACTGCACCTCACGTCTCTGTGATTCCTTGCCGCACAAGCACCATTAGCACTGGGACCCTCACACCATCACTCCCATCATCTCTCACATTAGCTGCCCTGAGGCAATACTTCTCCCGTGGGGAGTTATGCCATACTCGGCTGCGCAAACAACATCAGCCTCAGCGGTCGGCAGCGCAGCGGCGGTCCCCACTGACCGCAATCCAGAAGTGGCGTAGTCGGACATTTGCTATACATTAAGACTGCCACTGGTTTGACCACCCTGGGCACGGACCGGGTCACCACCACATGGAGACTAGAACCCCCAGCTTTCTACAACAGGCCCGGTTCCGGGTTCTCCTGCACAACACAGGCCCAGGGGGCGCGTCATGCGCGTCTTTTCAAAAGGAATAAAATGGGGAGGGAAAGGTTAGATTTTAAAAACAAAAATCCAAATGACAATAGCAGAAGTCAGAATGTCAATGGAACTGGGGATTCCCAGCCAGTCTCCCATGTCAGTACTTGCCCAACCTCAAGCTGCATAGCAGCTGCAATCTGACAAGGGCAGGCACATTCAGCTTAGAATGGCTGTTGACATGCAGAAATCACATGTGCGTGTCTTTTCAAAAGGAATAAAATGGGAGGGAAAAGAAAGATGTAAAAAACAAAAATCCAAATGACAATAGCTTCAGCAAAAATGTCAACGGAACAAGGGTTTCCAGGTCCATCTCCCATGCCGTTAATTGCCCAGCCTCAAGCTGCATAGCAGCTGCAATCTGACAAGGGCAGGCACATTCAGCTTAGAATGGCCATTGACGGAAACATGTCAAATGTGCATGTCTTTTCAAAAGGAATAAAATGGGGTGGGAAAGGTTAGATTTTAAAAACAAAAATCCAAATGACAATAGCAGCAGCCAGTCTCCCATGCCAGCACTTGCCTGACCTCAAGCTGTGTAGCAGCTGAGATTTGACAAGTGAAGGCACATTCAGCATAGAATGGCTGTGGATGTACTGATGCTACATGTGCGCGTCTTTTCAAAAGGAATAAAATGGGGAGGGAAAGGTTAGATTTTAAAAACAAAAATCCAAATGACAATAGCAGCAGCCAAAGTTTCAACAGAACTGGGGATTCCCAGCCAGTTTCCCATTCCAGTACTTGCCCAACCTCAAGCTGTTTAGTGGCTGTGATCTGACGAGGGAAGGCACATTCAGCTTTGTATGGCCATTACCATGCAGATGTCACATGTGCGCTTCTTTTCAAAAGGAATGAAATGGGGAGGGAAATGTAAGATTTTACAAACAAAAATCCAAATGACAATTCCCTGGGGATTCCCAGCCAGTCTCCCATGCTAGTACTGGCCCAGCCTCCCATGCTAGTACTGGCCCAGCCTCAAGCTGCATAGCTGCTGCAATCTGAGGAGAGAAGGCACATTCAACTTAGAATGGCTGTTGACGTGCAAGAGTCACATGTGCGCGTCTTTTCAAAAGGAATAAAATGGGGAGGGAAAGGTTAGATTAAAAAAAAAAAAAAATCCAAAAGACAATAGCAGCAGCCAAAATGTCAACGTAACCGGGAATTCTCAGCCAATTTCCCATGCAGGTACTTTCCCGGCCTCAAGCTGCGTAGCGGCTGCGTTCTTATGAGAGAAGGCACATTCGGCATAGAATGGCCATTGACATGAAGATGTCACATGTCACATGTGCGTGTCTTTTCAAAAGGAATATAATGGGGAGGGAAAGGTTAGATTTTAAAAACAGAAATCCAAAAATCCAAATGACAATAGCAGCAGCCAAAATGAGAACAGACCCGGGGATTCCCAGCCAGTCTCCCATGCTGGTACTTGCGCAGCCTCAAGCTGCATAGTAGCTGCAATCTGACAAGGGGAGCCACATTCCGCTTAGAATGGCGGTTGACGTGCAAGTGTCACATGTGCGTGTCTTTTCAAAAGGAATAAAATTGGGAGGGATGGGTTAGATTTTAAATAAAAAATCCAAAAATCCAAATGACAATAGGACCAGCCAAAATGTCAACGGAACAGGGAATTCTCAGCCAGTCTCCCATGCTGGTACTTGCCCAGTCTCAAGCTGCGTAGCAGCTGCAATCTGATGAGGGGAGGCACACTTGGCTTAGAATGGCCGTTGATGTGCAGTTGTCACATGTGCGTGTCTTTTCAAAAGGAATAAAATGGGGAGGGAAAGGTTAGATTTTAAAAACAAAAATCCAAAAATCCAAAAATCCAAATGACAATAGCAGCAGCCAAAATGTCAATGGAACTGGGGAATCCCAACCAGTCTCCCATGCTGGTACTTGCCCAGCTTCAAGCTGCAATCTGAAGAGGGTAGGCACATTCAGCTTAGAATGGTCATTGACATACAGATGTCACAGATGTCACATGTGTGCGTGTTTTCAAAATCCAAATGACAATAGCAGCAGCCAAAATGTCAAAGGTACCAGGGATTCCCAGCCAGTCTCCCATGCTGGTAATTGCCCTGTCTCAAGCTGCGTAGAGGCTGCAATCTGATGAAGGCAGGTACATTCAGCTTAGAATGGTCATTGACATACCGATGTCACAGATGTCACATGTACTCGTCTTTTCAAATGGAATAAAATGGTGAAGGAAAGGTTAGATTTTAAAATCAAAAATCCAAATGACAATAGCAGCAGCCAAAATGTCAATGGAACCAGTGATTCCCAGCTAGTCTGCCAAGCAGGTGCTTGCCCAGCCTCAAGCTGCGCAGCGACTGTGATCTGACGAGGGAAGGCACACTCAGCTTAGACTGGCCGTTGACGTGCACATGTTACATGTGCGCGTCTTTTCAAAAGGAATAAAATGGGGAGGGAAAAGTCAGATTTTAAAAACAAAAATCCAAATGACAAAAGCAGCAGCCTAAATATCAACAAAACTGGGGATTCCCAGACAGTCTCCCACGCCAGTACTTGCCTGACCTCAAGCTGCGTAGCTGCTGTGATCTGAGAAGGGAAGTCACATTCAGCTTAGAATGGCCGTTGACGTGCACATGTCACATGTGCGCGTCTTTTCAAAAGGAATAAAATGGGGAGGGACAGGTTAGATTTTAAAAACAAAAATCCAAAAAATCCAAATGGCAATAGGAGCAGCCAAAATGTCAACAGAACCAGGTATTCCAAACCAGTCTCCTATGCCAGTACATGCCCAACCTCAAGCTGCGCAGCAGCTGTGATCTGACGAGGGCAGGCACATTCAGCTTAGAATGGCTGTTGATGTGCAGATGTCACATGTGCATGTCTTTTCAAAAGGAATAAAATGGGGAGGGAAAGGTTAGATTTTAAAAACAAAAATCCCAATGAGAACAGCAGCAGCCTGAATGTTAACTTAACTGGTGATTCCCTTCCAGTCTACCATGCCGATACTTACCCAGCCTCAAACTGTGCAGTGGCTGTGATCTGATGAGGGCAGGCACATTCAGCTTAGAACGGCCGTTGAAGTGCAGATGTCACATGTGCGTGTCTTTTCAAAAGGAATAAAACGGGGACGGAAAGGTTAGATATATAAAACAAAAATCCAAAAATCCAAATGACAATAGCAGAAGACAAAATGTTAACAGAACCAGGGATTACCCAGCCTGTCTCCCTTGCAGGGACTTGCCCAGCCTCAAGCTGCGTAGCTGCTGTGATATGACAAGGCAAGGGACATTCAGCTTAGAATGGCCGTTGACATGCAGATGTCACATGTGCGCGTCTTTTCAAAAGGAATAAAATGGGGGGGGGGAAGGTTTAATTTTAAAAACAAAAATCCAAATGACAATAGGAGCAGCCAAAATGTCAATGGAACCAGAGATTCCCAGTAACTCTCCCATGCTGGTACTTGCCCAACATCCAGCTGCGTTGCTGCTGCGCTCTGATGAGGGCAGGCACACTCAGATTAGAACGGCCACTGACGTACAGATGTCACATGTGCGTGTATTTTCAAAAGGAATAAAATGGGGAGGGAAAGGTTAGATTTTAAAACCAAAAATCCAAATGACAATAGCAGCAGCCAACACATCAACGGAACTGTGGATTCCCAGCCAGTCTCCCATGCCAGTACTTGCCCAGCCTCACGCTGCATAGCGGCTGAAATATGACAAGGGCAGGCACATTCAGCTTAAAATGGCCGTTGACATGCTGTTGTCACATGTGCGCGTCTTTTCAAAAGGAATAAGATGGGGAGGGAAAGGTTAGATTTTAAAAACAAAAATCCAAATGACAATAGCAGCAGCCAAAATGTCAACGGAACCGGAGATTCCCAGCAAGTCTCCGATGCCTTTACTTGCACGGCCTCAAGCGGTGTTGCGGCTGCGATCTGATGAGGGCAGGCACATACGGCTTAGAATGGCAATTGACGTACAGATGACACATGTGCGCGTCTTTTCAAAAGGAATAAAATGGGGAGGGAAAGGTTAGATTTTAAAAACAAAAATTCAAAAATCCAAATGACAATAGCAGCAGCCAAAATGTCAATGGAACCAGGGATTCCCAGCCAGTCTCCCATGTCAGCATAAGCCCAGCCTCAAGCTGTGTAGCAGCTGCAGTTTGATGAGGGCAGGCACAATCAGCTTAGAATGGCCATTAACATGGAGAAGTCACATGTACGCGTCTTTTCAAAAGGAATAAAATGGGGAAGGAAAGGTTAGATTTTTAAAACAAAAATCCAAAAATCCAAATGACAAAAGCAGGAGCCAAAATGTCAATGCAACCAGGAATTCCCAGCCAGTCTCCCATGTCTGTACTAGTGTTGAGCCACCCCCGTAGTGCTCGAGTTCGGTTCGGTTCGTCGAACACCTTCGAACACCGTTAAAACCAATGGCAGGCAAACAAAAACACATAGAAACACATAGAAAACACCTTCAAAGGTGTCCAAAAGCTGACAAACTGCTCAGAAGACACAACTAACACATGGAAAAGTGACAAGTACATATAGTCATGCGAAAAGAAAAGAGGTGGAGGAGTAAAAGGAGGGGGAGACACAGATATAGGCATGTCATGCCCTTCTAAAATCCAAAAAGTGAGAAGCCAACATGTTCAGTCCGCTCCTGCCCATGCCACCTCCATGTCGCCAGGTTTGTGCCAGAGCCACGGTGAACCTTGACAGCCAGCCCCCCTCTTCCAATACTGGTGCCTGTCCGCTGGTGGGTCGAGCGAGCCCCCCTGTGGTGGAGGCAGCTCTAAGCTTTTTAATTTAAATTGTCTCTCTAATTTGAATGAATACACTTTAAATCCATTTACAAGGATCTATTGGAGGGCAAGTCTCATGCCAGCAGCAGCGTAATTCCAGCTCCAGTAGCGTCCACTAAAGCTGCTGCAGTTAAAAAGCTTTTATAAGGATCAAGCTCGGCTGTCCACCGCAAGGCATCCTACTGCCAGTCCCAGCCCCTATGCCTTGGGGTGCCTCCTGATGCTCTTCACTGAGTATCCCGTGGTCCCGAAGCATTTCCTTTGAAAAAATTAAGTGTCCAAACTACAGGTGGTGTAGCTTGCTTAACAGCCGAGATAATCCGCTGACTAGCAGACACTGCTACTAGGCACAAAGTATTTCCTGGGCTAGATGCAGTTAAAAATTTGTAATTAGATACTCTCGTTGGATGCTGAGAAAGCATTCCATAGAGTCTCCTGGCACGCCATATATGATTCTCTTAAAAAGCTTGGGGTAGGGGTCTAGGGGACCCTTTTATAGCCAAAATCACGGCCCTGTATCACAATACGTCACCTAGGCTGAAGATAAATGGAACTGTAGCACCCTGAGGGCTCGGTTGCTACAGACGTATTGCACCTCACCCAGAGGTGTGATATCTCACTCTCAGGTAAGGATGGAGTGTGGATCAGGACCCGACACCTGCATGCATTACACCACATTGCCGTGGGGCAGGGCGACCAATATGCCTCTGAGATGGGCACGTCAGTCCCTGTCCCTGGCTGGAGTGGGGGGAGGGAACACTGAGGAAGGGGAACCCTGTAGCGCAGGAGCAGGGAGGAAGCAGTTCCTGGGTGCATTGAGAAGGGAGTATAAAAGGTGGGCACCATCTTAGTTCAGTGCGGAGAAGTCTGAGCAGAAGTGGCAGGGAGCAGGGGCTCTGCATAAGCTCTGCTCCGGAGGCGGGTCTAGTAACAGAGGCCCAGGCCTGGAAGAGGGAGAAGGAAGGAAGAGGAGCGGAGAAGGCTCCAGGAACGAGGAATGAAGGGATCCCAGGGGTGAGGACGGGCGAGTCGCCACCGCACGCCCGAATCCACCTGCGTGGAGGGGTCAGGCCAAAGGGGGAGACCGGTCCCCGAAACTAGTGGAGTCAGGAAACGACCCTCAGCTAGAAACCGGAGGCTGTGACATTTTATGTGGCGCAGCCCCTCGCTATGCCCGCTAGGAAGGCACCACATAGGGTCAGGGAAACTGGCGCCAAGTTTACCAAGAGGAGGCCCGAGGCAGCCGGACAGAAGGGTTGGTAAGAAAGGCCAGACAGAGGACACACAAAGGGGGTCCTGTGAAGCGCTCCAAAGTTATCTGGGAGTGTCTGAGCCACTCACCTGGTGAGCACAGTACGACGTGGGCAGCCGTTACCTGCAGATGTGGTCTGGATAATAAGAACTGTGAGTAAAGGCCCTGGACTGCATCACTGACTCCGTGTCGTTACTGCTGCTACCCTGCACCATCACCCCCATCCTCCGCATACACTGCCCTGAGGCTATACTCCTCCCGTGGGGAGTTATGCTACGCTCTGCTGCACCCACAACACCAGCCTCAGCGGTCTGCCCTGCAGCGGCGGTTCACTCTGACCGCAATCCACTGGTGGCGTTGTCGGACATTTAAACATCAAAATCACATAAATAGTTCCGCCACTGGTTTGACCGCCCTGAGCCACGGAACCGGGTTGCCGCCATGGAGACTACAACCACCAGCATCCACCAAAAAGGGTCCGGCTCCGGGTGTCCCAAGGCCCAGAGTGTGCATCAGAACATTTTCATCACCTTTCACAATCACCAATGGGACAAGGCAGGGATGTCCTCTGTCCCCTCTCTTATACATCCTAGTGACGGAGCACCTGCTCTCATCAATTCGCCATAACCCCAATATTAGGTGGATTGAGGTGGGAGGCACCGAGTACAAGTGCTCTCTATTTGCTGATGATGTCCTTGTATATATCACTCAATCACATATATCCATCCATGCTGTTATGGCTGAAATAGATCACTTTGTTACATGGTCAAATTTTAAAATCAATGCAGCAAAGTCTGAGGCCCTCGATGTCTCCCTCCCCAAATCCATACAGGATTCCATCCTAGTCCAACTTTCCCTTTGTCTGGCCCTCACAGGGTATCAAATACTTAGGAATTCCTATTCATAGAGACCTCTCCCATCTATGTTATCTTAATTTTGGGCCCTTTATTAAACAACTCCATACAGACCACGGATGGCAAGTTAGAACTGTAAGATTCACTACGTGAACCACTGGTGTTTTGTGGAAAAGCACATGTACACTGTGTTCCAAATTATTATGCAAAAAGTGTTTAGGAGTGATAAGGGAAGAATTTGTTTGTTTGTCAGTTAAACTCATTGATGGTGATGTGTGTCAGGGCTCTTTATATCACTGTAAGCAATTGCAGACACCTGTGCTAATTAGTTTGGCAGTTGTGTCCAATGAAAGGCAAGACTACTTAAGAAGGCTGTCTCACATTATTAAGCAGCCTACATTTTCTGCCAAAATGGGAAAGAAAAAGGATGTGTCGGCTGCTGAGAAGCAACAAATTGTGGAGTGTTTAGGTCAAGGCATGACTACAAACAACATTGTGCGATGATCAGGATGAAGTGTCTTGGCAATCAAGAAGTATGTAGCTGATTCACAGTACACACGTGTGCATGCTGATAAGGGCAAATTGAGGACTCTTTTCTCCAGGCAATTACGTCAGGTTAAAAGAGCAGTGGCAAAAAAGCCTTGTCATAGCTGCAGACAAGTTTTTGAAGCTGCTGGTGCCTCCAACGTCCCCCAAACAACAAGATGCAGGGTCCTTCAGAGGTTTGCAGCTGTGCATACGCCATCCTATCGACCTCCTCTATCCACTTCACACAAGCAGAAACGGCTCCAGTGGGCCAAACATTACATGAAGACTGATTTCAAAACTGTTTTGTTCACGGATGAGTGCCGTGCAGCGCTCGATGTTCCAGATGGATGGAGTGGGGGATGGCTGGTTGATGGACACCCCACGCAAACACGGCTACAGCGCCAACAAGGAAGAGGTGGAGCAATGTTTTGGGCTAGAATCATGGGGAGAGAGATTGTCGGCCCCTTTAGGATCCCTGAAGGGGTAAAGATGAACTCCATAATGTATGTGGATTTTCTCAAACAGCACTTCCTGCCATGGTTCAAGAAGATACCCGTGTATTTCACAGCGAGATCATTTTTATGCATGATAATGCACCATCTCATGCTGCACATAACACATCTTCATCTCTGCCTGATATGGGCATAAAAGTGGACAAACTTATGGTGTGACCCCCATGCTCCCCTGACCTCTACCCCATTAAGAACCTCTGGAGCATCATCAAAAGGAGTGTCTATGATGGCGGGAGGCAGTTCACATCTAAGCAACAGCTCTGGGAGGGTATTCTGTCCTCATGCAAAACAATTGAAGCAGAAACCATCCAAAACCTGACAAATTCAATGGACGAGAGAGTTCAGAAGCTCCTTTCAAACAAGTTGTCCGATGTGAAAATGTAACATCACCTAGAATAAAGTTTTGAGTTGAAAACTGTTTGATTTCAGTTTATAATAACCTGTTAATGCTTATAATTTCAAAAATGACCATTTTTTTGGTCTTTATTAAAATGAAAAGGTTGATCGAAAAGTTTGGGGGATCTAAGAGTGTGGCAACCCAGTAGTCATGATTACTTTGAATTCTGACAATATGAGGGTCATGTTGCAGGTAGTGCAGCAAGAAGGAACTTATGTGTCTTGCGCATCTCGGAGCCCCAAAATTATTTTCCGGGCTAGATGCAGCTAAAAATTATTATTAATTTTAAATCTGGTGGAGCTTAGTATAGATGGCCAAATAGGATCAGTGCTGCACACTGCTACAAAGCCCAAATTATTTTCCAGCCAAGATACAGATAAACATGATTAGTAATTTTAAATCTGGTGGAGCTTATTATAGATGGCCTAATAGAATCTGTGCTGCACACTGCTACAAAGCCCAAATTATTTTCCAGCCAAGATACAGATAAACATGATTAGTAATTTGAAAGCTTAAAACGGTTGGTGAGTTGATTTTAACCAATCATCAAGCTTTTACTCTCCCCAGGATGACACAGGGGTAGAAAAGTTGTTTCGGATCCATGATTTGTTCATCTTTATGAACGTGAGTCTGTGTACATTATCAGTGGAGAGCCGCGTGCGCTTATCTGTCAGCACACCACCAGCAGCGCTGAACACACGTTCAGACAGAACGCTGGCTGCGGGGCATGACAAGATCTCCAAGGCGTAAGTGGCTAGCTCTGGCCATTTATCCAGATTGGAAGCCCAAAAAGAGCAAGGGTCCAGTGACACAGTCATGGCTTCAATGTTTACTTGGAGATACTCCTGTCTCTAGGCGTTGACTATGTGTCAGACTTCTTGTCTCCTGTGGCCTTGCAAAGGATGGGCTAAAAAAGTGGTGAAATGATTCCGCAAAATTGATGTTACCAGCAGATACTGTGGTTCTGTTACGGTTTGAGTGCTGAACACTTGACGGTCCCACGGTTGGCAAGTTGGAACTGTGAGATTCACTACGTGCACCACTGGTTTTTTGTGGAAAAGCACATGTAAGATTCTGCAACAGACTCTGCTGATACTCCTGCATGCGTGCATCCCTTTCTATGGCAGGAATAATTTCTGCAAATTTACTTTTGTACCGGGGATCTAACAGTGTGGCAACCCAGTAGTCAGGATTATTTCTAATTCTCACAATTCGAGGGTCATGTTGCAGGTAGTGCAGCAAGAAGGCCCTGATGTGTGTTGCGCATCCAAGAGCACCAAGTCCCTGTTGTGTTGGTGGCGAGGTAGCAATCATACTTCCTTCCTCTGTCCTCTCCCCCCAACCTCGCACAACAGAAATGTGATCAAGGTCTCCCTCATCTGATGAGTCTTCCATCAGTTCGTCCTCCACTTCTTCCTGGGCTCCTGCACCTTCCTCACTAGTTTGGCTGCTACCATGCGCCCTGGTAAAACCATCTCCCCCACCCTCACATGCCTGCCGCCTTGGTGCTGCCGACCGTCTGGACCTTGCAGATGTTAGCCCTTCCGCATACAACTCCTCCTCCTCTACTTCCTCCACCTCCTCTTGTGCCACCAGCTGACTCGGAATTTTGTTTAACATGTGCTCCAGCATGTAAATCACCGGAATAGTCATGCTGATAATGGCATCGTCAGCACTAAACATCTTCGTCGCCATTTCAAAACTGTGCAGAAGGGTGCATAGGTCCCTGATCTGAGACCACTCCTCCAGCATGATTTGCCCCACCTCTGGATCTCGTGGGCCCAGGCTATACGTCAGAACGTATTGCACCAGGGCTTGTCGGTGCTGCCAAAGTCGCTGCAACATGTGCAGAGTTGAATTCCACTGGGTAGGCACATCGCATTTTAGCCGGTGAAGTGGCAGGCCCAACGACTTCTGTAGAGATGTAAGTCGCTGAGCTGCGGGATGCGAACGGCGGAAGTGAGCACACAGCGACCGTGCCCTCTGCAGAAGGCCATCTAGTCTGGGATAGTGGGCTAAAAATTGCTTGACAACCAGGTTCAACACGTAAGCCATACAAGGCACGTGTGTGACATTGCCCCGGCGAAGGGCCGCACCCAGGTTTGCAGCATTGTCGCACACGGCCTTCCCTGGTTTCAGGTCCAGTGGAGACAACCATTCATGAAATTGGTTCTCCAGAGCTGACCACAACTCCTCAGCTGTGTGACTCACATTTCCCAGAGATTTCAAAGTAAAAACCGCCTGATGACGTTGAGCCCTACTGCCAGCATAGTAAGGAGGTGTGCAGGATCCCTTCTGCGCAGTTAGAAAGCTTGTGGCATGACCAGACAGGCTTTGGGTGCAGGTGGAAGACCGAGAGGAGGTTGAGGAGGCAGAAGCAGTGGAGGAACTTTGACATAAAGAGTATTGACGCACAACTGGTGGGGACGGCAAGACTTGGACAGCAGCCCCTTGTCCTGCTGTCACCATAGTTACCCAGTGCCCAGTCAGCGACATGTAACGCCCCTGTCCATGCCTACTCATCCAAGTGTCTGTGGTGAAATGCACCCTTCTCAAAGAAGCGGTGATGTTGTGTGCGACATGCTGGTGGAGCGCAGGCACACCTTTCTTTGAGAAGTAGTGCCGACTGGGCATCTGGTACTGGGGCACTGCGACGGACATAAGGTCTCGAAAATCCTCTGTGTCCACCAGGCGGAAAGGCAGCATTTCTGTAGCCAAGAGCTTGCAGATGGTGAAATTCAACCTCTTAGATCTGCGCCTCAAAACAGGTGTGACTGCTGTCCCCCCAGTCACAGAGGATAAAGAGGCCGCGGATGCACAAGATATGGCAGACGGTGGTTGGCCCGGCCGGCTAGGCCGCATTGTAGCACACTGAGCTTCCCACTGCAACTTATGCTTCATGTCCATGTGCCGGTTCATGCATGAAGTACTCAAACTATGTATTTTTTGGCCTCTACTTAGCTTTTGCTGACAAATGTTACAGATAACACGAGTTGGGTCATCTTTATCGATCTGAAAAAATGCCCAGGCTATGCAAGGCTTAGCACCCATGCGACCTGAAGAGCCACCACGATTTTTGGTGAGAGGCAGAGTTGTGTTTGAGGATGCAGTTGTTGACGTGCTTCCAGTAAAATGTCTCTGTCCAGGAAGGCGCAACCTGACCTCGTCGTCACTAGCATCTTCCTCCACCTCCTCTGCTGACCTCATCTCTTGGCTGACTGTGGGTTGACAGTAAGTGGGATCTCCAACCTCATCATCATCACCCTGTGCGTTATCACACTCGTCGTCCTCAGAGCCAGCCTGTTCCTGCCCTGACAAAAAACTAAAGTTGTCGCTCCAATCAGGTATTTGAGTCTCATCATCGTCTTCCTCATTGTCTCCACCAACAGGAGTTACAGTTTGGGAATGAGGGTCTACATTATGGTCAGAACCTTCTGCGTCTGGTCCTGGATCCGACTCATAAAGATTCTGGGCATCAGTGCAGATCATTTCATCGTCTGGATTCACAGAAGTGCTGGAGTCGACCTCTGATTCCCAGGCTATAGTATGAGTAAACAGCTCTGCAGACTCAACCATCTGTTCTACCTCATACTCAGACGGGCAGCTGGAGATTTGGGAGCTGTGAGGAAGCAAGTGCGATTGGGGTGACACCTTTGAGGACTGGAGTATTTGTGATGTTGAAGTTGATGTGGAGGAGAGCACACTTAAAGGAGCACTTGATATCCGTTGAAGCACCTGCTGTTTTTGTGCCTCATCTGGAATTTGTAGCGATTGGCGTGGCCGTAAGAAAGGGATCTTATCACATTGTCCGCTAAAAGAAGTAGACATTTTAGCTTGGCTGGAAGATGGTCTTTCTTCTGCAGATGTTGCTGTTGCTTTAACTCCTACCCCACGGACACAACCTTTTTTCCCCTTCCCAACACGCCTATTCCCCTTTCCACCAGCAGCAGGCCTTTTTCCACTCATTTTGGTGGTTAACTAATTCACAACTCTGGAGTTGTTTGCACAAAAAAACAATGGATGGGAACCGAGCAGAGCTGAGTGACCAAACTGTGGTATTAGGCCAAAACTATTGGCTGGGTTAGATGCAGAAAAAAATTATATTCAATTTGCAACCTGATGGAGGTCAGTATAGATGGACTAATAGAACAAGTCCCACACACAGCTAGAAGCCCAAATATTTTTTCAGAGGTAGATGCAGAAAAAAATTATTTTTAATTTGCAGCCTGATGGAGTTCAGTATGGATGGACTAATAGAGAAAGTCCAACATACTGCTAGAAGGCCAAATATTTTTTCAGAGCTAGATGCAGACAAAAAAATATTTTGAATTTGCAACCTGATGGAGGTCAGTATAGATGGACTAATAGAGAAAGTCCCACACACTGCTAGAAGGCCAAATATTTTTTCAGAGCTAGATGCAGACAAAAAATTATTTTTAATATGCAACCTGATGGAGGTCAGTATAGATGGACTAATAGAGAAAGTCCCACACACTGCTAGAAGGCCAAATATTTTTTCAGAGCTAGATGCAGATAAAAATTATTTTTAATTTGCAACCTGATGGAGGTCAGTATAGATGGACTAATAGAGAAAGTCCCACACACTGCTAGAAGGCCAAATATTTTTTCAGAGCTAGATGCAGAAAAAAATTATATTCAGTTTGCAACCTGATGGAGGTCAGTATAGATGGACTAATAGAACAAGTCCCACACACAGCTAGAAGCCCAAATTTTTTTTCAGAGGTAAATGCAGAAAAAAATTATTTTTAATTTGCAACCTGATGGAGGTCAGTATAGATGGACTAATAGAGAAAGACCCACACACTGCTAGAAGGCCAAATATTTTTTCAGAGCTAGATGCAGACAAAAAATTATTTTGAATTTGCAACCTGATGGAGGTCAGTATAGATGGACTAATAGAGAAAGTCCCACACACTGCTAGAAGGCCAAATATTTTTTCAGAGCTAGATGCAGTCAAAAAATTATTTTGAATTTGCAACCTGATGGAGGTCAGTATAGATGGACTAATAGAGAAAGTCCCACACACTGGTAGAAGGCCAAATATTTTTTCAGAGCTAGATGCAGACAAAAAATTATTTTTAATTTGCAACCTGATGGAGGTCAGTATAGATGGACTAATAGAGAAAGTCCCACACACTGCTAGAAGGCCAAATATTTTTTCAGACCTAGATGCAGATATAAATTATTTTTAATTTGCAACCTGATGGAGGTCAGTATAGATGGACTAATAGAGAAAGTCCCACACACTGCTAGAAGGCCAAATATTTTTTCAGAGCTAGATGCAGACAAAAAATTATTTTGAATTTGCAACCTGATGGAGGTCAGTATAGATGGACTAATAGAGAAAGTCCCACACACTGCTAGAAGGCCGAATATTTTTTCAGAGCTAGATGCAGACAAAAAATTATTTTTAATTTGCAACCTGATGGAGGTCAGTATAGATGGACTAATAGAGAAAGTCCCACACACTGCTAGAAGGCCAAATTTTTTTTCAGAGATAGATGCAGAAAAAAATTATATTCAGTTTGCAACCTGATGGAGGTCTGTATAGATGGATTAATAGAACTAGTCCCACACACAGCTAGAAGCCCAATATTTTTTCAGAGGTAGATGCAGAAAAAAAATATATTCAGTTTGCAACCTGATGGAGGTCAGTATAGATGGATTAATAGAGAAATTCCCAAACACTGCTAGAAGGCCAAATATTTTTTCAGAGCTAGATGCAGATAAAAATTATTTTTAATTTGCAACCTGATGGAGGTCAGTATAGATGGACTAATAGAGAAAGTCCCACTCACTGCTAGAAGGCCAAATATTTTTTCAGAGCTAGATGCAGATAAAAATTATTTTTAATTTGCAACCTGATGGAGGTCAGTATAGATGGACTAATAGAGAAAGTCCCACACACTGCTAGAAGGCCAAATATTTTTTCAGAGCTAGATGCAGACAAAAAATTATTTTGAATTTGCAACCTGATGGAGGTCAGTATAGATGGACTAATAGAGAAAGTCCCACACACTGCTAGAAGGCCAAATATTTTTTCAGAGCTAGATGCAGATAAAAATTATTTTTAATTTGCAACCTGATGGAGGTCAGTATAGATGGACTAATAGAGAAAGTCCCACTCACTGGTAGAAGGCCAAATATTTTTTCAGAGCTAGATGCAGACAAAAAATTATTTTTAATTTGCAACCTGATGGAGGTCAGTATAGATGGACTAATAGAGAAAGTCCCACACACTGCTAGAAGGCCAAATATTTTTTCAGACCTAGATGCAGATAAAAATTATTTTTAATTTGCAACCTGATGGAGGTCAGTATAGATGGACTAATAGAGAAAGTCCCACACACTGCTAGAAGGCCAAATATTTTTTCAGAGCTAGATGCAGACAAAAAATTATTTTGAATTTGCAACCTGATGGAGGTCAGTATAGATGGACTAATAGAGAAAGTCCCACACACTGCTAGAAGGCCAAATATTTTTTCAGAGCTAGATGCAGACAAAAAATTATTTTTAATTTGCAACCTTATGGAGGTCAGTATAGATGGATTAATAGAACAAGTCCCACACACAGCTAGAAGCCCAATATTTTTTCAGAGGTAGATGCAGAAAAAAAATATATTCAGTTTGCAACCTGATGGAGGTCAGTATAGATGGACTAATAGAGAAAGTCCCACACACTGCTAGAAGGCCAAATATTTTTTCAGAGCTAGATGCAGACAAAAAATATTTTTAATTTGCAACCTGATGGAGGTCAGTATAGATGGACTAATAGAGAAAGTCCCACACACTGCTAGAAGGCCAAATATTTTTTCAGAGCTAGATGCAGAAAAAAATTATATTCAGTTTGCAACCTGATTGAGGTCAGTATAGATGGACTAATAGAGCAAGTCCCACACACAGCTAGAAGGCCAAATATTTTTTCAGAGGTAGATGCAGATAAAAATTATTTTTAATTTGCAGCCTGATGGAGGTCAGTATAGATGGACTAATAGAGAAAGTCCCACACACTGCTAGGAGGCCAAATATTTTTTCAGAGCTAGATGCAGACAAAAAATTATTTTGAATTTGCAACCTGATGGGGGTCAGTATAGATGGACTAATAGAGAAAGTCCCACACACCGCTAGAAGGCCAAATATTTTTTCAGAGCTAGATGCAGACAAAAAATTATTTTTAATTTGCAACCTGATGGAGGTCAGTATAGATGGACTAATAGAGAAAGTCCCACACACTGCTAGAAGGCCACATATTTTTTCAGAGCTAGAAGCAGATATAAATTATTTTTAATTTGCAACCTGATGGAGGTCAGTATAGATGGACTAATAGAGAAAGTCCCACACACTGCTAGAAGGCCAAATATTTTTTCAGAGCTAGATGCAGAAAAAAATTATATTCAGTTTGCAACCTGATGGAGGTCAGTATAGATGGACTAATAGACAAGTCCCACACACAGCTAGAAGGCCAAATATTTTTTCAGAGGTAGATGCAGCTAAACATTATTTTTAATCTGCAGCCTGATGGAGATCAATATAGATGGACTAATAGAACAAGTCCCACACACTGCTAGAAGGCCAAATATTTTTTCAGAGCTAGTTGCAGAAAAAAAATATTTTCAGTTTGCAACCTGATGGAGGTCAGTATAGATGGACTAATAGAACAAGTCCCACACACAGCTAGAAGCCCAAATATTTTTTCAGAGCTAGATGCAGAAAAAAATTATATTCAATTTGCGACCTGATGGAGGTCAGTATAGATGGACTAATAGAATGATGCTATGCCCAAAAGATTTTACTTCACTAGGTGCAGTAAAAAAATTGGTATTCTATACACAGGTGGTATATCTTGCAACGCAGAAAGGCTACTCCACTGACTAACACACTCTGCAATAGGCCAAAAAGGATTAGCTTTGCTAGATTCAGCCAAATGCTGTGAAAAAAACTTACACAGCACTGGCACAGACCTGCCTGGCAAAAACTGATAGGAACTGATGTAACCTAGTCCTGAAAAGGACTGCAATTACAATTAGTCTTTACTCCCACAATCTATCTATTTAAGAGCACTGACCTGCCTTATAAAAGTCGTAGGAAATGCTGTAACCTAGTCCTTAAAAGGACTGCAATTACAACTATTCCCTACTCCCAAGCTATCTGTAGATTTGTGCGAAAATTGGCTTGAAGGTAACAAGGTATAGCGCACACAGCAACAGCGGTGCCGTCTAACACGCAGCTGCAGCAGTGAGAACATGGTGGCGACGGGGAAAATGGCTTGGTCTTATAGGGCAAGTGTAACATACCTGGCGGCGTCCTTGCATAGTGGTCCATCTCCCACTGTGCAAGAGCGCGCACTTGATCTCCTGTCCAGAATGTCTCTCTGGCTTCCCTCCATGCTGTCTGTTTGTGTCTGTTTCTGCTGCTTAAGGGCGGCGCCCGATGACTTCCTGCTTTTTGTACCTGCTGTGGGTCACACCCCTTGTGCGTCCTCAGCCTATTGCTGTCTGTCACCTGGTATATAGCTCAGCTGCTCCCATCTATTCCAGCCTGAGCATAGTGTTTCTTTCAGTGTGTGCTTGCACTCTGAAGGTGCCAGGTCCTGTTCTGTGTTCTCTTTTCTGCCTATCCTGGAGGCTGTATTTCCAGGCCTGTCTGAACACGCTCCTAGCCTGTTCCTCCTGCCTTCTAGGGGCCGATTACCTAGACCTGTTCCTGTATCTTGTCTGACCTGTCTGAACACGCTCCTAGCCTGTTCCTCCCGCCTTCTAGGGGCCGATTACCTAGACCCGCTCCTGTATCTTGTCTGTCCTGTCTGAACACGCTCCTTGCCTGTTCGTCCTGCCTCTCTGGGGGCCGTATTCCCAGACCCGCTCCTGTATTTTGCTGCAGTGTCGGTCTCTTCCGTACACTCAGTTCCAGTCTGAACTCTCTCCTATCCTTTACCTGTTTTGCCTCTATGTCCGTTCCCTTCCTTTTTCTGCAGAGTCTGAACTCGTACTTAACTCCTGCTTGTTGTCTCTGTACTCCCGTTTGTGAGTTTGTGGTCCACTCGCTACTTCTCTGCAAGTACTCTGTGAGTATCTGGCTCTGCCTTTCCCTTCCTGTCTGTTCCGTGTGAACAGAGCCCTGTTCCCCCTGCTCAGCCTTGCCAGCTCTGACTCCTTTGCTCACCGCTCCGGCGGTTCTAGCCTGCTCTGACTCCTTTGCTCACCGCTCCGGCGGTTCTAGCCTGCTCTGACTCCTTTGCTCACCGCTCCGGCGGTTCTAGCCTGCTCTGACTCCTTTGCTCACCGCTCCGGCGGTTCTAGCCTGCTCTGACTCCTTTGCTCACCGCTCCGGCGGTTCTAGCCTGCTCTGACTCCTTTGCTCACCGCTCCGGCGGTTCTAGCCTGCTCTGACTCCTTTGCTCACCGCTCCGGCGGTTCTAGCCTGCTCTGACTCCTTTGCTCGCTGCTCCGGCAGCCTTGCTCCGCTCTGACCCTTTTGCTCACTGCTCCGGCAGTCTCACTCCGCTCTTATCCTTTTGCTCACTGCTCCGGCAGTCTTGCTCCACTCTTGCTCACCGCTCCAGGCGGTCTCGTCCTGCTTTACTCTTGCTCACTGCTCCGGCAGTCTCGCTCAGCTCTGATCCTTTGCTCACCGCTCCAGGCGGCCTTGTCCTGCCCTGTTCTCGCTCACCTCTCTGGGCGGCCTCACTCTGCTGTGTTTGTCCGCCACATCTGTGGTTCTGTTCCTGAGTCTCAGTGTGTACTGGGTCCTATCCCGCCAGTGTCCCTACCTGCTAGTGCCTCCCTGTCTGCACTCTAGCTGTGCTTGCCTGTACCCCTCTGCCTGTATTGTTCCTGAGTCCCAGTGTGTACTGGGTCCTATCCCGCCTGTGTTCCTACCTGCTAGTGCCTCCCTGTCTGCACTCTAGCTGTGCTTGCCTGTACCCCTCTGCCTGTATTGTTCCTGAGTCCCAGTGTGTACTGGGTCCTATCCCGCCTGTGTTCCTACCTGCTAGTGCCTCCCTGTCTGCACTCTAGCTGTGCTTGCCTGTACCCCCGGCCTGCATACCCACCTGCCTGCATACCAGTCGTGCCTGCCTATACCCACCAGTCTGTGTGCCAGCCTACCAGTCTGTTCCTGTATTCCCCTGTGTGGGTCAACAGCCGTGTCCGGGGTCTGTCCTGGAGTAGCACCTGGTCCCTCTGCTCGGTTCCTCCTTGGTGCACTGGCGTCGTATGCCGTCGTGCGACCCTGGTCGGATCGGGTGAATACCTAGTTACGCCCCTCCAGGCATTCACTCTCCGGCACGGTCCAGTGGAATCACTTCAATCACACGCACACGCCGCTCAGCCCGGGCGTGTGCATAACAGCAAGGACATGTGACATACACTGCCAATGACACATGCCCTTGCTTGTGTGAAAAAAAGCACTTCGCTCCGTGTGTGCCCTGCTGATAGGCTGTCAGATTGCACTTCCCCACTGTAAATGCGGGAAAGAGAAAAAAAAATGGAGATCTTCATTATTCCTGCAGAGATCCATCCCCTGCCCCTCCCCCCACCCCGCTGTACACTCAAACTGCGTATTAACATTAATTTTCATCATTACTGAGAAAAAATCCAGTTATGATTTTGGTGCACAAACAGTTATCGAACATAACCTCGAACAGCCGAATTTTTCTCAAATCGTTCGTGTTCGCCGAACGGCTCGAACACCGACCAAAACAGCTCGAATTTGAGATTGGCGAACAGTTCGAGTCGAACAATGCTCATCTCTATTCGTAATTTCTCGTCCATGGTTAAGCCTCTCACAGACATGACTAAAAAGGGGACGGATTTTTCTAGGTGGTCTGACAAGGCTTGTCAAGCATTCTCCTCCTTGAAAAAATGTTTTGCCTCGGCACCCATACTCATTCAACCTGATGCGTCACAGCCATTCATTGTAGAGGTAGACGCTTCCGAGGTAGGGGTGGGAGCTGTATTGTCACAAGGTTCGTCCCCTGGTAAGTGGCATCTGTGCGCCTTTTTCACTAAAAAATTGTCGTCCGCTGAGAGGAATTACGATGTCGGCAATGGGGAACTCTTGGCCATTAAGTTAGCTTTTGAGGAGTGGCGCCATTTTTTAGAGGGGGCAGTCCATCCGGTCACCGTCATCACCGATCAGAAGAACCTGCTATATCTGGAGTCTGCGAAACGTCTGAATCCCAGACAAGCTAGGTGGTCATTGTTTTTTACCAGGTTTAATTTTGTCGTTACATATCGTCCTGGGTCAAAAAATGTAAAGGCGGATGCCTTATCTTGTAGTTTCCCTGGGGCCGGGAATACGGACGACCCGATTCTTATCCTTCAGGAGGGGGTGGTGGTTTCGGCAGTATGCTCTGAGCTTGAGGAGGAGGTATTGGAGGCTCAGGGGGACGCCCCTGTTGGACCTCCGGGGAGACTGTTTGTTCCAGATCAGTTGCGACAAAAGGTGATCGAGGCACACCATAACTCAGTTTTTGCAGGACACCCGGGGAGTAAAGCAATTGTGGATCTCCTCTCGCGTCGGTTTTGGTGGCCTAACTTACATAAGGAGGTGGTAATTTTTGTCGCGTCCTGTGGGGTTTGTGCGCGCTCTAAGACCTCACATACCCGTCCGTCTGGGGCCCTCTTACCTTTGAAGATCCCGGAGCGTCCTTGGACTCATCTGTCTATGGACTTTATTACGGACCTCCCTCCGTCTTCGGGTAAAACGGTCATACTCGTTGTAGTGGACAGGTTCAGCAAGATGGCACATTTTATCGCTCTTCCTGCTCTTCCTAATGCTAAAACTCTTGCGCAGGTGTTCATTGGGGAGATTGTGAGGCTTCACGGGGTACAATCCGAGGTGGTGTCAGATCGGGGGTCTCAGTTTGTGTCCAAATTCTGGAAGGCGTTTTGTACACGGCGGGGGATGCATTTATCGTTCTCATCGGCTTTTCATCCTCAGACCAATGGTCAGACGGAACGTATGAACCAGAGCTTGGAGACATATCTCCGGTGTTTTGTGTCAGAGAACCAGGAGGACTGGGCTTCTTTCTTACCTCTGGCAGAGTTTGCTCTTAATAATAGGCGGAGCGAGTCCACTGGTAAGTCCCCGTTTTTTGGGGCATATGGTTTTCACCCCCAGTTTTGTACTTTCAGTAGGGGGGGCTCTTTGGGGGTTCCTGAGGAGGAACGATTTTCCTCATCACTCGCTTCAGTATGGAGAGGGATGCTGAAGAATCTGAATACTATGGGGAACCGATACAAACGTATGGCTGATAGGAGGAGAGTGTCTGGTCCGGACCTAAGTGTGAACGATCGGGTACGGTTGTCTACCAGGAATATAAAACTTAAGGTTCCCTCCTGGAAACTGGGTCCCAGGTTCATCGGGCCGTACAGGATCAGTTCTATAATTAATCCGGTGGCATTCCGTCTTGACCTCCCCCCTACGTTTAAAATTCACAACGTGTTCCACAGATCATTGCTTAAGAGGTATGTGGCGCCTGTGGTACCGTCATCTTTACCTCCTCCTCCAGTGGTGGTCAATGGTAACTTGGAGTTCCAGGTATCGAGGGTCATCGATTCACGCTTTAATCGCCGGTCCCTTCAGTACCTGGTTCATTGGAAGGGGTATGGTCCTGAGGAGAGGATGTGGGTTCCTGCGTCGGATATTAACGCAGACCGATTAGTTCGGGCCTTCCACACGACTCACCCGGATAAACCTGGCCCTGAGGGTCCGGAGGCCCCTCGTAGAAGGGGGGGTACTGTCACGGGTGTGTCGCCACGAAGATCGTCACGATTACACAGCCTGACTTCTCGCAGCTGAGTTTTTGGTGCTTTGTGTTTTTCGGCAGTAAGGGAGATAACTCTCTCTCTCTCTGTGCTAGACGCCTCGCCCAGCTGCAATCAATGTTGCTGTAGTGGAACTCCTTCAAATGCCTGCCGGTCTGTTAGGGAAGTGTCAGTGAAAGCATTTCATGCAGACTAACAGAGCGGATCGTGGTATTTGGAGTTTCAGAGCTAAGTGTATTTGGAGTGTTTTTTCCCTTCATTTATCTCCTTTCCCGTTGGTGTTCCCTCTGTTGTAGTTGTGTAGTTTTTGTATGCAAGGTGGTTTTGGTTTTACCCTTGTACTGTCTCGTTCGTCTAAGTACTGAGTGTGGGCATATTATTACCTGTCCCCTTTTGTTGTGATCAGGGGTCCTTCTCAGGACTAGATTACTTAGGTTCAGGGATCCTCAGGAGGTAGGGGTTACGCTGGCGGCCTGAACCTCTGTACCTTCAACAGTACCTCCAGGTAGAGGGATTAGTCAGGGCCCCAGCTTAGGGTCAGCTTAGGCCCCCTACCTCCAGTACACAGAGACAGCGTGACAGACACACCTGGACACTGCAAGGCTCGGTGCCCTGGAACAGAGATGGATGGCCCGCCTGTCCAACATTGAATTCACCATCAAATACCGGGCAGGACGCTCAAATGCCAACGCGGATGCCCTGTCTAGAATGCCGAACTTACCGGACGTAGGGGAAGATCCAGAAGATCTGGAAGAAGTTGAGCTCCCTGCGTTCCACCGTCATGGGATTACCCTGTATTCCCACCGTGTGAAGGACAGGCGCTCCGTGACGTTCAATCCCTTGCCCCACTATAACTAGGCGGAGACGCAAGACAATGATCCCGCAGTCCATTTGGTGAAGGAAATGCTGACCCAGGCCGATGCCCGTCTTGACCCAGATGCTCCGGAGGAGACCAAGCAACTGTGGAAGGAGAAAAGTAAGTTGTTCCTCTACAGGGAGAAGCTGTGCCGGAGAATGGTTAACTCTCGAACACATGAGTTGAACTGGCAGGTAGTGGTCCCAAGACGAGACACGGCTATGGTTCTGGAGGCATACCACAACGGAGCAGGGCATTTCGGATGAAAGAAGCTGGAGTTCTTGTTGCGTGAACGGTTCTACTGGGTAGGCATGAGAGGAGCCATCGAGAGGTGGTGCAGAGACTGTGGCCCATGCCACCTGAGAAGAAAAGACCGAGCCAGCCAGAAGACTCCCCTGCAGCCCATCATCACCAGACAGCCACTGGAACTGGTAGCCCTGGACCATGTGAAACTGGCTCCAAGCAGATCTGGGTATGTCTACGCCCTCACAATCGTAGATCATTACTTCCGGTTCCTGGTGGTGGTCCCGGTCAAGGACTTAACGGCTCAAACAGCAGCTAGAGCCTTCCAGCAGCACTTCTGCCGTCCACACGGGTACCCAGACCAAGTGTTGACAGACCAAGGACCAGCCTTCGAAGCGGAGGTCTTCCAGGAGTTCTGCAAACTGTATGGCTGCAAGAAGATAAGAATAACGCCCTATCACCCTCAAACCAATGGACTCTGCGAGAAGATGAACCAGGTGGTGATAGATCTGCTAAAAACATTGCCCCTGGAAGAACGCAGTCTGTGGCCTGAGAAACTGCCCGATCTGGTGGACCTGTATAACCACATCCCTGTAGGTTCCACCAACTGTAGGCTTACCTAATGAGAGCAAGACCTGGTAAGCTGCCTTTTGACCTGGATATGGGAGTCCTGACGCCTGAGGACACCTCGCTAGAGGCAGACTGGGATACAGAACGGCAGCAGCAGAAACGGAAAGTACAGGAGAGCGTCGAGCGAAGTCTGTCTCAAGCTAGAGAAAGGCAAGAGAAGGCTTATAACCAGTATGCTCCCGCTGTTCCCCTGGTACCTGGAGAGCAGGTCTTGAAGAGGAAGAGGCGGCTCCACAAGTTGGACGACCAGTGGGAGAAGGACCCGTACACCGTACTGCCATCAAGCCATGAGAACTCAAAAATCTGCGTAATCAGTAAGGATGGAGGAGAAACCACAGCCATTGTCTCCAGAGACCACCTGAAGAAGTGTCCCGAGCAGCTGCAAAGCCCTGAAGAAGATCAAGGAAACCCTCAACCTGCAGAGGAAAGGGGAGAAATGATCAGTACCGTACTCGGAGACTTCCCCCGGTCTTGGACACAAGTAAACGACGCTGTCATGGTACCCGTCCTCACCTTTCTCCAGCCAGCCCTGCAAGTGCCTACAGAGGAACCGGTAGAGCTGGAAGAGCAGCTGGCCCAAGAGGCAAAAGAGTCCACACCAGCAGTACAGGAGGATCAACCCTCTGCTAGTAGTGAGCCTGCCGTGCCCCTAGTGAGCCAAAGAGTGAGCAGACAGCTGCCCAGCTTACCCATAACAGCTCCTACACCCTGTAGTGCAGAACCAGTTAGTGAGCTCCGTAGAGTCACTAGAGGTCAGATGCCCGCTCGCTGGAGAATCTAAACTAATGCACTGTGAATTTATCTGCTAGCTGTTTATGGTTTATGTTTGTTGCCTGTTATTAATTATGTTTCTCAGTTACCCTGCAGATTTTTATGGACTAACAGGTTATGGACGCTAGATAACCGGAACAGTTTTGTAGATAGTTGCACCTTGGTGCCTCTTGCGAAGATGGCCGCGGAAGAGAAAACCTGTCTGGCGTGGCCTCCTTGCGGCCCAAAGTAGTTAGTCTACCCTTGCAGCCACGCCCAAGGACAACGCAATTGGTTTGCTTTGGACAGGTCCCATACTTCGCTTAAAGCTTCACCTTGGGTGATATGGACACCCGGTTGCGGACACGCCGTGACCTTTAAAGAATTAAAGCTTCTTGTAAATATGTTATTGTATTATTGTTATACCCTGTTATTATGTTTTAAAAATGTGTTTAGTCCCGGACTACTAAAATTTACTAGGGGGGAATGTGACACCCCAGGGGTCTGGTTGCCACAGTAATAGAGATATTATGTCTGAGAGCAAGTGGGATGTTTCTCTGGTCAGGAGTCCTAAGCATGCAACACTGCCCGCCCAGACCTGGGAGGGGAGGAATCTGCCCTTATAAACTGGGTCTGGGGCGGGATTAGGAGAGACAGAGACAGAGCCTGCAAAACAAGCAGAGCAGTCAGAGCCTAGAGTGAAGCTACAGACACAGCAAAAGATACATCAGGAGCTCTGTAGGAGCAGAGGCAGAAGGCCAGGGGCTTTGAGCAGAGATATAGCTCGCCCTGGCTGAAGTTACTAAAACCGGACACAGGAGTCCGAGGCTGTGGGGACTGATATTTACCCAGCAGCAGAAACCAGCCGGCAGGGGATTCCAGGTCCTCTGGCCATAGAAGCCCGGAGGCTCAGTCACAAAGAAGGGACCAGCGCCGCATTCCAGGAGCGGAGGCTAACAGAAGGCCCCAAGTCACCAGCCATACAGGTGAGCACTACACGTTATACTCAGGGACATGGTCTACTTGTAACCGCTGACAGCAAGGTAGCCAGGAAGAGTGCAGATAAACGGGGAGGCCTACAACTCCACCTGGCCAGGGGAACTCCTGCTTGCTCGCAGACTGACCAGGCCCCTTATACTAGCCAGTACTCCCGGGAGGGTCTGCCTTGTACCATCAGTAAAGACCCTGAACTGCACCTCACGTCTCTGTGATTCCTTGCCGCACAAGCACCATTAGAACTGGGACCCTCACACCATCACTCCCATCATCTCTCACATTAGCTGCCCTGAGGCAATACTTCTCCCGTGGGGAGTTATGCCATACTCGGCTGCGCAAACAACATCAGCCTCAGCGGTCGGCAGCGCAGCGGCGGTCCCCACTGACCGCAATCCAGAAGTGGCGTAGTCGAACATTTGCTATACATTAAGACTGCCACTGGTTTGACCACCCTGGGCACGGACCGGGTCACCACCACATAGAGACTAGAACCCCCAGCTTTCTACAACAGGCCCGGTTCCGGGTTCTCCTGCACAACACAGGCCCAGGGGGCGCGTCATGCGCGTCTTTTCAAAAGGAATAAAATGGGGAGGGAAAGGTTAGATTTTAAAAACAAAAATCCAAATGACAATAGCAGCAGCCAAAATGTCAATGGAACTGGGGGATCCCAAAGCAGTCTCCTATGCCGGTACTTGCCCGGCCTCAAGCTGCGATACAACAACGGCAGGCACATTCAGCTTAGAATGGCAGTTGATGTGCAGATGTCACATGTGTGCGTCTTTTCAAAAGGAATAAAATGGGGAGGGAACAGTTAGATTTTAAAAACAAAAATCCAAAAATCCAAATGGCAATAACAGCAGCCAAAATGATAACGAAAACAGGGATTCCCAGCCAGTCTCCAAAGCTGGTAATTGCCCAGCCTCAGGCTGTGTAGCAGCCGCGATCTGACAAGGGCAGGCACATTCAGCTTTAAATGGCCGTTGATGTGAAGATGTCACAGGTGTGCGTCTTTTCAAAAGGAATCAAATGGGGAGGGAAAGGATAGATTTTAAAAAAAAAATCCAAATGACAATAGCAGCAGCCAAAATGTCAACAAAACGGGGGATTCCCAGCCAGTCTCCAATGCTGGTAGTTGCCCGGCCTCAAGCTGCATAGCAGCTGTGAGCTGACAAGGGCAGGCACATTCAGCTTAGAATGGCCGCTGATGTGCAGATGTCATATGTTCGCGTTTTTTTGAAAAGAAATAAAATGGGGAGGGAAAAGTTAGATTTTAAAAACAAAAATCCAAATGACAAAAGCAGCAGCCAGTATGTCAACAGAACCTGGGATTCCCAACCAGTCTCCCATGCCAGTACTTGCCCAGCCTCAAGCTGTGTAGCAGCTGTGATCTGATGAGGACAAGCACATTCAGCTTAGAATGGCCGTTAACGTGCAGAAGGCACATGTGCACGTCTTTTCAAAAGGAATAAAATGGGGAGGGAAAGGTTAGATTTTAAAAACAAATATCCAAATAACAACAGCAGCAGCCAAAATGTCAACAGAAGCTGGAATTCCTGCCAGTCTCCCATGCCAGTACTTGCCCAGCCTCAAGCTGCGTAGCGGTTGTGATCTTACAATGGCAGGCACATTCAGCTTTGAATGGCTGTTGACATGCAAATATCACATTTACGCGTCTTTTCAAAAGGAATAAAATGGGGAGGGAAACTTAAGATTTTAAAATCAAAAATCCAAAAATGCAAATGACAATAGCAGCAGCCAAAATGTCAATGGAACAAAGGATTCCCAGCCAGTCTCCCATGCCAGTACTGGCCCAGCCTCAAGCTGCTTCTCAATGGGGAGAGTGCAGCGGTGCTGGGGAAGAAGATGGCGAATAGGTTGGAGGAGTTTTTAAACTAGAGACGGGGGGGGAACCAAGGAAATAGGTAGGATGTGAGGCAAGCAAGGGGGAAGGGGAGAAGTGAATATAATGAGGGTGTAGAGGGGGGTGGGGATAGTACAGTTAGATCGTTAGAGAAGAATAGGATGCTAAATAACCCCAAAGTTTTATCTTGCATGCTGACCAACGCAAGAAGCCTGACCAATAAGGCGGATGAGCTGCGGGCGCTTATATCGGAGGAGAGGTATGACATCGTAGGTATAACAGAGACTTGGCTAGACGATAGCTACGACTGGGCGGTAAATTTATTCGATTATAGTTTATTTAGAAGGGACCGGAAACAGGGGAAAGACGGAGGAGTCTGCTTATATGTAAAGTTATGTCTTATGTCTAAAACCCAGACTAAGGGAAGATATAGGAGAGGGAGAAGAGGGGGTCGAGTCCATGTGGGTAGAGATAGAGGGAACTAAAAATAATAATAAAATATTACTGGGGGTCTGCTATAAGCCACCCAATATAACAGAGGAGAATGAGAATCTGCTATTAGGACAAATAGACAAAGTAGCAAAACATAATGAAGTGATTGTAATGGGGGATTTCAACTACCCGGATATTGACTGGGAAACAGAAACCTGTAGATCTCAGAAAGGAAAAAGGTTCTTGACAAATATTAAGGATAACTATCTCTCCCAACTAGTGCAGGAACCAACGAGAGGGAAGGCCGTGTTGGACTTAATATTGACTAATAGGCCTGATAGAATAACTGAGGTACAGATAGGGGGGCACCTAGGTAATAGCGACCATAATATTATCAACTTCAAAATGCCCTTCAGTAGGGTTATCAATAAGGGAACAACAAAAACATTAAACTTTAGGAGGGCGAAGTTTGATCAGCTGAAAGAAAGCCTTCAACTTATTGACTGGGACAAAGTTCTTAATCAAGGAAATACGAATAGTAAATGGGAAACCTTCAAAAGAATTCTGAATACTCAGTGCGAGAGGTATATACCGTATGGGAATAAAAGGGCCAGAAATAAGAGGAAACCAATATGGTTGAACAAGAACGTAAAAGGGGCGTTAAATAGCAAAAAAGAGGCATTCAAGAGATTAAAACAGGAAAACAGCAAGGAGGCACTAATGTGTTACAATGAAAAAACGAGAACCTGCAAAAAACAAATAAAAATAGCGAAGGAGGAAACAGAGAGACGTATTGCTAGGGAAAGTAGATCAAATCCCAAACTGTTCTTTACGTATATAAATAGTAAAAGGATTAAATCGGATAATATTGGACCGATAAAAAGTGAGGAAGGCAAAATCATAGAGAAAGATGAGGATAAAGCTAATCTATTAAATAATTTTTTTTCGACAACTTTCACAAAGGAAATCGAACTAACAGGAGAAATGAGAAGTGACAAGCTTAATCCTCCACTAAGTATGACAAATCTAACCCAAGCTGGGGTACAGAAACGCCTCAGTAATATTAAAATAAACAAATCACCAGGACCTGATGGCATACACCCACGGGTACTAAGGGAACTAAGTAATGTGATAGACAGACCGTTATATCTTATATTTAAGGACTCTGTTGAGACTGGGTCTGTGCCACTTGATTGGCGACAGGCGAATGAAGTGCCAATATTCAAAAAGGGAGCAAAAAGTGACGCCGGAAACTATCGGCCGGTGAGTCTGACATCCGTTGTGGGCAAAATTTTTGAAAGCTTCATTAAAGAGGCAATTACGGAGAATCTTGATGCTAATAATCTATTAATCCCGAACCAACATGGATTCATGAGGAATCGCTCCTGCCAAACAAACCTAATTGACTTCTACGAGGAGGTTAGCTCTCGAGTAGATCAGGGGGAACCAGTGGATGTCGTGTATCTCGACTTCTCAAAAGCGTTCGATAGCGTGCCACATAATAGGTTGGTATACAAAATGAGAATGATGGGGCTGGGGGAAAATGTCTGCAAGTTGGTAGCTAACTGGCTAAAGGATAGAAGGCAGAGGGTGGTTAAAAATGGAATATACTCAGATTGGGTAAGCGTCACTAGTGGGGTACCACAGGGGTCTGTACTAGGCCCAATGTTATTTATTATCTTTATTAACGACATAGTCAACGGGATAAGTAGAAAAATATCAATATTTGCAGATGACACAAAGTTATGTAAAACAATTAATACAAAAGAGGACAGTGCAGACCTACAGAGGGATTTGGATAAGCTGGGTAGGTGGAGCATTAAATGGCAAATGAGGTTTAACGAGGAGAAATGTAAGGTCATACATATGGGAAGGAAAAATGGAAGTCACCAGTACTCACTGAAAAGGAAATCATTGGGGAATTCAGAGATGGAGAAGGACTTGGGCATCTTGATTGATAGCAAACTAAATTGGAGTGCCCAAAGTCAAGCCGCTGCTGCAAGGGCAAACAGGGTAATGGGATGTATCAGAAGAGGTATAGCTGCAAAGGATGAGAACATTGTTCTTCCACTGTACAAAGCACTGGTCAGACCACACTTGGAATACTGTGCTCAGTTATGGGCCCCAATATATAGAAAGGATATAAATGAGCTTGAAAAGGTACAAAGGAGGGCAACAAAATTAATAAAGGGAATGGAGGGACTGCAATGCCCAGAGAGGTTGGCAAAACTAGGACTATTCAGCCTGGAAAAGAGAAGGTTGAGGGGGGACATAATAAATGTGTACAAATATGTTAGGGGACAGTATAGAGATCTTGCACGGGATTTGTTCAAAAGGAGGGATATTACGGTAACAAGAGGGCATTCACTAAGACTGGAAGAGAAAAGGTTTCAGCACCAGCATAGGAAGGGGTTCTTTACGGTAAGAGCAGTGAGAATATGGAATTCACTGAGTGAGGAGACGGTAATGTCGGATTCACTACACCAGTTCAAGCGGGGACTGGATGCATTTCTAGATACCAGGCAGATTTCAGCATATACTTAAAAATAAAATAAAATAGTAAGTTGATACAGGGATTTATTCTGACTGCTGTTTTCAGAGTCGGGAGGGAATTTTTCCTCAGGTGAAGATTGGCCAAATCATTTGGGGTTTTTGCCCTCCTCTGGATCAACTTTAGCAATTACAGAACTAACAGGTTGAACTTGATGGACGAAAGTCTTTATTCGGCTTTACAAACTATCGGGGAACCCACCATGATACACAATCTTCGCTGAGAACTTGAGCTTTGATAAAATCCTATAAATCCTATAATCCTATGAGGGCAGGCACATTCAGCTTAGAATGGCGGTTGACGTACAGATGTCACATGTGCGCGTCTTTTCAAAAGGAATAAAATGGGGAGAGAATGGTTCGATTTTAAAAACAAAAATCCAAATAACAATAGCAGCAGCCAAAATGTCAATGGAACAGGGGATTCCCAGCAAGTCTCCCATGCTGGTACTTGCCCAGCCTCAAGCTGCATAGCGGCTGCAATTTGACAATGGAAGGAACATTCAGCTTAGAACAGCCGTTGACGTGTCAATGTCACATGTGCGTTTCTTTTTAAAAGAAATAAAATGGGGAGGGAAAGGATAGATTTTAAAAACAAAAATCCAAAAATCCAAATGACAATAGCAGCGTCAAAATTTTTAACGGATATAGGGATTCCCAACCAGTACTTAACCAACCTCAAGCTGCTGCGATCTGACGAGGGTAGGAACATTCAGCTTAGAATGGCCGTTGATGAGTAGATGTCACATGTGCACATCTTTTCAAAAGGAATAAAATCCGGAGGGAAAGGCTAAATTTTAAAAACAAAAATCCAAGAGACAATATTAGCAGCCAATATGTCAACGGAACCAGGGATTCCCAGCTAGTCTCCCATGCTGATACTTGACCATCCTCAAGCTGCGTAGTGGCTGCAATCTGACAAGTGCAGGTATATTCAGCTTAGAATGGCGGTTGACCTGCAGATCTCACATGTGCACGTCTTTTCAAAAGGAATAAAATGGGGAGGGAAAAGTTAGATTTTAAAAACAAAAATCAAAATGACAATAGCAGCAGCCAAAATGTCAATTGAACAGGGGACTCCCCGAAAGTCTCCCATGCTGGTATTTGCCCAGCCTCAAACTGCATAGCAGCTGTCATCTGACGAGGACAAGCATATTCAGTTTAGAATGGAAGTTGACGTGCAAATGTCACATGTGCGCGTCTTTTCAAAAGGAATAAAATTGGGAGTCAAAGATTAGATTATAAAAACAAAAATCCAAATGACAATAGCAGCAGCCAATATGTCTATAAAACCAGGAATTCCCAGCCAGTCTCCCATGCCAGTACTTGCCCAGCCTCAAGCTGCATAGCTGCTACGATCTGACGAGGGCAGGCACTTTCAGCTTAGAATGGCAGCTGACGTGAAGGTGTCACATGTGCACGTCTTTTCAAAAGGAATAAAATCCGGAGGGAAAGGCTAGATTTTAAAAAGAAAAATCCAAAAGACAATATTAGCAGCCAATGTGTCAATGGAACTGGGGAGTCCCAGCCAGTCTCCCATGCTGGTACTTGCCCAGCCTCAAGCTGTGTAGTGGCTGTGACGCGCCCCCTGGGCCATATTCTTTCGGGGAATACCCGGAGCTGGATCAGATGGGGGTTGTAGTCTCCGAGCGGCTGTGACCCGGTCCGTGCCCAGGGTGTCAAACTCAGTGTGAGTGGCAGTCCTACAGATGTTATAAAGTTCTTTATGTCGACTACGCCACCCGTTGATGTGCGGTCAATACGGCCGCCGCTGCAGCAGGGTCCGCTGAGGCTGGTGGTGTGTGTGCAGCTTGATAGTAGTATAACCCCCAACGGGAGGGGTATAGCCTCAGGGGGTCAGTCGCAGAGGATGGGGGTTGTGGTGGTGCAGTGTGGACGGTAGTAAGACTCAGAGTCGGGCTGTGCAGTTCATGGTCTTTACTTACTGCTGTTGTGCTGGCCACTCCGGCCTTGAGTGACCACCCGAGCCGTGCTGCGTCCACCAGGTCCTGGATTCGGCCAACCCCCAAGCAAGTCTGGAGCGTGGTCCTGAGCCCTCCTTCTGTCTTGTCCTCGTCTCTGGCCTTCCCCACCAGTGATCCACCTAAGTCCGGCTCCCTCGGGCCTTCTGTTGGTAAAACCCGTGGCTCTGGGTTCCCTGACCCTATTTGTGGTCTGCCTTCCGGGTGGATATGGTGGGTGGTCGTGGCAGAAGCTGCCCACGACCTCTGGTCTCTGGCTGAGGTATGCTGTAGCCCCCACCAGTTTGGGATCCGGTACCCTGTTGCCAACTCTTCACCCTGTGATTGTATTTGGGTTCTCAGAGTTCTTTCCTTCTCCCCCTCTGGGCCTTTCTTGCTCCTCTCTCTCTCTCTCTCTTCTCTGGGCCGCTCTGCTCTCTTCCTCTGACTGGCTGTCTGACTGACTCTCTGACAACTGACTGACCCTGTTTCTAGATGGCTCCCACCTTATATACTCCCTCTATGTGTGAGCTCAGGTGACCAGCACCCAATGAGCTCCTAGCTTTACCCAGACTGCTCCCCCTATCTGCCCCTACACTACAGGGATGTTCCAACCCCCTCCCACTCCAGCCAGGGACAGACACGGTCGTACCTGCACATTTACACTAGTGGGAGTACATTAGTTCTGTCCCCCGGAAATGGGATGTATGTAGTGCATGCAGCTATCTGAGCTCAGCCCCACACTCCATCCTTACCCGGGAGTGGAATATCACACCTCTGGCTGAGGTGCAATACTCCTGTAGCAGCCGAATCCTCAGGGTGCTACATTCCCCCCTGGTAAATAACAGCACGTCCTCGGGCTGTAAGAGATAAAACACCAAAACATACAATTTTTGCATAGTAACATAACATCAACATATAAAACATCATATAAAACATTATACATATATATCAATAAAACTTTTCATATAAAACATTCTTGTCTTGTCTTGTTTCTGGTTCCTCCGGTCACTGTGCAACTTGTGACCGGGTAAAATGCGACAGTCTCCTGAAGAAAAATGGTTTTCCTATAAAACCAGTAGGGGCGCTTTAGGAAGCGCAACTATATACAAGGGAAAGTGGCCGCTCTCAGTCCTCGGCCAGGTATTAGGAAAGGATGACCGCTCTCAGTCCTCGGTCAGTGGGAATAGGGACACACAGGAACAGTTCACTCTTGTCCCAACGGGGAACATATTTAAAGCAGCAACAGTTCTGGTACCCCGAAGGGTAACTATACACAGTCTCTCTTTACCGTACTTCACTGACGGCTTCCTCCTGCTCCTTCTTGCTGGTAAGCTTCAGACCCGTCCGGGTCCTCTTGCTCCTCCTGACACCTCAGCTCTTCCTCTGTCAAACGGTGTACATGAAGGGCATAGGAGTCTTTCTTTCCGGAGTCGGGGATGGTGGTACTCCGGTGGCCATATAAAGGGCTGCCCATCCGGGCACGTATGCTGGGCGAACAGGTCTTCACCCAGGTGCGGCACTCTTGATCTTATGGGCGCAGTGGTGGTAGCGGCGCCCGGGTTGCCCAGGCCTTGCGACCAGGCTTGGGGCACCTTGAAGGTAAAGGGCACCGTAAGGACGGCGGCGCCCTGGGTTACTTGGCCCTGCGACCAGGCCGGGGGCTCCGCAGAGGTAGGGGGCGCTGTTGGTATTGCGTCGCCCGGGGGTACTAGGCCTTGCGACCAGGCTGATGGTACTTCCTGCTTGGCCACGCTCAGAGTCGAGGCGCGTGACGTCACAGGGGTCGCGGCCGCGGCTTCCGGTTGAGGCCTAGTCTGCGGCGGTGACGTTGCAGCGACGGGCACGGCAGGGGGTACTTCGGGCTCTGCGACGGGGAGCTGGGGCAGGTACGCGGTTTCCCGGTTTGGGGTAAAGACGTCCCCTTTACCTGCCTCCATTCGTTCGGCTCCCTTCTCGGCGCCGTCTCCGGCCTTGAGTCCTCCCGCGCCATCCTCAGAGGCGGTCTGTCTCCTCTTCTCGGGTGGCGTGCTCCGCTGACGGGTTCTTGTCTGCTGGGCCATCTCTCGGCTCCACTCCGCCAACGTCTCTCGCTGCACCCGGGCCATCCTCCGTGCGAGGCCCTCCAGCGCAGTCTGTGCACACTCCCGGTCTCGGGGGAGCTGTGCTAAGATCTCCACTAAGCCTAGTGGACTTGTTGCTTCCAGCAGGCTCCTGACCAGCGGGTCGGTGCTGCTCTGCTCTCCTTCCATCTGCGGGTAGGCTTTCTCTGGACTCTTCTCCAGGCTTCTTGTCTCCGGGTGTGCTCTCTCCAGACTGCTCCAGGCGGCACCCATCTTTGTTCTTTTGTCCTGAGTCCTCCCACTTCGAGGGCGGTCCCGGGGCAACTTGGTGATTGTCAGCTCCAGGGGCAGTTCTTTCACGCTGATGGACACCTCTAACATCACAGTCTCTGTTGGTGGGGGCGGTTTCCGCTTTTGGCGCCATTCTTCGTCCTGGCCCACGATGGGAGGCGGCCTCTTGCCATCCTCTGGCACGCCCATAATGGCGTCCGCTCTTCCAAGGCGGGAAATCTTCGGAAATGGCGGGAATCGTCTCCCAGTGGCGGGAAACTCTGCAGATGGCGGGAACAAACTGCAAATGGCGGACAACCGGCGGGAATCGACTGGTGATGGGGTCCGATGGCGGGGACCCTCCGGAACCGGCGGGAGACTTCTTTTTGAGGTAAACTTGTACTTTTCTTCAGGCACGCAGTACCCGGTTGTTGCGGGCACGTTATCCTGCCGACTACGCCAAGGTTGACGCGCCCCCTGGGCTGTGACCCGGTCCGTGCCCAGGGTGTCAAACTCAGTGTGAGTGGCAGTCCTACAGATGTTATAAAGTTCTTTATGTCGACTACGCCACCCGTTGATGTGCGGTCAATACGGCCGCTGCTGCAGCAGGGTCCGCTGAGGCTGGTGGTGTGTGTGCAGCTTGATAGTAGTATAACCCCCAACGGGAGGGGTATAGCCTCAGGGGGTCAGTCGCAGAGGATGGGGGTTGTGGTGGTGCAGTGTGGACTGTATTAAGACTCAGAGTCGGGCTGTGCAGTTCATGGTCTTTACTTACTGCTGTTGTGCTGGCCACTCCGGCCTTGAGTGACCACCCGAGCCGTGCTGCGTCCACCAGGTCCTGGATTCGGCCAACCCCCAAGCAAGTCCGGAGCATGGTCCTGAGCCCTCCTTCTGTCTTGTCCTCGTCTCTGGCCTTCCCCACCAGTGATCCACCTAAGTCCAGCTCCCTCGGGCCTTCTGTTGGTAAAACCCGTGGCTCTGGGTTCCCTGACCCTATTCGTGGTCTGCCTTCCGGGTGGATATGGTGGGTGGTCGTGGCAGAAGCTGCCCACGACCTCCGGTCTCTGGCTGAGGTATGCTGTAGCCCCCACCAGTTTGGGATCCGGTACCCTGTTGCCAACTCTTCACCCTGTGATTGTATTTGGGTTCTCAGAGTTCTTTCCTTCTCCCCCTCTGGGCCTTTCTTGCTCCTCTCTCTCTCTCTCTTTTCTGGGCCGCTCTGCTCCTCTGCTCTCTTCCTCTGACTGGCTGTCTGACTGACTCTCTGACAACTGACTGACCCTGTTTCTAGATGGTTCCCACCTTATATACTCCCTCTATGTGTGAGCTCAGGTGACCAGCACCCAATGAGCTCCTAGCTTTACCCAGACTGCTCCCCCTATCTGCCCCTACACTACAGGGATGTTCCAACCCCCTCCCACTCCAGCCAGGGACAGACACGGTCGTACCTGCACATTTACACTAGTGGGAGTACATTAGTTCTGTCCCCCGGAAATGGGATATATGTAGTGCATGCAGCTATCTGAGCTCAGCCCCACACTCCATCCTTACCCGGGAGTGGAATATCACACCTCTGGCTGAGGTGCAATACTCCTGTAGCAGCCGAATCCTCAGGGTGCTACAGCTGCAAACTGACAAGCGCAGGCATATTTAGCTTAGAATGGCGGTTGACCTGCAGATGTCACATGTGCGCGTCTTTTCAAAAGGAATAAAATGGGGGGAGGGAAAGGTTAGATTTTAAAAACAAAAATCCAAATGACAATAGCAGCAGCCAAAATGTCAATGGAAGCAGGAATTTCCAGCCAGTCTCCCATGCCAGTACTTGCCTGGCCTCAAGCTGCATAGTGGCTGCAATCTGATGAGGGCAGGCACATTCAGCTTAGAATGGCCGTTGAGAAAGTAAAGTCACATGTGCACGTCTTTTCAAAAGGAATAAAATGTGGAGGGAAAGGTTAGATTATAAAAAAAAATCCAAAAATCCAAATGACAATAGCAGCAGCCATAACGTCAACGGATCCAGCGATTCCCAGCAAGTCTCCCATGCCAGATCTTACCCAGCCTCAAGCTGCGTAGCAACTGCAATCTGATGAGGGCAGGCACATTCAGCTTAGAGTGGCCGCTAATGTGGAGGGATCACATGTGCGTGTCTTTTCAAAAGGAATAAAATGGGGAGGGAAAGGTTCGATTTTAAACATAAAAATCCAAAAATCCAAAAATCCAAATGGCAATAGCAGCAGCCAAAATGTCTATGGAACAGACAGTCCCGCATGCCGGTAATTGCCCAGCCTCACGCTGCGTAGCAGCTACAATCTGACAAGGGCAGGCACATTCAGCTTAGAATGTCCGTTGACTTGCAGATGTCACATGTGCGCGTCTTTTCAAAAGGAATAAAATTGGGAGGGAAAGTTTAGATTTTAAAAACAAAAATCCAAAAATCCAAATGACAATAGCAGCAGCCAAAATGTCAACGGAACCATGAATTCCCAGCCAGTCTCCCATGTCTGGCACTTGTCCAGCCTCATGCTGCATAGCAGCTGCAATCTGATGAGGGCAGGCACATTGAGATTAGAATAGCGGTTGACTTATGGATGTCACATGTGCGCGTCTTTTCAAAAGGAATAAAATGGGGAGGGAAAGGTTAGATTTTAAAAACAAAAATCCAAATGACAATAGCAGCAGCCAAAATGTCAACAGTACTGGGGATTCCCAGCCAGTCTCCCATGCCAGTACTTGCCTGACCTTAAGCTGCGTAGTGGCTGCAATCTGACAAGGGAAGGCACATTCAGCTTTGAATGGCCATTGGCGCACAGATGTCTCATATGCGCGTCTTTTCAAAAGGAATGAAATGGGGAGGGAAAGGTTGCATTTTAAAAACAAAAACCCCAGAATCCAAATGACAATAGCAGCAGCCAAAATGTCAACAGAACTGGGGAATCCCAGCCAGTCTCTCATGCCGGTACTTGCCCAGTCTCAAGCTGCAAAGTCTGCTGAAATCTGAGAAGGGTAGGCACATTCAGCATAGAATAGCCGTTGACATGCAAATGTCACTTGTGCACGTTTTTTCAAAATGAATAAAATGGGGAGGGAAAGGTTAGATTTTAAAAACAAAAATCCAAAAATCCAAATGACTATAGCAGCTGCCAAAATGTCAATGGAATGGGGGATTCCCAGCCAGTCACTCATGCCTTTACTTCCTGGCCTCAAACTGCGTAGCGGCTGCGATATGGTGAGGGCAGGCACATTCAGCTTAGAATGGCCGTTGACATGCAAATGTCACATGTGCGCGTCTTTTAAAAAGACATAAAACGGGGACGGAAAGGTTAGATTTTTAAAACAAAAATCCAAAAATCCAAATGACAAAAGCAGCTGCCAAAACATCAACGGAACTGAGGATTCCCAGTCTGTCACCCATGCCCGTACTTTCCCAACCTCAAGCTGCATAGCAGCTGCAATCTGACAATGGCAGGCACATTCAGTTTGGAAGGGCCATTGACATGCAGATATCACAAGTGCGTGTTTTTTCAAAAGGAATAAAATGGGGAGAGAAAAGTTAGATTTTAAAAACAAAAATCCAAAAATCCAAATGACAATAGCAGCAGCCAAAATGTCAACGGAACCATGGATTCCCAGCCAGTCTCCCATGCCGGTACTTACCTGGCCTCAAGCTGCATAGCTGCTGTGATTTGTTGAGGGCAGCCACATTCAGCTTAGAACAGCCATTGACAGGCTGATGTCACATGTGCGCGTCTTTTCAAAAGGAATAAAATGGGGAGGGAAAGGTTAGATTTTAAAAACCAAAATCCAAAAATCCAAAAATACAAAAATCCAAATGACAATAGCAGCAGCCAAAAAGTCAACAGAACTGGGGATTCTCAGCCACTCTCCCATGCTGGTACTTAAGCTTCGTAGCGGCTGCGATCTGATGAGAGAAGGAACATTTGGCTTAGAATGTCCGTAGACTTGTAGATGTCACATGTCCGTGTCTTTTCAAAAGGAATGAAAAGGAGAGGGAAAGGTTAGATTTTAAAAACAAAAATCCAAATGACAATAGCAGCAGACAAAATGTCAACGGAACCAGCGATTTACAGCTAGTCTCCCATGCTGTTACTTGCCCAACTTCAAGCTGCGTAGCAGCTGCGATCTGACGAGGTCAGGCACATTCAGCTTAGAATGGCCTTTGATGTGCAGGTGTCACATGTGCGTGTGTTTTCTAAAGGAAAAAAATGGGAAGGAAAAGGTTAGATTTTTAAAACAAAAATCCAAAAATTCAAATGACAATAGAAGCAGCCAAAATATCAATGGAACTGGGGATTCCCAGGAATTCTCCCTTGCTGGTATCTGCCTGGCTTCAAGCTGCGTAGCAGCTGTAATCTGACGAGGAAAGGCACATGCAGCTTTCAATGGCCATTGATATGCAGATGTCACATGTGCGTGTCTTTTCAAAATGAATAAAATGGGGAGGGAAAGGTTAGATTTTAAAAACAAAAATCCAAAAATACAAATGACAATAGCAGCAGCCAAAATGTCAACGGAACCGGCGATTCCCAACCAGTGTCCCATGCCAGTACTTGCCCTGCCTCAAGCTGCATAGTGGCTGCAATCTGATGAGGAGAAGGAATATTCAGCTTAGAAAGCCTGTTGATGTACAGGAGTCGCATGTGCGCGTCTTTTCAAAAGCAATAAAATGGGGAGGGAAAGGTTAGATTTTAAAAACAAAAATCCAAATGACAATTGCAACACCCAAGATGTCAATGGAACCAGGGATTCCCAACCAGTCTGCCATGCCAGTACTGGCCCGGTCTCAAGCTGCGTAGTGGCTGCGATCTGATGAGGGCAGGCACATTCAGCTTAGAATGCCCATTGACGTGCAGATGTCACATGTGCGCGTCTTTTCAAAAGGAATAAAATGGGGAGGGAAAGGTTAGATTTTAAAAACAAAAATCCAAATGACAATAGCAGCAGCCAAAATGTCAATGGAACCGGGGATTCCCAGCCAGTCTCCCGTGCCAGTACTTGCCCGGCCTCAAGCTGAGTAGCGGCTGCCATCTGACGATAGAAGGCACATTCAGCTTAGAATGACCGTTGATATGCAGAAGTCACATGTGCGCGTCTTTTCAAAAGGAAAAAAATGGGGAGGGAAAGGTTAGATTTTAAAAACAGAAATCCAAAAATCCAAATAACAATAGCAGCAGCCAAAATTTCAACGGAACCAGGGATTTCCAGCCAGTCTCCCATTCCAGTATTTGCCCAGCCTCAAGCTGTGTAGTGGCTGCGATCTGACAAAGGAAGACACATTCAGCTTAGTATGGCCATGAACTTGCAGATGTCACATGTGCATGTCTTTTGAAAAGGAATAAAATGGAGAGGGAAAGGTTAGATTTTAAAAACAAAAATACAAAAATACAAATAACAAGAGCAGCAGCCAAAATGTCAACGGAACTGAGGATTCCCAGCCAATCTCCCATGCTGGTACTTGCCCAACCTCAAACTGCGTAGCAGCTGCGAACTGACAAGGGAAGGCACATTCAGCTTAGAATAGCCTTTGACGTACAGATGTCACATGTGCGCGTCTTTTCAAAAGGAATAAAATGGGGAGGGAAAGGTTAGATTTTAAAAACAAAAATCCAAATGACAATAGCAGCAGCCAAAATGTCAACGGAGCCAGGGACTCCCAGCCTGTCTCTCATGCTGGTACTTGCCCATCCTCAAGCTGCGTAACAGCTGCAATCTGATGAGGGAAGGAACATTCAGCTTAGAATGGCCGTTGACCTGCAGATGTCACATGTGCGTGTCTTTTCAAAAGGAATAAAATGGGGAGGGAAAGGTTAGATTATAAAAATAAAAATCCAAAAACCCAAATGACAATAGCAGCAGCCAAAATGTCAACGGAACTGGGGAATCCCAGCCAGTCTCCCATGCTGGTACTTGCCCAGCTTCAAGGTGTGTAGCAGCTGTGATCTGATGAAGGCAGGCACATTCAGCTTAATATGGCCTTTAACATGCAGATGTCACATGTGCACGTCTTTTCAAAAGGAATAAAATGGGAAGGGAAATGTAAGATTTTAAAAACAAAAATCCAAAAATTCAAATGACAATAGCAGCAGCCAAAATGTCAACAGAACTGGGGATTCCAAGCCAGTCTCCCATGCCAGTACTTGCCTGACCTCAAGCTGCGTAGCAGCTACAATCTGACAAAGGCTAGCACATTCAGCTTAGAATGGCCGTTGACATGGAGAAGTTACATGTGCGTGTCGTTTCAAAAGGAATAAAATGGGGAGGGAAAGATTAAATTTTAAAAACAAAAATCCAAAAGACAATAGCAGCAGCCAAAATGTCAACAGAAACAGGGATTCTCAACCAGTCTCCCATGCCGGTACTTGCTTGGCCTCAACCTGCGTAGCAGCTGCAATTTGATGAGGAAAGCCACATTCGGCTTAGAATGGCCATTGTCATGTGTGCGTCTTTTCAAAAGGAATAAAATGGGAAGGAAAAGATAAGATTTTAAAAACAAAAATCCAAATGAAAATAGCAGCAGCCAAAATGTCAACGGAATTGGGGTTCCCCAGCCAGTCTCCAATGCTGATACTTGCCCAACCTCAAGCTGCATAGTGGCTGCGATCTGATGTGGGAAGGCACATTCAGCTTTGAATGGCCGTTGACGTGCAGATGCTACATGTGCCCGTCTTTTCAAAAGCAATAAAATGGGGAGTGGACGGTTAGATTTTAAAAAAAAAAATCCAAAAATCCAAATGACAATAGCAGCAGCCAAAATGTCAATGGAACCCAGGCTTCCCAGCCAGTCTCCCATGCTAGTACTTGCCTGATCTCAAGCTGCATAGCAGGTGCAATTTGCCAAGGGTAGGCACAATCAGCTTAGAATCGACGTTGACGTACATATGTCACATGTACGCGTCTTTTCAAAAGGAATAAAATGGGGAGGGAAACAGATTTTAAAAACAAAAATCCAAATGACAATAGCAGCTGCCAAAATATTATTGGAACCAGGAATTCCCAGGCAGTCTCCCATGCCAGTACAAGCCCAGCCTCAAGTTGCATAGCAGCTGCAATCTAACGAGGGTAGGCACATTCAGCTTAGAATGGCTACCGATGTGCAGATGTCACATGAGCGCGTCTTTTTGAAAGGAATAAAATAGGGAGGGAAAGGTTAGAAATTAAAAACAAAAATCCAAATGACAATAGCAGCAGCTAAAGTGACAACGGAACCAGGAATTCCCAGCCAGTCTCCCATGTTGGTACTTGCCTGCCCTCAAGCTGAGTAGCAGCTGCGATCTGAGGAATAAAATGGGGAGGGAAAAGTGAGATTTCAAAAACAAAAGTCCAAATGACAATAGCAGCAGCCAAAATGCCAACGGAATCGGGGTTTCCCAGCCAGTCTCCCACGCCTGTACTTGTCCGGCCTCAAGCTGCGTAGTGGCAGTGATCTGATGAGGGCAGGCACATTCAGCTTAGAATGGCCATTGACAAGCAGATGTCACATGTGCGCGTCTTTTCAAAAGGAATAAAATGAGGAGGGAAAGGTTAGATTTTAAAAACAAAAAGCAGGGAAAACATCCATGGAATCGGGGATTCCCAGCCAGTTTCCCACGCTGGTATTTGCCTGGCCTCAAGCTGCATAGCAGCTGCAATCTGATGAGGGAAGGAACATTGAGAATAGAATGGCCATTGACATCCAGCTGTCACATGTGCGTGTCTTTTCAAAAGGAATAAAATGGGGAGGGAAAGGTTAGATTTTAAAAACAAAAATCCAAAAATCCAAATGACAATAGCAGCAGCCAAAATGTCAACAGAAACAGGGATTCCCAGCCAATCTCCCATGCTGGTACTTGCTCAGCTTCAAGCTGCATAGTGGCTGCGATCTAACAACGGCGTGCACAATCAGCTTAGAATGGCCGTTAACGTGCAGGCAAAACATGTGCGCGTCTTTTCAAAAGGAATAAAATGGGGAGGGAAAGGTTAGATTTTAAAAACAACAATCCAAAAATCCAAATCACAATAGCAGCAGCCAAAATGTCAATGGAACCAGGAATTCCCAACTAGTCTCCCATGCCAGTACTTGCCCAGCCTCAAGCTGCATAGCAGCTGTGATCAGAAGAGGGCAGGCACATTCAGCTTAGATAGGCTATTGACTTACAGATGTCACATGTGCACATCTTTTCAAAAGGAATAAAATGTGCAGGTAAAGGTTAGATTTTAAAAACAAAATTCCAAACGACAATAGCAGCAGCCAAATTGTCAACGGAACCAGGTATTCCCAGCCAGTCTCCCATGCCGGTACTTACCAAACCTCAAACTGTGTAGTGGCAGCGATCTGACAAGGGAAGGCACAATCGGCTTAGAATGGCCATTGACATGCAGATGTTACACGTGCGCGTCTTTTCAAAAGGAATAAAATGGGGAGAGAAAGGTTAGATTTTATAAACAAAAAAACAAAATCCAAATGATAATAGCAGCAGCCAAAATTTCAACTGAACTGGGGATTCCCAGCCAGTCTTCCAAGCTGGTATTTGCCCAGCCTCAAGCTGCATAGTTGCTGAGATATGACAACAGCATGCACAATCAGCTTAGAATGGCCGTTAACGTGCAGATGTCACATGTGCGCTTCTTTTCAAAAGGAATAAAATGGGGAGGGAAAGGTTAGATTTTAAAAACAAAAAAACAAAAATCCAAATCACAATAGCAGCAGCCAAAATGTCAACAGAACAGGGGATTCCCAGCCAGTTGCCCATGCTGCAACTTGCCTGGCCTCAAGCTGCTTTGCGGCTGTGATTTGACAAGGGCAGGCACATTCAGCTTAGAATGGCCATTGACGTGCAGATGTCACATGTGTGTGTCTTTTCAAAAGGAATAAAATGGGGAGGGAAAGGTTTCATTTTAAAAACAAAAATTAAAAAATCCAAATGACAATAGCAGCAGCCAAAATGTCAACAGACACTGGGATCCCCAGCCAGTCTCCCATGCTGGTACTTGCCCAGCCTCAAGCTGCGCAGCAACTGCAATCTGAGAAGGGCAGGCACACTCAGCTTAGAAAAGCCGTTGATGGGCAGCTGCCACATGTGCGCGTCTTTTCAAAAGGAATAAAATGGGGAGGAAAGGTTAAATTTTAAAAACAAAAATCCAAAGGACAATAGCAGCGGCCAAAATGTGTGTCTTTTCAAAAGGAATAAAATGGGGAGGGAAAGGTTTCATTTTAAAAACAAAAATTAAAAAATCCAAATGACAATAGCAGCTGCCAAAATGTCAATGGAACTGGAGATTCCCAGCCAGTCTCCCATGCCAGTACTTGCGTGACCTCAAGCTGCATAGCGGCGGCAATCTGACGAGGGCAGGCACAATCAGCTTAGAATGGCCATTGATGTATGGATGTCACATGTGCACGTCTTTTCAAAAGGAATATAATGGGGAGGGAAATGTTAGATTTTAAAAACAAAAATCCAAATGACAATAGCAGCAGCCAAAATGTTATCGGAAGTGGGGATTCCCAGCCTGTCTCCCATGCTGGTACTTGCCTGGCCTCAAGCAGCATAGCAGCTGCGATCTGATGAGGGCAGGCACAATCAGCTAAGAATGGCCGTTGACGTGCAGATGTCACATGTGCGCGTCTTTTCAAAAGGAATAAAATGGGGAGGGAAAGATTCTATTTTAAAAACAAAAATCCAAATGACAACAGCTGAAGCCAAAATGCCAACAGAAGAGGGTATTCCCAGCCAGTCCTCCATGCCGGTAATTGCACATCCTCAAGCTGCGTAGCGGCTGCGATCGGATGAGGGTAGGGACATTCAGCTTAGAACGGCCATTGAAGTGCAGATGTCACATGTGCGTGTCATTTCAAAAGGAATAAAATCGGGAGGGAAAGGTTAGATTTTTAAAACAAAAATCCAAATGACAATGGCAGCATCCAAGATGTCAACGGAACCAGGGATTCTCAGCCACTCTCCCATGCCTGTACTTGTCCGGTCTCAAGCTGCTTAGTGGCTTTGATCTGATGAGGGAAGGCACATTTGGCTTAGAATGGCCGTTGACGTGCAGATGTCACATGTGCGCATCTTTTCAAAAGGAATAAAATGGGGAGGGAAAGATTCCATTTTAAAAACAAAAATCCAAATGTCAATTGCAGCAGCCAAAATGTCAACAGAATCAGGGATTTCCAGCCAGTCTCCCACGCCAGTACTTGCCTGGCCTCAAGCTGCATAGCAGCTGCAATCTGACAAGGCCAGGTACATTCAGCTTAGAATGGCCGTTGATGTGCAGATGTCACATGTGCGTGTCTTCTCAAAAGGAATAAATTGGGGAGGGAAAGGTTAAATTTTAAAAACAAATTCCAAAAATCCAAATGACATTAGCAGCAGCCAAAATGTCAACAGAACCTGGGATTCCCAGCCAGTCTCCCATGCCGGTACTTGCCCAGCCTCAAGGTGCGCAGCGGCTGCTATCTGTTGAGGGCAGGCACATTCAGCTTAGAATGGCCGTAGACATGCAAATGTCACATGTGCCCGTCTTTTCAAAAGGAATAAAATGGGTAGGGAAAAGTTAGATTTTTAAAACAAAAATCCAAATGACAATAGCTGCAGCCAAACTGTCATCGGAACCAGGGATTCCCAGAGAGTCTCCCATACCAGTACTTGCTCAGCCACAAGCTGCATAGCAGCTGCAATCTAATGAGGGAAGGCACAATCAGCTAAGAATGGCCGTTGACGTGCAGATGTCACATGTGCGCGTCTTTTCAAAAGGAATAAAATGGGGAGGGAAAGATTTTATTTTAAAAACAAAAATCCAAATGACAACAGCTGAAGCCAAAATGCCAACAGAAGAGGGTATTCCCAGCCAGTCCTCCATGCCGGTAATTGCACATCCTCAAGCTGCGTAGCGGCTGCGATCGGATGAGAGTAGGGACATTCAGCTTAGAACAGCCATTGAAGTGCAGATGTCACATGTGCGTGTCATTTCAAAAGGAATAAAATCGGGAGGGAAAGGTTAGATTTTTAAAACAAAAATCCAAATGACAATAGCAGCATCCAAGATGTCAACGGAACCAGGGATTCTCAGCCACTCTCCTATGCCTGTACTTGTCCTGTCTCAAGCTGCTTAGTGGCTTTGATCTGATGAGGGAAGGCACATTTGGCTTAGAATGGCCGTTGACGTGCAGATGTCACATGTGTGCATCTTTTCAAAAGGAATAAAATGGGGAGGGAAAGATTCCATTTTAAAAACAAAAATCCAAATGTCAATTGCAGCAGCCAAAATGTCAACAGAACCAGGGATTCCCAGCCAGTCTCCCATGCCAGTACTTGCCTGGCCTCAAGCTGCATAGCAGCTGCAATCTGACAAGGCCAGGTACATTCAGCTTAGAATGGCCGTTGATGTGCAGATGTCACATGTGCGTGTCTTCTCAAAAGGAATAAATTGGGGAGGGAAAGGTTAAATTTAAAAACAAATTCCAAAAATCCAAATGACATTAGCAGCAGCCAAAATGTCAACAGAACCTGGGATTCCCAGCCAGTCTCCCATGACGGTACTTGCCCAGCCTCAAGGTGCGCAGCGGCTGCAATCTGATAAGGGCAGGCACATTCAGCTTAGAATGGCCGTAGACATGCAAATGTCACATGTGCCCGTCTTTTCAAAAGGAATAAAATGGGTAGGGAAAGGTTAGATTTTAAAAACAAAAATCCAAATGACAATAGCTGCAGCCAAACTGTTATCGGAACCAGGGATTCCCAGAGAGTCTCCCATACCAGTATTTGCTCAGCCACAAGCTGCATAGCGGCTGCGATCTAATGAGGGAAGGCACATTCAGCTTAGAATGGCCGTCGATGTGCAGATGTCACATGTGCGCATCTTTTCAAAAGGAATAAAATGGGGAGGGAAAGCTCATGTTTTTAAAAACAAAAATCCAAAAATACAAATGACAATACCAGCAGCCAAAATGTCAATGGAACCAAGGATTCCCAGCCAGTCTCCCATGATGGTACTTGCCCAGCCTCAAGCTATGTAGCAGCTGCGATCTGATGAAGGAAGGCACACTCAGCTTAGAATGGCCGTTGATTGGAAGATTTCAAATGTGCACGTCTTTTCAAGAGGAATAAAATGGGGAGGGAAAGGTTAGATTTTAAAAACAAAAATCCAAATGACAATAGCAGCAGCCAGTCTTCCATGCCAGTACTTGCCTGACCTCAAGCCACGTAGCAGCTGCGATTTGACGAATTAAGGCACATTCAGCATAGAATGGCCGTTGACGTACTGATGTCACATGTGCGCGTCTTTTCAAAAGGAATAAAATGGGGAGGGAAAGGTTAGATTTTAAAAACAAAAATCCAAATGACAATAGCAGCAGCCAAAATGTCAACGGAACCGGGGATTCCTATCTAGTCTCCCACAAAGGTACTTGCCCAGCCTCAAGCTGCATAGCAGCTGCGATCTGACGAGGGAAGTCACATTCAGCTTAGAATGGCCGGTGACCTGCAGATGGCACATGTGCGCGTCTTTTCACAAGGAATAAAATGGGGAGGGAAAGGTTAGATTTTAAAAACAAAAATCCAAATGACATTACCAGCAGCCAAAATGCCAATGGAATCGGGGATTCCCAACCAGTCACCCATGCTGATACTTGCCCAGCCTCAATCTGCATAACAGCTGCGCTCTGATGAGGGAAGGCACACTCAGCTCAGAATGGCCGTTGATGAGGAGATGTCACATGTGCGTGTGACACCCCAGGGGTCTAGTTGCCACAGTAATAGAGATATTATGTCTGAGAGCAAGTGGGAGGTTTCTCTGGTCAGGAGCCATAAGCATGCAACACTGCCCGCCCAGACCTGGGAGGGGAGGAATCTGCCCTTATAAACTGGGTCTGGGGCGGGATTAGGTGAGACAGAGACAGAGCCTGCAGAACAAGCAGAGCAGTCAGAGCCTAGAATGAAGCTGCAGAGACAGGAAAAGCTACATCAGGAGCTCTGTAGGAGCAGAGGCAGAAGGCCAGGGGCTGTGAGCAGAGATATAGCTCGCCCTGGCTGAAGTTACTAAAACCGGACACAGGAGTCCGAGGCTGTGGGGACTGATATATTCCCAGCAGCAGAAACCAGCTGGCAGGGGATTCCAGGTCCTCTGGCCATAGAAGCCCGGAGGCTCAGTCACAAAGAAGGGACCATTTAGAAAAAAACGCAGCACTACTGGACCTGGGTGCATGAGTTGGGTCCAAAGCCTTGAAATGTCGCGATAACCTCAGCACACCAAATGTTATAATAAGATACTTTTATTTGCAGTCCACACTAAAGACGTTTCGGTCGACAAGAACTTCATCAGTGTACTGCATGTAAACAAAATGAACAGATATAGAATACAAACATTATAGTGATAATAAAGTCACAGATTATGTATACAAAACATATAAATAAAGGTCTATGTGTCTATGTAACCTTTTGTCCCACAGTAAAGCAAAAAAAGGGGGCAACCTACCAAGTTACTGGGATTGGAGCAGGAAAAGAGAAGGAGATGGGACCCAATACAGGGATTCCTATGGAGAAAGTGCATACTATGAGGTAATGGAAGGATATATGGGGCTATAATGGGGTGAGGACTATAAGGGAGGTAGACATACCGTTTGTGCCATGAAGTATAGGACAGGTGCTGCATCGATCGCGGTATCCACCGCTGGATGTGAGCAGTGGGCACGACTTGGAGACTGGCTACAAATATTATTAGAGGAGAGGAGGGTTTGGCTGCCAGCCAATGAGGAAGTTTGAATGTGCTGGTAATTAGCGCTCGATGCGGTGACGTCACAGGAAGTGACGCGAAAAAGGGAGTGCCGGCATCTGATTGGTCCGGCGCCGCGCATGCGCACGTGCGTGCGTGTCAGCCGACGTGTAGGTGCGTTCCAGGGACCAGGAAGTGGTTTCTGTATCGAAATGATGTGTTCCACTGCCGGAAAAGAATGGCAAGGAGCGTTCCACCATCGAGAGAAGGGGTTGCAGAGTGCAGGAGGGATATAGGAGAATGAGGATGGGTATGGATCCTTCATCTGAAATATGAAATACAATGTTAAATCGAGTTATAAGACACAGTGCAGTAAAACACACAGGAATACTGCTATGATACCCTTATACAGCCAATCGCCACATTATAGATAAGCATACATGAATCTTGGTCCCTATTAATAAATGGCAAATGAATATCGGATTGCGGGTGTTAACTCCTTGTAATGTAAAAAGTATAAACATATAAATAAACCTAGGTCCCTATTGGGACGGATTGGGACCAGGTAGGTTTAGATGAATGATTGCAGATCATAGTCCTTGTTAAGTCCTTTGGGATGAAGGGACTGCAGTTCATGAATCCAGAATGCCTCTCTCTGCTTGAGGGTCTGGATTCGATTACCCCCACGACGGGGTGGTTTAATTTGCTCTATAACTTGAAACCGCAATTGGGACACATTGTGTCCTGCTGCCGTGAAGTGTTGGGGGAGAGGTAGAAGTAAATTTTTGCATCTGATGGTAGATTTGTGCTTGGAGATTCTATCTTTAATGGGTTGGGTCGTTTCCCCCACGTAGACAAGGCCGCAAGGGCACTTAACTAGGTATACGACAAAATTTGTATCACAGGTGTAGTAATCCTTAATTGTATATTTCCTGCCTGTTTGTGGATGATGAATAGTATCGCCTCTAAGGATGTTATGGCACTGATGGCATTGGAGACATGGGAAGATTCCTTTCTTAGGAGTTTGTAGAAATCTTTGGCGGGAACCAAGGGACGTTGTCCCTATGTCAGCACGGACTAATGAGTCTCTGATGTTTGGTGCTCTTTTGAAGCACGGTAAGAAGGGTTAATGAAAGGATTTGATGGTGGGGTAACCTGTTTGGAGAATATTCCAATGTTTCCGTATCGTACGGTGTATAGTGTAAGCTAGGGGGTGATATGTGTGGACAAATGGAATGCGATCAGATGTGTCTGGTCGTGGTTGTGTGCGGCTGTCCTGTGACTCACGTAGAAGATGCTGAGGGTATCCTCTTTCTTCAAATTTCCGTGTCATTTCTTTTAATCTGACTTCGCGTAATGTTGTATCGGACACAATGCGTTCAACCCTCTGAAATTGCGATTTGGGGATAGCATGTTTCATAGGGGCTGGGTGGTTGCTTGAAAAATGTAGTAATGTGTTGCGATCTGTGGGTTTCCTGTAGATGTCAGTGGTTAATAGTCCTTAGCCATCTTTGATGACTAAAGTATCTAGGAAGTTGATCTGGTGTGGGTGATAGTTCAGAGTGAAATGTAGACCAGGGCAGGCGGTGTTGAGGGACCTGCAGAATTCATCTAAGGTGTCCTGGGAACCTGTCCAGATGCAAAAGATGTCGTCTATGTAACGCTTCCATAAAATGGAATGCTCTTGGAACAGTTGATTCTTATATACAAACTGTGTCTCAAAAGTAGACATGTAACAGTTTGCGTAAGGGGGGGCTACATTTGAGCCAATTGCGGTCCCCTTGGTCTGCACGTAAAATGTATCCTGAAAGAGGAAGTAATTGTGTGTAAGAACTATTGTTAGTAGTTCTACGGCTAGATCTATAATCGATGGATTGGTGTTTGAGTCCTTCAGCATTTGTTCAACCGCTTGGATACCCCGGTCATGGGGAATCGATGTATAGAGACTTGTGACATCTAGGGACACTAAGATGGCTTCTGGAGGAACTTGTTTGAGTGCTTTCATAGTCTCTAAAAAGGCCCCTGTGTCTAATAGATAAGATGGACTTTTTTGGGTAAGTGGTGTAAGAATCTTTTCTAAGAAAATTGCAAGGGGTGATAAAATAGAATCCGTGGAGGCCACTATGGGGCGCCCAGGAGGTTGGGTGAGACTTTTGTGGATTTTGGGTAGGACATAAAATACCGGTATGATTGGATGTGGATTAATTAAATACTCGTACGTTTTCAAGTCAAATCACCTTGGCTGTTAAAAACCGTTGTAGTGTCGAAATGATGAGTGTCTGTGTTTTTGTAGTCGGGTCCGTAGAGAGTTTACGGTATGTGGACTCATCACTAAGTTGTCTCAAAATTTCCGAGATGTAATCGCACTTGTTCATGACTACTATCGCTCCACCTTTGTCAGCTGGCTTTATAATCAAATCTTTGTCCTCTTGCAGGCTCCGTAGGGCCTGTCGATCAAGGGGAGAGAGATTGGTCTGATAATGTGCCCTTCCCTAGTCGATATTGGAGCGTAATTGGTGAAACTGTTATGTTCTGCTACCAAAGCTAAGGAAAGAGAGGAGATCTGTCCCTACTATAGGACTCAGCTGAAACCCTACGATGTAACAGGGAACCTGATCCTGCGATCAGACCTGCTAAAGTCCTAATCTAGTCTGTACGGAGACCTATAGATGTGGGGAGGGAATCCCTACAAGTACTAAGGACTGGGAGGAATATGGGACACCTCCTAACAGAAATAGTAGCAGACAGACGAACAAACAAAATAGATAGAACATAGAGGTCCGTAGACCAAGCAAACTAACAGAGTTAGATACAGTGCACAGGCTAGCTAGAAAGTAGATATACAATGAAGTCCAGCAAAGCCAGAAGGGCGGAGCAGGCTTAAATAGACCAACAAGGTCATGAGACCAGCAAAGGAAAAAAAACCTAACAGCAAGGTTCTAACAGTACCCCCCCTTCTAAGAGGATCCTCCGGATCCCCTAGGACCAGGCTTATCAGGAAATCTCCTGTGAAACGCTCTGATAAGTCTGGACGCGGAAACATCATCTGACCTCACCCAAGAGTTATCCTCGGGTCCGAAACCTTTATAGGCCACAAGATACTGCAAACTACCTCTATACCATCTAGAGTCAAGGATGCGAGAAATTTCATATTCCCCGTCCTCCACCACCGGAGGAACAGAGGCAGAGGCGTCACCATCCGACACAACAGCTTTCTTTAACAGAGAGACATGAAATACCGGATTAATTCTCCAGGAGGTAGGAACCTCCAACCTAACAGCAGATTGGTTGACAACCTGAAGCACCTTAAAGGGCCCTACAAACTTGGGACCCAATTTCTTAGAAGGAATCCTCAACCGCAGATTCCTAGAGGACAACCAAACCATGTCACCAACAGCGAACAAAACCTCCTGTCGTTTCCTATCAAAGTAGTCTTTAGATTTTCTGTTGGCCTCCTGAAGATTACCACGCACATCAGTCCAAACTCTTTCCAAATCACCGGAAAAATTCTCCTCCTCAGGCACGGCAGATCCCAACTTGGAGAATGACCCAAACGACGGATGTCTCCCAGAACAACAAAAAAAAAGGCGAACAACCAGCAGAAGAAGATGTATGATTGTTCAGAGCAAATTCGGCAAGTGGCAGAAACTCAGACCACCCCTCTTGATTGTCTGCCACAAAACAACGCAAAAACTGCTCAACATCCTGGTTTTTCCTTTCTGTCTGGCCATTAGATTCAGGATGATATCCGGACGAAAACGACAAATGAATTCCCAACCTGTCACAAAAGGCACGCCAAAAACGAGCCACGAATTGAGGACCCCTATCAGAAACAATGTCAGTAGGAACGCCATGAAGTCTGACAATTTCCTTGACAAAGGCCTTAGCGAGAGTTTTCGCGCAGGGCAGTTTGACAAAGGGAACCAAGTGACACATCTTGCTAAAACGGTCCACGACCACCCAGATGACAGTAAAACCCTCAGAGGGGGGAAGGTCAGTTATAAAGTCCATAGCCAAATGTGTCCAAGGAGCACTGGGGACCTCCAAAGGACAAAGCAACCCCGCAGCAGGAGTATGTGAGGACTTAGATCTAGCACATATAGTACATTGGCGCACCCACTTAATGACTTCCTTCTGCCATCCAGGCCACCAAAAACTGCGACCCACCAGTCTCTTGGTCTCAGAGATTCCGGGATGACCTGCCAACCGAGATTCGTGACACTCAACAAACAAATCTCTCCTAAAGGTCCCAGGCACAAACAACCTCCCATGAGGAGTGTTAGATGGGGCATTCTCCTGAGCTTTAAGAATCTCATCTTCCAAAACGGAGTCCAAAGCAGCTATCACAACACCTTCTTGTAAAATGTTCTCCTCTTTCTCAGCACCGACTATGGGACAAAAACTGCGAGACAAGGCATCCGCCTTAACATTCTTAGTACCAGGGATGTAAGTAACGGAGAAATTAAACCGCGAGAAAAACAGTGCCCACCTAGCCTGACGGGCATTCAGGCGCTTGGCAGCATCAAGATATATCAGATTTTTATGATCCGTAAGAACCTGAACGGGAAATTCCGCACCTTCCAAGAAGTGGCGCCAGTGTTCAAATGCGAGTTTAATAGCCAATAATTCCCGATTACCAATATCGTAATTCAGTTCAGTCTCCGAAAATTTTTTTGAAAAAAAGGCACAGGGATGTAATCCATCCCCGTTATCCTGAGACAATACTGCGCCAACCCCCACAGAGGAAGCATCAACCTCAACCAAAAACGGCCTAGTAACATCAGGCTGCATAAGGATGGGAGCAGAGGTGAACCTCTCCTTGAGATACACAAAAGCTTCAATGGCCTCAGAAGACCACTGAACCGCATCAGCACCTTTCCTGGTGAGATCAGTCAGAGGTTTGACAATACTAGAAAAAATTTTTGTGAATTTTCTATAGTAATTGGCGAAACCCAAAAACCTCTGTATCGATTTCAAACCAATAGGCCTAGGCCATTCCTGCACAGCCTGAACCTTAACCGGATCCATCTCAAAACCTTTGCTGGAGATAATGTAGCCCAAAAAACTAATTCTCTGTACAGCAAACTCACATTTCTCCAGCTTAGCAAAAAGCGAATTGTCCATTAATAACTGTAATACCTCACGCACGCTCCGCCAATGAGACTCCAGATCTGGCGAATAAATCAAAATGTCATCCAAATACACAACCACATTTTTACCGATCAAAGGTCTAAGGATGTCATTAATCAGATTCTGAAAAAATGCAGGAGCATTAGTAAGACCAAAAGGCATAACCAGATTCTCAAAATGACCCACAGGAGTGTTAAAAGCAGTCTTCCATTCGTCACCCTCCTTCATGCGCAACAGATTGTATGCCCCCTTAAGGTCAATTTTAGAGAACCACTTGGCCCCCATTAACTGGTTAAACAGATCAGGAATCAATGGCAGTGGGTAAGGATTGCGTACCGTAATTTTGTTAATCTCACGAAAATCCAGACAAGGACGTAAACCGCCGTCCTTTTTTTTTACAAAAAAAAATCCAACCACCACAGGAGACTTAGAGGGCCTAATGTGACCGGCGGCCAAACTTGTCTGTATGTATTCCTCCAAAGCCTTCCTCTCAGGAATAGTAAGGTTAAATAAACGACTTTTAGGAAGAGTCGCTCCAGGGACAAATTCAATAGAGCAATCATAGTCTCTATGGGGAGGCAAAACCTGCGATTCCTTCTCAGAAAAAACTCTCCAAAAATCCTGAATAGGAACAGGCAATTCTCCCCTATCCAAAGCTGCAATACGCCCGTTACAACACTTGTCATAACATTTATGGCTCCAGGATTTAATTTCACTGGTAGACCAATCCAGTACAGGATTGTGAAATTTTAACCAGGGCAAACCCAATATTACTGGAGAAGGCAAGTTATTCAACACTACCAAATCCAATTTCTCATGGTGAACACCATTAATAGTGAGAGGAAATTCACTGACCTTGAGAGTAATATTCTTCAAAGGGGAGCCATCCACAGAAACCACAGCAATGGGGAATGATAAAGGTTCAGGTTTTAAATTGAGTTTTTCCACGAATCCCCCATCAATTACATTCAGTGTAGACCCGCAATCAACAAACACCCGAAATTCCATTAATTTTTCCTGAGCAATCGTGGAAGCAGCTAAAAATATACCCTTGGAATTTAAACAGGCAATACGGGCGTGACTGACCATTTTTTTTTCTTTCTTCATACGAAGCTCACAGCCTTTAATCAAATGACCAGATTTTCCGCAATAGAAACACAAGCCTTCCGAAAAACGACGGTCTTTTTCTTGAGAGCGAGGTGTCACCGATCCAATCTCCATCGGTTCACCACTGTTAGTACACACATTATCATAACCAGAAACTGACATAGCAGAGGATTTGCTCTCATTAACCCTAGCACGCAGTCTTCTATCCACCCGTATAGCTAATTGCATAGCCTGCTGCAAATCTTCAGGTGTAGGATAAGCAATTAGCAGGTCTTTAACCCTTTCACTGAGCCCAGCAAGAAATAGACTTTTCAGAGCAGAATCGTTCCACCCTGTTTGAGTGGACCAACGACGAAAATGAGTACAATATTTTTCCACATTACCTGATCCTTGTTTTAAACGTCTCAACTCAGTCTCAGCTGATGCGACACGGTCAGGATCATCATATAATAGTCCTAAAGCAGAAAAAAAACTATCCACTGATCTGAAGCATGTATCACTAGGTTGCAAAGAAAAGGCCCACTCCTGAGGCTCTTTGCGCAAAAGTGACATTATGAACCCTACGCGCTGGGATTCATCCCCAGAGGACTTGGGTCTCAAACAAAAATACAATAAGCAAGCATTTTTAAATGAAAAAAATTCTCGATGTTCACCAAAAAATAAATCCGGCAAACAAACCTTAGGCTCCAAGAAATATGCTCCAGGACAGTTACTCACGTGCTGACGGAGCTCGGCCACTTCCAGAGAGAGTCCCTGCAGGTGTTTAGCCAAATCCTGAACCGACACCATGATGGAACAGAAAAATCTTTCCTTAGAGAATTTGCAGGCTGGACTTACTGTTATGTTCTGCTACCAAAGCTAAGGAAAGAGAGGAGATCTGTCCCTACTATAGGACTCAGCTGAAACCCTACGATGTAACAGGGAACCTGATCCTGCGATCAGACCTGCTAAAGTCCTAATCTAGTCTGTACGGAGACCTATAGATGTGGGGAGGGAATCCCTACAAGTACTAAGGACTGGGAGGAATATGGGACACCTCCTAACAGAAATAGTAGCAGACAGACGAACAAACAAAATAGATAGAACATAGAGGTCCGTAGACCAAGCAAACTAACAGAGTTAGATACAGAGCACAGGCTAGCTAGAAAGTAGATATACAATGAAGTCCAGCAAAGCCAGAAGGGCGGAGCAGGCTTAAATAGACCAACAAGGTCATGAGACCAGCAAAGGAAAAAAAACCTAACAGCAAGGTTCTAACAGAAACGCCCCATCCACGAATCCTATAAAGGTTTCCAGTGGATGTGTGCCTCGAGGAGGCCTATATTTGCTCTTAGAGCGGAGACCTAAGTCTTGGGCTGTGATGTCGGCCATGGATTCTGGAGGGGTGACGCTGAAAGGATTATTAGCAAAATGGGTTTTCAAGCGTAGGGTACGGTAAAAGCGTTGTAGTTCAATATCTAGTTTAAAAGTGTTGTATTTGTATGTGGGGCAGAAAGAGAGTCCCTTTTGTAAAACTGATGTTTGTGCAACGCTGAGAGTTTTGGAAGAGATATTTACCACCATTTGTGGGTCTGCGATCGGGTGATTCGTGTGAAGTCCAGAAGTCCAGCGCCGCCATCCAGGAGCGGAGGCTAACAGAAGGCCCAAAGTCACCAGCCATACGGGTGAGCACCACACGGTATACTCAGGGACGTGGGCTACTTGTAACCGCTGACAGCAAGGTAGCCAGGAAGAGTGCAGATAAACGGGGAGGCCTACAACTCCACCTGGCCAGGGGAACTCCTGCTTGCTCGCAGACTGACCAGGCCCCTTATACTAGCCAGTACTCCCGGGAGGGTCTTCCTTGTACCATCAGTAAAGACCCTGAACAGCACCTCACGTCTCTGTGATTCCTTGCCGCACCAGCACCATTAGCACTGGGACCCTCACACCATCACTCCCATCATCTCTCACATTAGCTGCCCTGAGGCAATACTTCTCCCGTGGGGAGTTATCCCATACTCGGCTGTGCAAACAACATCAGCCTCAGCGGTCGGCAGCGGAGCGGCGGTCCCCACTGACCGCAATCCACCGGTGGCGTAGTCGGACATTTGCTATACATTAAGACTGCCACTGGTTTGACCACCCTGGGCACGGACCGGGTCACCGCCATACGGAGACTATAACCCCCAGTATTCTACAACAGGCCCGGTTCCAGGTTCCCCTGCACAACACAGGCCCAGGGGGTGCGTCATGCACGTCTTTTCAAAAGGAATAAAATAAGGAGGGAAAGGTTAGATTTTAAAAACAAAAATCCAAATAACAATAGCAGAAGCGAGAAGGTCAATGGAACTAGGGAATCCCAGCCAGTCTCCCATGCTGGTACTTGCTTGACCCCAAGTTGCATAGCATCTGTGATCTGACAAAGGCTAGCACATTCAGCTTAGAATAGCTGTTGACGAGCAAATGGTCCATGTGCGCATCTTTTCAAAAGGAATAAAATGGGGAGGGAAAAGTTAGATTTTAAAGGCAAAGATCCAAATAACAACAGCAGCAGCCAAAACGTCGATGGAAGAGGGGATTCCCAGCCAGTCTCCCATGCCGGTACTTGCCCAGGCTGAAGCGGCATAGCGGTTGTGATCTGACAAAGGTAGGCACATTCAGCTTTGAATGGCCGTTGACATGCAAATGTTACATTTGCACGTCTTTTCAAAAGGAATAAAATGGGGAGGGAAAGCAATTATTTTTAAAACCAAAAATCCAAATGACAATAGCAGCAGCCAAAATGTCAATGGAACCAAGGATTCCCAGCCAGCCTCCCATGTCAATACTTGCCCAGCCTCAAGCTGCGTAGTAGCTGCAATCTGTAAAAGGGCAAGCACATTCAGCTTTGAATGTTCGTTGATGAATGGAAGTCAGATGTGCATGTCTTTTCAAAAGGAATAAAATGGGGAGGGAAAGGTTAGATTTTAAAAACAAAAATCCAAAAATCCAAAAATCCAAAAATCCAAAAATCCAAATGACAATAGCAGCAACCAAAATTACAACGGAACTGGGGATTACCAGCCAGTCTTCCATGCCAGTACTTGCACAGTCTCAAGCTGCATAGCGGCTGTGATCTGACTAGGGCAGGCACATTTAGCTTAAAATGGCCATTGACGTGCGACGTGCAGATGTCACATGTGCGTGTCTTTTCAAAAGGAATAAAATGGGGAGGGAATGGTTAACTTTTAAAAACAAAAATCCAAATGCCAATAGCAGCAGCCAAAATGTCAACGGAATCAGGGATTCCAAGCCAGCCTCCCATGTCAGTATTTGCCCAGCCTAAAGCTGCATAGCATCTACAATCTGATGAGTGCAGGCACACTCAAGTTAGAATGGTCGTTGACGTGTAGAGGTTACATGTGCTCGTCTTTTCAAAAGGAATAAAATGAGGAGGGAAAGGTAAGATTTTAAAAACAAAAATCCAAAAATTCAAAAATCCAAATGACAATAGCAGCAGCCAAAATGTTAATGGAACCGTGGATTCTCAGCCAGTTTGCCATGCTGGTACTTGCCCATTCTCAAGCTGCGTAGCGGCTGCATTCTGATGAGAGAAGGCACATTTGGCTTAGAATGGCCATAGATAAGCAGATGTCACATGTGTGTGTTTTCAAAAGGAATAAAATGGGGAGGGAAAGGTTAGATTTTAAAAACAAAAATCCAAATGACAATAGCAGCAGCCAGAATGTCAACGGAACAGAGGATTCCCAGCCAGTCTCCCATGCCGGTCCTTGCCCAGCCTCAAGATGAGTAGCAGCTGCAATCTGACAATGGCAGGCACATTCAACTTAGAATTGCCGTTGATGTGCAGATGTCACTTGTGCGTGTCTTTTTGAAAGGAATAAAATGGGGAGGGAAAGAGATTTTAAAACCAAAAATCCAAATGACAATAGCAGAACCCAAAATGTCAATGGAAATGGCGATTCCCAGCTAGTCTCCCATGCCAATACTTGCCCAGCCTCAAGATGAGTAGCGGCTGCAATCTGACAACGGCAGGCACATTCAACTTAGAATTGCCGTTGATGTGCAGATGTCACATGTGCGTGTCTTTTCGAAAGGAATAAAATGGGGAGGGAAAGGTTAGATTTTAAAACCAAAAATCCAAATGACAATAGCAGAAGCCAAAATGTCAATGGAACTGGGGATTCCCAGCTAGTCTCCCATGCCAATACTTGCACAGCCTCAAGCTGCGTAGCAGTTGCAATCTGACGAGGGAAGGGACATTCAGCTTAGAATGGCCATTGAGATGCAGATGTCACATGTGCGCGTCTTTTCAAAAGGAATAAAATGGGGAGGGAAAGGTTAGATTTTAAAAACAAAAATCCAAAAATCCAAATGACAATAGCAGCAGCCAAAATGTCAATGGAACCAGGGATTCCCAGCCAGTCTCCCATGTTGATACTGGCCCAGCTCCAAGCTGCGTAGCGGCTGCAATCTGATGAGAGAAAGCACATTCAGCTTAGAATGGCAGTTGACGTGCAGGTGTCACATGTGCGTATCTTTTCAAAAGGAATAAAATGGGGAGGGAAAGGTTAGATTTTAAAAACAAAAATCCAAAAATCCAAATGACAAAAGCAGCAGCCAAAATGTCAATGGAAACGGGGATTCCCAGACAATCTCACATGCCGGTAGTTGCCTGGCCTCAAGCTGCACAGCAGCTGTGATGTGACAAGGGTAGGCACATTCAGCTTAGAATGGCCATTGACATGCAGAGGGCACATGTGCACATCTTTTCAAAAGGAATAAAATTGGGAGGGAAAGGTTAGATTTTAAAAATAAAAATCCAAAAATGCAAATGACAATAGCAGCATCCAAAATGTCAATGAGACCGGGGATTCCCAGCCAGTCTCCCATGCCGGTACTTACCCGGCCTCATGCTGTGTTGAGGCTGCAATCTGATGAGGTCAGGAACATTCAGCTTAGAATGGCTGTTGACATGCAGATGTCACATGTGCGTGTCTTTTCAAAAGGAATAAAATGGGGAGGGAAAGGTTAGATTTTAAAAACAAAAATCCAAAAATCCCAATGACAATAGCAGCAGCCAAAACCTCAACACAAGCGGGGATTCCCAGCCAGTCTCCCATGTGGGTACTTGCCCAGCCTCAAGCTGTGCAGCAGTTGCAATCTGATGAGACCAAGCACATCCAGCTTAGAATGGACATTGACCTGCAGTTGTCACATGTGCATGTCTTTTCAAATGGAATAAAATGGGGAGGGAAAGGTTAGATTTTAAAAACAAAAATCCAAATGACAATAGCAGCAGCCAAATTGTCAACGGAATCAGCGATTCCCAGCCAGTCTCCCATTCTGGTACTTGACCAGCCTCAAGCTGCATAGCAGGTGCAATCTGACGATGGCAGGCACATTCAGCTTAGAATGGCCTTCGACATGCAGATATCACATGTGCGCGTCTTTTCAAAAGGAATAAAATGGGGAGGGAAAAGTTAGATTTTAAAAACAAAAATCCAAATAATGAGAGCAGCAGCCTGAATGTCAAGGAATCTGAGGTTTCTCAGGCAGTCTCCCATGCTATTACTTGCCCAGCCTCAAGCTGCGTAGCATCCGCAATCTGCTGATGGAAGGCACATTCAGCTTAGAATTGCCGTTGACATGCAAATGTCACATGTGCACATCTTTTCAAAAGGAATAAAATGGGGAGGGAAAAGTTAGTTTTAAAAACGAAAATCCAAAAATCCAAATGACAATAGCAGCAGCCAAAATGTCAATGGAACCAGGAATTCCCAGCCAGTCTCCCATGCTATTGCTTGCCCTGCTTCAAGGTGAATAGCGACTGCAATCTAACGAAGGATAGAGCTTTCAGCTTAGAATTGTTGTTGTCATGCAGATGACCCTTGTGCGCGTCTTTTCAAAATGAATAAAATGGGGATGGAAAGTTTACATTTTAAAATAAAAAATCCAAAAATCCAAATGACACTAACAGCCAAAATGTCAATAGAACCAGGGATTCCCAGCCAGTCTCCCATGCCTGTACTTGCCTGGCCTCAAGCTGTGTAGTTGCTGTAATCTGACGAGGGAAGGCACATCCAGCTTGGAATGGCATCTGACGTGCAGGTGTCACATGTCTGTGTCTTTTCAAAAGGAATAAAATGGGGAGGGAAAGTTAAGATTTTAAAAACAAAAATCCAAATGACAAAAGCAGCAGCCAAAATGTCAACTGAAACGGGGATTCTCAGCCAGTCTCCCATGCCGGTACTTGCCCAGCCTCAAGCTGCGAAGTGGCTGCGATTTGATGAGAGAAGGCACATTCGGCTTAGAATGGCCGTTGACGTGCAGGTGTCACATGTCTGTGTCTTTTCAAAAGGAATAAAATGGGGAGGGAAAGGTTAGATTTTAAAAACAAAAATCCCAATGAGAACAGCAGCAGCCTGAATGTTAACTTAACTGGTGATTCCCTTCCAGTCTACCATGCCGATACTTACCCAGCCTCAAAATGTGCAGTGGCTGTGATCTGATGAGGGCAGGCACATTCAGCTTAGAATTAGAAATGAGCGTTGTTCGACTTGAACTGTTCGCCAATCTCAAATTCGAGCTGTTTTGGGCGGTGTTCGGCGAACACAAACGATTTGAGAAAAATTCGGCTGTTCGAGGTTATGTTCGATAACTGTTCGTGCACCAAAATCATAACTGGATTTTTTCTCAGTAATGATGAAAATTAATGTTAATACGCAGTTTGAGTGTACAGCGGGGTGGGGGGAGGGGCAGGGGATGGATCTCTGCAGGAATAATGAAGAACTCCATTTTTTTTTCTCTTTCCCTCATTTACAGTGGGGAGGTGCAATCTGTCAGCCTATCAGCAGCACACACACAGAGCGAAGTGCTTTTTTTCACACAAGCAAGGGCATGTGTCATTGGCAGTGTATGTCACATATCCTTGCCCTATAAGACCAAGCCATTTTCCCCGTCGCCACCATTTTCTCACTGCTGCAGCTGCGTGTTAGACGGCACCGCTGTTGCTGTGTGCGCTATACCTTGTTAATTTCAAGCCAATTTTCGCACAAATCTACAGATAGCTTGGGAGTAGGGAATAGTTGTGATTGCAGTCCTTTTAAGGACTAGGTTACAGCATTTCCTTACGACTTTTATAAGGCAGGTCTGTGCTTTTAAATAGATAGATTGTGGGAGTAAAGACTAATTGTAATTGCAGTTCTTTTCAGGACTAGGTTACATCAGTTCCTATCAGTTTTTGCCAGGCAGGTCTGTGCCAGTGCTGTGCAAGTTTTTTTCACAGCATTTGGCTGAATCTAGCAAAGCTAATCCTTTTTGGCCTATTGCAGAGTGTGTTAGTCAGTGGAGTAGCCTATCTGTGTTGCAAGATATACCACCTGTGTATAGAATACCAATTTTTTTACTGCACCTAGTGAAGTAAAATCTTTTGGGCATAGCATCATTCTATTAGTCCATCTATACTGCCCTCCATCAGGTTGCAAATTGAATATAATTTTTTTCTGCATCTAGCTCTGAAAAAATATTTGGGCTTCTAGCAGTGTGTGGGACTTGTTCTATTAGTCCATCTATACTGACCTCCATCAGGTTGCAAACTGAATATAATTTTTTTCTGCATCCAGCTCTGAAAAAATATTTGGCCTTCTAGCAGTGTGTGGGACTTTCTCTATTAGTCCATCTATACTGACCTCCATCAGGTTGCAAAGTAAAAATAATTTTTATCTGCATCTACCTCTGAAAAAAATTTGGGCTTCTAGCTGTGTGTGGGACTTGTTCTATTAGTCCATCTATACTGACCTCCATCAGGTTGCAAACTGAATATAATTTTTTTCTGCATCTAGCTCTGAAAAAATATTTGGCCTTCTAGCTGTGTGTAGGACTTGTTCTATTAGTCCATCTATACTGACCTCCATCACGCTGCAAATTCAAAATAATTTTTTGTCTGCATCTAGCTCTGAAAAAATATTTGGCCTTCTAGCAGTGTGTGGGACTTTCTCTATTAGTCCATCTATACTGACCTCCATCAGGTTGCAAATTCAAAATAATTTTTTGTCTGCATCTAGCTCTGAAAAAATATTTGGCCTTCTAGCAGTGTGTGGGACTTTCTCTATTAGTCCATCTATACTGACCTCCATCAGGTTGCAAATTAAAAATAATTTTTTGTCTGCATCTAGCTCTGAAAAAATATTTGGCCTTCTAGCAGTGTGTGGGACTTTCTCTATTAGTCCATCTATACTGACCTCCATCAGGTTGCAAACTGAATATATATTTTTTCTGCATCTACCTCTGAAAAAATATTTGGGCTTCTAGCTGTGTGTGGGACTTGTTCTATTAGTCCATCTATACTGACCTCCATCAGGTTGCAAACTGAATATAATTTTTTTCTGCATCTACCTCTGAAAAAATATTTGGGCTTCTAGCTGTGTGTAGGACTTGTTCTATTAGTCCATCTATACTGACCTCCATCAGGTTGCAAACTGAATACAATTTTTTTCTGCATCTACCTCTGAAAAAATATTTGGGCTTCTAGCTGTGTGTGCGACTTGTTCTATTAGTCCATCTATACTGACCTCCATCAGGTTGCAAATTGAATATAATTTTTTTCTACATCTAACCCAGCCAATAGTTTTGGCCTAATACCACAGTTTGGCCACTCAGCTCTGCTCGGTTCCCATCCATTGTTTTTTTGTGCAAACAACTCCAGAGTTGTGAATTAGTTAACCACCAAAATGAGTGGAAAAAGGCCTGCTGCTGGTGGAAAGGGGAATAGGCGAGTTGGGAAGGGGAAAAAAGGTTGTGTCCGTGGGGTAAGTGTTAAAGCAACAGTAACATCTGCAGAAGAAAGACCATCTTCCAGCCAAACTAAAATGTCTACTTCTTTTAGCCGACAATGTGATAAGATCCCTTTCTTACGGCCACGCCAATCGCTACAAATTCCAGATGAGGCACAAAAACAGCAGGTGCTTCAATGGATATCAAGTGCTCCTTTAAGTGGGCTCTCCTCCACATCAACTTCAACATCACAAATACTCCAGTCCTTAAAGGTGTCACCCCAATCGCACTTGCTTCCTCACAGCTCCCAAATCTCCAGCTGCCCGTCTGAGTATGAGGTAGAACAGATGGTTGAGTCTGCAGAGCTGTTTACTCATACTATAGCCTGGGAATCAAAGGTCGACTCCAGCGCTTCTGTGAATCCAGACGAGGAAATGATCTGCACTGATGCCCAGAATCTTTATGAGTCGGATCCAGGACCAGACGCAGAATGTTCTGACCATAATGTAGACCCTCATTCCCAAACTGTAACTCCTGTTGGTGGAGACAATGAGGAAGACGATGATGAGACTCAAATACCTGATTGGAGCGACAACTTTAGTTTTTTGTCAGGGCAGGAACAGGTTGGCTCTGAGGACGACGGGTGTGATAACGCACAGGGTGATGATGATGAGGTTGGAGATCCCACTTACTGTCAACCCACAGTCAACCAAGAGATGAGGTCAGCGGAGGAGGTGGAGGAAGATGCTAGTGACGACGAGGTCAGGTTGCGCCTTCCTGGACAGAGACGTAGTACTGGAAGCACGTCAACAACTGCATCCTCAAACACAACTCTGCCTCTCACCACAAGTCGTGGTGGCTCTTCAGGTCGCATGGGTGCTAAGCCTTGCATAGCCTGGGCATTTTTTCAGATCGATAATGATGACCCAACTCGTGTTATCTGTAACATTTGTCAGCAAAAGCTAAGTAGAGGCCAAAAAATACATAGTTTGAGTACTTCATGCATGAACCGGCACATGGACATGAAGCATAAGTTGCAGTGGGAAGCTCAGTGTGCTACAATGCGGCCTAGCCGGCCGGGCCAACCACCGTCTGCCATATCTTGTGCATCCGCGGCCTCTTCATCCTCTGTGACTGGGGGGACAGCAGTCACACCTGTTTTGGGGCGCAGACCTGCCACCTCTTTACCCGCAACAGCCAGCGTGATTGGCAGGTCATCATTTTCTTTGGAGGTGGTAACACCAGCTGGTGTTGAGCACTGTCCGACATAAATAGCACCACCTTTGGATCAAGGCAACCTAACATGTCAGCCTGCATCTTCCTCACAGACGGGCAGTTTGCCGGGGACACCCTTATCAACCCCATCTAAGCACAATAGCCAGCCCTCGGTCCCTCAGATGTGGACAAGTAAAAGACCATTTCCTCCTAGCCATGAGAAAGCTAAGAGGTTGAATTTCACCATCTGCAAGCTCTTGGCTACAGAAATGATGCCTTTCCGCCTGGTAGACACAGAGGATTTTCGAGACCTTATGTCGGTCGCAGTGCCCCAGTACCAGATGCCCAGTCAGCACTACTTCTCAAAGAAAGGTGTGCCTGTGCTCCACCAGCATGTCGCACACAACATCACCGCTTCTTTGAGAAACTCTGTGTGTGACAGGGTGCATTTCACCACAGACACTTGGATCAGTTGGCATGGACAGGGGCGTTACATGTCGCTGACTGGGCACTGGGTAACTATGGTGACAGCAGGACAAGGGGCTGCTGTCCAAGTCTTGCCGTCCCCACGAGTTGTGCGTCAATCCTCTTTATGTCAAAGTTCCTCCACTGCTTCTGCCTCCTCAACCTCCTCTCGGTCTTCCACCTGCACCCAAAGCCTGTCTGGTCATGCCACAAGCTTTCTAACTGCGCAGAAGGGATCCTGCACACCTCCTTACTATGCTGGCAGTAGGGCTCAACGTCATCAGGCGGTTTTTACATTGAAATGTCTGGGAAATATGAGTCACACAGCTGAGGAGTTGTGGTCAGCTCTGGAGAACCAATTTCATGAATGGTTGTCTCCACTGGACCTGAAACCAGGGAAGCCCGTGTGCGACAATGCTGCAAACCTGGGTGCGGCCCTTCGCCGGGGCAATGTCACACACGTGCCTTGTATGGCTCACGTGTTGAACCTGGATGTCCAGCAATTTTTAGCCCACTATCCCAGACTAGATGGCCTTCTGCAGAGGGCACGGTCGCTGTGTGCTCACTTCCACCGTTCGCATCCCGCAGCTCAGCGACTTACATCTCTACAGAAGTCGTTGGGCCTGCCACTTCACCGGCTAAAATGCGATGTGCCTACCCGGTGGAATTCAACTCTGCACATGTTGCAGCGACTGTGGCAGCACCGACAAGCCCTGGTGCAATATGTTCTGACGTATAGCCTGGGCCAACGAGATCCAGAGGTGGGGCAAATCACGCTGGAGGAGTGGTCTCAGATCAGGGACCTATGCACCCTTCTGCACAGTTTTGAAATGGCGACGAAGATGTTTAGTGCTGACGATGCCATTATCAGCATGACTATTCCGGTGATTTACATGCTGGAGCACATGTTAAACAGAATTCGGAGTCAGGTGGTGGCACAAGAGGAGGTGGAGGAAGTAGAGGAGGAGGAGTTGTATGCGGAAGGGCTAACATCTGCAAGGTCCAGATGGTCGGCAGCACCAAGACGGCAGGCATGTGAGGGTGGGGAGATGGTTTTACCAGGGCGCATGGTAGCAGCCAAACTAGTGAGGAAGGTGCAGGAGCCCAGGAAGAAGTGGAGGACGAACTGATGGAAGACTCATCAGATGAGGGAGACCTTGATCACATTTCTGTTGTGCGAGGTTGGGGGGAGAGGACAGAGGAAGGAAGCATGATTGTTACCTCGCCACCAACACAACAGGGACTTGGTGCTCCTGGATGCGCAACACACATGAGTGCCTTCTTGCTGCACTACCTGCAACATGACCCTCGAATTGTTAGAATTAGAAATAATCCTGACTACTGGGTTGCCACACTGTTAGATCCCCGGTACAAAAGTAAATTTGCAGAAATTATTCCTGCAATAGAAAGGGATGCACGCATGCAGGAGTATCAGCAGAGACTGTTGCAGAATCTTACATGTGCTTTTCCACAAAATACCAGTGGTGCACGTAGTGAATCTCACAATTCCAACTTGCCAACCATGGGACCGTCAAGTGTTCAGCACTCAAACCGTAACAGAACCACAGTATCTGCTGGTAACATCAATTTTGCGGAATCATTTCACCACTTTTTTAGCCCATCCTTTGCAAGGCCACAGGAGACAAGAAGTCTGACACATAGTCAACGCCTAGAGACGATGGTACAGGAGTATCTCCAAGTAAACATTGAAGCCACGACTGTGTCACTGGACCCTTGCTCTTTTTGGGCTTCCAATCTGGATAAATGGCCGGAGCTAGCCACTTACGCCTTGGAGATCTTGTCATGCCCCGCAGCCAGCGTTCTGTCTGAACGTGTGTTCAGCGCTGCTGGTGGTGTGCTGACAGATAAGCGCACGCGGCTCTCCACTGATAATGTAGACAGACTCACGTTCATAAAGATGAACAAATCATGGATCCGAAACGACTTTTCTACCCCTGTGTCATCCTGGGGAGAGTAAAAGCTTGATGATTGGTTAAAACCACCCTACCAACCATTTTAAGCTTTCAAATTACTAATCATGTTTATCTGTATCTTGGCTGGAAAATAATTTGGGCTTTGTAGCAGTGTGCAGCACTGATTCTATTAGGCCATCTATAATAAGCTCCACCAGATTTAAAATTACTAATCATGTTTATCTGTATCTTGACTGGAAAATAATTTGGGCTTTGTAGCAGTGTGCAGCACTGATCCTATTAGGCCATCTATACTAAAGCTTCACCAGATTTAAAATTAATAATAATTTTTAGCTGCATCTAGCCCGGAAAATAATTTTGGGGCTCCGAGATGCGCAAGACACATAAGTGCCTTCTTGCAGCACTACCTGAAGCATGACCCTCATATTGTCAGAATTCGAAGTAATCATGACTACTGGGTTGCCACACTCTTAGATCCCCCAAACTTTTCGATCAACCTTTTCATTTTAATAAAGACCAAAAAAATTGTCATTTTTGAAATTATAAGCATTAGCAGGTTGTTAGAAACTGAAATCAAACAGTTTTCAACTCAAAACTTTATTCTAGGTGGTGTTACATTTTCACATAGTACCTCTTGTTCGAAAGGAGCTTTTGAACTCTCTCGTCCATTGAATTTGTCAGGTTTTGGATGGTTTCTGCTTCAATTGTTTTGCATGAGGACAGAATACCCTCCCAGAGCTGTTGCTTAGATGTGAACTGCCTCCCGCCATCATAGACACTCCTTTTAATGATGCTCCAAAGGTTCTGAATGGGGTAGAGGTCAGGGGAGCATGGGGGTCACACCATAAGTTTGTCCCCTTTTATGCCCATATCAGCCAGAGATGCAGATGTTTTATGTGAAGCTTGAGATGGTGCATTATCATGCAGAAAAATGATCTTGCTGTGAAATACACAGTTCTTCTTCTTGAACCATGGCAGGAAGTGCTGTTTGAGAAAATCCACATACATTATGGAGTTCATCTTTAGCGCCTTCAGGGATCCTAAAGGGGCCGACAATCTCTCTCCCCATGATTCCAGCCCAAAACATTACTCCACCTCCTCCATGTTGGCGCTGTAGCCGTGTTTGCGTGGGGTGTCCATCAACCAGCCATCCTCCACTCCATCCATCTGGACCATCGAGCGCTGCACGGCACTCATCCGTGAACAAAACAGTTTTGAAATCAGTCTTCATGTAATGTTTGGCCCACTGGAGCCGTTTCTGCTTGTGTGAAGTGGATAGAGGAGGTCGACAGGATGGCGTTTGCACAGCTGCAAACCTCTGAAGGACCCTGCATCTTGTTGTTCGGGGGACGTTGGAGGCACACGCAGCTTCAAAAACTTGTCTGCTGCTATGACAAGGCTTTTTTGCCGCTGCTCTTTCAACCTGACGTAATTGCCTGTAGGAAAGAGTCCTCAATTTGCCCTTATCAGCACGCACACGTGTGTACTGTGAATCAGCTACATACTTCTTGATTGCCAAGACACTTCATCCTGATCATCGCACAATGTTGATTGTAGTCATGCCTTGACCTAAACACTCCACAATTTGTTGCTTCTCAGCAGCCGACACATCCTTTTTCTTTCCCATTTTGGCAGAAAATGTAGGCTGCTTAATAATGTGAGACAGCCTTCTTAAGTAGTCTTGCCTTTCATTGGACACACCTGCCAAACTAATTAGCACAGGTGCCTGCAATTGCTTACAGTGATATAAAGAGTAGAGATTAGCGGTGTTCGACTAGAACTGTTCGCCAATCTCAAATTCGAGCTGTTTTGGGCGGTGTTCGAGTTGTTCGACGAACCCGAACGATTTGCAAAAAATTCGGCTGTTCGAGGTTATGTTCGATAACTGTTCGTGCACCAAAAGCTTGTCCTGCATGTCTGGCGCTATTTTGAGCACCAATCATGCAGGGATTGTCTGCCACTCACTGTAATGCCACAGCCATGGTGGTTGTGGCATTACAGTGATTGCCCAAATCGATGGAACAGTGCCAACAGTGAAACATGAAAAGCCGGCAATTCATCAGCGGCATATACCGGTACCCGACAATTTAGAACCGAAAGAATAGAGCTTCACACATAGATTAGATAGATAGAAACATGTCAGTCACACATATAAGAAGCACAGTGACAGTGTTGCTTACTGTACTTGTCATTTAGTGTAAAGGATTTATCAAAAAAAATAATAGTGTTTTCATGCACCGTCTCTTTAAAAAAGCCGGCCGGCAATTCAGCAGCGGTACCCGACAATTTGTAACAGACAGAATAGAGCTTCACACATAGATTAGATAGATAGAAACATGTCAGTCACATATATATGAAGTACATTGACAGTGTGGATTACTGTACTTGTCATTTAGTGTAAAGGATTTATTAAAAAAAAATAATAGTGTTTTCATGCACCGTCTCTTTAAAAAAGCCGGCCGGCAATTCAGCATCTGTACCCGACAATTTAGAATAGAAGGAATAGAGAATCACACATAGATTAGGTAGATAGAAACATGTCAGCCACATATATATGAAGTACAGTGACAGTGTTGCTTACTGTACTTGTCATTTAGTATAAAGGATTTATTAAAAAAAATAATAGTGTTTTCATGCACTGTCTCTTTAAAAAAGCCGGCCGGCAATTCAGCATCTGTACCCGACAATTTAGAATAGAAGGAATAGAGAATCACACATAGATTAGATAGATAGAAACATGTCAGTCACATATATATGAAGTACAGTGATAGTGTTGATTACTGTACTTGTCATTTAGTGTTAAAATAAAGGATTTATTTAAAAAAAAATTGGCGTGGGGTTCCCCATAATTTTAGTCTCTAGCGGAGGTTAAGCAGACAGCTGGGGCAGATGTTTGAAGCCTGGGAAGGGGGTAATACCCACGGAGCTTCCCAGGCTACTAATATCAGCCCCCAGCTGAATACCTAGCCTTTACTAGCTATTAAAATGGGGGACCCCCCAAAAAAATGACGTGGAGTCCCCCCTATTTTAATAGCTAGCAAAGGCTAGGCAGACAGCTGGGGGCTGATATTAATAGCCCAGGAAGGGAGCCATGAATATTGGCCCCCTCCCAGGCTAGAAACACCAGCCGTCAGCCGCCCCAGAAATGGCGCATCCTTAGGATGCGCCAATTCTGGCACTTAGCCTCGCTCTTCCCACTGCCCTGTAGCGGTGGCAGTGGGGTAATAGGGTTGGGGTTGATGTCAGCTTATAATGCCAGCTGACATCAAGCCCAGGTTAGTAATGGAGAGGCGTCTATAAGACACCCCCATTACTAACCCCATAGTCAAAGTTAAAAAAAACACAAACACCCAGAATAAAGTCCTTTAATTGAAATAAAGACACAATTCTTTATTGTTCTAAATTGCTTTATTATTTTACTTTTATTGCAGGAGATCATTGGCTTCAGCTGGAATGGGCGTGATGGTAAGTATGGTTTAATTTAGAACAATAAAGAATTGTGTGTTTATTTCAATTAAAGGACTTTATTCTGGGTGTTGTGTTTTTTTAAATACTTTACTAGAAATTCATGGTGGTCATGTCTAATATTGGCGTGACCCCATGAATTTCGGGCTTAGGGCCAGCTGATAATGCCAAGCTGGCCTTAACCCCTTTATTACCCAGTGAGCCACCGCACCAGGGCCCTGGATGAGTTGGGTACAGCGCCAGAAGATGGCGCTTCTATGAACGCGCCATTTTCTGGGGCGGCTGCGGACTGCAATTTGCAGCGGGGGGGGCCCAGAAAGCTTGGGCCTCCCTGCGCTGCGGATTCCAGCTCCCAGCTGCCTAGTTGTACCTGGCTGGGCACAAAAATAGGGCGAAGCCCCACGCATTTTTTTTTTAAATTATTTCATGAAATTCATGGAATAATTAAGAAAAAAAGGGCTTCCCTATATTGTTGTGTCCAACCAGGTACAAATAGGCAGCTGGTGGTTGGGGGCAGCCCGTCCCTGCCTGCTGTACCTGGCTGGACACAAATATAGTGCGAAGCCCCACGTCAATTTTTTTTAAATTATTTCATGAAATAATTTTTTTAAAAAAGGGCTTCCCTATATTGTTGTGTCTGGCCAGGTACAAATAGGCAGCTGGTGGTTGGGGGCAGCCCGTTCCTGCCTGCTGTACCTGACTGGACACAAATATAGGGCGAAGCCCCACGTCAATTTTTTTAAAATTATTTCAGGAAATTCATGAAATAATGAAAAAAAAATTGATGTGGGGCTTCGCCCTATATTTGTGTCCAGTCAGGTACAGCAGGCAGGAACGGGCTGCCCCCAACCACCAGCTGCCTATTTGTACCTGGTTGGACACAACAATATAGGGAAGCCCTTTTTTTCTTAATTATTCCATGAATTTCATGAATTTAAAAAAAAAATACGTGGAGCTTCGCCCTATTTTTGTGTCCAGCCAGGTACAACTAGGCAGCTGGGGGCTGGAATCTGCAGCGCAGGGAGGCCCAAGCTTTCTGGGCCCCACCCACTGCAAATTGCAGTCCGCAGCCGCCCCGGAAAATGGCGCGTTCATAGAAGCGCCATCTTCTGGCGCTGTACCCAACTCATCCAGGGCCCTGGTGCGGTGGCTCACTGGGTAATAAAGGGGTTAAGGCCAGCTTGGCATTATCAGCTGGCCCTAAGTCCGAAATTCATGGGGTCACGCCAATATTAGACATGACCACCATGAATTTCTAGTAAAGTATTTAAAAAAAACACAAACACCCAGAAAAAAGTCCTTTAATTGAAATAAACACACAATTCTTTATTGTTCTAAATTAAACCATACTTACCATCACGCCCATTCCAGCTGAAGCCAATGATCTCCTGCAATAAAAGTAAAATAATAAAGCAACCTCATCCTTACCTTTCCATGGCTCCCACGACAGCTTCAGCTCTGCTACATCGAGATGACAGGCTGGACCGCAGCAGAACGCTGCCATCCAGCCTGTCATCCCGCGGACACTGAGAAGCGCAGGCATGCTTGTGCTCCTCAGTGTCAGGCTGTGACGGCATCCAGATGAGCCGAGGTCATGTCCAATGAACTCGGCTCACCTCATGCATGTCACTGACAGCGTGGGAAAATTCTCACGCTGAAGCGCTGAGTGCAGGAGAATTTTCCCACGCTGTCAGTGACGTACATGAGGTGCGCCGAGTTCATTGTCGGCTCATCTGGATGCCGTCACAGTCAGACACTGAGGAGTGCAAGCAAGCCTGCGCTTCTCAGTGTGTGCGGCATGGCAAGCTGGATGGCAGCGTTCTGCTGCGGTCCAGTCTGTCATCTCGATGTAGCAGAGCTGAAGCTGTCCTGGGAACCATGGAAAGGTAAGGATGAGGTTGCTTTATTATTTTTCTTTTATTGCAGGAGATCGTTGGCTTCAGCTGGAATGGGTGTGATGGTAAGTATGGTTTAATTTAGAACAATAAAGAATTGTGTCTTTATTTCAATTAAAGGACTTTATTCTGGGTTTTTGTGTTTTTTTTTTAACTTTGACTATCGGGTTAGTAATGGGGGTGTCTTATAGACGCCTCTCCATTACTAACCTGGGCTTGATGTCAGCTGGCATTATAACCTGACATCAACCCCAACCCTATTACCCCCTGCCACCGCTACAGGGCAGTGGGAAGAGCGAGGCTAAGTGCCAGAATTGGCGCATCCTATGGATGCGCCATTTCTGGGGCGGCTGACGGCTGGTGTTTCTAGCCTGGGAGGGGGACAATATTCATGGCTCCCTTCCTGGGCTATTAATATCAGCCCCCAGCTGTCTGCCTAGCCTTTGCTAGCTATTAAAATAGGGGGGACCCCACGTCAATTTTTTGGGGGGTCCCCCATTTTAATAGCTAGTAAAGGCTAGGCATTCAGCTGGGGGCTGATATTAGTAGCCTGGGAAGCTCCGTGGGTATTACCCCCTTCCCAGGCTTCAAACATCTGCCCCAGCTGTCTGCTTAACCTCCGCTAGAGACTAAAATTACGGGGAACCCCACGCCAATTTTTTTTAATAATAAATCCTTTATTTTAATACTAAATGACAAGTACAGTAACCAACACTGTCACTGTACTTCATATATATGTGACTGACATGTTTCTATCTATCTAATCTATGTGTGATGCTCTATTCTGTCTGTTATAAATTGTCGGGTACCGCTGCTGAATTGCCGGCCGGCTTTTTTAAAGAGACGGTGCATGAAAACACTAATATTTTTTTTGATAAATCCTTTACACTAAATGACATTTACAGTAAGCAACACTGTCACTGTGCTTCATATATATGTGGCTGACATGTTTCTATCTATCTAATCTATGTGTGATTCTCTATTCCTTCTATTATAAATTGTCGGGTACAGATGCTGAATTGCCAGCCGGCTTTTTTAAAGAGACGGTGCATGAAAACACTATTATTTTTTTTAATAAATCCTTTGCAGTAAATGACAAGTACAGTAACCAACACTATCACTGTACTTCATATATATGTGACTGACATGTTTCTATCTATCTAATCTATGTGTGATGCTCTATTCTGTCTGTTATAAATTGTCGGGTACCGCTGCTGAATTGCCGGCCGGCTTTTTTAAAGAGACGGTGCATGAAAACACTAATATTTTTTTTGATAAATCCTTTACACTAAATGACATTTACAGTAAGCAACACTGTCACTGTACTTCATATATATGTGGCTGACATGTTTCTATCTATCTAATCTATGTGTGATTCTCTATTCCTTCTATTATAAATTGTCGGGTACAGATGCTGAATTGCCAGCCGGCTTTTTTAAAGAGACGGTGCATGAAAACACTATTATTTTTTTTAATAAATCCTTTGCAGTAAATGACAAGTACAGTAAGCAACACTGTCACAGTACTTCATATATATGTGACTGACATGTTTCTATCTATCTAATCTATGTGTGATGCTCTATTCCTTCATGTCTAAATTGTCGGGTACCGGTGTATACCGCTGCTGAATTGCCGGCGGCTTTTTTAAAGAAAGCGTCTTCTGAGCAGTTTGTGACCTTTTGGACACCTTTGCAGGTGTTTTCTATGTGTTCCTATGTGTTTTTGTTTGCCTGCCATTGGTTTTAACGGTGTTCGACGGTGTTCTAAGGTGTTCGACGAACAGTTCCTCGAACATCCCGGTGTTCGACGAACCGAACCGAACCCGAACACTACGGGGGTTGCTCAACACTAATAAAGAGCCCTGACACACATCACCATCAATGAGTTTAACTGAGAAACAAACAAATTCTTCCCTTATCACTCCTAAACACTTTTTGCATAATAATTTGGAACACAGTGTACATGTGCTTTTCCACAAAACACCAGTGGTTCACGTAGTGAATCTTACAGTTCTAACTTGCCAACCGTGGTCTGTATGGAGTTGTTCAATAAAGGGCCCAAAATTAAGATAACATAGATGGGAGAGGTCTCTATGAATAGGAATTCCTAAGTATTTGATACCCTGTGAGGGCCAGGCAAAGGGAAAGTTGGACTGGATGGAATCCTATATGGATTTGGGGAGGGAGACATCGAGGGCCTCAGACTTCGCTGCATTGATTTTAAAATTTGACCATGTAACAAAGTGATCTATTTCAGCCATAACAGCATGGATGGATATATGTGATTGAGTGATATATACTAGGACATCATCAGCAAATAGAGAGCACTTGTACTCGGTGCTTCCCACCTCAATCCACCTAATATTGGGGTTATGGCGAATTGATGAGAGCAGGTGCTCCGTCACTAGGATGTATAAGAGAGGAGACAGAGGACATCCCTGCCTTGTCCCATTGGTGATTGTGAAAGGTGATGAATAGTGTTGAGCCACCCCCGTAGTGTTCGGGTTCGGTTCGGTTCGTCGAACACCGGGATGTTCGAGGAACTGTTCGTCGAACTGTTCGTCGAACACCTTAGAACACCGTCGAACACCGTTAAAACCAATGGCAGGCAAACAAAAACACATAGAAACACATAGAAAACACCTGCAAAGGTGTCCAAAAGCTGACAAACTGCTCTGAAGACACTCTCTTTAAAAAAGCCGGCCGGCAAATTCAGCAGCGGCATACACCGGTACCCGACAATTTAGACAAGAAGGAATAGAGCATCACACATAGATTAGATAGATAGAAACATGTCAGTCACACATATAAGAAGCACAGTGACAGTGTTGGTTACTGCACTTGTCATTTAGTGTAAAGGATTTATTAAAAAAAATTTAGTGTTTTCATGCACCGTCTCTTTAAAAAAGACGGCCGGCAATTCAGCATCTGTACCAGACAATTTAGAACAGAAAGAATAGAGAATCACACATAGATTAGATAGATAGAAACATGTCAGTCACATATATATGAAGTACAGTGACAGTGTTGCTTACTGTACTTGTCATTTGGTGTAAAGGATTTATTTAAAAAAATAATAGTGTTTTCATGCACTGTCTCTTTAAAAAAGCCGGCCGGCAATTCAGCAGCGGTACCCGACAATTTAGAACAGAAAGATAGAGCATCACACATAGATTAGATAGATAGAAACATGTCAGTCACATTTATAATAAGTACAGTGACAGTGTTGGTTACTGTACTTGTCATTTAGTGTTAAAATAAAGGATTTATTAAAATAAAAATTGGCGTGGGATCCCCCATAATTTTAGGCTCTAGCGGAGGTTAAGCAGGCGGCTGGGGCAGATGTTTGAAGCCTCGGAAGGGGGTAATACCCATGGAGCTTCCCAGGCTACTAATATCAGCCCCCAGCTAAATACCTAGCCTTTACTAGCTATTAAAATGGGGGACCCCCCAAAAAAATGACGTGGGGTCCCCCCATTTTAATAGCTAGCAAAGGCTAGGCAGACAGCTGGGGGCTGATATTAATAGCCCAGGAAGGGTGCCATGAATATTGGCCCCCTCCCAGGCTAGAAACACCAGCCGTCAGCCGCCCCAGAAATGGCGCATCCATAGGATGCGCCAATTCTGGCACTTAGCCTCGCTCTTCCCACTGCCCTGTAGCGGTGGCAGTGGGGTAATAGGGCTGGGGTTGATGTCAGCTTATAATGCCAGCTGACATCAAGCCCAGGTTAGTAATGGAGAGGCGTCTATAAGACACCTCCATTACTAACCCCATAGTCAAAGTTAAAAAAAACACAAACACCCAGAATAAAGTCCTTTAATTGAAATAAACACACAATTCTTTATTGTTCTAAATTAAACCATACTTACCGTCACGCCCATTCCAGCTGAAGCCAACGATCTCCTGTAATAAAAATAAAATAATAAACCAACATCATCCTTACCTTTCCATGGTTCCCAGAACAGCTCCAGCTCTGCTACATCGAGATGACTGGCTGGACCGCAGCAGAACGCTGCCATCCAGCCTGTCATCCCGCGGACACTGAGAAGCGCAGGCATGCTTGCTCTCCTCACTGTCTCGCTGTGACGGCATCCAGATGAGCCGAGGTCATGTCCAATGAACTCGGCTCACCTCATGCACGTCACTGACAGCGTGGGAAAATTCTCACGCTGAAGCGCTGAGTGCAGGAGAATTTTCCCACGCTGTCAGTGAGGTGCATGAGGTGAGCTGAGTTCATTGGACATGAGCTCACCTCATGCACGTCACTGACAGCGTGGGAGAATTCTCCTGCACTCAGCACTTCAGCGTGAGAATTTTCCCACGCTGTCAGTGACGTGCATGAGGTGAGCCGAGTTCATTGGACATGACCTCGGCTCATCTGGATGCCGTCACAGCCTGACACTGAGGAGCACAAGCATGCCTGCGCTTCTCAGTGTCCGCGGGATGACAGGCTGGATGGCAGCGTTCTGCTGCGGTCCAGCCTGTCATCTCGATGTAGCAGAGCTGAAGCTGTCGTGGGAACCATGGAAAGGTAAGGATGAGGTTGGTTTATTATTTTTCTTTTATTGCAGGAGATCGTTGGCTTCAGCTGGAATGCGTGTGATGGTAAGTATGGTTTAATTTAGAACAATAAAGAATTGTGCGTTTATTTCAATTAAAGGACTTTATTCTGGGTGTTGTGTTTTTTTTAAATACTTTACTAGAAATTCATGGTGGTCATGTCTAATACTGGCGTGACCCCATGAATTTTGGGCTTGGGGCCAGCTGATAATACCAAGCTGGCCCTAACCCCTTTATTACCCAGTGAGCCACCGCACCAGGGCCCTGGATGAGTTGGGTACAGCGCCAGAAGAAGGCGTTTCTATGAACGTGCCATTTTCCGGGGTGGCTGCGGACTGCAATTTGCAGCGGGGGGGGCCAAGAAAGCTTGGGCCTCCCTGCGCTGCAGATTCCAGCCCCCAGCTGCCTAGTTGTACCTGGCTGGACACAAAAATAGGGCGAAGCCCCACGTATTTTTTTTTTAATTATTTCATGAAATTCATGAAATAATTAAGAAAAAAAGGCCTTCCCTATATTGTTGTGTCCGGCCAGGTACAAATAGTCAGCTGGTGTTTGGGGTCAGCCCGTTCCTGCCTGCTGTACCTGGCTGGACACAAATAAAGTGCGAAGCCCCACTTTAATTTTTTTTAATTATTTCATGAAATTCATGAAATAATTAAGAAAAAAAGGTCTTCCCTATATTGTTGTGTCCGGCCAGGTACAAATAGGCAGCTAGTGGTTGGGGGCAGCCCGTTCCTGCCTGCTGTACTTGGCTGGACACAAATATAGTGCGAATCCCCACTTCAATTTTTTTTAATTATTTCATGAAATTCATGAAATAATTAAGAAAAAAAGGCCTTCTCTATATTGTTGTGTCCGGCCAGGTACAAATAGGCAGCTGGTGGTTGGGGGCAGCCCGTTCCTGCCTGCTGTACCTGGCTGGACACAAATATAGTGCGAAGCCCCACTTCAATTTTTTTAAATTATTTCAGGAAATTCATGAAATAATTAAAAAAAAATTGACGTGGGGCTTCGCACTATATTTGTGTCCAGTCAGGTGCAGCAGGCAGGAACGGGCTGCCCCCAACCACCAGCTGCCTATTTGTACCTGGCCGGACACAACAATATAGGGAAGCCCTTTTTTACCTAATTATTTCATGAAATAATTTAAAGAAAATTGACGTGGGGCTTCGCCCTGTTTTTGTGTCCAGCCAGATACAACTAGGCAGCTGGGGGCTGGAATCCGCAGCGCAGGGAGGCCCAAGCTTTCTGGGCCACCCCCGCTGCAAATTGCAGTCCACAGCCACCCCGGAAAATGGTGCGTTCATAGAAGCGCCATCTTCTGGCGCTGTACCCAACTCATCCAGGGCCCTGGTGCGGTGGCTCACTGGGTAATAAAGGGGTTAAGGCCAGCTTGGCATTATCAGCTGGCCCTAAGCCCGAAATTCATGGGGTCACGCCAATATTAGACATGACCACCATGAATTTCTAGTAAAGTATTTAAAAAAAACACAACACCCAGAAAAAAGTCCTTTAATTGAAATAAACACACAATTCTTTATTGCTCTAAATTAAACCATACTTACCATCACGCCCATTCCAGCTGAAGCCAACGATCTCCTGAAATAAAAGAAAAATAATAAAGCAACATCATCCTTACCTTTCCATGGTTCCCATGACAGCTTCAGCTCTGCTACATCGAGATGACAGGCTGGACCGCAGCAGAACGCTGCCATCCAGCCTGTCATCCCGCAGACACTGAGAAACGCAGGCTTGCTTGCGCTCCACAGTGTCTCTCTGTGAGGGCATCCAGATGAGCCGAGTTAATGTCCAATGAACTCGGCTCACCTCATGCACGTCACTGACAGCGTGGGAAAATTCTCCTGCACTCAGCGCTTCAGCGTGGGAGAATTCTCACACTGAAGCACTGAGTGCAGGAGAATTCTCCCACGCTGTCAGTGACGTGCAGGAGGTGAGCTGAGTTCATTGGACATGAGCTCACCTTATGCACGTCACTGACAGCGTGGGAAAATTCTCCTGCACTCAGCGCTTCAGCGTGGGAGAATTCTCACGCTGAAGCGCTGAGTGCAGGAGAATTCTCCCACGCTGTCAGTGACGTGCAGGAGGTGAGCTGAGTTCATTGGACATGAGCTCACCTTATGCACGTCACTGACAGCGTGGGAGAATTCTCCTGCACTCACCGCTTCAGCGTGAGAATTTTCCCACGCTGTCAGTGACGTGCATGAGGTGAGCCGAGTTCAATGGACATGAACTCGGCTCTTCTGGATGCCGTCACAGAGAGACGCTGAGCAGCGCAAGCAAGCCTGCGCTTCTCAGTGTCTGCGGGATGACAGGCTGGATGGCAGCTTTCTGCTGCGGTCCAGCCTGTCATCTCAATGTAGCAGAGCTGAAGCTGTCGTGGGAACCATGGGAAGGTAAGGATTATGTTGCTTTATTATTTTTCTTTTATTGCAGGGGATCGTTGGCTTCAGCTGGAATGGGCGTGATTGTAAGTATGGTTTAATTTAGAACAATAAAGAATTGTGTCTTTATTTCAATTAAAGGACTTTATTCTGGGTGTTTGTGTTTTTTTTTAACTTTGACTATGGGGTTAGTAATGGGGGTGTCTCATAGACGCCTCTCCATTACTAACCTGGGCTTGATGTCAGCTGGCATTATAAGCTGACATCAACCCCCAGCCCTATTACCCCACTGCCACCGCTACAGGGCAGTGGGAAGAGCGAGGCTAAGTGCCAGAATTGGCGCATCCTATGGATGTGCCATTTCTGGGGCGGCTGACGGCTGGTGTTTCTAGCCTGGGAGGGGGCCAATATTCATGGCTCCCTTCCTGGGCTATTAATATCAGCCCCCAGCTGTCTGCCTAGCCTTTGCTAGCTATTAAAATAGGGGGGACCCCACGTCAATTTTTTGGGGGGTCCCCCATTTTAATAGCTAGTAAAGGCTAGGCATTCAGCTGGGGGCTGATATTAGTAGCCTGGGAAGCTCCGTGGGTATTACCCCTTCCCAGGCTTCAAACATCTGCCCCAGCCGTCTGCTTAACCTCCGCTAGAGACTAAAATTATGGGGGATCCCACGCCAATTTTTTTTTAAATAAATCCTTTATTTTAACACTAAATGACAAGTACAGTAAGCAACACTGTCACTGTACTTCATATATATGTGACTGACATGTTTCTATCTATCTAATCTAAGTGTGATGCTCTATTGCTTCCATTCTAAATTGTCGGGTACAGATGCTGAAATGCCGGCCGGCTTTTTTAAAGAGACAGTGCATGAAAACACTATTATTTTTTTTAATAAATCCTTTACACTAAATGGCAAGTACAGTAATCAACACTGTCAATGTACTTCTTATATATGTGACTGAAATGTTTCTATCTATCTAATCTATGTGTGATTCTCTATTCCTTCTATTCTAAATTGTCGGGTACCGCTGCTGAATTGCCGGCCGGCTTTTTTAAAGAGACGGTGCATGAAAACACTAATATTTTTTTTTATAAATCCTTTACACTAAATGACAAGTACAGTAATCAACACTGTCACTGTACTTCATATATATGTGACTGACATGTTTCTATCTATCTAATCTATGTGTGATGCTCTATTCTTTCGGTTCTAAATTGTCGGGTACCGGTGTATGCCGCTGATGAATTGCCGGCTTTTCATGTTTCACTGTGAGCACAGTTCCCATCGATTTGGGCAATCACTCTAATGCCACAACCACCATGGCTGTGGCATTACAGTGAGTGGCAGACAATCCCTGCATGATTGGTGCTCTAAATAGCGCCAGACATGCAGGACACGCTTTTGGTGCACGAACAGTTATCGAACATAACCTCGAACAGCCGAATTTTTTGCAAATCGTTCGGGTTCGTCGAACAACTCGAACACCGCCCAAAACAGCTCGAATTTGAGATTGGCGAACAGTTCTAGTCGAACACCGCTCATTTCTAGTGATGAAAATGTTCTGATGCACCCCCTGGGCCTTGGGACACCCGGAGCCGGACCCTTTTTGGTGGATGCTGGTGGTTGTAGTCTTCGTGGCGGCGACCCGGTTCCGTGGTTCAGGGCGGTCAAACCAGTGGCGGAACTATTTATGTGGTTTTGATGTTTAAATGTCCGACTACGCCACCCGTGGATTGCGGTCAGAGTGAACCGCCGCTGCAGGGCAGACCGCTGAGGCTGGTGTTGTGGGTGCAGCAGAGCGTAGCATAACTCCCCACGGGAGGAGTATAGCCTCAGGGCAGTGTATGCGGAGGATGGGGGTGATGGTGCAGGGCAGCAGCAGTAGCGACACGGAGTCAGTGATGCAGTCCAGGGCCTTTACTCACAGTTCTTATTATCCAGATCACGTCTGCAGGTAACGGCTGCCCACGTCATACTGTGCTCACCAGGTGAGGGGCTCAGACAACTCCCAGATAACTTTGGAGCGCTTCACAGGACCCCCTTTGTGTGTCCTTTGTCTGGCCTTTCTTACCAACCCTTCTGTCCGGCTGCCTCGGGCCTCCTCTTGGTAAACTTGGCGTCAGTTTCCCTGACCCTATGTGGTGCCTTCCTAGCGGGTGTAGCGAGGGGCTGCGCCACATAAAATGTCACAGCCTCCGGTTTCTAGCTGAGGGTCGTTTCCTGCCTCCACTAGTTTCGGGGACCGGTCTCCCCCTTTGGCCTGACCCCTCCACGCAGGTGGATTCGGGCGTGCGGTGGCGACTCGCCCGTCCGCACCCCTGGTATCTCTTCATTCCTCGTTCCTGGAGCCTTCTCTGCTCCTCTTCCTTCCTTCTCCCTCTTCCAGGCCTGGGCCTCTGTTACTAGGCAAGCCTCCGGAGCAGAGCTCATGCAGAGCCCCTGCTCCCTACCGCTTCTGCTCAGACTTCTCTGCACTGAACTAAGATGGTGCCCACCTTTTATACTCCCTTCTCAATGCACCCAGGAACTGCTTCCTCCCTGCTCCTGCACTACAGGGTTCCCCTTCCTCAGTGTTCCCTCCCCCCACTCCAGCCAGGGACAGGGACTGTCGTGCCCATCTCAGAGGCATATTGGTTGTCCTGCCCCACGGCAATGTGGTGTAATGCATGCAGGTGTCGGGTCCTGATCCACACTCCATCCTTACCTGAGAGTGAGATATCACACCTCTGGGTGAGGTGCAATACCTCTGTAGCAACCGAGCCCTCAGAGTGCTACAGTTCCATTTATCTTCAGCCTAGGTGACGTATTGTGATACAGGGCCGTGATTTTGGCTATAAAAGGGTCCCCTAGACCCCTACCCCAAGCTTTTTAAGAGAATCATATATGGCGTGCCAGGAGACTCTATGGAATGCTTTCTCAGCATCCAACGAGAGTATCTAATTACAAATTTTTAACTGCATCTAGCCCAGGAAATACTTTGTGCCTAGTAGCAGTGTCTGCTAGTCAGCGGATTATCCCGGCTGTTAAGCAAGCTACACCACCTGTAGTTTGGACACTTAATTTTTTCAAAGGAAATGCTTCGGGACCACGGGATACTCAGTGAAGAGCATCAGGAGGCACCCCAAGGCATAGGGGCTGGGACTGGCAGTAGGATGCATTGCGGTGGATAGCCGAGCTTTATAAAAGCTTTTTAACTGCAGCAGCTTTAGTGGACGCTACTGGAGCTGGAATTACGCGGCTGCTGGCATGAGACTTGCCCTCCAATAGATCCTTGTAAATGGATTTAAAGTGTATTCATTCAAATTAGAGAGACAATTTAAATTAAAAAGCTTAGAGCTGCCTCCACTACAGGGGGGCTCGCTCGACCCAACGGCAGACAGGCACCAGTATTGGGAGAGGGGGGCTGGCTGTCAGGGTTCACTGCGGCTCTGGCACAAACCCGGCGACATGGAGGTGGCACGGGCAGGAGCCGACTGAATGTGTCGGCTTCTCACTTTTTGGATTTTAGAAGGGCATGACATGCCTATATCTGTGTCTCCCCCTCCTTTTACTCCTCCACCTCTTTTCTTTTCGCATGACTATATGTACTTGTCACTTTTCCATGTGTTAGTTGTGTCTTCTGAGCAGTTTGTCAGCTTTTGGACACCTTTGAAGGTGTTTTCTATGTGTTTTTGTTTGCCTGCCATTGGTTTTAACGGTGTTCGAAGGTGTTCGACGAACACACGGGTGTTCAACGAACCGAACCGAACTTGAACACTACGGGGGTGGCTCAACACTAATCCCCAGTTCCGTTGATATTTTGGCTGCTGCTATTGTCATTTAGATTTTTGGATTTTTGTATTTAAATCTATCCTTTTCCTCCCCATTTTATTCCTTTTGAAAAGACGCGCACATGTGACATCTGCACATCAATGGCTATTCTAAGCTGAATGTTCCTGCTTTCATCAGATTGCAGCAACTATGCAGTTTGACCCTGGGCAAGTACTGGCATGGGAGACTGGCTGGGAATCCCTGGTTCCGTTGACATTTTGGCTGCTGCTATTGTCATTTGGATTTTTGCTTTTAAAATCTAACCTTTCACTCCCCATTTTATTCCTTTTGAAAAGACGCGCACATGTGACATTTGCATGTCAGCAGCCATTCTAAGCTGAATGTGCCTGCTCTCGTCAGATTGCAGCCGCTTTGCGTTTGAGGCTGGGCATGTACCGGCATGGGAGACTGGCTGGGAATCCCGTATTCCGTCGACATTTTGGCTGCTGCTATTGTCATTTGGATTTTTGGATTTTGTTTTTAAAATCTAACCTTTCCCTCCTCATTTTATTCATTTTGAAAAGACGCGCACATGTGACCTTTGCACGTCAACTGCCATTCTAAGCAGAATGTGCCTGCCCTCATTGGATTGCTGCTGCTATGCAGCTTGAGGCTGGGCAAGTACCAGCATGGGAGACTGGCTGGGAATTCTTGGTTCCGTTGACATTTTGGCTGCTGCTATTGTCATTTGGATTTTTGTTTTTAAAATCTAACATTTCCCTCCCCATTTTATTCCTTTTGAAAAGACGCGCACATGTGACATCTGCACGTCAATGGCCATTCTTAGTTGAATGTGCCTTCTCTTGTCAGGTTGCAGCTGCTATGAAGCTTGAGGATGGGAAAGTACAGGCATGGGAGACTGGCTGGGAATCCTCAGTTCTGTTGACATTTTGGCTGCTGCTATTGTCATTTGGATTTTTGGATTAATGTTTTTAAAATCTAACATTTCCCTCCCCATTTTATTACTTTTGAAAAGACACGCACATGTGACATCTACCCATCAATGGCCTTTCAAAGCTGAATGTGCCTGCTCTTTGTCAGACTGCATCTGCTACACAGCTTGAGGCCAGGCAAGTACTGCCATGGGAGACTGGCTGGGAATCTCTGATTCCATTGACATTTTTGCTGCTGCTATTGTCATTTCGATTTTTGGTTTTAAAATCTAACCTTTCCCTCCCCATTTTATTCCTTTTGAAAAGACGCGCACATGTGCCATCGCTATGTCAACGGTCAATCGAAGCCGAATGTGCCTTCCCTCATCAGATCGCTGCAGCTACGCAGCTTGAGGTCGGGCAAGTACCAGAAAGGGAAACAGGCTGAGAAACCCTGTTTCCGCTGACATTTTGGCTGCTGCTATTTTCATTTGCATTTTTGGATTTTTGTTTTTAAAATCTAACATTCCCTCCCCATTTTATTCCTTTTGAAAAGACGCTCACATGTGCCATTTACACATCAACAGCCATTCCAAGCTGAGTGTGTCTGCCCTTGTCAGATTGCATCCGCTACGCCGATTGAGGCTGGGCAAGTGCTGGCATGGGAGACTGGATGGGAATGCCCAGTTGTGTTGACATTTTGGCTGCTGCTAATGTCATTTGGATTTTTGTTTTTAAAATCTAACCTTTCCCTCCCCATTTTATTCCTTTTGAAGAGACGCGCCCATGTGATATCAGCCCGTCAACAGCCATTCTAAGCTGGATGTGCCTTGCCTTGTCAGATTGCAGCTGCTATGCAACTTAAGGCTGGGCTAGTACTGGCATGGGAGACTGGCTGGGAATCACTGGTTCTGTTGACATTTTGGTTGCTGCTATTGTCATTTGGATTTTTGTTTTTAAAATCTAACCTTTCCCTCCCCATTTTATTCCTTTTGAAAAGACACGCACATTTGACATCTGTATGTCAACTGCCATTCTAAGCTGAATGTGCCTGCCCTCATCAGATCGCAGCCGCTACGCAGCTTGAGGCCTGCCAGGTACAGGTATCGGAGACTGGCTGACAATCCTTGGTTCTGTTGACATTTTGGCTGCTGCTATTGTCTTTTGGATTTTTGGATTTTTGTTTTTAAAATCTAACCTTTCCCTCCCCATTTTATTCCTTTTTAAAAGACTCGCACATTTGACATCTACTCGTCAAAGGCCATTCAAAGCCAAATGTGCTTTCCCTTGTCTGATCAAAGCAGCTGCGCAGCTTGAGACTGGGCTAGTCTGGCATGGGAGACTGGATGGGAATCCTCGGTTCTGTTGAAATTTTGGCTGCTGATATTGTCATTTGGATTTTTGGATTTTTGTTTTTAAAATCTAATCTTTCCCTCCCCATTTTATTCCTTTTGAAAAGACGTGCACAAGAGACATCTGCACGTCAAAGACCATTCTAAGCTGAGTGTGCCTGCCCTCGTCAGATCACAGATCCTACGCAGCTTGAGGCCAGGCAAGTACCAGCATTGGAGACTGGCTGTGAATCCCTGGTACCATTAACATTTTGGCTGCTGCTATTGTCATTTGGATTTTTGTTTTTAAAATCTAACTTTTACCTAACCATTTCATTCCTTTTGAAAAGACACACACATGTGACAGCTCCACATCAAAGGCCATTCTAAGCTGAATGTGCCTGCCCTTGTTAGATTGCAGCAGCTATGCAGCTTGAGGCTGGGCAAGTACTGTTATGGGAGACTTGATGGGAATCCCCGGTTCCATTGACATTTTGGCATCTGCTATTGTCATTTGGATTTTAGGATTATTGTTTTTAAAATCTAACGTTTCCCTCCCCATTTTATTCCTTTTGAAAAGACGCGCACATGTGACATTTGCACATCAAAGGCCATTCTAAGCTCAATGTGCCCTCCCTCGTCAGATTGCAGCCGCTACACAGCTTGAGGCCGGGCAAGAAACAGCATAGGACAGTGGCTGGGAATCTCAGGTTCCGTTGACATTTTGGCTGCTGCTATTGTCATTTGCATTTTTGTTTTTAAAATTGAACCTTTCCCTCCCCATTTTATTCCTTTTGAAAAGACGAGCACATGTGGCATCTGTATGTCGACGGCCCTTCTAAGATGAATTCATGCCATCGTCAGATCGCAGCTGCTATGCAGCTTGAGACTGGCTGGGAATCCCCGTTTCCATTAACATTTTGGCTGCTGCTATTGTCATTTGGATTTTTGTTTTTAAAATCTAACCTTTCCCTCCCCATTTTATTCATTTTGAAAAGACGCGCACATGTGACATTTGCACGTCAACAGCAATTCTAAGCTGAATATGCCAGCCCTTGTCAGATTGCTGCCGCTACACAGCTTGAGGCCAGGCAAGAACAGGCATGGGAGCCTTGCTGGGAATCCCCAGTTCCGTTGACATTTTGGCTGCTGCTATTGTCATTTGGATTTTTGTTTTTAAAATCTTACCTTTCCCTCCATATTTTATTCCTTTTGAAATGACGTGCATATGTGACCTCAGCATGTCAACGGCCAATTTAAGCTGAGTTTGCCTGCCTCTTGTCCAATCGCTGCAGCTAGGCAGCTTGAGGCTGGGCAAATACCAGTGTGGGAGACTGGCTGGGAATCCCTGTTTCCATTGACATTATTGCTGCTGCTATTGTCATTTGGATTTTTGTTTTTAAAATATAACCTTACCCTCCCCATTTTATTCCTTTTGAAAAGACGCGCACATGTGACTTCTGCACGTTAATGGCCAATCTAAGCTGAATTTGCCTGCCTCTTGTCAAATCGCTGCAGCTAGGCAGCTTGAGGCTGGGCAAATACCAGCGTGGGAGACTGGCTGGGAATCCCTGGTTCTGTTGACATTTTGGCTGCTGCTATTGTCATTTGGATTTTTGGATTTTTGTTTTTAAAATCTAACCTTTCCCTCCCCATTTTATTCCTTTTGAAAAGACGCGCACATGTGACATCTGCAAGTCACTGGCCATTCTAAGCTGGATATGCCTTCCCTCATCAGATCGCAACTGCTACGCAGCTTGAGGCTGGGCAAGTACTGGCATGGGAGACTGGCTGGGAATCCTCTGTTCTGTTGACATTTCGGCTGCTGCTATTGTCATTTGGATTTTTGTTTTTAAAATTTAACCTTTCCCTCCCCATTTTATTCCTTTTGAAAAGACGCGCACATGTGACATCTGTACGTCAATAGTCATTCTAAGCTGAATGTGCTTACCCTCATCTGATTGCAGTTGCTACGCAGTGTGAGGCCAGGCATGTACCAGCATGTGAGACTGGCTGGGAATTCCCGTTTCCGTAGACATTTTGGCTGCTGTTATTGTCATTTGGATTTTTGGATTTTTGTTTTTAAATATTACCTTTCCCTCCCCATTTTATTCCTTTTGAAAAGACGTGCACATGTGAAATCTTCACGTCAATGGCCATTCTAAGCTGAATGCGCCTGCCATCATCTTATCTCAGCCGCTATGCAGCTTGATGCTGGGCAAATACCACCATGGGAGACAGGCTGGGAATCCCCAGTTCAGATGACATTTTGGCTGCTGCTATTGTCATTTGGATTTTTGGATTTTTGTTTTTAAATCTTACCTTTCCCTCCCCATTTTATTGCTTTTGAAAAGACGCGTACATGTCTCTTCAGCATGTCAACAGCTATTATAAGCTGAATGTGGCTCCCCTTGTCAGATTGCAGCTGCTATGCAGCTTGAGGCCGGGCAAGTACCGGCATGGATGACTGGTTGGGAATCCCCAATTCCATTGACAATTTGGATGCTGCCATTGTTATTTGGATTTTTGTTTTTAAAATCTTACCTTTCCCTCCGCATTTTATTCCTTTTGAAAAGACGTGCACATTTGACATAAGCATTTCAACGGCCATTCTAAGCTGAATGTGGCTGCCCTCGTCAGATCACAGCCGCTACACTGCTTGAGGCCGGGCAAGTACCAGCATGGAAGACTAGCTGGGAATCTCCGGTTCCGTTGACATTTTGGCCGCTGCTTTTGTCATTTGGATTTTTGTTTTTAAAATCTAACCTTTCCCTCCTCATTTTATTCCTTTTGAAAAGACACGCACATGTAATATCTGCACGTCAATGGCCTTTCTAATCTGAATGTGCCTTTCCTCATCAAATCACAGCCACTACACAGCTTGAGGCCAGGCAAGTACCAGCATGGAAGACTAGCTGGGAATCTCCGGTTCCGTTGACATTTTGGCCGCTGCTTTTGTCATTTGGATTTTTGTTTTTAAAATCTAACCTTTCCCTCCTCATTTTATTCCTTTTGAAAAGACACGCACATGTAATATCTGCACGTCAATGGCCATTCTAAGCTGAATGTGCCTTTCCTCATCAGATTGCAGCTGCTACGCAGCTTATGGCCAGGCAAGTGCCTTCATGGGAGACTGGCTGGGTGTCCCTGGTTCCGTTGGCATTTTGGCTGCTGCTATTGTCATTTGGATTTTTGTTTTTAAAATCTTTCCTTTCCCTCCCCATTTTATTCCTTTTGAAAAGACGCTCACATGTGACATTTACACGTCAACGGCCATTCCAAGCTGAGTGTGTCTGCCCTTGTCAGATTGCATCCACTACGCCGATTGAGGCTGGGCAAGTGCTGGCATGGGAGAATGGATGGGAATGCCCGGTTGTGTTGACAGTATGGCTGCTGCTATACTCATTTGGATTTTTGTTTTTAAAATCGAACCTTTCCCTCCCCATTTTTTGCCTTTTGAAAAGACACGCACATGTGACTTCAGCACATCAGCAGCCAATCTAAGCTGAATGTGACTACCCTTGTCAGAATGCAGCTGTTACGCAGCTTGAGGTTGGACAGGTACATGCATGGGAGACTGGCTGGGAATCCCTGGTTTCATTAATATTTTGGCTGCTGCTAATGTCATTTGGATTTTTGTTTTTAAAATCTAACCTTTCTCTCCCCATTTTATTCCTTTTGAAGAGACGCGCCCATGTGACATCAGCCCGTCAACAGCCATTCTAAGCTGAATGTGCCTTCCCTCGTCAGATTGCAGCTGCTATGCAACTTAAGGCTGGGCAAGTACTGGCTTGGGAGACTGGCTGGGAATCCCTGGTTCCGTTCACTTTCTGGTTGCTGCTATTGTCATTTGGATTTTTGTTTTTAAAATCTAACCTTTCCCTCCCCATTTTATTCCTTTTAAAAAGACACGCACATTTGACATCTGTATGTCAACTGCCATTCTAAGCTTAATGAGCCTGCCCTCATCAGATCGCAGCCGCTACGCAGCTTGAGGCCTGCCAGGTACAGGTATCAGAGACTGGCTGAGAATCCCTGGTTCCGTTGACGTTTTGGCTGCTGCTATTGTCATTTGGATTTTTGTTTTTAAAATCTAGCCTTTCCCTCCCCATTTTATTCCTTTTGAAAAGACACGCACATGTGCAATCTGCACGTCAACAGCCATTCTAAGCTGAATGTGCCAGCTGTCGGCAGATCACAGCTGTCGGCAGATCACAGCCGCTATGCGGCCTGATTCCGGGCAAGTACCCGCATGGAAGACTGGCTGAGAATCCCCGGTTCCGTTGACATTTTGGCAGCTGCTATTGTCATTTGGATTTTTGGATTTTTTTTAAAAAATCTAACCTTTCCCTCCACGTTTTATTCCTTTTGAAAAGACACGCACATGTGACATCTGCATGTCAACGGCCATTCTAAGCTGAATATGCCTTCCCTCGTCAGATCGTAGCCACTATGCATCTTGAGGCCGGCAAGTACCAGCATGAGAATCCCAGGTTCCGTTGACTTATTGGCTGCTGCTATTGTCATTTGGATTTTTGTTTTTAAAATCTAATCTATCCCTCCCCATTTTATTACTTTTGAAAAGACGCGCACATGTGACATTTGTTCGTTAACAGCCATTCTAAGCTGAATGTTCCTGCACTCGTCAGATCGCAGCCACTACACAGCTTGAGGCCAGGCAGTTTCAGGCATGGGAGACCAGCTGGAACCGCGGCTGTTGACTTTTTGGCTGCTACTATTGTCATTTAGATTTTTGTTTTTAAAATTTATCCTTTCCCTCCCCATTTTATTCCGTTTGAAAAGATGCGCACATGCTATATCTGCACGTCAATGGCCATTCAAAGCTTAATGTGCCTGTCCTCGTCAGATCGCAGCCCCTATGCAGCTTGAGGCTGGGCAAGTGCCATCATGGGAGACTGGCTGAGAATTCCTTGTTCTGTTGGCATTTTGGCTGCTGCTATTGTCATTTGGATTTCTGGATTTTTGTTTTTAAAATCTAACATTTCCCTCCCCATTTTATTCCTTTTGAAAAGACGTGCACATGAGACAACTGTAAATCAACGGCCATTCTAAGCTGAATGTGCTTACCCTCGTCAGATCGTAGCCACTAAGCAGCTTGAGGCTGGGCAAGTACTGGCATGGGAGACTGGCTGGGAATCCTTATTTCCATTGACATTTCGGCTGCTGCTACTGTCATTTGGATTTTTGATTTTAAAAATCTAACTTTTCCCTCCCCATTTTATTCCTTTTGAAAAGACGTGCAAATGTAACATTTGCATGTCAATGGCCATTCAAAGCTGAATGTGCCTGCCTTTGTCAGGTCACAACCACTATGCAGCTTGAGCCTGGGCAAGTCCCAGCATGGGAGACTGGCTGGGAATCCCCTCTTCCATTGACATTTTGGCTGCTGCTGTTGTTATTTGGATCTTTGCCTTTAAAATCTAACTTTTCCCTCCCCATTTTATTCGTTTTGAAAAGACGCGCACATGGACCATTTGCTCGTCATCGGACATTCTAAGCTGAATGTGCTAACCTTCGTCAGATCGCAGATGCTATGCAGCTTGGGGTTGAGCAAGTACCGGCATGGGAGACTGGCTGGGAATTCCGAGTTCCATTGACATTCTCGCTTCTGCTATTGTCATTTGGATTTTTGTTTTTAAAATCTAACCTTTACCTCCCCATTTTATTCCTTTTGAAAAGACGCGCACATGTGACATCTGCATGTTAATGGCCATACAAAGCTGAATGTGCCTTCCCTTGTCGGATCACAGCTGCTACACAGCTTGAGGTTGGGCATGTACTGGAAAGGGAGACTCTCTGTGAATCCCCACTTCTGTTGAAACTTTGGCTGCTGCTATTGTCATTTGGATTTTTGTTTTTAAAATCTAACCTTTACCTCCCCATTTTATTCCTTTTGAAAAGACGCGCACATGTGACATCTGCATGTTAATGGCCATACAAAGCTGAATGTGCCTTCCCTTGTCGGATCACAGCTGCTACACAGCTTGAGGTTGGGCATGTACTGGAAAGGGAGACTCTCTGTGAATCCCCACTTCTGTTGAAACTTTGGCTGCTGCTATTGTCATTTGGATTTTTGTTTTTAAAATCTAACCTTTCCCTCCCCATTTTATTCCTTTTGAAAAGACGCGCATGACGCGCCCCCTGGGCCTGTGTCGTGCAGGGGAACCCGGAACCGGGTCTGTTGTAGAATGCTGGGGGTTATAGTCTCCGTATGGCGGTGACCCGGTCCGTGCCCAGGGTGGTCAAACCAGTGGCAGTCTTAATGTATAGCAAATGTCCGACTACGCCACCCGTGGATTGCGGTCAGTGGGGACCGCCGCTGCGCTGCCGACTGCTGAGGCTGATGTTGTTTGCGCAGCCGAGTATGGGATAACTCCCCACGGGAGAAGTATTGCCTCAGGGCAGCTAATGTGAGAGATGATGGGAGTGATGGTGTGAGGGTCCCAGTGCTAATGGTGCTGGTGCGGCAAGGAATCACTGAGACGTGAGGTGCAGTTCAGGGTCTTTACTGATGTTACAAGGCAGACACTCCCGGGAGTACTGGCTAGTATAAGGGGCCTGGTCAGTCTGCGAGCAAGCAGGAGTTCCCCTGGCCAGGTGGAGTTGTAGGCCTCCCCGTTTATCTGCACTCTTCCTGGCTACCTTGCTGTCAGCGGTTACAAGTAGCCCACGTCCCTGAGTATACCGTGTGGTGCTCACCCGTATGGCTGGTGACTTGGGGCATTCTGTTAGCCTCTGCTCCTGAATGGCGGCGCTGGTCCCTTCTTTGTGACTGAACCTCCGGGTTTCTATGGCCATAGGACCTGGAATCCCCTGCCGGCTGGTTTCTGCTGCTGGGTATATATCAGTCCCCACAGCCTCAGACTCCTGTGTCCGGTTTTAGAAACTTCAGCCAGGGCGAGCTATATCTCTGCTCACAGCCCCTGGCCTTCTGCCTCTGCTCCTACAGAGCTCCTGATGTATCTTTTCCTGTGTCTGCAGCTTCACTCTAGGCTCTGACTGCTCTGCTTGTTCTGCAGGCTCTGTCTCTGTCTCACCTAATCCCGCCCCAGACCCAGTTTATAAGGGCAGATTCCTCCCCTCCCAGGTCTGGGCGGGCAGTGTTGCATGCTTAGGGCTCCTGACCAGAGAAACCTCCCACTTGCTCTCAGACATAATATCTCTATTACTGTGGCAACCAGACCCCTGGGGTGTCACATTACCCCCCTAGTAAATTTTAGTAGTCCGGGACTAAACACATTTTTAAAACATAATAACAGGGTATAACAATAATACAATAACATATTTACAAGAAGCCTTAGTTCTTTAAAGGTCACGGCGTGTCCGCAACCGGGTGTCCATATCACCCAAGGTGAAGCTTTAAGCGAAGTAGGGGACCTGTCCAAAGCAAACCCCTTGCGTTGTCCTTGGGCGTGGCTGCAAGGGTAGACTAACTACTTTGGGCCGCAAGGATGCCACGCCAGACAGGTTTTCTCTTCCGCGGCCGTCTTCGCAAGAGGCACCAAGATGCAACTATCTACAAAACTGTTCCGGTTATCTAGCGTCCATAACCTGTTAGTCCATAAAAATCTGCAGGGCAACTGAGAAACATAATTAATAACAGGCAACAAACATAAACCATAAACAGTTAGCAGATAAATTCACAGTGCATTAGTTTAGATTCTCCAGCGAGCGGGCATCTGACCTCTAGTGACTCTAGTGGACCTACGGAGCTCACTAACTGGTTCTGCACTACAGGGTGTAGGAGGTGTTATGGGTAAGCTGGGCAGCTGTCTGTGCACTCTTTGGCTCACTAGGGGCACGGCAGGCTCACTACTAGCAGAGGGTTGATCCTCCTGTACTGCTGGTGTGGACTCTTCTGCCTCTTGGGCCGGCTGCTCTTCCAGCTCTACCGATTCCTCTGTAGGCACTTGAGGGGCTGGCTGGAGAAAGGTGAGGACGGGTACAACGACAGCGCCGTTTACTTGTGTCCAAGACCGGGGGAAGTCTCCGAGTATGGTACTGATCATTTCTCCCCTTTCCTCTGCGGGTTGAGGGTTTCCTTGATCTTCTTCATGGCTTTGCAGCTGTTCGGGACACTTCTTCTGGTGGTCTCTGGAGACAATGGCTGTGGTTTCTCCTCCATCCTTACTGATTAAGCAGATTTTTGGGTTCTCATGGCTTGATGGCAGTACGGTGTATGGGTCCTTCTCCCACTGGTCGTCCAATTTGTGGAGCCGCCTCTTCCTCTTCAAGACCTGCTCTCCAGCTACCAGAGGAACAGCGGGAGCATACTGGTTATAAGCCTTCTCTTGCATTTCTCTAGCTTGAGACAGACTTCGCTCGACGCTCTCCTGTACTTTCCGATACTGCTGCTGCCGTTCTGTATCCCAGTCTGCCTCTGGCAAGGTGTCCTCAGGCGTCAGGACTCCCATATCCAGGTCAATAGGCAGCTTACCAGGTCTTGCTCTCATTAGGTAAGCCAGGGTACAGTTGGTGGAACCTACAGGGATGTGGTTATACAGGTCCACCAGATCGGGCAGTTTCTCAGGCCACAGACTGCATTCTTCCAGGGGCAATGTTTTTAGCAGATCTATCACCACCTGGTTCATCTTCTCGCAGAGTCCATTGGTTTGAGTGAGATAGGGCGTTATTCTTATCTTCTTGAAGCCATACAGGTTGCAGAACTCCAGGAAGACCTCCGCTTCGAAGGCTGGTCCTTGGTCTGTCAACACTTGGTCCGGGTACCTGTGTGGATGGCAGAAGTGCTGCTGGAAGGCTCTAGCTGCTGTTTGAGCCGTTAAGTCCTTGACCGGGACCACCACCAGGAACCGGGAGTAATGATCTACGATTGTGAGGGCGTAGACATACCCAGATCTGCTTGGAGCCAGTTTCACATGGTCCAGGGCTACCAGTTCCAGTGGCTGTCTGGTGATGATGGGCTGCAGGGGAGTCTTCTGGCTGGCTCGGTCTTTTCTTCTCAGGTGGCACGGGCCACAGTCTCTGCACCACCTCTCGATGGCTCCTCTCATGCCTACCCAGTAGAACCGTTCACGCAACAAGAACTCCAGCTTCTTCCATCCGAAATGCCCTGCTCCGTTGTGGTATGCCTCCAGAACCATAGCCGCGTCTCGTCTTGGGACTACTACCTGCCAGGTCAACTCATGTGTTCGAGAGTTAACCATTCTCCGGCACAGCTTCTCCCTGTAGAGGAACAGCTTACTTTTCTCCTTCCACAGTTGCTTGGTCTCCTCCGGAGCATCTGGGTCAAGATGGGCATCGGCCTGGGTCAGCATTTCCTTCACCAAATGGACTGCGGGATCACTGTCTTGCGTCTCCGCCCAGTTGTAGTGGGGCAAGGGAATGAACGTCACAGAGCGCCTGTCCTTCAACGGGTTGTTATCCGTGTACACGGTGAATTTGGAGAAGGCAAGGTAATGCTTGAAACGTTCGGTCACTGCCCACACTATTGCCAGGAACTCCAGCTTGAATGAGCTATAATTCTCAGGGTTCCTCTCCGTGGGCCGTAGCTTTCGGCTGGCGTAAGCGATTACCCGTTCTTTCCCTTGCTGGATCTGGGACAGTACGGCTCCTAGCCCGATGTTGCTTGCGTCCGTGTGGAGGATAAAGGGCTGGCTGTAGTCTGGATATGCCAGGATTTCATCCCCCGTGAGGGCCATCTTCAGCTGGCAGAAGGACTCCTCTTCCAGCTTTTCCCACCTAAAGGGCGGCTTCTGGTTTTTGGCTTTCCGAGATTGACCTATCAGGAGGTCTTGCATAGGGGCTGCCATTTTTGTGAAACCGGGAATGAATCTTCGGTAGTAGCCTACCAACCCGAGGAACTGCCGCACTTCCTTTATGCTGGAGGGTCTTGGCCAGTCCTTAATCACGGTGATCTTATCAGGGTCAGGAGCCACTCCGTCAGCACTCACCACGTGTCCCAGGTATTACACCTTTGGTTTCAGGACGTGACACTTGGAGGGTTTCACCTTTAGGCTGTAGTTTGCCAGAGCTTCGAACACTTCTGCCAGGTGTTTCAGGTGGTCCTCGTAGGTCTTGGAATAGACGATGACATAGTCGAGATATAACAGGACCGTCTCGAAGTTCCGGTGTCCCAGACAGCATTCCATCAACCGTTGGAAGGTTCCTGGTGCGTTGCAGAGCCCGAACGGCATACAGTTAAATTCGCTGAGACCCATCGGGGTGGTGAATGCGGTCTTCTCCCGGTCCGCCTCTGCTACAGGAACCTGCCAGTACCCGCTAGTGAGATCCAAAGTAGAGAAGAAGTTAGCAGATTTTAATGCAGCTAAGGACTCTTCTATCCTTGGTAGCGGGTACGCATCTTTGTGTGTGATACGGTTGACCTTCCTGTAGTCTACACACATTCTCATGGTGTTGTCTTTCTTTTTCACTAAGACTAGTGGAGCTGCCCAGGGGCTACAGCTGTCCCTGATTACCCCAGCCTCCTTCATGTCTCTAAGCATCCCCTTGGCGTGTTGGTAGTGTGCCGGGGGTACGGGTCGGTATCTCTCCTTTATGGGAGGATGGTCTCCCGTGGGGATGTGGTGTTCTACCCCCTTTACTCGCCCGAAGTCTAGCGGGTGTTTACTAAACACTCTCTCCTACTCTCCAACCACCCGATAGACTCCCTGTTTCTGGTGTGAGGGAGTGGAGTCAGTACCCAAATGTAGTTGCTGACACCAGTCCTCCATTAGTTTCTTAGAGCCGTTACCTTCCTCTGGTTGAGATGGAGGCAAGGGTTCCACGGCCTGTACAGAGTTCTGGTTAATGGTAAACAATTTGGCTAGCGTGGCATACCGGGGCAGGTGTACTTCTCTCTCCCCGATATTTATGATGCGAACGGGCACCTTACCATGGCGTACATCGATCACCCCCCGTGCTGTCAAAATGGTGGGCCTACTGTCTGAGTAGACGGGTTCTACCATTGCTTGGTAGTCTCTACCTCTTAGACCAATAGCTGCCCGGCACCAAATCATCATCTCACTTTTTGGGGGCATGGCAATAGGGAACGGGTCACACATTCTCACGCTACCTATCTCACCACCAGATAGTTCCACCTGTTGCCGCTTCATCAGTGCCCGGATCTCTTTTTGGAGCACACGCTGCTGGCCGGAACTGGCATTCTTGGCAACCTGCTGTAAAATGAGAATCACCTCTGCAAGACAATTTTCAATCACATTAGTTCCCAAGGTTATTCTAGGGTGACTCTCATGACGGTCTATGTCAACTATAATCAGTCCTTGTGCCGCCAGTTCGACTTTACCGATCTTAATGGTCACCTCTTTGAATCCCACCTGTGGCACGGGCTGACCATTGCTGGCGATGATACTCAGGTCGTCATCTGGGTAGCGGGTTATGTCCGAGTCATTACAGTACTGTTTAAAGAGCACGTACGGGATGGTGGTCACCTGTGACCCAGTGTCTAGTAGGGCACTCATAGGAATGCCATCCAGCACCACAGGCAAGATTGGACGTCCCCCTACGTATTTATCACGCCAGTTTGATGGGCCTGATGGTCTTATGCTTGGGAGTTGGCCCTCTACCCCAGGTTGTGCCCGTTTAACCCCTTCAGGACCCAGCCTATTTTTACCCTAAAGACCTTGGCATTTTTGTCAATTCTGACCAGTGTCCCTGGAACTCTCTGGAACACTTCAACGGATCCTAGCGATTCTGAGACTGTTTTTTCGTGACATATTGGGCTTCATGTTAGTATTAAATTTAGGTCGATAATATTTGCGTTTATTTGTGAAAAAATCAAAAATATGGGAAAAATTTTGAAAATTTTGCAATTTTCAAATTTTGAATTTTTATTCTACTAAACCAGAGAGTGATGTGACACAAAATAGTTAATAAATAACATTTCCCACATGTCTACTTTACATCAGCACAATTTTGGAAAAAAAAAAAAATTTGGTAGGAAGTTTGAAGGGTTCAAAGATCATCAGCAATTTATCTTTTTTCCAGCAAAATTTACAAAACCATTTTTTTAGTGACCACATCACATTTGAAGTCCCTTTGAGGGGTCTTTATGACAGAAAACACCCAAAAGTGACACCATTCCAAAAACTGCACCCCTCAAGCTACTCAAAACTACATTCAAGAAGATTATTAACCCTTCAGGTGCATCACAGGAACTAAAGCCACATGGAAGAAAAAAATGAACATTTTTATTTTTCTAACAAAAATTTTCTTTTAGCCTAAATTTTTTAATTTTCACATGGGTAACAGGATAAAATGCATCCTAAAATTTGTTGGTGAATTTCTCCTTAGTACACTGATACCTCATATGTGGTCATAAACCACTGTTTGGGCACACGGCAGGGCTCAGAAGGGAAGGAGCGCCATTTTACTTTTTGAATGGAAAATTAGCTCCAAAAGTCAAATTGCGCTCCTTCTCTTCTGAGCCCTGCCATGCGCCCAAACAGTGGTTTATGACCACATATGAGGTATCAGTGTACTCAGGAGAAATTGACCAATACAATTTAGGATGCATTTTATCCTGTTACCCATGTGAAAATTAAAAAATTTAGGCTAAAAGAAAATTTTTGTGAAAAAAAAAGTACTTTTTTGTTTTCACAAATCATTTTGTGAAGCACCTGGGGGTTCCAAGTGCTCACTATGCATCTAGATAGGTGCCTTGGGGGGTCTAGTTTCCAAAATGGGGTTACTTGTGGGGGAGCTCCACTGTTTAGGCACATTAGGGGCTCTCCAAACGCAACATGGTGTCCGCTTACAATTTGAGCCGATTTTCCATTCATTTTGTTAGCGGACACCATGTCGCGTTTGGAGAGCCGCTGTGTGGCCAAACATTGGAGCTTCCCCACAAGTGACCCCACTTTGAAACTAGACCCCCCAAGGCACCTATCTAGATGCATAGTGAGCACTTGAAACCCCCAGGTCCTTCACAAATTAATCCGTAAAAATAAAAAAGTGTTTTTTTTTCCACTTTTTCATTTTTATGAATCAATTTGTGAAGCACATGGGTGTTCCAAGTGCTCACTGTGCATCTAGATTGGTGCCTTGGGGGGTCTAGTTTCTAAAATGGGGTCACTTGTGGGGAAGCTCTAATGTTTGGCCACACAGCGGCTCTCCAAACGCAACATGGTATCCGCTAACAAATTGTCAGCTCAAATTGTTAGAAGACACCATGTTGCGTTTGGAGAGCCGCTGTGTGGCCAAACATTGGAGCTCCCCCACAAGTGACCCCATTTTGGAAACTAGAGCCCCCACGGCACCTATCTAGATGCATAGTGAGCACTTGGAACCCCCAGGTCCTTCACAAATTAATCCGTAAAAATAAAAAAGTGTTTTTTTTCCACTTTTTCATTTTTATGAATCAATTTGTGAAGCACCTGGGGGTTCCAAGTGCTCACTATGCATCTAGATAGGTGCCTTGGGGGGTCTATTTTCCAAAATGGGGTCACTTGTGGGGGAGCTCCAATGTTTGGGCACACAGCGGCTCTCCAAAAGCAACATGGTGTCGGCTAACAAATTGTCGGCTCAAATTGTTAGAAGACACCATGTTGCGTTTGGAGAGCCGCTGTGTGCCCAAACATTGGAGCTTCCCCACAAGTGACCCCACTTTGAAACTAGACCCCCCAAGGCACCTATCTAGATGCATAGTGAGCACTTGGAACCCCCAGGTCCTTCACAAATTAATCCGTAAAAATAAAAAAGTGTTTTTTTTTCCACTTTTTCATTTTTATGAATCAATTTGTGAAGCACCTGGGGGTTCCAAGTGCTCACTATGCATCTAGATAGGTGCCTTGGGGGGTCTAGTTTCCAAAATGGGGTCACTTGTTGGGGAGCTCCAATGTTTGGGCACACAGGGACTCTCCAAACGCAACATGGTTCCAATTTGTTAGTGGACACCATTGTGTAGTGTATGTCAGGTTGGTGTGCGGTGTGGTATATTGTAGTGTATACACCACACACACACACACACACTACAACACACACACCAACCTGACATAGCCTCCTATGCTGACTACGCCCTAGACTGGGATCAGTGGGACGGGCGGGACATTTTGTGTGCTGTGTGCGTGTGTAAAAAAAAAAAATCGAAACTTTATTATAGTGTGAGTGTACGTGTGTGCGTGTGTGTGTGTGTGCTTGGTGTAACCTTCTGCAGTCACGTGTGGGGGCTGTCAGGCGTAGGGGGCTGTCAGGCGTAGGAGGCTGTCAGGCGTAGGGGGGGGCTGAAGAGATGGAGGAGCCAGCAGCTGCAGCAAGGGGGGTGATCACTGGGGCAGGAGCCGGCAGCAGCAAGGGGGGTGATCACTGGGGCAGGAGCCGGCAGCAGCAAGGGGGGTGATCACTGGGGCAGGAGCCGGCAGCAGCAAGGGGGATAGGAGGCCGGCAGCATCAGGGGGGTGATTACTGGGGCAGAAAGCGGTGCAGGAGCCAGCAGCAGGGGGGTGATCACTGGGATGGGGGGGTGCACACTGGGGATGGGGAGTGAATACTGGAGACAGGTGGGGGTGAACACTGGGGACAGGGGGGGTGAACACTGGGGACAGGGGGGGGTGAACACTGGGGGGTGAACACTGGGGACAGGGGGGGTGAACACTGGGGGGAGGGGTGATTATTGGGAGGTGGGGGGTGATATCACTGGGACTGGGGGATGGTGGGCTTGATCACAGGAGCAGGGCATTTACACTGAGCCTGCTGCTGCTGTGATCACAGTCCACCGGCTGTCAGAAGGAGAGCAGCAGCCGGTGGATGAAGACGTGGGAGAGGGAGCAGAGGGAGCGGAGGTCGGGGTGCAGGTATGAAAGTGGAGGGGGGGTGGAGGGGGGGGCAGGGTGGAGTGGAGGGGGGGTCGGGGGGGAGCGGGGGCAATACTACCTGATGCAGATCAGCGGCGGCAGCAGGCGATCAGCGGCGGCAGAAGCGATCCACGAGCTCAGCAGCAGAGGGTCCACGGGGGGGCAGCAGCAGAGGGTCCACAGGGGGCAGCAGCAGAGGGTCCACAACGGCCGGCACACGATCCATGGATGGGCAGTTGCGGCCATCATTAAAAACTCCCTCCACATCTGATTGGGGCTAGTATCCATGTGACGCTAGCCCCCCAATCAGATCTGGGGGGAGGGGGGGGCAGAGGTGACACTCCCCCCAGCCAATGGCTGATGCTGTAAGCATCAGGCCATGCCCAGATTTAAATATTACACCAATTTTCATTGGTGAAATATTTAATTCATACCGATTGGCAGTTTCATTAAAAGTGAAAATGAAACAGCCAATCGGAGGGGTCCCAGGCACGGGGGGGTTAATCCACCCCCCGGGGGGTCGACTTCAGGATGTCCAGTTGCAGTAGCAACTGTGAAACCTGAGCGACCCCGCTCGCAGGCGCTGCAGGGGCTCTTTCCCTCCATGTCACAGACGCTGTGACATGGGTCGGGAAAGAACTGTTTTCCATGTCACAAACGGTGTGACATGGGTCGGGAAGGGGTTAAATGACAGTACCTTGCCACATGTCCGGGTTGATTGCAGCGGCGGCAGATGGGTCGTCCGTCCTCGTTGTATCTGTCGCTGGGTCTTCCTCTGGCCCGTGGGGTCCTCCTCAGTCGGTGCCACGGGACGTCCTCCGGTCCGGATTCCAGCTGGATCTTTCCTGGAGAAGAGACCTGTAAAGACTGCACAGTTCTGGTTAGCGCGGCAACGCTCTTAGTCAGCTCTTGGACATGATGGTGCAGGTCTGTTGCTGGGTTATTGTTCAAAGCCTGCGCATCAGCTCCCACAGGCCCTGCAGACAAGGGCGCCGTCTCCTGGTGGTAAGTGATAGCAGGGCGCCTGTGGGTCACAGCACCATCTGGTGCCGGTTCTCGGAGCACCCGGATGGCTCTGTCCTTGAACTGTGCAAAGTCCAGGTCAGGGTCCTGTAAGGCCATTGACCGCAACTGGGTTCGGTGGGCATTGCACAGTAGACCCTCAATAAATTGTTCAGTCAACAGCTTATCTTCATTTCCCACGCTGCCAGGGTCTGCCTGCTTAATGGCTCTCAGGGCCTCTTGTAGGTTTAGAGCATAGTCTCTTATACTCTCATGTGCCCGCTGTTTAAACCAGTAAAATCTGAGCTTTATTTCGGCTGAGGTGCGGGTATCAAATGTGTCTTTCAGCCGGGCTAGTATTTCTCTGACAGTCCTCTTCCTCCCAGGTGGCCAGGACTTTACCTCCCTTTGGGCTGCCCCGATTAATTGGGCCACCAGGATGCTCACTTTTTGCTCTTCTGTGAGGGGGTACACCTGGAAGAGGCTATCCAGTCTTTCTCTAAAGTCATTTAGAGTATGTGACTCCCCTGAGTACTGGGGTAGCCAGGTTGCCCCCGGGATATAGGGCATGGTGAATGGCATGACTGCTGCAGCGGTTGCGCTGGCGGTGGCTGTGGCAGTGGAGCTCCCCTCGGTGTCCGGCATCCTCCTCCCCCCTAGTGGACCGTGGCCTACCTTGCGATGCTCTTCTTCCGTAGGCCGCGGCTCCGCAGTCGATCGTCGGGGTTGAGGACCTGGCGTCGCGCTCCGATGACGTCAGCGTCGCTCTTCCTCCCTTCCAGGACCTTGCGCAGCGTCAGAGCGTGGGGCGGAGCTTCGGATCTCGCGCGCTTTCGGCGTCCACGCCCCTCTTCTTCCCGTGCGGCGTCCCGAAGATGGCGTCCGAAGGCGGGAAGCAGCTGCGGAGGCGGGAAGAAGGCAGAAGACGGTGGGAAACGGTCCAAGATGGCGTCTGATGGCGGGAATCGGCTCCGGATGGTGGGAAACGACTCCGGACGGCGGAAAACTTCACCACAGGTAAGTATAAAAGTCTCTTTTTCAGGCACGCAGTACCCGGTGGTTGCGGGCAAGAAATCCTGCCGACTACGCCAAAGTTGACGCGCCCCCTGGGCCTGTGTTGTGCAGGGGAATCCGGAACCGGGCCTGTTGTAGAATTCTGGGGGTTGTAGTCTCCGTGTGGTGGTGACCCGGTCCGTGCCCAGGGTGGTCAAACCAGTGGCAGTCTTAATGTATAGGAAATGTCCGACTACGCCACCCGTGGATTGCGGTCAGGTGGGACCGCCGCTGCGCTGCCGACCGCTGAGGCTGATGTTGTTTGCGCAGCCGAGTATGGGATAACTCCCCACGGGAGAAGTATTGCCTCAGGGCAGCTAATGTGAGAGATGATGGGAGTGATGGTGTGAGGGTCCCAGTGCTAATGGTGCTAGTGCGGCAAGGAATCACAGAGACGTGAGGTGCAGTTCAGGGTCTTTACTGATGGTACAATGCAGACCCTCCCGGGAGTACAGGCTAGTATAAGGGGCCTGGTCAGTCTGCGAGCAAGCAGGAGTTCCCCTGGCCAGGTGGAGTTGTAGGCCTCCCCGTTTATCTGCACTCTTCCTGGCTACCTTGCTGTCAGCGGTTACAAGTAGCCCACGTCCCTGAGTATACCGTGTGGTGCTCACCCGTATGGCTGGTGACTTGGGGCCTTCTGTTAGCCTCCGCTCCTGGATGGCGGCGCTGGACTTCTGGACTTCACACGAATCACCCGATCGCAGACCCACAAATGGTGGTAAATATCTCTTCCAAAACTCTCAGCGTTGCACAAACATCAGTTTTACAAAAGGGACTCTCTTTCTGCCCCACATACAAATACAACACTTTTAAACTAGATATGGAACTACAACGCTATTACCGTACCCTACGCTTGAAAACCCATTTTGCTAATAATCCTTTCAGCATCACCCCTCCAGAATCCATGGCCGACATCACAGCCCAAGACTTAGGTCTCCGCTCTAAGAGCAAATATAGGCCTCCTTGAGGCACACATCCACTGGAAACCTTTATAGGATTCGTGGATGGGGCGTTTCAACAATTACGCTCCAATATCGACTAGGGAAGGGCACATTATCAGACCAATCTCTCTCCCCTTGATCGACAGGCCCTACGGAGTCTGCAAGAGGACAAAGATTTGATTATAAAGCCAGCTGACAAAGGTGGAGCGATAGTAGTCATGAACAAGTGCGATTACATCTCGGAAATTTTGAGACAACTTAGTGATGAGTCCACATACCGTAAACTCTCTACGGACCCGACTACAAAAACACAGACACTCATCATTTCGACACTACAACGGTTTTTAACAGCCAAGGTGATTGACTTGAAAACGTACGAGTATTTAATTAATCCACATCCAATCATACCGGTATTTTATGTCCTACCCAAAATCCACAAAAGTCTCACCCAACCTCCTGGGCGCCCCATAGTGGCCTCCACGGATTCTATTTTATCACCCCTTGCAATTTTCTTAGAAAAGATTCTTACACCACTTACCCAAAAAAGTCCATCTTATCTATTAGACACAGGGGCCTTTTTAGAGACTATGAAAGCACTCAAACAAGTTCCTCCAGAAGCCATCTTAGTGTCCCTAGATGTCACAAGTCTCTATACATCGATTCCCCATGACCGGGGTATCCAAGCGGTTGAACAAATGCTGAAGGACTCAAACACCAATCCATCGATTATAGATCTAGCCGTAGAACTACTAACAATAGTTCTTACACACAATTACTTCCTCTTTCAGGATACATTTTACGTGCAGACCAAGGGGACCGCAATGGGATCAAATGTAGCCCCCCCTTACGCAAACTGTTACATGTCTACTTTTGAGACACAGTTTGTATACAAGAATCAACTGTTCCAAGAGCATTCCATTTTATGGAAGCGTTACATAGACGACATCTTTTGCATCTGGACAGGTTCCCAGGACACCTTAGATGAATTCTGCAGGTCCCTCAACACCGCCTGCCCTGGTCTACATTTCACTCTGAACTATCACCCACACCAGATCAACTTCCTAGATACTTTAGTCATCAAAGATGGCTAAGGACTATTAACCACTGACATCTACAGGAAACCCACAGATCGCAACACATTACTACATTTTTCAAGCAACCACCCAGCCCCTATGAAACATGCTATCCCCAAATCGCAATTTCAGAGGGTTGAACGCATTGTGTCCGATACAACATTACGCGAAGTCAGATTACAAGAAATGACACGGAAATTTGAAGAAAGAGGATACCCTCAGTATCTTCTACGTGAATCACAGGACAGCCGCACACAACCACGACCAGACACATCTGATTTCATTCCATTTGTCCACACATATCACCCCCTAGCTTACACTATACACCGTACGATACGGAAACATTGGAATATTCTCCAAACAGGTTACCCGACCATCAAATCCTTTCATCAACCCTTCTTACCGTGCTTCAAAAGAGCACCAAACATCAGAGACTCATTAGTCCGAGCTGACATAAGGACAACGTCCCTTGGTTCCCGCCAAAGATTTCTACAAACTCCTAAGAAAGGAACCTTCCCATGTCTCCATTGCCATCAGTGCCATAACATCCTTAGAGGCGATACTATTCATCATCCACAAACAGGCAGAAAATATACAATTAAGGATTACTACACCTGTGATACAAATTTTGTCGTATACCTAGTTAAGTGCCCTTGCAGCCTTGTCTACGTTGGGGAAACGACCCAACCCATTAAAGATAGAATCTCGAAGCACAAATCTACCATCAGATGCAAAAATTTACTTCTACCTCTCCCCCAACACTTCACGGCAGCAGGACACAATGTGTCCCAATTGCGGTTTCAAGTTATAGAGCAAATTAAACCACCCCGTCGTGGGGGTAATCGAATCCAGACCCTCAAGCAGAGAGAGGCATTCTGGATTCATGAACTGCAGTCCCTTCATCCCAAAGGACTTAACAAGGACTATGATCTGCACTCATTCATCTAAACCTACCTGGTCCCAATCCGTCCCAATAGGGACCTAGGTTTATTTATATGTTTATACTTTTTACTTTACAAGGAGTTAACACCCGCAATCCGATATTCATTTGCCATTTATTAATAGGGACCAAGATTCATGTATGCTTATCTATAATGTGGCGATTGGCTGTATAAGGGTATCATCGCAGTATTCCTGTGTGTTTTACTGCACTGTGTCTTATAACTCGATTTAACATTGTATTTCATATTTCAGATGAAGGATCCATACCCATCCTCATTCTCCTATATCCCTCCTGCACTCTGCAACCCCTTCTCTCGATGGTGGAACGCTCCTTGCCATTCTTTTCCGGCAGTGGAACACATCACTTCGATACAGAAACCACTTCCTGGTCCCTGGAACGCACCTACACGTCGGCTGACACGCACGCACGTGCGCATGCGCGGCGCCGGACCAATCAGATGCCGGCACTCCCTTTTTCGCGTCACTTCCTGTGACGTCACCGCATCGAGCGCTAATTACCAGCACATTCAAACTTCCTCATTGGCTGGCAGCCAAACCCTCCTCTCCTCTAATAATATTTGTAGCCAGTCTCCAAGTCGTGCCCACTGCTCACATCCAGCAGTGGATACCGCGATCGATGCAGCACCTCTCCTATACTTCATGGCACAAACGGTATGTCTACCTCCCTTATAGTCCTCACCCCATTATAGCCCCATATATCCTTCCATTACCTCATAGTATGCACTTTCTCCATAGGAATCCCTGTATTGGGTCCCATCTCCTTCTCTTTTCCTGCTCCCATCCCAGTAACTTGGTAGGTTGCCCCCTTTTTTTGCTTCACTGTTGGACAAAAGGTTACATAGACACATAGACCTTTATTTATATGTTTTGTATACATAATCTGTGACTTTATAATCACTATAATGTTTGTATTCTATATCTGTTCATTTTGTTTACATGCAGTACACTGATGAAGGTCTTGTCGACCGAAACGTCTTTAGTGTGGACTACAAATAAAAGTATCTTATTATACCATTTGGTGTGCTGAGGTTATCGCGACATTTCAAGGCTTTGGACCCAACTCATGCACCCAGGTCCAGTAGTGCTGCGTTTTTTTCTAAATGGTCCCTTCTTTATGACCTGCGGGCTTCTATGGCCAGAGGACCTGGAATCCCCTGCCGGCTGGTTTCTGCTGCTGGGTATATATCAGTCCCCACAGCCTCGGACTCCTGTGTCCGGTTTTAGTAACTTCAGCTAGGGCGAGCTATATCTTTGCTCACAGCCCCTGGCATTCTGCCTCTGCTCCTACAGAGCTTCTGATGTATATTTTCCTGTGTCTGCAGCTTCACTCTAGGCTCTGACTGCTCTGCTTGTTCTGCAGGCTCTGTCTCACCTAATCCCGCCCCAGACCAAGTTTATAAGGGCAGATTCCTCCCCTCCCAGGTCTGGGCGGGCAGTGTTGCATGCTTAGGGCTCCTGACCAGAAAAACCTCCCACTTGCTCTCAGACATAATATCTCTATTACTGTGGCAACCAGACCCCTGGGGTGTCACATTCCCCCCTAGTAAATTTTAGTAGTCCGGGACTAAACTAATTTTTAAAACATAATAACAGGGTATAACAATGATACAATAACATATTTACAAGAAGCTTTAGTTCTTTAAAGGTCACGGCGTGTCCGCAACCGGGTGTCCATATCACCCAAGGTGAAGCTTTAAGCGAAGTAGGGGACCTGTCCAAAGCAAACCCCTTGCGTTGTCCTTGGGCGTGGCTGCAAGAGTAGACTAACTACTTTGAGCCGCAAGGAGGCCAAGCCAGACAGGTTTTCTCTTACGCGGCCGTCTTCGCAAGAGGCACCAAGGTGCAACTATCTACAAAACTGTTCCGGTTATCTAGCGTCCATAACCTGTTAGTCCATAAAAATCTGCAGGGTAACTGAGAAACATAATTAATAACAGGCAACAAACATAAACCATAAACAGATAGCAGATAAATTCACAGTGCATTAGTTTAGATTCTCCAGCGAGCGGGCATCTGACCTCTAGTGACTCTAGTGGACCTACGGATCTCACTAACTGGTTCTGCACTACAGGGTGTAGGAGGTGTTATGGGTAAGCTGGGCAGCTGACTGCGCACTCTTTGGCTCACTAGGGGCACGGCAGGCTCACTACTAGCAGAAGGTTGATCCTCCTGTACTGCTGGTGTGGACTCTTCTGCCTCTTGGGCCGGCTGCTCTTCCAGCTCTACCGGTTCCTCTGTAGGCACTTGCAGGGCTGGCTGGAGAAAGGTGAGGACGGGTACCATGACAGCGCCGTTTACTTGTGTCCAAGACCGGGGGAAGTCTCCGAGTACGGTACTGATCATTTCTCCCCTTTCCTCTGCGGGTTGAGGGTTTCCTTGATCTTCTTCAGGGCTTTGCAGCTGCTCGGGACACTTCTTCAGGTGGTCTCTGGAGACAATGGCTGTGGTTTCTCCTCCATCCTTACTGATTACGCAGATTTTTGGGTTCTCATGGCTTGATGGCAGTACGGTGTATGGGTCCTTCTCCCACTGGTCGTCCAACTTGTGGAGCCGCCTCTTCCTCTTCAAGACCTGCTCTCCAGGTACCAGGGGAACAGCGGGAGCATACTGGTTATAAGCCTTCTCTTGCCTTTCTCTAGCTTGAGACAGACTTCGCTCGACGCTCTCCTGTACTTTCCGATACTGCTGCTGCCGTTCTGTATCCCAGTCTGCCTCTGGCGAGGTGTCCTCAGGCGTCAGGACTCCCATATCCAGGTCAATAGGCAGCTTACCAGGTCTTGCTCTCATTAGGTAAGCCGGGGTACAGTTGGTGGAACCTACAGGGATGTGGTTATACAGGTCCACCAGATCGGGCAGTTTCTCAGGCCACAGACTGTGTTCTTCCAGGGGCAATGTTTTTAGCAGATCTATCACCACCTGGTTCATCTTTTCGCAGAGTCCATTGGTTTGAGGGTGATAGGGCGTTGTTCTTATCTTCTTGCAGCCATGCAGGTTGCAGAACTCCTGGAAGACCTCCGCTTCGAAGGCTGGTCCTTGGTCTGTCAACACTTGGTCCGGGTACCCGTGTGGACGGCAGAAGTGCTGCTGGAAGGCTCTAGCTGCTGTTTGAGCCGTTAAGTCCTTTCCAGGGACCACCACCAGGAACCGGAAGTAATGATCTACGATTGTGAGGGCGTAGACATACCCAGATCTGCTTGGAGCCAGTTTCACATGGTCCAGGGCTACCAGTTCCAGTGGCTGTCTGGTGATGATGGGCTGCAGGGGAGTCTTCTGGCTGGCTCGGTCTTTTCTTCTCAGGTGGCACGGGCCACAGTCTCTGCACCACCTCTCGATGGCTCCTCTCATGCCTACCCAGTAGAACCGTTCACGCAACAAGAAATCCAGCTTCTTCCATCCGAAATGCCCTGCTCCGTTGTGGTATGCCTCCAGAACCATAGCCGCGTCTCGTCTTGGGACCACTACCTGCCAGGTCAACTCATGTGTTCGAGAGTTAACCATTCTCCGGCACAGCTTCTCCCTGTAGAGGAACAGCTTACTTTTCTCCTTCCACAGTTGCTTGGTCTCCTCCGGAGCATCTGGGTCAAGACGGGCATCGGCCTGGGTCAGAATTTCCTTCACCAAATGGACTGCGGGATCAATGTCTTGCGTCTCTGCCCAGTTGTAGTGGGGCAAGGGATTGAACGTCACGGAGCGCCTGTCCTTCACACGGTGGGAATACAGGGTAATCCCATGACGGTGGAACGCAGGGAGCTCAACTTCTTCCAGATCTTCTGGATCTTCCCCTACGTCCGGTAAGTTCGGCATTCTAGACAGGGCATCCGCGTTGGCATTTGAGGTTCCTGCCCGGTATTTGATGGTGAATTCAAAGTTGGACAGGCGGGCCATCCATCTCTGTTCCAGGGCACCGAGCCTTGCAGTGTCCAGGTGTGTCAACGGGTTGTTATCCGTGTACACGGTGAATTTGCAGGAGGCAAGGTAATGCTTGAAACGTTCGGTCACTGCCCAAACTACTGCCAGGAACTCCAGCTTGAATGAGCTATAATTCTCAGGGTTCCTCTCCGTGGGCCATAGCTTTCGGCTGGCGTAAGCGATTACCCTTTCTTTCCCTTGCTGGATCTGGGACAGTACGGCTCCTAGCCCGATGTTGCTTGCGTCCGTGTGGAGGATAAAGGGCTGGCTGTAGTCTGGATATGCCAGGATTTTATCCCCCGTGAGGGCCATCTTCAGCTGGCAGAAGGACTCCTCTTCCAGCTTTTCCCACCTAAAGGGTGGCTTCTGGTTTTTGGCTTTCCGAGATTGACCTATCAGGAGGTCCTTCATAGGGGCTGCCATTTTGGTGAAACCGGGAATGAATCTTCGGTAGTAGCCTACCAACCCGAGGAACTGCCGCACTTCCTTTATGCTGGAGGGTCTTGGCCAGTCCTTAATCACGGTGATCTTATCAGGGTCAGTAGCTACTCCGTCAGCACTCACCACGTGTCCCAGGTATTGCACCTTTGGTTTCAGGAGGTGACACTTGGAGGGTTTCACCTTTAGGCCGTAGTTTGCCAGAGCTTCGAACACTTCTGCCAGGTGTTTCAGGTGGTCCTCGTAGGTCTTGGACTAGACGATGACATCGTCGAGATATAACAGGACCGTCTCGATGTTCCGGTGTCCCAGACAGCATTCCATCAACCGTTGGAAGGTTCCAGGTGCGTTGCAGAGCCCGAACGGCATACAGTTAAATTCGCTGAGACCCATCGGGGTGGTGAATGCAGTCTTCTCCCGGTCCGCCTCTGCTACAGGAACCTGCCAGTACCCGCTAGTGAGATCCAAAGTAGAGAAGAAGTTAGCAGATTTTAATGCAGCTAAGGACTCTTCTATACTTGGTAACGGGTACGCATCTTTGTGTGTGATACGGTTGACCTTCCTGTAGTCTACACACATTCTCATGGTGTTATCTTTCTTTTTCACTAAGACTACTGGAGCTGCCCAGGGTCTACAGCTGTCCTTGATTACCCCAGCCTCCTTCATGTCTCTAAGCATCCCCTTGGCGTGTTGGTAGTGTGCCGGGGGTACGGGTCGGTATCTCTCCTTTATGGGAGGATGGTCTCCCGTGGGGATGAGGTGTTCTACCCCCTTTACTCGCCCGCAGTCTAGCGGGTGTTTACTAAACACTCTCTCGTACTCTCGAACCACCCGATAGACTCCCTGTTTCTGGTGTGAGGGAGTGGAGTCAGTACCCAAATGTAGTTGCTGACAACAGTCCTCCATTGGTTTCTTAGAGCCGTTACCTTCCTCTGGTTGAGATGGAGGCAAGGGTTCCACGGCCTGTACAGAGTTCTGGTTGATGGTAAACAATTTGGCTAGCGTGGCATACCGGGGCAGGTGTACTTCTCTCTCCCCGATATTTATGATGCGAACGGGCACCTTCCCATGGCTTACATCGACCACCCCCCGTGCTGTCAAAATGGTGGGCCTACTGTCTGAGTAGACGGGTTCTACCATTTCTTGGTAGTCTCTAACTCTTAGACCAATAGCTGCCCGGCACCAAATCATCATCTCACTTTTTGGGGGCATGGCAATAGGGAACGGGTCACACATTCTCACGCTACCTATCTCACCACCAGATAGTTCCATCTGTTGCCGCTTCATCAGTGCCCGGATCTCTTTTTGGAGCACATGCTGCTGGCTGGAACTGGCGTTCTTGGCAACCTGCTGTAAAATGAGAATCACCTCTGCAAGACAATTTTCAATCACATTAGTTCCCAAGGTTATTCTAGGGTGACTCTCATGACGGTCTATGTCCACTATAATCAGTCCTTGTGCCGCCAGTTCGAATTTACCGATCTTAATGGTCACCTCTTTGAATCCCACCTGCGGCATGGGCTGACCATTGCTGGCGATGATACTCAGGTCGTCATCTGGGTAGCGGGTTATGTCCGAGTCATTCCATTACTGTTTAAAGAGCACGTACGGGATGGTGGTCACCTGTGACCCAGTGTCTAGTAGGGCACTCATAGGAATGCCATCGAGTACCACAGGCAAGATTGGACGTCCCCCAACGTATTTATCACGCCAGTTTGATGGGCCTGATGGTCTTATGCCTGGGAGTTGGCCCTCTACCCCAGTTTGTGCCCGTTTAAATGACAGCACCTTGCCACATGTCCGGGTTGATTGCAGCGGTGGCAGATGGGTCGTCCGTCCTCGTTGTATCTGTCGCTGGGTCTTCCTCTAGCTGGTGGGGTCCTCCTCAGTCGGTGCCACGGGACGTCCTCCGGTCCTGATTCCAGCTGGATCTTTCCTGGAGAAGAGACCTGTAAAGACTGCACAGTTCTGGTTAGCGCGGCAACGCTCTTAGTCAGCTCTTGGACCTGATGGTGCAGGTCTTTTGCCCGGTTATAGTTCAAAGCCTGCGCATCAGCTCCCACAGGCCCTGCAGACAAGGGCGCCGTCTCCTGGTGGTAAGTGATAGCAGGGCGCCTGTGGGTCACAGCGCCACCTGGTGCCGGTTCTCGGAGCACCCGGATGGCTCTGTCCTTGAACTGTGCAAAGTCCAGGTCAGGGTCCTGTAAGGCCATTGCCCGCAACTGGGTTCGGTGGGCATTGCACAGTAGACCCTCAATAAATTGTTCAGTCAACAGCTTATCTTCATTTCCCACGCTGCCAGGGTCTGCCTGCTTAATGGCTCTCAGGGCCTCTTGTAGGTTTAGAGCATAGTCTCTTATACTCTCATGTGCCCGCTGTTTACACCCGTAAAATCTGAGCTTTATTTCGGCTGAGGTGTGGGTATCAAATGTGTCTTTCAGCCGGTCTAGTATTTCTCTGACAGTCCTCTTCCTCCCAGGTGGCCAGGACTTTACCTCCCTTTGGGCTGCCCCGATTAATTGGGCCACCAGGATGCTCACTTTTTGCTCTTCTGTGAGTGGGTACACCTGGAAGAGGCTATCCAGTCTTTCCCTAAAGTAATTTAGAGTATGTGACTCCCCTGAGTACTGGGGTAGCCAGGTTGCCCCCGGGATATAGGGCATGGTGAATGGCATGACTGCTGCAGCGGTTGCGCTGGCGGTGGCTGTGGCAGTGGAGCTCCCCTCGGTATCCGGCATCCTCCTCCCCCCTAGTGGACCGTGGCCTACCTTGCGATGCTCTTCTTCCGTAGGCCGCGGCTCCGCAGTCGATCGTCGGGGTTGAGGACCTGGCGTCGCGCTCCGATGACGTCAGCGTCGCTCTTCCTCCCTTCCAGGACCTTGCGCAGCGTCAGAGCGTGGGGCGGAGCTTCGGATCTCGCGCGCTTTCGGCGTCCACGCCCCTCTTCTTCCCGTGCGGCGTCCCGAAGATGGCGTCCGAAGGCGGGAAGCAGCTGCGGATGGCGGGAAGAAGGGAGAAGACGGCGGGAAACGGTCCAAGATGGCATCTGATGGCGTGAATCGGCTCCGGATGGCAGGAAACGACTCCGGACGGCGGGAAACTTCACCACAGGTAAGTATAAAAGTCTCTTTTTCAGGCACGCAGTACCCGGTGGTTGCGGGCACGAAATCCTGCCGACTACGCCAAAGTTGACGCGCCCCCTGGGCCTGTGTTGTGCAGGGGAACCCGGAACCGGGCCTGTTGTAGAATGCTGGAGGTTGTAGTCTCCGTGTGGTGGTGACCCGGTCCGTGCCCAGGGTTGTCAAACCAGTGGCAGTCTTAATGTATAGCAAATGTCCGACTACACCACCCGTGGATTGCGGTCAGTGGGGACCGCCGCTGCGCTGCCGACCGCTGAGGCTGATGTTGTTTGCGCAGCCGAGTATGGGATAACTCCCCACGGGAGAAGTATTGCCTCAGGGCAGCTAATGTGAGAGATGATGGGAGTGATGGTGTGAGGGTCCCAGTGCTAATGGTGCTGGTGCGGCAAGGAATCACAGAGACGTGAGGTGCAGTTCAGGGTCTTTACTGATGGTACAAGGCAGACCCTCCCGGGAGTACTGGCTAGTATAAGGGGCCTGGTCAGTCTGCGAGCAAGCAGGAGTTCCCCTGGCCAGGTGGAGTTGTAGGCCTCCCCATTTATCTGCACTCTTCCTGGCTACCTTGCTGTCAGCGGTTACAAGTAGCCCACGTCCCTGAGTATACCGTGTGGTGCTCACCCGTATGGCTGGAGACTTGGGGCCTTCTGTTAGCCTCCGCTCCTGGATGGTGGCGCTGGTCCCTTCTTTGTGACTGAGCCTCCGGGCTTCTATGGCCAGAGGACCTGGAATCCCCTGCCGGCTGGTTTCTGCTGCTGGGTATATATCAGTCCCTACAGCCTCGGACTCCTGTGTCCGGTTTTAGTAACTTCAGACAGGGCGAGCTATATCTCTGCTCACAGCCCCTGGCCTTCTGCCTCTGCTCCTACAGAGCTCCTGATGTATCTTTTCCTGTGTCTGCAGCTTCACTCTAGGCTCTGACTGCTCTGCTTGTTCTGCAGGCTCTGTCTCTGTCTCACCTAATCCCGCCCCAGACCCAGTTTATAAGGGCAGATTCCTCCCCTCCCAGGTCTGGGCGGGCAGTGTTGCATGCTTAGGGCTCCTGACCAGAGAAACCTCCCACTTGCTCTCAGACATAATATCTCTATTACTGTGGCAACCAGACCCCTGGGGTGTCACACGTACATGTGACATCTGCTCATCAACGGCCATTCTGAGCTGAATGTGCCTTCCCTCATCACAGCACAACTGCTATGCAGATTGAGGCTGGGCAAGTACCAGCATGGGTGACTGGTAGGGAATTCCCGATTCCATTGACATTTTGGCTGCTGGTAATGTCATTTGGATTTTTGTTTTTAAAATCTAACCTTTCCCTCCCCATTTTATTCCTTGTGAAAAGACACGCACATGTGACATCTGCAGGTCAACTGCCATTCTAAGCTGAATGTGCCTTCCCCCGTCAGATCGCAGCTGCTGTGCAGCTGGAGGCCAGGCAAGTATCTTTGTGGGAGACTAGATGGGAGTCCCCAGTTACATTGACATTTTGGCTGCTGCTATTGTCATTTGGATTTTTGTTTTTAAAATCTAACCTTTCCCTCCCCATTTTATTCCTTTTGAAAAGACGCGCACATGTGACATCAGCACGTCAACGGCCATTCTATGATGAATGTGCCTTAACTCGTCAAATCGCAGCTGCTACGCGTCTTGAGTTCAGCCAAGTACTGGCATGGAAGACTGGCTGCTGCTATTGTCATTTGGATTTTTGTTTTTAAAATCTAACCTTTCCCTCCCCATTTTATTCCTTTTGAAAAGACATGCACATTTGACATCTTTTTGTCAACGGCCATTCTAAGCTGAATGTGCCTGCCCTTGTCAGATTGCAGCTGCTTAGCAGCTTGAGGCTGGGCAAGTACCAGCATGGGAGACTCGCTGAGAATCGCTTGTTCTATTGACATCTTGGCTGCTGCTATTGTCATTTGGATTGTTGTTTTTAAAATCTAACCTTTCCCTCCCCATTTTATTCCTTTTGAAAAGACACGCACATGTGACATCTGCACGTCAGCATTCATATTAAGCTGATTGTGCCTGCCCTCTTCAGATCGCAGCTGCTACACAGCTTGAGGCTGGGCAAGTACCGGCATGGGAGACTGGCTGGAAATCCCTGGTTCCGTTGACATCTTAGCTGCTGCTATTGTCATTTGGATTTTTGGATTTTTGTTCTTAAATTCTAACCTTTCCCTCCCGATTTTATATCCTTTTGAAAACACGCGCACATGTGACATTTGCACATCAACGGCCATTCTAAGCTGATTGTGCCTGCTCTCTTCAGATCACAGCTGCTACGCACCTTGATGCTGGGCAAGTACCTGCATGGGAGACTGGCTGGGAATCCCTGGCTCCGTTGACATTTTGGCTGCTGCTATTGTCATTTGGATTTTTGTTTTTAAAATCTAAGCTTTCCCTCCCTATTTTATTCCTTTTGAAAAGACGCGCACATGTGACATCTGCACATCAATGGCAATTCTAAGTTGAATGTGCCTGTTCTCGTCAGATAACAGCAGCTACGCAGCTTGAGTTTGGGCAAGTACCAGCATGGGAGACTGGCTGCGAATTCCCAGTTTCGTCAACTTTTTGGCTGCTGCTATTGTCATTTGGATTTTTGTTTTTAAAATTTAACCTTTCCCTCCCCATTTGATTCCTTTTGAAAAGACGCGCACATGTGACATCTGCATGTCAACGGACATTCTAAGCTGATTGTGCCTTCTCTCGCCAAATTGCAGCTACTATGCTGTTTGAGGCTGGGCAAGTACCAGCGTGGGAGACTGGCTGGGAATCTCAGGTTCCTTCATATTATGTCTGCTGCTATTGTCATTTGGATTTTTGTTTTTAAAATCTGACCTTTCCCTCCCCATTTTATTCCTTTTGAAAAGACGCGCACATGTGACATTTGCACATCAACAGCCATTCTAAGCTGAATGTACCTGCCCTTGTCAGATCGCAGCCACTATGCAGCTTGAGCCTGGGCAAGTACTGTCATGGGAGACTGGCTGGGAATCCCGAGTTCAGTCAACATTTTCGCTGCGGCTTTTGTATTTTGGATTTTTGTTTTTAAAATCTAACCTTTCCCTCCCCATTTTATTCCTTTTCAAAAGACGCGCACATGTGACATCTGCTTGTCAACGGCCATTCTAAGCTGTATGTTCCTGCTCTCGGTAGATCGCAGCAGCTTGAGGCTAGGCAAGTACCAGCATGGGAGACTGGCTTGGATTACCCGGCTCCATATCCCCAGCTCCGTTAACATTTTGGCTGCTGCTATTGTCATTTGGATTTTTGTTTTTAAAATCTAACTTTTCCCTCCCCATTTTCTTCCTTTTGAAAAGACGCGCACATGTAACTCCTGCATGTCAATGGCCATTCTAATCTGAATGTGTCTGCCCGCGTCAGATTGCAGCTGCTGTGCAGCTTGAGGTCAGGCAAGTACCAAAATGGGAGTATGGCTGGGAATCCCTAGATCCGTTCACATTTTGGCTGCTGCTATTGTCATTTGGATTTTTGTTTTTAAAATTTAATCTTTACCTCCACATTTTATTCCTTTTGGAAAGAAGCGCACATGTGACATCTGCATGTCAACGGCCATTTTAAGCTGAATGTGGCTGACTTTGTCAGATCACAGCTGCTATGCAGCTTTAGGCTGGGCAAGTACCAGCATGGGGGAATGGCTGGGTATCCCTGGTTCCATTGACATATTGGCTGCTGCTATTGTCATTTGGATATTTGTTTTTAAAATCTAACCTTTCCCTCCCATTTTATTCCTTTTGAAAAGAGGCGCTCATGTGACATCTGCACATCAACGGCAATTCTAAGCTGAATGTGCCTGCCCTTGTCAGCTTGCAGCCACTATGTAGCTGGAGGCTAGGCAAGTACTGGAATGGGTAACTGGCTGGGAATTCCCAGTTCCATTGACTTTTTGGCTGCTGCTATTGTCATTTGGATTTTTGTTTTTCAAATCTAACCTCTCCCTCCCCATTTTATTCCTTTTGAAAAGACACGCACATGTGACATTTGCACGTCAACGGCCATTCTAAGCTGAATGCGCCTTCTCTCGTCAGATCGCAGCCACTACGCAGCTTGAGGCTGGGCAGTACCATTATGGGAGACTGGCTGGGATCCCATGTTTCCGTTGACAATTTGGCTGCTGCTATTGTTATTTGGATTTTTGTATTTTTGTTTTTAAAATCTAACCTCTCCCGCCCCATTTTATTCATTTTGAAAAGACACACACATGTAATATCTGCACATCAGCAGCCATTCTAAGCTGAATGTGCCTTCCCTTGTCAAATTGCAACTGCTGTGCAGCTTGAAACTGGGCAAATACCTTCATGGGAGACTTGTTGGGAATCCCTGTTTCTCTTAACATTTTGGCTGCTGCTATTGTCATTTGGATTTTTGGAATTTCGTTTTTAAAATCTAACCTTTCCCTCCCCATTTTATTCCTTTTGAAAAGACGCGCATATGTGGCATTTGCACGTCAACGGCCATTCTAAGCTGAATGTGTTTTTCCTCGTCAGATCACAGCCGCAACGCAGCTTAAGGTCTGTCAAGTACTGGCATGGGAGACTGTCTGGGGATCCCCGTTGTCGTTGAAATTTTAGCTGTTGCTATTGTCATTTGGATTTTGGATTTTTGTTTTTAAAATCTAACCTTTCCCTCCCCATTTTATTCCTTTTGAAAAGACGCGCATATGTGGCATCTGCACGTCAACGGCCATTCTAAGCTGAATGTGTTTTTCCTTTTCAGATCACAGCCGCAATGCAGCTTGAGGTCAGTCAAGTACTGGCATGGGAGACTGTCTGGGGATCCCCGTTGTCGTTGACTTTTTAGCTGTTGCAATTGTCATTTGGATTTTGGATTTTTGTTTTTAAAATCTAACCTTTCCCTCCCCATTTTATTCCTTTTGAAAAGACGCGCACATGTAGCATCTGCACGTCAGCGGCCATTCTAAGCTGAATGTCCCTCCTCTTGTCAGATAGCAGCTGCTGTGCAGCTTGAGGCAAAGGAAAGTTCCAGCATGGGAGACTGGCTGGGAATCCCTGGTTACATTTACATTTTGGCTTCTGCTATTGTCATTTGGATTTTTGTTTTTAAAATCTAACATTTCCCTTCCCATTTTATTCCTTTTAAAAAGACGCACACATGTGACATCTGCATGTCAAGGGCCATTCTAAGCTGAATGTGCCTTCCCTCATCAGATCATAGCCGCTACACAGATTGAGGTTGGGCAAGTACTTGCATGGGAGACTGGCTGTGAATCCCCAATTCCATTGACATTTTGGCTGCTGCTATTGTCATTTGAATTTTTGTTTTTAATATCTTACCTTTCCCTCCACATTTTATTCCTTTTGAAAAGACACGCACATGTGAAATCTACATGTTAGCAGCCATTCTAAGCTTAATGTGCCTGCTCTCATCAGATCGCAGCCGCTACGCAGCTTGAGGCTGGGCAAGTACTGGCATGGGAGACTGGCTGGGAATCCCCAGTTCCATTGACAATTTGGCTGCTGCTATTGTCATTTGGATTTTTGTTTTTAAAATCTAGCCTTTCCCTCCCCATAATATTCCTTTTGAAAAGATGTGCACATCTGTCATCTGGAAGTCAACAGCCATTCTAAGATGAATGTGCCTGCCCTCGTCAGATCGCAGCCGCTACGCAGCTTGGGGCCGGGCAAGTACAGGCATGGGAAACTAGCTGGTAATCCCTTGTTCCGTTGACTTTTCGGCTGCTGCTATTGTCATTTGGATTTTTGTTATTAAATTCTAACTAGTGTTGAGCCAACCCGTAGTGTTCGAGTTCGGTTCGGTTCGTCGAACACCGTTAAAACCAATGGCAGGCAAACAAAAACACATAGAAACACCTTCAAATGTGTCCAAAAGCTGACAAACTGCTCAGAAGACACAACTAACACATGGAAAAGTGACAAGTATGTATAGTCATGCGAAAAGAAAAGAGGTGGAGGAGTAAAAGGAGGGGGAGACACAGATATAGGCATGTCATGCCCTTCTAAAATCCAAAAAGTGAGAAGCTGACACGTTCAGTCGGCTCCTGCCCGTGCCACCTCCGTGTCGCCGGGTTTGTGCCAGAGCCGCGGTGAACCCTGACGGCCAGCCCCCCTCTCCCAATACTGGTGCCTGTCCGCTGGTGGGTCGAGCGAGCCCCCCTGTGGTGGAGGCAGCTCTAAGCTTTTTAATTTAAATTGTCTCTCTAATTTGAATGAATACACTTTAAATCCATTTACAAGGATCTATTGGAGGGCAAGTCTCATGCCAGCAGCCGCGTAATTCCAGCTCCAGTAGCGTCCACTAAAGCTGCTACAGTTAAAAAGCTTTTATCAGGATCGAGCTCGGCTGTCCACCGCAAGGCATCCTACTACCAGTCCCAGCCCCTATGCCTTGGGGTGCCTCCTGATGCTCTTCACTGAGTATCCCGTGGTCCCGAAGCATTTCCTTTGAAAAAATTAAGTGTCCAAACTACAGGTGGTGTAGCTTGCTTAACAGCCGGGATAATCCGCTGACTAGCAGACACTGCTACTAGGCACAAAGTATTTCCTGGGCTAGATGAATTTAAAAATTTGTAATTAGATACTCTCGTTGGATGCTGAGAAAGCATTCCATAGAGTCTCCTGGCACGCCATATATGATTCTCTTAAAAAGCTTGGGGTAGGGGTCTAGGGGACCCTTTTATAGCCAAAATCACGGCCCTGTATCACAATACGTCACCTAGGCTGAAGATAAATGGAACTGTAGCACCCTGAGTGCTCGGTTGCTACAGAGGTATTGCACCTCACCCAGAGGTGTGATATCTCACTCTCAGGTAAGGATGGAGTGTGGATCAGGACCCGACACCTGCATGCATTACACCACATTGCCGTGGGGCAGGGCGACCAATATGCCTCTGAGATGGGCACGACAGTCCCTGTCCCTGGCTGGAGTGTGGGGAGGGAACACTGAGGAAGGGGAACCCTGTTGTGCAGGAGCAGGGAGGAAGCAGTACCTGGGTGCATTTAGAAGGGAGTATAAAAGGTGGGCACCATCTTAGTTCAGTGCAGAGAAGTCTGAGCAGAAGTGGCAGGGAGCAGGGGCTCTGCATGAGCTCTGCTCCGGAGGCGGGCCTAGTAACAGAGGCCCAGGCCTGGAAGAGGGAGAAGGAAGGAAGAGGAGCGGAGAAGGCTCCAGGAACAAGGAATGAAGGGATCCCAGGGGTGCGGACGGGCGAGTCGCCACCGCACGCCCGAATCCAACTGCGTGGAGGGGTCAGGTCAAAGGGGGAGACCGGTCCCCGAAACTAGTGGAGGCAGGAAATGACCCTCAGCTAGAAACCGGAGGCTGTGACATTTTATGTGGCCCAGCCCCTCGCTACACCCGCTAGGAAGGCACCACATAGGGTCAGGGAAATTGGCGCCAAGATAACCAAGAGGAGGCCCGAGGCAGCCGGACAGAAGGGTTGGTAAGAAAGGCCAGACAAAGGACACACAAAGGGGGTCCTGTGAAGCGCTCCAAAGTTATCTGGGAGTTGTCTGAGCCCCTCACCTGGTGAGCACAGTACGACGTGGGCAGCCTTTACCTGCAGACGTGGTCTGGATAATAAGAACTGTGAGTAAAGGCCCTGGACTGCATCACTGACTCCGTGTCGTTACTGCTGCTGCCCTGCACCATCACCCCCATCCTCCGCATACACTGCCCTGAGGCTATACTCCTCCCGTGGGGAGTTATGCTACGCTCTGCTGCACCCACAACACCAGCCTCAGCGGTCTGCCCTGCAGCGGCGGTTCACTCTGACCGCAATCCACGGGTGGTGTAGTCGGACATTTAAACATCAAAACCACATAAATAGTTCCGCCACTGGTTTGACCACCCTGAGCCACGGAACCGGGTCGCCGCCACGAAGACTACAACCACCAGCATCCACCAAAAAGGGTCCGGCTCCGGGTGTCCCAAGGCCCAGGGGGTGCATCAGAACATTTTCATCACCTTTCACAATCACCAATGGGACAAGGCAGGGATGTCCTCTGTCCCCTCTCTTATACATCCTAGTGACGGAGCACCTGCTCTCATCAATTCGCCATAACCCCAATATTAGGTGGATTGAGGTGGGAGTCACCGAGTACAAGTGCTCTCTATTTGCTGATGATGTCCTAGTATATATCACTCAATCACATATATCCATCCATGCTGTTATGGCTGAAATAGATCACTTTGTTACATGGTCAAATTTTAAAATCAATGCAGCGAAGTCTGAGGCCCTCCATGTCTCCCTCCCCAAATCCATATAGGATTCCATCCAGTCCAACTTTCCCTTTGCCTGGCCCTCACAGGGTATCAAATACTTAGGAATTCCTATTTATAGAGACCTCTCCCATCTAAGTTATCTTAATTTTGGGCCCTTTATTGAACAACTCCATACAGACCACGGTTGGCAAGTTAGAACTGTAAGATTCACTACGTGAACCACTGGTGTTTTGTGGAAAAGCACATGTACACTGTGTTCCAAATTATTATGCAAAAAGTGTTTAGGAGTGATAAGGGAAGAATTTGTTTGTTTGTCAATTAAACTCATTGATGGCGATGTGTGTCAGGGCTCTTTATATCACTGTAAGCAATTGCAGACACCTGTGCTAATTAGTTTGGCAGGTGTGTCCAATGAAAGGCAAGACTACTTAAGAAGGCTGTCTCACATTATTAAGCAGCCTACATTTTCTGCCAAAATGGGAAAGAAAAAGGATGTGTCGGCTGCTGAGAAGCAACAAATTGTGGAGTGTTTAGGTCAAGGCATGACTACAAACAACATTGTGCGATGATCAGGATGAAGTGTCTTGGCAATCAAGAAGTATGTAGCTGATTCACAGTACACACGTGTGCGTGCTGATAAGGGCAAATTGAGGACTCTTTCCTACAGGCAATTACGTCAGGTTAAAAGAGCAGTGGCAAAAAAGCCTTGTCATAGCAGCAGACACGTTTTTGAAGCTGCTGGTGCCTCCAACGTCCCCCGAACAACAAGATGCAGGGTCCTTCAGAGGTTTGCAGCTGTGCATACGCCATCCTGTCGACCTCCTCTATCCACTTCACACAAGCAGAAACGGCTCCAGTGGGCCAAACATTACATGAAGACTGATTTCAAAACTGTTTTGTTCATGGATGAGTGCCTTGCAGCGCTCGATGGTCCAGATGGATGGAGTTGAGGATGGCTGGTTGATGGACACCCCACGCAAACACGGCTACAGCGCCAACAAGGAGGAGGTGGAGTAATGTTTTGGGCTGGAATCATGGGGAGAGAGATTGTCGGCCCCTTTAGGATCCCTGAAGGTGCTAAAGATGAACTCCATAATGTATGTGGATTTTCTCAAACAGCACTTCCTGCCATGGTTCAAGAAGAAGAACCGTGTATTTCACAGCAAGATCATTTTTTTGCATGATAATGCACCATCTCATGCTGCACATAAAACATCTGCATCTCTGGCTGATATGGGCATAAAAGGGGACAAACTTATGGTGTGACCCCCATGCTCCCCTGACCTCTACCCCATTCAGAACCTCTGGAGCATCATCAAAAGGAGTGTCTATGATGGCGGGAGGCAGTTCACATCTAAGCAACAGCTCTGGGAGGGTATTCTGTCCTCATGCAAAACAATTGAAGCAGAAACCATCCAAAACCTGACAAGTTCAATGGACGAGAGAGTTCAGAAGCTCCTTTCGAACAAGGGGTCCTATGTGAAAGTGTAACATCACCTAGAATAAAGTTTTGAGTTGAAAACTGTTTGATTTCAGTTTCTAATAACCTGCTAATGCTTATAATTTCAAAAATGACCATTTTTTGGGTCTTTATTAAAATGAAAAGGTTGATCGAAAAGTTTGGGGGATCTAAGAGTGTGGCAACCCAGTAGTCATGATTACTTCGAATTCTGACAATATGAGGGTCATGTTGCAGGTAGTGCAGCAAGAAGGCACTTATGTGTCTTGCGCATGTCGGAGCCCCAAAATTATTTTCCGGGCTAGATGCAGCTAAAAATTATTATTAATTTTAAATCTGGTGGAGCTTAGTATAGATGGCCTAATAGGATCAGTGCTGCACACTGCTACAAAGCCCAAATTATTTTCCAGTCAAGATTCAGATAAACATGATTAGTAATTTTAAATCTGGTGGAGCTTATTATAGATGGCCTAATAGAATCAGTGCTGCACACTGCTACAAAGCCCAAATTATTTTCCAGCCAAGATACAGATAAACATGATTAGTAATTTGAAAGCTTAAAACGGTTGGTAGGGTGATTTTAACCAATCATCAAGCTTTTACTCTCCCCAGGATGACACAGGGGTAGAAAAGTCGTTTCGAATCCATGATTTGTTCATCTTTATGAACGTGAGTCTGTCTACATTATCAGTGGAGAGCCGCGTGCGCTTATCTGTCAGCACACCACCAGCAGTGCTGAACACGCGTTCAGACAGAATGCTGGCTGCGGGGCATGACAAGATCTCCAAGGCGTAAGTGGCTAGCTCCGGCCATTTATCCAGATTGGAAGCCCAAAAGAGCAAGGGTCCAGTGACACAGTCATGGCTTCAATGTTTACTTGGAGATACTCCTATACCATCGTCTCTAGGCGTTGACTATGTGTCAGACTTCTTGTCTCCTGTGGCCTTGCAAAGGTTGGGCTAAAAAAGTGGTGAAATGATTCCGCAAAATTGATGTTACCAGCAGATACTGTGGTTCTGTTACGGTTTGAGTGCTGAACACTTGACGGTCCCACGGTTGGCAAGTTGGAACTGTGAGATTCACTACGTGCACCACTGGTGTTTTGTGGAAAAGCACATGTAAGATTCTGCAACAGTCTCTGCTGATACTCCTGCATGTGTGCATCCCTTTCTATGGCAGGAATAATTTCTGCAAATTTACTTTTGTACCGGGGATCTAACAGTGTGGCAACCCAGTAGTCAGGATTATTTCTAATTCTCACAATTCGAGGGTCATGTTGCAGGTAGTGCAGCAAGAAGGCACTCATGTGTGTTGCGCATCCAGGAGCACCAAGTCCCTGTTGTGTTGGTGGCGAGGTAACAATCATGCTTCCTTCCTCTGTCCTCTCCCCCCAAACCTCGCACAACAGAAATGTGATCAAGGTCTCCCTCATCTGATGAGTCTTCCATCAGTTCGTCCTCCACCTCTTCCTGGGCTCCTGCACCTTCCTCACTAGTTTGGCTGCTACCATGCGCCCTGGTAAAACCATCTCCCCCACCCTCACATGCCTGCCGCCTTGCTGCTGCCGACCGTCTGGACCTTGCAGATGTTAGCCCTTCCGCATACAACTCCTCCTCCTCTACTTCCTCCACCTCATCTTGTGCCACCACCTGACTCCGAATTCTGTTTAACATGTGCTCCAGCATGTAAATCACCGGAATAGTCATGCTGATAATGGCATCGTCAGCACTAAACATCTTCGTCGCCATTTCAAAACTGTGCAGAAGGGTGCATAGGTCCCTGATCTGAGACCACTCCTCCAGCGTGATTTGCCCCACCTCTGGATCTCGTTGGCCCAGGCTATACGTCAGAACGTATTGCAGCAGGGCTTGTCAGTGCTGCCACAGTCGCTGCAACATGTGCAGAGTTGAATTCCACCGGGTAGGCACATCGCATTTTAGCCGGTGAAGTGGCAGGCCCAACGTCTTCTGTAGAGATGTAAGTCGCTGAGCTGCGGGATGCGAACGGCGGAAGTGAGCACACAGCGACCGTGCCCTCTGCAGAAGGCCATCTAGTCTGGGATAGTGGGCTAAAAATTGCTGGACAACCAGGTTCAACACGTGAGCCATACATGGCACGTGTGTGACATTGCCCCGGCGAAGGGCCGCACCCAGGTTTGCAGCATTGTCGCACACGGCCTTCCCTGGTTTCAGGTCCAGTGGAGACAACCATTCATGAAATTGGTTCTCCAGAGCTGACCACAACTCCTCAGCTGTGTGACTCACATTTCCCAGACATTTCAAAGTAAAAACCGCCTGATGACGTTGAGCCCTACTGCCAGCATAGTAAGGAGGTGTGCAGGATCCCTTCTGCGCAGTTAGAAAGCTGGTGGCATGACCAGACAGGCTTTGGGTGTAGGTGGAAGACCGAGAGGAGGTTGAGGAGGCAGAAGCAGTGGAGGAACTTTGACATAAAGAGGATTGACGCACAACTCGTGGGGACGGCAAGACTTGGACAGCAGCCCCTTCTCCTGCTGTCACCATAGTTACCCAGTGCCCAGTCAGCGACATGTAACGCCCCTGTCCATGCCAACTCGTCCAAGTGTATGTGGTGAAATGCACCCTGTCACACACAGAGTTTCTCAAAGAAGCGGTGATGTTGTGTGCGACATGCTGGTGGAGCGCAGGCACATCTTTCTTTGAGAAGTAGTGCCGACTGGGCATCTGGTACTGGCGCACTGCGACCGACATAAGGTCTCGAAAATCCTCTGTGTCCAAGGCAGCATTTCTGTAGCCAAGAGCTTGCAGATGGTGAAATTCAACCTCTTAGCTTTCTCATGGCTAGGAGGAAATGGTCTTTTACTTGTCCACATCTGAGGGACCGAGGGCTGGCTATTGTGCTTAGACGGGGTTGATAAGGGTGTCCCCGGCAAACTGCCCGTCAGTGAGGAAGATGCAGGCGGACATGTTAGGTTGCCTTTATCCAAAGGTGGTGCTATCGATGTCGGACAGTGCTCAACACCAGCTGGTGTTACCACCTCGAAAGAAAATGATGACCTGCCAATCACGCTGGCTGTTGCGGGTAAAGAGGTGGCAGGTCTTCGCTCCAAAAAAGGTGTGACTGCTGTCCCCCCAGTCACAGAGGATGAAGAGGCCGCGGATGCACAAGATATGGCAGACGGTGGTTGGCCCGGCCGGCTAGTCCGCATTGTAGCACACAGAGCTTCCCACTGCAACTTATGCTTCATGTCCATGTGCCGGTTCATGCATGAAGTACTCAAACTATGTATTTTTTGGCCTTTACTTAGCTTTTGCTGACAAATGTTACAGATAACACGAGTTGGGTCATCTTTATCGATCTGAAAAAATGCCCAGGCTATGCAAGGCTTATCACCCAAGCGACCTGAAGAGCCACCACAACTTGTGGTGAGAGGCAGAGTTGTGTTTGAGGATGCAGTTGTTGACGTGCATCCAGTACTACGTCTCTGTCCAGGAAGGCGCAACCTGACCTCGTCGTCACTAACATCTTCTTCCACCTCCTCTGCTGACCTCATCTCTTGGCTGACTGTGGGTTGACAGTAAGTGGGATCTCCAACCTCATCATCATCACCCTGTGCGTTATCACACCCGTCGTCCTCAGAGCCAACCTGTTCCTGCCCTGACAAAAAACTAAAGTTGTCGCTCCAATCAGGTATTTGAGTCTCATCATCGTCTTCCTCATTGTCTCCACCATCAGGAGTTACAGTTTGGGAATGAGGGTCTACATTATGGTCAGAACCTTCTGCGTCTGGTCCTGGATCCGACTCATAAAGATTTTGGGCATCAGTGCAGATCATTTCCTCGTCTGGATTCACAGTAGCGCTGGAGTCGACCTCTGATTCCCAGGCTACAGTATGAGTAAACAGCTCTGCAGACTCAACCATCTGTTCTACCTCATACTCAGACGGGCAGCTGGAGATTTGGGAGTTGTGAGGAAGCAAGTGCGATTGGGGTGACACCTTTGAGGACTGAAGTATTTGTGATGTTGAAGTTGATGTGGAGGAGAGCCCACTTAAAGGAGCACTTGATATCCGTTGAAGCACCTGCTGTTTTTGTGCCTCATCTGGAATTTGTAGCGATTGGCGTGGCCATAAGAAAGGGATCAGATCACATTGTCCGCTAAAAGAAGTAGACATTTTAGTTTGGCTGGAAGATGGTCTTTCTTCTGCAGATGTTACTGTTGCTTTAACATCTACCCCATGGACACAACCTTTTTTCCCCTTCCCAACACGCCTATTCCCCTTTCCACCAGCAGCAGGCCTTTTTCCACTCATTTTGGTGGTTAACAAATTCACAACTCTGGAGTTGTTTGCACAAAAAAACAATGGATGGGAACCGAGCAGAGCTGAGTGGCCAAACTGTGGTATTAGGCCAAAACTATTGGCTGGGTTAGATGCAGAAAAAAATTATATTCAATTTGCAACCTGATGGAGGTCAGTATAGATGGACTAATAGAACAAGTCCCACACACAGCTAGAAGCCCAAATATTTTTTCAGAGGTAGATGCAGAAAAAAATTGTATTCAGTTTGCAACCTGATGGAGGTCAGTATAGATGGACTAATAGAACAAGTCCCACACACAGCTAGAAGGCCAAATATTTTTTCAGAGGTAGATGCAGATAAAAATTATTTTTAATTTGCAGCCTGATTGAGGTCAGTATAGATGGACTAATAGAGAAAGTCCCACACACTGCTAGAAGGCCAAATATTTTTTCAGAGCTAGATGCAGACAAAAAATTATTTTTAATTTGCAACCTGATGGAGGTCAGTATAGATGGACTAATAGAGAAAGTCCCACACACTGCTAGAAGGCCAAATATTTTTTCAGAGCTAGATGCAGACAAAAAATTATTTTTAATTTGCAACCTGATGGAGGTCAGTATAGATGGACTAAAAGAGAAAGTCCCAGACACTGCTAGAAGGCCAAATATTTTTTCAGAGCTAGATGCAGATGTAAATTATTTTTAATTTGCAACCTGATGGAGGTCAGTATAGATGGACTAATAGAGAAAGTCCCACACACTGCTAGAAGGCCAAATATTTTTTCAGAGCTAGATGCAGAAAAAAATTATATTCAGTTTGCAACCTGATGGAGGTCAGTATAGATGGACTAATAGAACAAGTCCCACACACAGCTAGAAGCCCAAATATTTTTTCAGAGGTAGATGCAGATAAAAATTATTTTTAATTTGCAACCTGATGGAGGTCAGTATAGATGGACTAATAGAGAAAGTCCCACACACTGCTAGAAGGCCAAATATTTTTTCAGAGCTAGATGCAGACAAAAAATTATTTTGAATTTGCAGCGTAATGGAGGTCAGTATATATGGACTATTAGAACAAGTCCCACACATTGCTAGAAGGCCAAATATTTTTTCAGAGCTAGATGCAGAAAAAAATTATATTCAGTTTGCAACCTGATGGAGGTCAGTATAGATGGACTAAAAGAACAAGTCCCACACACTGCTAGAAGCCCAAATATTTTTTCAGAGCTAGATGCAGAAAAAAATTATATTCAATTTGCAACCTGATGGAGGTCAGTATAGATGGACCAATAGAATGATGATATGCCCAAAAGATTTTACTTCACTAGGTGCAGTAAAAAAATTGGTATTCTATACACAGGTGGTATATATTGCAACACAGATAGGCTACTCCACTGACTAACACACTCTGCAATAGGCCAAAAAGGATTAGCTTTGCTAGATTCAGCCAAATCCTGTGAAAAAAACTTGCACAGCACTGTCACAGACCTGCCTGGCAAAAACTGATAGGAACTGATGTAACCTAGTCCTGAAAAGGACTGCAATTACAATTAGTCTTTACTCCCACAATCTATCTATTTAAGAGCACAGACCTGCCTGATAAAAGTCGTAGGAAATGCTGTAACCTAGTCCTTAAAAGGACTGCAATCACAACTATTCCCTACTCCCAAGCTATCTGTAGATTTGTGCGAAAATTGGCTTTAAATTAACAAGGTATAGCGCACACAGCAACAGCGGTGCCGTCTAACACGCAGCTGCAGCAGTGAGAAAATGGTGGCGACGGGGAAAATGGCTTGGTCTTATAGGGCAAGGACATGTGACATACACTGCCAATGACACATGCCCTTGCTTGTGTGAAAAAAAGCACTTCGCTCCGTGTGTGCGCTGCTGATAGGCTGACAGATTGCACCTCCCCACTGTAAATGTGGGAAAGAGAAAAAAAAATGGAGATCTTCATTATTCCTGCAGAGATCCATCCCCTGCCCCTCCCCCCACCCCGCTGTACACTCAAACTGCGTATTAACATTAATTTTCATCATTACTGAGAAAAAATCCAGTTATGATTTTGGTGCACAAACAGTTATCGAACATAACCTCGAACAGCCGAATTTTTCTCAAATCGTTCGTGTTTGCCGAACGGCTCGAACACCGCCCAAAACAGCTCGAATTTGAGATTGGCGAACAATTCGAGTCGAACAACGCTCATCTCTAATTCTAAACTTTCCCTCCCCATTTTATTCCTTTTGAAAAGACGTGCACATGTCACATCCACATGTCAACGGCTATTCTAAGCTGAATGTCCCTTCCCTCATCAGATCGCAGCCTCTACGCAGCTTGAGGCTGGACAAGTGCTGGCATGGGAGATTGGCTGGGAATCCCTGTTTCTGTTGACTTTTTGGCTGCTGCTATTGTCATTTGGATTTTTGTTTTTAAAATATTACCTTTCCCTCCCCATTTTATTCCTTTTGAAAAGACGCGCACATGTGATAACACAACATCAGCGGCCATTCTCTGCTTAATGTTCCTGCCCTCGTCAGATTGCAGCTGCTACACAACTTGAGGCTGGGCAAGTACTGGCATGGGAGACTGGATAGGAATCCGTGGTTCCATGGTCATTTTGGCTGCTGCTATTGTCATTTGGATTTTTGGATTTTTGTTTTTAAAATCAAACTTTTCCCTCCCCATTTTATTCCTTTTGAAAAGACACGCACATGTGACAACTGCACTTCAACCGCCATTGTAAGCTGAATGTGCCTGCCATAGTCAGATTGAAGCCGCTACACAGCTTGAGGCCAGGCCAGTAATGGCAGGGGAGATTGGCTGGGAATCCCTGGTTCGGTTGACATTTTGGCTGCTGCTATTGTCATTTGGATTTTTGGATTTTTGTTTTTAAAATCTAAGCTTTCCCTTCCCATTTTATTCCTTTTGAAAAGACGCGCACAAGTGACTTTTGCACGTCAACGGCCATTCTAAGCTGAATGTGCCTGCCATCGTCAGATCGCTGCTGCTATGCAGCTTGAGTTCAGGTCAGTACCAGCATGGGAGACTGCCTGGGAATCCCTGGTTCCATTGACATTTTGGCTGCTGCTATTGTCATTTGGATTTTTGGATTTTTGTTTTTAAAATCTAACCTTTCCCTCCCCATTTTACTGCTTTTGAAAAGACGTGCACATGTTGGGTCTGCACTTCAACAGCCATTCTAAGCTGAATGTGCCTTACCTCATCAGATCACAGCCACTAAGCAGCTTGAGGTTGGGCAAATATCAGCATGGGAGACTGGCTGAGAAACACCGATTCCATTGACATTTTGGCTGCTGCTTTTGTCATTTGGATTTTTGTTTTTAAAATCTAACCTTTTCCTCCCCATTTTATTCCTTTTGAAAAGACGCGCACATGTGTCATTTGCACGTCAACGGCCATTCTAAGCCGAATGTGCCTTCCCTCATCAAATTGCAGCTGCTACGCAGGTTGAGGCCAGGCAAGTACCAGCATGGGAGACTGGCTGAGAATCCCCGTTTCCATTGACATTTTGGCTGCTGCTCTTGTCTTTTGGATTTTTGTTTTTAAAATTTAACCTTTCCCTCCCCATTTTATTCCTTTTTCAAAGACACGCACATGTGACATTTGCACGTCAGCGGCCATTCTAAGCTGAATGTGCCTGCCCTTTTCAGATCGCAGCCACTACGCAGCTTGAGGCCAGGCAAGTACCGGCATGGGAGACTGGTTGGGAATCCCCAGTTCCATTGACATTTTGGCTGCTGATATTTTCATTTGGATTTTTGGATTTTTGTTTTTAAAATCTAACCTTTCCCTCCCCATTTTATTCCTTTTGAAAAGACACGCACATGTGACATCTGCACGTCAATGGCCATTCTAAGCCGAATGTGCCTTCTTTCATCAGATCACAGCCGCTACGCAGCATGAGGCTGAGCAAGTACCAGCATGGTAAACTGGCTGAGAATCTCTGGTTCCGTTGACATTTTGGCTGCTGCTATTGTCATTTGGATTTTTGAATTTTTGGATTTTTTTTTTTTTAAATCTAACCTTTCCCTCCCCATTTTATTCCTTTTGAAAAGACGCGCACATGTGACATCTGCACATCAACGGCCATTCTAAGCTGAATGTGGCTACCCTCGTCAGATCTCAGCTGCTAGGCATGAGAGACTGGCTGGGAATCCCCGGTTCTGTTGACATTTTGGCTGCTGCTTTTGTCATTTGGATTTTTGAATTTTTATTTTTAAAATCTATCCTTTCCCTCCCCATTTTATTCCTTTTGAATAGACGTGCACATGTGACAGCCTGACTTCAATGGCTATTCTAAGTTTAGTGTGCCTTACCTCATCAAATCGCAGATGCTATGCAGCTTTAGTCTGGGCTAGTAACAGCGTGGGAGACTAGCTGGGAATCTCTGGTTCTGTTGACATTTTGCCTGCTTCTATTGTCATTTGGATTTTTGTTTTAAAAATCTAACCTTTCGATCCCCATTTTATTCCTTTTGAAAAGACAGGAACATGTGCCATCTGCATGTCAATGGCCATTCTAAGCTGAATGTGCCTGCCATCGTGAGATCAGAGCCGCTACAAAGTTTTAGGCTGGGCAAGTACCGGCATGTGAGAATGGCTGGGAATCCTCTCTTCCGTTGACATTTTGGCTGCTGCTATTGTCATTTGGATTTTTGGATTTTTGGATTTTTGGATTTTTGTTTTTAAAATCTAACCTTTCACTCCCCATTTTATTCCTTTTGAAAAGACGCGCACATGTGACATCTGCACGTCAACGGCCATTCTAAGCAGAATGTGCCTGCCCTCATCAGATCGCTGCTGCTATGCAGCTTGAGGCTGGGCAAGTACCAGCATGGGAGACTGGCTGGGAATCCCTGGATCCGTTGACATTTTGGCTGCTGCTATTGTCATATGGATTTTTGGATTTTTTTTTATAATCTAACCTTTCCCTCCCCATTTTATTCCTTTTGAAAAGACGTGCACATGTGACATCTGTACGTCAACGGCCATTCTAAGCTGAATGTGCCTCCCCTTGTCAGATCGCAGCCACTGAGCAGCTTGAGGCTGGGCAAGTACTGGCATGGGAGACTGGCTGGGAATTCTTGGTTCCATTGACATTTTGGCTGCTGCTATTGTCATTTGGATTTTTGGATTTTTGGATTTTGGGATTTTTGTTTTTAAAATCTAACCTTTCCCTCCCCATTTTATTCCTTTTGAAAAGACGCGCACATGTGATACCTACATGTCAATGGCCATTCTAAGCTGAATGTGCCTGCTCTCATCAGATCATAACTGCTATGCAGCTTGAGGCTGGAAAAGTACCAGCATGGGAGACTGGCTGTGAATCCCCGATTCCGTTGATATTTTGGCTGCTGCTATTGTCATTTGGATTTTTGTTTTTAAATTCTAACATTTCCCTCCCCATTTTATTCATTTTGAAAAGCCGAGCACATGTGCCATCTGCACGTCAACGGCCATTCTAAGCTGAATGTGCCTGCCGTCGTCAGATCACAGCCGCTACGCAGCTTGAGGCCAGGCAAGTACTGGCATTGGAGACTGGCTGGGAATCCCCGCGGTTCCCTTGACATTTTGGCTGCTGCTATTGTCATTTGGATTTTTGTTTTTAAATTCTAACATTTCCCTCCCCATTTTATTGCTTTTGAAAAGACGCGCACATGTGACATCTGCACGTCAACGGACATTCTAAGCCGGATGTGCCTTCCCTCATCATATCGCAAGCCGTTACGTAGCTTGAGGCCTGGCAGGTACCAGCTTGGGAGACTGGCTTATAATCCCCGATTCCGTTGACATTTTGGCTGCTGCTATTGTCATTTGGATTTTTAGATTTTTGTTTTTAAAATCTAACCTTTCCCTCCCCATTTTATTCTTTTTGAAAAGACGCGCACATGTGGCATCTGCACATCAATGGCCATTCTAAGCTGAATGTGCCTACCCTTGTCAGATTGAAACTGCTATGCAGCCTGAGGCTGGGCAAGCACTGGCATGGGAGACTAGCTGGGAATCCCCTGTTCCATTGGCTGTTGCTATTGTCTTTTGGATTTTTGTTTTAAAATCTAACCTTTCCCTCCCCATTTTATTCCTTTTGAAAAGACGCGCACATGTGACATTTGCAAGTCAATGGCCATTCTAAGCTGAATGTGCCTACCCTCGTTAGATCACAGCTGCTACCCAGTTTAATGCCAGGTAAGTAGTTCCATGGGAGACTGGCTGGGAATCCTCTGTTCCGTTGACATTTGGATTTTTTTTTTTAAATCTAACCTTTCCCTCCCCATTTTATTCCTTTTGAAAAGACATGCACATGCGACATCTGCCTGTTAATGGCCATTCTAAGCTGAATGTGCCTACACTCGTCAGATCACAGCCGCTATGCACCTTGAGGCTTGGTGAGTACCAGAATGGGAATTCCTGGTTCTGTTGACATTTTGGCTGTTGCTGTTGTGATTTGGATTTTTGTTTTTAGAATTCAACCTTTCCCTCCCCATTTTTTTCCTTTTGAAAAGATGCGCACATCTCACATCTGCACGTCAACGGCCATTCTAAGCTGAATGTGCCTGCTGTCGTCAGATCACAGCTGCTACGCAGCTTGAGGCCAGTCAAGTACTGGCATGGGAGACTGGCTAAGAATCCTGGGTTCTGTTGACATTTCGGCTGCTGCAATTGTCATTTGGATTTTTGTTTTTAAAATCTAACCTTTCCCTCCCCATTTTATTTCTTTTGAAAAGACGCGCACATGTGCCATCTGCACGTCAACGGCCATTCTAAGTAGTTTTGAGCCACCCCCGTAGTGTTCGAGTTCGGTTTGATTCGTCAAACACCCGTGTGTTCGCCGAACTGTTCGTCGAACACTTTCGAACACCGTTAAAACCAATTGCAGGCAAAAAAAAACACATAGAAACACATAGAAAACACCTTCAAAGGTGTCCAAAAGCTGACAAACTGCTCAGAACACACAACTAACACATGGAAAAGTGACAAGTACATATAGTCATGCAAAATGAAAAGAGGTGGAGGAGTAAAAGGAGGGGGAGACCCAGATATAGGCATGTCATGCCCTTCTAAAATCCAAAAAGTGAGAAGCTGACGCGTTCAGTCCGCTCCTGCCCGTGCCACCTCTGTGTCGCCGGGTTTGTGCCAGAGCCGCGGTGAACCCTGATGGCCAGCCCCCCTCTCCCAATACTGGTGCCTGTCCGCTGGTGGGTCGAGCAAGCCCCCCTGTGGTGGAGGCAGCTCTAAGCTTTTTAATTTAAATTGTCTCTCTAATTTGAATGAATACACTTTAAATCCATTTACAAGGATCTATTGGTATGCAAGTCTCATGCCAGCAGCTGCATAATTCCAGCTCCAGTAGCGTCCACTAAAGCTGCTGCACTTAAAAAGCTTTTATAAGGATCGAGCTCGGCTGTCCACCGCAAGGCATCCTACTGCCAGTCCCAGCCCCTATGCCTTGGGGTGCCTCCTGATGCTCTTCACTGAGTATCCCGTGGTCCCGAAGCATTTCCTTTGAAAAAATTAAGTGTCCAAACTACAGGTGGTGTAGCTTGCTTAACAGCCGGGATAATCCGCTGACTAGCAGACACTGCTACTAGGCACAATTTATTTCCTGGGCTAGATGCAGTTAAAAATTTGTAATTAGATACTCTCGTTGGATGCTGAGAAAGCATTCCATAGAGTCTCCTGGCACGCCATATATGATTCTCTTAAAAAGCTTGGGGTAGGGGTCTAGGGGACCCTTTTATAGCCAAAATCACGGCCCTGTATCAAAATACGTCACCTAGGCTGAAGATAAATGGAACTGTAGCACCCTGAGGACTCGGTTGCTACAGAGGTATTGCACCTCATCCAGAGGTGTGATATCTCACTCTCAGGTAAGGATGGAGTGTGGATCAGGACCCGACACCTGCATGCATTACACCACATTGCCGTAGGGCAGGGCGACCAATATACCTCTGAGATGGGCACGACAGTCCCTGTCCCTGGCTGGAGTGGGGGGAGGGAACACTGAGGAAGGGGAACCCTGTAGTGCAGGAGCAGGGAGGAAGAAGTGCCTGGGTGCATTGAGAAGGGAGTATAAAAGGTGGGCACCATCTTAGTTCAGTGCAGAGAAGTCTGAGCAGAGGTGGCAGGGAGCAGGGGCTCTGCATGAGCTCTGCTCCGGAGGCGGGCCTAGTAACAGAGGCCCAGGCCTGGAAGAGGGAGAAGGAAGGAAGAGGAGCAGAGAAGGCTCCAGGAATGAGGAATGAAGGGATTCCAGGGGTGCGGACGGGCGAGTTGCCACCGCACGCCCGAATCCACCTGCGTGGAGGGGTCAGGCCAAAGGGGGAGACCGGTCCCCGAACTAGTGGAGGCAGGAAACGACCCTCAGCTAGATACCGGAGGCTGTGACATTTTATGTGGCGCAGCCCCTCGCTACACCCGCTAGGAAGGCACCACATAGGGTCAGGGAAACTGGCGCCAAGTTTACCAAGAGGAGGCCCGAGGCAGCCGGACAGAAGGGTTGGTAAGAAAGGCCAGACAAAGGACACACAAAGGGGGTACTGTGAAGCGCTCCAAAGATATCTGGGAGTTGTCTGAGCCCCTCACCTGGTGAGCACAGTACGACGTGGGCAGCCGTTACCTGCAGACGTGGTCTGGATAATAAGAACTGTGAGTAAAGGCCCTGGACTGCATCACTGACTCCATGTCATTACTGCTGCTGCCCTGCACCATCACCCCCATCCTCCGCATACACTGCCCTGAGGCTATACTCCTCCCGTGGGGAGTTATGCTACACTCTGCTGCACCCACAACACCAGCCTCAGCGGTCTGCCCTGCAGCGGCGGTTCACTCTGACCGCAATCCACGGGTGGCGTAGTCAGACATTTAAACATCAAAACCACATAAATAGTTCCGCCACTTGTTTGACCACTCTGAGCCACGGAACCGGGTCGCCGCCATGAAGACTACAACCACCAGCATCCACCAAAAAGGGTCCGGCTCCGGGTGTCCCAAGGCCCAGGGGGTGCATCAGAACATTTTCATCACCTTTCACAATCACCAATGGGACAAGGCAGGGATGTCCTCTGTCCCCTCTCTTATACATCCTAGTGACGGAGCACCTGCTCTCATCAATTCGCCATAACCCCAATATTAGGTGGATTGAGGTGGGAGGCACCGAGTACAAGTGCTCTCTATTTGCTGATGATGTCCTAGTATATATCACTCAATCACATATATCCATCCATGCTGTTATGGCTGAAATAGATCACTTTGTTACATGGTCAAATTTTAAAATCAATGCAGCGAAGTCTGAGGCCCTCGATGTCTCCCTCCCCAAATCCATATAGGATTCCATCCAGTCCAACTTTCCCTTTGCCTGGCCCTCACAGGGTATCAAATACTTAGGAATTCCTATTCATAGAGACCTCTCCCATCTATGTTATCTTAATTTTGGGCCCTTTATTGAACAACTCCATACAGACCACGGTTGGCAAGTTAGAACTGTAAGATTCACTACGTGAACCACTGGTGTTTTGTGGAAAAGCACATGTACACTGTGTTCCAAATTATTATGCAAAAAGTGTTTAGGAGTGATAAGGGAAGAATTTGTTTGTTTGTCAGTTAAACTCATTGATGGTGATGTGTGTCAGGGCTCTTTATATCACTGTAAGCAATTGCAGACACCTGTGCTAATTAGTTTGGCAGGTGTGTCCAATGAAAGGCAAGACTACTTAAGAAGGCTGTCTCACATTATTAAGCAGCCTACATTTTCTGCAAAAATGGGAAAGAAAAAGGATGTGTCGGCTTCTGAGAAGCAACAAATTGTGGAGTGTTTAGGTCAAGGCATGACTACAATCAACATTGTGCAATGATCAGGATGAAGTGTCTTGACAATCAAGAAGTATGTAGCTGATTCACAGTACACACGTGTGCGTGCTGATAAGGGCAAATTGAGGACTCTTTCCTACAGGCAATTACGTCAGGTTAAAAGAGCAGTGGCAAAAAAGCCTTGTCATAGCAGCAGACAAGTTTTTGAAGCTGCTGGTGCCTCCAACGTCCGCCGAACAACAAGATGCAGGGTCCTTCAGAGGTTTGCAGCTGTGCATATGCCATCCTGTCGACCTCCTCTATCCACTTCACACAAGCAGAAACGGCTCCAGTGGGCCAAACATTACATGAAGACTGATTTCAAAACTGTTTTGTTCACGGATGAGTGCCGTGCAGCGCTCGATGGTCCAGATGGATGGAGTTGAGGATGGCTGGTTGATGGACACCCCACGAAAACACGACTACAGCACCAATAAGGAGGAGGTGGAGTAATGTTTTGGGCTGGAATCATGGGGAGAGAGATTGTCGGCCCCTTTAGGATCCCTGAAGGCGCTAAAGATGAAGTCCATAATGTATGTGGATTTTCTCAAACAGCACTTCCTGCCATGGTTGAAGAAGAAGAACCGTGTATTTCACAGCAAGATCATTTTTTTGCATGATAATGCACCATCTCATGCTGCACATAAAACATCTGCATCTCTGGCTGATATGGGCATAAAAGGGGACAAACTTATGGTGTGTCCCCCATGCTCCCCTGACCTCTAACCCATTCAGAACCTCTGGAGCATCATCAAAAGGAGTGTCTATGATGGCGGGAGGCAGTTCACATCTAAGCAACAGCTCTGGGAAGGTATTCTGTCCTCATGCAAAACAATTGGAGCAGAAACCATCCAAAACCTGACAAATTCAATGGACGAGAGTTCAGAAGCTCCTTTCGAACAAGTGATGTGAAAATGTAACATCACCTAGAATAAAGTTTTGAGTTGAAAACTGTTTGATTTCAGTTTCTAATAACCTGCTAATGCTTATAATTTCAAAAATGACCATTTTTTTGGTCTTTATTAAAATGAAAAGGTTGATCGAAAAGTTTGGGGGATCTAAGAGTGTGGCAACAAAGTAGTCATGATTACTTCGAATTCTGACAATATGAGGGTCATGTTGCAGGTAGTGCAGCAAGAAAGCACTTATGTGTCTTGCGCATCTCGAAGCCCCAAAATTATTTTCCGGGCTAGATGCAGCTAAAAATTATTATTAATTTTAAATCTGGTGGAGCTTAGTATAGATGGCCTAATAGGATCAGTGCTGCACACTGCTACAAAGCCCAAATTATTTTCCAGTCAAGATTCAGATAAACATGATTAGTAATTTTAAATCTGGTGGAGCTTATTATAGATGGCCTAATAGAATCAGTGCTGCACACTGCTACAAAGCCCAAATTGTTTTCCAGCCAAGATACAGATAAACATGATTAGTAATTTGAAAGCTTAAAACGGTTGGTAGGGTGATTTTAACCAATCATCAAGCTTTTACTCTCCCCAGGATGACACAGGGGTAGAAAAGTCATTTCGGATCCATGATTTGTTCATCTTTATGAACGTGAGTCTGTCTACATTATCAGTGGAGAGCCGCGTGTGCTTATCTGTCAGCACACCACCAGCAGCGCTGAACACACGTTCAGACAGAACGCTGGCTGCGGGGCATGACAAGATCTCCAAGGAGTAAGTTGCTAGCTCCGGCCATTTATCCAGATTGGAAGCCCAAAAAGAGCAAGGGTCCAGTGACACAGTCATGGCTTCAATGTGTACTTGGAGATACTCCTGTACCATCGTCTCTAGGCGTTGACTATGTGTCAGACTTCTTGTCTCCTGTGGCCTTGCAAAGGATGGGCTAAAAAAGTGGTGAAATGATTCCGCAAAATTGATGTTACCAGCAGATACTGTGGTTCTGTTACGGTTTGAGTGCTGAACACTTGACGGTCCCACGGTTGGCAAGTTGGAACTGTGAGATTCACTACGTGCACCACTGGTGTTTTGTGGAAAAGCACATGTGAGATTCTGCAACAGTCTCTGCTGATACTCCTGCATGCGTGCATCCCTTTCTATGGCAGGAATAATTTCTGCAAATTTACTTTTGTACCGGGGATCTAACAGTGTGGCAACCCAGTAGTCAGGATTATTTCTAATTCTCACAATTCGAGGGTCATGTTGCAGGTAGTGCAGCAAGAAGGCACTCATGTGTGTTGCGCATCCAGGAGCACAAAGTCCCTGTTGTGTTGTTGGCGAGGTAACAATCATGCTTCCTTTCTCTGTCCTCTCCCCCCAACCTCGCACAACAGAAATGTGATCAAGGTCTCCCTCATCTGATGAGTCTTCCATCAGTTCGTCCTTAACTTCTTCCTGGGCTCCTGCACCTTTCTCACTAGTTTGGCTGCTACCATGCGCCCTGGTAAAACCATCTCCCCCACCCTCACATGCCTGCCGCCTTGGTGCTGCCGACCTTCTGGACCTTGCAGATGTTAGCCCTTCCGCATACAACTCCTCCTCCTCTACTTCCTCCACCTCCTCTTGTGCCACCACCTGACTCCGAATTCTGTTTAACATGTGCTCCAGCATGTAAATCACCGGAATAGTCATGCTGATAATGGCATCGTCAGCACTAAACATCTTCGTCGCCATTTCAAAACTGTGCAGAAGGGTGCATAGGTCCCTGATCTGAGACCACTCCTCCAGCGTGATTTGCCCCACCTCTGAATCTCGTTGGCCCAGGCTATACGTCAGAACGTATTGCAGCAGGGCTTGTCAGTGCTGCCACAGTCGCTGCAACATTTGCAGAGATGAATTCCACCGGGTAGGCACATCGCATTTTAGCCGGTGAAGTGGCAGGCCCAACGACTTCTGTAGAGATGTAAGTCGCTGAGCTGCGGGATGCGAACGGCGGAAGTGAGCACACAGCGACCGTGCCCTCTGCAGAAGGCCATCTAGTCTGGGATAGTGGGCTAAAAATTGCTGGACAACCAGGTTCAACACGTGAGCCATACAAGGCACGTGTGTGACATTGCCCCGGCGAAGGGCCGCACCCAGGTTTGCAGCATTGTCGCACACGGCCTTCCCTGGTTTCAGGTCCAGTGGAGACAACCATTCATGAAATTGGTTCTACAGAGCTGACCACAACTCCTCAGCTGTGTGACTCACATTTCCCAGACATTTCAAAGTAAAAACCGCCTGATGACGTTGAGTCCTACTGCCAGCATAGTAAGGAGGTGTACAGGATCCCTTCTGCGCAGTTAGAAAGCTTGTGGCATGACCAGAAAGGCTTTGGGTGCATGTGGAAGACCAAGAGGAGGTTGAGGAGGTAGAAGCAGTGGAGGAACTTTGACATAAAGAGGATAGACGCACAACTCGTGGGGACGGCAAGACTTGGACAGCAGCCCCTTGTCCTGCTGTCACCATAGTTACCCAGTGCCCAGTCAGCGACATGTAACGCCCCTGTCCATGCCAACTCGTCCAAGTGTCTGTGGTGAAATGCACCCTGTCACACACAGAGTTTCTCAAAGAAGCGGTGATGTTGTGTGCGACATGCTTGTGGAGCGCAGGCACACCTTTCTTTGAGAAGTAGTGCCGACTGGGCATCTGGTACTGGGGCACTGCGACCGACATAAGGTCTCGAAAATCCTCTGTGTCCACCAGGCGGAAAGGCAGCATTTCTGTAGCCAAGAGCTTGCAGATGTTGAAATTCAACCTCTTAGCTTTCTCATGGCTAGGAGGAAATGGTCTTTTACTTGTCCACATCTGAGGGATCGAGGGCTGGCTATTGTGCTTAGACAGGGTTGATAAGGGTGTCCCCGGCAAACTGCCCGTCTGTGAGGAAGATGCAGGCGGACATGTTAGGTTGCCTTGATCCAAAGGTGGTACTATCGATGTCGGACAGCGCTCAACACCAGCTGGTGTTACCACCTCCAAAGAAAATGATGACCTGCCAATCACGCTGGCTGTTGCGGGTAAAGAGGTGGCAGGTCTGCGCCCCAAAACAGGTGTGACTGCTGTCCCCCCAGTCACAGAGGATGAAGAGGCCGCGGATGCACAAGATATGGCAGACGGTGGTTGGCCCGGCCGGCTAGGCCGCATTGTAGCACACTGAGTTACCCACTGCAACTTATGCTTCATGTCCATGTGCCGGTTCATGCATGAAGTACTCAAACTATGTATTTTTTGGCCTCTACTTAGCTTTTGCTGACAAATGTTACAGATAACACGAGTTGGGTCATCTTTATCGATCTGAAAAAATGCCCAGCCTATGCAAGGCTTAGCACCCATGCGACCTGAAGAGCCACCACGACTTGTGGTGAGAGGCAGAGTTGTGTTTGAGGATGCAGTTGTTGACGTGCTTCCAGTACTACGTCTCTGTCCAGGAAGGCGCAACCTGACCTCGTCGTCACTAGCATCTTCCTCCACCTCCTCTGCTGACCTCATCTCTTGGCTGACTGTGGGTTGACAGTAAGTGGGATCTCCAACCTAATCACCATCACCCTGTGCGTTATCACACCCGTCGTCCTCAGAGCCAACCTGTTCCTGCCCTGACAAAATACTAAAGTTGTCGTTCCAATCAGGTATTTGAGTCTCATCATCGTCTTCCTCATTGTCTCCACCAACAGGAGTTACAGTTTGGGAATGAGGGTCTACATTATGATCAGAACCTTCTGCGTCTGGTCCTGGATCCGACTCATAAAGATTCTGGGCATCAGTGCAGATCATTTCCTCGTCTGGATTCACAGATGCGCTGGAGTCGACCTCTGATTCCCAGGCTATAGTATGAGTAAACAGCTCTGCAGACTCAACCATCTGTTCTACCTCATACTCAGACGGGCAGCTGGAGATTTGGGAGCTGTGAGGAAGCAAGTGCGATTGGGGTGACACCTTTGAGGACTGGAGAATTTGTGATGTTGAAGTTGATGTGGAGGAGAGCCCACTTAAAGGAGCACTTGATATCCGTTGAAGCACCTGCTGTTTTTGTGCCTCATCTGGAATTTGTAGCGGTTGGCGTGGCCGTAAGAAAGGGATCTTATCACATTGTCCGCTAAAAGAAGTAGACATTTTAGTTTGGCTGGAAGATGGTCTTTCTTCTGCAGATGTTACTGTTGCTTTAACACCTACCCCAGGGACACAACCTTTTTTCCCCTTCCCAACACGCCTATTCCCCTTTCCACCAGCAGCAGGCCTTTTTCCACTCATTTTGGTGGTTAACTAATTCACAACTCTGGAGTTGTTTGCACAAAAAAACAATGGATGGGAACCGAGCAGAGCTGAGTGGATAAACTGTGGTATTTGGCCAAAACTATTGGCTGGTTAGATGCAGAAAAAAATTATATTCAATTTGCAACCTGATGGAGGTCAGTATAGATGGACTAATAGAACAAGTCCCACACACAGCTAGAAGCCCAAATATTTTTTCAGAGGTAGATGCAGAAAAAAATATATTCAGTTTGCAACCTGATGGAGGTCAGTATAGATGGACTAATAGAGAAAGTCCCACACACTGCTAGAAGGCCAAATATTTTTTCAGAGCTAGATGCAGAAAAAAATTATATTCAGTTTGCAACCTGATGGAGGTCAGTATAGATGGACTAATAGAGAAAGTCCCACACACTGCTAGAAGGCCAAATATTTTTTCAGAGCTAGATGCAGAAAAAAATATATTCAGTTTGCAACCTGATGGAGATCTCTATAGATGGATTAATAGAACAAGTCCCACACACTGCTAGAAGCCCAATATTTTTTCAGAGGTAGATGAAGAAAAAAATATATGCAGTTTGCAACCTGATGGAGGTCAGTATAGATGGACTAATACAACAAGTCCCACACACAGCTAGAAGCCCAATATTTTTTCAGAGGTAGATGCAGAAAAAAATATATTCAGTTTGCAACCTGATGGAGGTCTGTATAGATGGATTAATAGAACAAGTCCCACACACAGCTAGAAGCCCAATATTTTTTCAGAGGTAGATGAAGAAAAAAATATATTCAGTTTGCAACCTGATGGAGGTCAGTATAGATGGACTAATACAACAAGTCCCACACACAGCTAGAAGCCCAATATTTTTTCAGAGGTAGATGCAGAAAAAAATATATTCAGTTTGCAACCTGATGGAGGTCAGTATAGATGGACTAATACAACAAGTCCCACATACAGCTAGAAGCCCAAGATTTTTTCAGAGGTAGATTCAGAAAAAAATATATTCAGTTTGCAACCTGATGGAGGTCTGTATAGGTGGAATAATAGAACAAGTCCCACACACAGCTAGAAGCCCAATATTTTTTCAGAGGTAGATGCAGAAAAAAATATATTCAGTTTGCAACCTGATGGAGGTCAGTATAGATGGACTAATACAACAAGTCCCACACACAGCTAGAAGCCCAATATTTTTTCAGAGGTAGATGCAGAAAAAAATATATTAAGTTTGCAACCTGATGGAGGTCAGTATAGATGGACTAATACAACAAGTCCCACACACAGCTAGAAGCCCAATATTTTTTCAGAGGTAGATGCAGAAAAAAATATATTCAGTTTGCAACCTGATGGAGGTCAGTATAGATGGACTAATACAACAAGTCCCACACACAGCTAGAAGCCCAATATTTTTTCAGAGGTAGATGCAGAAAAAAATATATTCAGTTTGCAACCTGATGGAGGTCTTCATTGTTCCTGCAGAGATCCATCCAATGCCCCTCCCCCCACCCCGCTGTACACTCAAACTGCGTATTAACATTAATTTTCATCATTACTGAGAAATAATCCAGTTATGATTTTGGTGCACGAACAGTTATCGAACAGCCGAATATTTCTCAAATCGTTTGTGTTTGCCGAACGGCTCGAATTTGAGATTGGTGAACAGTTAGAGTAGAACAACGCTCATCTCTACTTGGGATTCCCAGGCAGTCTCCCATGATGGTACTTGCCCAATCTCAAGCTACATAGCAGCTGCAATCTGACGAGGACAAGCACATTCAGCTTTGAAAGGCCGTTGATGTGCAGATGTCACATGTGCGTGTCTTTTCAAAATGAATAAAATGGGGAGGGAAATTTTAGATTTTATAAACAAATATCCAAATTACAATAGCGGCTGCGAAAATGTCACTGGAACGGGGGATTCCCAGTTAGTCACCCATGTCTCTACTTGCTCAGCCTCAAGCTGCATAAAGGCTGCAATATGACAAGGGCAGGTACATTCAGCTTAGAATGGCCGTTGACGTGCAGATGTCACATGTGCGCGTCTTTTCAAAAGGAATAAAATGGGGAGGGAAAGGATGGATTCTAAAAAAAAAAATCCAAAAATCCAAATGACAATAGCAGCTGCCAAAATGTCAACAGAACCGGGGATTCCCAGCCAGTCTCCCATGCTGGTACTTGCCCATCCTCCAGCTGCGTTGCGGCTGTGTTCTGACGAGGGCAGGTACATTCAGCTTAGAATGGCCACTGACATGCCAATGTCACATGTGCGTGTCTTTTCAAAAGGAATAAAATGGGGAGTGAAAAGTTAGAATTTAAAAGCAAAAAGCCAAATGACAATAGCACCAGCCAAAATGTTAACGGAACCAGTGATTCCCAGCCAGCCTCCCATGCTGGTACTTGCCCAGACTCAAGCTGCGTAGCTGCTGTGATCTAACAAGGTTAGGCACATTAAGCTGAGTGTGGCCGTTAACATGTAGATGATACATGTGCGCAACTTTTCAAAAGGAATAAAATGGGGAGGGAAAGGTTAGATTTTAAAAACAAAAATCCAAATGACAATAGCAGCAGCCAAAATGTCATTGTAACCGAGGATATTCAGCCAGTCACCCATACCAGCACTTGCCCTGCCTCAAGTTGCGTAGGAGCTGTGATCTGACATGGGCAAGCACATTCAGCTTAGAATGGCCGCTGACGTGTAGTTGTCACATGTGCGTGTCATTTCAAAAGGAATAAAATGGGGAGGGAAAAGTTAAATTTTAAAAACAAAAATCCAAATGACAATAGAAGCAGCCAAGATGTCAACAGAACAGGGGACTCCCAGACAGTCTCCCATGTTGGTACTTGCCCAGCCACAATTGGCATAGAAGCTGTGATCTAACAAGAGCAGGCACATTCAGCTTAGAATGCCCGTTGACATGTGGATGTCACATGTGCACGTCTTTTCAAAAGGAATAAATTGGGGAGGGAAAGGTTAGATTTTAAAAACAAAAATCCAAATGACAATAGCAGCAGCCAAAATGTCAAAGGAAACAGGGACTCCCAGCCACTTTTCCATGCTGGTACATACCCAACCTCAAGCTGCATTGCAGCTGTGATCTGACGAGAGCAGGCACATTCAGTTTAGAATGGCCGTTGACGTGCCAATGTCACATGTGCGTGTCTTTTCAAAAGGAATAAAATGGGGAAGGAAAAGTTAGAATTTAAAAGCAAAAAGCCAAAAATCCAAATGACAATAGCACCAGAAAAAATGTTAACAGAACCAGGATTCCCAGCCAGTCTCCCATGCTGGTATTTGCCCAGAAACAAGCTGCATAGCTGCTGTGATCTAATGAGGGTAGACACATTAAGCTGAGTGTGGCCGTTGATGTTTGGATGTCACATGTGCGCGTCTTTTCAAAAGGAATAAATTGGGGAGGGAAAAGTTAGATTTCAAAAACAAAAATCCAAATGACAAAAGCAGCTACCAAAATTTCAACAAAACTGAGGATTCCCATCCAGTGTCCCATGATGGTACTTGCCCAGCCTCAAGCTGCATTGCAGCTGTGATCTGACGAGGGCAGGCACATTCAGCTTAGAATGGCCATTGACGTGCCAATGTCACATGTGCGTGTCTTTTCAAAAGGAATAAAATGGGGAGGGAAAAGTTAGATTTTAAAAACCAAAAATCCAAATGACAATAGCAGCAGCCAAAATGTTAATTGAAGCGGGGATTCCCAGCCAGTCTCCCATGCATGTACTTGCCCATCCTCAAGCTGCAATTTGACAAGTGTAAGCACAATCAGCTTAAAATGGCCGTTGACATGCAGATGTCACATGTGCGCGTCTTTTCAAAAGGAATAAAATGGATAGGGAAAAGTTAGATTTTAAAAACAAAAATCTAAAAATCCAAATGACAATAGCAGAGGCCAAAATGTCTACGTAACTGGGGATTCACAGCCAGCCACCCATGCCGGTACTTGCCCTGCCTCAAGCTGTGTAGCGGCTGCAATTTGACGAGGGTAGGCAAATTCAGCTTAGAATGGCCGTTGATGTGCAGAATTCACATGTGAGCGTCTTTTCAAAAGGAATAAAATGGGGAGGGAAAGGTTAGATTTTAAAAACAAAAATCCAAAAATCCAAATGACAATAACAGCAGCAGCAGCCAAAATGTCAATGGAACTGGGCATTCCCAGCTTTTCTCCCATGCTGTTACTTGCCCAGCCTCAAAGTGCGTAGCGGCTGCGATCTGACATGGACAGGCACATTTAGCTTAGAATGACCGTTGACATGCAGATGCTACATGTGCGCGTCTTTTCAAAAGGAATAAAATGGGGAGGGATAGGTTAGAGTTTAAAAACAAAAATTCAAATAACAATAGCAGCAGCCAAAATGTTTTTGGAACAGGGTATTCCCAGCCTGCCACCCATGCCGGTACTTGCCCAACCTCAAAATGTGTAGCAGTTGCAATCTGACAAGGGAAGGCACATTCAGCTTAGAATGGCCGTTGACCTGCAGATGTCACATGTGCGCGTCTTTTCAAAAGGAATAAAATGGGGAGGGAAAGGTTTGATTTTAAAAACAAAAATTCAAAAATCCAAATGACAATAGCAGCAGCCAAAATGTCAATGGAACAGGGGACTCCAAGCCAGTCTCCCATGCTGGTACTTGCCCAACCTCAAGCTGCGTAGCGGCTGCGATCTGACAAGGGAAGGCATGTTCAGCTTAGAATGGCCATTGACCTGCAGATGTCACATGTGCGCGTCTTTTCAAAAGGAATAAAATGGGGAGGGAAAGGTTAGATTTTAAAAACAAAAATCCAAATGACAATAGCAGCAACCATAATGTCATTGGAACCGAGGATATTCAGCCAGTCACCCATACCAGCACTTGCCCGGCCTCAAGTTGCATAGCAGCTGTGATCTGAAGAGGGTAGGTACATTCAGCTTAGAATGGCCAATGACGTGTGGATGTCACATGTGCACGTCTTTTCAAAAGGAATAAAATGGGGAGGGAAAAGTTAGATTTTAAAAACAAAAATCCAAAAATCCAAATGACAATAGCAGCAGCAAAAATGTCGACGGAACTGGGGAGTCCCAGCCAGACTCCCATGTTGGTACTTGCCCAACCTCAAGCAGTGTAGAGGCTGTGATCTGACCCAGGAAGGAAAATTCAGCTTAGAAGGCCGTTGACGTGCAGATGTTACATGTGCGCGTCTTTTCAAAACGAATAAAATGGGGAGGGAAAGGTTAGATATTAAAAACAAAAATCCAATAATCCAAATGACAATAGCAGCAGCCAAAATGTCAACGAACCTGGGGATTCCCAGCCAGTCTCCCATGCTGGTACTTGCCCAGCCTCAAGGTGCATAGCAGCTGCAATCTGACGAGGGCAGGCACATTCAACTTAGAATGGCCGTTGACATGCAAATATCACAAGTGCGCGTCTTTTCAAAAGGAATAAAACGGGTAGGGAAAGGTTAGATTTTTAAACCAAAAATCCAAATGACAATAGCAGCAGCCAAATTGTCAAAGAAACAGGGGATTCCCAGCCAGTCTCCCATGCCGGTACTTGCCCAACCTCAAGCTTCGTAGTGGCTGCGATCTGACCCAGGAAGGAACATTCAGTTTAGAAGGCCATTGACGTACAAATGTTACATGTGCGCGTCTTTTCAAAAGGAATAAAATGGGGAGGGAAAGGTTAGATTTTAAAAACAAAAATCCAAAAATCCCAATGACAATAGCAGCAGCCAAAATGTCCACGGAAGAGGTGATTCCCTGCCAGCCTCCTATGCCTTTACTTGCCCAGCCACAAGGTGCGTAGTGGCTGCGATCTGACAAGGGCAGACACATTCAGCTTAGAATTGCTGTTGACGTGCAGATGTCACATGTGCGTGTCTTTTCAAAAGGAATAAAATGGGGAGGGAAAAGTTAGATTTTAAAATCCAAAAATCCAAATGACAATAGCAGCAGCCAAAATGTTCACGGAAGAGGTGATTCCCTGCCAGTCTCCCATGCATGTACTTGCCCATCCTCAAGCTGCACAGCAGCTGCAATTTGACAAGTGAAAGCACATTCAGCTTAGAATGGCCGTCGACATGCAGATGTCACATGTGCGCGTCTTTTCAAAAGGAATAAAATGGATAGGGAAAAGTTAGATTTTAAAAACAAAAATCTAAAAATCCAAATGACAATAGCAGAGGCCAAAATGTCTACGGAACTGGGGATTCACAGCCAGCCACCCATGCCGGTACTTGCCCTGCCTCAAGCTGTGTAGCGGCTGCAATTTGACGAGGGTAGGCAAATTCAGCTTAGAATGGCCGTTGATGTGCAGAATTCACATGTGAGCGTCTTTTCAAAAGGAATAAAATGGGGAGGGAAAGGTTAGATTTTAAAAACAAAAATCCAAAAATCCAAATGACAATAACAGCAGCAGCAGCCAAAATCTCAATGGAACTGGGCATTCCCAGCTTTTCTCCCATGCCGTTACTTGCCCAGCCTCAAAGTGCATAGCGACTGCAATCTGACACGGACAGGCACATTTAGCTTAGAATGACCGTTGACATGAAGATGCTACATGTGCGCGTCTTTTCAAAAGGAATAAAATGGGGAGGGATAGGTTAGAGTTTAAAAACAAAAATTCAAATAACAATAGCAGCAGTCAAAATGTTTTTGGAACAGGGTATTCCCAGCCTGCCACCCATGCCGGTACTTGCCCAACCTCAAAATGTGTAGCAGTTGCAATCTGACAAGGGAAGGCACATTCAGCTTAGAATGGCCGTTGACCTGCAGATGTCACATGTGCGCGTCTTTTCAAAAGGAATAAAATGGGGAGGGAAAGGTTAGATTTTAAAAACAAAAATCCAAATGACATTACCAGCAGCCAAAATGTCAATGGAATCGGGGATTCCCAGCCAGTCACCCATGCCAGTACTTGCCCAGCCTCAATCTGCATAGCAGCTGCGCTCTGATGATGGAAGGCACATTCAGCTCAGAATGGCTGTTGATGAGCAGATGTCACATGTGCAAGTGACACCCCAGGGGTCTGGTTGCCACAGTAACAGAGATATTATGTCTGAGAGCAAGTGGGAGGTTTCTCTGGTCAGGAGCCCTAAGCATGCAACACTGCCCGCCCAGACCTGGGAGGGGAGGAATCTGCCCTTATAAACTTGGTCTGGGGCGGGATTAGGTGAGACAGAGACAGAGCCTGCAGAACAAGCAGAGCAGTCAGAGCCTAGAGTGAAGCTGCAGACACAGGAAAAGATACATCAGGAGCTCTGTAGGATCAGAGGCAGAAGGCCAGGGGCTGTGAGCAGAGATATAGCTCGCCCTGGCTGAAGTTACTAAAACTGGACACAGGAGTCCGAGGCTGTGGGGACTGATATATACCCAGCAGCAGAAACCAGCTGGCAGGGGATTCCAGGTCCTCTGGCCATAGAAGCCCGGAGGCTCAGTCACAAAGAAGGGACCAGCGCCGCCATCCAGGAGCGGAGGCTAACAGAAGGCCCCAAGTCTCCAGCCATACGGGTGAGCACCACACAGTATACTCAGGGATGTGGGCTACTTGGAACCGCTGACAGCAAGGTAGCCAGAAAGAGTGCAGATAAACGGGGAGGCCTACAACTCCACCTGGCCAGGGGAACTCCTGCTTGCTCGCAGACTGACCAGGCCCCTTATACTAGCCAGTACTCCCGGGAGGGTCTGCATTGTACCATCAGTAAAGACCCTGAACTGCACCTCACGTCTCTGTGATTCCTTGCCGCACCAGCACCATTAGCACTGGGACCCTCACACCATCACTCCCATCATCTCTCACATTAGCTGCCCTGAGTCAATACTTCTCCCGTGGGGAGTTATCCCATACTCGGCTGCGCAAACAACATCAGTCTCAGCGGTCGGCAGCGCAGCGGCGGTCCCCACTGACCGCAATCCACGGGTGGCGTAGTCGGACATTTGCTATACATTAAGACTGCCACTGGTTTGACCACCCTGGGCACGGACCGGGTCACCACCACACGGAGACTACAACCCCCAGCATTCTACAACAGGCCCGGTTCCGGGTTCCCCTGCACAACACAGGCCCAGGGGGCGCGTCAACTTTGGCGTAGTCGGCAGGATTTCGTGCCCGCAACCACCGGGTACTGCGTGCCTGAAAAAGAGACTTTTATACTTACCTGTGGTGAAGTTTCCCGCCGTCCGGCGTCGTTTCCCGCCATCTGGAGCCGATTCCCGCCATCAGACGCCATCTTGGACCGTTTCCCGCCGTCTTCTGCCTTCTTCCCGCCATCCGCAGCTGCTTCCCGCCTTCGGACGCCATCTTCGGGACGCCGCACGGGAAGAAGAGGGGCGTGGACGCCGAAAGCGCGCGAGATCCGAAGCTCCGCCCCACGCTCTGACGCTGCGCAAGGTCCTGGAAGGGAGGAAGAGCGACGCTGACGTCATCGGAGCGCGACGCCAGGTCCTCAACCCCGACGATCGACTGCGGAGCTGCGGCCTATGAAAGAAGAGCATCGCAAGGTAGGCCACGGTGCACTAGGGGGGAGGAGGATGCCGGATACCGAGGTGAGCTCCACTGCCACAGCCACCGCCAGTGCAACCGCTGCAGCAGTCATGCCATTCACCATGCACTATATCCCGGGGGCAACCTGGCTACCCCAGTACTCAGGGTAGTCACATACTCTAAATGACTTTAGAGAAAGACTGGATAGCCTCTTCCAGGTGTACCCCCTCACAGAAAAGCAAAAAGTGAGCATCCTGGTGGCCCAATTAATCGGGGCAGCCCAAAGGGAGGTAAAGTCCTGGCCACCTGGGAGGAAGAGGACTGTCAGAGAAATACTAGCCCGGCTGAAAGACACATTTGATACCCGCACCTCAGCCGAAATAAAGCTCAGATTTTACGGGTGTAAACAGCGGGCACATGAGAGTATAAGAGACTATGCTCTAAACCTACAAGAGGCCCTGAGAGCCATTAAGCAGGCAGACCCTGGCAGCGTGGGAAATGAAGATAAGCTGTTGACTGAACAATTTATTGAGGGTCTACTGTGCAATGCCCACCGAACCTAGTTGCGGGCAATGGCCTTACAGGACCCTGACCTGGACTTTGCACAGTTCAAGGACAGAGCCATCCGGGTGCTCCGAGAACCGGCACTAGGTGGCGCTGTGACCAACAGGCGCCCTGCTATCACTTACCACCAGGAGACGGCGCCCTTGTCTTCAGGGCCTGTGAGAGCTGATGCGCAGGCTTTGAACAATAACCCGGCAACAGACCTGCACCATCAGGTCCAAGAGCTGACTAAGAGCGTTGCCACGCTAACCAGAACTGTGCAGTCTTTACAGGTCTCTTCTCCAGGAAAGATCCAGCTGGAATCCGGACCGTAGGACGTCCCGTGGCACCGACTGAGGAGGACCCCACAGGCCAGAGGAAGACCCAGCGGCAGATACAACGAGGACGGACGACCCATCTGCCACCGCTGCAATCAACCTGGACATGTGGCAAGGTACTGTCATTTAAACGGGCACAACCTGGGGTAGAGGGCCAACCCCCAGGCATAAGACCATCAGGCCCATCAAACTGGCGTGATAAATACGTAGGGGGACGTCCAATCTTGCCTGTGGTACTGGATGGCATTCCTATGAGTGCCCTACTAGACACTGGGTCACAGGTGACCACCATCCCGTACGTGCTCTTTAAACAGTACTGGAATGACTCGGACATAACCCGCTACCCAGATGACGACCTGAGTATCATCGCCAGCAATGGTCAGCCCGTGCCGCAGGTGGGATTCAAAGAGGTGATCATTAAGATCGGTAAAGTCGAACTGGCGGCACAAGGACTGATTATAGCGGACATAGACCGTCATGAGAGTCACCCTAGAATAACCTTGGGAACTAATGTGATTGAAAATTGTCTTGCAGAGGTGATTCTCATTTTACAGCAGGTTGCCAAGAACGCCAGTTCCGGCCAGCAGCGTGTGCTCCAAAAAGAGATCCGGGCACTGATGAAGCGGCAAAAGGTGGAACTATCTGGTGGCGAGATAGGTAGCGTGAGAATGTGTGACCCGTTCCCTATTGCCATGCCCCCAAAAAGTGAGATGATGATTTGGTGCCGGGCAGCTATTGGTCTAAGAGGTAGAGACTACCAAGCAATGGTAGAACCCGTCTACTCAGACAGTAGGCCCACCATTTTGACAGCACGGGGGGTGGTCGATGTACGCCATGGGAGGGTGCCCGTTCGCATCATAAATATCGGGGAGAGAGAAGTACACCTGCCCCGGTATGCCACGCTAGCCAAATTGTTCACCATCAACCAGAACTCTGTACAGGCCGTGGAACCCTTTACTCCATCTCAACCAGAGGAAGGTAACGGCTCTAAGAAACCAATGGAGGACTAGTGTCAGCAACTACATTTGGGTACTGACTCCACTCCCTCACACCATAAACAGGGAGTCTATCCGGTGGTTCGAGAGTACGAGAGAGTGTTTAGTAAACACCCGCTAGACTTCGGGCGAGTAAAGGGGGTAGAACACCACATCCCCACGGGAGACCATCCTCCCATAAAGGAGAGATACCGACCCGTTCCCCTGGCACACTACCAACACGCCAAGGGGATGCTTAGAGACATGAAGGAGGCTGGGGTAATCAGGGACAGCTGTAGCCCCTGGGCAGCTCCACTAGTCTTAGTGAAAAAGAAAGACAACACCATGAGAATGTGTGTAGACTACAGGAAGGTCAACCGTATCACACACAAAGATGCGTACCCGTTACCAAGGATAGAAGAGTCCTTAGCTGAATTAAAATCTGCTAACTTCTTCTATACTTTGGATCTCACTAGCGGGTACTGGCAGGTTCCTGTAGCAGAGGCGGACCGGGAGAAGACCGCATTCACCACCCCGATGGGTCTCAGCGAATTTAACTGTATGCCGTTCGGGCTCTGCAACGCACCAGGAACCTTCCAACGGTTGATGGAATGCTGTCTGGGACACCGGAACTTCGAGACGGTCCTGTTATATCTGGACGATGTCATCGTCTATTCCAAGACCTACGAGGACCACCTGAAACACCTGGCAGAAGTCTTTGAAGCTCTGGCAAACTACGGCCTAAAGGTGAAACCCTCCAAGTGTCACCTTCTGAAACCAAAGGTGCAATACCTGGGACACGTGGTGAGTGCTGACGGAGTGGCTCCTGACCCTGATAAGATCACCGTGATTAAGGACTGGCCAAGACCCTCCAGCATAAAGGAAGTGCGGCAGTTCCTCGGGTTGGTAGGCTACTACCGAAGATTCATTCCCGGTTTCACCAAAATGGCAGCCCCTATGCAGGACCTCCTGATAGGTCAATCTCGGAAAGCCAAAAACCAGAAGCCGCCCTTTAGGTGGGAAAAGCTGGAAGAGGAGTCCTTCTGCCAGCTGAAGATGGCCCTCACGGGGGATGAAATCCTGGCATATCCAGACTACAGCCAGCCATTTATCCTCCACACGAACGCAAGCAACATCGGGCTAGGAGCCGTACTGTCCCAGATCCAGCAAGGGAAAGAACGGGTAATCGCTTACCCCAGCCGAAAGCTACAGCCCACGGAGAGGAACCCTGAGAATTATAGCTCATTCAAGCTGGAGTTCCTGGCAGTAGTGTGGGCAGTGACCGAACGTTTCAAGCATTACCTTGCCTCCTCCAAATTCACCGTGTACACAGATAACAACCCGTTGACACTGTCACGGGTGTGTCACCACGAAGATCGTCACACTTACACAGCCTGACTTCTCGCAGCTGAGTTTTTGGTGCTTTGTGTTTTTCGGCAGTGAGGGAGTTAACTCTCTCTCTCTCTGTGCTAGACGAGGTCCAGCCTCGCCCAGCTGCAATCAATTTTGCTGTTGTGGGACTCCTTCAAATGCCTGCCGGTCTGTTAGGGAAGTGTCAGTGAAAGCATTTCATGCAGACTAACAGAGCGGATCGTGGTATTTGGAGTTTCAGAGCTAAGTGTATTTGGAGTGTTTTTTCCCTTCCTCGCTTTATCATTTATCTCCTTTCCCGTTGGTGTTCCCTCTGTTGTAGTTGTGTAGTTTTTGTATGCAAGGTGGTTTTGGTTTTACCCTTGTACTGTCTCGTTCGTCTAAGTACTGAGTGTGGGCATATTATTACCTGTCCCCTTTTGTTGTGATCAGGGGTCCTTCTCAGGACTAGATTACTTAGGTGCAGGGATCCTCAGGAGGTAGAGGTTACGCTGGCGGCCTGGACCTCTGTACCTTTAACAGTACCTCCAGGTAGAGGGATTAGTCAGGGCCCCAGCTTAGGGTCAGCTTAGGCCCCCTACCTCCAGTACACAGAGACAGCGTGACATTTTCACCGACCACTTACTGTAGATTTTCTCCAGCTACCATGGATCCAGTAGTCGGTCTAGCTCGGCAGTTGCAGAGTTTGTCTATGGAGCTGGCAGACGTTAGGTCCAAGGTTTTGAATCCTCAAGAGCAAGCCGGACCAGAACCTAAAGTAGCTCTCCCTGACAGGTTCACTGGGGGGCGGGACAAGTTTTTTGTTTTCCGGGAGGCGTGCAAGTTGTACTTTCGGCTGCGGCCTCGGTCATCGGGGAGTGAAGAACAAAGGGTGGGAATTGTCATCTCGCTCCTACAAGGGGACCCACAATCTTGGGCGTTCTCTCTTCCCCCGGGCTCCCCGGCTCTCCAGTCAGTGGATAGGTTTTTTGCTGCTCTGGGTCTTGTATCTGATGACCCGGATCGGATCTCCCTTGCTGAATCTAAGTTACATAGGATCCAGCAGGGAGATTGTCCGGCGGAGGAATTCTGTTCGGAGTTCCGTAGGTGGGCCACTGACACCCAGTGGAATGACCCGGCTCTTAGGAGCCAGTTTTGTCAAGGTTTATCCGACAAATTGCAGGATGTGTTGGCACAGTATTACTCTCCCGCGTCACTGGAAGCCGCTATGGCCCTTGCTATTCGCATTGACAGACGGCTTCGGGAGAGGTGCGGGATAACTCCACCCCCTGTGATGACTCCACCTCCTACAAGGTCCCCTCATATGGTGGTTCCCCTGGTCAGTCCAGAGGAGCCTATGCAATTAGGAGGGGCATCATTTCGGGGGAGGGGACCGGTGGTGCGCCATAAGACAGGAAGGTGTTTCTTCTGCGGGAGAAAGGGACATTTTATTGGGGGGTGTCCATCCCGTCCCTTGCAGTGTGAAGAGTCGTCGGAAAACTGTTGATCCCAGGTTGTGTGGTGGACGGCAATCTGGGAGTAGGTATTTCGTCCCTAGGTTCGTCTCAGTTTCTCGTTCCGGCGGAGGTGGTGGTGGGTACGAGAACTGAGAGGATATCTGTTCTTCTGGATAGTGGGGCCGGGGTTAATCTGGTGGACGCTCGGTTTGCCTGGGTTCAAGGTATGCGATTGAGTGAGTTGGCTAAACCCATCCCCATATTCTCGATCGATGCCAGGCCTCTCGGTCAGGGAAGTTTTTTTGCAAGCTGTGCATAACGTAAAACTTCAAGTGGGGGCGATACATAAAGAACTGTTGTCTTGCTACGTGTTGGAGGGTCTTCCCACTCCTATAGTGTTGGGCCTTCCTTGGTGAACTAAGCATAACCCTGTTATTAATTGGCAATCCAGAGAGATAAGCCAATGGAGTAAATTCTGTAATAAAAACTGCATGAATACGGTCATCGGTGCGGTTACTCCTAGGGTCTTACCTCCATTTCTGGTGGACTTTGAGGATGTATTCTCAGAGAAAGGGTGTCAGGAACTACCTCCTCATCGCGAGTATGACTGTTCTGTAAAACTGCTCCCTGAGGCCAAGTTACCTAAAGTTAGGTTGTATAACATTTCTGGTCCTGAGAGGCAGGCCATGAAGGATTATATTTCAGAAAGTCTGGCTAAGGGGCATATTAGACCTTCATCTTCACCGGTGGCCGCGGGGTTCTTCTTTGTTAAGAAGAAAGATGGAGGCCTACGCCCTTGCCTGGATTTCCGTGAACTTAATCGGATTACGGTCCGAGATCCGTATCCGCTCCCACTTATTCCCGATCTCTTTAAACAGATCGTGGGCGCCAAATGGTTCTCTAAGTTGGATCTCAGGGGGGCGTACAATCTGATTAGGATGAAGGAGGGGGATGAGTGGAAGACGGCGTTTAACACTCCGGAGGGGCATTATGAGAAACTTGTCATGCCATTCGGTCTGACTAATGCCCCGGCGGTGTTCCAGCACTTTGTTAATGACATTTTTCGCCGCCTGGTGGGACAGTTTGTTGTCATATATCTGGATGATATCTTAATTTACTCGCCGTATCAGGTGTTTCATCAGGAGCACGTTAGGCAGGTGTTACAGATCTTGCGGGATAATAAACTGTATGCCAAATGGGAAAAGTGTGTGTTCGCCGTACAGGAACTCCAGTTTTTAGGCTTCCTGGTTTCAGCGTCCGGTTTTCGAATCTACCCTGGGAAAGTGCGGGCAGTTCCTGAGTGGGATCGGCCAGAGAATCTTAAGGCACTACAACATTTCCTGGGGTTTGCTAATTATTACCGGAAGTTCATTCGTAATTAGTGTTGAGCCACCCCCGTAGTGTTCGAGTTCGGTTCGGTTTGTCGAACACCCGTGTGTTCGCCGAACTGTTCGCCGAACTGTTCGTCGAACACCTTCGAACACCGTTAAAACCAATGGCAGGCAAACAAAAACACATAGAAACACATAGAAAACACCTTCAACGGTGTCCAAAAGCTGACAAACTGCTCAGAAGACACAACTAACACATGGAAAAGTGACAAGTACATATAGTCATGCGAAAAGAAAAGAGGTGGAGGAGTAAAAGGAGGGGGAGACACAGATATAGGCATGTCATGCCCTTCTAAAATCCAAAAAGTGAGAAGCCGACACGTTCAGTCCGCTCCTGCCCGTGCCACCTCCGTGACACCGGGGTTGTGCCAGAGCCGCGGTGAACCCTGACGGCCAGCCCCCCTCTCCCAATACTGGTGCCTGTCCGCTGGTGGGTCGAGCGAGCACCCCTGTGGTGGAGGCAGCTCTAAGCTTTTTAATTTAAATTGTCTCTCTAATTTGAATGAATACACTTTAAATCCATTTACAAGGATCTATTGGAGGGCAAGTCTCATGCCAGCAGCCGCGTAATTCCAGCTCCAGTAGCGTCCACTAAAGCTGCTGCAGTTAAAAAGCTTTTATAAGGATCGAGCTTGGCTGTCCACCGCAAGGCATCCTACTGCCAGTCCCAGCCCCTATGCCTTGGGGTGCCTCCTGATGCTCTTCACTGAGTATCCCGTGGTCCCGAAGCATTTCCTTTGAAAAAATTAAGTGTCCAAACTACAGGTTGCTTAACAGCCGGGATAATCCGCTGACTAGCAGACACTGCTACTAGGCACAAAGTATTTCCTGGGCTAGATGCAGTTAAAAATTTGTAATTAGATACTCTCATTGGATGCTGAGAAAGCATTCCATAGAGTCTCCTGGCACGCCATATATGATTCTCTTAAAAAGCTTGGGGTAGGGGTCTAGGAGACCCTTTTATAGCCAAAATCACGGCCCTGTATCACAATACGTCACCTAGGCTGAAGATAAATGGAACTGTAGCACCCTGAGGGCTCAGTTGCTACAGAGGTATTGTACCTCACCCAGAGGTGTGATATCTCACTCTCAGGTAAGGATGGAGTGTGGATCAGGACCCGACACCTGCATGCATTACACCACATTGCCGTGGGGCAGGGCGACCAATATGCCTCTGAGATGGGCACGACAGTCCCTGTCCCTGGCTGGAGTGGGGGGAGGGAACACTGAGGAAGGGGAACCCTGTAGTGCAGGAGCAGGGAGGAAGCAGTTCCTGGGTGCATTGAGAAGGGAGTATAAAAGGTGGGCACCATCTTAGTTCAGTGCAGAGAAGTCTGAGCAGAAGTGGCAGGGAGCAGGGGCTCTGCATGAGCTCTGCTCCGGAGGCAGGCCTAGTAACAGAAGCCTAGGCCTGGAAGAGGAAGAAGGAAGGAAGAGGAGCGGAGAAGGCTCCAGGAACGAGGAATGAAGGGATCCCAGGGGTACGGACGGGCGAGTCGCCACCGCACGCCCGAATCCACCTGCGTGGAGGGGTCAGGCCAAAGGGGGAGACCGGTCCCCGAAACTAGTGGAGGCAGGAAACGACCCTCAGCTAGAAACCGGAGGCTGTGACATTTTATGTGGCGCAGCCCCTCGCTACACTCGCTCGGAAGGCATCACATAGGGTCAGGGAAACTGGTGCCAAGTTTACCAAGAGGAGGCCCGAGGCAGCAGGACAGAAGGGTTGGTAAGAAAGGCCAGACAAAGGACAGACAAAGGGGGTACTGTGAAGCACTCCAAAGTTATCTGGGAGTTGTCTGAGCCCCTCACCCGATGAGCACAGTACGACGTGGGCAGCCGTTACCTGCAGACGTGGTCTGGATAATAAGAACTGTGAGTAAAGGCCCTGGACTGCATCACTGACTCAGTGTCGTTACTGCTGCTGCCCTGCACAATCACCCCCATCCTCCGCATACACTGCCCTGAGGCTATACTCCTCCCGTGGGGAGTTATGCTACGCTCTGCTGCACCCACAACACCAGCCTCAGCGGTCTGCCCTGCAGCGGCGGTTCACTCTGACCGCAATCCACGGGTGGCGTAGTCGGACATTTAAACATCAAAACCGCATAAATAGTTCCGCCACTGGTTTGACCACCCTGAGCCACGGAACCGGGTCACCGCCACGAAGACTACAACCACCAGCATCCACCAAAAAGGGTCCGGCTCCGGGTGTCCCAAGGCCCAGGGGGTGCATCAGAACATTTTCATCACCTTTCACAATCACCAATGGGACAAGGCAGGGATGTCCTCTGTCCCCTCTCTTATACATCCTAGTGACGGAGCACCTGCTCTCATCAATTCGCCATAACCCCAATATTAGGTGGATTGAGGTGGGAGGCACCGAGTACAAGTGCTCTCTATTTGCTGATGATGTCCTAGTATATATCACTCAATCACATATATCCATCCATGCTGTTATGGCTGAAATAGATCACTTTGTTACATGGTCAAATTTTAAAATCAATGCAGCGAAGTCTGAGGCCCTCGATGTCTCCCTCCCCAAATCCATATAGGATTCAATCCAGTCCAACTTTCCCTTTGCCTGGCCCTCACAGGGTATCAAATACTTAGGAATTCCTATTCATAGAGACCTCTCCCATCTAAGTTATCTTAATTTTGGGCCCTTTATTGAACAACTCCATACAGACCACGGTTGGCAAGTTAGAACTGTAAGATTCACTACGTGAACCACTGGTGTTTTGTGGAAAAGCACATGTACACTGTGTTCCAAATTAGTATTCAAAAAGTGTTTAGGAGTGATAAGGGAAGAATTTGTTTGTTTGTCAGTTAAACTCATTGATGGTGATGTGTGTCAGGGCTCTTTATATCACTGTAAGCAATTGCAGACACCTGTGCTAATTAGTTTGGCAGGTGTGTTCAATGAAAGGCAAGACTACTTAAGAAGGCTGTCTCACATTATTAAGCAGCCTACATTTTCTGCCAAAATGGGAAAGAATAAGGATGTGTCGGCTGCTGAGAAGCAACAAATTGTGGAGTGTTTAGGTCAAGGCATGACTACAATCAACATTGTGCGATGATCAGGATGAAGTGTCTTGGCAATCAAGAAGTATGTAGCTGATTCACAGTACACATGTGTGCGTGCTGATAAGGGCAAATTGAGGACTCTTTCCTACAGGCAATTACGTCAGGTTAAAAGAGCAGCGGCAAAAAAAGCCTTGTCATAGCAGCAGACAAGTTTTTGAAGCTGCTGGTGCCTCCAACGTCCCCCGAACAACAAGATGCAGGGTCCTTCAGAGGTTTGCAGCTGTGCATACGCCATCCTGTCGACCTCCTCTATCCACTTCACACAAGCAGAAATGGCTCCAGTGGGCCAAACATTACATGAAGACTGATTTCAAAACTGTTTTGTTCACGGATGAGTGCCGTGCAGCGCTCGATGGTCCAGATGGATGGAGTGGAGGATGGCTGGTTGATGGACACCCCACGCAAACACAGCTACAGCGCCAACAAGGAGGAGGTGGAGTAATGTTTTGGGCTGGAATCATGGGGAGAGAGATTGTCGGCCCCTTTAGGATCCCTGAAGGCACTAAAGATGAACTCCATAATGTATGTGGATTTTCTCAAACAGCAGTTCCTGCCATGGTTCAAGAAGAAGAACCGTGTATTTCACAGCAAGATCATTTTTTTGCATGATAATGCACCATCTCATGCTGCACATAAAACATCTGCATCTCTGGCTGATATGGGCATAAAAGGGGACAAACGTATGGTGTGACCCCCATTCTCCCCTGACCTCTACCCGATTCAGAACCTCTGGAGCATCATCAAAAGGAGTGTCTATGATGGCAGGAGGCAGTTCACATCTAAGCAACAGCTCTGGGAGGGTATTCTGTCCTCATGCAAAACAATTGAAGCAGAAACCATCCAAAACCTGACAAATTCAATGGACGAGAGAGTTCAGAAGCTCCTTTCGAACAAGGGGTCCTATGTGAAAATGTTACATCACCTAGAATAAAGTTTTGAGTTGAAAACTGTTTGATTTCAGTTTCTAATAACCTGCTAATGCTTATAATTTCAAAAATGACCATTTTTTTGGTCTTTATTAAAGTGAAAAGGTTGATCGAAAAGTTTGGGGGATCTAAGAGTGTGGCAACCCAGTAGTCATGACGACTTCGAATTCTGACAATATGAGGGTCATGTTGCAGGTAGTGCAGCAAGAAGGCACTTATGTGTCTTGCGCATCTCGGAGCCCCAAAATTATTTTCCGGGCTAGATGCAGCTAAAAATTATTATTAATTTTAAATCTGGTGGAGCTTAGTATAGATGGCCTAATAGGATCAGTGCTGCACACTGCTACAAAGCCCAAATTATTTTCCAGTCAAGATACAGATAAACATGATTAGTAATTTTAAATCTGGTGGAGCTTATTATAGATGGCCTAATAGAATCAGTGCTGCACACTGCTACAAAGCCCAATTTATTTTCCAGCCAAGATACAGATAAACATGATTAGTAATTTGAAAGCTTAAAACGGTTGGTAGGGTGATTTTAACCAATCATCAAGCTTTTACTCTCCCCAGTATGATACAGGGGTAGAAAAGTCGTTTCGGATCCATGATTTGTTCATCTTTATGAACGTCAGTCTGTCTACATTATCAGTGGAGAGCCGAGTGCGCTTATCTGTCAGCACACCACCAGCAGCGCTGAACACACGTTCAGACAGAACGCTGGCTGTGGGGCATGACAAGATCTCCAAGGCGTAAGTGGCTAGCTCTGGCCATTTATCCAGATTGGAAGCCCAAAAAGAGCAAGGGTCCAAAGACACAGTCATGGCTTCAATGTTTACTTGGAGATACTCCTGTACCATCGTCTCTAGGCGTTGACTATGTGGCAGACTTCTTGTCTCCTGTGGCCTTGCAAAGGATGGGCTAAAAAAGTGGTGAAATGATTCCGCAAAATTGATTTTACCAGCAGATACTGTGGTTCTGTTACGGTTTGAGTGCTGAACACTTGACGGTCCCACGGTTGGCAAGTTGGAACTGTGAGATTCACTACGTGCACCATTGGTGTTTTGTGGAAAAGCACATGTAAGATTCTGCAACAGTCTCTGCTGATACTCCTGCATGCGTGCATCCCTTTCTATGGCAGGAATAATTTCTGCAAATTTACTTTTGTACCGGGGATCTAACAGTGTGGCAACCCATTAGTCAGGATTATTTCTAATTCTCACAATTCGAGGGTCATGTTGCAGGTAGTGCAGCAAGAAGGCACTCATGTGTGTTGCGCATCCAGGAGCACCAATTCCCTATTGTGTTGGTGGCGAGGTAACAATCATGCTTCCTTCCTCTGTCCTCTCCCCCCAACCTCGCACAACAGAAATGTGATCAAGGTCTCCCTCATCTGTTGAGTCTTCCATCAGTTCGTCCTCCACTTCTTCCTGGGCTCCTGCACCTTCCTCACTAGTTTGACTGCAACCATGCGCCCTGGTAAAACCATCTCCCCCACCCTCACATGCCTGCCGCCTTGGTGCTGCCGACCGTCTGGACCTTGCAGATGTTAGCCCTTCCGCATACAACTCCTCCTCTACTTCCTCCACCTCCTCTTGTACCACCACCTGACTCCGAATTCTGTTTAACATGTGCTCCAGCATGTAAATCACCAGAATAGTCATGCTGATAATGGCATCGTCAGCACTAAACATCTTCGTCGCCATTTCAAAACTGTGCAGAAGGGTGCATAGGTCCCTGATCTGAGACCACTCCTCCAGCGTGATTTGCCCCACCTCTGGATCTCGTTGGCCCAGGCTATACGTCAGAACGTATTGCACCAGGGCTTGTCGGTTCTGCCACAGTCGCTGCAAAATGTGCAGAGTTGAATTTCACCGGGTAGGCACATCGCATTTTAGCCGGTGAAGTGGCAGGCCCAACGACTTCTGTAGAGATGTAAGTCGCTGAGCTGCGGGATGCGAACGGCGGAAGTGAGCACACAGCGACCGTGCCCTCTGCAGAAGGCCATCTAGTCTGGGATAGTGGGCTAAAAATTGCTGGACAACAAGGTTCAACACGTGAGCCATACATGGCACGTGTGTGACATTGCCCCGGCGAAGGGCCGCACCCAGGTTTGCAGCATTGTCGCACACGGCCTTCCCTGGTTTCAGGTCCAGTGGAGACAACCATTCATGAAATTGGTTCTCCAGAGCTGACCACAACTCCTCAGCTGTGTGACTCACATTTCCCAGACATTTCAAAGTAAAAACCGCCTGATGACGTTGAGCCCTACTGCCAGCATAGTAAGGAGGTGTGCAGGATCCCTTCTGCGCAGTTAGAAAGCTTGTGGCATGACCAGACAGGCTTTGGGTGCAGGTTGAAGACCGAGAGGAGGTTGAGGAGGCAGAAGCAGTGGAGGAACTTTGACATAAAGAGGATTGACGCACAACTCATGGGGACGGCAAGACTTGGACAGCAGCCCCTTGTCCTGCTGTCACCATAGTTACCCAGTGCCCAGTCAGCGACATGTAACGCCCCTGTCCATGCCTACTCGTCCAAGTGTCTGTGGTGAAATGCACCCTGTCACACACAGAGTTTCTCAAAGAAGCGGTGATGTTGTGTGCGACATGCTGGTGGAGCGCAGGCACACCTTTCTTTGAGAAGTAGTGCCGACTGGGCATCTGGTACTGGGGCACTGCGACGGACATAAGGTCTCGAAAATCCTCTGTGTCCACCAGGCGGAAAGGCAGCATTTCTGTAGCCAAGAGCTTGCAGATGGTGAAATTCAACCTCTTAGCTTTCTCATGGCTAGGAGGAAATGGTCTTTTACTTGTCCACATCTGAGGGACCGAGGGCTGGCTATTGTGCTTAGACGGGGTTGATAAGGGTGTCCCCGGCAAACTGCCCGTCTGTGAGGAAGATGCAGGCGGACATGTTAGGTTGCCTTGATCCAAAGGTGGTGCTATCGATGTCGGACAGCGCTCAACACCAGCTGGTGTTACCACCTCCAAAGAAAATGATGACCTGCCAATCACGCTGGCTGTTGCGGGTAAAGAGGTGGCAGGTCTGCGCCCCAAAACAGGTGTGACTGCTGTCCCCCCAGTCACAGAGGATGAAGAGGCCGCGGATGCACAAGATATGGCAGACGGTGGTTGGCCCGGCCGGCTAGGCCGCATTGTAGCACACTGAGCTTCCCACTGCAACTTATGCTTCATGTCCATGTGCCGGTTCATGCATGAAGTACTCAAACTATGTATTTTTTTGCCTCTACTTAGCTTTTGCTGACAAATGTTACAGATAACACGAGTTGGGTCATCTTTATCGATCTGAAAAAATGCCCAGGCTATGCAAGGCTTAGCACCCATGCGACCTGAAGAGCCACCACGACTTGTTGTGAGAGGCAGAGTTGTGTTTGAGGATGCAGTTGTTGACGTGCTTCCAGTACTACGTCTCTGTCCAGGAAGGCGCAACCTGACCTCGTCGTCACTAGCATCTTCCTCCACCTCCTCTGCTGACCTCATCTCTTGGCTGACTGTGACTCATACTCAGACGGGCAGCTGGAAATTTGGGAGCTGTGAGGAAGCAAGTGCGATTGGGGTGACACCTTTGAGGACTGGAGTATTTGTGATGTTGAAGTTGATGTGGAGGAGAGCCCACTTAAATAAGCACTTGATATCCGTTGAAGCACCTGCTCTTTTTGTGCCTCATCTGGAATTTGTAGCGATTGGCGTGGCCGTAAGAAAGGGATCTTATCACATTGTCCACTAAAAGAAGTAGACATTTTAGTTTGGCTGGAAGATGGTCTTTCTTCTGCAGATGTTACTGTTGCTTTAACACCTACCCCAAGGACACAACCTTTTTTCCCCTTCCCAACACGCCTATTCCCCTTTCCACCAGCATCAGGCCTTTTTCCACTCATATTGGTGGTTAACTAATTCACAACTCTGGAGTTGTTTGCACAAAAAAACAATGGATGGGAACCGAGCAGAGCTGAGTGGCCAAACTGTGGTATTAGGCCAAAACTATTGGCTGGGTTAGATGCAGAAAAAAATTATTTTCAATTTGCAACCTGATGGAGGTTATTATAGATGGACTAATAGTACAAGTCCCACACACAGCTAGAAGCCCAAATATTTTTTCAGAGGTAGAAGCAGAAAAAAATTGTATTCAGTTTGCAACCTGATTGAGGTCAGTATAGATGGACTAATAGAACAAGTCCTACACACAGCTAGAAGCCCAAATATTTTTTCAGAGGTAGATGCAGAAAAAAATTATATTCAGTTTGCAACCTGATGGAGGTCAGTATAGATGGACTAAAAGAACAAATCCCACACACAGCTAGAAGCCCAAATATTTTTTCAGAGCTAGATGCAGACAAAAAATTATTTTGAATTTGCAACCTGATGGAGGTCAGTATAGGTGGACTAATAGAACAAGTCCCATACACTGCTAGAAGGCCAAATATTTTTTCAGAGGTAGATGCAGAAAAAAGATATATTCAGTTTGCAACCTGATGGAGGTCTGTATAGATGGATTAATAGAACAAATCCCACACACAGCTAGAAGCCCAATATTTTTTCAGAGGTAGATGCAGAAAAAAAATATATTCAGTTTGCAACCTGATGGAGGTCAGTATAGATGGACTAATAGAGAAAGTTCCACATACTGCTAGAAGGCCAAATATTTTTTCAGAGCTAGATGCAGATATAAATTATTTTTAATTTGCAACCTGATGGAGATCAGTATAGATGGACTAATAGAGAAAGTCCCACACACTGCTAGAAGGCCAAATATTTTTTCAGAGCTAGATGCAGAAAAAAATTATATTCAGTTTGCAACCTGATGGAGGTCAGTATAGATGGACTAATAGAGAAAGTCCCACACACTGTTAGAAGGCCAAATATTTTTTCAGAGCTAGATGCAGACAAAAAATTATATTTAATTTGCAACCTGATGGAGGTCAAAATAGATGGACTAATAGAGAAAGTCCCACACACAGCTAGAAGGCCAAATATTTTTTCAGAGGTAGATGCAGATAAAAATTATTTTTAATTTGCAGCCTGATGGAGGTCAGTTTAGATGGACTAATAGAGAAAGTCCCACACACAGCTAGAAGGCCAAATATTTTTTCAGAGGTAGATGCAGATAAAAATTATTTTTAATTTGCAGCCTGATGGAGGTCAGTATAGATGGACTAATAGAGAAAGTCCCACACACTGCTAGAAGGCCAAATATTTTTTCAGAGCTAGATGCAGATATAAATTATTTTTAATTTGCAACCTGATGGAGGTCAGTATAGATGGACTAATAGAGAAAGTCCCACACAATGTGTAGCGTCGGCGTCCCTGCCCTCTGCTAGGCAGGGACGCTGTTCCCCTCACCTCTCTGCTCCGAGCCCGGCGTCCTCCTCCCGCTCTGCTGGCAGCGTGCGCTCCTTCCCGGCCATTGTGCTTAGGGCGCGCGCGCGCTCCCTCCCTCTTAAAGGGGCCGCGCGCGCCGTCCTAAGGAGTCCCTGGCCAATGGCCGGAGGACTTCATCATATATAAGGCACCTCCTCCAAAATGGAGGTGCCCGAGCAATGTTGTTGCACTGTTCACTACTCTGCTTCAGCCCTCAGGTCCCGTTGCCAGTTACCTGTCAGTTACCTGCCTGATTCCTGCCAAAGTCCTGACAGTTTGCTGTCTGCTTCCTGCCTGTTATTCCTGCTACCTGCCTGCTTGCCAGAGGTCCGACGGTCTGCCTTACTACACCTGTCAGTCTGTCTAAGGACCAGCCTGCCCGCTCACCTGGGAGCGCACATCAGCTACCTGCCTGCTTGCCAGAGGTCCGACGGTCAGCCCTACTACTCCTGTCTGTCTGTCTATGGACCAGCTTGCCCGCTCACCTGGGAGCGCACTCCTGCTACCTGCCTGCTAGCCTACCTGGAGGCTCCGCCGTCACGTGCTGTGACCACCTGCCATTCCAGAGACTCCTGCCCGCTCACCTGGGAGCGCACGCCTGTTACCTGCCCGCTAGCCTACCTGGAGGCTCCGCCGTCACGTGCTGTGACCACCTGCCATTCCAGAGACTCTCGCTTGCTCACCTGGGAGCATACATCAACCATCTGCCTGCTAGCCTACCTGGAGGCTCTGCCATCACAGGTCGTACCTACCCTTTACCCAGAGACTGCCCCGGTCACTTGCCGTGACCTCCTGCCCGTTCATTCAGAGACTGCCCCGGTCACTTGCCGTGACCTCCTGCCCGTTCATTCAGAGACTGCCCCGGTCACTTGCCGTGACCTCCTGCCCGTTCATTCAGAGACTGCCCCGGTCACTTGCCGTGACCTTCTGCCCGTTCATTCAGAGACTGCCCCGGTCACTTGCCGTGACCTCCAGCCCGTTCACTCAGAGACTGTCCCGGTCACCTGCTGTGACTGCCTGCCCGTCTTCCCTGGTCGCCACCCGCTCCCTTACAAGGACCGCCCCCTTGTATAGTAGCTCAGAGGTTCCGCCTCCCAGACCCGTTACAGTTTGCTCGGGCCATGGAACCCGGTGGCACCCAAGCTCCCTCGCTCTCGGACCTGTGTCATGAACTGTCCCGTCAAAGGTCCCAACAGGAGTCCATCCTGGGTCACCTGCGGAATGTCAATACTCGTCTGGACACTCTGACTGCTCCACCAGCAACCTCCGCCAGTGCCATGTCTCGCAATCCGGCAGCTCCGCTGCCCACTAATACCATGATATCCTACCCCGGACCCCGGCTTTCTGCACCTCCTCGCTTCGGAGGCGACTCCGCCCAGGCTCGGGGCTTCATAAATCAGTGCACCCTGCACTTTGAACTATTGTCCCACCAGTTTAACTCCGACCGAGCCAAAATTGCATTCATCAAGTCCCATCTCACCGGGGAGGCCCTGGCCTGGCTAAATCCTCTATGGGAGAGAGGAGACCCCCTGGTGTCCAACTTGCCTGCTTTCCTCACGGCTTTCCGGAAAGTCTTCGACGAACCCGGACGGAAGACCTCATCCGCATCATCACTGCTACGCCTCCGTCAGGAAAGTCTCACCGTGGGCCAATACGCCATACGATTCCGTACCCTTGCCTCGGAGCTGGCCTGGGATAACGACGCTCTGGTATCCGTCTTCTGGGAGGGTCTGTCCGGCCGTATTAAAGATGAACTTGCCGGTCGGGACATTCCTACCACTCTCGATGACTTAATAACTCTTGCCACCCGGATTGACCTACGGTTCCAGGAGCGTGCCAGAGAGGTCACCCGTGAGAGGAGGTTACCACGTCTAGCTCCTACTTTTCAGAAACCCGTCACTCCCTCCGTCTCTACCCAGGTACACTCTCCTGAGCCTATGCAGGTCGACCAGACAAAGATGGTCAAAACCCGTCAGGACTTACGCCGTGCCGAGGGGAGCTGCTTCTACTGTGGCAGTAAGGAGCACCGGATCCGTGCCTGCCCGGAGAGGTCGGGAAACGCCTGTGTCTAGGTTCGCTCAGAGAGGTCGACCTAGACAAGAATAAATCCTCTCCATCTCTGCTACTGTCAGTCTCAATCATCTGCGGGGAGAACCGTTATTTCGAACTAGCCCAACTTGACTCTGGAGCAGCCGGGAATCTTATTTCACAGTCCCTGGTAGAAAAATACCGCATTCCCACCAAACCTCTGCCTGCACCATTATCTGTCGCTGCTGTGGATGGGGGCCTCTTACCACGTCCCATCCAACTCATCACCGAATCCATAACCCTGCAGGTGGGAATGTTGCATTCTGAGAGTATCTTTTTCATGTTCTGCCTGGACTCTCTCACGCACTCTTACTAGGTCTACCTTGGCTCCAGAGACATGCACCCGTGCTTGACTGGCAGACCAGAGAAGTCCTTCGCTGGGGACAGGACTGTCATAAGACTTGTTTGGTTCCTGTTCATCCCGTCCGTCCTTCTCCTACCCCAACTAATCTACCTGGACTTCCGATTCCCTATTGGTCATTTGCTGATGTCTTTAATAAAAAGGAGGCAGAGACATTACCCCCTCATAGACCATACGACTGTCCTATCGACCTGTTACCCGGTACTACTCCTCCCCGTGGGCGCATTTACCCATTGTCCGCTGCTGAGACCCGGTCGATGTCCGAATATATTGAGGAGAATTTGGCCAGGGGATTCATCCGGAAATCTACCTCCCCGGCGGGAGCAGGCTTCTTCTTCGTAAAAAAGAAGGACGGCTCTCTCCGTCCCTGTATTGACTATAGAGGCCTTAACCAGATCACGTTGAAGAATAAGTACCCCCTTCCGCTCATTCCAGAATTATTTGATCGCCTGAGGGGGGCTAGAGTCTTCACCAAACTTGACCTCCGTGGGGCGTACAACCTGGTCCGTATCCGTCAAGGGGATGAATGGAAGACTGCATTCAACACCCGGGACGGCCACTATGAATATCTGGTAATGCCCTTTGGTCTCTGTAACGCTCCTGCCGTCTTTCAAGAGTTGGTCAATGACATCTTCCGGGACCTTCTCTACTTCTGCGTCGTGGTGTACCTGGACGACATCTTGGTCTTCTCTCCGGATCTCCAGACTCACCGGAGGGACGTTCGTCAGGTCCTGCTCAGGCTCAGGCAGAATCACCTCTTCGCTAAATATGAGAAGTGCCTCTTTGAGCAGACCTCGCTTCCGTTTTTGGGCTACATTATTTCTCAGACCGGCCTACGAATGGATCCAGAGAAACTGTCTGCCATCGAGAAATGGCCCCGACCGGAGGGGTTGAAGGCCATTCAGCGGTTCCTGGGCTTCGCCAACTACTACAGCCTCTTCATACCACACTTCTCTTCCCGGACTGCCCCAATTTCCGCGCTCACCCGTAAGGGTACTAACCCCAAAGAGTGGCCGCCCGAAGCAGAGGCCTTTCTTTCCTTAAAACAGGCCTTCTCTTCCGCCCCGGTGCTGCATCGTCCGGATGGCAACAAGCAGTTCTTCCTGGAGGTTGACGCTTCCTCCTCTGGAGCCGGAGCTGTACTTACTCAAAAATCATCTTCCGGGAGGATAGTAACTTGCGGCTTCTTCTCCAAACTCTTCTCCTCTTCTGAGCGCAATTATTCCATAGGAGACCGAGAGTTATTGGCCATCAAGCTGGCATTGGAGGAGTGGCGTTACCTGCTCGAGGGGGCTCTTCATTCGGTAATAATTTACACTGACCACAAGAACTTGGCTTATCTCCAGCATGCCCAGAGACTTAACCCGCGCCAAGCCCGGTGGTCCTTGTTTTTTGCTCGCTTTGATTTCGTTCTACATTTTCGCCCGGCTGACAAGAACATCAAAGCGGACGCCTTGTCCCGATCCTTTCTGGTATCTGACCTCGAGGAAGAACCTAAACATATCATCGATCCCGCCAGAGTAATGCAGGTGGCTCCCGTGAGTCTAAATCGTCTTCCTCCTGGTAAAACGTTCGTATCGGTTCCTGATCGGGAGAAGATCCTACACTGGGGTCATTCGTCTAAACTAGCTGGCCACGCTGGTCAGAAAAAGACCCTCCAGCTTATTACCCGGCACTACTGGTGGCCTAACCTGCACAAGGATGTAATAGACTTTGTTTCTGCCTGTGTGTCCTGCGCCCGCAACAAAGTTCCGAGACACCTGCCAGCCGGTCGCCTCCTTCCTCTGCCAGTACCTGCTGCCCCCTGGCAGCATATAGCGATGGACTTCATAACTGATCTGCCCGTTTCTGCCGGTTGTACGGTCATTTGGGTGGTCGCTGACCGCTTTTCCAAGATGGCTCACTTCATTCCCCTGCCAGGCCTCCCATCTGCACCTGAGCTGGCTAAAGACTTTATCCGCCACATCTTCCGTCTTCATGGCCTGCCCCGTCACATCGTGTCGGATCGTGGGGTACAGTTCACTTCTCGTTTCTGGAGAGCCACTTGTAAATTGCTAGACGTCACCCTGGACTTCTCCTCCGCTTACCACCCACAGTCTAATGTTCAAGTGGAGCGGATCAATCAGAACCTGACCAGTTACCTCCGGCACTTCGTTAATGCCCACCATTCTGACTGGGTGGATCTTCTGCCATGGGCCGAATTCTCGTACAACAATCACGAGAGCGAATCTTCCTCCAAATCCCTGTTTTTTGTAGTCTTCGGTCAACATCCTCGGATCCCGTTTCCCGTCTCCACCTCGGTGGACAATCCGGCTGCGGAATCTCTTGTTAACAAATTTTCCTCCATATGGGAGAGTACCCGGTCCGCACTCCTTCTGTTTTCCGAGCGTATGAAAAGACATGCAGACAAAAAACGTCTGGATCCTCCTCAATTCCGTCCTGGGGATAAAGTCTGGCTCTCGTCCAAGTATGTCCGGCTCAAGATTCCTTCCTATAAGTTAGGGCCTCGGTTCATCGGTCCTCTGGAGGTCATCAGTCAGATCAACCCGGTGGCCTATAAATTGAAACTCCCGGCCAACTTGCGGATCCCTAACTCCTTCCATGTATCTCTCCTCAAACCCGTGGTACTTAACTCTTTCTCCAAGTCTACAGGTACGCCTCCTGCTCCGGTTTCCGCTGAAAACGAATTTGAGGTAGAGAACATTCTGGCCACCAAAAGGGTAAGAGGGAAGACCTTTTTTCTAGTAGATTGGAAGGGGTTTGGTCCTGAAGAGAGAACATGGGAGCCCCGGGAGAACATCCATGCCCCTCTCATCCTTGCTAAATTTCTGTCTGGCCTAAAAAAGGGGGGGCCTAAAGTGGGGGGTACTGTAGCGTCGGCGTCCCTGCCCTCTGCTAGGCAGGGACGCTGTTCCCCTCTCCTCTCTGCTCCGAGCCTGGCGTCCTCCTCCCGCTCTGCTGGCAGCGCGCTCTCCTTCCCGGCCACTGTGCTTATGGCGCGCGCGCGCGCGCTCCCTGCCTCTTGAAGGGGCCGCGCGCGCCGTCCTAAGGAGTCCCCGGCCAATGGCCGGAGGACTTCATGATATATAAGGCACCTCCTCCAAAATGGAGGTGCCCGAGCAATGTTGTTGCACTGTTCACTACTCTGCTTCAGCCCTCAGGTCCCGTTGCCAGTTACCTGTCAGTTACCTGCCTGATTCCTGCCAGATTCCTGCCAGTTTGCTGTCTGCTTCCTGCCTGTTATTCCTGCTACCTGCCTGCTTGCCAGAGGTCCGACGGTCTGCCTTACTACACCTGTCAGTCTGTCTAAGGACCAGCCTGCCCGCTCACCTGGGAGCGCACATCAGCTACCTGCCTGCTTGCCAGAGGTCCGACGGTCAGCCCTACTACTCCTGTCTGTCTGTCTATGGACAAGCTTGCAAGCTCACCTGGGAGCGCACTCCTGCTACCTGCCTGCTAGCCTACCTGGAGGCTCCGCCGTCACGTGCTGTGACCACCTGCCATTCCAGAGACTCCTGCCCGCTCACCTGGGAGCGCACGCCTGTTACCTGCCCGCTAGCCTACCTGGAGGCTCCGCCGTCACGTGCTGTGACCACCTGCCATTCCAGAGACTCTCGCTTGCTCACCTGGGAGCATACATCAACCATCTGCCTGCTAGCCTACCTGGAGGCTCTGCTATCACAGGTCGTACCTACCCTTTACCCAGAGACTGCCCCGGTCACTTGCCGTGACCTCCTGCCCGTTCATTCAGAGACTGCCCCGGTCACTTGCCGTGACCTCCTGCCCGTTCATTCAGAGACTGCCCCGGTCACTTGCCGTGACCTCCTGCCCGTTCATTCAGAGACTGCCCCGGTCACTTGCCGTGACCTTCTGCCCGTTCATTCAGAGACTGCCCCGGTCACTTGCCGTGACCTCCAGCCCGTTCACTCAGAGACTGTCCCGGTCACCTGCTGTGACTGCCTGCCCGTCTTCCCTGGTCGCCACCCGCTCCCTTACAAGGACCGCCCCCTTGTATAGTAGCTCAGAGGTTCCGCCTCCCAGACCCGTTACACAATGCTAGAAGGCCAAATATTTTTTCAGAGCTAGATGCAGAAAAAAATTATATTCAGCTTGCAACCTGATGGAGATCAGTATAGATGGACTAATAGAACAAGTCCCACACACAGCTAGAAGCCCAAATATTTTTACAGAGGTAGATGCAGAAAAAATTATATTCAGTTTGCAACCTGATGGAGGTCTGTATAGATGGATTAATAGAACAAGTCCCACACACAGCTAGAAGCCCAATATTTTTCAGAGGTAGATGCAGAAAAAAAATATATTCAGTTTGCAACCTGATGGAGGTCAGTATAGATGGACTAATAGAGAAAGTCCCACACACTGCTAGAAGGCCAAATATTTTTTCAGAGATAGATGCAGACAAAAAATTATTTTGAATTTGCAACCTGATGGAGGTCAGTATAGATGGACTAATAGAGAAAGTCCCACACACTGCTAGAAGGCCAAATATTTTTTCAGAGCTAGATGCAGACAAAAAATTATTTTTAATTTGCAACCTGATGGAGGTCAGTATAGATGGACTAATAGAGAAAGTCCCACACACACCTAGAAGGCCAAATATTTTTTCAGAGCTAGATGCAGAAAAAAATTATATTCAGTTTGCAACCTGATGGAGGTCAGTATAGATGGACTAATAGAACAAGTCCCACACACAGCTAGAAGGCCAAATAATTTTTCAGAGTTAGATGCAGATAAAAATTATTTTTAATGTGCAGCCTGATGGAGGTCAGTATAGATGGACTAATAGAGAAAGTCCCACACACTGCTAGAAGGCCAAATATTTTTTCAGAGCTAGATGCAGACAAAAAATTATTTTTAATTTGCAACCTGATGGAGGTCAATATAGATGGACTAATAGAGAAAGTCCCACACACTGCTAGAAGGCCAAATATTTTTTCAGAGCTAGATGCAGATATAAATTATTTTAATTTGCAACCTGATGGAGGTCAGTATAGATGGACTAATAGAGAAAGTCCCACACACTGCTAGAAGGCCAAATATTTTTTCAGAGCTAGATGCAGAAAAAAATTATATTCAGTTTGCAACCTGATGGAGGTCTGTATAGATGGATTAATAGAACAAGTCCCACACACAGCTAGAAGCCCAATATTTTTTCAGAGGTAGATGCAGAAAAAAAATATATTCAGTTTGCAACCTGATGGAGGTCAGTATAGATGGACTAATAGAGAAAGTCCCACACACTGCTAGAAGGCCAAATATTTTTTCAGAGCTAGATGCAGACAAAAAATATTTTTAATTTGCAACCTGATGGAGGTCAGTATAGATGGACTAATAGAGAAAGTCCCACACACTGCTAGAAGGCCAAATATTTTTTCAGAGCTAGATGCAGAAAAAAATTATATTCAGTTTGCAACCTGATTGAGGTCAGTATAGATGGACTAATAGAGCAAGTCCCACACACAGCTAGAAGGCCAAATATTTTTTCAGAGGTAGATGCAGATAAAAATTATTTTTAATTTGCAGCCTGATGGAGGTCAGTATAGATGGACTAATAGAGAAAGTCCCACACACTGCTAGGAGGCCAAATATTTTTTCAGAGCTAGATGCAGACAAAAAATTATTTTGAATTTGCAACCTGATGGGGGTCAGTATAGATGGACTAATAGAGAAAGTCCCACACACTGCTAGAAGGCCAAATATTTTTTCAGAGCTAGATGCAGACAAAAAATTATTTTTAATTTGCAACCTGATGGAGGTCAGTATAGATGGACTAATAGAGAAAGTCCCACACACTGCTAGAAGGCCACATATTTTTTCAGAGCTAGAAGCAGATATAAATTATTTTTAATTTGCAACCTGATGGAGGTCAGTATAGATGGACTAATAGAGAAAGTCCCACACACTGCTAGAAGGCCAAATATTTTTTCAGAGCTAGATGCAGAAAAAAATTATATTCAGTTTGCAACCTGATGGAGGTCAGTATAGATGGACTAATAGACAAGTCCCACACACAGCTAGAAGGCCAAATATTTTTTCAGAGGTAGATGCAGCTAAACATTATTTTTAATCTGCAGCCTGATGGAGATCAATATAGATGGACTAATAGAACAAGTCCCACACACTGCTAGAAGGCCAAATATTTTTTCAGAGCTAGTTGCAGAAAAAAATTATTTTCAGTTTGCAACCTGATGGAGGTCAGTATAGATGGACTAATAGAACAAGTCCCACACACAGCTAGAAGCCCAAATATTTTTTCAGAGCTAGATGCAGAAAAAAAATTATATACCTAACTCCTGCTTGTTGTCTCTGTACTCCCGTTTGTGAGTTTGTGGTCCACTCGCTACTTCTCTGCAAGTACTCTGTGAGTATCTGGCTCTGACTTTCCCTTCCTGTCTGTTCCGTGTGAACAGAGCCCTGTTCCCCCTGCTCAGCCTTGCCAGCTCTGACTCCTTTGCTCACCGCTCCGGCGGTTCTAGCCTGCTCTGACTCCTTTGCTCACCGCTCCGGCGGTTCTAGCCTGCTCTGACTCCTTTGCTCACCGCTCCGGCGGTTCTAGCCTGCTCTGACTCCTTTGCTCACCGCTCCGGCGGTTCTAGCCTGCTCTGACTCCTTTGCTCACCGCTCCGGCGGTTCTAGCCTGCTCTGACTCCTTTGCTCACCGCTCCGGCGGTTCTAGCCTGCTCTGACTCCTTTGCTCACCGCTCCGGCGGTTCTAGCCTGCTCTGACTCCTTTGCTCGCTGCTCCGGCAGCCTTGCTCCGCTCTGACCCTTTTGCTCACTGCTCCGGCAGTCTCACTCCGCTCTTATCCTTTTGCTCACTGCTCCGGCAGTCTTGCTCCACTCTTGCTCACCGCTCCAGGCGGTCTCGTCCTGCTTTACTCTTGCTCACTGCTCCGGCAGTCTCGCTCAGCTCTGATCCTTTGCTCACCGCTCCAGGCGGCCTTGTCCTGCCCTGTTCTCGCTCACCTCTCTGGGCGGCCTCACTCTGCTGTGTTTGTCCGCCACATCTGTGGTTCTGTTCCTGAGTCTCAGTGTGTACTGGGTCCTATCCCGCCAGTGTCCCTACCTGCTAGTGCCTCCCTGTCTGCACTCTAGCTGTGCTTGCCTGTACCCCTCTGCCTGTATTGTTCCTGAGTCCCAGTGTGTACTGGGTCCTATCCCGCCTGTGTTCCTACCTGCTAGTGCCTCCCTGTCTGCACTCTAGCTGTGCTTGCCTGTACCCCCGGCCTGCATACCCACCTGCCTGCATACCAGTCGTGCCTGCCTATACCCACCAGTCTGTGTGCCAGCCTACCAGTCTGTTCCTGTATTCCCCTGTGTGGGTCAACAGCCGTGTCCGGGGTCTGTCCTGGAGTAGCACCTGGTCCCTCTGCTCGGTTCCTCCTTGGTGCACTGGCGTCGTATGCCGTCGTGCGACCCTGGTCGGATCGGGTGAATACCTAGTTACGCCCCTCCAGGCATTCACTCTCCGGCACGGTCCAGTGGAATCACTTCAATCACACGCACACGCCGCTCAGCCCGGGCGTGTGCATAACAGCAAGGACATGTGACATACACTGCCAATGACACATGCCCTTGCTTGTGTGAAAAAAAGCACTTCGCTCCGTGTGTGCCCTGCTGATAGGCTGTCAGATTGCACTTCCCCACTGTAAATGCGGGAAAGAGAAAAAAAAATGGAGATCTTCATTATTCCTGCAGAGATCCATCCCCTGCCCCTCCCCCCACCCCGCTGTACACTCAAACTGCGTATTAACATTAATTTTCATCATTACTGAGAAAAAATCCAGTTATGATTTTGGTGCACAAACAGTTATCGAACATAACCTCGAACAGCCGAATTTTTCTCAAATCGTTCGTGTTCGCCGAACGGCTCGAACACCGACCAAAACAGCTCGAATTTGAGATTGGCGAACAGTTCGAGTCGAACAATGCTCATCTCTATTCGTAATTTCTCGTCCATGGTTAAGCCTCTCACAGACATGACTAAAAAGGGGACGGATTTTTCTAGGTGGTCTGACAAGGCTTGTCAAGCATTCTCCTCCTTGAAAAAATGTTTTGCCTCGGCACCCATACTCATTCAACCTGATGCGTCACAGCCATTCATTGTAGAGGTAGACGCTTCCGAGGTAGGGGTGGGAGCTGTATTGTCACAAGGTTCGTCCCCTGGTAAGTGGCATCTGTGCGCCTTTTTCACTAAAAAATTGTCGTCCGCTGAGAGGAATTACGATGTCGGCAATGGGGAACTCTTGGCCATTAAGTTAGCTTTTGAGGAGTGGCGCCATTTTTTAGAGGGGGCAGTCCATCCGGTCACCGTCATCACCGATCAGAAGAACCTGCTATATCTGGAGTCTGCGAAACGTCTGAATCCCAGACAAGCTAGGTGGTCATTGTTTTTTACCAGGTTTAATTTTGTCGTTACATATCGTCCTGGGTCAAAAAATGTAAAGGCGGATGCCTTATCTCGTAGTTTCCCTGGGGCCGGGAATACGGACGACCCGATTCTTATCCTTCAGGAGGGGGTGGTGGTTTCGGCAGTATGCTCTGAGCTTGAGGAGGAGGTATTGGAGGCTCAGGGGGACGCCCCTGTTGGACCTCCGGGGAGACTGTTTGTTCCAGATCAGTTGCGACAAAAGGTGATCGAGGCACACCATAACTCAGTTTTTGCAGGACACCCGGGGAGTAAAGCAATTGTGGATCTCCTCTCGCGTCGGTTTTGGTGGCCTAACTTACATAAGGAGGTGGTAATTTTTGTCGCGTCCTGTGGGGTTTGTGCGCGCTCTAAGACCTCACATACCCGTCCGTCTGGGGCCCTCTTACCTTTGAAGATCCCGGAGCGTCCTTGGACTCATCTGTCTATGGACTTTATTACGGACCTCCCTCCGTCTTCGGGTAAAACGGTCATACTCGTTGTAGTGGACAGGTTCAGCAAGATGGCACATTTTATCGCTCTTCCTGCTCTTCCTAATGCTAAAACTCTTGCGCAGGTGTTCATTGGGGAGATTGTGAGGCTTCACGGGGTACAATCCGAGGTGGTGTCAGATCGGGGGTCTCAGTTTGTGTCCAAATTCTGGAAGGCGTTTTGTACACGGCGGGGGATGCATTTATCGTTCTCATCGGCTTTTCATCCTCAGACCAATGGTCAGACGGAACGTATGAACCAGAGCTTGGAGACATATCTCCGGTGTTTTGTGTCAGAGAACCAGGAGGACTGGGCTTCTTTCTTACCTCTGGCAGAGTTTGCTCTTAATAATAGGCGGAGCGAGTCCACTGGTAAGTCCCCGTTTTTTGGGGCATATGGTTTTCACCCCCAGTTTTGTACTTTCAGTAGGGGGGGCTCTTCGGGGGTTCCTGAGGAGGAACGATTTTCCTCATCACTCGCTTCAGTATGGAGAGGGATGCTGAAGAATCTGAATACTATGGGGAACCGATACAAACGTATGGCTGATAGGAGGAGAGTGTCTGGTCCGGACCTAAGTGTGAACGATCGGGTACGGTTGTCTACCAGGAATATAAAACTTAAGGTTCCCTCCTGGAAACTGGGTCCCAGGTTCATCGGGCCGTACAGGATCAGTTCTATAATTAATCCGGTGGCATTCCGTCTTGACCTCCCCCCTACGTTTAAAATTCACAACGTGTTCCACAGATCATTGCTTAAGAGGTATGTGGCGCCTGTGGTACCGTCATCTTTACCTCCTCCTCCAGTGGTGGTCAATGGTAACTTGGAGTTCCAGGTATCGAGGGTCATCGATTCACGCTTTAATCGCCGGTCCCTTCAGTACCTGGTTCATTGGAAGGGGTATGGTCCTGAGGAGAGGATGTGGGTTCCTGCGTCGGATATTAACGCAGACCGATTAGTTCGGGCCTTCCACACGACTCACCCGGATAAACCTGGCCCTGAGGGTCCGGAGGCCCCTCGTAGAAGGGGGGGTACTGTCACGGGTGTGTCGCCACGAAGATCGTCACGATTACACAGCCTGACTTCTCGCAGCTGAGTTTTTGGTGCTTTGTGTTTTTCGGCAGTAAGGGAGATAACTCTCTCTCTCTCTGTGCTAGACGCCTCGCCCAGCTGCAATCAATGTTGCTGTAGTGGAACTCCTTCAAATGCCTGCCGGTCTGTTAGGGAAGTGTCAGTGAAAGCATTTCATGCAGACTAACAGAGCGGATCGTGGTATTTGGAGTTTCAGAGCTAAGTGTATTTGGAGTGTTTTTTCCCTTCATTTATCTCCTTTCCCGTTGGTGTTCCCTCTGTTGTAGTTGTGTAGTTTTTGTATGCAAGGTGGTTTTGGTTTTACCCTTGTACTGTCTCGTTCGTCTAAGTACTGAGTGTGGGCATATTATTACCTGTCCCCTTTTGTTGTGATCAGGGGTCCTTCTCAGGACTAGATTACTTAGGTTCAGGGATCCTCAGGAGGTAGGGGTTACGCTGGCGGCCTGAACCTCTGTACCTTCAACAGTACCTCCAGGTAGAGGGATTAGTCAGGGCCCCAGCTTAGGGTCAGCTTAGGCCCCCTACCTCCAGTACACAGAGACAGCGTGACAGACACACCTGGACACTGCAAGGCTCGGTGCCCTGGAACAGAGATGGATGGCCCGCCTGTCCAACATTGAATTCACCATCAAATACCGGGCAGGACGCTCAAATGCCAACGCGGATGCCCTGTCTAGAATGCCGAACTTACCGGACGTAGGGGAAGATCCAGAAGATCTGGAAGAAGTTGAGCTCCCTGCGTTCCACCGTCATGGGATTACCCTGTATTCCCACCGTGTGAAGGACAGGCGCTCCGTGACGTTCAATCCCTTGCCCCACTATAACTAGGCGGAGACGCAAGACAATGATCCCGCAGTCCATTTGGTGAAGGAAATGCTGACCCAGGCCGATGCCCGTCTTGACCCAGATGCTCCGGAGGAGACCAAGCAACTGTGGAAGGAGAAAAGTAAGTTGTTCCTCTACAGGGAGAAGCTGTGCCGGAGAATGGTTAACTCTCGAACACATGAGTTGAACTGGCAGGTAGTGGTCCCAAGACGAGACACGGCTATGGTTCTGGAGGCATACCACAACGGAGCAGGGCATTTCGGATGAAAGAAGCTGGAGTTCTTGTTGCGTGAACGGTTCTACTGGGTAGGCATGAGAGGAGCCATCGAGAGGTGGTGCAGAGACTGTGGCCCATGCCACCTGAGAAGAAAAGACCGAGCCAGCCAGAAGACTCCCCTGCAGCCCATCATCACCAGACAGCCACTGGAACTGGTAGCCCTGGACCATGTGAAACTGGCTCCAAGCAGATCTGGGTATGTCTACGCCCTCACAATCGTAGATCATTACTTCCGGTTCCTGGTGGTGGTCCCGGTCAAGGACTTAACGGCTCAAACAGCAGCTAGAGCCTTCCAGCAGCACTTCTGCCGTCCACACGGGTACCCAGACCAAGTGTTGACAGACCAAGGACCAGCCTTCGAAGCGGAGGTCTTCCAGGAGTTCTGCAAACTGTATGGCTGCAAGAAGATAAGAATAACGCCCTATCACCCTCAAACCAATGGACTCTGCGAGAAGATGAACCAGGTGGTGATAGATCTGCTAAAAACATTGCCCCTGGAAGAACGCAGTCTGTGGCCTGAGAAACTGCCCGATCTGGTGGACCTGTATAACCACATCCCTGTAGGTTCCACCAACTGTAGGCTTACCTAATGAGAGCAAGACCTGGTAAGCTGCCTTTTGACCTGGATATGGGAGTCCTGACGCCTGAGGACACCTCGCCAGAGGCAGACTGGGATACAGAACGGCAGCAGCAGAAACGGAAAGTACAGGAGAGCGTCGAGCGAAGTCTGTCTCAAGCTAGAGAAAGGCAAGAGAAGGCTTATAACCAGTATGCTCCCGCTGTTCCCCTGGTACCTGGAGAGCAGGTCTTGAAGAGGAAGAGGCGGCTCCACAAGTTGGACGACCAGTGGGAGAAGGACCCGTACACCGTACTGCCATCAAGCCATGAGAACTCAAAAATCTGCGTAATCAGTAAGGATGGAGGAGAAACCACAGCCATTGTCTCCAGAGACCACCTGAAGAAGTGTCCCGAGCAGCTGCAAAGCCCTGAAGAAGATCAAGGAAACCCTCAACCTGCAGAGGAAAGGGGAGAAATGATCAGTACCGTACTCGGAGACTTCCCCCAGTCTTGGACACAAGTAAACGACGCTGCCATGGTACCCGTCCTCACCTTTCTCCAGCCAGCCCTACAAGTGCCTACAGAGGAACCGGTAGAGCTGGAAGAGCAGCTGGCCCAAGAGGCAAAAGAGTCCACACCAGCAGTACAGGAGGATCAACCCTCTGCTAGTAGTGAGCCTGCCGTGCCCCTAGTGAGCCAAAGAGTGAGCAGACAGCTGCCCAGCTTACCCATAACAGCTCCTACACCCTGTAGTGCAGAACCAGTTAGTGAGCTCCGTAGAGTCACTAGAGGTCAGATGCCCGCTCGCTGGAGAATCTAAACTAATGCACTGTGAATTTATCTGCTAGCTGTTTATGGTTTATGTTTGTTGCCTGTTATTAATTATGTTTCTCAGTTACCCTGCAGATTTTTATGGACTAACAGGTTATGGACGCTAGATAACCGGAACAGTTTTGTAGATAGTTGCACCTTGGTGCCTCTTGCGAAGATGGCCGCGGAAGAGAAAACCTGTCTGGCGTGGCCTCCTTGTGGCCCAAAGTAGTTAGTCTACCCTTGCAGCCACGCCCAAGGACAACGCAATTGGTTTGCTTTGGACAGGTCCCATACTTCGCTTAAAGCTTCACCTTGGGTGATATGGACACCCGGTTGCGGACACGCCGTGACCTTTAAAGAATTAAAGCTTCTTGTAAATATGTTATTGTATTATTGTTATACCCTGTTATTATGTTTTAAAAATGTGTTTAGTCCCGGACTACTAAAATTTACTAGGGGGGAATGTGACACCCCAGGGGTCTGGTTGCCACAGTAATAAAGATATTATGTCTGAGAGCAAGTGGGATGTTTCTCTGGTCAGGAGTCCTAAGCATGCAACACTGCCCGCCCAGACCTGGGAGGGGAGGAATCTGCCCTTATAAACTGGGTCTGGGGCGGGATTAGGAGAGACAGAGACAGAGCCTGCAAAACAAGCAGAGCAGTCAGAGCCTAGAGTGAAGCTACAGACACAGCAAAAGATACATCAGGAGCTCTGTAGGTGCAGAGGCAGAAGGCCAGGGGCTTTGAGCAGAGATATAGCTCGCCCTGGCTGAAGTTACTAAAACCGGACACAGGAGTCCGAGGCTGTGGGGACTGATATTTACCCAGCAGCAGAAACCAGCCGGCAGGGGATTCCAGGTCCTCTGGCCATAGAAGCCCGGAGGCTCAGTCACAAAGAAGGGACCAGCGCCGCCATCCAGGAGCGGAGGCTAACAGAAGGCCCCAAGTCACCAGCCATACAGGTGAGCACTACACGTTATACTCAGGGACATGGTCTACTTGTAACCGCTGACAGCAAGGTAGCCAGGAAGAGTGCAGATAAACGGGGAGGCCTACAACTCCACCTGGCCAGGGGAACTCCTGCTTGCTCGCAGACTGACCAGGCCCCTTATACTAGCCAGTACTCCCGGGAGGGTCTGCCTTGTACCATCAGTAAAGACCCTGAACTGCACCTCACGTCTCTGTGATTCCTTGCCGCACAAGCACCATTAGCACTGGGACCCTCACACCATCACTCCCATCATCTCTCACATTAGCTGCCCTGAGGCAATACTTCTCCCGTGGGGAGTTATGCCATACTCGGCTGCGCAAACAACATCAGCCTCAGCGGTCGGCAGCGCAGCGGCGGTCCCCACTGACCGCAATCCAGAAGTGGCGTAGTCGAACATTTGCTATACATTAAGACTGCCACTGGTTTGACCACCCTGGGCACGGACCGGGTCACCACCACATAGAGACTAGAACCCCCAGCATTCTACAACAGGCCCGGTTCCGGGTTCTCCTGCACAACACAGGCCCAGGGGGCGCGTCATGCGCGTCTTTTCAAAAGGAATAAAATGGGGAGGGAAAGGTTAGATTTTAAAAACAAAAATCCAAATGACAATAGCAGCAGCCAAAATGTCAATGGAACTGGGGGATCCCAAAGCAGTCTCCTATGCCGGTACTTGCCCGGCCTCAAGCTGCGATACAACAACGGCAGGCACATTCAGCTTAGAATGGCAGTTGATGTGCAGATGTCACATGTGTGCGTCTTTTCAAAAGGAATAAAATGGGGAGGGAACAGTTAGATTTTAAAAACAAAAATCCAAAAATCCAAATGGCAATAACAGCAGCCAAAATGATAACGAAAACAGGGATTCCCAGCCAGTCTCCAAAGCTGGTAATTGCCCAGCCTCAGGCTGTGTAGCAGCTGCGATCTGACAAGGGCAGGCACATTCAGCTTTAAATGGCCGTTGATGTGAAGATGTCACAGGTGTGCGTCTTTTCAAAAGGAATCAAATGGGGAGGGAAAGGATAGATTTTAAAAAAAAAATCCAAATGACAATAGCAGCAGCCAAAATGTCAACAAAACGGGGGATTCCCAGCCAGTCTCCAATGCTGGTAGTTGCCCGGCCTCAAGCTGCATAGCAGCTGTGAGCTGACAAGGGCAGGCACATTCAGCTTAGAATGGCTGCTGATGTGCAGATGTCATATGTTCGCGTTTTTTTGAAAAGAAATAAAATGGGGAGGGAAAAGTTAGATTTTAAAAACAAAAATCCAAATGACAAAAGCAGCAGCCAGTATGTCAACAGAACCTGGGATTCCCAACCAGTCTCCCATGCCAGTACTTGCCCAGCCTCAAGCTGTGTAGCAGCTGTGATCTGATGAGGACAAGCACATTCAGCTTAGAATGGCCGTTAACGTGCAGAAGGCACATGTGCACGTCTTTTCAAAAGGAATAAAATGGGGAGGGAAAGGTTAGATTTTAAAAACAAATATCCAAATAACAACAGCAGCAGCCAAAATGTCAACAGAAGCTGGAATTCCTGCCAGTCTCCCATGCCAGTACTTGCCCAGCCTCAAGCTGCGTAGCGGTTGTGATCTTACAATGGCAGGCACATTCAGCTTTGAATGGCTGTTGACATGCAAATATCACATTTACGCGTCTTTTCAAAAGGAATAAAATGGGGAGGGAAACTTAAGATTTTAAAATCAAAAATCCAAAAATGCAAATGACAATAGCAGCAGCCAAAATGTCAATGGAACAAAGGATTCCCAGCCAGTCTCCCATGCCAGTACTGGCCCAGCCTCAAGCTGCTTCTCAATGGGGAGAGTGCAGCGGTGCTGGGGAAGAAGATGGCGAATAGGTTGGAGGAGTTTTTAAACTAGAGACGAGGGGGGAACCAAGGAAATAGGTAGGATGTGAGGCAAGCAAGGGGGAAGGGGAGAAGTGAATATAATGAGGGTGTAGAGGGGGGTGGGGATAGTACAGTTAGATCGTTAGAGAAGAATAGGATGCTAAATAACCCCAAAGTTTTATCTTGCATGCTGACCAACGCAAGAAGCCTGACCAATAAGGCGGATGAGCTGCGGGCGCTTATATCGGAGGAGAGGTATGACATCGTAGGTATAACAGAGACTTGGCTAGACGATAGCTACGACTGGGCGGTAAATTTATTCGATTATAGTTTATTTAGAAGGGACCGGAAACAGGGGAAAGACGGAGGAGTCTGCTTATATGTAAAGTTATGTCTTATGTCTAAAACCCAGACTAAAGGAAGATATAGGAGAGGGAGAAGAGGGGGTCGAGTCCATGTGGGTAGAGATAGAGGGAACTAAAAATAATAATAAAATATTACTGGGGGTCTGCTATAAGCCACCCAATATAACAGAGGAGAATGAGAATCTGCTATTAGGACAAATAGACAAAGTAGCAAAACATAATGAAGTGATTGTAATGGGGGATTTCAACTACCCGGATATTGACTGGGAAACAGAAACCTGTAGATCTCAGAAAGGAAAAAGGTTCTTGACAAATATTAAGGATAACTATCTCTCCCAACTAGTGCAGGAACCAACGAGAGGGAAGGCCGTGTTGGACTTAATATTGACTAATAGGCCTGATAGAATAACTGAGGTACAGATAGGGGGGCACCTAGGTAATAGCGACCATAATATTATCAACTTCAAAATGCCCTTCAGTAGGGTTATCAATAAGGGAACAACAAAAACATTAAACTTTAGGAGGGCGAAGTTTGATCAGCTGAAAGAAAGCCTTCAACTTATTGACTGGGACAAAGTTCTTAATCAAGGAAATACGAATAGTAAATGGGAAACCTTCAAAAGAATTCTGAATACTCAGTGCGAGAGGTATATACCGTATGGGAATAAAAGGGCCAGAAATAAGAGGAAACCAATATGGTTGAACAAGAACGTAAAAGGGGCGTTAAATAGCAAAAAAGAGGCATTCAAGAGATTAAAACAGGAAAACAGCAAGGAGGCACTAATGTGTTACAATGAAAAAACGAGAACCTGCAAAAAACAAATAAAAATAGCGAAGGAGGAAACAGAGAGACGTATTGCTAGGGAAAGTAGATCAAATCCCAAACTGTTCTTTACGTATATAAATAGTAAAAGGATTAAATCGGATAATATTGGACCGATAAAAAGTGAGGAAGGCAAAATCATAGAGAAAGATGAGGATAAAGCTAATCTATTAAATAATTTTTTTTCGACAACTTTCACAAAGGAAATCGAACTAACAGGAGAAATGAGAAGTGACAAGCTTAATCCTCCACTAAGTATGACAAATCTAACCCAAGCTGGGGTACAGAAACGCCTCAGTAATATTAAAATAAACAAATCACCAGGACCTGATGGCATACACCCACGGGTACTAAGGGAACTAAGTAATGTGATAGACAGACCGTTATATCTTATATTTAAGGACTCTGTTGAGACTGGGTCTGTGCCACTTGATTGGCGACAGGCGAATGAAGTGCCAATATTCAAAAAGGGAGCGAAAAGTGACACCGGAAACTATCGGCCGGTGAGTCTGACGTCCGTTGTGGGCAAAATTTTTGAAAGCTTCATTAAAGAGGCAATTACGGAGAATCTTGATGCTAATAATCTATTAATCCCGAACCAACATGGATTCATGAGGAATCGCTCCTGCCAAACAAACCTAATTGACTTCTACGAGGAGGTTAGCTCTCGAGTAGATCAGGGGGAACCAGTGGATGTCGTGTATCTCGACTTCTCAAAAGCGTTCGATAGCGTGCCACATAATAGGTTGGTATACAAAATGAGAATGATGGGGCTGGGGGAAAATGTCTGCAAGTTGGTAGCTAACTGGCTAAAGGATAGAAGGCAGAGGGTGGTTAAAAATGGAATATACTCAGATTGGGTAAGCGTCACTAGTGGGGTACCACAGGGGTCTGTACTAGGCCCAATGTTATTTATTATCTTTATTAACGACATAGTCAACGGGATAAGTAGAAAAATATCAATATTTGCAGATGACACAAAGTTATGTAAAACAATTAATACAAAAGAGGACAGTGCAGACCTACAGAGGGATTTGGATAAGCTGGGTAGGTGGAGCATTAAATGGCAAATGAGGTTTAACGAGGAGAAATGTAAGGTCATACATATGGGAAGGAAAAATGGAAGTCACCAGTACTCACTGAAAAGGAAATCATTGGGGAATTCAGAGATGGAGAAGGACTTGGGCATCTTGATTGATAGCAAACTAAATTGGAGTGCCCAAAGTCAAGCCGCTGCTGCAAGGGCAAACAGGGTAATGGGATGTATCAGAAGAGGTATAGCTGCAAAGGATGAGAACATTGTTCTTCCACTGTACAAAGCACTGGTCAGACCACACTTGGAATACTGTGCTCAGTTATGGGCCCCAATATATAGAAAGGATATAAATGAGCTTGAAAAGGTACAAAGGAGGGCAACAAAATTAATAAAGGGAATGGAGGGACTGCAATACCCAGAGAGGTTGGCAAAACTAGGACTATTCAGCCTGGAAAATAGAAGGTTGAGGGGGGACATAATAAATGTGTACAAATATGTTAGGGGACAGTATAGAGATCTTGCACGGGATTTGTTCAAAAGGAGGGATATTACGGTAACAAGAGGGCATTCACTAAGACTGGAAGAGAAAAGGTTTCAGCACCAGCATAGGAAGGGGTTCTTTACGGTAAGAGCAGTGAGAATATGGAATTCACTGAGTGAGGAGATGGTAATGTCGGATTCACTACACCAGTTCAAGCGGGGACTGGATGCATTTCTAGATACCAGGCAGATTTCAGCATATACTTAAAAATAAAATAAAATAGTAAGTTGATACAGGGATTTATTCTGACTGCTGTTTTCAGAGTCGGGAGGGAATTTTTCCTCAGGTGAAGATTGGCCAAATCATTTGGGGTTTTTGCCCTCCTCTGGATCAACTTTAGCAATTACAGAACTAACAGGTTGAACTTGATGGACGAAAGTCTTTATTCGGCTTTACAAACTATCGGGGAACCCAGCATGATACACAATCTTCGCTGAGAACTTGAGCTTTGATAAAATCCTATAAATCCTATAATCCTATGAGGGCAGGCACATTCAGCTTAGAATGGCGGTTGACGTACAGATGTCACATGTGCGCGTCTTTTCAAAAGGAATAAAATGGGGAGAGAATGGTTCGATTTTAAAAACAAAAATCCAAATAACAATAGCAGCAGCCAAAATGTCAATGGAACAGGGGATTCCCAGCAAGTCTCCCATGCTGGTACTTGCCCAGCCTCAAGCTGCATAGCAGCTGCAATTTGACGATGGAAGGAACATTCAGCTTAGAACAGCCGTTGACGTGTCAATGTCACATGTGCGTTTCTTTTTAAAAGAAATAAAATGGGGAGGGAAAGGATAGATTTTAAAAACAAAAATCCAAAAATCCAAATGACAATAGCAGCGTCAAAATTGTTAACGGATATAGGGATTCCCAACCAGTACTTAACCAACCTCAAGCTGCTGCGATCTGACGAGGGTAGGAACATTCAGCTTAGAATGGCCGTTGATGAGTAGATGTCACATGTGCACATCTTTTCAAAAGGAATAAAATCCGGAGGGAAAGGCTAAATTTTAAAAACAAAAATCCAAAAGACAATATTAGCAGCCAATATGTCAACGGAACCAGGGATTCCCAGCTAGTCTCCCATGCTGATACTTGACCATCCTCAAGCTGCGTAGTGGCTGCAATCTGACAAGTGCAGGTATATTCAGCTTAGAATGGCGGTTGACCTGCAGATCTCACATGTGCACGTCTTTTCAAAAGGAATAAAATGGGGAGGGAAAAGTTAGATTTTAAAAACAAAAATCAAAATGACAATAGCAGCAGCCAAAATGTCAATTGAACAGGGGACTCCCCGAAAGTCTCCCATGCTGGTATTTGCCCAGCCTCAAACTGCATAGCAGCTGTCATCTGACGAGGACAAGCATATTCAGTTTAGAATGGAAGTTGACGTGCAAATGTCACATGTGCGCGTCTTTTCAAAAGGAATAAAATTGGGAGTCAAAGATTAGATTATAAAAACAAAAATCCAAATGACAATAGCAGCAGCCAATATGTCTATAAAAGCAGGAATTCCCAGCCAGTCTCCATTGCCAGTACTTGCCCAGCCTCAAGCTGCATAGCTGCTACGATCTGACGAGGGCAGGCACTTTCAGCTTAGAATGGCAGCTGACGTGAAGATGTCACATGTGCACGTCTTTTCAAAAGGAATAAAATCCGGAGGGAAAGGCTAGATTTTAAAAAGAAAAATCCAAAAGACAATATTAGCAGCCAATGTGTCAATGGAACTGGGGAGTCCCAGCCAGTCTCCCATGCTGGTACTTGCCCAGCCTCAAGCTGTGTAGTGGCTGTGACGCGCCCCCTGGGCCATATTCTTTCGGGGAATACCTGGAGCTGGATCAGATGGGGGTTGTAGTCTCCGAGCGGCTGTGACCCGGTCCGTGCCCAGGGTGTCAAACTCAGTGTGAGTGGCAGTCCTACAGATGTTATAAAGTTCTTTATGTCGACTACGCCACCCGTTGATGTGCGGTCAATACGGCCGCCGCTGCAGCAGGGTCCGCTGAGGCTGGTGGTGTGTGTGCAGCTTGATAGTAGTATAACCCCCAACGGGAGGGGTATAGCCTCAGGGGGTCAGTCGCAGAGGATGGGGGTTGTGGTGGTGCAGTGTGGACGGTATTAAGACTCAGAGTCGGGCTGTGCAGTTCATGGTCTTTACTTACTGCTGTTGTGCTGGCCACTCCGGCCTTGAGTGACCACCCGAGCCGTGCTGCGTCCACCAGGTCCTGGATTCGGCCAACCCCCAAGCAAGTCCGGAGCATGGTCCTGAGCCCTCCTTCTGTCTTGTCCTCGTCTCTGGCCTTCCCCACCAGTGATCCACCTAAGTCCGGCTCCCTCGGGCCTTCTGTTGGTAAAACCCGTGGCTCTGGGTTCCCTGACCCTATTTGTGGTCTGCCTTCCGGGTGGATATGGTGGGTGGTCGTGGCAGAAGCTGCCCACGACCTCCGGTCTCTGGCTGAGGTATGCTGTAGCCCCCACCAGTTTGGGATCCGGTACCCTGTTGCCAACTCTTCACCCTGTGATTGTATTTGGGTTCTCAGAGTTCTTTCCTTCTCCCCCTCTGGGCCTTTCTTGCTCCTCTCTCTCTCTCTCTCTTCTCTGGGCCGCTCTGCTCTCTTCCTCTGACTGGCTGTCTGACTGACTCTCTGACAACTGACTGACCCTGTTTCTAGATGGTTCCCACCTTATATACTCCCTCTATGTGTGAGCTCAGGTGACCAGCACCCAATGAGCTCCTAGCTTTACCCAGACTGCTCCCCCTATCTGCCCCTACACTACAGGGATGTTCCAACCCCCTCCCACTCCAGCCAGGGACAGACACGGTCGTACCTGCACATTTACACTAGTGGGAGTACATTAGTTCTGTCCCCCGGAAATGGGATGTATGTAGTGCATGCAGCTATCTGAGCTCAGCCCCACACTCCATCCTTACCCGGGAGTGGAATATCACACCTCTGGCTGAGGTGCAATACTCCTGTAGCAGCCGAATCCTCAGGGTGCTACATTCCCCCCTGGTAAATAACAGCACGTCCTCGGGCTGTAAGAGATAAAACACCAAAACATACAATTTTTGCATAGTAACATAACATCAACATATAAAACATCATATAAAACATTATACATATATATCAATAAAACTTTTCATATAAAACATTCTTGTCTTGTCTTGTTTCTGGTTCCTCCGGTCACTGTGCAACTTGTGACCGGGTAAAATGCGACAGTCTCCTGAAGAAAAATGGTTTTCCTATAAAACCAGTAGGGGCGCTTTAGGAAGCGCAACTATATACAAGGGAAAGTGGCCGCTCTCAGTCCTCGGCCAGGTATTAGGAAAGGATGACCGCTCTCAGTCCTCGGTCAGTGGGAATAGGGACACACAGGAACAGTTCACTCTTGTCCCAACGGGGAACATATTTAAAGCAGCAACAGTTCTGGTACCCCGAAGGGTAACTATACACAGTCTCTCTTTACCGTACTTCAATGACGGCTTCCTCCTGCTCCTTCTTGCTGGTAAGCTTCAGACCCGTCCGGGTCCTCTTGCTCCTCCTGACACCTCAGCTCTTCCTCTGTCAAACGGTGTACATGAAGGGCATAGGAGTCTTTCTTTCCGGAGTCGGGGATGGTGGTACTCCGGTGGCCATATAAAGGGCTGCCCATCCGGGCACGTATGCTGGGCGAACAGGTCTTCACCCAGGTGCGGCACTCTTGATCTTATGGGCGCAGTGGTGGTAGCGGCGCCCGGGTTGCCCAGGCCTTGCGACCAGGCTTGGGGCACCTTGAAGGTAAAGGGCACCGTAAGGACGGCGGCGCCCTGGGTTACTTGGCCCTGCGACCAGGCCGGGGGCTCCGCAGAGGTAGGGGGCGCTGTTGGTATTGCGTCGCCCGGGGGTACTAGGCCTTGCGACCAGGCTGATGGTACTTCCTGCTTGGCCACGCTCGGAGTCGAGGCGCGTGACGTCACAGGGGTCGCGGCCGCGGCTTCCGGTTGAGGCCTAGTCTGTGGCGGTGACGTTGCAGCGACGGGCACGGCAGGGGGTACTTCGGGCTCTGCGACGGGGAGCTGGGGCAGGTACGCGGTTTCCCGGTTTGGGGTAAAGACGTCCCCTTTACCTGCCTCCATTCGTTCGGCTCCCTTCTCGGCGCCGTCTCCGGCCTTGAGTCCTCCCGCGCCATCCTCAGAGGCGGTCTGTCTCCTCTTCTCGGGTGGCGTGCTCCGCTGACGGGTTCTTGTCTGCTGGGCCATCTCTCGGCTCCACTCCGCCAACGTCTCTCGCTGCACCCGGGCCATCCTCCGTGCGAGGCCCTCCAGCGCAGTCTGTGCACACTCCCGGTCTCGGGGGAGCTGTGCTAAGATCTCCACTAAGCCTAGTGGACTTGTTGCTTCCAGCAGGCTCCTGACCAGCGGGTCGGTGCTGCTCTGCTCTCCTTCCATCTCCGGGTAGGCTTTCTCTGGACTCTTCTCCAGGCTTCTTGTCTCCGGGTGCGCTCTCTCCAGACTGCTCCAGGCGGCACCCATCTTTGTTCTTTTGTCCTGAGTCCTCCCACTTCGAGGGCGGTCCCGGGGCAACTTGGTGATTGTCAGCTCCAGGGGCAGTTCTTTCACGCTGATGGACACCTCTAACATCACAGTCTCTGTTGGTGGGGGCGGTTTCCGCTTTTGGCGCCATTCTTCGTCCTGGCCCACGATGGGAGGCGGCCTCTTGCCATCCTCTGGCACGCCCATAATGGCGTCCGCTCTTCCAAGGCGGGAAATCTTCGGAAATGGCGGGAATCGTCTCCCAGTGGCGGGAAACTCTGCAGATGGCGGGAACAAACTGCAAATGGCGGACAACCGGCGGGAATCGACTGGTGATGGGGTCCGATGGCGGGGACCCTCCGGAACCGGCGGGAGACTTCTTTTTGAGGTAAACTTGTACTTTTCTTCAGGCACGCAGTACCCGGTTGTTGCGGGCACGTTATCCTGCCGACTACGCCAAGGTTGACGCGCCCCCTGGGCTGTGACCCGGTCCGTGCCCAGGGTGTCAAACTCAGTGTGAGTGGCAGTCCTACAGATGTTATAAAGTTCTTTATGTCGACTACGCCACCCGTTGATGTGCGGTCAATACGGCCGCTGCTGCAGCAGGGTCCGCTGAGGCTGGTGGTGTGTGTGCAGCTTGATAGTAGTATAACCCCCAACGGGAGGGTTATAGCCTCAGGGGGTCAGTCGCAGAGGATGGGGGTTGTGGTGGTGCAGTGTGGACTGTATTAAGACTCAGAGTCGGGCTGTGCAGTTCATGGTCTTTACTTACTGCTGTTGTGCTGGCCACTCCGGCCTTGAGTGACCACCCGAGCCGTGCTGCGTCCACCAGGTCCTGGATTCGGCCAACCCCCAAGCAAGTCCGGAGCATGGTCCTGAGCCCTCCTTCTGTCTTGTCCTCGTCTCTGGCCTTCCCCACCAGTGATCCACCTAAGTCCGGCTCCCTCGGGCCTTCTGTTGGTAAAACCCGTGGCTCTGGGTTCCCTGACCCTATTCGTGGTCTGCCTTCCGGTGGATATGGTGGGTGGTCGTGGCAGAAGCTGCCCACGACCTCCGGTCTCTGGCTGAGGTATGCTGTAGCCCCCACCAGTTTGGGTTCCGGTACCCTGTTGCCAACTCTTCACCCTGTGATTGTATTTGGGTTCTCAGAGTTCTTTCCTTCTCCCCCTCTGGGCCTTTCTTGCTCCTCTCTCTCTCTCTCTTCTCTGGGCCGCTCTGCTCCTCTGCTCTCTTCCTCTGACTGGCTGTCTGACTGACTCTCTGACAACTGACTGACCCTGTTTCTAGATGGTTCCCACCTTATATACTCCCTCTATGTGTGAGCTCAGGTGACCAGCACCCAATGAGCTCCTAGCTTTACCCAGACTGCTCCCCCTATCTGCCCCTACACTACAGGGATGTTCCAACCCCCTCCCACTCCAGCCAGGGACAGACACGGTCGTACCTGCACATTTACACTAGTGGGAGTACATTAGTTCTGTCCCCCGGAAATGGGATGTATGTAGTGCATGCAGCTATCTGAGCTCAGCCCCACACTCCATCCTTACCCGGGAGTGGAATATCACACCTCTGGCTGAGGTGCAATACTCCTGTAGCAGCCGAATCCTCAGGGTGCTACAGCTGCAAACTGACAAGAGCAGGCATATTCAGCTTAGAATGGCGGTTGACCTGCAGATGTCACATGTGCGCGTCTTTTCAAAAGGAATAAAATGGGGAGAGGGAAAGGTTAGATTTTAAAAACAAAAATCCAAATGACAATAGCAGCAGCCAAAATGTCAATGGAAGCAGGAATTTCCAGCCAGTCTCCCATGCCAGTACTTGCCTGGCCTCAAGCTGCATAGTGGCTGCAATCTGATGAGGGCAGGCACATTCAGCTTAGAATGGCCGTTGAGAAAGTAAAGTCACATGTGCACGTCTTTTCAAAAGGAATAAAATGTGGAGGGAAAGGTTAGATTATAAAAAAAAATCCAAAAATCCAAATGACAATAGCAGCAGCCATAACGTCAACGGATCCAGCGATTCCCAGCAAGTCTCCCATGCCAGATCTTACCCAGCCTCAAGCTGCATAGCAACTGCAATCTGATGAGGGCAGGCACATTCAGCTTAGAGTGGCCGCTAATGTGGAGGGGTCACATGTGCGTGTCTTTTCAAAAGGAATAAAATGGGGAGGGAAAGGTTCGATTTTAAACATAAAAATCCAAAAATCCAAAAATCCAAATGACAATAGCAGCAGCCAAAATGTCTATGGAACAGACAGTCCCGCATGCCGGTAATTGCCCAGCCTCACGCTGCGTAGCAGCTACAATCTGACAAGGGCAGGCACATTCAGCTTAGAATGTCCGTTGACTTGCAGATGTCACATGTGCGCGTCTTTTCAAAAGGAATAAAATTGGGAGGGAAAGTTTAGATTTTAAAAACAAAAATCCAAAAATCCAAATGACAATAGCAGTAGCCAAAATATTAACGGAAACAGAGATTCTCAGCCAGTCTCCCATGCTGGTACTTGCCCAGCCTCAAGCTGTGTAGCAGCTGCAATCTGACGAGGGCAGGCATATTCAGCTTAGAATGGCCGAGGACGTGCAGATGTCACATGTGCGCATCTTTTCAAAAGGAATGAAATGGGGAGGGAAAGGTTAGATTTTAAATACAAAAATCCAAATAACATTAGCAGCAGCCAAAATGTCAATGGAACCATGAATTCCCAGCCAGTCTCCCATGCTGGCACTTGTCCAGCCTCATGCTGCATAGCAGCTGCAATCTGATGAGGGCAGGCACATTGAGATTAGAATAGCGGTTGACTTATGGATGTCACATGTGCGCGTCTTTTCAAAAGGAATAAAATGGGGAGGGAAAAGTTAGATTTTAAAAACAAAAATCCAAATGACAATAGCAGCAGCCAAAATGTCAACAGTACTGGGGATTCCCAGCCAGTCTCCCATGCCAGTACTTGCCTGACCTCAAGCTGCGTAGTGGCTGCAATCTGACAAGGGAAGGCACATTCAGCTTTGAATGGCCATTGGCGCACAGATGTCTCATATGCGCGTCTTTTCAAAAGGAATGAAATGGGGAGGGAAAGGTTGCATTTTAAAAACAAAAACCCCAAAATCCAAATGACAATAGCAGTAGCCAAAATATTAACGGAAACAGAGATTCTCAGCCAGTCTCCCATGCTGGTACTTGCCCAGCCTCAAGCTGTGTAGCAGCTGCAATCTGACGAGGGCAGGCATATTCAGCTTAGAATGGCCGAGGACGTGCAGATGTCACATGTGCGCATCTTTTCGAAAGGAATGAAATGGGGAGGGAAAGGTTAGATTTTAAATACAAAAATCCAAATGACATTAGCAGCAGCCAAAATGTCAATGGAAGCGGGTGTTCCCAGCCAGTCTCCCATGCCAGTACTTGATTGGCCTCAATCTGTGTAGTGGCTTTAATCTGATGATGGGAGGCACATTCAGCTTAGAATGGCCGTTGAGAAATTATTGTCACATGTGCACGTCTTTTCAAAAGGAATAAAATGGGGAGGGAAAGTTTAGATTTTAAAACAAAAATCCAAAAATCCAAAAATCCAAATGACAATAGCAGCAGCCAAAATGTCAACAGAACTGGGGAATCCCAGCCAGTCTCTCATGCCGGTACTTGCCCAGTCTCAAGCTGCAAAGTCTGCTGAAATCTGACAAGGGTAGGCACATTCAGCATAGAATAGCCGTTGACATGCAAATGTCACTTGTGCACGTTTTTTCAAAATGAATAAAATGGGGAGGGAAAGGTTAGATTTTAAAAACAAAAATCCAAAAATCCAAATGACTATAGCAGCTGCCAAAATGTCAATGGAATGGGGGATTCCCAGCCAGTCACTCATGCCTTTACTTCCTGGCCTCAAACTGCGTAGCGGCTGCGATATGATGAGGGCAGGCACATTCAGCTTAGAATGGCCGCTGACATGCAAATGTCACATGTGCGCGTCTTTTAAAAAGACATAAAACGGGGACGGAAAGGTTAGATTTTTAAAACAAAAATCCAAAAATCCAAATGACAATAGCAGCAGCCAAAACATCAACGGAACTGAGGATTCCCAGTCTGTCACCCATGCCTGTACTTTCCCAACCTCAAGCTGCATAGCAGCTGCAATCTGACAATGGCAGGCACATTCAGTTTGGAAGGGCCATTGACATGCAGATATCACAAGTGCGTGTTTTTTCAAAAGCAATAAAATGGGGAGGGAAAAGTTAGATTTTAAAAACAAAATTCCAAAAATCCAAATGACAATAGCAGCAGCCAAAATGTCAACGGAACCATGGATTCCCAGCCAGTCTCCCATGCCGGTACTTACCTGGCCTCAAGCTGCATAGCTGCTGTGATCTGTTGAGGGCAGCCACATTCAGCTTAGAACAGCCATTGACAGGCTGATGTCACATGTGCGCGTCTTTTCAAAAGGAATAAAATGGGGAGGGAAAGGTTAGATTTTAAAAACCAAAATCCAAAAATCCAAAAATCCAAAAATCCAAAAATCCAAATGACAATAGCAGCAGCCAAAAAGTCAACAGAACTGGGGATTCTCAGCCACTCTCCCATGCTGGTACTTAAGCTTCGTAGCGGCTGCGATCTGATGAGAGAAGGAACAGTCGGCTTAGAATGTCCGTAGACTTGTAGATGTCACATGTCCGTGTCTTTTCAAAAGGAATGAAAAGGAGAGGGAAAGGTTAGATTTTAAAAACAAAAATCCAAATGACAATAGCAGCAGACAAAATGTCAACGGAACCAGCGATTTACAGCTAGTCTCCCACGCTGTTACTTGCCCAACTTCAAGCTGCGTAGCAGCTGCGATCTGACGAGGTCAGGCACATTCAGCTTAGAATGGCCTTTGATGTGCAGGTGTCACATGTGCGTGTGTTTTCTAAAGGAAAAAAATGGGAAGGAAAAGGTTAGATTTTTAAAACAAAAATCCAAAAATTCAAATGACAATAGAAGCAGCCAAAATATCAATGGAACTGGGGATTCCCAGCCAGTCTCCCATGCCAGTACTTGCCCGGCCTCAAGCTGAGTAGCGGCTGCCATCTGACGATAGAAGGCACATTCAGCTTAGAATGACCGTTGATATGCAGAAGTCACATGTGCGCGTCTTTTCAAAAGGAAAAAAATGGGGAGGGAAAGGTTAGATTTTAAAAACAGAAATCCAAAAATCCAAATAACAGTAGCAGCAGCCAAAATTTCAACGGAACCAGGGATTCCCAGCCAGTCTCCCATTCCAGTATTTGCCCAGCCTCAAGGTGTGTAGTGGCTGCGATCTGACGAAGGCAGACACATTCAGCTTAGTATGGCCATGAACTTGCAGATGTCACATGTGCATGTCTTTTGAAAAGGAATAAAATGGAGAGGGAAAGGTTTCATTTTAAAAACAAAAATTAAAAAATCCAAAGGACAATAGCAGCAGCCAAAATGTCAACAGACACTGGGATCCCCAGCCAGTCTCCCATGCCAGTACTTGCCTGGCCTCCAGCTGCATAGCGGCTGTGATCTGACAAAGGAAGGCACACTCAGCTTAGAATGGCCGTTGACGTGCAGATGTCACATGTGCGCATCTTTTCAAAAGGAATAATATGGGGAGGGAAAGATTCCATTTTAAAAACAAAAATCCAAAAATCCAAATGACTATAGCAGCAGCCAAAATGTCAACGGAAACAGGGATTCCCAGCCAGTCTCCCATGCCAGTACTTGCCCAGCCGCAAGCAGCGTAGCGGCTGCGATCTGACGAGGGCAGGCACATTCAGCTTAGAATGGCCATTGACGTACAGAAGTCACATGTGCGCGTCTTTTCAAAAGGAATAAAATGGGGAGGGCAACAAAAATCCAAATGACAATAGCAGCAGCCAAAATGTCAACAGAACTGAGGATTCCCAGCCAGTCTCCCATGCCAGTACTTGCCTGGCCTCAATATGCATATCGGCTGCAACATGACAAGGGAAAGAACATTCAGCTTAGAATGGCCGTTGATGTGCAAAAGGCACATATGCGCGTCTTTTCAAAAGGAATAAAATGTGGAGGGAAAGGTTAGATTTTAAAAACAAAAATCCAAATGACAATAGCAGCAGCTAGATTGTCAACTTAACCAGGGATTCTCAGCCAGTCTTCCATGCCAGTACTTGCCCAGCCTCAAGGTGCGTAGCGGCTGCAATCTAACAAGGGAAGTCACATTCAGCTTAGAATGGCCGTTGACTTGCAGATGTCACATGTGCGCGTCTTTTCAAAAGGAATAAAATGGGAAGGGAACGGTTAGATTTTAAAATCAAAAATCCAAAAATCCAAATATCCAAATATCCAAATGACAATAGCAGCAGCCAAAATTTTAATGGAACTGGGGATTCCCAGCCTGTCTCCCATGCTGGTATTTGCCCAACCTAAAGCTGAGCAGCATCAGTGATCTGAAGAAGAAAGGCACATTCAGCTTAGAATGGCCATTGACGTGCAGATGGCACATGTGCGAGTCTTTTCAAAAGGAATAATATGGGGAGGGAAAGGTTAAATTCTAAAAACAAAAATCCAAATGACAATAGCAGCAGCCAAAACAAGTCAATGGAACTGGGGATTCCCAGCCCGTCTCCCATGCAAGTACTCAAGCTGCATAGCGTCTGCAATCTCATGAGTGAAGGCACATTCAGCTTAGAATGGCTGCTGACGTGCAGATATCACATGTGCGCGTCTTTTCAAAAGGAATAAAATGGGGAGGGAAAGGTTAGATTTTTAAAACAAAAATCCAAATGACAATAGCAGCTGCCAAAATGTCAATGGAACTGGAGATTCCCAGCCAGTCTCCCATGCCAGTACTTGCGTGACCTCAAGCTGCATAGCGGCGGCAATCTGACGAGGGCAGGCACAATCAGCTTAGAATGGCCATTGATGTATGGATGTCACATGTGCACGTCTTTTCAAAAGGAATATAATGGGGAGGGAAATGTTAGATTTTAAAAACAAAAATCCAAATGACAATAGCAGCAGCCAAAATGTTATCGGAAGTGGGGATTCCCAGCCAGTCTCCCATGCTGGTACTTGCCTGGCCTCAAGCAGCATAGCAGCTGCAATCTGATGAGGGCAGGCACAATCAGCTAAGAATGGCCGTTGACGTGCAGATGTCACATGTGCGCGTCTTTTCAAAAGGAATAAAATGGGGAGGGAAAGATTCTATTTTAAAAACAAAAATCCAAATGACAACAGCTGAAGCCAAAATGCCAACAGAAGATGGTATTCCCAGCCAGTCCTCCATGCCGGTAATTGCACATCCTCAAGCTGCGTAGCGGCTGCGATCGGATGAGGGTAGGGACATTCAGCTTAGAACGGCCATTGAAGTGCAGATGTCACATGTGCGTGTCATTTCAAAAGGAATAAAATCGGGAGGGAAAGGTTAGATTTTTAAAACAAAAATCCAAATGACAATAGCAGCATCCAAGATGTCAACGGAACCAGGGATTCTCAGCCACTCTCCCATGCCTGTACTTGTCCGGTCTCAAGCTGCTTAGTGGCTTTGATCTGATGAGGGAAGGCACATTTGGCTTAGAATGGCCGTTGACGTGCAGATGTCACATGTACGCATCTTTTCAAAAGGAATAAAATGGGGAGGGAAAGATTCCATTTTAAAAACAAAAATCCAAATGTCAATTGCAGCAGCCAAAATGTCAACAGAATCAGGGATTTCCAGCCAGTCTCCCATGCCAGTACTTGCCTGGCCTCAAGCTGCATAGCAGCTGCAATCTGACAAGGCCAGGTACATTCAGCTTAGAATGGCCGTTGATGTGCAGATGTCACATGTGCGTGTCTTCTCAAAAGGAATAAATTGGGGAGGGAAAGGTTAAATTTTAAAAACAAATTCCAAAAATCCAAATGACATTAGCAGCAGCCAAAATGTCAACAGAACCTGGGATTCCCAGCCAGTCTCCCATGCCGGTACTTGCCCAGCCTCAAGGTGCGCAGCGGCTGCAATCTGATGAGGGCAGGCACATTCAGCTTAGAATGGCCGTAGACATGCAAATGTCACATGTGCCCGTCTTTTCAAAAGGAATAAAATGGGTAGGGAAAAGTTAGATTTTAAAAACAAAAATCCAAATGACAATAGCTGCAGCCAAACTGTCATCGGAACCAGGGATTCCCAGAGAGTCTCCCATACCAGTACTTGCTCAGCCACAAGCTGCATAGCGGCTGCGATCTAATGAGGGAAGGCACAATCAGCTAAGAATGGCCGTTGACGTGCAGATGTCACATGTGCGCGTCTTTTCAAAAGGAATAAAATGGGGAGGGAAAGATTCTATTTTAAAACCAAAAATCCAAATGACAACAGCTGAAGCCAAAATGCCAACAGAAGAGGGTATTCCCAGCCAGTCCTCCATGCCGGTAATTGCACATCCTCAAGCTGCGTAGCGGCTGCGATCGGATGAGGGTAGGGACATTCAGCTTAGAACGGCCATTGAAGTGCAGATGTCACATGTGCGTGTCATTTCAAAAGGAATAAAATCGGGAGGGAAAGGTTAGATTTTTAAAACAAAAATCCAAATGACAATAGCAGCATCCAAGATGTCAACGGAACCAGGGATTCTCAGCCACTCTCCCATGCCTGTACTTGTCCCGTCTCAAGCTGCTTAGTGGCTTTGATCTGATGAGGGAAGGCACATTTGGCTTAGAATGGCCGTTGACGTGCAGATGTCACATGTGTGCATCTTTTCAAAAGGAATAAAATGGGGAGGGAAAGATTCCATTTTAAAAACAAAAATCCAAATGTCAATTGCAGCAGCCAAAGTGTCAACAGAACCAGGGATTCCCAGCCAGTCTCCCATGCCAGTACTTGCCTGGCCTCAAGCTGCATAGCAGCTGCAATCTGACAAGGCCAGGTACATTCAGCTTAGAATGGCCGTTGATGTGCAGATGTCACATGTGCGTGTCTTCTCAAAAGGAATAAATTGGGGAGGGAAAGGTTAAATTTAAAAACAAATTCCAAAAATCCAAATGACATTAGCAGCAGCCAAAATGTCAACAGAACCTGGGATTCCCAGCCAGTCTCCCATGATGGTACTTGCCCAGCCTCAAGGTGCGCAGCGGCTGCAATCTGATAAGGGCAGGCACATTCAGCTTAGAATGGCCGTAGACATGCAAATGTCACATGTGCCCGTCTTTTCAAAAGGAATAAAATGGGTAGGGAAAAGTTAGATTTTAAAAACAAAAATCCAAATGACAATAGCTGCAGCCAAACTGTCATCGGAACCAGGGATTCCCAGAGAGTCTCCCATACCAGTATTTGCTCAGCCACAAGCTGCATAGCGGCTGCGATCTAATGAGGGAAGGCACATTCAGCTTAGAATGGCCGTCGATGTGCAGATGTCACATGTGCGCATCTTTTCAAAAGGAATAAAATGGGGAGGGAAAGCTCATGTTTTTAAAAACAAAAATCCAAAAATCCAAATGACAATACCAGCAGCCAAAATGTCAATGGAACCAGGGATTCCCAGCCAGTCTCCCATGATGGTACTTGCCCAGCCTCAAGCTATGTAGCAGCTGCGATCTGATGAAGGAAGGCACACTCAGCTTAGAATGGCCGTTGATTGGAAGATTTCAAATGTGCACGTCTTTTCAAGAGGAATAAAATGGGGAGGGAAAGGTTAGATTTTAAAAACAAAAATCCAAATGACAATAGCAGCAGCCAGTCTTCCATGCCAGTACTTGCCTGACCTCAAGCCACGTAGCAGCTGCGATTTGACGAATTAAGGCACATTCAGCATAGAATGGCCGTTGACGTACTGATGTCACATGTGCGCGTCTTTTCAAAAGGAATAAAATGGGGAGGGAAAGGTTAGATTTTAAAAACAAAAATCCAAATGACAATAGCAGCAGCCAAAATGTCAACGGAACCGGGGATTCCTATCTAGTCTCCCACAAAGGTACTTGCCCAGCCTCAAGCTGCATAGCAGCTGCGATCTGACGAGGGAAGTCACATTCAGCTTAGAATGGCCGGTGACCTGCAGATGTCACATGTGCGCGTCTTTTCACAAGGAATAAAATGGGGAGGGAAAGGTTAGATTTTAAAAACAAAAATCCAAATGACATTACCAGCAGCCAAAATGCCAATGGAATCGGGGATTCCCAACCAGTCACCCATGCTGATACTTGCCCAGCCTCAATCTGCATAACAGCTGCGCTCTGATGAGGGAAGGCACACTCAGCTCAGAATGGCCGTTGATGAGCAGATGTCACATGTGCGTGTGACACCCCAGGGGTCTAGTTGCCACAGTAATAGAGATATTATGTCTGAGAGCAAGTGGGAGGTTTCTCTGGTCAGGAGCCATAAGCATGCAACACTGCCCGCCCAGACCTGGGAGGGGAGGAATCTGCCCTTATAAACTGGGTCTGGGGCGGGATTAGGTGAGACAGAGACACAGCCTGCAGAACAAGCAGAGCAGTCAGAGCCTAGAATGAAGATGCAGAGACAGGAAAAGCTACATCAGGAGCTCTGTAGGAGCAGAGGCAGAAGGCCAGGGGCTGTGAGCAGAGATATAGCTCGCCCTGGCTGAAGTTACTAAAACCGGACACAGGAGTCCGAGGCTGTGGGGACTGATATATTCCCAGCAGCAGAAACCAGCTGGCAGGGGATTCCAGGTCCTCTGGCCATAGAAGCCCGGAGGCTCAGTCACAAAGAAGGGACCATTTAGAAAAAAACGCAGCACTACTGGACCTGGGTGCATGAGTTGGGTCCAAAGCCTTGAAATGTCGCGATAACCTCAGCACACCAAATGTTATAATAAGATACTTTTATTTGCAGTCCACACTAAAGACGTTTCGGTCGACAAGAACTTCATCAGTGTACTGCATGTAAACAAAATGAACAGATATAGAATACAAACATTATAGTGATAATAAAGTCACAGATTATGTATACAAAACATATAAATAAAGGTCTATGTGTCTATGTAACCTTTTGTCCAACAGTAAAGCAAAAAAAGGGGGCAACCTACCAAGTTACTGGGATTGGAGCAGGAAAAGAGAAGGAGATGGGACCCAATACAGGGATTCCTATGGAGAAAGTGCATACTATGAGGTAATGGAAGGATATATGGGGCTATAATGGGGTGAGGACTATAAGGGAGGTAGACATACCGTTTGTGCCATGAAGTATAGGACAGGTGCTGCATCGATCGCGGTATCCACCGCTGGATGTGAGCAGTGTGCACGACTTGGAGACTGGCTACAAATATTATTAGAGGAGAGGAGGGTTTGGCTGCCAGCCAATGAGGAAGTTTGAATGTGCTGGTAATTAGCGCTCGATGCGGTGACGTCACAGGAAGTGACGCGAAAAAGGGAGTGCCGGCATCTGATTGGTCCGGCGCCGCGCATGCGCACGTGCGTGCGTGTCAGCCGACGTGTAGGTGCGTTCCAGGGACCAGGAAGTGGTTTCTGTATCGAAGTGATGTGTTCCACTGCCGGAAAAGAATGGCAAGGAGCGTTCCACCATCGAGAGAAGGGGTTGCAGAGTGCAGGAGGGATATAGGAGAATGAGGATGGGTATGGATCCTTCATCTGAAATATGAAATACAATGTTAAATCGAGTTATAAGACACAGTGCAGTAAAACACACAGGAATACTGCTATGATACCCTTATACAGCCAATCGCCACATTATAAATAAGCATACATGAATCTTGGTCCCTATTAATAAATGGCAAATGAATATCGGATTGCGGGTGTTAACTCCTTGTAATGTAAAAAGTATAAACATATAAATAAACCTAGGTCCCTATTGGGACGGATTGGGACCAGGTAGGTTTAGATGAATGATTGCAGATCATAGTCCTTGTTAAGTCCTTTGGGATGAAGGGACTGCAGTTCATGAATCCAGAATGCCTCTCTCTGCTTGAGGGTCTGGATTCGATTACCCCCACGACGGGGTGGTTTAATTTGCTCTATAACTTGAAACCGCAATTGGGACACATTGTGTCCTGCTGCCGTGAAGTGTTGGGGGAGAGGTAGAAGTAAATTTTTGCATCTGATGGTAGATTTGTGCTTGGAGATTCTATCTTTAATGGGTTGGGTCGTTTCCCCCACGTAGACAAGGCCGCAAGGGCACTTAACTAGGTATACGACAAAATTTGTATCACAGGTGTAGTAATCCTTAATTGTATATTTCCTGCCTGTTTGTGGATGATGAATAGTATCGCCTCTAAGGATGTTATGGCACTGATGGCATTAGAGACATGGGAAGATTCCTTTCTTAGGAGTTTGTAGAAATCTTTGGCGGGAACCAAGGGACGTTGTCCCTATGTCAGCACGGACTAATGAGTCTCTGATGTTTGGTGCTCTTTTGAAGCACGGTAAGAAGGGTTAATGAAAGGATTTGATGGTGGGGTAACCTGTTTGGAGAATATTCCAATGTTTCCGTATCGTACGGTGTATAGTGTAAGCTAGGGGGTGATATGTGTGGACAAATGGAATGCGATCAGATGTGTCTGGTCGTGGTTGTGTGCGGCTGTCCTGTGACTCACGTAGAAGATACTGAGGGTATCCTCTTTCTTCAAATTTCCGTGTCATTTCTTTTAATCTGACTTCGCGTAATGTTGTATCGGACACAATGCGTTCAACCCTCTGAAATTGCGATTTGGGGATAGCATGTTTCATAGGGGCTGGGTGGTTGCTTGAAAAATGTAGTAATGTGTTGCGATCTGTGGGTTTCCTGTAGATGTCAGTGGTTAATAGTCCTTAGCCATCTTTGATGACTAAAGTATCTAGGAAGTTGATCTGGTGTGGGTGATAGTTCAGAGTGAAATGTAGACCAGGGCAGGCGGTGTTGAGGGACCTGCAGAATTCATCTAAGGTGTCCTGGGAACCTGTCCAGATGCAAAAGATGTCGTCTATGTAACGCTTCCATAAAATGGAATGCTCTTGGAACAGTTGATTCTTATATACAAACTGTGTCTCAAAAGTAGACATGTAACAGTTTGCGTAAGGGGGGGCTACATTTGAGCCCATTGCGGTCCCCTTGGTCTGCACGTAAAATGTATCCTGAAAGAGGAAGTAATTGTGTGTAAGAACTATTGTTAGTAGTTCTACGGCTAGATCTATAATCGATGGATTGGTGTTTGAGTCCTTCAGCATTTGTTCAACCGCTTGGATACCCCGGTCATGGGGAATCGATGTATAGAGACTTGTGACATCTAGGGACACTAAGATGGCTTCTGGAGGAACTTGTTTGAGTGCTTTCATAGTCTCTAAAAAGGCCCCTGTGTCTAATAGATAAGATGGACTTTTTTGGGTAAGTGGTGTAAGAATCTTTTCTAAGAAAATTGCAAGGGGTGATAAAATAGAATCCGTGGAGGCCACTATGGGGCGCCCAGGAGGTTGGGTGAGACTTTTGTGGATTTTGGGTAGGACATAAAATACCGGTATGATTGGATGTGGATTAATTAAATACTCGTACGTTTTCAAGTCAAATCACCTTGGCTGTTAAAAACCGTTGTAGTGTCGAAATGATGAGTGTCTGTGTTTTTGTAGTCGGGTCCGTAGAGAGTTTACGGTATGTGGACTCATCACTAAGTTGTCTCAAAATTTCCGAGATGTAATCGCACTTGTTCATGACTACTATCGCTCCACCTTTGTCAGCTGGCTTTATAATCAAATCTTTGTCCTCTTGCAGGCTCCGTAGGGCCTGTCGATCAAGGGGAGAGAGATTGGTCTGATAATGTGCCCTTCCCTAGTCGATATTGGAGCGTAATTGGTGAAACTGTTATGTTCTGCTACCAAAGCTAAGGAAAGAGAGGAGATCTGTCCCTACTATAGGACTCAGCTGAAACCCTACGATGTAACAGGGAACCTGATCCTGTGATCAGACCTGCTAAAGTCCTAATCTAGTCTGTACGGAGACCTATAGATGTGGGGAGGGAATCCCTACAAGTACTAAGGACTGGGAGGAATATGGGACACCTCCTAACAGAAATAGTAGCAGACAGACGAACAAACAAAATAGATAGAACATAGAGGTCCGTAGACCAAGCAAACTAACAGAGTTAGATACAGTGCACAGGCTAGCTAGAAAGTAGATATACAATGAAGTCCAGCAAAGCCAGAAGGGCGGAGCAGGCTTAAATAGACCAACAAGGTCATGAGACCAGCAAAGGAAAAAAAACCTAACAGCAAGGTTCTAACAGTACCCCCCCATCTAAGAGGATCCTCCGGATCCCCTAGGACCAGGCTTATCAGGAAATCTCCTGTGAAACGCTCTGATAAGTCTGGACGCGGAAACATCATCTGACCTCACCCAAGAGTTATCCTCGGGTCCGAAACCTTTCCAGGCCACAAGATACTGCAAACTACCTCTATACCGTCTAGAGTCAAGGATGCAAGAAATTTCATATTCCCCGTCCTCCACCACCGGAGGAACAGAGGCAGAGGCGTCACCATCCGACACAACAGCTTTCTTAACAGAGAGACATGAAATACCGGATTAATTCTCCAGGAGGTAGGAACCTCCAACCTAACAGCAGATTGGTTGACAACCTGAAGCACCTTAAAGGGCCCTACAAACTTGGGACCCAATTTCTTAGAAGGAATCCTCAACCGCAGATTCCTAGAGGACAACCAAACCATGTCACCAACAGCGAACAAAACCTCCTGTCGTTTCCTATCAAAGTAGTCTTTAGATTTTCTGTTGGCCTCCTGAAGATTACCACGCACATCAGTCCAAACTCTTTCCAAATCACCGGAAAAATTCTCCTCCTCAGGCACGGCAGATCCCAACTTGGAGAATGACCCAAACGACGGATGTCTCCCAGAACAACAAAAAAAAAGGCGAACAACCAGCAGAAGAAGATGTATGATTGTTCAGAGCAAATTCGGCAAGTGGCAGAAACTCAGACCACCCCTCTTGATTGTCTGCCACAAAACAACGCAAGAACTGCTCAACATCCTGGTTTTTCCTTTCTGTCTGGCCATTAGATTCAGGATGATATCCGGACGAAAACAACAAATGAATTCCCAACCTGTCACAAAAGGCACGCCAAAAACGAGCCACGAATTGAGGACCCCTATCAGAAACAATGTCAGTAGGAACGCCATGAAGTCTGACAATTTCCTTGACAAAGGCCTTAGCGAGAGTTTTCGCGCAGGGCAGTTTGACAAAGGGAACCAAGTGACACATCTTGCTAAAACGGTCCACGACCACCCAGATGACAGTAAAACCCTCAGAGGGGGGAAGGTCAGTTATAAAGTCCATAGCCAAATGTGTCCAAGGAGCACTGGGGACCTCCAAAGGACAAAGCAACCCCGCAGCAGGAGTATGTGAGGACTTAGATCTAGCACATATAGTACATTGGCGCACCCACTTAATGACTTCCTTCTGCCATCCAGGCCACCAAAAACTGCGACCCACCAGTCTCTTGGTCTCAGAGATTCCGGGATGACCTGCCAACCGAGATTCGTGACACTCAACAAACAAATCTCTCCTAAAGGTCCCAGGCACAAACAACCTCCCATGAGGAGTGTTAGATGAGGCATTCTCCTGAGCTTTAAGAATCTCATCTTCCAAAACGGAGTCCAAAGCAGCTATCACAACACCTTCTTGTAAAATGTTCTCCTCTTTCTCAGCACCGACTATGGGAGAAAAACTGCAAGACAAGGCATCCGCCTTAACATTCTTAGTACCAGGGATGTAAGTAACGGAGAAATTAAACCGCGAGAAAAACAGTGCCCACCTAGCCTGACGGGCATTCAGGCGCTTGGCAGCATCAAGATATATCAGATTTTTATGATCCGTAAGAACCTGAACGGGAAATTCCGCACCTTCCAAGAAGTGGCGCCAGTGTTCAAATGCGAGTTTAATAGCCAATAATTCCCGATTACCAATATCGTAATTCAGTTCAGTCTCCGAAAATTTTTTTGAAAAAAAGGCACAGGGATGTAATCCATCCCCGTTATCCTGAGACAATACTGCGCCAACCCCCACAGAGGAAGCATCAACCTCAACCAAAAACGGCCTAGTAACATCAGGCTGCATAAGGATGGGAGCAGAGGTGAACCTCTCCTTGAGATACACAAAAGCTTCAATGGCCTCAGAAGACCACTGAACCGCATCAGCACCTTTCCTGGTGAGATCAGTCAGAGGTTTGACAATACTAGAAAAATTTTTTGTGAATTTTCTATAGTAATTGGCGAAACCCAAAAACCTCTGTATCGATTTCAAACCAATAGGCCTAGGCCATTCCTGCACAGCCTGAACCTTAACCGGATCCATCTCAAAACCTTTGCTGGAGATAATGTAGCCCAAAAAACTAATTCTCTGTACAGCAAACTCACATTTCTCCAGCTTAGCAAAAAGCGAATTGTCCATTAATAACTGTAATACCTCACGCACGCTCCGCCAATGAGACTCCAGATCTGGCGAATAAATCAAAATGTCATCCAAATATACAACCACATTTTTACCGATCAAAGGTCTAAGGATGTCATTAATCAGATTCTGAAAAAATGCAGGAGCATTAGTAAGACCAAAAGGCATAACCAGATTCTCAAAATGACCCACAGGAGTGTTAAAAGCAGTCTTCCATTCGTCACCCTCCTTCATGCGCAACAGATTGTATGCCCCCTTAAGGTCAATTTTAGAGAACCACTTGGCCCCCATTAACTGGTTAAACAGATCAGGAATCAATGGCAGTGGGTAAGGATTGCGTACCGTAATTTTGTTAATCTCACGAAAATCCAGACAAGGACGTAAACCGCCGTCCTTTTTTTTTACAAAAAAAAATCCAACCGCCACAGGAGACTTAGAGGGCCTAATGTGACCGGCGGCCAAACTTGTCTGTATGTATTCCTCCAAAGCCTTCCTCTCAGGAATAGTAAGGTTAAATAAACGACTTTTAGGAAGAGTCGCTCCAGGGACAAATTCAATAGAGCAATCATAGTCTCTATGGGGAGGCAAAACCTGCGATTCCTTCTCAGAAAAAACTCTCCAAAAATCCTGAATAGGAACAGGCAATTCTCCCCTATCCAAAGCTGCAATACGCCCGTTACAACACTTGTCATAACATTTATGGCTCCAGGATTTAATTTCACTGGTAGACCAATCCAGTACAGGATTGTGAAATTTTAACCAGGGCAAACCCAATATTACTGGAGAAGGCAAGTTATTCAACACTACCAAATCCAATTTCTCATGGTGAACACCATTAATAGTGAGAGGAAATTCACTGACCTTGAGAGTAATATTCTTCAAAGGGGAGCCATCCACAGAAACCACAGCAATGGGGAATGATAAAGGTTCAGGTTTTAAATTGAGTTTTTCCACGAATCCCCCATCAATTACATTCAGTGTAGACCCGCAATCAACAAACACCCGAAATTCCATTAATTTTTCCTGAGCAATCGTGGAAGCAGCTAAAAATATACCCTTGGAATTTAAACAGGCAATACGGGCGTGACTGACCATTTTTTTTTCTTTCTTCATACGAAGCTCACAGCCTTTAATCAAATGACCAGATTTTCCGCAATAGAAACACAAGCCTTCCGAAAAACGACGGTCTTTTTCTTGAGAGCGAGGTGTCACCGATCCAATCTCCATCGGTTCACCACTGTTAGTACACACATTATCATAACCAGAAACTGACATAGCAGAGGATTTGCTCTCATTAACCCTAGCACGCAGTCTTCTATCCACCCGTATAGCTAATTGCATAGCCTGTTGCAAATCTTCAGGTGTAGGATAAGCAATTAGAAGGTCTTTAACCCTTTCACTGAGCCCAGCAAGAAATAGACTTTTCAGAGCAGAATCGTTCCACCCTGTTTGAGTGGACCAACGACGAAAATGAGTACAATATTTTTCCACATTACCTGATCCTTGTTTTAAACGTCTCAACTCAGTCTCAGCTGATGCGACACGGTCAGGATCATCATATAATAGTCCTAAAGCAGAAAAAAAACTATCCACTGATCTGAAGCATGTATCACTAGGTTGCAAAGAAAAGGCCCACTCCTGAGGCTCTTTGCGCAAAAGTGACATTATGAACCCTACGCGCTGGGATTCATCCCCAGAGGACTTGGGTCTCAAACAAAAATACAATAAGCAAGCATTTTTAAATGAAAAAAATTCTCGATGTTCACCAAAAAATAAATCCGGCAAACATACCTTAGGCTCCAAGAAATATGCTCCAGGACAGTTACTCACGTGCTGACGGAGCTCGGCCACTTCCAGAGAGAGTCCCTGCAGGTGTTTAGCCAAATCCTGAACCGACACCATGATGGAACAGAAAAATCTTTCCTTAGAGAATTTGCAGGCTGGACTTACTGTTATGTTCTGCTACCAAAGCTAAGGAAAGAGAGGAGATCTGTCCCTACTATAGGACTCAGCTGAAACCCTACGATGTAACAGGGAACCTGATCCTGCGATCAGACCTGCTAAAGTCCTAATCTAGTCTGTACGGAGACCTATAGATGTGGGGAGGGAATCCCTACAAGTACTAAGGACTGGGAGGAATATGGGACACCTCCTAACAGAAATAGTAGCAGACAGACGAACAAACAAAATAGATAGAACATAGAGGTCCGTAGACCAAGCAAACTAACAGAGTTAGATACAGAGCACAGGCTAGCTAGAAAGTAGATATACAATGAAGTCCAGCAAAGCCAGAAGGGCGGAGCAGGCTTAAATAGACCAACAAGGTCATGAGACCAGCAAAGGAAAAAAAACCTAACAGCAAGGTTCTAACAGAAACGCCCCATCCACGAATCCTATAAAGGTTTCCAGTGGATGTGTGCCTCGAGGAGGCCTATATTTGCTCTTAGAGCGGAGACCTAAGTCTTGGGCTGTGATGTCGGCCATGGATTCTGGAGGGGTGACGCTGAAAGGATTATTAGCAAAATGGGTTTTCAAGCGTAGGGTACGGTAAAAGCGTTGTAGTTCCATATCTAGTTTAAAAGTGTTGTATTTGTATGTGGGGCAGAAAGAGAGTCCCTTTTGTAAAACTGATGTTTGTGCAACGCTGAGAGTTTTGGAAGAGATATTTACCACCATTTGTGGGTCTGCGATCGGGTGATTCGTGTGAAGTCCAGAAGTCCAGCGCCGCCATCCAGGAGCGGAGGCTAACAGAAGGCCCAAAGTCACCAGCCATACGGGTGAGCACCACACGGTATACTCAGGGACGTTTGCTACTTGTAACCGCTGACAGCAAGGTAGCCAGGAAGAGTGCAGATAAACGGGGAGGCCTACAACTCCACCTGGCCAGGGGAACTCCTGCTTGCTCGCAGACTGACCAGGCCCCTTATACTAGCCAGTACTCCCGGGAGGGTCTGCCTTGTACCATCAGTAAAGACCCTGAACTGCACCTCACGTCTCTGTGATTCCTTGCCGCACCAGCACCATTAGCACTGGGACCCTCACACCATCACTCCCATCATCTCTCACATTAGCTGCCCTGAGGCAATACTTCTCCCGTGGGGAGTTATCCCATACTCGGCTGTGCAAACAACATCAGCCTCAGCGGTCGGCAGCGGAGCGGCGGTCCCCACTGACCGCAATCCACGGGTGGCGTAGTCGGACATTTGCTATATATTAAGACTGCCACTGGTTTGACCACCCTGGGCACGGACCGGGTCACCGCCATACGGAGACTATAACCCCCAGTATTCTACAACAGGCCCGGATCCAGGTTCCCCTGCACAACACAGGCCCAGGGGGTGCGTCATGCGCGTCTTTTCAAAAGGAATAAAATAGGGAGGGAAAGGTTAGATTTTAAAAACAAAAATCCAAATGACAAAAGCAGCAGCCAAATTTTCAACAGAACTGGGGATTCACAGAGAGTCTCCCATTCCAGTACTTGCCCAACCTCAAGCTGTGTAGCAGATGTGATCTGACAAGGGAAGGCACATTCAGCTTTGTATGGCCATTAACGTGCAGATGTCACATATGCGCGTCTTTTCAAAAGGAATAAAATGGGGAGGGAAAGGTTAGATTTTAAAAACAAAAATCCAAATAACAATAGCAGAAGCGAGAAGGTCAATGGAGCTAGGGAATCCCAGCCAGTCTCCCATGCTGGTACTTGCTTGACCCCAAGTTGCATAGCATCTGTGATCTGACGAAGGCTAGCACATTCAGCTTAGAATAGCTGTTGACGAGCAAATGGTCCATGTGCGCATCTTTTCAAAAGGAATAAAATGGGGAGGGAAAAGTTAGATTTTAAAGGCAAAGATCCAAATAACAACAGCAGCAGCCAAAATGTCGATGGAAGAGTGGATTCCCAGCCAGTCTCCCATGCCGGTACTTGCCCAGGCTGAAGCTGCATAGCGGTTGTGATCTGACAAAGGCAGGCACATTCAGCTTTGAATGGCCGTTGACATGCAAATGTTACATTTGCACGTCTTTTCAAAAGGAATAAAATGGGGAGGGAAAGCATTGATTTTTAAAACCAAAAATCCAAATGACAATAGCAGCAGCCAAAATGTCAATGGAACCAAGGATTCCCAGCCAGCCTCCCATGTCAATACTTGCCCAGCCTCAAGCTGCTTAGTGGCTATGATCTGACGAGGGAAAGCACATTCAGCTTAGAATGGCCGTTGATGTACAGATGTCACATGTGCACGTCTTTTCAAAAGGAATAAAATGGGGAGGGAAAGGTTAGATTTTTTAAAAAAAATCCAAAAATCCAAATGATAATAGCAGCAGCCAAAATGTCAATGGAACCAGGGATTCCCAGCCAATCTCCCATGTCGATACTGGCCCAGCCTCAAGCTGCGTAGCGGCTGCAATCTGATGAGAGAAAGCACATTCAGCTTAGAATGGCAGTTGACGTGCAGGTGTCACATGTGCGTATCTTTTCAAAAGGAATAAAATGGGGACTGAAAAACATGCATTTAAGAACAAAAATCCAAATGACAATAGCAGCAGCCAAAATGTCAACGGAATATGGGATTCCCAGCCAGTCTCCCATGCCAGTACTTGCCCAGCCTCAAGCTGCATAGTAGCTGCAATCTGAAAAGGGCAAGCACATTCAGCTTTGAATGTTCGTTGATTAATGGAAGTCAGATGTGCATGTCTTTTCAAAAGGAATAAAATGGGGAGGGAAAGGTTAGATTTTAAAAACAAAAATCCAAAAATCCAAAAATCCAAAAATCCAAATGACAATAGCAGCAACCAAAATTACAACGGAACTGGGGATTACCAGCCAGTCTTCCATGCCAGTACTTGCACAGTCTCAAGCTGCATAGCGGCTGTGATCTGACTAGGGCAGGCACATTTAGCTTAAAATGGCCATTGACGTGCAGATGTCACATGTGCGTGTCTTTTCAAAAGGAATAAAATGGGGAGGGAATGGTTAACTTTTAAAAACAAAAATCCAAATGCCAATAGCAGCAGCCAAAATGTCAACAGAATCAGGGATTCCAAGCCAGTCTCCCATGTCAGTATTTGCCCAGCCTAAAGCTGCATAGCATCTACAATCTGATGAGTGCAGGCACACTCAAGTTAGAATGGCCATTGACGTGAAGAGGTCACATGTGCTCGTCTTTTCAAAAGGAATAAAATGAGGAGGGAAAGGTAAGATTTTAAAAACAAAAATCCAAAAATTCAAAAATCCAAATGACAATAGCAGCAGCCAAAATGTCAATGGAACCGTGGATTCTCAGCCAGTTTCCCATGCTGGTACTTGCCCATTCTCAAGCTGCGTAGCAGTTGCATTCTGATGAGAGAAGGCACATTTGGCTTAGAATGGCCATAGATAAGCAGATGTCACATGTGTGTGTTTTCAAAAGGAATAAAATGGGGAGGGAAAGGTTAGATTTTAAAAACAAAAATCCAAATGACAATAGCAGCAGCCAGAATGTCAACGGAACAGAGAATTCCCAGCCAGTCTCCCATGCCGGTACTTGCCCAGCCTCAAGATGAGTAGCAGCTGCAATCTGACAACGGCAGGCACATTCAACTTAGAATTGCCGTTGATGTGCAGATGTCACATGTGCGTGTCTTTTTGAAAGGAATAAAATGGGGAGGGAAAGAGATTTTAAAACCAAAAATCCAAATGACAATAGCAGAAGCCAAAATGTCAATGGAAATGGGGATTCCCAGCTAGTCTCCCATGCCAATACTTGCCCAGCCTCAAGATGAGTAGCGGCTGCAATCTGAAAACGGCAGGCACATTCAACTTAGAATTGCCGTTGATGTGCAGATGTCACATGTGCGTGTCTTTTCGAAAGGAATAAAATGGGGAGGGAAAGGTTAGATTTTAAAACCAAAAATCCAAATGACAATAGCAGAAGCCAAAATGTCAATGGAAATGGGGATTCCCAGCTAGTCTCCCATGCCAATACTTGCCCAGCCTCAAGATGAGTAGCGGCTGCAATCTGACAACAGCAGGCACATTCAACTTAGAATGACCAATGAGATGCAGATGTCACATGTGCGCGTCTTTTCAAAAGGAATAAAATGGGGAGGGAAAGGTTAGATTTTAAAAACAAAAATCCAAAAATCCAAATGACAATAGCAGCAGCCAAAATGTCAATGGAACCGGGGATACCCAGCCAGTCTCCCATGCTGGCACTTGCACGGTCTAAACCTGCGCAGCGGCTGCAACCTGATGAGAGCAGCTACATTCAGCTTAGAATGGCCGTTGATGTGCAGAAGTCACATGTGCATGTCTTTTCAAAAGGAATAAAATGGGGAGGGAAAGGTTAGATTTTAAAAACAAAAATCCAAAAATCCAAATGACAAAAGCAGCAGCCAAAATGTCAATGGAAACGGGGATTCCCAGACAATCTCACATGCCGGTAGTTGCCTGGCCTCAAGCTGCACAGCAGCTGTGATGTGACAAGGGTAGGCACATTCAGCTTAGAATGGCCATTGACATGCAAAGGGCACATGTGCACATCTTTTCAAAAGGAATAAAATTGGGAGGGAAAGGTTAGATTTTAAAAACAAAAATCCAAAAATGCAAATAACAATAGCAGCATCCAAAATGTCAATGGGACCGGGGATTCCCAGCCAGTCTCCCATGCCGGTATTTGCCCGGCCTCATGCTGTGTTAAGGCTGCAATCTGATGAGGTCAGGAACATTCAGCTTAGAATTGCTGTTGACATGCAGATGTCACATGTGCGTGTCTTTTCAAAAGGAATAAAATGGGGAGGGAAAGGTTAGATTTTAAAAACAAAAATCCAAGTGACAATAGCAGCAGCCAAATTGTCAACGGAAGCAGTGATTCCCAGCCAGTCTCCCATGCTGGTACTTGACCAGCCTCAAGCTGCATAGCAGGTGCAATTTGACGATGGCAGGCACATTCAGCTTAGAATGGCCTTCGACATGCAGATATCACATGTGCGCGTCTTTTCAAAAGGAATAAAATGGGGAGGGAAAAGTTAGATTTTAAAAACAAAAATCCAAATAACGAGAGCAGCAGCCTGAATGTCAAGGAATCTGAGGTTTCTCAGGCAGTCTCCCATGCTATTACTTGCCCAGCCTCAAGCTGCGTAGCATCCGCAATCTGCTGATGGAAGGCACATTCAGCTTAGAATTGCCGTTGACATGCAAATGTCACATGTGCACATCTTTTCAAAAGGAATAAAATGGGGAGGGAAAGGTTAGTTTTAAAAACGAAAATCCAAAAATCCAAATGACAATAGCAGCAGCCAAAATGTCAATGGAACCAGGAATTCCCAGCCAGTCTCCCATGCTATTACTTGCCCTGCTTCAAGGTGAATAGCGACTGCAATCTGACGAAGGATAGAGCTTTCAGCTTAGAATTGTTGTTGTCATGCAGATGACCCTTGTGCGCGTCTTTTCAAAATGAATAAAATGGGGATGGAAAGATTACATTTTAAAATAAAATATCCAAAAATCCAAATGACACTAACAGCCAAAATGTCAACGGAACCAGGGATTCCCAGCCAGTCTCCCATGCCTGTACTTGCCTGGCCTCAAGCTGTGTAGCTGCTGTAATCTGACGAAGGAAGGCACATCCAGCTTGGAATGGCATCTGACGTGCAGGTGTCACATGTCTGTGTCCTTTCAAAAGGAATAAAATGGGGAGGGAAAGTTAAGATTTTAAAAACAAAAATCCAAATGACAAAAGCAGCAGCCAAAATGTCAACTGAACCGGGGATTCTCAGCCAGTCTCCCATGCCGGTACTTGCCCAGCCTCAAGCTGCGAAGTGGCTGCGATCTGATGAGAGAAGGCACATTCGGCTTAGAATGGCCGTTGACATGCAGGTGTCACATGTCTGTGTCTTTTCAAAAGGAATAAAATTGGGAGGGAAAGGTAAGATTTTAAAAACTAAAATCCAAAAATCAAAATAACAATAGCAGCAGCCAAAATATCAACAGAAAAAGGGATTCCCAGCCAGTCTCCCATGCTTGTACTTCCCCGGTCTCAAGTTACATAGCTGCTGCAATCAGACAAGAGAAAGCACATTCACCTTAGAATGGCTGATGACGTACGGATGTCACATGTGCGCGGCTTTTCAAAAGGAATAAAATGGGGAGGGAAAGGTTAGATTTTAAAAACAAAAATCCAAATGACAATAGCAGCAGCCAAAATATCAACGGAAGCGAGTATTTCCAGCCAGTCTCCCATGCCAGTACTTGCCTGGTCTCAAGCTGCATAGCGGCTGCAATCTGACAAGAAAAGGCACATTCAGCTTAGATAGGCTGTTGACATGCAGAGCGCACATGTGCACATCTTTTCAAAAGGAATAAAATTGGGAGGAAAAGATTAGATTTTAAAAACAAAAATCCAAAATCGAAGTGACAATAGCAGCAGCAAAAAAGTCAATGGAACCGGGGATTCCCAGCCAGTCTCCCATGCAGGTACTTGCCCAGCCTCAAGCTGCGATCTGATGAGACCAGGCACATTCAGCTTAGAATGGACATTGACATGCAGATGTCACATGTGCATGTCTTTTCAAAAGGAATAAAATGGGGAGGGAAAGGTTAGATTTTAAAAAGAAAAATCCAAATGACAATAGCAGCAGCCAAAATGTCAACAGAAGCGAGGAAGCAAGGATTCCCAGCCAGTCTCCCATGCTGGCACTTGCCCGTCCTCAAGCTGCGTAGTGGCTGTGATCTGACAAGGGAAGGCACATTCAGCTTAGAATGGCCGTTGATGTGCAGATGTCACATGTGCACGTCTTTTCAAAAGGAATAAAATGGGGAGGGAAAGGTTAGATTTTAATAACAAAAATCCAAATGATAAGAGAAGCAGCCAGAATGTCAACGGAACCAGGAATTTCCAGCCAGTCTCCCATGCCAGTACTTGCCCAACCTCAAGCTTCAGAGCGGCTACAATCTGATGAGGGTAGGCACATTCAGCTTAGAATGGCCGTTAACATGCAGAGGGAGCATGTGCACATCTTTTCAAAAGGAATAAAATTGGGAGGGAAAGGTTAGATTTTAAAAACAAAAATCCAAAAATGCAAATGACAATAACAGCAGCCAAAATGTCAATGTAACTGGGGATTCCCAGCCAGTCTCCCATGCCCAGCCACAAGCTGAATAGCAGCTGCAATCTGTTGAGAGAAGGCACATTCGGCTTAGAATGGCTGTTGACGTGCAGATGTCACATGTGCGCGTCTTTTCAAATGGAATAAAATGGGGAGGAAAGGGTTAGATTTTAAAAACAAAAATCCAAATGACAATAGCAGAAGCCAAAATGTTAATGGAACTAGGGACTCTCAGCCAGTCTATCATGCCGGTACTTCCTGACCTCAAGCTGCGTAGCGACTTCAATCAGACAAGGTCAGGCACATTCAGCATAGAATGGACGTTGACATACAGATGTCACATGTGCGTGTCTTTTCAAAAGGAATAAAATGGGGAGGGAAAGGTTAGATTTTAAAAACAAAAATGTAAAAATCCAAATGAAAATAGCAGCAGCCAAAATGTCAACAGAACCGGTGATTACCAGCAAGTCTCCAATGCCGATACTTGCCAGGCCTCAAGCTGCATAGCGGCTACGATCTGATGAGGGCAGGCACATTCAGCTTAGAATGGCTTTTGACAAGCAGAAGTCACATTGTGAAGCTGCATTGTGGCTGTGATTTGACAAGGGTAGGCACATTCATCTTACACAGGCACATTCATCTTACAATGGCTGTTGACGTGCAGGCATCACATGTGCGCGTCTTTTCAAAAGGAATAAAATGGGGAGGGAAAGGTTAGATTTTAAAAACAAAAATCCAAATAACAATAGCAGCAGCCAAAATGTCAATGGAACTGGGGATTTCCAGCCAGTCTACTATGCTGGTACTTGCCCAGCCAAAAGCTGCATAGGGGCTATGATCTGACGAGTGCAGAAACTTTCAGCTTAGAATGGCCGTTGACATGCAGATAGCACATGTGCGCGTCTTTTCAAAAGGAATAAAATGGGGAGGGAAAGGTTAGATTTTAAAAACCAAAATCCAAAAATCCAAAAATCCAAAAATCCAAATGACAATAGCAGCAGCCAAAATGTCAACGGAACAGGGGATTCCCCGCCAATCTCCCATGCCAGTACTTGCCCGGACACAAGCTGCATAATGGCTGCAATCTGATGTGGGCAGGCACATTCAGCTTAGAATGGCCATTGACGTACAGATGTTACATGTGCGCGTCTTTTCAAAAGGAATAAAATGGGGAGGGAAAGGTTAGAATTTAAAAACAAAAATCCAAAAATCCAAATGACAATAGCAGCAGCCAAAATGTTAATGGAACCAGGGATTCCAATCTAGTCTCAAATGCTGGTATTTGCCCAGCCTCAAGTTGCATAGCACCTGCAATCTGACAAGAGAAGGCACATTCAGCTCAACATGGACGTTGACGAGCAGATGTCACATGTGCGCGTCTCTTCAAAAGGAATAAAATGGGGAGGGAAAGATTACATTTTTCAAACAAAAATCCAAATAACAATATCAGCAGCCAAAATGTTAACAGAACCGTGGATTCCCAGACTGTTTCCCATGCTGGTACTGGCCCAGCCACAAACTGCGTAGCTGCTGCAATTTGACAAGGGCAGGAACATTCAGCTTAGAATGGCGTTCGACATGCAGATGTCACATGTGCGCCTCTTTTCTAAAGGAATAAAATAGTGAGGGAAAGGTTAGATTTTAAAAACAAAAATCCAAATGACAATAGCAGCAGCCAAAACGTCAACAGAAGAAAGGATTCCCAGCCAGTCTCCCATGCAGGTACTTGCCTGGCCTCAAGCTGCATAGCTGCTGCAATGTGACAATAGCATGCACATTCAGCTTAGCGTGGCGGTCGACATACAGATGTCACATGTGCGCCTCTTTTCTAAATAAATAAAATAGGGAGGGAAAGGTAACATTTTAAAAACAAAAATCCAAATGACAATAGCAGCAACCAAAATGTCAACGGAACCTGGGATTCCCAGCCAGTCTCCCATGCTGGTATTTTCCCAACCTCAAGCTGCGTTGCAGCTGCGATCTGTTGAGGGCTGGCACATTCAGTTTAGAATTGCCTTTGTCGTGCAGATGTCACATGTGCGCGTCTTTTCAAAATGAATAAAATGGGGAGGGAAAGGTTAGATTTTAAAAACAAAAATCCAAATGACTATAGCACCAGCCAAAATGTCAACGGAACTGGGGTTTCCCAGCCAGTCTCCCACACCAGTACTTGCCTGGCCTCAGGCTGCGTAGCCGCTGCAATCTGACAAAGGAAGGCATATTCAGCTTAGAATGGCTGTTGACGAGTGGCTGTCACATGTGTGTGTCTTTTCAAAAGGAATAAAATGGGGAGGGAAAGGTTAGATTTTAAAAACAAAAATCCAAAAATCCAAATGACAATAGCAGCAGCCAAAATGTTATCGGAACTGGGGTTTCCCAGCCAGTCTCCCACACCAGTACTTGCCTGGCCTCAGGCTGCGTAGCAGCTGCAATCTGACGAGGGTTAGAACATTCAGCTTGGAATGGCCATTTACGTGCAGATGTCACATGTGAGCGTCTTTTCAAAAGGAATACAATGGGGAGGGACAGGTTAGATTTTAAAAACAAAAATCCAAATGACAATAGCAGCTGCAAAAATGACTACAGAATTGGGGATTCCCAGCCAATCTCCCATACCAGTACTTGCCCAGCCTCAAGCTGTGAAGCAGCTGAGATCTGACAAGAGCAGGCACATTCAGCTTAGAATTAGAAATGAGCGTTGTTCGACTTGAACTGTTCGCCAATCTCAAATTCGAGCTGTTTTGGGCGGTGTTCGGCGAACACAAACGATTTGAGAAAAATTCGGCTGTTCGAGGTTATGTTCGATAACTGTTCGTGCACCAAAATCATAACTGGATTTTTTCTCAGTAATGATGAAAATTAATGTTAATACGCAGTTTGAGTGTACAGCGGGGTGGGGGGAGGGGCAGGGGATGGATCTCTGCAGGAATACTGAAGATCTCCATTTTTTTTTCTCTTTCCCTCATTTACAGTGGGGAGGTGCAATCTGTCAGCCTATCAGCAGCGCACACAGAGCGAAGTGCTTTTTTTCACACAAGCAAGGGCATGTGTCATTGGCAGTGTATGTCACATGTCCTTGCCCTATAAGACCAAGCCATTTTCCCCGTCGCCACCATTTTCTCACTGCTGCAGCTGCGTGTTAGACGGCACCGCTGTTGCTGTGTGCGCTATACCTTGTTAATTTCAAGCCAATTTTCGCACAAATATACAGATAGCTTGGGAGTAGGGAATAGTTGTGATTGCAGTCCTTTTAAGGACTAGGTTACAGCATTTCCTTACGACTTTTATCAGGCAGGTCTGTGCTTTTAAATAGATAGATTGTGGGAGTAAAGACTAATTGTAATTGCAGTTCTTTTCAGGACTAGGTTACATCAGTTCCTATCAGTTTTTGCCAGGCAGGTCTGTGCCAGTGCTGTGCAAGTTTTTTTCACAGCATTTGGCTGAATCTAGCAAAGCTAATCCTTTTTGGCCTATTGCAGAGTGTGTTAGTCAGTGGAGTAGCCTATCTGTGTTGCAAGATATACCACCTGTGTATAGAATACCAATTTTTTTACTGCACCTAGTGAAGTAAAATCTTTTGGGCATAGCATCATTCTATTAGTCCATCTATACTGCCCTCCATCAGGTTGCAAATTGAATATAATTTTTTTCTGCATCTAGCTCTGAAAAAATATTTGGGCTTCTAGCAGTGTGTGGGACTTGTTCTATTAGTCCATCTATACTGACCTCCATCAGGTTGCAAACTGAATATAATTTTTTTCTGCATCTAGCTCTGAAAAAATATTTGGCCTTCTAGCAGTGTGTGGGACTTTCTCTATTAGTCCATCTATACTGACCTCCATCAGGTTGCAAAGTAAAAATAATTTTTATCTGCATCTACCTCTGAAAAAAATTTGGGCTTCTAGCTGTGTGTGGGACTTGTTCTATTAGTCCATCTATACTGACCTCCATCAGGTTGCAAACTGAATATAATTTTTTTCTGCATCTAGCTCTGAAAAAATATTTGGCCTTCTAGCTGTGTGTAGTACTTGTTCTATTAGTCCATCTATACTGACCTCCATCACGCTGCAAATTCAAAATAATGTTTTGTCTGCATCTAGCTCTGAAAAAATATTTGGCCTTCTAGCAGTGTGTGGGACTTTCTCTATTAGTCCATCTATATTGACCTCCATCAGGTTGCAAAGTAAAAATAATTTTTATCTGCATCTACCTCTGAAAAAAATTTGGGCTTCTAGCTGTGTGTGGGACTTGTTCTATTAGTCCATCTATACTGACCTCCATCAGGTTGCAAACTGAATATAATTTTTTTCTGCATCTAGCTCTGAAAAAATATTTGGCCTTCTAGCAGTGTGTGGGACTTTCTCTATTAGTCCATCTATACTGACCTCCATCAGGTTGCAAATTAAAATTAATTTTTTGTCTGCATCTAGCTCTGAAAAAATATTTGGCCTTCTAGCAGTGTGTGGGACTTTCTCTATTAGTCCATCTATACTGACCTCCATCAGGTTGCAAATTAAAAATAATTTTTTGTCTGCATCTAGCTCTGAAAAAATATTTGGCCTTCTAGCAGTGTGTGGGACTTTCTCTATTAGTCCATCTATACTGACCTCCATCAGGTTGCAAACTGAATATATATTTTTTCTGCATCTACCTCTGAAAAAATATTTGGGCTTCTAGCTGTGTGTGGGACTTGTTCTATTAGTCCATCTATACTGACCTCCATCAGGTTGCAAACTGAATATAATTTTTTTCTGCATCTACCTCTGAAAAAATATTTGGGCTTCTAGCTGTGTGTAGGACTTGTTCTATTAGTCCATCTATACTGACCTCCATCAGGTTGCAAACTGAATACAATTTTTTTCTGCATCTACCTCTGAAAAAATATTTGGGCTTCTAGCTGTGTGTGCGACTTGTTCTATTAGTCCATCTATACTGACCTCCATCAGGTTGCAAATTGAATATAATTTTTTTCTGCATCTAACCCAGCCAATAGTTTTGGCCTAATACCACAGTTTGGCCACTCAGCTCTGCTCGGTTCCCATCCATTGTTTTTTTGTGCAAACAACTCCAGAGTTGTGAATTAGTTAACCACCAAAATGAGTGGAAAAAGGCCTGCTGCTGGTGGAAAGGGGAATAGGCGAGTTGGGAAGGGGAAAAAAGGTTGTGTCCGTGGAGTAAGTGTTAAAGCAACAGTAACATCTGCAGAAGAAAGACCATCTTCCAGCCAAACTAAAATGTCTACTTCTTTTAGCTGACAATGTGATAAGATCCCTTTCTTACTGCCACGCCAATCGCTACAAATTCCAGATGAGGCACAAAAACAGCAGGTGCTTCAACGGATATCAAGTGCTCCTTTAAGTGGGCTCTCCTCCACATCAACTTCAACATCACAAATACTCCAGTCCTTAAAGGTGTCACCCCAATCGCACTTGCTTCCTCACAGCTCCCAAATCTCCAGCTGCCCGTCTGAGTATGAGGTAGAACAGATGGTTGAGTCTGCAGAGCTGTTTACTCATACTATAGCTTGGGAATCAAAGGTCGACTCCAGCGCTTCTGTGAATCCAGACGAGGAAATGATCTGCACTGATGCCCAGAATCTTTATGAGTCGGATCCAGGACCAGACGCAGAATGTTCTGACCATAATGTAGACCCTCATTCCCAAACTGTAACTCCTGTTGGTGGAGACAATGAGGAAGACAATGATGAGACTCAAATACCTGATTGGAGCGACAACTTTAGTTTTTTGTCAGGGCAGGAACAGGTTGGCTCTGAGGACGACGGGTGTGATAACGCACAGGGTGATGATGATGAGGTTGGAGATCCCACTTACTGTCAACCCACAGTCAACCAAGAGATGAGGTCAGCGGAGGAGGTGGAGGAAGATGCTAGTGACGACGAGGTCAGGTTGCGCCTTCCTGGACAGAGACGTAGTACTGGAAGCACGTCAACAACTGCATCCTCAAACACAACTCTGCCTCTCACCACAAGTCGTGGTGGCTCTTCAGGTCGCATGGGTGCTAAGCCTTGCATAGCCTGGGCATTTTTTCAGATCGATAATGATGACCCAACTCGTGTTATCTGTAACATTTGTCAGCAAAAGCTAAGTAGAGGCCAAAAAATACATAGTTTGAGTACTTCATGCATGAACCGGCACATGGACATGAAGCATAAGTTGCAGTGGGAAGCTCAGTGTGCTACAATGCGGCCTAGCCGGCCGGGCCAACCACCGTCTGCCATATCTTGTGCATCCGCGGCCTCTTCATCCTCTGTGACTGGGGGGACAGCAGTCACACCTGTTTTGGGGCGCAGACCTGCCACCTCTTTACCCGCAACAGCCAGCGTGATTGGCAGGTCATCATTTTCTTTGGAGGTGGTAACACCAGCTGGTGTTGAGCACTGTCCGACATCAATAGCACCACCTTTGGATCAAGGCAACCTAACATGTCAGCCTGCATCTTCCTCACAGACGGGCAGTTTGCCGGGGACACCCTTATCAACCCCATCTAAGCACAATAGCCAGCCCTCGGTCCCTCAGATGTGGACAAGTAAAAGACCATTTCCTCCTAGCCATGAGAAAGCTAAGAGGTTGAATTTCACCATCTGCAAGCTCTTGGCTACAGAAATGATGCCTTTCCGCCTGGTAGACACAGAGGATTTTCGAGACCTTATGTGGGTCGCAGTGCCCCAGTACCAGATGCCCAGTCGGCACTACTTCTCAAAGAAAGGTGTGCCTGTGCTCCACCAGCATGTCGCACACAACATCACCGCTTCTTTGAGAAACTCTGTGTGTGACAGGGTGCATTTCACCACAGACACTTGGATGAGTTGGCATGGACAGGGGCGTTACATGTCGCTGACTGGGCACTGGGTAACTATGGTGACAGCAGGACAAGGGGCTGCTGTCCAAGTCTTGCCGTCCCCACGAGTTGTGCGTCAATCCTCTTTATGTCAAAGTTCCTCCACTGCTTCTGCCTCCTCAACCTCCTCTCGGTCTTTCACCTGCACCCAAAGCCTGTCTGGTCATGCCACAAGCTTTCTAACTGCGCAGAAGGGATCCTGCACACCTCCTTACTATGCTGGCAGTAGGGCTCAACGTCATCAGGCGGTTTTTACATTGAAATGTCTGGGAAATGTGAGTCACACAGCTGAGGAGTTGTGGTCAGCTCTGGAGAACCAATTTCATGAATGGTTGTCTCCACTGGACCTGAAACCAGGGAAGCCCGTGTGCGACAATGCTGCAAACCTGGGTGCGGCCCTTCGCCGGGGCAATGTCACACACGTGCCTTGTATGGCTCACGTGTTGAACATGGTTGTCCAGCAATTTTTAGCCCACTATCCCAGACTAGATGGCCTTCTGCAGAGGGCACGGTCGCTGTGTGCTCACTTCCACCGTTCGCATCCCGCAGCTCAGCGACTTACATCTCTACAGAAGTCGTTGGGCCTGCCACTTCACCGGCTAAAATGCGATGTGCCTACCCGGTGGAATTCAACTCTGCACATGTTGCAGCGACTGTGGCAGCACCGACAAGCCCTGGTGCAATATGTTCTGACGTATAGCCTGGGCCAACGAGATCCAGAGGTGGGGCAAATCACGCTGGAGGAGTGGTCTCAGATCAGGGACCTATGCACCCTTCTGCACAGTTTTGAAATGGCGACGAAGATGTTTAGTGCTGACGATGCCATTATCAGCATGACTATTCCGGTGATTTACATGCTGGAGCACATGTTAATCAGAATTCGGAGTCAGGTGGTGGCACAAGAGGAGGTGGAGGAAGTAGAGGAGGAGGAGTTGTATGCGGAAGGGCTAACATCTGCAAGGTCCAGATGGTCGGCAGCACCAAGACGGCTGGCATGTGAGGGTGGGGAGATGGTTTTACCAGGGCGCATGGTAGCAGCCAAACTAGTGAGGAAGGTGCAGGAGCCCAGGAAGAAGTGGAGGACGAACTGATGGAAGACTCATCAGATGAGGGAGACCTTGATCACATTTCTGTTGTGCGAGGTTGGGGGGAGAGGACAGAGGAAGGAAGCATGATTGTTACCTCGCCACCAACACCACAGGGACTTGGTGCTCCTGGATGCGCAACACACGAGTGCCTTCTTGCTGCACTACCTGCAACATGACCCTCGAATTGTGAGAATTAGAAATAATCCTGACTACTGGGTTGCCACACTGTTAGATCCCCGGTACAAAAGTAAATTTGCAGAAATTATTCCTGCCATAGAAAGGGATGCACGCATGCAGGAGTATCAGCAGAGACTGTTGCAGAATCTTACATGTGCTTTTCCACAAAATACCAGTGGTGCACGTAGTGAATCTCACAGTTCCAACTTGCCAACCGTGGGACCGTCAAGTGTTCAGCACTCAAACCGTAACAGAACCACAGTATCTGCTGGTAACATCAATTTTGCGGAATCATTTCACCACTTTTTTAGCCCATCCTTTGCAAGGCCACAGGAGACAAGAAGTCTGACACATAGTCAACGCCTAGAGACGATGGTACAGGAGTATCTCCAAGTAAACATTGAAGCCACGACTGTGTCACTGGACCCTTGCTCTTTTTGGGCTTCCAATCTGGATAAATGGCCGGAGCTAGCCACTTACGCCTTGGAGATCTTGTCATGCCCCGCAGCCAGCGTTCTGTCTGAACGTGTGTTCAGCGCTGCTGGTGGTGTGCTGACAGATAAGCGCACGCGGCTCTCCACTGATAATGTAGACAGACTCACGTTCATAAAGATGAACAAATCATGGATCCGAAACGACTTTTCTACCCCTGTGTCATCCTGGGGAGAGTAAAAGCTTGATGATTGGTTAAAATCACCCTACCAACCATTTTAAGCTTTCAAATTACTAATCATGTTTATCTGTATCTTGGCTGGAAAATAATTTGGGCTTTGTAGCAGTGTGCAGCACTGATTCTATTAGGCCATCTATAATAAGCTCCACCAGATTTAAAATTACTAATCATGTTTATCTGTATCTTGACTGGAAAATAATTTGGGCTTTGTAGCAGTGTGCAGCACTGATCCTATTAGGCCATCTATACTAAAGCTTCACCAGATTTAAAATTAATAATAATTTTTAGCTGCATCTAGCCCGGAAAATAATTTTGGGGCTCCGAGATGCGCAAGACACATAAGTGCCTTCTTGCAGCACTACCTGCAGCATGACCCTCATATTGTCAGAATTCGAAGTAATCATGACTACTGGGTTGCCACACTCTTAGATCCCCCAAACTTTTCGATCAACCTTTTCATTTTAATAAAGACCAAAAAAATTGTCATTTTTGAAATTATAAGCATTAGCAGGTTGTTAGAAACTGAAATCAAACAGTTTTCAACTCAAAACTTTATTCTAGGTGATGTTACATTTTCACATAGTACCCCTTGTTCGAAAGGAGCTTTTGAACTATCTCGTCCATTGAATTTGTCAGGTTTTGGATGGTTTCTGCTTCAATTGTTTTGCATGAGGACAGAATACCCTCCCAGAGCTGTTGCTTAGATGTGAACTGCCTCCCGCCTTCATAGACACTCCTTTTAATGATGCTCCAAAGGTTCTGAATGGGGTAGAGGTCAGGGGAGCATGGGGGTCACACCATAAGTTTGTCCCCTTTTATGCCCATATCAGCCAGAGATGCAGATGTTTTATGTGCAGCTTGAGATGGTGCATTATCATGCAGAAAAATGATCTTGCTGTGAAATACACAGTTCTTCTTCTTGAACCATGGCAGGAAGTGCTGTTTGAGAAAATCCACATACATTATGGAGTTCATCTTTAGCGCCTTCAGGGATCCTAAAGGGGCCGACAATCTCTCTCCCCATGATTCCAGCCCAAAACATTACTCCACCTCCTCCATGTTGGCGCTGTAGCCGTGTTTGCGTGGGGTGTCCATCAACCAGCCATCCTCCACTCCATCCATCTGGACCATCGAGCGCTGCACGGCACTCATCCGTGAACAAAACAGTTTTGAAATCAGTCTTCATGTAATGTTTGGCCCACTGGAGCCGTTTCTGCTTGTGTGAAGTGGATAGAGGAGGTCGACAGGATGGCGTTTGCACAGCTGCAAACCTCTGAAGGACCCTGCATCTTGTTGTTCGGGGGACGTTGGAGGCACAAGCAGCTTCAAAAACTTGTCTGCTGCTATGACAAGGCTTTTTTGCCGCTGCTCTTTCAACCTGACGTAAATGCCTGTAGGAAAGAGTCCTCAATTTGCCCTTATCAGCACGCACACGTGTGTACTGTGAATCAGCTACATACTTCTTGATTGCCAAGACACTTCATCCTGATCATCGCACAATGTTGATTGTAGTCATGCCTTGACCTAAACACTCCACAATTTGTTGCTTCTCAGCAGCCGACACATCCTTTTTCTTTCCCATTTTGGCAGAAAATGTAGGCTGCTTAATAATGTGAGACAGCCTTCTTATGTAGTCTTGCCTTTCATTGGACACACCTGCCAAACTAATTAGCACAGGTGCCTGCAATTGCTTACAGTGATATAAAGAGTAGAGATGAGCGATGTTCGACTAGAACTGTTCGCCAATCTCAAATTCGAGCTGTTTTGGGCGGTGTTCGAGTTGTTCGACAAACCCGAACGATTTGCAAAAAATTCGGCTGTTCGAGGTTATGTTCGATAACTGTTCGTGCACCAAAAGCTTGTCCTGCATGTCTGGCGCTATTTTGAGCACCAATCATGCAGGGATTGTCTGCCACTCACTGTAATGCCACAGCCATGGTGGTTGTGGCATTACAGTGATTGCCCAAATCGATGGAACAGTGCCAACAGTGAAACATGAAAAGCCGGCAATTCATCAGCGGCATACACCGGTACCCGACAATTTAGAACCGAAAGAATAGAGCTTCACACATAGATTAGATAGATAGAAACATGTCAGTCACACATATAAGAAGCACAGTGACAGTGTTGCTTACTGTACTTGTCATTTAGTGTAAAGGATTTATCAAAAAAAATAATAGTGTTTTCATGCACCGTCTCTTTAAAAAAGCCGGCCGGCAATTCAGCAGCGGTACCCGACAATTTATAACAGACAGAATAGAGCTTCACACATAGATTAGATAGATAGAAACATGTCAGTCACATATATATGAAGTACATTGACAGTGTGGATTACTGTACTTGTCATTTAGTGTAAAGGATTTATTAAAAAAAAATAATAGTGTTTTCATGCACCGTCTCTTTAAAAAAGCCGGCCGGCAATTCAGCATCTGTACCCGACAATTTAGAATAGAAGGAATAGAGAATCACACATAGATTAGGTAGATAGAAACATGTCAGCCACATATATATGAAGTACCGTGACAGTGTTGCTTACTGTACTTGTCATTTAGTATAAAGGATTTATTAAAAAAAATAATAGTGTTTTCATGCACTGTCTCTTTAAAAAAGCCGGCCGGCAATTCAGCATCTGTACCCGACAATTTAGAATAGAAGGAATAGAGAATCACACATAGATTAGATAGATAGAAACATGTCAGTCACATATATATGAAGTACAGTGATAGTGTTGATTACTGTACTTGTCATTTAGTGTTAAAATAAAGGATTTATTTTAAAAAAAATTGGCGTGGGGTTCCCCGTAATTTTAGTCTCTAGCGGAGGTTAAGCAGACAGCTGGGGCAGATGTTTGAAGCCTGGGAAGGGGGTAATACCCACGGAGCTTCCCAGGCTACTAATATCAGCCCCCAGCTGAATACCTAGCCTTTACTAGCTATTAAAATGGGGGACCCCCCAAAAAAATGACGTGGGGTCCCCCCTATTTTAATAGCTAGCAAAGGCTAGGCAGACAGCTGGGGGCTGATATTAATAGCCCAGGAAGGGAGCCATGAATATTGGCCCCCTCCCAGGCTAGAAACACCAGCCGTCAGCCGCCCCAGAAATGGCACATCCATAGGATGCGCCAATTCTGGCACTTAGCCTCGCTCTTCCCACTGCCCTGTAGCGGTGGCAGTGGGGTAATAGGGTTGGGGTTGATGTCAGCTTATAATGCCAGCTGACATCAAGCCCAGGTTAGTAATGGAGAGGCGTCTATAAGACACCCCCATTACTAACCCCATAGTCAAAGTTAAAAAAAACACAAACACCCAGAATAAAGTCCTTTAATTGAAATAAAGACACATTCCTTTATTGTTCTAAATTAAACCATACTTACCATCACGCCCATTCCAGCTGAAGCCAACGATCTCCTGCAATAAAAGAAAAATAATAAAGCAACCTCATCCTTACCTTTCCATGGTTCCCACGACAGCTTCAGCTCTGCTACATCGAGATGACAGGCTGGACAACAGCAGAACGCTGCCATCCAGCCTGTCATCCCGCAGACACTGAGAAGCGCAGGCATGCTTGTGCTCCTCAGTGTCAGGCTGTGACGGCATCCAGATGCGCCGAGGTCATGTCCAATGAACTCGGCTCACCTCATGCACGTCACTGACAGCGTGGGAAAATTCTCACGCTGAAGCGCTGAGTGCAGGAGAATTTTCCCACGCTGTCAGTGACGTACATGAGGTGCGCCAAGTTCATTGTCGGCTCATCTGGATGCCGTCAGAGTCAGACACTGAGGAGTGCAAGCAAGCCTGCGCTTCTCAGTGTGTGCGGCATGGCAAGCTGGATGGCAGCGTTCTGCTGCGGTCCAGCCTGTCATCTCGATGTAGCAGAGCTGATGCTGTCCTGGGAACCATGGAAAGGTAAGGATGAGGTTGCTTTATTATTTTTCTTTTATTGCAGGAGATCGTTGGCTTCAGCTGGAATGGGTGTGATGGTAAGTATGGTTTAATTTAGAACAATAAAGGAATGTGTCTTTATTTCAATTAAAGGACTTTATTCTGGGTGTTTGTGTTTTTTTTTTAACTTTGACTATGGGGTTAGTAATGGGGGTGTCTTATAGACGCCTCTCCATTACTAACCTGGGCTTGATGTCAGCTGGCATTATAAGCTGACATCAACCCCAACCCTATTACCCCCTGCCACCGCTACAGGGCAGTGGGAAGAGCGAGGCTAAGTGCCAGAATTGGCGCATCCTATGGATGCGCCATTTCTGGGGCGGCTGACGGCTGGTGTTTCTAGCCTGGGAGGGGGCCAATATTCATGGCTCCCTTCCTGGGCTATTAATATCAGCCCCCAGCTGTCTGCCTAGCCTTTGCTAGCTATTAAAATAGGGGGGACCCCACGTCAATTTTTTGGGGGGTCCCCCATTTTAATAGCTAGTAAAGGCTAGGCATTCAGCTGGGGGCTGATATTAGTAGCCTGGGAAGCTCCGTGGGTATTACCCCCTTCCCAGGCTTCAAACATCTGCCCCAGCTGTCTGCTTAACCTCCGCTAGAGACTAAAATTACGGGGAACCCCACGCCAATTTTTTTTTAATAATAAATCCTTTATTTTAATACTAAATGACAAGTACAGTAACCAACACTATCACTGTACTTCATATATATGTGGCTGACATGTTTCTATCTATCTAATCTATGTGTGATGCTCTATTCTGTCTGTTATAAATTGTCGGGTACCGCTGCTGAATTGCCGGCCGGCTTTTTTAAAGAGACGGTGCATGAAAACACTAATATTTTTTTTGATAAATCCTTTACACTAAATGACAATTACAGTAAGCAACACTGTCACTGTACTTCATATATATGTGGCTGACATGTTTCTATCTATCTAATCTATGTGTGATTCTCTATTCCTTCTATTATAAATTGTCGGGTACAGATGCTGAATTGCCAGCCGGCTTTTTTAAAGAGACGGTGCATGAAAACACTATTATTTTTTTTAATAAATCCTTTGCAGTAAATGACAAGTACAGTAAGCAACACTGTCACAGTACTTCATATATATGTGACTGACATGTTTCTATCTATCTAATCTATGTGTGATGCTCTATTCCTTCATGTCTAAATTGTCGGGTACCGGTGTATACCGCTGCTGAATTGCCGGCGGCTTTTTTAAAGAAAGCGTCTTCTGAGCAGTTTGTGACCTTTTGGACACCTTTGCAGGTGTTTTCTATGTGTTCCTATGTGTTTTTGTTTGCCTGCCATTGGTTTTAACTGTGTTCGACGGTGTTCTAAGGTGTTCGACGAACAGTTCGACGAACAGTTCCTCGAACATCCCGGTGTTCGACGAACCGAACCGAACCCGAACACTACGGGGGTTGCTCAACACTAATAAAGAGCCCTGACACACATCACCATCAATGAGTTTAACTGAGAAACAAACAAATTCTTCCCTTATCACTCCTAAACACTTTTTGCATAATAATTTGGAACACAGTGTACATGTGCTTTTCCACAAAACACCAGTGGTTCACGTAGTGAATCTTACAGTTCTAACTTGCCAACCGTGGTCTGTATGGAGTTGTTCAATAAAGGGCCCAAAATTAAGATAACATAGATGGGAGAGGTCTCTATGAATAGGAATTCCTAAGTATTTGATACCCTGTGAGGGCCAGGCAAAGGGAAAGTTGGACTGGATGGAATCCTATATGGATTTGGGGAGGGAGACATCGAGGGCCTCAGACTTCGATGCATTGATTTTAAAATTTGACCATGTAACAAAGTGATCTATTTCAGCCATAACAGCATGGATGGATATATGTGATTGAGTGATATATACTAGGACATCATCAGCAAATAGAGAGCACTTGTACTCGGTGCTTCCCACCTCAATCCACCTAATATTGGGGTTATGGCGAATTGATGAGAGCAGGTGCTCCGTCACTAGGATGTATAAGAGAGGAGACAGAGGACATCCCTGCCTTGTCCCATTGGTGATTGTGAAAGGTGATGAATAGTGTTGAGCCACCCCCGTAGTGTTCGGGTTCGGTTCGGTTCGTCGAACACCGGGATGTTCGAGGAACTGTTCGTCGAACTGTTCGTCGAACACCTTAGAACACCGTCGAACACCGTTAAAACCAATGGCAGGCAAACAAAAACACATAGAAAACACCTGCAAAGGTGTCCAAAAGCTGACAAACTGCTCTGAAGACACTATCTTTAAAAAAGCCGGCCGGCAAATTCAGCAGCGGCATACACCGGTACCCGACAATTTAGACAAGAAGGAATAGAGCATCACACATAGATTAGATAGATAGAAACATGTCAGTCACACATAAAAGAAGCACAGTGACAGTGTTGGTTACTGCACTTGTCATTTAGTGTAAAGGATTTATTAAAAAAAATTTAGTGTTTTCATGCACCGTCTCTTTAAAAAAGCCGGCCGGCAATTCAGCATCTGTACCCGACAATTTAGAACAGAAAGATAGAGCATCACACATAGATTAGATAGATAGAAACATGTCAGTCACATTTATAATAAGTACAGTGACAGTGTTGGTTACTGTACTTGTCATTTAGTGTTAAAATAAAGGATTTATTAAAATAAAAATTGGCGTGGGATCCCCCATAATTTTAGGCTCTAGCGGAGGTTAAGCAGACGGCTGGGGCAGATGTTTGAAGCCTCGGAAGGGGGTAATACCCATGGAGCTTCCCAGGCTACTAATATCAGCCCCCAGCTAAATACCTAGCCTTTACTAGCTATTAAAATGGGGGACCCCCCAAAAAAATGACGTGGGGTCCCCCCATTTTAATAGCTAGCAAAGGCTAGGCAGACAGCTGGGGGCTGATATTAATAGCCCAGGAAGGGTGCCATGAATATTGGCCCCCTCCCAGGCTAGAAACACCAGCCGTCAGCCGCCCAGAAATGGCGCATCCATAGGATGCGCCAATTCTGGCACTTAGCCTCGCTCTTCCCACTGCCCTGTAGCGGTGGCAGTGGGGTAATAGGGCTGGGGTTGATGTCAGCTTATAATGCCAGCTGACATCAAGCCCAGGTTAGTAATGGAGAGGCGTCTATAAGACACCTCCATTACTAACCCCATAGTCAAAGTTAAAAAAAACACAAACACCCAGAATAAAGTCCTTTAATTGAAATAAACACACAATTCTTTATTGTTCTAAATTAAACCATACTTACCGTCACGCCCATTCCAGCTGAAGCCAACGATCTCCTGTAATAAAAATAAAATAATAAACCAACATCATCCTTACCTTTCCATGGTTCCCAGAACAGCTCCAGCTCTGCTACATCGAGATGACTGGCTGGACCGCAGCAGAACGCTGCCATCCAGCCTGTCATCCCGCGGACACTGAGAAGCGCAGGCATGCTTGCTCTCCTCACTGTCTTGCTGTGACGGCATCCAGATGAGCCGAGGTCATGTCCAATGAACTCGGCTCACCTCATGCACGTCACTGACAGCGTGGGAAAATTCTCACGCTGAAGCGCTGAGTGCAGGAGAATTTTCCCACGCTGTCAGTGAGCTGCATGAGGTGAGCTGAGTTCATTGGACATGAGCTCACCTCATGCACGTCACTGACAGCGTGGGAGAATTCTCCTGCACTCAGCACTTCAGCGTGAGAATTTTCCCACGCTGTCAGTGACGTGCATGAGGTGAGCCGAGTTCATTGGACATGACCTCGGCTCATCTGGATGCCGTCACAGCCTGACACTGAGGAGCACAAGCATGCCTGCGCTTCTCAGTGTCCGCGGGATGACAGGCTGGATGGCAGCGTTCTGCTGCGGTCCAGCCTGTCATCTCGATGTAGCAGAGCTGAAGCTGTCGTGGGAACCATGGAAAGGTAAGGATGAGGTTGGTTTATTATTTTTCTTTTATTGCAGGAGATCGTTGGCTTCAGCTGGAATGCGTGTGATGGTAAGTATGGTTTAATTTAGAACAATAAAGAATTGTGCGTTTATTTCAATTAAAGGACTTTATTCTGGGTGTTGTGTTTTTTTTAAATACTTTACTAGAAATTCATGGTGGTCATGTCTAATACTGGCGTGACCCCATGAATTTTGGGCTTGGGGCCAGCTGATAATACCAAGCTGGCCCTAACCCCTTTATTACCCAGTGAGCCACCGCACCAGGGCCCTGGATGAGTTGGGTACAGCGCCAGAAGAAGGCGTTTCTATGAACGTGCCATTTTCCGGGGTGGCTGCGGACTGCAATTTGCAGCGGGGGGGGCCCAGAAAGCTTGGGCCTCCCTGCGCTGCAGATTCCAGCCCCCAGCTGCCTAGTTGTACCTGGCTGGACACAAAAATAGGGCGAAGCCCCACGTATTTTTTTTTTAATTATTTCATGAAATTCATGAAATAATTAAGAAAAAAAGGCCTTCCCTATATTGTTGTGTCCGGCCAGGTACAAATAGTCAGCTGGTGTTTGGGGTCAGCCCGTTCCTGCCTGCTGTACCTGGCTGGACACAAATAAAGTGCGAAGCCCCACTTTAATTTTTTTTAATTATTTCATGAAATTCATGAAATAATTAAGAAAAAAAGGTCTTCCCTATATTGTTGTGTCCGGCCAGGTACAAATAGGCAGCTAGTGGTTGGGGGCAGCCCGTTTCTGCCTGCTGTACTTGGCTGGACACAAATATAGTGCGAATCCCCACTTCAATTTTTTTTAATTATTTCATGAAATTCATGAAATAATTAAGAAAAAAAGGCCTTCTCTATATTGTTGTGTCCGGCCAGGTACAAATAGGCAGCTGGTGGTTGGGGGCAGCCCGTTCCTGCCTGCTGTACCTGGCTGGACACAAATATAGTGCGAAGCCCCACTTCAATTTTTTTAAATTATTTCAGGAAATTCATGAAATAATTAAAAAAAAATTGACGTGGGGCTTCGCACTATATTTGTGTCCAGTCAGGTGCAGCAGGCAGGAACGGGCTGCCCCCAACCACCAGCTGCCTATTTGTACCTGGCCGGACACAACAATATAGGGAAGCCCTTTTTTACCTAATTATTTCATGAAATAATTTAAAGAAAATTGACGTGGGGCTTCGCCCTGTTTTTGTGTCCAGCCAGATACAACTAGGCAGCTGGGGGCTGGAATCCGCAGCGCAGGGAGGCCCAAGCTTTCTGGGCCACCCCTGCTGCAAATTGCAGTCCGCAGCCACCCCGGAAAATGGTGCGTTCATAGAAGCGCCATCTTCTGGCGCTGTACCCAACTCATCCAGGGCCCTGGTGCGGTGGCTCACTGGGTAATAAAGGGGTTAAGGCCAGCTTGGCATTATCAGCTGGCCCTAAGCCCGAAATTCATGGGGTCACGCCAATATTAGACATGACCACCATGAATTTCTAGTAAAGTATTTAAAAAAAACACAACACCCAGAAAAAAGTCCTTTAATTGAAATAAACACACAATTCTTTATTGTTCTAAATTAAACCATACTTACCATCACGCCCATTCCAGCTGAAGCCAACGATCTCCTGAAATAAAAGAAAAATAATAAAGCAACATCATCCTTACCTTTCCATGGTTCCCATGACAGCTTCAGCTCTGCTACATCGAGATGACAGGCTGGACCGCAGCAGAACGCTGCCATCCAGCCTGTCATCCCGCAGACACTGAGAAGCGCAGGCTTGCTTGCGCTCCACAGTGTCTCTCTGTGATGGCATCCAGATGAGCCGAGTTAATGTCCAATGAACTCGGCTCACCTCATGCACGTCACTGACAGCGTGGGAAAATTCTCCTGCACTCAGCGCTTCAGCGTGGGAGAATTCTCACACTGAAGCACTGAGTGCAGGAGAATTCTCCCACGCTGTCAGTGACATGCAGGAGGTGAGCTGAGTTCATTGGACATGAGCTCACCTTATGCACGTCACTGACAGCGTGGGAAAATTCTCCTGCACTCAGCGCTTCAGCGTGGGAGAATTCTCACGCTGAAGCGCTGAGTGCAGGAGAATTCTCCCACGCTGTCAGTGACGTGCAGGAGGTGAGCTGAGTTCATTGGACATGAGCTCACCTTATGCACGTCACTGACAGCGTGGGAGAATTCTCCTGCACTCACCGCTTCAGCGTGAGAATTTTCCCACGCTGTCAGTGACGTGCATGAGGTGAGCCGAGTTCATTGGACATGAACTCGGCTCTTCTGGATGCCGTCACAGAGAGACGCTGAGCAGCGCAAGCAAGCCTGCGCTTCTCAGTGTCTGCGGGATGACAGGCTGGATGGCAGCTTTCTGCTGCGGTCCAGCCTGTCATCTCAATGTAGCAGAGCTGAAGCTGTCGTGGGAACCATGGGAAGGTAAGGATTATGTTGCTTTATTATTTTTCTTTTATTGCAGGGGATCGTTGGCTTCAGCTGGAATGGGCGTGATTGTAAGTATGGTTTAATTTAGAACAATAAAGAATTGTGTCTTTATTTCAATTAAAGGACTTTATTCTGGGTGTTTGTGTTTTTTTTTAACTTTGACTATGGGGTTAGTAATGGGGGTGTCTCATAGACGCCTCTCCATTACTAACCTGGGCTTGATGTCAGCTGGCATTATAAGCTGACATCAACCCCCAGCCCTATTACCCCACTGCCACCGCTACAGGGCAGTGGGAAGAGCGAGGCTAAGTGCCAGAATTGGCGCATCCTATGGATGTGCCATTTCTGGGGCGGCTGACGGCTGGTGTTTCTAGCCTGGGAGGGGGCCAATATTCATGGCTCCCTTCCTGGGCTATTAATATCAGCCCCCAGCTGTCTGCCTAGCCTTTGCTAGCTATTAAAATAGGGGGGACCCCACGTCAATTTTTTGGGGGGTCCCCCATTTTAATAGCTAGTAAAGGCTAGGCATTCAGCTGGGGGCTGATATTAGTAGCCTGGGAAGCTCCGTGGGTATTACCCCCTTCCCAGGCTTCAAACATCTGCCCCAGCCGTCTGCTTAACCTCCGCTAGAGACTAAAATTATGGGGGATCCCACGCCAATTTTTTTTTAAATAAATCCTTTATTTTAACACTAAATGACAAGTACAGTAAGCAACACTGTCACTGTACTTCATATATATGTGACTGACATGTTTCTATCTATCTAATCTAAGTGTGATGCTCTATTGCTTCCATTCTAAATTGTCGGGTACAGATGCTGAAATGCCGGCCGGCTTTTTTAAAGAGACAGTGCATGAAAACACTATTATTTTTTTTAATAAATCCTTTACACTAAATGGCAAGTACAGTAATCAACACTGTCACTGTACTTCTTATATATGTGACTGACATGTTTCTATCTATCTAATCTATGTGTGATTCTCTATTCCTTCTATTCTAAATTGTCGGGTACCGCTGCTGAATTGCCGGCCGGCTTTATTAAAGAGACGGTGCATGAAAACACTAATATTTTTTTTTATAAATCCTTTACACTAAATGACAAGTACAGTAATCAACACTGTCACTGTACTTCATATATATGTGACTGACATGTTTCTATCTATCTAATCTATGTGTGATGCTCTATTCTTTCGGTTCTAAATTGTCGGGTACCGGTGTATGCCGCTGATGAATTGCCGGCTTTTCATGTTTCACTGTGAGCACAGTTCCCATCGATTTGGGCAATCACTCTAATGCCACAACCACCATGGCTGTGGCATTACAGTGAGTGGCAGACAATCCCTGCATGATTGGTGCTCTAAATAGCGCCAGACATGCAGGACACGCTTTTGGTGCACGAACAGTTATCGAACATAACCTCGAACAGCCGAATTTTTTGCAAATCGTTCGGGTTCGTCGAACAACTCGAACACCGCCCAAAACAGCTCGAATTTGAGATTGGCGAACAGTTCTAGTCGAACACCGCTCATCTCTAGTGATGAAAATGTTCTGATGCACCCCCTGGGCCTTGGGACACCCGGAGCCGGACCCTTTTTGGTGGATGCTGGTGGTTGTAGTCTTCGTGGCGGCGACCCGGTTCCATGGTTCAGGGCGGTCAAACCAGTGGCGGAACTATTTATGTGGTTTTGATGTTTAAATGTCCGACTACGCCACCCGTGGATTGCGGTCAGAGTGAACCGCCGCTGCAGGGCAGACCGCTGAGGCTGGTGTTGTGGGTGCAGGAGAGCGTAGCATAACTCCCCACGGGAGGAGTATAGCCTCAGGGCAGTGTATGCGGAGGATGGGGGTGATGGTGCAGGGCAGCAGCAGTAGCGACACGGAGTCAGTGATGCAGTCCAGGGCCTTTACTCACAGTTCTTATTATCCAGATCACGTCTGCAGGTAACGGCTGCCCACGTCATACTGTGCTCACCAGGTGAGGGGCTCAGACAACTCCCAGATAACTTTGGAGCGCTTCACAGGACCCCCTTTGTGTGTCCTTTGTCTGGCCTTTCTTACCAACCCTTCTGTCCGGCTGCCTCGGGCCTCCTCTTGGTAAACTTGGCGCCAGTTTCCCTGACCCTATGTGGTGCCTTCCTAGCGGGTGTAGCGAGGGGCTGCGCCACATAAAATGTCACAGCCTCCGGTTTCTAGCTGAGGGTCGTTTCCTGCCTCCACTAGTTTCGGGGACCGGTCTCCCCCTTTGGCCTGACCCCTCCACGCAGGTGGATTCGGGCGTGCGGTGGCGACTCGCCCGTCCGCACCCCTGGTATCTCTTCATTCCTCGTTCCTGGAGCCTTCTCTGCTCCTCTTCCTTCCTTCTCCCTCTTCCAGGCCTGGGCCTCTGTTACTAGGCAAGCCTCCGGAGCAGAGCTCATGCAGAGCCCCTGCTCCCTACCGCTTCTGCTCAGACTTCTCTGCACTGAACTAAGATGGTGCCCACCTTTTATACTCCCTTCTCAATGCACCCAGGAACTGCTTCCTCCCTGCTCCTGCACTACAGGGTTCCCCTTCCTCAGTGTTCCCTCCCCCCACTCCAGCCAGGGACAGGGACTGTCGTGCCCATCTCAGAGGCATATTGGTTGTCCTGCCCCACGGCAATGTGGTGTAATGCATGCAGGTGTCGGGTCCTGATCCACACTCCATCCTTACCTGAGAGTGAGATATCACACCTCTGGGTGAGGTGCAATACCTCTGTAGCAACCGAGCCCTCAGGGTGCTACAGTTCCATTTATCTTCAGCCTAGGTGACGTATTGTGATACAGGGCCGTGATTTTGGCTATAAAAGGGTCCCCTAGACCCCTACCCCAAGCTTTTTAAGAGAATCATATATGGCGTGCCAGGAGACTCTATGGAATGCTTTCTCAGCATCCAACGAGAGTATCTAATTACAAATTTTTAACTGCATCTAGCCCAGGAAATACTTTGTGCCTAGTAGCAGTGTCTGCTAGTCAGCGGATTATCCCGGCTGTTAAGCAAGCTACACCACCTGTAGTTTGGACACTTAATTTTTTCAAAGGAAATGCTTCGGGACCACGGGATACTCAGTGAAGAGCATCAGGAGGCACCCCAAGGCATAGGGGCTGGGACTGGCAGTAGGATGCATTGCGGTGGATAGCCGAGCTTTATAAAAGCTTTTTAACTGCAGCAGCTTTAGTGGACGCTACTGGAGCTGGAATTACGCGGCTGCTGGCATGAGACTTGCCCTCCAATAGATCCTTGTAAATGGATTTAAAGTGTATTCATTCAAATTAGAGAGACAATTTAAATTAAAAAGCTTAGAGCTGCCTCCACTACAGGGGGGCTCGCTCGACCCAACGGCAGACAGGCACCAGTATTGGGAGAGGGGGGCTGGCTGTCAGGGTTCACTGCGGCTCTGGCACAAACCCGGCGACATGGAGGTGGCACGGGCAGGAGCCGACTGAATGTGTCGGCTTCTCACTTTTTGGATTTTAGAAGGGCATGACATGCCTATATCTGTGTCTCCCCCTCCTTTTACTCCTCCACCTCTTTTCTTTTCGCATGACTATATGTACTTGTCACTTTTCCATGTGTTAGTTGTGTCTTCTGAGCAGTTTGTCAGCTTTTGGACACCTTTGAAGGTGTTTTCTATGTGTTTTTGTTTGCCTGCCATTGGTTTTAACGGTGTTCGAAGGTGTTCGACGAACACACGGGTGTTCAACGAACCGAACCGAACTTGAACACTACGGGGGTGGCTCAACACTAATCCCCAGTTCCGTTGATATTTTGGCTGCTGCTATTGTCATTTAGATTTTTGGATTTTTGTATTTAAATCTATCCTTTTCCTCCCCATTTTATTCCTTTTGAAAAGACGCGCACATGTGACATCTGCACATCAATGGCTATTCTAAGCTGAATGTTCCTGCTTTCATCAGATTGCAGCAACTATGCAGTTTGACCCTGGGCAAGTACTGGCATGGGAGACTGGCTGGGAATCCCTGGTTCCGTTGACATTTTGGCTGCTGCTATTGTCATTTGGATTTTTGCTTTTAAAATCTAACCTTTCACTCCCCATTTTATTCCTTTTGAAAAGACGCGCACATGTGACATCTGCATGTCAGCAGCCATTCTAAGCTGAATGTGCTTGCCCTCGTCAGATTGCAGCCGCTTTGCGTTTGAGGCTGGGCAAGTACCGGCATGGGAGACTGGCTGGGAATCCCGTATTCCGTCGACATTTTGGCTGCTGCTATTGTCATTTGGATTTTTGGATTTTGTTTTTAAAATCTGACCTTTCCCTCCTCATTTTATTCATTTTGAAAAGACGCGCATATGTGACCTTTGCACGTCAACGGCCATTCTAAGCAGAATGTGCCTGCCCTCATCAGATCGCTGCTGCTATGCATCTTGAGGCTGGGCAAGTAGCAGCATGGGAGACTGGCTGGGAATTCTTGGTTCCATTGACATATTGGCTGCTGCTATTGTCATTTGGATTTTTGTTTTTAAAATCTAACCTTTCCCTCTCCATTTTATTCCTTTTTGAAAAAAAGTACACATGTGACATCTGGACATCAGCGGCCTTTGCTAAGCTGAATGTACCTGCCCTCTTCAGATCACAGCCGCTATGCAGCTTGAGGCCGGGCAAATACTGGCGTTGGAGACTGGTTGGGAATCCCTGGTTCCATTGACATTTTGGCTGCTGCTATTGTCTTTTGGATTTTTGGATTTTTGTTTTTAAAATCTAACCTTTCCCTCCCCATTTTATTCCTTTTTAAAAGACTCGCACATTTGACATCTGCTCGTCAAAGGCCATTCAAAGCCAAATGTGCTTTCCCTCGTTTGATCAAAGCAGCTGCGCAGCTTGAGACTGGGCTAGTCTGGCATGGGAGACTGGATGGGAATCCTCGGTTCTGTTGAAATTTTGGCTGCTGATATTGTCATTTGGATTTATGGATTTTTGTTTTTAAAATCTAATCTTTCCCTCCGCATTTTATTCCTTTTGAAAAGACGTGCACAAGAGACATCTGCACGTCAAAGACCATTCTAAGCTGAGTGTGCCTGCCCTCGTCAGATCACAGATGCTACGCAGCTTGAGGACAGGCAAGTACCATCATTGGAGACTGGCTGGGAATCCCTGGTTCCATTGACATTTTGGCTGCTGCTATTGTCATATGGATTTTTGTTTTTAAAATCTAACTTTTACCTAACCATTTCATTCCTTTTGAAAAGACACACACATGTGACAGCTGCACTTCAAAGGCCATTCTAAGCTGAATGTGCCTGCCTTTGTTAGATTGCAGCAGCTATGCAGCTTGAGGCTGGATAAGTACTGTTATGGGAGACTTGATGGGAATCCCCGGTTCCATTGACATTTTGGCATCTGCTATTGTCATTTGGATTTTAGGATTATTGTTTTTAAAATCTAACGTTTCCCTCCCCATTTTATTCCTTTTGAAAAGACGCGCACATGTGACATTTGCACATCAAAGGCCATTCTAAGCTCAATGTGCTCTCCCTTGTCAGATTGCAGCCGCTACACAGCTTGAGGCCGGGCAAGAAACAGCATAGGACAGTGGCTGGGAATCTCAGGCTCCGTTGACATTTTGGCTGCTGCTATTGTCATTTGCATTTTTGTTTTTAAAATCTAACCTTTCCCTCCCCATTTTATTCCTTTTGAAAAGACGCGCACATGTGACATCTGCACGTTGACGGCTGTTGTAAGCTGAATGTGCCTGCCCTCGTCAGATCGCAGCCGCTATGCAGCTTGAGGCTGGGCAAGTACCGGCTTAGGAGACTGGCTTGGAATCCTTGGTTCTATAGACATTTTGGCTGCTGCTATTGTCATTTGGATTTTTGCTTTTAAAATCTAAGCTTTCCCTCCCCATTTTATTTCTTTTGAAAAGACACGCACATGTGACAGCTGCATGTCATTGGCCATTCTAAGCTGAATGTGCCTGTCCTCCTCAGATCACAGCTGCAATGCAGTTTGAGGTTGGACAAGTTCCAGCATGGGAGACTGGCTGGGAATCCCCGGTTACATTGACATTTTGGTTGCTGCTATTGTCATTTGGATTTTATGATTTTTGTTTTTAAAATCTATCCTTTCCCTCCCCGTTTTATTCCTTTTTAAAAGACGTGCACATGTGAGATTTGAACGTCAACGGCCTTTCTAAGCTGAATGTGCCTAACCTCTTCCGATCACAGCCGCTACGCAGCTTGAGGCCGGCCAAGTACTGGCATCGGAGATTGGTTGGGAATCCCTGGTTCCATTGACATTTTGGCTGCTGCTATTGTATTTTGGATTTTTGGATTTTTGGATTTTTGTTTTTAAAATCTAACATTTCGCTCCCCATTTTATTCCTTTTGAAAAGACGCGCACATGTGACATCTGCATGTCAACGGCCATTCTAAGCCGATTCTGCCTGCCCTCGTCAGATCGCAGCCGCTACGAAGCTTGAAGCCGGGCAAGTACTGGTATGGGAAACGGGCTGGAAATACCTGTTTCTGTTGACATTATGGCTGCTGCTATTGGATTTTGGATTTTTGTTTTAAAAATCTAACTTTTCCCTCCCCATTTTATTCCTTTTGAAAAGATGCTCACATGTGACATCTGCATGTCATCGACCATTCTAAGCTGAATGTACCTGCCATTGTCAGATCACAGCCACTACTCAGCTTGAGGCCAGGCAAGTACCACCATGGGAGACTGGCTGGGAATCACCAGTTCCATTGACATTTTGGCTGCTGCTATTTTCATTTGGATTTTTGGATATTTGTTTTTAAAATCTAACGTTTCCCTCCCCATTTTATTCCTTTTGAAAAGACGCGCACATGTGACATTTTAAGTCAATGGACATTCTTAGCTGAATGTGCCTTCCCTTGCCAGATGGCAGCTGTTACACTGCTTGATGCCTGGCAAGTACTGGCATGGGAGATGGGCTGGGAGTACGTGGTTCCATTGACATATTGGCTGCTGCTATTGTCCTTTGGATTTTTGTTTTTAAAATCTAACCTTTCCCTCTCCATTTTATTCCTTTTTGAAAAGACGTACACATGTGACATCTGGACATCAGCGGCCTTTGCTAAGCTGAATGTACCTTCCCTCTTCAGATCACAGCCGCTATGCAGCTTGAGGCTGGGCAAGTACCACTATGGGAGACTTGCTGGGAATCCCTAGTTGCGTTGACATTTTGGCTGCTGCTATTGTTATTTGGATTTTAGGATTATTGTTTTTAAAATCTAACGTTTCCCTCCCCATTTTATTCCTTTTGAAAAGACGCGCACATGTGACATTTGCACATCAAAGGCCATTCTAAGCTCAATGTGCCCTCCCTCGTCAGATTGCAGCTGCTACACAGCTTGAGGCCGGGCAAGAAACAGGATAGGACAGTGGCTGGGAATCTCAGGTTCCGTTGACATTTTGGCTGCTGCTATTGTCATTTGCATTTTTGTTTTTAAAATTGAACCTTTCCCTCCCCATTTTATTCATTTTGAAAAGACGCGCACATGTGGCATCTGTATGTCGACGGCCCTTCTAAGATGAATTCATGCCATCGTCAGATCGCAGCTGCTATGCAGCTTGAGACTGGCTGGGAATCCCCGTTTCCATTAACATTTTGGTTGCTGCTATTGTCATTTGGATTTTTGTTTTTAAAATCTAACCTTTCCCTCCCCATTTTATTCATTTTGAAAAGACGCGCACATGTGACATTTGCACGTCAACAGCAATTCTAAGCTGAATATGCCAGCCCTCGTCAGATTGCTGCCGCTACACAGCTTGAGGCCAGGCAAGAACAGGCATGGGAGGCTTGCTGGGAATCCCCAGTTCCGTTGACATTTTGGCTGCTGCTATTGTCATTTGGATTTTTGTTTTTAAAATCTTACCTTTCCCTCCATATTTTATTCCTTTTGAAAAGACGTGCACATGTGACCTCAGCATGTCAACGGCCAATTTAAGCTGAGTTTGCCTGCCTCTTGTCCAATCGCTGCAGCTAGGCAGCTTGAGGCTGGGCAAATACCAGCGTGGGAGACTGGCTGGGAATCCCTGCTTCCATTGACATTATGGCTGCTGCTATTGTCATTTGGATTTTTGTTTTTAAAATCTAACCTTTCCCTCCCCATTTTATTCCTTTTGAAAAGACGCGCACATGTGACATCTGCAAGTCACCGGCCATTCTAAGCTGAATATGCCTTCCCTCATCAGATCGCAACTGCTATGCAGTTTGAGGCTTGGCAAGTACTGGCATGGGAGCTTGGCTGGGAATCCTCAGTTCCATTGACATTTTGGCTGCTACTATTGTAATTTGGATTTTTGGATTTTTGTTTTTAAAATCTAACCTTTCCCTCCCTATTTTATTCCTTTTGAAAAGACGCACACTTGTGACATCTGTACGTCAACGGCCGTTCTAAGCTGAATGTGCCTGCCCTTGTCAGACCGCAGCCACTATTCAGCTTGAGGCCGGGCGAGTACCGGCATGGAAGAGTGGCTGGGTATCCCCGTCTCCGTTGGTATTTTGGCTGCTGCTATCGTCATTCGGATTTTTGTTTTCAAAATTTAACGTTTCCCTCCCCTTTTAACTCCTTTTGAAAAGACACGCACATGTGACATCTGCAAGTCAATGGACATTCTAAGCTGAATGTGCCTTCCCTTGTCAGATTGCAGCCACTGTGCAGCTTGAGGCCAGGCAAGTACTGGCATGGGAGACTAGCTGGGAATACCCAGTTCCATTGACATTTTGGCTGCTGCTATTGTCAATTGGATTTTTTTTTTTAAATCTATCCTTTCCCTCCCCATTTTATTCCTTTTGAAAAGACTGCACATGTGACATCTTCACGTCAACGGCCATTTTAAGCTGAATGTGCCTGCCCTTGTCAAATCACAACAGCTACGCACCTTGAGGCAGGGCAAGTACCGTCATTGGAGACTGGCTGGGAAACCCAGGTTCCGTTAACATTTTGGCTGCTGCTATTGTCATTTGGATTTTTGGATTTTTGTTTTTAAAATCTAACCTCTCCCTCCCCATTTTATTCCTTTTGAAAAGACGTGCATATGTGACATCTATATGTTAACGGCCATTCTAAGCTGAATGTTCCTGCCCTCGTCAAATCACAGCAGCTACGCAGCTTGAGGCTGGGTTAGTACCAGTATGGGAGACTGGATGGGAGTACCCGGATCCGTTGACATTTTGGCTGCTGCTATTGTCATTTGGAGTTTTGTTTTTAAAATCTTACCTTTCCCTCCCCATTTTATTCCTTTTGAAAAGATACGCACATGTAACATTTGCCCCTCAACGGTCATTCTAAGCAAAATGTGCCTGCCCTCATCTGATCACAGCCGCTACGCAGCTTGAGGCTGGGCAAGTGCTGTCATGGGAGACTGGCTGGGAATCCTTGATTTTGTTGAGTTTTTGGCTGCTGTTATTCTCATTTGGATTTTTGGATTTTTGTTTTTAAAATATGACCTTTCCCTCCCCATTTTATTCCTTTTGAAAAGACGAGCACATGTGACATTTGCATGTCAATGGCCATACTAAGTTGAATGTGCCTTCCCTTGTCAGATCGCAGCCGCTATGCAGCTTGAGGCCGGGCAAGTAACAGCATGGGAGACAGATTTGGGAAACCCAGTTCCATTGACATTTTGGCTGCTGCTATTGTTATTTGGATTTTTGGATTTTTGGATTTTTGGATTTTTGGATTTTTGTTTTTAAAATCTAACCTTTCCCTCCCCATTTTATTCCTTTTGAAAAGACGCGCACATGTGCAGTCTGCACAACAACGGCCATTCTACGCTGAATGTGCCCTCCCTTGTCAAATGGCAGCAGCTATGCAGCTTGAGGCTGGGCAAGTACCGGCATGGGAGACTGGCTGGGAATCTCTGGTTCAGTTGACATTTTGGCTGCTGCTATTGTAATTTGGATTTTTGTTTTTAAAATGTTATGTTTCCCTCCCCGTTTTATTCTTTTTGAAAAGACGCGCACATATGACATCTGTATGTCAACGGCCATTCTAAGCTGAATATCCCTACCCTCGTCAGCTCGCAGCCGCTAAGCAGCTTGAGGCCGGGAAAGTACCGGCATGAAAGACTGGCTGGGTATCCCTGGATCAGATGACATTTTGGCTACTGCTATTGTCATTTGGATTTTTGTTTTAAAAATTTAACCTTTGCCTCCCCATTTTATTCCTTTTGAAAAGACGCGCACATGTGATATCTGTACGTCAATGGCCATTCTAAGCTGAATGTGCCTTCCCTCATCAGATCGCAGTGGCTACGCAGCTTGAGGCTGGGTAAGAACCAGCATGGGAGACTGGCTGGGAATCCCTGGTTCCATTGACATTTTGGTTGTTGCTATTGTCATTTGGATTTTTTGATTTTTGTTTTTAAAATCTAACCTTTCCCTCCCCATTTTATTCCTTTTGAAAAAATGCGCACATGTGCCATCTGCAAGTCAACGGCCATTATGAGCTGAATGTGCCTTCCCTCATCAGATCGCAGTGGCTACGCAGCTTGAGGTCGGGCAAGTACCGGCGTGAAAGTCTGGCTGGTTATCCCTGGATCAGTTGACATTTTGGCTACTGCTATTGTCATTTGGATTTTTGTTTTTAAAATCTAACCTTTCCCTCCCCATTTTATTCCTTTTGAAAAGACACGCACATGTGAAATCTTCATGACAACAGCCATTCTAAGCTGAATGTGCCTGCCCTCATCAGATCGCAGCCGCTATACAGCTTGAGGTCGGGCCAGTACCAGCAAGGCAGACTGGTTGGGAATCCCTGGTTCCATTGACATTTTGGCTGCTGCTATTGCCATTTGGATTTTAGGATTTTCGGATTTTTGTTTTTAAAATCTAACCTTTCCCTCCTCATTTTATTCCTTTTGAAAAGACGCGCACATGTGAAATTTGCTCATCAATGGCAATTCTAAGCTGAATGTTTTTGCCCTCGTCAGATCACAGCTGCTATGCAGCTTGAGGCTGGGCAAGTAGCAGCATGGGAGACTGGCTGGGAATCCCCAGTTCCATTGTCATTTTGGCTGCAGCTATTGTCATTTGGATTTTTGTTTTTAAAATTTAACCCTTCCCTCCCCATTTTATTCCTTTTGAAAAGATGCGCACATGTGACATCTGCATGTCAACGGCCAATCTAAGCTGAATGTGCCTTCCCGCGTCAGTTCGCAGCCGCTACTCAGCTTGAAACTGAGCAAGTACTGGCATGGGAGAGCGGCTGGTAATCCCCGGTTCAGTTGCCATTTTGGCTGCTGCTATTGTCATTTGGATTTTTGGATTTTTGTTTTTAAAATTTAACCGTTCCCTCCCCATTTTTCTCCTTTTGAAAAGACACGCACATATGACTTCTGCACGTTAATGGCCATTCTAAGCTCATTGTGCATACCCTTGTCAGATTGCAGCTGCTATGCAGCTTGAGGCCAGGCAAGTATCAGCAAGGGAGACTGGCTGGGAATCCACAGTTGCGTTGACATTTTGGCTGCTGCTATTGTCATTTGGATTTTTGTTTTTAAAATCTAACCTTTCCCTCCCCATTTTATTCCTTTGGAAAAGACACGCACATGTGACAATTGCTCATCAACGGCCATTTTAAGCTGAATGTGCCTGCCCTCATCAGTTTGCAGCCACTATGCAGCTTGAGGCAGGGCAAGTAACAGCATGGGAGACTGGCTCGGAATCACCGTTCTGTTGACATTTTGGCTGCTGCTATTGTCATTTGGATTTTTTGATTTTTGTTTTTAAAATCTAACCTTTCCCTCCCCATTTTATACCGTTTGAAAAGACGTGCACATGTGATAGCTGCACGTCAAAGGCCATTCTAAGCTGAATGTGCCTGCCATCGTCAGATCGCAGCCGCTATGCAACTTGAGGCCGAGCAAGTACAGGCTTGGGAGACTGGCTGGGTATCTCCGGTTCCGTTAATATTTTGGCTGCTGCTATTGTCATTTGGATTTTTGGATTTTTGTTTTTAAAATCTAACCTTTCCCTCCCCATTTTATTCCTTTTGAAAAGACGCGCACAGGTGACATCAGCACATCAATGGCCATTCTAAGCTGAATGTTCCTGCCCTCGTCAGATCGTGATTGCTATGCAGCTTGATGCTGGGAAAGTACTGGCATGGGAGACAGGCTAGGAATCCATAGTTCCGTTGACCTATTGGCTGCTGCTATTGTCAATGGATTTTTGTTTTTAAAATCTAAACTTTCCCTCCCCATTTTATTCCTTTTGAAAAGACGCGCACATGTGACATCAGCATGTCAACGGCCATTCTAAGCTGAATGTGCTTACCCTTGTCAGATTGCAGCTGCTATGCAGCTTGAGGCTGGGCAAGTACTGGCATGGGAGACTGGCTGCAAATCACTGCATCCATTGACATTTTGGCTGCTGCTATTGTCATTTGGATTTTTGTTTTTAAAATTTAACCTTTCCCTCCCCATTTTATTCCTTTTTAAAAGATGCGCACTTGTGACATCTGCACGTCAATGGCCATTCTAAGCTGAACGTGCTTCACCTCGTCAGATTGCAGCTGCTACGCAGCTTGAGGCCAGACAAGTACTGACATGGGAGACTGGCTAGGAATCCATAGTTCCGTTGCTATTTTGGTTGCTGCTATTGTCAATGGATTTTCTGATTTTTGTTTTTAAAATCTAAACTTTCCCTCCCGATTTTATTCCCTTTGAAAAGACGCGCACATGTGACATCTGCACGTCAACACACATTCTAAGCTGAATGTGCCTCCCCTTGTCAGATCGCAGCTTGAAGCTGGGCAAGTACTGGCATGGGAGACTGGTTGGGTATCTTTGGTTCCATTGACATTTTGGCTGCTGCTTTTGTCATTTGGATTTTTGCATTTTTGTTTTTAAAATCTAACTTTTCCCTCCCCATTTTATTCCTTTTGAGAAGACGCGCACATGTGACCTCTGCACATCACCGGCTATTTTTAAGATGTACCTGCCCTCAGCAGATCACAGCCGCTATGCAGCTTGAGGCTGGGCAAGTACCAGCATGTGAGACTGAAAAGGAATCACCAGTTCTGTTAACATTTAGGCTGCTTTTCTCATTTGGATTTTTGTTTTTAAAATCTAACCTTTCCCTCCCCATTTTACTCCTTTTTAAAAGACACGCACATGTGCCATCTGCACATCAACAGCTATTCTAAGCTAAACGTGCCTGCCCTCGTCAGATCGCAGCTGCTATGCAGCTTGAGGCTGGGCTTGTACTGGCATGAGAGACAGGCTGGGAATCCCCAGTTCCGTTAGCATTTTGGCTGCTGCTATTGTCATTTGGATTTTTGTTTTTAAAATCTTACATTTCCCTCCACATTATAGTCCTTTTGAAAAGACGCGCACTTGTGACATCTGCATTTCAACTGCCATTCCAAGCTGAATGTGCCTGTCCTCATCAGATTGCCACCGCTACATAGCTTGAGGCTGGGCAAGTACCAGCTTGGGAGACTGGCTGGGAATCCCCGGTTCCATTGCCATTTTGGCTGCTGTTATTGTCATTTGGATTTTTGTTTTTAAAATCTAACCTTTCCCTCCGCATTTTATTCCTTTTGAAAAGACGCGCACATGTGACATCTGCACGTCAATAGCTATTCTAAACCGAATGTGCCTGCCATCGTCAGATCGTAGCCGCTACACAGCTTGAGGCTAGGCAAGTACCTGCATGGGAGACTGGCTGAGAATGCCTTGTTCTGTTGGCATTTTGGCTGCTGCTATTGTCATTTGGATTTCTGGATTTTTGTTTTTAAAATCTAACATTTCCCTCCCCATTTTATTCCTTTTGAAAAGACGTGCACATGAGACATCTGTAAATCAACGGCCATTCTAAGCTGAATGTGCTTACCCTCGTCAGATCGTAGCTGCAAAGCAGCTTGAGGCTGGGCAAGTACTGGCATGGGAGACTGGCTGGGAATCCTTATTTCCATTGACATTTCGGCTGCTGCTACTGTCATTTTGATTTTAAAAATCTAACCTTTCCCTCCCCATTTTATTCCTTTTGAAAAGACGTGCAAATGTAACATTTGCATGTCAACGGCCATTCAAAGCTGAATGTGCCTGCCTTTGTCAGATCACAACTGCTATGCAGCTTGAGCCTGGGCAAGTCCCAGCATGGGAGACTGGCTGGGAATCCCCTATTCCATTAACATTTTGGCTGCTGCTGTTGTTATTTGGATCTTTGCCTTTAAAATCTAACTTTTCCCTCACCATTTTATTCGTTTTGAATAGACGCGCACATGGACCATATGCTCGTCATCGGCCATTCTAAGCTGAATGTGCTAACCTTCGTCAGATCGCAGATGCTATGCAGCTTGGGGTTGGGCAAGTACTGGCATGGGAGACTGGCTGGGAATCCCGAGTTCCATTGACATTCTTGCTTCTGCTATTGTCATTTGGATTTTTGTTTTTAAAATCTAACCTTTCCCTCCCCATTTTATTCCTTTTGAAAAGACGCGCATGACGCGCCCCCTGGGCCTGTGTCGTGCAAGGGAACCCGGAACCGGGTCTGTTGTAGAATGCTGGGGGTTATAGTCTCCGTATGGCGGTGACCCGGTCCGTGCCCAGGGTGGTCAAACCAGTGGCAGTCTTAATGTATAGCAAATGTCCGACTACGCCACCCGTGGATTGCGGTCAGTGGGGACCGCCGCTGCGCTGCCGACTGCTGAGGCTGATGTTGTTTGCGCAGCCGAGTATGGGATAACTCCCCACGGGAGAAGTATTGCCTCAGGGCAGCTAATGTGAGAGATGATGGGAGTGATGGTGTGAGGGTCCCAGTGCTAATGGTGCTGGTGCGGCAAGGAATCACTGAGACGTGAGGTGCAGTTCAGGGTCTTTACTGATGTTACAAGGCAGACTCTCCAGGGAGTACTGGCTAGTATAAGGGGCCTGGTCAGTCTGCGAGCAAGCAGGAGTTCCCCTGGCCAGGTGGAGTTGTAGGCCTCCCCGTTTATCTGCACTCTTCCTGGCTACCTTGCTGTCAGCGGTTACAAGTAGCCCACGTCCCTGAGTATACCGTGTGGTGCTCACCCGTATGGCTGGTGACTTGGGGCATTCTGTTAGCCTCCGCTCCTGAATGGCGGCGCTGGTCCCTTCTTTGTGACTGAACCTCCGGGTTTCTATGGCCATAGGACCTGGAATCCCCTGCCGGCTGGTTTCTGCTGCTGGGTATATATCAGTCCCCACAGCCTCGGACTCCTGTGTCCGGTTTTAGTAACTTCAGCCAGGGCGAGCTATATCTCTGCTCACAGCCCCTGGCCTTCTGCCTCTGCTCCTACAGAGCTCCTGATGTATCTTTTCCTGTGTCTGCAGCTTCACTCTAGGCTCTGACTGCTCTGCTTGTTCTGCAGGCTCTGTCTCTGTCTCACCTAATCCCGCCCCAGACCCAGTTTATAAGGGCAGATTCCTCCCCTCCCAGGTCTGGGCGGGCAGTGTTGCATGCTTAGGGCTCCTGACCAGAGAAACCTCCCACTTGCTCTCAGACATAATATCTCTATTACTGTGGCAACCAGACCCCTGGGGTGTCACATTACCCCCCTAGTAAATTTTAGTAGTCCGGGACTAAACACATTTTTAAAACATAATAACAGGGTATAACAATAATACAATAACATATTTACAAGAATCCTTAGTTCTTTAAAGGTCACGGCGTGTCCGCAACCGGGTGTCCATATCACCCAAGGTGAAGCTTTAAGCGAAGTAGGGGACCTGTCCAAAGCAAACCCCTTGCGTTGTCCTTGGGCGTGGCTGCAAGGGTAGACTAACTACTTTGGGCCGCAAGGATGCCACGCCAGACAGGTTTTCTCTTCCGCGGCTGTCTTCGCAAGAGGCACCAAGGTGCAACTATCTACAAAACTGTTCCGGTTATCTAGCGTCCATAACCTGTTAGTCCATAAAAATCTGCAGGGCAACTGAGAAACATAATTAATAACAGGCAACAAACATAAACCATAAACAGTTAGCAGATAAATTCACAGTGCATTAGTTTAGATTCTCCAGCGAGCGGGCATCTGACCTCTAGTGACTCTAGTGGACCTACGGAGCTCACTAACTGGTTCTGCACTACAGGGTGTAGGAGGTGTTATGGGTAAGCTGGGCAGCTGTCTGTGCACTCTTTGGCTCACTAGGGGCACGGCAGGCTCACTACTAGCAGAGGGTTGATCCTCCTGTACTGCTGGTGTGGACTCTTCTGCCTCTTGGGCCGGCTGCTCTTCCAGCTCTACCGATTCCTCTGTAGGCACTTGAGGGGCTGGCTGGAGAAAGGTGAGGACGGGTACAACGACAGCGCCGTTTACTTGTGTCCAAGACCGGGGGAAGTCTCCGAGTATGGTACTGATCATTTCTCCCCTTTCCTCTGCGGGTTGAGGGTTTCCTTGATCTTCTTCAGGGCTTTGCAGCTGTTCGGGACACTTCTTCTGGTGGTCTCTGGAGACAATGGCTGTGGTTTCTCCTCCATCCTTACTGATTACGCAGATTTTTGGGTTCTCATGGCTTGATGGCAGTACGGTGTATGGGTCCTTCTCCCACTGGTCGTCCAATTTGTGGAGCCGCCTCTTCCTCTTCAAGACCTGCTCTCCAGCTACCAGAGGAACAGTGGGAGCATACTGGTTATAAGCCTTCTCTTGCCTTTCTCTAGCTTGAGACAGACTTCGCTCGACGCTCTCCTGTACTTTCCGATACTGCTGCTGCCGTTCTGTATCCCAGTCTGCCTCTGGCAAGGTGTCCTCAGGCGTCAGGACTCCCATATCCAGGTCAATAGGCAGCTTACCAGGTCTTGCTCTCATTAGGTAAGCCAGGGTACAGTTGGTGGAACCTACAGGGATGTGGTTATACAGGTCCACCAGATCGGGCAGTTTCTCAGGCCACAGACTGCATTCTTCCAGGGGCAATGTTTTTAGCAGATCTATCACCACCTGGTTCATCTTCTCGCAGAGTCCATTGGTTTGAGGGTGATAGGGCGTTATTCTTATCTTCTTGAAGCCATACAGGTTGCAGAACTCCTGGAAGACCTCCGCTTCGAAGGCTGGTCCTTGGTCTGTCAACACTTGGTCCGGGTACCTGTGTGGATGGCAGAAGTGCTGCTGGAAGGCTCTAGCTGCTGTTTGAGCCGTTAAGTCCTTGACCGGGACCACCACCAGGAACCGGGAGTAATGATCTACGATTGTGAGGGCGTAGACATACCCAGATCTGCTTGGAGCCAGTTTCACATGGTCCAGGGCTACCAGTTCCAGTGGCTGTCTGGTGATGATGGGCTGCAGGGGAGTCTTCTGGCTGGCTCGGTCTTTTCTTCTCAGGTGGCACGGGCCACAGTCTCTGCACCACCTCTCGATGGCTCCTCTCATGCCTACCCAGTAGAACCGTTCACGCAACAAGAACTCCAGCTTCTTCCAGCCGAAATGCCCTGCTCCGTTGTGGTATGCCTCCAGAACCATAGCCGCGTCTCGTCTTGGGACTACTACCTGCCAGGTCAACTCATGTGTTCGAGAGTTAACCATTCTCCGGCACAGCTTCTCCCTGTAGAGGAACAGCTTACTTTTCTCCTTCCACAGTTGCTTGGTCTCCTCCGGAGCATCTGGGTCAAGATGGGCATCGGCCTGGGTCAGCATTTCCTTCACCAAATGTACTGCGGGATCACTGTCTTGCGTCTCCGCCCAGTTGTAGTGGGGCAAGGGAATGAACGTCACAGAGCGCCTGTCCTTCACACGGTGGGAATACAGGGTAATCCCATGACGGTGGAACGCAGGGAGCTCAACTTCTTCCAGATCTTCAGGATCTTCCCCTACGTCCGGTAAGTTCGGCATTCCACACAGGGCATCCGCGTTGGCATTTGAGCGTCCTGCCCGGTATTTGATGGTGAATTCAAAGTTGGACAGGCGGGCCATCCATCTCTGTTCCAGGGCACCGAGCCTTGCAGTGTCCAGGTGTGTCAACGGGTTGTTATCCGTGTACACGGTGAATTTGGAGAAGGCAAGGTAATGCTTGAAACGTTCGGTCACTGCCCACACTACTGCCAGGAACTCCAGCTTGAATGAGCTATGATTCTCAGGGTTCCTCTCCGTGGGCCGTAGCTTTCGGCTGGCGTAAGCGATTACCCGTTCTTTCCCTTGCTGGATCTGGGACAGTACGGCTCCTAGCCCGATGTTGCTTGCGTCCGTGTGGAGGATAAAGGGCTGGCTGTAGTCTGGTTATGCCAGGATTTCATCCCCCGTGAGGGCCATCTTCAGCTGGCAGAAGGACTCCTCTTCCAGCTTTTCCCACCTAAAGGGCGGCTTCTGGTTTTTGGCTTTCCGAGATTGACCTATCAGGAGGTCTTGCATAGGGGCTGCCATTTTTGTGAAACCGGGAATGAATCTTCGGTAGTAGCCTACCAACCCGAGGAACTGCCGCACTTCCTTTATGCTGGAGGGTCTTGGCCAGTCCTTAATCACGGTGATCTTATCAGGGTCAGGAGCCACTCCGTCAGCACTCACCACGTGTCCCAGGTATTACACCTTTGGTTTCAGGACGTGACACTTGGAGGGTTTCTGTCACGGGTGTGTTGCCACGAAGATCGTCACGAGTACACAGCCTGACTTCTCGCAGCTGACTTGTTGGTGCTTTGTGTTTTTTCGGCAGTGAAGGAGTTAATTCTCTCTCTCTCTGGGCTAGCTAAGGTCCAGCCTCGCCCAGCTGCAATCAATGCTTCTTTAGTGAGACTCCTTTATATTCCTGCAGGCCTGTTTGGGAGGTGTCGGTGAAAGCTTTTCATTCAGACTTACAGAGCGGATCGTGGTGTTTGGAGTTGCTGAGATAAGTGAATTTGGAAGTGTTTTTTCCCTTTCCTCGCTTTATCATTTATCTCCTTTCCCGTTGGTGTTCCCTCTGTTGTAGTTGTGTAGAAGTTGTATGCAAGGTGGTTTTGGTTTTTCCCTTGTACTGTCTCGTTCGTCTAAATACTGTGTGTGGGCATATTATTTCTGGTTCCCAATTGTTGTGATCGGGGTCCTTCTCAGGACTAGATTACTGAGGTGCAGGGATCCTCAGGAGGTAGGGGTTACGCTGGCGGCCTGGACCTCTGTACCTTTAACAGTACCTCCAGCTAGAGGGATTAGTCAGGGCCCCAGCTTAGGGTCAGCTTAGGCCCCCTACCTCCAGTATTCTGTGACAGTGTGACATTTTCACCGACCCAACTTAGTTTTTCTCCAGCTACCATGGATCCAGTAGCCGGTCTAGCTCGGCAGTTGCAGAGTTTGTCCATGGGGCTGGCGGACGTTAGGTCCAAGGTTTTGCATCCTCCGGAGCAAGCCGGACCAGAACCTAAAGTAGCTTTCCCTGACAGGTTCACTGGGGGGCGGGACAAGTTTTTTGTTTTCCGGGAGGCATGCAAATTGTACTTTCGGCTGCGGCCTCGGTCATCGGGCAGCGAAGAACAAAGGGTGGGAATTGTCATCTCGCTCCTTCAAGGGGACCCACAATCTTGGGCGTTCTCTCTTCCCCCAAGCTCCCCGGTTCTCCAGTCAGTGGATAGGTTTTTCGCTGCTCTGGGACTCGTTTATGATGACCCAGATCGGATCTCCCTTGCTGAGTCTAAGTTACGTAGGATTCAGCAGGGAGATCGTCCGGCGGAGGAATTCTGTTCGGAGTTCCGTAGGTGGGCCACGGACACCCAGTGGAATGACCCGGCTCTTAGGAGCCAGTTTTGTCATGGTTTATCCGACAAATTACAGGATGTGTTGGCACAGTATGACTCTCCCGCGTCACTGGAAGCCGCTATGGCCCTTGCCATTCGCGTTGACAGACGGCTTCGGGAGAGGTGCGGGATAACTCTACCCCCTGTAATGTCTCCACCTCCTACAAGGTCCCCTCATATGGTGGTTCCCCTGGTCAGTCCGGAGGAGCCTATGCAATTAGGAGGGACATCTTTTCGGGGAAGGGGACCGGTGGAGCGCCATAAGACAGGAAGGTGTTTCCTCTGCGGGAAAAAGGGACATTTTATTGGGGGGTGTCCATCCCGTCCCTTGCAGAGTAAAGAGTCGTCGAAAAAACTGTTGATCCCAGGTTGTGTGGTGGACGGCAATCTGGGAGTAGGTATTTCGTCCCTAGGTTCGTCTCAGTTTCTCGTACCGGCGGAGGTGGTGGTGGGTGCGAGAACTGAGAGGATATCTGTTCTTCTGGATAGTGGGGCCGGGGCTAATCTGGTTGATGCTCGGTTTGCCCGGGTTCAAGGTATGCGATTGAGTGAGTTGGCTAAACCCATCCCCATATTCTCGATCGATGCCAGGCCTCTCGGTCAGGGAAGTTTTTTGCAAGCTGTGCATGGCGTAAAACTTCAAGTGGGGGCAATACATAAAGAACTGTTGTCTTGCTACGTGTTGGAGGGTCTTCCCACTCCTATAGTGTTGGGCCTTCCTTGGTTAGCTAAGCATAACCCGGTTATTAATTGGCAAACCAGAGAGATAAGCCAATGGAGTAAATTCTGTAATAAAAACTGCATGAACACGGTCATCGGTGCGGTTACTCCTTGGGTCTTACCTCCATTTCTGGCGGACTTTGAGGATGTATTCTCGGAGAATGGGTGTCAGGAACTACCTCCTCATCGCGAGTATGACTGTTCTGTAAAACTGCTCCCTGAGGCCAAGTTACCTAAAGCTAGGTTGTATAACCTTTCTGGTCCTGAGAGGCAGGCCATGAAGGATTATATTTCTGAAAGTCTGGCTAAGGGGCATATTAGACCTTCATCTTCACCGGTTGCCGCGGGGTTCTTCTTTGTTAAGAAGAAAGATGGAGGCCTACGCCCTTGCCTGGATTTCCGTGAACTTAATCGGATTACGGTCCGAGATCCGTATCCGCTCCCACTTATTCCCGATCTCTTTAATCAGATCGTGGGCGCCAAATGGTTCTCTAAGTTGGATCTCAGGGGGGCGTACAATCTGATTAGGATGAAGGAGGGGGATGAGTGGAAGACGGCTTTTAACACTCCGGAGGGGCATTATGAGAACCTTGTCATGCCATTCGGTCTGACTAATGCCCCGGCGGTGTTTCAACACTTTGTTAATGATATTTTTCGCCACCTGGTGGGACAGTTTGTTGTCATATATCTGGATGATATCTTAATTTACTCGCCGGATCTGGTGTCTCATCAGGAGCACGTTAGACAGGTGTTACAGATCTTGCGGGATAATAAACTGTATGCCAAGTGGGAAAAGTGTGTGTTCGCCGTACAGGAACTCCAGTTTTTAGGCTTCCTGGTTTCAGCGTCCGGTTTTCGTATGGACCCTGGGAAAGTGCGGGCAGTTCTTGAGTGGGATCGGCCGGAGAATCTTAAGGCACTACAACGTTTCCTGGGGTTTGCTAACTATTACCGGAAGTTCATTCGTAATTTCTCGTCCATGGTTAAGCCTCTCACAGACATGACTAAAAAGGGGACGGATTTTTCTAGGTGGTCTGACAAGGCTTGTCAAGTATTCTCCTCCTTGAAAAAATGTTTTGCCTCGGCACCCATACTCATTCAACCTGATGCGTCTCAGCCATTCTTTGTAGAGGTAGACGCTTCCGAGGTAGGGGTGGGAGCAGTATTGTCACAGGGTTCGTCCCCTGGTAAGTGGCATCCGTGCGCCTTTTTCTCTAAAAAATTGTCGTCCGCTGAGAGGAATTACGATGTCGGCAATAGGGAACTCTTGGCCATTAAGTTAGCTTTTGAGGAGTGGCGCCATTTTTTAGAGGGGGCAGTTCATCCGGTCACCGTCATCACCGATCACAAGAACCTGCTATATCTGGAGTCCACTAAACGTCTGAATCCCAGACAAGCTAGGTGGTCATTGTTTTTTACCAGGTTTAATTTCGTCGTTACATATCGTCCTGGGTCAAAAAATGTAAAGGCGGATGCCTTATCTCGTAGTTTCCCTGGGGCCGGGAATACGGACGACCCGATTCCTATTCTTCAGGAGGGGGTGGTGGTTTCGGCAGTATGCTCTGAGCTAGAGGAGGAGATATTGGAGGCTCAGGGGGACGCCCCTGTTGGACCTCCGGGGAGACTGTTCGTTCCAGATCAGTTGCGACAAAAGGTGATCGAGGCACACCATAACTCAGTTTTTGCAGGACACCCGGGGAGTAAAGCAACTGTGGATCTCCTCTCGCGTCGGTTTTGGTGGCCTAACTTACATAAAGAGGTGGTAACTTTTGTCGCGTCCTGTGGGGTTTGTGCGCGCTCTAAGACCTCACATACCCGTCCGTCTGGGGCCCTTTTACCTTTGAAGATCCCGGAGCGTCCTTGGACTCATCTGTCTATGGACTTTATTACGGACCTCCCTCCGTCTTCGGGTAAAACGGTCATACTCGTTGTAGTGGACAGGTTCAGCAAGATGGCACATTTTATCGCTCTTCCGGCTCTCCCTAATGCTAAAACTCTTGCGCAGGTGTTCATTGGGGAGATTGTGAGGCTTCACGGGGTACCCTCCGAGGTGGTGTCTGATCGGGGGTCTCAGTTTGTGTCCAAGTTCTGGAAGGCGTTTTGTGCACGGCGGGGGATGCATTTGTCATTCTCTTCGGCTTTTCATCCTCAGACCAATGGTCAGACGGAACGTATGAACCAGAGCTTGGAGACATATCTTCGGTGTTTTGTGTCAGAGAACCAGGAGGACTGGGCTTCTTTCCTACCTCTGGCAGAGTTTGCTCTCAATAATAGGCGGTGCGAGTCCACTGGTAAGTCCCCGTTTTTTGGGGCATATGGTTTTCACCCCCAGTTTTGTACTTTCAGTAGGGGGGGCTCTTCGGTGGTTCCGGAGGAGGAACGATTTTCCTCATCTCTCGCTTCAGTATGGAGAGGGGTGCTGAAGAATCTGAATACTATGGGGAACCGATACAAATGTATGGCTGATAGGAGGAGAGTGTCTGGTCCGGACCTAAGTGTGAACGATCTGGTGTGGTTGTCTACCAGGAATATTAAACTTAAGGTTCCCTCCTGGAAACTGGGTCCCAGGTTCATCGGGCCGTACAGAATCAGTTCTGTTATTAATCCGGTGGCATTCCGTCTTGACCTCCCCCCTACGTTTAAAATTCACAACGTGTTTCACAGATCATTGCTTAAGAGGTATGTGGCGCCAGTGGTACCGTCACCTTTACCTCCCCCTCCTGTGGTTGTCAATGGTAACTTGGAGTTCCAGGTATCGAGGGTCATTGATTCACGCTTTAATCGCCGGTCCCTTCAGTACTTGGTTCATTGGAAGGGGTATGGTCCTGAGGAGAGGATGTGGGTTCCTGCGTCGGATATTAACGCAGACCGATTAGTTCGGGCCTTCCACACGACTCACCCGAATAAACCTGGCCCTGAGGGTCCGGAGGCCCCTCGTAGAAGGGGGGGTACTGTCACGGGTGTGTTGCCACGAAGATCGTCACGAGTACACAGCCTGACTTCTCGCAGCTGACTTGTTGGTGCTTTGTGTTTTTTCGGCAGTGAAGGAGTTAATTCTCTCTCTCTCTGGGCTAGCTAAGGTCCAGCCTCGCCCAGCTGCAATCAATGCTTCTTTAGTGAGACTCCTTTATATTCCTGCAGGCCTGTTTGGGAGGTGTCGGTGAAAGCTTTTCATTCAGACTTACAGAGCGGATCGTGGTGTTTGGAGTTGCTGAGATAAGTGAATTTGGAAGTGTTTTTTCCCTTTCCTCGCTTTATCATTTATCTCCTTTCCCGTTGGTGTTCCCTCTGTTGTAGTTGTGTAGAAGTTGTATGCAAGGTGGTTTTGGTTTTTCCCTTGTACTGTCTCGTTCGTCTAAATACTGTGTGTGGGCATATTATTTCTGGTTCCCAATTGTTGTGATCGGGGTCCTTCTCAGGACTAGATTACTGAGGTGCAGGGATCCTCAGGAGGTAGGGGTTACGCTGGCGGCCTGGACCTCTGTACCTTTAACAGTACCTCCAGGTAGAGGGATTAGTCAGGGCCCCAGCTTAGGGTCAGCTTAGGCCCCCTACCTCCAGTATTCTGTGACAGTGTGACAGTTTCACCTTTAGGCTGTAGTTTGCCAGAGCTTCGAACACTTCTGCCAGGTGTTTCAGGTGGTCCTCGTAGGTCTTGGAATAGACGATGACATCGTCGAGATATAACAGGACCGTCTCGAAGTTCCGGTGTCCCAGACAGCATTCCATCAACAGTTGGAAGGTTCCTGGTGCGTTGCAGAGCCCGAACGGCATACAGTTAAATTCGCTGAGACCCATCGGGGTGGTGAATGCGGTCTTCTCCCGGTCCGCCTCTGCTACAGGAACCTGCCAGTACCCGCTAGTGAGATCCAAAGTAGAGAAGAAGTTAGCAGATTTTAATGCAGCTAAGGACTCTTCTATCCTTGGTAGCGGGTACGCATCTTTGTGTGTGATACGGTTGACCTTCCTGTAGTCTACACACATTCTCATGGTGTTGTCTTTCTTTTTCACTAAGACTAGTGGAGCTGCCCAGGGGCTACAGCTGTCCCTGATTACCCCAGCCTCCTTCATGTCTCTAAGCATCCCCTTGGCGTGTTGGTAGTGTGCCGGGGGTACGGGTCGGTATCTCTCCTTTATGGGAGGATGGTCTCCCGTGGGGATGTGGTGTTCTACCCCCTTTACTCGCCCGAAGTCTAGCGGGTGTTTACTAAACACTCTCTCGTACTCTCCAACCACCCGATAGACTCCCTGTTTCTGGTGTGAGGGAGTGGAGTCAGTACCCAAATGTAGTTGCTGACACCAGTCCTCCATTAGTTTCTTAGAGCCGTTACCTTCCTCTGGTTGAGATGGAGGCAAGGGTTCCACGGCCTGTACAGAGTTATGGTTAATGGTAAACAATTTGGCTAGCGTGGCATACCGGGGCAGGTGTACTTCTCTCTCCCCGATATTTATGATGCGAACGGGCACCTTACCATGGCGTACATCGATCACCCCCCGTGCTGTCAAAATGGTGGGCCTACTGTCTGAGTAGACGGGTTCTACCATTGCTTGGTAGTCTCTACCTCTTAGACCAATAGCTGCCCGGCACCAAATCATCATCTCACTTTTTGGGGGCATGGCAATAGGGAACGGGTCACACATTCTCACGCTACCTATCTCACCACCAGATAGTTCCACCTGTTGCCGCTTCATCAGTGCCCGGATCTCTTTTTGGAGCACACGCTGCTGGCCGGAACTGGCATTCTTGGCAACCTGCTGTAAAATGAGAATCACCTCTGCAAGACAATTTTCAATCACATTAGTTCCCAAGGTTATTCTAGGGTGACTCTCATGATGGTCTATGTCAACTATAATCAGTCCTTGTGCCGCCAGTTCGACTTTACCGATCTTAATGGTCACCTCTTTGAATCCCACCTGTGGCACGGGCTGACCATTGCTGGCGATGATACTCAGGTCGTCATCTGGGTAGCGGGTTATGTCCGAGTCATTCCAGTACTGTTTAAAGAGCACGTACGGGATGGTGGTCACCTGTGACCCAGTGTCTAGTAGGGCACTCATAGGAATGCCATCCAGCACCACAGGCAAGATTGGACGTCCCCCTACGTATTTATCACGCCAGTTTGATGGGCCTGATGGTCTTATGCTTGGGAGTTGGCCCTCTACCCCAGGTTGTGCCCGTTTAACCCCTTCAGGACCCAGCCTATTTTGACCCTAAAGACCTTGGCATTTTTGTCAATTCTGACCAGTGTCCCTGGAACTCTCTGGAACACTTCAACGGATCCTAGCGATTCTGAGACTGCTTTTTCGTGACATATTGGGCTTCATGTTAGTATTAAATTTAGGTCGATAATATTTGCGTTTATTTGTGAAAAAATCAAAAATATGGGAAAAAATTTGAAAATTTTGCAATTTTCAAATTTTGAATTTTTATTCTACTAAACCAGAGAGTGATGTGACACAAAATAGTTAATAAATAACATTTCCCACATGTCTACTTTACATCAGCACAATTTTGGAAAAAAAAAAAATTTTGGTAGGAAGTTTGAAGGGTTCAAAGATCATCAGCAATTTATCTTTTTTCCAGCAAAATTTACAAAACCATTTTTTTAGTGACCACATCAAATTTGAAGTCCCTTTGAGGGGTCTTTATGACAGAAAACACCCAAAAGTGACACCATTCCAAAAACTGCACCCCTCAAGCTACTCAAAACTACATTCAAGAAGATTATTAACCCTTCAGGTGCATCACAGGAACTAAAGCCACATGGAAGAAAAAAATGAACATTTTTATTTTTCTAACAAAAATTTTCTTTTAGCCTAAATTTTTTAATTTTCACATGGGTAACAGGATAAAATGCATCCTAAAATTTGTTGGTGAATTTCTCCTTAGTACACTGATACCTCATATGTGGTCATAAACCACTGTTTGGGCACACGGCAGGGCTCAGAAGGGAAGGAGCGCCATTTTACTTTTTGAATGGAAAATTAGCTCCAAAAGTCAAATTGCGCTCCTTCTCTTCTGAGCCCTGCCATGCGCCCAAACAGTGGTTTATGACCACATATGAGGTATCAGTGTACTCAGGAGAAATTGACCAATACAATTTAGGATGCATTTTATCCTGTTACCCATGTGAAAATTAAAAAATTTAGGCTAAAAGAAAATTTTTGTGAAAAAAAAAGTACTTTTTTGTTTTCACAAATCATTTTGTGAAGCACCTGGGGGTTCCAAGTGCTCACTATGCATCTAGATAGGTGCCTTGGGGGGTCTAGTTTCCAAAATGGGGTTACTTGTGGGGAAGCTCCACTGTTTAGGCACATTAGGGGCTCTCCAAACGCAACATGGTGTCCGCTTACAATTTGAGCCGATTTTCCATTCATTTTGTTAGCGGACACCATGTCGCGTTTGGAGAGCCGCTGTGTGGCCAAACATTGGAGCTCCCCCACAAGTGACCCCATTTTGGAAACTAGACCCCCCAAGGCACCTATCTAGATGCATAGTGAGCACTTGAAACCCCCAGGTCCTTCACAAATTAATCCGTAAAAATAAAAAAGTGTTTTTTTTTCCACTTTTTCATTTTTATGAATCAATTTGTGAAGCACATGGGTGTTCCAAGTGCTCACTGTGCATCTAGATAGGTGCCTTGGGGGGTCTAGTTTCTAAAATGGGGTCACTTGTGGGGAAGCTCTAATGTTTGGCCACACAGCGGCTCTCCAAACGCAACATGGTATCCGCTAACAAATTGTCAGCTCAAATTGTTAGAAGACACCATGTTGCGTTTGGAGATCCGCTGTGTGGCCAAACATTGGAGCTCCCCCACAAGTGACCCCATTTTGGAAACTAGACCCCCCACGGCACCTATATAGATGCATAGTGAGCACTTGGAACCCCCAGGTCCTTCACAAATTAATCCGTAAAAATAAAAAAGTGTTTTTTTTCCACTTTTTCATTTTTATGAATCAATTTGTGAAGCACCTGGGGGTTCCAAGTGCTCACTATGCATCTAGATAGGTGCCTTGGGGGGTCTATTTTCCAAAATGGGGTCACTTGTGGGGGAGCTCCAATGTTTGGGCACACAGCGGCTCTCCAAAAGCAACATGGTGTCGGCTAACAAATTGTCGGCTCAAATTGTTAGAAGACACCATGTTGCGTTTGGAGAGCCGCTGTGTGCCCAAACATTGGAGCTTCCCCACAAGTGACCCCACTTTGAAACTAGACCCCCCAAGGCACCTATCTAGATGCATACTGAGCACTTGGAACCCCCAGGTCCTTCACAAATTAATCCGTAAAAATAAAAAAGTGTTTTTTTTTCCACTTTTTCATTTTTATGAATCAATTTGTGAAGCACCTGGGGGTTCCAAGTGCTCACTATGCATCTAGATAGGTGCCTTGGGGGGTCTAGTTTCCAAAATGGGGTCACTTGTTGGGGAGCTCCAATGTTTGGGCACACAGGGACTCTCCAAACGCAACATGGTTCCAATTTGTTAGTGGACACCATTGTGTAGTGTATGTCAGGTTGGTGTGCGGTGTGGTATATTGTAGTGTATACACCACACACACACACACACACTACAACACACACACCAACCTGACATAGCCTCCTAAGCTGACTACGCCCTAGACTGGGATCAGTGGGACGGGCGGGACATTTTGTGTGCTGTGTGCGTGTGTAAAAAAAAAAAAAATCGAAACTTTATTATAGTGTGAGTGTACGTGTGTGCGTGTGTGTGTGTGTGCTTGGTGTAACCTTCTGCAGTCACGTGTGGGGGCTGTCAGGCGTAGGGGGCTGTCAGGCGTAGGAGGCTGTCAGGCGTAGGGGGGGGCTGAAGAGATGGAGGAGCCAGCAGCTGCAGCAAGGGGGGTGATCACTGGGGCAGGAGCCGGCAGCAGCAAGGGGGGTGATCACTGGGGCAGGAGCCGGCAGCAGCAAGGGGGGTGATCACTGGGGCAGGAGCCGGCAGCAGCAAGGGGGGTAGGAGGCCGGCAGCATCAGGGGGGTGATTACTGGGGCAGAAAGCGGTGCAGGAGCCAGCAGCAGGGGGGTGATCACTGGGATGGGGGGGTGCACACTGGGGATGGGGAGTGAATACTGGAGACAGGTGGGGGTGAACACTGGGGACAGGGGGGGTGAACACTGGGGACAGGGGGGGGTGAACACTGGGGACAGGGGGGGGTGAACACTGGGGGGTGAACACTGGGGACAGGGGGGGTGAACACTGGGGGGAGGGGTGATTATTGGGAGGTGGGGGGTGATATCACTGGGACTGGGGGATGGTGGGCTTGATCACAGGAGCAGGGCATTTACACTGAGCCTGCTGCTGCTGTGATCACAGTCCACCGGCTGTCAGAAGGAGAGCAGCAGCCGGTGGATGAAGACGTGGGAGAGGGAGCAGAGGGAGCGGAGGTCGGGGTGCAGGTATGAAAGTGGAGGGGGGGTGGAGGGGGGGGCAGGGTGGAGTGGAGGGGGGGTCGGGGGGGAGCGGGGGCATACTACCTGATGCAGATCAGCGGCGGCAGCAGGCGATCAGCGGCGGCAGAAGCGATCCACGAGCTCAGCAGCAGAGGGTCCACGGGGGGGCAGCAGCAGAGGGTCCACAGGGGGCAGCAGCAGAGGGTCCACAACGGCCGGCACACGATCCATGGATGGGCAGTTGCGGCCATCATTAAAAACTCCCTCCACATCTGATTGGGGCTAGTATCCATGTGACGCTAGCCCCCCAATCAGATCTGGGGGGAGGGGGGGGGCAGAGGTGACACTCCCCCCAGCCAATGGCTGATGCTGTAAGCATCAGGCCATGCCCAGATTTAAATATTACACCAATTTTCATTGGTGAAATATTTAATTCATACCGATTGGCAGTTTCATTAAAAGTGAAAATGAAACAGCCAATCGGAGGGGTCCCAGGCACGGGGGGGTTAATCCACCCCCCGGGGGGTCGACTTCAGGATGTCCAGTTGCAGTAGCAACTGTGAAACCTGAGCGACCCCGCTCGCAGGCGCTGCAGGGGCTCTTTCTCTCCATGTCACAGACGCTGTGACATGGGTCGGGAAAGAACTGTTTTCCATGTCACAAACGGTGTGACATGGGTCGGGAAGGGGTTAAATGACAGCACCTTGCCACATGTCCGGGTTGATTGCAGCGGCGGCAGATGGGTCGTCCGTCCTCGTTGTATCTGTCGCTGGGTCTTCCTCTGGCCCGTGGGGTCCTCCTCAGTCGGTGCCACGGGACGTCCTCCGGTCCGGATTCCAGCTGGATCTTTCCTGGAGAAGAGACCTGTAAAGACTGCACAGTTCTGGTTAGCGCTCTTAGTCAGCTCTTGGACATGATGGTGCAGGTCTGTTGCTGGGTTATTGTTCAAAGCCTGCGCATCAGCTCCCACAGGCCCTGCAGACAAGGGCGCCGTCTCCTGGTGGTAAGTGATAGCAGGGCGCCTTTTGGTCACAGCACCATCTGGTGCCGGTTCTCGGAGCACCCGGATGGCTCTGTCCTTGAACTGTGCAAAGTCCAGGTCAGGGTCCTGTAAGGCCATTGACCGCAACTGGGTTCGGTGGGCATTGCACAGTAGACCCTCAATAAATTGTTCAGTCAACAGCTTATCTTCATTTCCCACGCTGCCAGGGTCTGCCTGCTTAATGGCTCTCAGGGCCTCTTGTAGGTTTAGAGCATAGTCTCTTATACTCTCATGTGCCCGCTGTTTAAACCAGTAAAATCTGAGCTTTATTTCGGCTGAGGTGCGGGTATCAAATGTGTCTTTCAGCCGGGCTAGTATTTCTCTGACAGTCCTCTTCCTCCCAGGTGGCCAGGACTTTACCTCCCTTTGGGCTGCCCTGATTAATTGGGCCACCAGGATGCTCACTTTTTGCTCTTCTGTGAGGGGGTACACCTGGAAGAGGCTATCCAGTCTTTCTCTAAAGTCATTTAGAGCATGTGACTCCCCTGAGTACTGGGGTAGCCAGGTTGCCCCCGGGATATAGGGCATGGTGAATGGCATGACTGCTGCAGCGGTTGCGCTGGCGGTGGCTGTGGCAGTGGAGCTCCCCTCGGTGTCCGGCATCCTCCTCCCCCCTAGTGGACCGTGGCCTACCTTGCGATGCTCTTCTTCCGTAGGCCGCGGCTCCGCAGTCGATCGTCGGGGTTGAAGACCTGGCATCGCGCTCCGATGACGTCAGCGTCGCTCTTCCTCCCTTCCAGGACCTTGCGCAGCGTCAGAGCGTGGGGCGGAGCTTCGGATCTCGCGCGCTTTCGGCGTCCACGCCCCTCTTCTTCCCGTGCGGCGTCCCGAAGATGGCGTCCGAAGGCGGGAAGCAGCTGCGGATGGCGGGAAGAAGGCAGAAGACGGTGGGAAACGGTCCAAGATGGCGTCTGATGGCGGGAATCGGCTCCGGATGGCGGGAAACGACTCCGGACGGCGGGAAACTTCACCACAGGTAAGTATAAAAGTCTCTTTTTCAGGCACGCAGTACCCGGTGGTTGCGGGCAAGAAATCCTGCCGACTACGCCAAAGTTGACGCGCCCTCTGGGCCTGTGTTGTGCAGGGGAACCCGGAACCGGGCCTGTTGTAGAATTCTGGGGGTTGTAGTCTCCGTGTGGTGATGACCCGGTCCGTGCCCAGGGTGGTCAAACCAGTGGCAGTCTTAATGTATAGGAAATGTCCGACTACGCCACCCGTGGATTGCGGTCAGGTGGGACCGCCGCTGCGCTGTCGACCGCTGAGGCTGATGTTGTTTGCGCAGCCGAGTATGGGATAACTCCCCACGGGAGAAGTATTGCCTCAGGGCAGCTAATGTGAGAGATGATGGGAGTGATGGTGTGAGGGTCCCAGTGCTAATGGTGCTGGTGCGGCAAGGAATCACAGAGACGTGAGGTGCAGTTCAGGGTCTTTACTGATGGTACAAGGCAGACCCTCCCGGGAGTACAGGCTAGTATAAGGGGCCTGGTCAGTCTGCGAGCAAGCAGGAGTTCCCCTGGCCAGGTGGAGTTGTAGGCCTCCCCGTTTATCTGCACTCTTCCTGGCTACCTTGCTGTCAGCGGTTACAAGTAGCCCACGTCCCTGAGTATACCGTGTGGTGCTCACCCGTATGGCTGGTGACTTGGGGCCTTCTGTTAGCCTCCGCTCCTGGATGGCGGCGCTGGACTTCTGGACTTCACACGAATCACCCGATCGCAGACCCACAAATGGTGGTAAATATCTCTTCCAAAACTCTTAGCGTTGCACAAACATCAGTTTTACAAAAGGGACTCTCTTTCTGCCCCACATACAAATACAACACTTTTAAACTAGATATGGAACTGCAACGCTTTTACCGTACCCTACGCTTGAAAACCCATTTTGCTAATAATCCTTTCAGCGTCACCCCTCCAGAATCCATGGCCGACATCACAGCCCAAGACTTAGGTCTCCGCTCTAAGAGCAAATATAGGCCTCCTTGAGGCACACATCCACTGGAAACCTTTAGAGGATTCGTGGATGGGGCGTTTCAACAATTACGCTCCAATATCGACTAGGGAAGGGCACATTATCAGACCAATCTCTCTCCCCTTGATCGATAGGCCCTACGGAGTCTGCAAGAGGACAAAGATTTGATTATAAAGCCAGCTGACAAAGGTGGAGCGATAGTAGTCATGAACAAGTGCGATTACATCTCGGAAATTTTGAGACAACTTAGTGATGAGTCCACATACCGTAAACTCTCTACGGACCCGACTACAAAAACACAGACACTCATCATTTCGACACTACAACGGTTTTTAACAGCCAAGGTGATTGACTTGAAAACGTACGAGTATTTAATTAATCCACATCCAATCATACCGGTATTTTATGTCCTACCCAAAATCCACAAAAGTCTCACCCAACCTCCTGGGCGCCCCATAGTGGCCTCCACGGATTCTATTTTATCACCCCTTGCAATTTTCTTAGAAAAGATTCTTACACCACTTACCCAAAAAAGTCCATCTTATCTATTAGACACAGGGGCCTTTTTAGAGACTATGAAAGCACTCAAACAAGTTCCTCCAGAAGCCATCTTAGTGTCCCTAGATGTCACAAGTCTCTATACATCGATTCCCCATGACCGGGGTATCCAAGCGGTTGAAGAAATGCTGAAGGACTCAAACACCAATCCATCGATTATAGATCTAGCCGTAGAACTACTAACAATAGTTCTTACACACAATTACTTCCTCTTTCAGGATACATTTTACGTGCAGACCAAGGGGACCGCAATGGGCTCAAATGTAGCCCCCCCTTACGCAAACTGTTACATGTCTACTTTTGAGACACAGTTTGTATACAAGAATCAACTGTTCCAAGAGCATTCCATTTTATGGAAGCGTTACATAGACGACATCTTTTGCATCTGGACAGGTTCCCAGGACACCTTAGATGAATTCTGCAGGTCCCTCAACACCGCCTGCCCTGGTCTACATTTCACTCTGAACTATCACCCACACCAGATCAACTTCCTAGATACTTTAGTCATCAAAGATGGCTAAGGACTATTAGCCACTGACATCTACAGGAAACCCACAGATCGCAACACATTACTACATTTTTCAAGCAACCACCCAGCCCCTATGAAACATGCTATCCCCAAATCGCAATTTCAGAGGGTTGAACGCATTGTGTCCGATACAACATTACGCGAAGTCAGATTACAAGAAATGACACGGAAATTTGAAGAAAAAGGATACCCTCAGTATCTTCTACGTGAATCACAGGACAGCCGCACACAACCACGACCAGACACATCTGATCTCATTCCATTTGTCCACACATATCACCCCCTAGCTTACACTATACACCGTACGATACGGAAACATTGGAATATTCTCCAAACAGGTTACCCGACCATCAAATCCTTTCATCAACCCTTCTTACCGTGCTTCAAAAGAGCACCAAACATCAGAGACTCATTAGTCCGAGCTGACATAAGGACAACGTCCCTTGGTTCCCGCCAAAGATTTCTACAAACTCCTAAGAAAGGAACCTTCCCATGTCTCCATTGCCATCAGTGCCATAACATCCTTAGAGGCGATACTATTCATCATCCACAAACAGGCAGAAAATATACAATTAAGGATTACTACACCTGTGATACAAATTTTGTCGTATACCTAGTTAAGTGCCCTTGCAGCCTTGTCTACGTTGGGGAAACGACCCAACCCATTAAAGATAGAATCTCGAAGCACAAATCTACCATCAGATGCAAAAATTTACTTCTACCTCTCCCCCAACACTTCACGGCAGCAGGACACAATGTGTCCCAATTGCGGTTTCAAGTTATAGAGCAAATTAAACCACCCCGTCGTGGGGGTAATCGAATCCAGACCCTCAAGCAGAGAGAGGCATTCTGGATTCATGAACTGCAGTCCCTTCATCCCAAAGGACTTAACAAGGACTATGATCTGCACTCATTCATCTAAACCTACCTGGTCCCAATCCGTCCCAATAGGGACCTAGGTTTATTTATATGTTTATACTTTTTACTTTACAAGGAGTTAACACCCGCAATCCGATATTCATTTGCCATTTATTAATAGGGACCAAGATTCATGTATGCTTATCTATAATGTGGCGATTGGCTGTATAAGGGTATCATCGCAGTATTCCTGTGTGTTTTACTGCACTGTGTCTTATAACTCGATTTAACATTGTATTTCATATTTCAGATGAAGGATCCATACCCATCCTCATTCTCCTATATCCCTCCTGCACTCTGCAACCCCTTCTCTCGATGGTGGAACGCTCCTTGCCATTCTTTTCCGGCAGTGGAACACATCACTTCGATACAGAAACCACTTCCTGGTCCCTGGAACGCACCTACACGTCGGCTGACACGCACGCACGTGCGCATGCGCGGCGCCGGACCAATCAGATGCCGGCACTCCCTTTTTCGCGTCACTTCCTGTGACGTCACCGCATCGAGCGCTAATTACCAGCACATTCAAACTTCCTCATTGGCTGGCAGCCAAACCCTCCTCTCCTCTAATAATATTTGTAGCCAGTCTCCAAGTCGTGCCCACTGCTCACATCCAGCGGTGGATACCGCGATCGATGCAGCACCTCTCCTATACTTCATGGCACAAACGGTATGTCTACCTCCCTTATAGTCCTCACCCCATTATAGCCCCATATATCCTTCCATTACCTCATAGTATGCACTTTCTCCATAGGAATCCCTGTATTGGGTCCCATCTCCTTCTCTTTTCCTGCTCCCATCCCAGTAACTTGGTAGGTTGCCCCCTTTTTTTGCTTCACTGTTGGACAAAAGGTTACAAAGACACATAGACCTTTATTTATATGTTTTGTATACATAATCTGTGACTTTATAATCACTATAATGTTTGTATTCTATATCTGTTCATTTTGTTTACATGCAGTACACTGATGAAGGTCTTGTCGACCGAAACGTCTTTAGTGTGGACTGCAAATAAAAGTATCTTATTATACCATTTGGTGTGCTGAGGTTATCGCGACATTTCAAGGCTTTGGACCCAACTCATGCACCCAGGTCCAGTAGTGCTGCGTTTTTTTCTAAATGGTCCCTTCTTTATGACTGAGCCTCCGGGCTTCTATGGCCAGAGGACCTGGAATCCCCTGCCGGCTGGTTTCTGCTGCTGGGTATATATCAGTCCCCACAGCCTCGGACTCCTGTGTCCGGTTTTAGTAACTTCAGCTAGGGCGAGCTATATCTTTGCTCACAGCCCCTGGCATTCTGCCTCTGCTCCTACAGAGCTCCTGATGTATATTTTCCTGTGTCTGCAGCTTCACTCTAGGCTCTGACTGCTCTGCTTGTTCTGCAGGCTCTGTCTCACCTAATCCCGCCCCAGACCAAGTTTATAAGGGCAGATTCCTCCCCTCCCAGGTCTGGGCGGGCAGTGTTGCATGCTTAGGGCTCCTGACCAGAAAAACCTCCCACTTGCTCTCAGACATAATATCTCTATTACTGTGGCAACCAGACCCCTGGGGTGTCACATTCCCCCCTAGTAAATTTTAGTAGTCCGGGACTAAACACATTTTTAAAACATAATAACAGGGTATAACAATAATACAATAACATATTTACAAGAAGCTTTAGTTCTTTAAAGGTCACGGCGTGTCCGCAACCGGGTGTCCATATCACCCAAGGTGAAGCTTTAAGCGAAGTAGGGGACCTGTCCAAAGCAAACCCCTTGCGTTGTCCTTGGGCGTGGCTGCAAGAGTAGACTAACTACTTTGAGCCGCAAGGAGGCCACGCCAGACAGGTTTTCTCTTACGCGGCCGTCTTCGCAAGAGGCACCAAGGTGCAACTATCTACAAAACTGTTCCGGTTATCTAGCGTCCATAACCTGTTAGTCCATAAAAATCTGCAGGGTAACTGAGAAACATAATTAATAACAGGCAACAAACATAAACCATAAACAGATAGCAGATAAATTCACAGTGCATTAGTTTAGATTCTCCAGCGAGCGGGCATCTGACCTCTAGTGACTCTAGTGGACCTACGGAGCTCACTAACTGGTTCTGCACTACAGGGTGTAGGAGGTGTTATGGGTAAGCTGGGCAGCTGTCTGCGCACTCTTTGGCTCACTAGGGGCACGGCAGGCTCACTACTAGCAGAAGGTTGATCCTCCTGTACTGCTGGTGTGGACTCTTCTGCCTCTTGGGCCGGCTGCTCTTCCAGCTCTACCGGTTCCTCTGTAGGCACTTGCAGGGCTGGCTGGAGAAAGGTGAGGACGGGTACCATGACAGCGCCGTTTACTTGTGTCCAAGACCGGGGGAAGTCTCCGAGTACGGTACTGATCATTTCTCCCCTTTCCTCTGCGGGTTGAGGGTTTCCTTGATCTTCTTCAGGGCTTTGCAGCTGCTCGGGACACTTCTTCAGGTGGTCTCTGGAGACAATGGCTGTGGTTTCTCCTCCATCCTTACTGATTACGCAGATTTTTGGGTTCTCATGGCTTGATGGCAGTACGGTGTATGGGTCCTTCTCCCACTGGTCGTCCAACTTGTGGAGCCGCCTCTTCCTCTTCAAGACCTGCTCTCCAGGTACCAGGGGAACAGCGGGAGCATACTGGTTATAAGCCTTCTCTTGCCTTTCTCTAGCTTGAGACAGACTTCGCTCGACGCTCTCCTGTACTTTCCGATACTGCTGCTGCCGTTCTGTATCCCAGTCTGCCTCTGGCGAGGTGTCCTCAGGCGTCAGGACTCCCATATCCAGGTCAATAGGCAGCTTACCAGGTCTTGCTCTCATTAGGTAAGCCGGGGTACAGTTGGTGGAACCTACAGGGATGTGGTTATACAGGTCCACCAGATCGGGCAGTTTCTCAGGCCACAGACTGTGTTCTTCCAGGGGCAATGTTTTTAGCAGATCTATCACCACCTGGTTCATCTTTTCGCAGAGTCCATTGGTTTGAGGGTGATAGGGCGTTGTTCTTATCTTCTTGCAGCCATACAGGTTGCAGAACTCCTGGAAGACCTCCGCTTCGAAGGCTGGTCCTTGGTCTGTCAACACTTGGTCCGGGTACCCGTGTGGACGGCAGAAGTGCTGCTGGAAGGCTCTAGCTGCTGTTTGAGCCGTTAAGTCCTTGACCGGGACCACCACCAGGAACCGGAAGTAATGATCTACGATTGTGAGGGCGTAGACATACCCAGATCTGCTTGGAGCCAGTTTCACATGGTCCAGGGCTACCAGTTCCAGTGGCTGTCTGGTGATGATGGGCTGCAGGGGAGTCTTCTGGCTGGCTCGGTCTTTTCTTCTCAGGTGGCACGGGCCACAGTCTCTGCACCACCTCTCGATGGCTCCTCTCATGCCTACCCAGTAGAACCGTTCACGCAACAAGAACTCCAGCTTCTTCCATCCGAAATGCCCTGCTCCGTTGTGGTATGCCTCCATAACCATAGCCGCGTCTCGTCTTGGGACCACTACCTGCCAGGTCAACTCATGTGTTCGAGAGTTAACCATTCTCCGGCACAGCTTCTCCCTGTAGAGGAACAGCTTACTTTTCTCCTTCCACAGTTGCTTGGTCTCCTCCGGAGCATCTGGGTCAAGACGGGCATCGGCCTGGGTCAGCATTTCCTTCACCAAATGGACTGCGGGATCAATGTCTTGCGTCTCTGCCCAGTTGTAGTGGGGCAAGGGATTGAACGTCACGGAGCGCCTGTCCTTCACACGGTGGGAATACAGGGTAATCCCATGACGGTGGAACGCAGGGAGCTCAACTTCTTCCAGATCTTCTGGATCTTCCCCTACGTCCGGTAAGTTCGGCATTCTAGACAGGGCATCCGCGTTGGCATTTGAGGTTCGTGCCCGGTATTTGATGGTGAATTCAAAGTTGGACAGGCGGGCCATCCATCTCTGTTCCAGGGCACCGAGCCTTGCAGTGTCCAGGTGTGTCAACGGGTTGTTATCCGTGTACACGGTGAATTTGGAGGAGGCAAGGTAATGCTTGAAACGTTCGGTCACTGCCCAAACTACTGCCAGGAACTCCAGCTTGAATGAGCTATAATTCTCAGGGTTCCTCTCCGTGGGCCATAGCTTTCGGCTGGCGTAAGCGATTACCCGTTCTTTCCCTTGCTGGATCTGGGACAGTACGGCTCCTAGCCCGATGTTGCTTGCGTCCGTGTGGAGGATAAAGGGCTGGCTGTAGTCTGGATATGCCAGGATTTCATCCCCCGTGAGGGCCATCTTCAGCTGGCAGAAGGACTCCTCTTCCAGCTTTTCCCACCTAAAGGGCGGCTTCTGGTTTTTGGCTTTCCGAGATTGACCTATCAGGAGGTCCTGCATAGGGGCTGCCATTTTGGTGAAACCGGGAATGAATCTTCGGTAGTAGCCTACCAACCCGAGGAACTGCCGCACTTCCTTTATGCTGGAGGGTCTTGGCCAGTCCTTAATCACGGTGATCTTATCAGGGTCAGTAGCTACTCCGTGAGCACTCACCACGTGTCCCAGGTATTGCACCTTTGGTTTCAGGAGGTGACACTTGGAGGGTTTCACCTTTAGGCCGTAGTTTGCCAGAGCTTCGAACACTTCTGCCAGGTGTTTCAGGTGGTCCTCGTAGGTCTTGGAATAGACGATGACATCGTCGAGATATAACAGGACCGTCTCGATGTTCCGGTGTCCCAGACAGCATTCCATCAACCGTTGGAAGGTTCCTGGTGCGTTGCAGAGCCCGAACGGCATACAGTTAAATTCGCTGAGACCCATCGGGGTGGTGAATGCAGTCTTCTCCCGGTCCGCCTCTGCTACAGGAACCTGCCAGTACCCGCTAGTGAGATCCAAAGTAGAGAAGAAGTTAGCAGATTTTAATGCAGCTAAGGACTCTTCTATACTTGGTAACGGGTACGCATCTTTGTGTGTGATACGGTTGACCTTCCTGTAGTCTACACACATTCTCATGGTGTTATCTTTCTTTTTCACTAAGACTACTGGAGCTGCCCAGGGTCTACAGCTGTCCTTGATTACCCCAGCCTCCTTCATGTCTCTAAGCATCCCCTTGGCGTGTTGGTAGTGTGCCGGGCGTACGGGTCGGTATCTCTCCTTTATGGGAGGATGGTCTCCCGTGGGGATGAGGTGTTCTACCCCCTTTACTCGCCCGCAGTCTAGCGGGTGTTTACTAAACACTCTCTCGTACTCTCGATCCACCCGATAGACTCCCTGTTTCTGGTGTGAGGGAGAGGAGTCAGTACCCAAATGTAGTTGCTGACAACAGTCCTCCATTGGTTTCTTAGAGCCGTTACCTTCCTCTGGTTGAGATAGAGGCAAGGGTTCCACGGCCTGTACAGAGTTCTGGTTGATGGTAAACAATTTGGCTAGCGTGGCATACCGGGGCAGGTGTACTTCTCTCTCCCCGATATTTATGATGCGAACGGGCACCTTCCCATGGCTTACATCGACCACCCCCCGTGCTGTCAAAATGGTGGGCCTACTGTCTGAGTAGACGGGTTCTACCATTTCTTGGTAGTCTCTAACTCTTAGACCAATAGCTGCCCGGCACCAAATCATCATCTCACTTTTTGGGGGCATGGCAATAGGGAACGGGTCACACATTCTCACGCTACCTATCTCACCACCAGATAGTTCCACCTGTTGCCGCTTCATCAGTGCCCGGATCTCTTTTTGGAGCACACGCTGCTGGCCGGAACTGGCGTTCTTGGCAACCTGCTGTAAAATGAGAATCACCTCTGCAAGACAATTTTCAATCACATTAGTTCCCAAGGTTATTCTAGGGTGACTCTCATGACGGTCTATGTCCACTATAATCAGTCCTTGTGCCGCCAGTTCGAATTTACCGATCTTAATGGCCACCTCTTTGAATCCCACCTGCGGCATGGGCTGACCATTGCTGGCGATGATACTCAGGTCGTCATCTGGGTAGCGGGTTATGTCCGAGTCATTCCATTACTGTTTAAAGAGCACGTACGGGATGGTGGTCACCTGTGACCCAGTGTCTAGTAGGGCACTCATAGGAATGCCATCGAGTACCACAGGCAAGATTGGACGTCCCCCAACGTATTTATCACGCCAGTTTGATGGGCCTGATGGTCTTATGCCTGGGAGTTGGCCCTCTACCCCAGTTTGTGCCCGTTTAAATGACAGCACCTTGCCACATGTCCGGGTTGATTGCAGCGGTGGCAGATGGGTCGTCCGTCCTCGTTGTATCTGTCGCTGGGTCTTCCTCTAGCCGGTGGGGTCCTCCTCAGTCGGTGCCACGGGACGTCCTCCGGTCCTGATTCCAGCTGGATCTTTCCTGGAGAAGAGACCTGTAAAGACTGCACAGTTCTGGTTAGCGCGGCAACGCTCTTAGTCAGCTCTTGGACCTGATGGTGCAGGTCTTTTGCCCGGTTATTGTTCAAAGCCTGCGCATCAGCTCCCACAGGCCCTGCAGACAAGGGCGCCGTCTCCTGGTGGTAAGTGATAGCAGGGCGCCTGTGGGTCACAGCGCCACCTGGTGCCGGTTCTCGGAGCACCCGGATGGCTCTGTCCTTGAACTGTGCAAAGTCCAGGTCAGGGTCCTGTAAGGCCATTGCCCGCAACTGGGTTCGGTGGGCATTGCACAGTAGACCCTCAATAAATTGTTCAGTCAACAGCTTATCTTCATTTCCCACGCTGCCAGGGTCTGCCTGCTTAATGGCTCTCAGGGCCTCTTGTAGGTTTAGAGCATAGTCTCTTATACTCTCATGTGCCCGCTGTTTACACCCGTAAAATCTGAGCTTTATTTCGGCTGAGGTGTGGGTATCAAATGTGTCTTTCAGCCGGGCTAGTATTTCTCTGACAGTCCTCTTCCTCCCAGGTGGCCAGGACTTTACCTCCCTTTGGGCTGCCCCGATTAATTGGGCCACCAGGATGCTCACTTTTTGCTCTTCTGTGAGTGGGTACACCTGGAAGAGGCTATCCAGTCTTTCCCTAAAGTCATTTAGAGTATGTGACTCCCCTGAGTACTGGGGTAGCCAGGTTGCCCCCGGGATATAGGGCATGGTGAATGGCATGACTGCTGCAGCGGTTGCGCTGGCGGTGGCTGTGGCAGTGGAGCTCCCCTCGGTATCCGGCATCCTCCTCCCCCCTAGTGGACCGTGGCCTACCTTGCGATGCTCTTCTTCCGTAGGCCGCGGCTCCGCAGTCGATCGTCGGGGTTGAGGACCTGGCGTCGCGCTCCGATGACGTCAGCGTCGCTCTTCCTCCCTTCCAGGACCTTGCGCAGCGTCAGAGCGTGGGGCGGAGCTTCGGATCTCGCGCGCTTTCAGCGTCCACGCCCCTCTTCTTCCCGTGCGGCGTCCCGAAGATGGCGTCCGAAGGCGGGAAGCAGCTGCGGATGGCGGGAAGAAGGGAGAAGACGGCGGGAAACGGTCCAAGATGGCATCTGATGGCGGGAATCGGCTCCGGATGGCAGGAAACGACTCCGGACGGCGGGAAACTTCACCACAGGTAAGTATAAAAGTCTCTTTTTCAGGCACGCAGTACCCGGTGGTTGCGGGCACGAAATCCTGCCGACTACGCCAAAGTTGACGCGCCCCCTGGGCCTGTGTTGTGCAGGGGAACCCGGAACCGGGCCTGTTGTAGAATGCTGGAGGTTGTAGTCTCCGTGTGGTGGTGACCCGGTCCGTGCCCAGGGTTGTCAAACCAGTGGCAGTCTTAATGTATAGCAAATGTCCGACTACACCACCCGTGGATTGCGGTCAGTGGGGACCGCCGCTGCGCTGCCGACCTCTGTGGCTGATGTTGTTTGCGCAGCCGAGTATGGGATAACTCCCCACGGGAGAAGTATTGCCTCAGGGCAGCTAATGTGAGAGATGATGGGAGTGATGGTGTGAGGGTCCCAGTGCTAATGGTGCTGGTGCGGCAAGGAATCACAGAGACGTGAGGTGTAGTTCAGGGTCTTTACTGATGGTACAAGGCAGACCCTCCCGGGAGTACTGGCTAGTATAAGGGGCCTGGTCAGTCTGCGAGCAAGCAGGAGTTCCCCTGGCCAGGTGGAGTTGTAGGCCTCCCCATTTATCTGCACTCTTCCTGGCTACCTTGCTGTCAGCGGTTACAAGTAGCCCACGTCCCTGAGTATACCGTGTGGTGCTAACCCGTATGGCTGGAGACTTGGGGCCTTCTGTTAGCCTCCGCTCCTGGATGGTGGCGCTGGTCCCTTCTTTGTGACTGAGCCTCCGGGCTTCTATGGCCAGAGGACCTGGAATCCCCTGCCGGCTGGTTTCTGCTGCTGGGTATATATCAGTCCCCACAGCCTCGGACTCCTGTGTCCGGTTTTAGTAACTTCAGCCAGGGCGAGCTATATCTCTGCTCACAGCCCCTGGCCTTCTGCCTCTGCTCCTACAGAGCTCCTGATGTATCTTTTCCTGTGTCTGCAGCTTCACTCTAGGCTCTGACTGCTCTGCTTGTTCTGCAGGCTCTGTCTCTGTCTCACCTAATCCCGCCCCAGACCCAGTTTATAAGGGCAGATTCCTCCCCTCCCAGGTCTGGGCGGGCAGTGTTGCATGCTTAGGGCTCCTGACCAGAGAAACCTCCCACTTGCTCTCAGACATAATATCTATATTACTGTGGCAACCAGACCCCTGGGGTGTCACACGCACATGTGACATCTGCTCATCAACGGCCATTCTGAGCTGAATGTGCCTTCCCTCATCACAGCACAGCTGCTATGCAGATTGAGGCTGGGCAAGTACCAGCATGGGTGACTGGTTGGGAATTCCCGATTCCATTGACATTTTGGCTGCTGGTAATGTCATTTGGATTTTTGGATTTTTGTTTTTAAAATCTAACCTTTCCCTCCCCATTTTATTCCTTGTGAAAAGACGCGCACATGTGACATTTGCAGGTCACCTGCCATTCTAAGCTGAATGTGCCTTCCCTCGTCAGATCGCAGCTGCTATGCAGCTGGAGGCCAGGCAAGTATCTCTGTGGGAGACTAGATGGGAGTCCCCAGTTACGTTGACATTTTGGCTGCTGCTCTTGTCATTTGGATTTTTGTTTTTAAAATCTAACCTTTCCCTCCCATTTTATTCCTTTTGAAAAGACGCGCACATGTGACATCAGTACGTCAACGGCCATTCTATGATGAATGTGCCTTAACTTGTCAAATCGCAGCTGCTACGCGGCTTGAGGTCAGACAAGTACTGGCATGGAAGACTGGCTGCTGGGCAAGTACCAGCATGGGAGACTCGCTGAGAATCGCTTGTTCTGTTGACATCTTGGTTGCTGCTATTGTCATTTGGATTGTTGTTTTTAAAATCTAATCTTTCCCTCCCCATTTTATTCCTTTTGAAAAGACGCGCACATGTGACATTTGCACATCAACGGCCATTCTAAGCTGAATATGTCTTCGTCAGATCGCAGCTCTATGCAGTTTGAGGCTTGGCAAGTATCGGCATGGGAGACTAGCTGGTAATCCCCGGTTCCGTTGACATTTTGGCTGCTGCTATTGTCATTTGGATTTTTGTCTTTCAAATCTAACCTTTCTCTCCCCATTTTATTCCTTTTGAAAAGATGCGCACATGTGACATCTGCACATCAACGGCCATTCTAAGCTGAATGTGACTCCCCTCATCAGATCACAGCTGCTACACAGCTTGAGGCTGGGCAAGTACCAGCATGGGAGACTGGCTGGTATTTCCCTGTTACGTTGACATTTTGGCTGCTGCTATTGTCATTTGGATTTTTTAATTTTTGTTTTTAAAATCTAACCTTTACCTCCACATTTTATTCCTTTTGGAAAGAAGCGCACATGTGACATCTGCATGTCAACGGCCATTTTAAGCTGAATGTGGCTGACTTTGTCAGATCACAGCTGCTATGCAGCTTTAGGCTGGGCAAGTACCAGCATGGGGGAATGGCTGGGAATCCCTGGTTCCATTGACATATTGGCTGCTGCTATTGTCATTTGGATATTTGTTTTTAAAATCTAACCTTTCCCTCCCCATTTTATTCCTTTTGAAAAGAGGCGCTCATGTGACATCTGCACATCAACGGCAATTCTAAGCTGAATGTGCCTGCCCTTGTCAGCTTGCAGCCACTATGTAGCTGGAGGCCAGGCAAGTACTGGAATGGGAAACTGGCTGGGAATTCCCAGTTCCATTGACATTTTGGCTGCTGCTATTGTCATTTGGATTTTTGTTTTTCAAATCTAACCTCTCCCGCCCCATTTTATTCCTTTTGAAAAGACATGCACATGTGACATTTGCACGTCAACGGCCATTCTAAGCTGAATGCGCCTTCTCTCGTCAGATCGCAGCCACTACGCAGCTTGAGGCTGGGCAGTACCATTATGGGAGACTGGCTGGGATCCCATGTTTCCGTTGACAATTTGGCTGCTGCTATTGTTATTTGGATTTTTGTATTTTTGTTTTTAAAATCTAACCTCTCCCGCCCCATTTTATTCATTTTGAAAAGACGCACACATGTAACATCTGCACATCAGCAGCCATTCTAAGCTGAATGTGCCTTCCCTTGTCAAATTGCAACTGCTGTGCAGCTTGAAACTGGGCCAATACCTTCATGGGAGACTTGTTGGGAATCCCTGTTTCTGTTAACATTTTGGCTGCTGCTATTGTCATTTGGATTTTTGGAATTTCGTTTTTAAAATCTTACCTTTCCCTCCCCATTTTATTCCTTTTGAAAAGACGCGCATATGTGGCATTTGCACATCAACGGCCATTCTAAGCTGAATGTGCTTTCCCTCGTCAGATCACAGCCGCAACGCAGCTTGAGGCCAGTCAAGTACTGGCATGGGAGACTGGCTGGGGATCCCCGTTGTCGTTGACTTTTTAGCTGTTGCTATTGTCATTTGGATTTTGGATTTTTGTTTTTAAAATCTAACCTTTCCCTCCCCATTTTATTCCTTTTGAAAAGACGCGCACATGTAGCATCTGCACGTCAGCGGCCATTCTAAGCTGAATGTCCCTCCTCTTGTCAGATAGCAGCTGCTGTGCAGCTTGAGGCAAGGCAAGTTCCAGCATGGGAGACTGGCTGGGAATCCCTGGTTACATTTACATTTTGGCTTCTGCTATTTTCATTTGGATTTTTGTTTTTAAAATCTAACATTTCCCTCCCCATTTTATTCCTTTTAAAAAGACGCACACATGTGACATCTGCATGTCAAGGGCCATTCTAAGCTGAATGTGCCTTCCCTCATCAGATCATAGACGCTACACAGATTGAGGTTGGGCAAGTACTTGCATGGGAGACTGGCTGTGAATCCCCAATTCCATTGACATTTTGGCTGCTGCTATTGTCATTTGAATTTTTGTTTTTAATATCTTACCTTTCCCTCCCCATTTTATTCCTTTTGAAAAGACACGCACATGTGAAATCGACATGTTAGCAGCCATTCTAAGCTTAATGTGCCTGCTCTGATCAGATCGCAGCTGCTACGCAGCTTGAGGCTGGGCAAGTACTGGCATGGGAGACTGGCTGGGAATCCCCAGTTCCATTGACAATTTGGCTGCTGCTATTGTCATTTGGATTTTTGTTTTTAAAATCTAGCCTTTCCCTCCCCATAATATTCCTTTTGAAAAGATGTGCACATCTGTCATCTGCAAGTCAACAGCCATTCTAAGATGAATGTGCCTGCCCTCGTCAGATCGCAGCCGCTACGCAGCTTGGGGCCGGGCAAGTACAGGCATGGGAAACTAGCTGGTAATCCCTTGTTCCGTTGACATTTCGGCTGCTGCTATTGTCATTTGGATTTTTGTTATTAAATTCTAACTAGTGTTGAGCCAACCCGTAGTGTTCGAGTTCGGTTCGGTTCGTCGAACACCGTTAAAACCAATGGCAGGCAAACAAAAACACATAGAAACACCTTCAAATGTGTCCAAAAGCTGACAAACTGCTCAGAAGACACAACTAACACATGGAAAAGTGACAAGTATGTATAGTCATGCGAAAAGAAAAGAGGTGGAGGAGTAAAAGGAGGGGGAGACACAGATATAGGCATGTCATGCCCTTCTAAAATCCAAAAAGTGAGAAGCCGACACGTTCAGTCGGCTCCTGCCCGTGCCACCTCCGTGTCGTCGGGTTTGTGCCAGAGCCGCGGTGAATCCTGACGGCCAGCCCCCCTCTCCCAATACTGGTGCCTGTCCGCTGGTGGGTCGAGCGAGCCCCCCTGTGGTGGAGGCAGCTCTAAGCTTTTTAATTTAAATTGTCTCTCTAATTTGAATGAATACACTTTAAATCCATTTACAAGGATCTATTGGAGGGCAAGTCTCATGCCAGCAGCCGCGTAATTCCAGCTCCAGTAGCGTCCACTAAAGCTGCTACAGTTAAAAAGCTTTTATCAGGATCGAGCTCGGCTGTCCACCGCAAGGCATCCTACTGCCAGTCCCAGCCCCTATGCCTTGGGGTGCCTCCTGATGCTCTTCACTGAGTATCCCGTGGTCCCGAAGCATTTCCTTTGAAAAAATTAAGTGTCCAAACTACAGGTGGTGTAGCTTGCTTAACAGCCGGGATAATCCGCTGACTAGCAGACACTGCTACTAGGCACAAAGTATTTCCTGGGCTAGATGAATTTAAAAATTTGTAATTAGATACTCTCGTTGGATGCTGAGAAAGCATTCCATATAGTCTCCTGGCACGCCATATATGATTCTCTTAAAAAGCTTGGGGTAGGGGTCTAGGGGACCCTTTTATAGCCAAAATCACGGCCCTGTATCACAATACGTCACCTAGGCTGAAGATAAATGGAACTGTAGCACCCTGAGGGCTCGGTTGCTACAGAGGTATTGCACCTCACCCAGAGGTGTGATATCTCACTCTCAGGTAAGGATGGAGTGTGGATCAGGACCCGACACCTGCATGCATTACACCACATTGCTGTGGGGCAGGGCGACCAATATGCCTCTGAGATGGGCACGACAGTCCCTGTCCCTGGCTGGAGTGTGGGGAGGGAACACTGAGGAAGGGGAACCCTGTTGTGCAGGAGCAGGGAGGAAGCAGTACCTGGGTGCATTTAGAAGGGAGTATAAAAGGTGGGCACCATCTTAGTTCAGTGCAGAGAAGTCTGAGCAGAAGTGGCAGGGAGCAGGGGCTCTGCATGAGCTCTGCTCCGGAGGCGGGCCTAGTAACAGAGGCCCAGGCCTGGAAGAGGGAGAAGGAAGGAAGAGGAGCGGAGAAGGCTCCAGGAACAAGGAATGAAGGGATCCCAGGGGTGCGGACGGGCGAGTCGCCACCGCACGCCCGAATCCACCTGCGTGGAGGGGTCAGGTCAAAGGGGGAGACCGGTCCCCGAAACTAGTGGAGGCAGGAAATGACCCTCAGCTAGAAACCGGAGGCTGTGACATTTTATGTGGCCCAGCCCCTCGCTACACCCGCTAGGAAGGCACCACATATGGTCAGGGAAATTGGCGCCAAGTTAACCAAGAGGAGGCCCAAGGCAGCCGGACAGAAGGGTTGGTAAGAAAGGCCAGACAAAGGACACACAAAGGGGGTCCTGTGAAGCGCTCCAAAGTTATCTGGGAGTTGTCTGAGCCCCTCACCTGGTGAGCACAGTACGACGTGGGCAGCCGTTACCTGCAGACGTGGTCTGGATAATAAGAACTGTGAGTAAAGGCCCTGGACTGCATCACTGACTCCGTGTCGTTACTGCTGCTGCCCTGCACCATCACCCCCATCCTCCGCATACACTGCCCTGAGGCTATACTCCTCCCGTGGGGAGTTATGCTACGCTCTGCTGCACCCACAACACCAGCCTCAGCGGTCTGCCCTGCAGCGGCGGTTCACTCTGACCGCAATCCACGGGTGGTGTAGTCGGACATTTAAACATCAAAACCACATAAATAGTTCCGCCACTGGTTTGACCACCCTGAGCCACGGAACCGGGTCGCCGCCACGAAGACTACAACCACCAGCATCCACCAAAAAGGGTCCGGCTCCGGGTGTCCCAAGGCCCAGGGGGTGCATCAGAACATTTTCATCACCTTTCACAATCACCAATGGGACAAGGCAGGGATGTCCTCTGTCCCCTCTCTTATACATCCTAGTGACGGAGCACCTGCTCTCATCAATTCGCCATAACCCCAATATTAGGTGGATTGAGGTGGGAGTCACCGAGTACAAGTGCTCTCTATTTGCTGATGATGTCCTAGTATATATCACTCAATCACATATATCCATCCATGCTGTTATGGCTGAAATAGATCACTTTGTTACATGGTCAAATTTTAAAATCAATGCAGCGAAGTCTGAGGCCCTCGATGTCTCCCTCCCCAAATCCATATAGGATTCCATCCAGTCCAACTTTCCCTTTGCCTGGCCCTCACAGGGTATCAAATACTTAGGAATTCCTATTCATAGAGACCTCTCCCATCTAAGTTATCTTAATTTTGGGCCCTTTATTGAACAACTCCATACAGACCACGGTTGGCAAGTTAGAACTGTAAGATTCACTACGTGAACCACTGGTGTTTTGTGGAAAAGCACATGTACACTGTGTTCCAAATTATTATGCAAAAAGTGTTTAGGAGTGATAAGGGAAGAATTTGTTTGTTTGTCAATTAAACTCATTGATGGCGATGTGTGTCAGGGCTCTTTATATCACTGTAAGCAATTGCAGACACCTGTGCTAATTAGTTTGGCAGGTGTGTCCAATGAAAGGCAAGACTACTTAAGAAGGCTGTCTCACATTATTAAGCAGCCTACAATTTCTGCCAAAATGGGAAAGAAAAAGGATGTGTCGGCTGCTGAGAAGCAACAAATTGTGGAGTGTTTAGGTCAAGGCATGACTACAAACAACATTGTGCGATGATCAGGATGAAGTGTCTTGGCAATCAAGAAGTATGTAGCTGATTCACAGTACACACGTGTGCGTGCTGATAAGGGCAAATTGAGGACTCTTTCCTACAGGCAATTACGTCAGGTTAAAAGAGCAGTGGCAAAAAAGCCTTGTCATAGCAGCAGACACGTTTTTGAAGCTGCTGGTGCCTCCAACGTCCCCCGAACAACAAGATGCAGGGTCCTTCAGAGGTTTGCAGCTGTGCATACGCCATCCTGTCGACCTCCTCTATCCACTTCACACAAGCAGAAACGGCTCCAGTGGGCCAAACATTACATGAAGACTGATTTCAAAACTGTTTTGTTCACGGATGAGTGCCTTGCAGCGCTCGATGGTCCAGATGGATGGAGTTGAGGATGGCTGGTTGATGGACACCCCACGCAAACACGGCTACAGCGCCAACAAGGAGGAGGTGGAGTAATGTTTTGGGCTGGAATCATGGGGAGAGAGATTGTCGGCCCCTTTAGGATCCCTGAAGGTGCTAAAGATGAACTCCATAATGTATGTGGATTTTCTCAAACAGCACTTCCTGCCATGGTTCAAGAAGAAGAACCGTGTATTTCACAGCAAGATCATTTTTTTGCATGATAATGCACCATCTCATGCTGCACATAAAACATCTGCATCTCTGGTTGATATGGGCATAAAAGGGGACAAACTTATGGTGTGACCCCCATGCTCCCCTGACCTCTACCCCATTCAGAACCTCTGGAGCATCATCAAAAGGAGTGTCTATGATGGCGGGAGGCAGTTCACATCTAAGCAACAGCTCTGGGAGGGTATTCTGTCCTCATGCAAAACAATTGAAGCAGAAACCATCCAAAACCTGACAAGTTCAATGGACGAGAGAGTTCAGAAGCTCCTTTCGAACAAGGGGTCCTATGTGAAAGTGTAACATCACCTAGAATAAAGTTTTGAGTTGAAAACTGTTTGATTTCAGTTTCTAATAACCTGCTAATGCTTATAATTTCAAAAATGACCATTTTTTTGGTCTTTATTAAAATGAAAAGGTTGATCGAAAAGTTTGGGGGATCTAAGAGTGTGGCAACCCAGTAGTCATGATTACTTCGAATTCTGACAATATGAGGGTCATGTTGCAGGTAGTGCAGCAAGAAAGCACTTATGTGTCTTGCGCATCTCGAAGCCCCAAAATTATTTTCTGGGCTAGATGCAGCTAAAAATTATTATTAATTTTAAATCTGGTGGAGCTTAGTATAGATGGCCTAATAGGATCAGTGCTGCACACTGCTACAAAGCCCAAATTATTTTCCAGTCAAGATTCAGATAAACATGATTAGTAATTTTAAATCTGGTGGAGCTTATTATAGATGGCCTAATAGAATCAGTGCTGCACACTGCTACAAAGCCCAAATTGTTTTCCAGCCAAGATACAGATAAACATGATTAGTAATTTGAAAGCTTTAAACGGTTGGTAGGGTGATTTTAACCAATCATCAAGCTTTTACTCTCCCCAGGATGACACAGGGGTAGAAAAGTCATTTCGGATCCATGATTTGTTCATCTTTATGAACGTGAGTCTGTCTACATTATCAGTGGAGAGCCGCGTGCGCTTATCTGTCAGCACACCACCAGCAGCGCTGAACACACGTTCAGACAGAACGCTGGCTGCGGGGCATGACAAGATCTCCAAGGAGTAAGTTGCTAGCTCCGGCCATTTATCCAGATTGGAAGCCCAAAAAGAGCAAGGGTCCAGTGACACAGTCATGGCTTCAATGTGTACTTGGAGATACTCCTGTACCATCGTCTCTAGGCGTTGACTATGTGTCAGACTTCTTGTCTCCTGTGGCCTTGCAAAGGATGGGCTAAAAAAGTGGTGAAATGATTCCGCAAAATTGATGTTACCAGCAGATACTGTGGTTCTGTTACGGTTTGAGTGCTGAACACTTGACGGTCCCACGGTTGGCAAGTTGGAACTGTGAGATTCACTACGTGCACCACTGGTATTTTGTGGAAAAGCACATGTGAGATTCTGCAACAGTCTCTGCTGATACTCCTGCATGCGTGCATCCCTTTCTATGGCAGGAATAATTTCTGCAAATTTACTTTTGTACCGGGGATCTAACAGTGTGGCAACCCAGTAGTCAGGATTATTTCTAATTCTCACAATTCGAGGGTGATGTTGCAGGTAGTGCAGCAAGAAGGCACTCATGTGTGTTGCGCATCCAGGAGCACAAAGTCCCTGTTGTGTTGTTGGCGAGGTAACAATCATGCTTCCTTTCTCTGTCCTCTCCCCCCAACCTCGCACAACAGAAATGTGATCAAGGTCTCCCTCATCTGATGAGTCTTCCATCAGTTCGTCCTCCACTTCTTCCTGGGCTCCTGCACCTTCCTCACTAGTTTGGCTGCTACCATGCGCCCTGGTAAAACCATCTCCCCCACCCTCACATGCCTGCCGCCTTGGTGCTGCCGACCTTCTGGACCTTGCAGATGTTAGCCCTTCCGCATACAACTCCTCCTCCTCTACTTCCTCCACCTCCTCTTGTGCCACCACCTGACTCCGAATTCTGTTTAACATGTGCTCCAGCATGTAAATCACCGGAATAGTCATGCTGATAATGGCATCGTCAGCACTAAACATCTTCGTCGCCATTTCAAAACTGTGCAGAAGGGTGCATAGGTCCCTGATCTGAGACCACTCCTCCAGCGTGATTTGCCCCACCTCTGAATCTCGTTGGCCCAGGCTATACGTCAGAACGTATTGCAGCAGGGCTTGTCAGTGCTGCCACAGTCGCTGCAACATGTGCAGAGATGAATTCCACCGGGTAGGCACATCGCATTTTAGCCGGTGAAGTGGCAGGCCCAACGACTTCTGTAGAGATGTAAGTCGCTGAGCTGCGGGATGCGAACGGCGGAAGTGAGCACACAGCGACCGTGCCCTCTGCAGAAGGCCATCTAGTCTGCGATAGTGGGCTAAAAATTGCTGGACAACAAGGTTCAACACGTGAGCCATACATGGCACGTGTGTGACATTGCCCCTGCGAAGGGCCGCACCCAGGTTTGCAGCATTGTAGCACACGGCCTTCCCTGGTTTCAGGTCCAGTGGAGACAACCATTCATGAAATTGGTTCTACAGAGCTGACCACAACTCCTCAGCTGTGTGACTCACATTTCCCAGACATTTCAAAGTAAAAACCGCCTGATGACGTTGAGTCCTACTGCCAGCATAGTAAGGAGGTGTACAGGATCCCTTCTGCGCAGTTAGAAAGCTTGTGGCATGACCAGAAAGGCTTTGGGTGCATGTGGAAGACCAAGAGGAGGTTGAGGAGGTAGAAGCAGTGGAGGAACTTTGACATAAAGAGGATAGACGCACAACTCGTGGGGACGGCAAGACTTGGACAGCAGCCCCTTGTCCTGCTGTCACCATAGTTACCCAGTGCCCAGTCAGCGACATGTAACGCCCCTGTCCATGCCAACTCGTCCAAGTGTCTGTGGTGAAATCACCCTGTCACACACAGAGTTTCTCAAAGAAGCGGTGATGTTGTGTGCGACATGCTTGTGGAGCGCAGGCACACCTTTCTTTGAGAAGTAGTGCCGACTGGGCATCTGGTACTGGGGCACTGCGACCGACATAAGGTCTCGAAAATCCTCTGTGTCCACCAGGCGGAAAGGCAGCATTTCTGTAGCCAAGAGCTTGCAGATGGTGAAATTCAACCTCTTAGCTTTCTCATGGCTAGGAGGAAATGGTCTTTTACTTGTCCACATCTGAGGGATCGAGGGCTGGCTATTGTGCTTAGACAGGGTTGATAAATGTGTCCCCGGCAAACTGCCCGTCTGTGAGGAAGATGCAGGCGGACATGTTAGGTTGCCTTGATCCAAAGGTGGTACTATCGATGTCGGACAGCGCTCAACACCAGCTGGTGTTACCACCTCCAAAGAAAATGATGACCTGCCAATCACGCTGGCTGTTGCGGGTAAAGAGGTGGCAGGTCTGCGCCCCAAAACAGGTGTGACTGCTGTCCCCCCAGTCACAGAGGATGAAGAGGCCGCGGATGCACAAGATATGGCAGACGGTGGTTGGCCCGGCCGGCTAGGCCGCATTGTAGCACACTGAGCTTCCCACTGCAACTTATGCTTCATGTCCATGTGCCGGTTCATGCATGAAGTACTCAAACTATGTATTTTTTGGCCTCTACTTAGCTTTTGCTGACAAATGTTACAGATAACACGAGTTGGGTTATCTTTATCGATCTGAAAAAATGCCCAGCCTATGCAAGGCTTAGCACCCATGCGACCTGAAGAGCCACCACGACTTGTGGTGAGAGGCAGAGTTGTGTTTGAGGATGCAGTTGTTGACGTGCTTCCAGTACTACGTCTCTGTCCAGGAAGGCGTAACCTGACCTCGTCGTCACTAGCATCTTCCTCCACCTCCTCTGCTGACCTCATCTCTTGGCTGACTGTGGGTTGACAGTAAGTGGGATCTCCAACCTAATCACCATCACCCTGTGCGTTATCACACCCGTCGTCCTCAGAGCCAACCTGTTCCTGCCCTGACAAAATACTAAAGTTGTCGCTCCAATCAGGTATTTGAGTCTCATCATCGTCTTCCTCATTGTCTCCACCAACAGGAGTTACAGTTTGGGAATGAGGGTCTACATTATGGTCAGAACCTTCTGCGTCTGGTCCTGGATCCGACTCATAAAGATTCTGGGCATCAGTGCAGATCATTTCCTCGTCTGGATTCACGGAAGCGCTGGAGTCGACCTCTGATTCCCAGGCTATAGTATGAGTAAACAGCTCTGCAGACTCAACCATCTGTTCTACCTCATACTCAGACGGGCAGCTGGAGATTTGGGAGCTGTGAGGAAGCAAGTGCGATTGGGGTGACACCTTTGAGGACTGGAGAATTTGTGATGTTGAAGTTGATGTGGAGGAGAGCCCACTTAAAGGAGCACTTGATATCCGTTGAAGCACCTGCTGTTTTTGTGCCTCATCTGGAATTTGTAGCGGTTGGCGTGGCCGTAAGAAAGGGATCTTATCACATTGTCCGCTAAAAGAAGCAGACATTTTAGTTTGGCTGGAAGATGGTCTTTCTTCTGCAGATGTTACTGTTGCTTTAACACCTACCCCACGGACACAACCTTTTTTCCCCTTCCCAACACGCCTATTCCCCTTTCCACCAGCAGCAGGCCTTTTTCCACTCATTTTGGTGGTTAACTAATTCACAACTCTGGAGTTGTTTGCACAAAAAAACAATGGATGGGAACCGAGCAGAGCTGAGTGGATAAACTGTGGTATTTGGCCAAAACTATTGGCTGGGTTAGATGCAGAAAAAAATTATATTCAATTTGCAACCTGATGGAGGTCAGTATAGATGGACTAATAGAACAAGTCCCACACACAGCTAGAAGCCCAAATATTTTTTCAGAGGTAGATGCAGAAAAAAATATATTCAGTTTGCAACCTGATGGAGGTCAGTATAGATGGACTAATAGAGAAAGTCCCACACACTGCTAGAAGGCCAAATATTTTTTCAGAGCTAGATGCAGAAAAAAATTATATTCAGTTTGCAACCTGATGGAGGTCAGTATAGATGGACTAATAGAGAAAGTCCCACACACTGCTAGAAGGCCAAATATTTTTTCAGAGCTAGATGCAGAAAAAAATATATTCAGTTTGCAACCTGATGGAGATCTCTATAGATGGATTAATAGAACAAGTCCCACACACAGCTAGAAGCCCAATATTTTTTCAGAGGTAGATGAAGAAAAAAATATATGCAGTTTGCAACCTGATGGAGGTCAGTATAGATGGACTAATACAACAAGTCCCACACACAGCTAGAAGCCCAATATTTTTTCAGAGGTAGATGCAGAAAAAAATATATTCAGTTTGCAACCTGATGGAGGTCTGTATAGATGGATTAATAGAACAAGTCCCACACACAGCTAGAAGCCCAATATTTTTTCAGAGGTAGATGAAGAAAAAAATATATTCAGTTTGCAACCTGATGGAGGTCAGTATAGATGGACTAATACAACAAGTCCCACACACAGCTAGAAGCCCAATATTTTTTCAGAGGTAGATGCAGAAAAAAATATATTCAGTTTGCAACCTGATGGAGGTCAGTATAGATGGACTAATACAACAAGTCCCACACACAGCTAGAAGCCCAATATTTTTTCAGAGGTAGATGCAGAAAAAAATATATTAAGTTTGCAACCTGATGGAGGTCAGTATAGATGGACTAATACAACAAGTCCCACACACAGCTAGAAGCCCAATATTTTTTCAGAGGTAGATGCAGAAAAAAATATATTCAGTTTGCAACCTGATGGAGGTCAGTATAGATGGACTAATACAACAAGTCCCACACACAGCTAGAAGCCCAATATTTTTTCAGAGGTAGATGCAGAAAAAAAAATATTCAGTTTGCAACCTGATGGAGGTCTTCATTGTTCCTGCAGAGATCCATCCAATGCCCCTCGCCCCACCCCACTGTACACTCAAACTGCGTATTAACATTAATTTTCATCGTTACTGAGAAATAATCCAGTTATGATATTGGTGCATGAGCAGTTATCGAACAGCTGAATTTTTCTCAAATCGTTCGTGTTTGCCGAACGGCTCGAACACCTCGAATTTGAGATTGGTAGAACAACGCTCATCTCTACTTGGGATTCCCAGCCAGTCTCCCATGATGGTACTTGCCCAATCTCAAGCTACGTAGCAGCTGCAATCTGATGAGGACAAGCACATTCAGCTTAGAAAGGCCGTTGATGTGCAGATGTCAAATGTGCGTGTCTTTTCAAAATGAATAAAATGGGGAGGGAAATTTTAGATTTTATAAACAAAAATCCAAATTACAATAGCGGCTGCGAAAATGTCACTGGAACGGGGGATTCCCAGTTAGTCACCCATGTCTCTACTTGCTCAGCCTCAAGCTGCATAAAGGCTGCGATATGACAAGGGCAGGTACATTCAGCTTAGAATGGCCGTTGACGTGCAGATGTCACATGTGCGCGTCTTTTCAAAAGGAATAAAATGGGGAGGGAAAGGTTGGATTCTAAAAAAAAAAATCCAAAAATCCAAATGACAATAGCAGCTGCCAAAATGTCAACAGAACCAGGGATTCTCAGCCAGTCTCCCATGCTGGTACTTGCCCATCCTCAAGCTGCGTTGCGGCTGTGTTCTGACAAGGGCAGGCACATTCAGCTTAGAATGGCCACTGACATGCCAATGTCACATGTGCGTGTCTTTTCAAAAGGAATAAAATGGGGAGGGAAAAATTAGAATTTAAAAGCAAAAAGCCAAATGACAATAGCACCAGCCAAAATGTTAACGGAACCAGTGATTCCCAGCCAGCCTCCCATGCTGGTACTTGCCCAGACTCAAGCTGCGTAGCTGCTGTGATCTAACAAGGTTAGGCACATTAACCTGAGTGTGGCCATTAACGTGTAGATGACACATGTGCGCGACTTTTCAAAAGGAATAAAATGGGGAGGGAAAGGTTAGATTTTAAAAACAAAAATCCAAATGACAATAGCAGCAGCCAAAATGTCATTGTAACCGAGGATATTCAGCCAGTCACCCATACCAGCACTTGCCCTGCCTCAAGTTGCGTAGCAGCTGTGACCTGACATGGGCAAGCACATTCAGCTTAGAATGGCCGCTGACGTGTAGTTGTCACATGTGCGTGTCATTTCAAAAGGAATAAAATGGGGAGGGAAAGGTTAGATTTTAAAAACAAAAATCCAAATGACAATAGCAGCAGCCAAAATGTCAATGGAAACAGGGACTCCCAGCCACTCTTCCATGCTGGTACATACCCAGCCTCAAGCTGCATTGCAGCTGTGATCTGACGAGGGCAGGCACATTCAGTTTAGAATGGCCGTTGACGTGCCAATGTCACATGTGCGTGTCTTTTCAAAAGGAATGAAATGGGGAGGGAAAAGTTAGAATTTAAAAGCAAAAAGCCAAAAATCCAAATGACAATAGCACCAGCCAAAATGTTAACAGAACCAGCATTCCCAGCCAGTCTCCCATGCTGGTATTTGCCCAGAAACAAGCTGCATAGCTGCTATGATCTAATGAGGGTAGACACATTAAGCTGAGTGTGGCCGTTGATGTGTGGATGTCACATGTGCGCGTCTTTTCAAAAGGAATAAATTGGAGAGGGAAAAGTTAGATTTCAAAAACAAAAATCCAAATGACAAAAGCAGCTGCCAAAATTTCAACAAAACTGGGGATTCCCAGCCAGTGTCCCATGCTGGTACTTGCCAAGCCTCAAGCTGCATTGCAGCTGTGATCTGACGAGGGCAGGCACATTTAGCTTAGAATGGCCATTGACGTGCCAATGTCACATGTGCGTGTCTTTTCAAAAGGAATAAAATGGGGAGGGAAAGGTTAGATTTTAAAAACAAAAATCCAAATGACAATAGCAGCAACCATAATGTCATTGGAACCGAGGATATTCAGCCAGTCACCCATACCAGCACTTGCCCGGCCTCAAGGTGCATAGCAACTGTGATCGGAAGAGGGTAGGTACATTCAGCTTAGAATGGCCAATGACGTGTGGATGTCACATGTGCACGTCTTTTCAAAAGGAATAAAATGGGGAGGGAAAAGTTAGATTTTAAAAACAAAAATCCAAAAATCCAAATGACAATAGCAGCAGCAAAATTGTCGACGGAACTGGGGAGTCCCAGCCAGACTCCCATGTTGGTACTTGCCCAACCTCAAGCAGTGTAGCGGCTGTGATCTGACCCAGGAAGGAACATTCAGCTTAGAAGGCCGTTGACGTGCAGATGTTGCATGTGCGCGTCTTTTCAAAACGAATAAAATGGGGAGGGAAAGGTTAGATATTAAAAACAAAAATCCAATAATCCAAATGACAATAGCAGCAGCCAAAATGTCAACAAACCTGGGGATTCCCAGCCAGTCTCCCATGCTGGTACTTGCCCAGCCTCAAGGTGCATAGCAGCTGCAATCTGACAAGGGCAGGCACATTCAACTTAGAATGGCCGTTGACATGCAAATATCACAAGTGCGCGTCTTTTCAAAAGGAATAAAACGGGGAGGGAAAGGTTAGATTTTAAAACCAAACATCCAAATGACAATAGCAGCAGCCAAATTGTCAAAGAAACAGGGGATTCCCAGCCAGTCTCCCATGCCGGTACTTGCCCAACCTCAAGCTTCGTAGTGGCTACGATCTGACCCAGGAAGGAACATTCAGCTTAGAAAGCCGTTGACATACAAATGTTTCATGTGCGCGTCTTTTCAAAAGGAATAAAATGGGGAGGGAAAGGTTAGATTTTAAAAACAAAAATCCAAAAATCCCAATGACAATAGCAGCAGCCAAAATGTCCACGGAAGAGGTGATTCCCTGCCAGCCTCCTATGCCTGTACTTGCCCAGCCACAAGGTGCGTAGTGGCTGCGATCTGACAAGGGCAGACACATTCAGCTTAGAATGGCCGTTGACGTGCAGATGTCACATGTTCGTGTCTTTTCAAAAGGAATAAAATGGGGAGGGAAAAGTTAGATTTTAAAAACCAAAAATCCAAATGACAATAGCAGCAGCCAAAATGTTAATTGAAGCGGGGATTCCCAGCCAGTCTCCCATGCATGTACTTGCCCATCCTCAAGCTGCACAGCAGCTGCAATTTGACAAGTGTAAGCACATTCAGCTTAGAATGGCCGTTGACATGCAGATGTCACATGTGCGCGTCTTTTCAAAAGGAATAAAATGGATAGGGAAAAGTTAGATTTTAAAAACAAAAATCTAAAAATCTAAATGACAATAGCAGAGGCCAAAATGTCTACGGAACTGGGGATTCACAGCCAGCCACCCATGCCGGTACTTACCCTGCCTCAAGCTGTGTAGCGGCTGCAATTTGACGAGGGTAGGCAAATTCAGCTTAGAATGGCCGTTGATGTGCAGAATTCACATGTGAGCGTCTTTTCAAAAGGAATAAAATGGGGAGGGAAAGGTTAGATTTTAAAAACAAAAATCCAAAAATCCAAATGACAATAACAGCAGCAGTAGCCAAAATGTCAATGGAACTGGGCATTCCCAGCTTTTCTCCCATGCCGTTACTTGCCCAGCCTCAAAGTGCGTAGCGGCTGCAATCTGACACGGACAGGCACATTTAGCTTAGAATGACCGTTGACATGCAGATGCTACATGTGCGCGTCTTTTCAAAAGGAATAAAATGGGGAGGGAAAGGTTAGAGTTTAAAAACAAAAATTCAAATAACAATAGCAGCAGCCAAAATGTTTTTGGAACAGGGTATTCCCAGCCTGCCACCCATGCCGGTACTTGCCCAACCTCAAAATGTGTAGCAGTTGCAATCTGACAAGGGAAGGCACATTCAGCTTAGAATGGCCGTTGACCTGCAGATGTCACATGTGCGCGTCTTTTCAAAAGGAATAAAATGGGGAGGGAAAGGTTTGATTTTAAAAACAAAAATTCAAAAATCCAAATGACAATAGCAGCAGCCAAAATGTCAATGGAACAGGGGACTCCAAGCCAGTCTCCCATGCTGGTACTTGCCCAACCTCAAGCTGCGTAGCAGCTGCGATCTGACAAGGGAAGGCACGTTCAGCTTAGAACGGCCGTTGATCTGCAGATGTCACATGTGCGCGTCTTTTCAAAAGGAATAAAATGGGGAGGGAAAGGTTAGATTTTAAAAACAAAAATCCAAATGACATTACCAGCAGCCAAAATGTCAATGGAATCGGGGATTCCCAGCCAGTCACCCATGCCAGTACTTGCCCAGCCTCAATCTGCATAGCAGCTGCGCTCTGATGAGGGAAGGCACATTCAGCTCAGAATGGCTGTTGATGAGCTGATGTCACATGTGCAAGTGACACCCCAGGGGTCTGGTTGCCACAGTAACAGAGATATTATGTCTGAGAGCAAGTGGGAGGTTTCTCTGGTCAGGAGCCCTAAGCATGCAACACTGCCCGCCCAGACCTGGGAGGGGAGGAATCTGCCCTTATAAACTGGGTCTGGGGTGGGATTAGGTGAGACAGAGACAGAGCCTGCAGAACAAGCAGAGCAGTCAGAGCCTAGAGTGAAGCTGCAGACACAGGAAAAGATACATCAGGAGCTCTGTAGGAGCAGAGGCAGAAGGCCAGGGGCTGTGAGCAGAGATATAGCTCGCCCTGGCTGAAGTTACTAAAACTGGACACAGGAGTCCGAGGCTGTGGGGACTGATATATACCCAGCAGCAGAAACCAGCTGGCAGGGGATTCCAGGTCCTCTGGCCATAGAAGCCTGGAGGCTCAGTCACAAAGAAGGGACCAGCGCCGCCAATCAGGAGCGGAGGCTAACAGAAGGCCCCAAGTCTCCAGCCATACGGGTGAGCACCACACGGTATACTCAGGGATGTGGGCTACTTGGAACCGCTGACAGCAAGGTAGCCAGGAAGAGTGCAGATAAACGGGGAGGCCTACAACTCCACCTGGCCAGGGGAACTCCTGCTTGCTCGCAGACTGACCAGGCCCCTTATACTAGCCAGTACTCCCGGGAGGGTCTGCCTTGTACCATCAGTAAAGACCCTGAACTGCACCTCACGTCTCTGTGATTCCTTGCCGCACCAGCACCATTAGCACTGGGACCCTCACACCATCACTCCCATCATCTCTCACATTAGCTGCCCTGAGTCAATACTTCTCCCATGGGGAGTTATCCCATACTCGGCTGCGCAAACAACATCAGCCTCAGCGGTCGGCAGCGCAGCGGCGGTCCCCACTGACCGCAATCCACGGGTGGCGTAGTCGGATATTTGCTATACATTAAGACTGCCACTGGTTTGTCCACCCTGGGCACGGACCGGGTCACCACCACACGGAGACTACAACCCCCAGCATTCTACAACAGGCCCGGTTCCGGATTCCCCTGCACAACACAGGCCCAGGGGGCGCGTCAACTTTGGCGTAGTCGGCAGGATTTCGTGCCCGCAACCACCGGGTACTGCGTGCCTGAAAAAGAGACTTTTATATTTACCTGTGGTGAAGTTTCCCGCCGTCCGGCGTCGTTTCCCGCCATCTGGAGCCGATTCCCGCCATCAGACGCCATCTTGGACCGTTTCCCGCCGTCTTCTGCCTTCTTCCCGCCATCCGCAGCTGCTTCCCGCCTTCGGACGCCATCTTCGGGACGCCGCACGGGAAGAAGAGGGGCGTGGACGCCGAAAGCGCGCGAGATCCGAAGCTCCGCCCCACGCTCTGACGCTGCGCAAGGTCCTGGAAGGGAGGAAGAGCGACGCTGACGTCATCGGAGCGCGACGCCAGGTCCTCAACCCCGACGATCGACTGCGGAGCTGCGGCCTATGAAAGAAGAGCATCGCAAGGTAGGCCACGGTGCACTAGGGGGGAGGAGGATGCCGCATACCGAGGTGAGCGCCACTGCCACAGCCACCGCCAGTGCAACCGCTGCAGCAGTCATGCCATTCACCATGCCGTATATCCCGGGGGCAACCTGGCTACCCCAGTACTCAGGGTAGTCACATACTCTAAATGACTTTAGAGAAAGACTGGATAGCCTCTTCCAGGTGTACCCCCTCACAGAAAAGCAAAAAGTGAGCATCCTGGTGGCCCAATTAATCGGGGCAGCCCAAAGGGAGGTAAAGTCCTGGCCACCTGGGAGGAAGAGGACTGTCAGAGAAATACTAGCCCGGCTGAAAGACACATTTGATACCCGCACCTCAGCCGAAATAAAGCTCAGATTTTACGGGTGTAAACAGCGGGCACATGAGAGTATAAGAGACTATGCTCTAAACCTACAAGAGGCCCTGAGAGCCATTAAGCAGGCAGACCCTGGCAGCGTGGGAAATGAAGATAAGCTGTTGACTGAACAATTTATTGAGGGTCTACTGTGCAATGCCCACCGAACCTAGTTGCGGGCAATGGCCTTACAGGACCCTGACCTGGACTTTGCACAGTTCAAGGACAGAGCCATCCGGGTGCTCCGAGAACCGGCACTAGGTGGCGCTGTGACCCACAGGCGCCCTGCTATCACTTACCACCAGGAGACGGCGCCCTTGTCTTCAGGGCCTGTGGGAGCTGATGCGCAGGCTTTGAACAATAACCCGGCAACAGACCTGCACCATCAGGTCCAAGAGCTGACTAAGAGCGTTGCCACGCTAACCAGAACTGTGCAGTCTTTACAGGTCTCTTCTCCAGGAAAGATCCAGCTGGAATCCGGACCGTAGGACGTCCCGTGGCACCGACTGAGGAGGATCCCACAGGCCAGAGGAAGACCCAGCGGCCGATACAACGAGGACGGACGACCCATCTGCCACCGCTGCAATCAACCTGGACATGTGGCAAGGTACTGTCATTTAAACGGGCACAACCTGGGGTAGAGGGCCAACCCCCAGGCATAAGACCATCAGGCCCATCAAACTGGCGTGATAAATACGTAGGGGGACGTCCAATCTTGCCTGTGGTATTGGATGGCATTCCTATGAGTGCCCTACTAGACACTGGGTCACAGGTGACCACCATCCCGTACGTGCTCTTTAAACAGTACTGGAATGACTCGGACATAACCCGCTGCCCAGATGACGACCTGAGTATCATCGCCAGCAATGGTCAGCCCGTGCCGCAGGTGGGATTCAAAGAGGTGATCATTAAGATCGGTAAAGTCGAACTGGTGGCACAAGGACTGATTATAGCGGACATAGACCGTCATGAGAGTCACCCTAGAATAACCTTGGGAACTAATGTGATTGAAAATTGTCTTGCAGCGGTGATTCTCATTTTACAGCAGGTTGCCAAGAACGCCAGTTCCGGCCAGCAGCGTGTGCTCCAAAAAGAGATCCGGGCACTGATGAAGCGGCAAAAGGTGGAACTATCTGGTGGCGAGATAGGTAGCATGAGAATGTGTGACCCGTTCCCTATTGCCATGCCCCCAAAAAGTGAGATGATGATTTGGTGCCGGGCAGCTATTGGTCTAAGAGGTAGAGACTACCAAGCAATGGTAGAACCCGTCTACTCAGACAGTAGGCCCACCATTTTGACAGCACGGGGGGTGGTCGATGTACGCCATGGGAGGGTGCCCGTTCGCATCATAAATATCGGGGAGAGAGAAGTACACCTGCCCCGGTATGCCACGCTAGCCAAATTGTTCACCATCAACCAGAACTCTGTACAGGCCGTGGAACCCTTTACTCCATCTCAACCAGAGGAAGGTAACGGCTCTAAGAAACCAATGGAGGACTAGTGTCAGCAACTACATTTGGGTACTGACTCCACTCCCTCACACCAGAAACAGGGAGTCTATCGGGTGGTTCGAGAGTACGAGAGAGTGTTTAGTAAACACCCGCTAGACTTCGGGCGAGTAAAGGGGGTAGAACACCACATCCCCACGGGAGACCATCCTCCCATAAAGGAGAGATACCGACCCGTTCCCCTGGCACACTACCAACACGCCAAGGGGATGCTTAGAGACATGAAGGAGGCTGGGGTAATCAGGGACAGCTGTAGCCCCTGGGCAGCTCCACTAGTCTTAGTGAAAAAGAAAGACAACACCATGAGAATGTGTGTAGACTACAGGAAGGTCAACCGTATCACACACAAAGATGCGTACCCGTTACCAAGGATAGAAGAGTCCTTAGCTGAATTAAAATCTGCTAACTTCTTCTATACTTTGGATCTCACTAGCGGGTACTGGCAGGTTCCTGTAGCAGAGGCGGACCGGGAGAAGACCGCATTCACCACCCCGATGGGTCTCAGCGAATTTAACTGTATGCCGTTCGGGCTCTGCAACGCACCAGGAACCTTCCAACGGTTGATGGAATGCTGTCTGGGACACCGGAACTTCGAGACGGTCCTGTTATATCTGGACGATGTCATCGTCTATTCCAAGACCTACGAGGACCACCTGAAACACCTGGCAGAAGTCTTTGAAGCTCTGGCAAACTGCGGCCTAAAGGTGAAACCCTCCAAGTGTCACCTTCTGAAACCAAAGGTGCAATACCTGGGACACGTGGTGAGTGCTGACGGAGTGGCTCCTGACCCTGATAAGATCACCGTGATTAAGGACTGGCCAAGACCCTCCAGCATAAAGGAAGTGCGGCAGTTCCTCGGGTTGGTAGGCTACTACCGAAGATTCATTCCCGGTTTCACCAAAATGGCAGCCCCTATGCAGGACCTCCTGATAGGTCAATCTCGGAAAGCCAAAAACCAGAAGCCGCCCTTTAGGTGGGAAAAGCTGGAAGAGGAGTCCTTCTGCCAGCTGAAGATGGCCCTCACGGGGGATGAAATCCTGGCATATCCAGACTACAGCCAGCCATTTATCCTCCACACGGACGCAAGCAACATCGGGCTAGGAGCCGTACTGTCCCAGATCCAGCAAGGGAAAGAACGGGTAATCGCTTACGCCAGCCGAAAGCTACAGCCCACGGAGAGGAACCCTGAGAATTATAGCTCATTCAAGCTGGAGTTCCTGGCAGTAGTGTGGGCAGTGACCGAACGTTTCAAGCATTACCTTGCCTCCTCCAAATTCACCGTGTACACAGATAACAACCCGTTGACACTGTCACGGGTGTATCGCCACGAAGATCGTCACACTTACACAGCCTGACTTCTCGCAGCTGAGTTTTTGGTGCTTTGTGTTTTTCGGCAGTGAGGGAGTTAACTCTCTCTCTCTCTCTGTGCTAGACGAGGTCCAGCCTCGCCCAGCTGCAATCAATTTTGCTGTTGTGGGACTCCTTCAAATGCCTGCCGGTCTGTTAGGGAAGTGTCAGTGAAAGCATTTCATGCAGACTAACAGAGCGGATCGTGGTATTTGGAGTTTCAGAGCTAAGTGTATTTGGAGTGTTTTTTCCCTTCCTCGCTTTATCATTTATCTCCTTTCCCGTTGGTGTTCCCTCTGTTGTAGTTGTGTAGTTTTTGTATGCAAGGTGGTTTTGGTTTTACTCTTGTACTGTCTCGTTCGTCTAAGTACTGAGTGTGGGCATATTATTACCTGTCCCCTTTTGTTGTGATCAGGGGTCCTTCTCAGGACTAGATTACTTAGGTGCAGGGATCCTCAGGAGGTAGAGGTTACGCTGGCGGCCTGGACCTCTGTACCTTTAACAGTACCTCCAGGTAGAGGGATTAGTCAGGGCCCCAGCTTAGGGTCAGCTTAGGCCCCCTACCTCCAGTACACAGAGACAGCGTGACATTTTCACCGACCACTTACTTTAGATTTTCTCCAGCTACCATGGATCCAGTAGTCGGTCTAGCTCGGCAGTTGCAGAGTTTGTCTATGGAGCTGGCGGACTTTAGGTCCAAGGTTTTTAATCCTCAAGAGCAAACCGGACCAGAACCTAAAGTAGCTCTCCCTGACAGGTTCACTGGGGGGCGGGACAAGTTTTTTGTTTTCCGGGAGGCGTGCAAGTTGTACTTTCGGCTGCGGCCTCGGTCATCGGGGAGTGAAGAACAAAGGGTGGGAATTGTCATCTCGCTCCTACAAGGGGACCCACAATCTTGGGCGTTCTCTCTTCCCCCGGGCTCCCCGGCTCTCCAGTCAGTGGATAGGTTTTTTGCTGCTCTGGGTCTTGTATCTGATGACCCGGATCGGATCTCCCTTGCTGAATCTAAGTTACATAGGATCCAGCAGGGAGATTGTCCGGCGGAGGAATTCTGTTCGGAGTTCCGTAGGTGGGCCACTGACACCCAGTGGAATGACCCGGCTCTTAGGAGCCAGTTTTGTCAAGGTTTATCCGACAAATTGCAGGATGTGTTGGCACAGTATTACTCTCCCGCGTCACTGGAAGCCGCTATGGCCCTTGCTATTCGCATTGACAGACGGCTTCGGGAGAGGTGCGGGATAACTCCACCCCCTGTGATGACTCCACCTCCTACAAGGTCCCCTCATATGGTGGTTCCCCTGGTCAGTCCAGAGGAGCCTATGCAATTAGGAGGGGCATCATTTCGGGGGAGGGGACCGGTGGTGCGCCATAAGACAGGAAGGTGTTTCTTCTGCGGGAGAAAGGGACATTTTATTGGGGGGTGTCCATCCCGTCCCTTGCAGTGTGAAGAGTCGTCGGAAAACTGTTGATCCCAGGTTGTGTGGTGGACGGCAATCTGGGAGTAGGTATTTCGTCCCTAGGTTCGTCTCAGTTTCTCGTTCCGGCGGAGGTGGTGGTGGGTACGAGAACTGAGAGGATATCTGTTCTTCTGGATAGTGGGGCCGGGGTTAATCTGGTGGATGCTCGGTTTGCCCGGGTTCAAGGTATGCGATTGAGTGAGTTGGCTAAACCCATCCCCATATTCTCGATCGATGCCAGGCCTCTCGGTCAGGGAAGTTTTTTGCAAGCTGTGCATAACGTAAAACTTCAAGTGGGGGCGATACATAAAGAACTGTTGTCTTGCTACGTGTTGGAGGGTCTTCCCACTCCTATAGTGTTGGGCCTTCCTTGGTGAACTAAGCATAACCCTGTTATTAATTGGCAATCCAGAGAGATAAGCCAATGGAGTAAATTCTGTAATAAAAACTGCATGAATACGGTCATCGGTGCGGTTACTCCTAGGGTCTTACCTCCATTTCTGGCGGACTTTGAGGATGTATTCTCGGAGAAAGGGTGTCAGGAACTACCTCCTCATCGCGAGTATGACTGTTCTGTAAAACTGCTCCCTGAGGCCAAGTTACCTAAAGTTAGGTTGTATAACATTTCTGGTCCTGAGAGGCAGGCCATGAAGGATTATATTTCAGAAAGTCTGGCTAAGGGGCATATTAGACCTTCATCTTCACCGGTGGCCGCGGGGTTCTTCTTTGTTAAGAAGAAAGATGGAGGCCTACGCCCTTGCCTGGATTTCCGTGAACTTAATCGGATTACGGTCCGAGATCCGTATCCGCTCCCACTTATTCCCGATCTCTTTAAACAGATCGTGGGCGCCAAATGGTTCTCTAAGTTGGATCTCAGGGGGGCGTACAATCTGATTAGGATGAAGGAGGGGGATGAGTGGAAGACGGCGTTTAACACTCCGGAGGGGCATTATGAGAAACTTGTCATGCCATTCGGTCTGACTAATGCCCCGGCGATGTTCCAGCACTTTGTTAATGACATTTTTCGCCGCCTGGTGGGACAGTTTGTTGTCATATATCTGGATGATATCTTAATTTACTCGCCGTATCAGGTGTTTCATCAGGAGCACGTTAGGCAGGTGTTACAGATCTTGCGGGATAATAAACTGTATGCCAAATGGGAAAAGTGTGTGTTCGCCGTACAGGAACTCCAGTTTTTAGGCTTCCTGGTTTCAGCGTCCGGTTTTCGAATCTACCCTGGGAAAGTGCGGGCAGTTCCTGAGTGGGATCGGCCAGAGAATCTTAAGGCACTACAACGTTTCCTGGGGTTTGCTAATTATTACCGGAAGTTCATTCGTAATTAGTGTTGAGCCACCCCCGTAGTGTTCGAGTTCGGTTCGGTTTGTCGAACACCCGTGTGTTCGCCGAACTGTTCGCCGAACTGTTCGTCGAACACCTTCGAACACCGTTAAAACCAATGGCAGGCAAACAAAAACACATAGAAACACATAGAAAACACCTTCAACGGTGTCCAAAAGCTGACAAACTGCTCAGAAGACACAACTTACACATGGAAAAGTGACAAGTACATATAGTCATGCGAAAAGAAAAGAGGTGGAGGAGTAAAAGGAGGGGGAGACACAGATATAGGCATGTCATGCCCTTCTAAAATCCAAAAAGTGAGAAGCCGACACGTTCAGTCCGCTCCTGCCCGTGCCACCTCCGTGACACCGGGTTTGTGCCAGAGCCGCGGTGAACCCTGACGGCCAGCCCCCCTCTCCCAATACTGGTGCCTGTCCGCTGGTGGGTCGAGCGAGCACCCCTGTGGTGGAGGCAGCTCTAAGCTTTTTAATTTAAATTGTCTCTCTAATTTGAATGAATACACTTTAAATCCATTTACAAGGATCTATTGGAGGGCAAGTCTCATGCCAGCAGCCGCGTAATTCCAGCTCCAGTATTGTCCACTAAAGCTGCTGCAGTTAAAAAGCTTTTATAAGGATCGAGCTTGGCTGTCCACCGCAAGGCATCCTACTGCCAGTCCCAGCCCCTATGCCTTGGGGTGCCTCCTGATGCTCTTCACTGAGTATCCCGTGGTCCCGAAGCATTTCCTTTGAAAAAATTAAGTGTCCAAACTACAGGTTGCTTAACAGTCGGGATAATCCGCTGACTAGCAGACACTGCTACTAGGCACAAAGTATTTCCTGGGCTAGATGCAGTTAAAAATTTGTAATTAGATACTCTCGTTGGATGCTGAGAAAGCATTCCATAAAGTCTCCTGGCACGCCATATATGATTCTCTTAAAAAGCTTGGGGTAGAGGTCTAGGGGACCCTTTTATAGCCAAAATCACGGCCCTGTATCACAATACGTCACCTAGGCTGAAGATAAATGGAACTGTAGCACCCTGAGGGCTCGGTTGCTACAGAGGTATTGCACCTCACCCAAAGGTGTGATATCTCACTCTCAGGTAAGGATGGAGTGTGGATCAGGACCCGACACCTGCATGCATTACACCACATTGCCGTGGGGCAGGGCGACCAATATGCCTCTGAGATGGGCACGACAGTCCCTGTCCCTGGCTGGAGTGGGGGGAGGGAACACTGAGGAAGGGGAACCTTGTAGTGCAGGAGCAGGGAGGAAGCAGTTCCTGGGTGCATTGAGAAGGGAGAATAAAAGGTGGGCACCATCTTAGTTCAGTGCAGAGAAGTCTGAGCAGAAGTGGCAGGGAGCAGGGGCTCTGCATGAGCTCTGCTCCGGAGGCGGGCCTAGTAACAGAGGCCCAGGCCTTGAAGAGGGAGAAGGAAGGAAGAGGAGCGGAGAAGGCTCCAGGAACGAGGAATGAAGGGATCCCAGGGGTGCGGACGGGCGAGTCGCCACCGCACGGCCGAATCCACCTGCGTGGAGGGGTCAGGCCAAAGGGGGAGACCGGTCCCCGAAACTAGTGGAGGCAGGAAACGACCCTCAGCTAGAAACCGGAGGCTGTGACATTTTATGTGGCGCAGCCCCTCGCTACACCCGCTAGGAAGGCATCACATAGGGTCAGGGAAACTGGCGCCAAGTTTACCAAGAGGAGGCCCGAGGCAGCCGGACAGAAGGGTTGGTAAGAAAGGCCAGACAAAGGACACACAAAGGGGGTACTGTGAAGCACTCCAAAGTTATCTGGGAGTTGTCTGAGCCCCTCACCTGATGAGCACAGTACGACGTGGGCAGCCGTTACCTGCAGACGTGGTGTGGATAATAAGAACTGTGAGTAAAGGCCCTGGACTGCATCACTGACTCAGTGTCGTTACTGCTGCTGCCCTGCACCATCACCCCCATCCTCCGCATACACTGCCCTGAGGCTATACTCCTCCCGTGGGGAGTTATGCTACGCTCTGCTGCACCCACAACACCAGCCTCAGCGGTCTGCCCTGCAGCGGCGGTTCACTCTGACCGCAATCCACGGGTGGCGTAGTCGGACATTTAAACATCAAAACCACATAAATAGTTCCGCCACTGGTTTGACCACCCTGAGCCACGGAACCGGGTCACCGCCACAAAGACTACAACCACCAGCATCCACCAAAAAGGGTCCGGCTCCGGGTGTCCCAAGGCCCAGGGGGTGCATCAGAACATTTTCATCACCTTTCACAATCACCAATGGGACAAGGCAGGGATGTCCTCTGTCCCCTCTCTTATACATCCTAGTGACGGAGCACCTGCTCTCATCAATTCGCCATAACCCCAATATTAGGTGGATTGAGGTGGGAGGCACCGAGTACAAGTGCTCTCTATTTGCTGATGATGTCCTAGTATATATCACTCAATCACATATATCCATCCATGCTGTTATGGCTGAAATAGATTACTTTGTTACATGGTCAAATTTTAAAATCAATGCAGCGAATTCTGAGGCCCTCGATGTCTCCCTCCCCAAATCCATATAGGATTCCATCCAGTCCAACTTTCCCTTTGCCTGGCCCTCACAGGGTATCAAATACTTAGGAATTCCTATTCATAGAGACCTCTCCCATCTATGTTATCTTAATTTTGGGCCCTTTACTGAACAACTCCATACAGACCACGGTTGGCAAGTTAGAACTGTAAGATTCACTACGTGAACCACTGGTGTTTTGTGGAAAAGCACATGTACACTGTATTCCAAATTATTATGCAAAAAGTGTTTAGGAGTGATAAGGGAAGAATTTGTTTGTTTGTCAGTTAAACTCATTGATGGTGATGTGTGTCAGGGCTCTTTATATCACTGTAAGCAATTGCAGACACCTGTGCTAATTAGTTTGGCAGGTGTGTCCAATGAAAGGCAAGACTACTTAAGAAGGCTTTCTCACATTATTAAGCAGCCTACATTTTCTGCCAAAATGGGAAAGAAAAAGGATGTGTCGGCTGCTGAGAAGCAACAAATTGTGGAGTGTTTAGGTCAAGGCATGACTACAATCAACATTGTGCGATGATCAGGATGAAGTGTCTTGGCAATCAAGAAGTATGTAGCTGATTCACAGTACACACGTGTGCGTGCTGATAAGGGCAAATTGAGGACTCTTTCCTACAGGCAATTACGTCAGGTTAAAAGAGCAGCGGCAAAAAAGCCTTGTCATAGCAGCAGACAAGTTTTTGAAGCTGCTGGTGCCTCCAACGTCCCCCGAACAACAAGATGCAGGGTCCTTCAGAGGTTTGCAGCTGTGCATACGCCATCCTGTCGACTGTTAAAGACGGGAGGGGATCTCACTTCTTCTCAGGTAGACAAAAGAGATTACCTATATAGATTTCCTATAGGAATGACGCTTCAAATAAGACACTCACTACAGACTGTCTCAAGAGAATGATTCTGTTTATTTTAAGATGTAATATAATTATATACCCCAATCAACGTGGGTTGTGCTTTGATACATGCGTATGAGATGATGTAAGTAATATGTTATCTTTGGCGCAGAATAATTAAATAACAGGTGCTTGTCAATACATCTGCAGGATATTCATGATGTATGATACTCCCAACATCCTTTCTCACTGATAGTACTGAATACAGTCCAGGTCATGGTGAACTTAGGGAGTTTCCTGGTGGTGATATATTGGGACTTTATTTTGTGTACAGACATAGGACAAGTATGATAATTATAAACCAATGAGCGGAGGGCGCAGCCTGGATTGGACCTTGTTCCCGACTAGGTGTCGGGGGTTGTATGACATGAGATCTGCTTCTGATCACTACCTGATCAGTTTCATCATCATCGGGAATTAAAAGGGGATGATGTCTCTCACTAGTTCTCAACCAGGCTGCAACCTGTGCTCCGTAATCATGCTTATCAATCCATTGTGAATGTTCCTGACTAAACCGTTTCCATCTCTCAGCATCTAGGCATCCCTTGGCTGGCATACCAGCCCTTTTCAATATCTTTGTTGCATCTTTTACAGCTGCCCTGCCATGCTCCATTCTCACCAGATCACACATGGTGCACCTCGGATCCTTGTTCCTTGATCTGGAGATTCGAGCACCCATAACAGGATTTGTCAAGGGTTGCGATCCCTATCTTCAGTATCCTGCTATATAATCAGCTGGGTCAACCAGTCAGATACGTTAGCTGGTTACCCCTGATTCAATCAGCTGGGTCAACTGGTCAAGTACGTTAGCCAGTTACCCCTGATTCGAGGGCCTTAAGCTGAACTGCAACTCTTTGCTCTGCTCTGATGCTGAGACAAGTTCGTCTAAACAAATAAATGTAGACTATTATAAACAAAAACCGTTCCAAAAACAATCGCTATATATTCTTCATACATCTGGGTCAGAGTCCTCACTTGAAGAATATCCTACGTCTATTCCTGAGTCCGTGCCAATATTGGCAAGATAATTATTATGAGTAATAATATCCTGTCACACAGGCATATACCATCTGTTTTCTATAATATACTGCCACTCTTTACCTATAGTGTGTGGATGTGGAACAATATGGCAGGGAAAACTCGGTATGTAACGTTACTTCTCCTATACTGGTGTGCACTTACAGGGTACAAATGTATCCTTTCCAGAAACGAAGCAGTATCCCTACCATGAGGCTTTCGCTTTCTCACTACTGTAACCGAGCACAAACACTTTTCACAAGTCATGTATGCTTTTGCAGCCTATCAATTGTTCATTTCTCTTAATCACCACTTCAGTCATTAACACCTCCTCATTCTCCACCACAGCACTTCTCGTACTCCAATTCCTATTAAAATTTTCTAGGGCAACTGGGCAAAATAACTTTATATCCTGTGAATCCTGGATTCTATTTATTGCTCTAGCTGAATCAATATCACAATATTCATAAATGGTATAAGGTTCAACAAAACAATGACTGTTAATATTCACATATACTAACGTAAGGAATGTATTATCTTCCTCCCGTAGCCCCCAACCTTCAGATTCCACACTAATCTCGCAGCTTCCTAAAATGCGTGACAGCTCCATTGTTGTATTTGCTAACCAGAGTACTACACTCGCATTCAGCACACGTCATCTAATCACTTATATCTCGTACATTTTTGCTATAATAAGCATGAACTTAACACAGTTACACTTAGTATGAACGTTAGTTAAGTTGGAAGCAGCAATGATTGGGGATTAGCTGAGGTAGAAGTACTATATATATATTATATGAAATAGTTAATGCATGCAAAAGTGCAGAAATACGATATAGTATTTGAATTAGTAATTTTTCCAGTTATGTGAAATATTTAGTAATAATATATATATTAAAGGAAATTAATGATAATAATAATAATAATAATAAAATTGCTACCTGAGGGTTTCCCGTTCAAGATCCCCGGAGACTGACCTAGGTCGACCCCACCTCTCCCGGAGAGAAATTTGCTCAGAGTGTTAAGGCCACTCACTTACCCGGCCGGGGTTTGTTTCTGTTCGGGATAGGGGTAAAGCTGTTGTTCAGTCTCAGATGAAATTAAAAGGAAAAAAAATAGATCTCGCTGAAGGGCCTCCAGCTGTTAAAGACGGGAGGGGATCTCACTTCTTCTCAGGTAGACAAAAGAGATTACCTATATAGATTTCCTATAGGAATGACACTTCAAATAAGACACTCACTACAGACTGTCTCAAGAGAATGATTCTGTTTATTTTAAGATGTAATATAATTATATACCCCAATCAATGTGGGTTGTGCTTTGATACATGCGTATGAGATGATGTAAGTAATATGTTATCTTTGGCGCAGAATAATTAAATAACAGGTGCTTGTCAATACATCTGCAGGATATTCATGATGTATGATACTCCCAACATCCTTTCTCACTGATAGTACTGAATACAGTCCAGGTCATGGTGAACTTAGGGAGTTTCCTGGTGGTGATATATTGGGACTTTATTTTGTGTACAGACATAGGACAAGTATGATAATTATAAACCAATGAGCCAATTCTTATAAAGGTCATGAGAACACTACAAGAAAATAGAACAAGCAAAAGTATTGCTAAATAAGGATTATCTAACTGAAAAACAAATCTTCTTAAAGGCAATGATTCGAAGCTGACCCATTATTTTAACACGACCTCCTCAATCCACTTCACACAAGCAGAAATGGCTCCAGTGGGCCAAACATTACATGAAGACTGATTTCAAAACTGTTTTGTTCACGGATGAGTGCCTTGCAGCGCTCGATGGTCCAGATGGATGGAGTGGAGGATGGCTGGTTGATGGACACCCCACACAAACACGGCTACAGCGCCAAAAAGGAGGAGGTGGAGTAATGTTTTGGGCTGGAATCATGGGGAGAGAGATTGTCGGCCCCTTTAGGATCCCTGAAGGCGCTAAAGATGAACTCCATAATGTATGTGGATTTTCTCAAACAGCACTTCCTGCCATGGTTCAAGAAGAAGAACCGTGTATTTCACAGCAAGATCATTTTTTTGCATGATAATGCACCATCTCATGCTGCACATAAAACATCTGCATCTCTGGCTGATATGGGCATAAAAGGGGACAAACTTATGGTGTGACCCCCATTCTCCCCTGACCTCTATCCCATTCAGAACCTCTGGAGCATCATCAAAAGGAGTGTCTATGATGGCGGGAGGCAGTTCACATCTAAGCAACAGCTCTGGGAGGGTATTCTGTCCTCATGCAAAACAATTGAAGCAGAAACCATCCAAAACCTGACAAATCCAATGGACGAGAGAGTTCAGAAGCTCCTTTCGAACAAGGGGTCCTATGTGAAAATGTAACATCACCTAGAATAAAGTTTGGAATTGAAAACTGTTTGATTTCAGTTTCTAATAACCTGCTAATGCTTATAATTTCAAAAATGACCATTTTTTTTGGTCTTTATTAAAATGAAAAGGTTGATCAAAAAGTTTGGGGGATCTAAGGGTGTGGCAACCCAGTAGTCATGATTACTTCGAATTCTGACAATATGAGGGTCATGTTGCAGGTAGTGCAGCAAGAAGGAACTTATGTGTCTTGCGCATCTCGGAGCCCCAAAATTATTTTCCTGGCTAGATGCAGCTAAAAATTATTAATAATTTTAAATCTGGTGGAGCTTAGTATAGATGGCCTATTAGGATCAGTGCTGCACACTGCTACAAAGCCCAAATTATTTTCCAGTCAAGATACAGATAAACATGATTAGTAATTTTAAATCTGGTGGAGCTTATTATAGATGGCCTAATAGAATCAGTGCTGCACACTGCTACAAAGCCCAATTTATTTTCCAGCCAAGATACAGATAAACATGATTAGTAATTTGAAAGCTTAACACGGTTGGTAGGGTGATTTTAACCAATCATCAAGCTTTTACTCTCCCCAGTATGATACAGGGGTAGAAAAGTCGTTTCGGATCCATGATTTGTTCATCTTTATGAACGTGAGTCTGTCTACATTATCAGTGGAGAGCCGCGTGCGCTTATCTGTCAGCACACCACCAGCAGCGCTGAACACACGTTCAGACAGAACGCTGTCTGCGGGGCATGACAAGATCTCCAAGGCGTAAGTGGCTAGCTCCGGCCATTTATCCAGATTGGAAGCCCAAAAAGAGCAAGGGTCCAGTGACACAGTCATGGCTTCAATGTTTACTTGGAGATACTCCTGTACCATCGTCTCTAGGCGTTGACTATGTGTCAGACTTCTTGTCTCCTGTGGCCTTGCAAAGGATGGGCTAAAAAAGTGGTGAAATGATTCCGCAAAATTGATGTTACCAGCAGATACTGTGGTTCTGTTACGGTTTGAGTGCTGAACACTTGACGGTCCCACGGTTGGCAAGTTGGAACTGTGAGATTCACTACGTGCACCACTGGTGTTTTGTGGAAAAGCACATGTAAGATTCTGCAACAGTCTCTGCTGATACTCCTGCATGCGTGCATCCCTTTCTATGGCAGGAATAATTTCTGCAAATTTACTTTTGTACCGGGGATCTAACAGTGTGGCAACCCAGTAGTCAGGATTATTTCTAATTCTCACAATTCGAGGGTCATGTTGCAGGTAGTGCAGCAAGAAGGCACTCATGTGTGTTGCGCATCCAGGAGTACCAAGTCCCTGTTGTGTTGGTGGCAAGGTAACAATCATGCTTCCTTCCTCTGTCCTCTCCCCCCAACCTCGCACAACAGAAATGTGATCAAGGTCTCCCTCATCTGTTGAGTCTTCCATCAGTTCGTCCTCCACTTCTTCCTGGGCTCCTGCACCTTCCTCACTAGTTTGGCTGCAACCATGCGCCCTGGTAAAACCATCTCCCCCACCCTCACATGCCTGCCGCCTTGGTGCTGCCGACCGTCTGGACCTTGCAGATGTTACCCCTTCCGCATACAACTCCTCCTCCTCTACTTCCTCCACCTCCTCTTGTGCCACCACCTGACTCCGAATTCTGTTTAACATGTGCTCCAGCATGTAAATCACCGGAATAGTCATGCTGATAATGGCATCGTCAGCACTAAACATCTTCGTCGCCATTTCAAAACTGTGCAGAAGGGTGCATAGGTCCCTGATCTGAGACCACTCCTCCAGCGTGATTTGCCCCACCTCTGAATCTCGTTGGCCCAGGCTATATGTCAGAACGTATTGCACCAGGGCTTGTCGGTTCTGCCACAGTCGCTGCAAAATGTGCAGAGTTGAATTCCACCGGGTAGGCACATCGCATTTTAGCCGGTGAAGTGGCAGGCCCAACGACTTCTATAGAGATGTAAGTCGCTGAGCTGCGGGATGCGAACGGCGGAAGTGAGCACACAGCGACCGTGCCCTCTGCAGAAGGCCATCTAATCTGGGATAGTGGGCTAAAAATTGCTGGACAACCAGGTTCAACACGTGAGCCATACAAGGCACGTGTGTGACATTGCCCCGGCGAAGGGCCGCACCCAGGTTTGCAGCATTGTCGCACACGGCCTTCCCTGGTTTCAGGTCCAGTGGAGACAACCATTCATGAAATTGGTTCTCCAGAGCTGACCACAACTCCTCAGCTGTGTGACTCACATTTCCCAGACATTTCAATGTAAAAACCGCCTGATGACGTTGAGCCCTACTGCCAGCATAGTAAGGAGGTGTGCAGGATCCCTTCTGTGCAGTTAGAAAGCTTGTGGCATGACCAGACAGGCTTTGGGTGCAGGTGGAAGACCGAGAGGAGGTTGAGGAGGCAGAAGGAGTGGAGGAACTTTGACATAAAGAGGATTGACGCACAACTCGTGGGGACAGCAAGACTTGGACAGCAGCCCCTTGTCCTGCTGTCACCATAGTTACCCAGTGCCCAGTCAGCGACATGTAATGCCCCTGTCCATGCCTACTCGTCCAAGTGTCTGTGGTGAAATGCACCCTGTCACACACAGAGTTTCTCAAAGAAGCGGTGATGTTGTGTGCGACATGCTGGTGGAGCGCAGGCACACCTTTCTTTGAGAAGTAGTGCCGACTGGGCATCTGGTACTGGGGCACTGCGACGGACATAAGGTCTCGAAAATCCTCTGTGTCCACCAGGCGGAAAGGCAGCATTTCTGTAGCCAAGAGCTTGCAGATGGTGAAATTCAACCTCTTAGCTTTCTCATGGCTAGGAGGAAATGTTCTTTTACTTGTCCACATCTGAGGGACCGAGGGCTGGCTATTGTGCTTAGACGGGGTTGATAAGGGTGTCCCCGGCATACTGCCGGTCTGTGAGGAAGATGCAGGCGGACATGTTAGGTTGCCTTGATCCAAAGGTGGTGCTATCGATGTCGGACAGCGCTCAACACCAGCTGGTGTTACCACCTCCATAGAAAATGATGACCTGCCAATCACGCTGGCTGTTGCGGGTAAAGAGGTGGCAGGTCTGCGCCCCAAAACAGGTGTGACTGCTGTCCCCCCAGTCACAGAGGATGAAGAGGCCGCGGATGCACAAGATATGGCAGACGGTGGTTGGCCCGGCCGGCTAGGCCGCATTGTAGCACACTGAGCTTCCCACTGCAACTTATGCTTCATGTCCATGTGCCGGTTCATGCATGAAGTACTCAAACTATGTATTTTTTGGCCTCTACTTAGCTTTTGCTGACAAATGTTACAGATAACACGAGTTGGGTCATCTTTATCGATCTGAAAAAATGCCCAGGCTATGCAAGGCTTAGCACCCATGCGACCTGAAGAGCCACCACGACTTGTGGTGAGAGGCAGAGTTGTGTTTGAGAATGCAGTTGTTGACATGCTTCCAGTACTACGTCTCTGTCCAGGAAGGCGCAACCTGACCTCGTCGTCACTAGCATCTTCCTCCACCTCCTCTGCTGACCTCATCTCTTGGCTGACTGTGACTCATACTCAGACGGGCAGCTGGAGATTTGGGAGCTGTGAGGAAGCAAGTGCGATTGGGGTGACACCTTTGAGGACTGGAGTATTTGTGATGTTGAAGTTGATGTGGAGGAGAGCCCACTTAAATGAGCACTTGATATCCGCTGAAGCACCTGCTGTTTTTGTGCCTCATCTGGAATTTGTAGCGATTGGCGTGGCCGTAAGAAAGGGATCTTATCACATTGTCCGCTAAAAGAAGTAGACATTTTAGTTTGGCTGGAAGATGGTCTTTCTTCTGCAGATGTTACTGTTGCTTTAACACCTACCCCAAGGACACAACCTTTTTTCCCCTTCCCAACACGCCTATTCCCCTTTCCACCAGCAGCAGGCCTTTTTCCACTCATTTTGGTGGTTAACAAATTCACAACTCTGCAGTTGTTTGCACAAAAAAACAATGGATGGGAACCGAGCAGAGCTGAGTGGCCAAACTGTGGTATTAGGCTAAAACTATTGGCTGGGTTAGATGCAGAAAAAAATTATATTCAATTTGCAACCTGATGGAGGTTAGTATAGATGGACTAATAGAACAAGTCCTACACACAGCTAGAAGCCCAAATATTTTTTCAGAGGTAGATGCAGAAAAAAATTGTATTCAGTTTGCAACCTGATGGAGATCAATATAGATGGACTAATAGAACAAGTCCTACACACAGCTAGAAGCCCAAATATTTTTTCAGGGGTAGATGCAGAAAAAAATTATATTCAGTTTGCAACCTGATGGAGGTCAGTATAGATGGACTAATAGAACAAATCCCACACACAGCTAGAAGCCCAAATATTTTTTCAGAGGTAGATGCAGAAAAAAAATATATTCAGTTTGCAACCTGATGGAGGTCAGTATAGATGGACTAATAGAGAAAGTCCCACACACTGCTAGAAGGCCAAATATTTTTTCAGAGCTAGATGCAGACAAAAAAAATATTTTGAATTTGCAACCTGATGGATGTCAGTATAGGTGGACTAATAGAACAAGTCAAACACACTGCTAGAAGGCCAAATATTTTTTCAGATATAGATGCAGAAAAAAATTATATTCAGTTTGCAACCTGATGGAGGTCAGTATAGATGGACTAATAGAACAAGTCCCACACACAGCGAGAAGCCCAAATATTTTTTCAGAGGTAGATGCAGAAAAAAATTATATTCAGTTTGCAACCTGATGGAGGTCTGTATAGATGGATTAATAGAACAAGTCCCACACACAGCTAGAAGGCCAAATATTTTTTCAGAGGTAGATGCAGAAAAAAAATATATTCAGTTTGCAACCTGATGGAGGTCAGTATAGATGGACTAATAGAGAAAGTTCCACACACTGCTAGAAGGCCAAATATTTTTTCAGAGCTAGATGCAGACAGAAAATTATTTTTAATTTGCAACCTGATGGAGGTCAGTATAGATGGACTAATAGAGAAAGTCCCACACACTGCTAGAAGGCCAAACATTTTTTCAGAGCTAGATGCAGATATAAATTATTTTTAATTTGCAACCTGATGGAGGTCAGTATAGATGGACTAATAGAGAAAGTCCCACACACAGCTAGAAGCCCAAATATTTTTTCAGAGGTAGATGCAGAAAAAATTATATTCAGTTTGCAACCTGATGGAGGTCTGTATAGATGGATTAATAGAAAAAGTCCCACACACAGCTAGAAGCCCAATATTTTTCAGAGGTAGATGCAGAAAAAAAACATATTCTGTTTGCAACCTGATGGAGGTCAGTATAGATGGACTAATAGAGAAAGTCCCACACACTGCTAGAAGGCCAAATATTTTTTCAGAGCTAGATGCAGACAAAAAATTATTTTTAATTTGCAACCTGATGGAGGTCAGTATAGATGGACTAATAGAGAAAGTCCCACACACTGCTAGAAGGCCAAATATTTTTTCAGAGCTAGATGCAGATATAAATTATTTTTAATTTGCAATCTGATGGAGGTCAGTATAGATGGACTAATAGAGAAAGTCCCACACACTGCTAGAAGGCCAAATATTTTTTCAGAGGTAGATGCAGAAAAAAATTATATTCAGTTTGCAACCTGGTGGAGGTAAGTATAGATGGACTAATAGAACAAGTCCCACACACAGCTAGAAGGCCAAATATTTTTTCAGAGCTAGATGCAGACAAAAAAATATTTTGAATTTGCAACCTGATGGAGGTCAGTATAGATGGACTAATAGAGAAAGTCCCACACACTGCTAGAAGGCCAAATATTTTTTCAGAGCTAGATGCAGACAAAAAATTATTTTTAATTTGCAACCTGATGGAGGTCAGTATAGATGGACTAATAGAGAAAGTCCCACACACAGCTGGAAGGCCAAATATTTTTTCAGAGCTAGATGCAGAAAAAAATTATATTCAGTTTGCAACCTGATGGAGGTCAGTATAGATGGACTAATAGAACAAGTCCCACACACAGCTAGAAGGCCAAATATTTTTTCAGAGGTAGATGCAGATAAAAACTATTTTTAATTTGCAGCCTGATGGAGGTCAGTATAGATGGACTAATAGAGAAAGTCCCACACACTGCTAGAAGGCCAAATATTTTTTCAGAGCTAGATGCAGACAAAAAAATATTTTGAATTTGCAACCCGATGGAGGTCAGTATAGATGGACTAATAGAGAAAGTCCCACACACTGCTAGAAGGCCAAATATTTTTTCAGAGCTAGATGCAGATATAAATTATTTTTAATTTGCAACCTGATGGAGGTCAGTATGGATGGACTAATAGAGAAAGTCCCACACACAGCTAGAAGAACAAATATTTTTTCAGAGGTAGATGCAGAAAAAAATTATATTCAGTTTGCAACCTGATGGAGGTCTGTATAGATGGATTAATAGAACAAGTCCCACACACAGCTAGAAGCCCAATATTGTTTCAGAGGTAGATGCAGAAAAAAAATATATTCAGTTTGAAACCTGATGGAGGCCAGTATAGATGGACTAATAGAGAAAGTCCCACACACTGCTAGAAGGCCAAATATTTTTTCAGAGCTAGATGCAGACAAAAAATTATTTTTAATTTGCAACCTGATGGAGGTCAGTATAGATGGACTAATAGAGAAAGTCCCACACACTGCTAGAAGGCCAAATATTTTTTCAGAGCTAGATGCAGAAAAAAATTATATTCAGTTTGCAACCTGATGGAGGTCAGTATAGATGGACTAATAGAACAAGTCCCACACAGAGCTAGAAGGCCAAATATTTTTTCAGAGGTAGATGTAGATAAAAAATATTTTTAATTTGCAGCCTGATGGAGATCAGTATAGATGGACTAATAGAGAAAGTCCCACACACTGCTAGGAGGCCAAATATTTTTTCAGAGCTAGATGCAGACAAAAAAGAATTTTGAATTTGCAACCTGATGGGGGTCAGTATAGATGGACTAATGGAGAAAGTCCCACACACTGCTAGAAGGCCATATATTTTTTCAGAGCTAGATGCAGACAAAAAAATATTTTTAATTTGCAACCTGATGGAGGTCAGTATAGATGGACTAATAGAGAAAGTCCCACACACTGCTAGAAGGCCAAATATTTTTTCAGAGCTAGAAGCAGATATAAATTATTTTTAATTTGCAACCTGATGGAGGTCAGTATAGATGGACTAATAGAGAAAGTCCCACACACTGCTAGAAGGCCAAATATTTTTTCAGAGCTAGATGCAGAAAAAAATTATATTCAGTTTGCAACCTGATGGAGGTCAGTATAGATGGACTAATAGACAAGTCCCACACACAGCTAGAAGGCCAAATATTTTTTCAGAGGTAGATGCAGCTAAAAATTATTTTTAATTTGCAGCCTGATGGAGGTCAGTATAGATGGACTAATTGAATGATGCTATGCCCAAAAGATTTTACTTCACTAGGTGCAGTAAAAAAATTGGTATTCTATACACAGGTGGTATATCTTGCAACGCAGATAGACTACTCCACTGACTAACACACTCTGCAATAGGCCAAAAAGGATTCGCTTTGCTAGATTCAGCCAAATGCTGTGAAAAAAACTTGTACAGCTCTGGCACAGACCTGCCTGGCAAAAACTGATAGGAACTGATGTAACCTAGTCCTGAAAAGGACTGCAATTACAATTAGTCTTTACTCCCACAATCTATCTATTTAAGAGCACAGACCTGCCTTATAAATGTCGTAGGAAATGCTGTAACCTAGTCCTTAAAAGGACTGCAATCACAACTATTCCCTACTCCCAAGCTATTTGTAGATTTGTGCGAAAATTGGCTTGAAAGTAACAAGGTATAGCGCACACAGCAACAGCGGTGCCGTCTAACACGCAGCTGCAGCAGTGAGAACATGGTGGCGACGGGGAAAATGGCTTGGTCTTATAGGGCAAGGACATGTGACATACACTGCCAATGACACATGCCCTTGCTTGTGTGAAAAAAAGCACTTTGCTCCGTGTGTGCGCTGCTGATAGGCTGACAGATTGCACTTCCCCACTGTAAATGCGGGAAAGAGAAAAAAAAATGGAGATCTTCATTATTCCTGCAGAGATCCATCCCCTGCCCCTCCCCCCACCCCGCTGTACACTCAAACTGCGTATTAACATTAATTTTCATCATTACTGAGAAAAAATCCAGTTATGATTTTGGTGCACGAACAGTTATCGAACATAACCTCGAACAGCCGAATTTTTCTCAAATCGTTTATGTTCGCCGAACGGCTCGAACACCGACCAAAACAGCTCGAATTTGAGATTGGCGAACAGTTCGAGTCGAACAATGCTCATCTCTATTCGTAATTTCTCGTCCATGGTTAAGCCTCTCACAGACATGACTAAAAAGGGGACGGATTTTTCTAGGTGGTCTGACAAGGCTTGTCAAGCATTCTCCTCCTTGAAAAAATGTTTTGCCTCGGCACCCATACTCATTCAACCTGATGCGTCACAGCCATTCATTGTAGAGGTAGACGCTTCCGAGGTAGGGGTGGGAGCTGTATTGTCACAAGGTTCGTCCCCTGGTAAGTGGCATCCGTGCGCCTTTTTCTCTAAAAAATTGTCGTCCGCTGAGAGGAATTACGATGTCGGCAATAGGGAACTCTTGGCCATTAAGTTAGCTTTTGAGGAGTGGCGCCATTTTTTAGAGGGGGCAGTCCATCCGGTCACCGTCATCACCGATCACAAGAACCTGCTATATCTGGAGTCTGCGAAACGTCTGAATCCCAGACAAGCTAGGTGGTCATTGTTTTTTACCAGGTTTAATTTTGTCGTTACATATCGTCCTGGGTCAAAAAATGTAAAGGCGGATGCCTTATCTCGTAGTTTCCCTGGGGCCGGGAATACGGACGACCCGATTCCTATCCTTCAGGAGGGGGTGGTGTTTTCGGCAGTATGCTCTGAGCTTGAGGAGGAGGTATTGGAGGCTCAGGGGGACGCCCCTGTTGGACCTCCGGGGAGACTGTTTGTTCCAGATCAGTTGCGACAAAAGGTGATCGAGGCACACCATAACTCAGTTTTTGCAGGACACCCGGGGAGTAAAGCAATTGTGGATCTCCTCTCGCGTCGGTTTTGGTGGCCTAACTTACATAAGGAGGTGGTAACTTTTGTCGCGTCCTGTGGGGTTTGTGCGCGCTCTAAGACCTCACATACCCGTCCGTCTGGGGCCCTCTTACCTTTGAAGATCCCGGAGCGTCCTTGGACTCATCTGTCTATGGACTTTATTACGGACCTCCCTCCGTCTTCGGGTAAAACGGTCATACTCGTTGTAGTGGACAGGTTCAGCAAGATGGCACATTTTATCGCTCTTCCTGCTCTTCCTAATGCTAAAACTCTTGCGCAGGTGTTCATTGGGGAGATTGTGAGGCTTCACGGGGTACCCTCCGAGGTGGTGTCAGATCGGGGGTCTCAGTTTGTGTCCAAATTCTGGAAGGCGTTTTGTACACGGCGGGGGATGCATTTATCGTTCTCATCGGCTTTTCATCCTCAGACCAATGGTCAGACGGAACGTATGAACCAGAGCTTGGAGACATATCTCCGGTGTTTTGTGTCAGAGAACCAGGAGGACTCGGCTTCTTTCTTACCTCTGGCAGAGTTTGCTCTTAATAATAGGCGGAGCGAGTCCACTGGTAAGTCCCCGTTTTTTGGGGCATATGGTTTTCACCCCCAGTTTTGTACTTTCAGTAGGGGGGGCTCTTCGGGGGTTCCTGAGGAGGAACGATTTTTCTCATCACTCGCTTCAGTATGGAGAGGGGTGCTGAAGAATCTGAATACTATGGGGAACCGATACAAACGTATGGCTGATAGGAGGAGAGTGTCTGGTCCGGACCTAAGTGTGAACGATCGGGTATGGTTGTCTACCAGGAATATAAAACTTAAGGTTCCCTCCTGGAAACTGGGTCCCAGGTTCATCGGGTCATACAGGATCAGTTCTATAATTAATCCGGAGGCATTCCGTCTTGACCTCCCCCCTACTTTTAAAATTCACAACGTGTTCCACAGATCATTGCTTAAGAGGTATGTGGCGCCGGTGGTACCGTCACCTTTACCTCCCCCTCCAGTGGTGGTCAATGGTAACTTGGAGTTCCAGGTATCGAGGGTCATCGATTCACGGTTTAATCGCCGGTCCCTTCAGTACCTGGTTCATTGGAAGGGGTATGGTCCTGAGGAGAGGATGTGGGTTCCTGCGTCGGATATTAACGCAGACCGATTAGTTCGGGCCTTCCACACGACTCACCCGGATAAACCTGGCCCTGAGGGTCCGGAGGCCCCTCGTAGAAGGGGGGGTACTGTCACGGGTGTGTCGCCACGAAGATCGTCACGATTACACAGCCTGACTTCTCGCAGCTGAGTTTTTGGTGCTTTGTGTTTTTCGGCAGTGAGGGAGTTAACTCTCTCTCTCTCTGTGCTAGACGCCTCGCCCAGCTGCAATGAATGTTGCTGTAGTGGAACTCCTTCAAATGCCTGCCGGTCTGTTAGGGAAGTGTCAGTGAAAGCATTTCATGCAGACTAACAGAGCGGATCGTGGTATTTGGAGTTTCAGAGCTAAGTGTATTTGGAGTGTTTTTTCCCTTCCTCGCTTTATCATTTATCTCCTTTCCCGTTGGTGTTCCCTCTGTTGTAGTTGTGCAGTTTTTGTATGCAAGGTGGTTTTGGTTTTACCCTTGTACTGTCTCGTTCGCCTAAGTACTGAGTGTGGGCATATTATTACCTGTCCCCTTTTGTTGTGATCAGGGGTCCTTCTCAGGACTAGATTACTTAGGTGCAGGGATCCTCAGGAGGTGGGGGTTACGCTGGCGGCCTGAACCTCTGTACCTTCAACAGTACCTCCAGGTAGAGGGATTAGTCAGGGCCCCAGCTTAGGGTCAGCTTAGGCCCCCTACCTCCAGTACACAGAGACAGCGTGACAGACACACCTGGACACTGCAAGGCTCGGTGCCCTGGAACAGATATGGATGGCCCTCCTGTCCAACATTGAATTCACCATCAAATACCGGGCAGGACGTTCAAATACCAACGCGGATGCCCTGTCTAGAATGCCGAACTTACCGGACGTAGGGGAAGATCCAGAAGATCTGGAAGAAGTTGAGCTCCCTGCGTTCCACCGTCATGGGATTACCCTGTATTCCCACCGTGTGAAGGACAGGCGCTCCGTGACGTTCAATCCCTTGCCCCACTATAACTGGGCGGAGACGTAAGACAGTGATCCCGCAATCCATTTGGTGAAGGAAATGCTGACCCAGGCCGATGCCCGTCTTGACCCAGATGCTCCGGAGGAGACCAAGCAACTGTGGAAGGAGAAAAGTAAGCTGTTCCTCTACAGGGAGAAGCTGTGCCGGAGAATGGTTAACTCTCGAACACATGAGATGAACAGGCAGGTAGTGGTCCCAAGACGAGTCGCGGCTATGGTTCTGGAGGCATACCACAACGGAGCAGGGCATTTCGGATGGAAGAAGCTGGAGTTCTTGTTGCGTGAACGGTTCTACTGGGTAGGCATGAGAGGAGCCATCGAGAGGTGGTGCAGAGACTGTGGCCCGTGCCACCTGAGAAGAAAAGATCGAGCCAGCCAGAAGACTCCCCTGCAGCCCATCATCACCAGACAGCCACTGGAACTGGTAGCCCTGGACCATGTGAAACTGGCTCCAAGCAGATCTGGGTATGTCTACGCCCTCACAATCGTAGATCATTACTCCCGGTTCCTGGTGGTGGTCCCGGTCAAGGACTTAACGGCTCAAACAGCAGCTAGAGCCTTCCAGCAGCACTTCTGCCGTCCACACGGATACCCGGACCAAGTGTTGACAGACCAAGGACCAGCCTTCGAAGCGGAGGTCTTCCAGGAGTTCTGCTACCTGTATGGCTGCAAGAAGATAAGAATAACGCCCTATCACCCTCAAACCAATGGACTCTGTGAGAAGATGAACCAGGTGGTGATAGATCTGCTAAAAACATTGCCCCTGGAAGAACGCAGTCTGTGGCCTGAGAAACTGCCCGATCTGCTGGACCTGTATAGCCACATCCCTGTAGGTTCCACCAACTGTAGGCTTACCTAATGAGAGCAAGACCTGGTAAGCTGCCTTTTGACCTGGATATGGGAGTCCTGACGCCTGAGGACACCTCGCCAGAGGCAGACTGGGATACAGAACGGCAGCAGCAGTATCGGAAAGTACAGGAGAGCGTCGAGCGAAGTCTGTCTCAAGCTAGAGAAAGGCAAGAGAAGGCTTATAACCAGTATGCTCCCGCTGTTCCCCTGGTACCTGGAGAGCAGGTCTTGAAGAGGAAGAGGCGGCTCCACAAGTTGGACGACCAGTGGGAAAAGGACCCGTACACCGTACTGCCATCAAGCCATGAGAACCCAAAAATCTGTGTAATCAGTAAGGATGGAGGAGAAACCACAGCCATTGTCTCCAGAGACCACCTGAAGAAGTGTCCCGAGCAGCTGCAAAGCCCTGAAGAAGATCAAGGAAACCCTCAACCCGCAGAGGAAAGGGGAGAAATGATCAGTACCGTATTCGGAGACTTCCCCCGGTCTTGGACACAAGTAAACGGCGCTGTCGTCGTACCCATCCTCACCTTTCTCCAGCCAGCCCTGCAAGTGCCTACAGAGGAACCGGTAGAGCTGGAAGAGCAGCCGGCCCAAGAGGCAGAAGAGTCCACACCAGCAGTACAGGAGGATCAACCCTCTGCTAGTAGTGAGCCTGCCGTGCCCCTAGTGAGCCAAAGAGTGCGCAGACAGCTGCCCAGCTTACCCATAACACCTCCTACACCCTGTAGTGCAGAACCAGTTAGTGAGCTCCGTAGGTCCACTAGAGTCACTAGAGGTCAGATGCCCGCTCTCTGGAGAATCTAAACTAATGCACTGTGAATTTATCTGCTAACTGTTTATGGTTTATGTTTGTTGCCTGTTATTAATTATGTTTCTCAGTTACCCTGCATATTTTTATGGACTAACAGGTTATGGACGCTAGATAAACGGAACAGTTTTGTAGATAGTTGCACCTTGGTGCCTCTTGCGAAGACGGCCGCGAAAGAGAAAACCTGTCTGGCGTGGCCTCCTTGCGGCCCAAAGTAGTTAGTCTACCCTTGCAGCCACGCCCAAGGACAACGCAATTGGTTTGCTTTGGACAGGACCCCTACTTCGCTTAAAGCTTCACCTTGGGTGATATGGACACCCGGTTGCGGACACGCCGTGACCTTTAAAGAACTAAAGCTTCTTGTAAATATGTTATTGTATTATTGTTATACCCTGTTATTATGTTTTAAAAATGTGTTTAGTCCCGGAGTACTAAACTTTACTAGGGGGGAATGTGACACCCCAGGGGTCTGGTTGCCACAGTAATAGAGATATTATGTCTGAGAGCAAGTGGGAGGTTTCTCTGGTCAGGAGCCCTAAGCATGCAACACTGCCCGCCCAGACCTGGGAGGGGAGGAATCTGCCCTTATAAACTGGGTCTGGGGCGGGATTAGGTGAGACAGAGACAGAGCCTGCAGAACAAGCAGAGCAGTCAGAGCCTAGAGTGAAGCTGCAGACACAGGAAAAGATACATCAGGAGCTCTGTAGGAGCAGAGGCAGAAGGCCAGGGGCTGTGAGCAGAGATATAGCTCGCCCTGGCTGAAGTTACTAAAACCGGACACAGGAGTCCGAGGCTGTGGGGACTGATATATACCCAGCAGCAGAAACCAGCCGGCAGGGGATTCCAGGTCCTCTGGCCATAGAAGCCCGGAGGCTCAGTCACAAAGAAGGGACCAGCGCCGACATCCAGGAGCGGAGGCTAACAGAAGGCCCCAAGTCACCAGCCATATGGGTGAGCACCACACGGTATACTCAGGGACGTGGGCTACTTGTAACCGCTGACAGCAAGGTAGCCAGGAAGAGTGCAGATAAATGGGGAGGCCTAAAACTCCACCTGGCCAGGGGAACTCCTGCTTGCTCGCAGACTGACCAGGCCCCTTATACTAGCCAGTACTCCCGGGAGGGTCTGCCTTGTACCATCAGTAAAGACCCTGTACTGCACCTCACGTCTCTGTGATTCCTTGCTGCACCAGCACCATTAGCACTTGGACCCTCACACCATCACTCCCATCATCTCTCACATTAGCTGCCCTGAGGCAATACTTCTCCCGTGGGGAGTTATCCCATACTCGGCTTTGCAAACAACATCAGCCTCAGCAGTCGGCAGCGCAGCGGCGGTCCCCACTGACCGCAATCCACGGGTGGCGTAGTCGGACATTTGCTATACATTAAGACTGCCACTGGGTTGACCATCCTGAGCACGGACCGGGTCACCGCCACATGGAGACTACAACCCCCAACATTCTACAACAGGCCCGGTTTCGGATTCCCCTGCACAACACAGGCCCAGGGAGCGCGTCATGCGCGTCTTTTCAAAAGGAATAAAATGAGGAGGGAAAGGTTAGATTTTAAAAACAAAAATACAAATGACAATAGCAGAAGCGAGAATGTCAATGGAACTGAGAATTCCCAGCCAGTCTCCCATGTTGGTACTTGCCCAACCTCAAGCTGCATAGCATCTGCAATCTGACAAGGGCTAGCACATTCAGCTTACAATGGCCGTTGATGAGCAAATGGCCCATGTGCGCGTCTTTTCAAAAGGAATAAAATGGGGAGGGAAAAGTTAGATTTTAAAGGCAAAAATCCAAAGGACAATAACAGCAGCCAAAATGTCAATGGAAGCGGGGATTCCCAGCCAGTCTCCCATGCTGGTACTTGCCCAGCCTCAAGCTGCATAGCGGTTGTGATCTGACAAAGGCAGGCACATTCAGCTTTGAATAGCCGTTTACATGCAAATGTTACATTTGCACGTCTTTTCAAAAGGAATAAAATGGGGAGGGAAAGGTTAGATTTTTAAAATCAAAAATCCAAATGACAATAGCAGCAGCCAAAATGGCAACGGATCCAGGGATTCCCAGCCAGTCTCCCATGCTGGTACTGGCCCAGCCTCAAGCTGCGTAGCGGCTGCAATCTGATGAGAGAAGGCACATTCAACTTAGAATGGCCGTTGTCGTGCAAGTGTCACATGTGCGTGTCTTTTCAAAAGGAATAAAATGGGGAGGGAAAGGTTTGATTTTAAAAACAAAAATCCAAAAATCCAAATGACAATTGCAGCAGCCAAAATGTCAATGGAACAGGGATTCCCAGCCAGTCTCCAATGCTGATAATTGCCCAGCCTCAAGCTGTGTAGCAGCTGCGATCTGACGAGGGCAGGCACATTCAGCTTAGAATGGCCGTTGACGAGCAGATTTCACATGTGCGTGTCTTTTCAAAAGGAATAAAATGGGGAGGGAAAGGTTTGATTTTAAAAACAAAAAGCCAAATGACAATAGCAGAATTCAAAATGTCAACGGAACTGGGGATTCCCAGCCAGTCTCCCATGCTGGTACTTGCCCAGCCTCAAGCTGTGTAGCAGCTGCAATCTGACAAGGGAAGGCTCATTCAGCTTAGAATGGCTGTTGACATGCAGTTGCCACATGTGTGGGTCTTTTTAAACGGAATAAAATGGGGAGGGAAAGGTTAGATTTAAAAAAAAAAAATCCAAAAATCCAAATGACAATAGCAGCAACCAAAATGTCAACAGAACCAGGGGTTCCCATCCAGTCTCCCATGTCACTAATTGCCTGGCCTCAAGCTGCATAGCAGCAGCGATCAGACAAGGGAATGAACATTTAGCTTAGAATGGCGGTTAACAAGCTGATGCCACATGTGCGCGTCTTTTCAAAAGGAATAAAATGGGGAGGTAAAGGTTAAATTTTAAAAACAAAAATCCAAAAGACAATAGCAGCAGCCAAAATGTCAACCGTAACAGGGATTCCCAACCAGTCTCCAATGCCGGTACTTGCCTGACCTCAAGCTGCACAGCTGCTGTGATCCAACGAGGGAAGGCACATTCAGCTTAGAATGGCCGGTGACAAGCAGATGTCACATGTGCGCGTCTTTTCAAAAGGAATAAAATGGGGAGGTAAAGGTTAAATTTTAAAAACAAAAATCCAAAAATCCAAATGACAATAGCAGCAGCCAAAATGTCATCGGAACCGGGGATTCCCAGCCAGTCTCCCATGCCAGTACTTGCGCAGCCTCAAGCTGCATAGCTGTTGCAATCTTACGAGGGCTGGCACATTCACCTTAGAATAGCTGTTCACGTGCAGATATCACATGTGCGCGTCTTTTCAAAAGGAATAAAATGGGGAGGGAAAGGTTAGATTTTAAAAACCAAAATCCAAAAATCCAAATGACAATAGCAGCAGCCAAAATGTCAATGGAACATGGGTTTCCCAGCCAGTCTCCTATACCAGTACTTGCCTGGCCTCAGGCTGCGTAGCAGCTGCGATCTGACGAGGGCTAGAACATTCAGCTTGGAATGGCCATTGACGTGCAGATGTCACATGTGCGCATCTTTTCAAAAGGAATAAAATATGGAGGGAAAGGTTAGATTTTAAAAACCAAAATCCAAAAATCCAAATGACAATAGCAGCAGCCAAAATGTCAATGGAAACAGGGGTTCCCAGCCAGTCTCCCATGCTGGTACTTGCCTGGCCTCAAGCTGCATAGTGGTTACAATATGACAAAGGCGGGCTCATTAAGCTTATAATAGCAATTGATATGCAGATGTTACATGTGCACGTCTTCTCAAAAGGAATAAAATGGGGAGTGAAAGGCTAGATTTTAAAAACAAAAATCCAAAAATTCAAATGACAATAGCTGCAGCCAAAATGTCATCGGAACTAGGGATTCCTCGCCTGTCTCCCAAGCCAGTACTTGCCCAGCCTCAAACTGCGTAGCAGCTGCGATCTTACGAGAGCAGGCACATTCAGCTTAAATTGGCCGTTGATGTGCAGATGTCACATGTGCGCGTCTTTTCAAAAGGAATAAAATGGGGAGGGAAAAGTTAGATTTTAAAAACAAAAATCCAAAAATCCAAAAATCCAAATGACAATAGCAGCAGCCAAAATGTCAATGGAACCGTGGATTCCCAGCCAGTCTCACATGCCGGTACTTGACCGGCCTCAAGCTGCGTAGCGGCTGCGATCTGACAATGGCAGGCACATTCAACTTAGAATGGCCATTGACGTACAGTTGTCACATGTGAGCGTCTTTTCAAAAGGAATAAAATGGGGAGGGAAAGGTTAGATTTTAAAAACAAAAATCCAAAAATCCAAATGACAATAGCAGCAGCCAAAATGTTAATAGAACTAGTGATTCCCTTGCAGTCTCCCATGCCGGTACTTGCCCAGCCTCAAGCTGCATAGCAGCTGCAATCTGACGAGAGCAGGTACATTGAACTTAGAATGGCCGTTGATGTGCAGATGTCACATGTGCGCGTCTTTTCAAAAGGAATAAAATAGGGAGGGAAAGGTTTGATTTTAAAAACAAAAACCCAAAAATCCAAATGACAATAGCAGCAGCCAAAATATCAACGGAAGTGGGGATTCCCAACCAATCTCCCAAGCCGGTATTTGCCCAGCCTCAAACTGCGTAGCGGCTGTGATCTGACAAGGGCAGGCACACTCAGCTTAGAATGGCCGTTGTCATTCTGATATCAAATGTGCGCATCTTTTCAAAAGGACTAAAATGGGGAGGGAAATGTTAGATTTTAAAAACAAAAATCCAAATGAGTATAGAGGCAGCCTAAATGTTAATGGAACTGGTGAAACCCTTCCAATTTCCCATGCTGGTACTTACCCAGCCTCAAGCTGCATAGTGGCTGCGATCTGACGAGGGCAGGCACATTCAGCTTATAAAACCTGTTGATATACAGATGTCACATGTGGGAGTCTTTTCAAAAGGAATAAAATGGGGAGGGAAAGGTTAGATTTTAAAAACAAAAATCCAAATGACAATAGCAGCAGCCAAAATGTCAATGGAACCGGGGATTCCCAGCCAGTCTCCCATGCTGGTAATAGGCCAGCCTCAAGCTGCATAACAGTTGCGATATGATGAGGGCAGGAACATTCAGCTTAGAATGTCCATTGATGTGTAGATGTCACATGTGTATGTCTTTTCAAAAGGAATAAAATGGGGGAGGGAAAGTTTTGATTTTAAAAACAAAAATCCAAATGACAATAGCAGCAGCCAAAATGCCAACTGTACCGGGGATTCCCAGCCAGTCTCCCATGCCAGTACTTGCCCAGCCTCAAGCTGTGAAGCAGTTATGATCTGATGAGGGCAGGCACATTCAGCTTAGAATGGCCATTGACGTAGAGATATCACATGTGCGCGTCTTTTCAAAAGGAATAAAATGAGGAGGGAAATGTTAGATTTTAAAAACAAAAATCCAAAAATCCAAAAATCCAAATGACAATAGCAGCAGCCAAAATATTAACGGAACTGGGGATTCCCAACCAGTATCCCATGCTTGTACTTGCTCAGTCTCAAACTGCGCAGCGGCTGCAATCTGACGAGGGCAGCCACATTCAGCTTAGAATGGCTGTTGTTGTGCAGCTGTCACATGTGCGTGTCTTTTCGAAAGGAATAAAATGAGGAGGGAAAGGTTAGATTTTATAAACAAAAATCCAAATTACAATAGCGGCTGCGAAAATGTCACCGGAACCAGTGACTCCCAGCCAGTCTCCCATGATGGTACTTGCCCAGGCTCAAGCTGCATAGCAGCTGCAATATGATGAGGGCAAGCACATTCAGCTTAGAATGGCCATTGATGTGCATATGTCACATGTGCATGTCTTTTCGAAAGGAATAAAATGGGGAGGGAAAGGTTAGATTTTAAAAACAAAAATCCAAATGACAATAGCAGCAGCCAAAATGTCAACGGATCTGGAGATTCCCAGTTAGTCACCCAAGTCTGTACTAGCCCAGCCTCAAGCTGCATAACGGCTGCAATCTGACAAGGGCAGGTACATTCAGCTTAGAAAAGCTGTTGATAAGCCAATTTCACATGTGCGTGTATTTTCAAAAGGAATTAAATGGGGAGGGAAAGGTTAGATTTTATAAACAAAAATACAAATGACAATAGCAGCAGCGAAAATGGCTGGGTATTCCCAGCCAGTTTCCCATACCAGTCCTTGCCCAGCCTCAAGCTGTGCAGCGACTGCGATCTGACGAGGGAACGCACATTCAGCTTAGAATTGCCATTGATGTGCACATGTCACATGTGCGCGTCTTTTCAAAAGGAATAAATTGGGGAGGGAAAGGTTGGATTATAAAAACAAAAATCCAAAAGACAATAGCAGCAACCAAAATGCAATAGAACCGGAGATTCCCAGCCAGTCTCACATGCCAGTAATTGCCCAATCTCAAGCTGCATAGCAGCTGCGACCTGACAAGGGCAAGCACATATAGTTTAAAATGGCTGTTGACTTGCAGATGTCACATGTGCGCATCTTTTCAAAAGGAAGAAAATGGGGAGGGAAAAGTTAGATTTTAAAAACAAAAATCCAAATGACAATAGCAGCATCCAAAATGTCAACAGAATCGGGGATTCCCAGCCAGTCTTCCATGACGGTACTTGCCTCTCCTCAAGCTACGTAGCTGCTGCGATCTGATGAGGGAAGTCACATTCAGCTTGGAATGGCCGTTTATGTGCAGATGTTACATGTGCGCATTTTTTCAAAAGGAATAAAATGGGGAGGGAAAGGTTCCATTTTAAAGACAAAAATTCAAATATCCAAATGACAATAGCTGCAGCCAAAATGTAATCGGAAGCGGGGAATCGCAGCCAGTCTCCCACGCCAGTACTTGCGCGGCCGTGGGATTACAGCTTAGATTGGCCGTTGACGTGCAGTTGTCACATGTGCGTGTCTTTTCAAAAGGAATAAAATGGGGAGGGAAAGGTTAGATTTTAAAAACCAAAATCCAAAAATCCAAATGACAATAGCAGCAGCCAAAATGTCAACGGAACAGGGGATTCCCCGCCAATCTCCCATGCCAGTACTTGCCCGGACACAAGCTGCATAATGGCTGCAATCTGATGTGGGCAGGCACATTCAGCTTAGAATGGCCATTGACGTACAGATGTTACATGTGCGTGTCTTTTCAAAAGGAATAAAATGGGGAGGGAAAGGTTAGAATTTAAAAACAAAAATCCAAAAATCCAAAAATCCAAAAATCCAAATGACAATAGCAGCAGCTAAAAAGTCAATGGAACCAGGGATTCCCAACTAGTTTCCTATGCCGGTACTTGCCCAGCCTCAAGTTGCATAGCTGCTGCAATTTGACGAGGGCAGGCACATTCAGCTTAGAATGGCGTTCGAAATGCCGATGTCACATGCGCGCCTCTTTTCTAAAGGAATAAAATAGTGAGGGAAAGGTAAGATTTTAAAAACAAAAATCCAAAAATCCAAATGACAATAGCAGCAGCCAAAATTTCAACAGAACCTGGGACTCCCAGCCAGTCACCCATGCTGGTATTTTCCCAACCTCAAGCCGTGTAGCGGCTGCCGTCTGTCGAAGGCTGGCACATTCAGCTTAGAACGGCCATTGACGTGCAGATGTCACATGTGTGCGTTTTTTCAAAATGAATAAAATGGTGAGGGAAAGGTAAGATTTTAAAAACAAAAATCCAAATGACATTGGCAGCAGCCAAATTGTCAACGGAAGAAAGGATTCCCAGCCATTCTCCCATGCTGGTACTTGCCTGGCCTTAAGCTGCATAGCAGCTGCAATGTGACAATGGCAGGCACATTCAGCTTAGAGTGGCGGTGGACATACAGATGTCACATGTGCGCCTCTTTTCTAAATGAATAAAATAGGGAGGGAAAAGTAAGATTTTAAAAACAAAAATCCAAAAATCCAAATGACAATAGCAGCAACCAAAATGTTAACGGAACCTGGGATTCCCAGCCTGTCTCCCATGCTGGTATTTTCCCAACCTCAAGCTGCGTAGCAGCTGCGATCTGTCGAGGGCTGGCACATTCAGTTTAGAATTGCCTTTGACGTGCAGATGTCACATGTGCGCGTCTTTTCAAAAGGAATAAAATGTAGAGGGAAAGGTTAGATTTTAAAAACAAAAATCCAAATGACAATAGCACCAGCCAAAATGTCAACGGAACTGGGGACTCCGAACCAGTCTCCCATGCCAGCACTAGCCCAGCCTCAGGCTGCATAGTGGCTGCGATCTGACGAAGGAAGGCATATTCAGCTTAGAATGGCTGTTGATGTGTGGCTGTCACATGTGCGTGTCTTTTCAAAAGGAATAAAATGGGGAGGGAAAGGTTAGATTTTAAAAACAAAAATCCAAAAATCAAAATGACAATAGCAGCAGCCAAAATGTCAATGGAACTGGGGTTTCCCAGCCAGTCTCCCACACCATTACTTGCCTGGCCTCAGGCTGCGTAGCAGCTGCGATCTGACGAGGGCTAGAACATTCAGCTTGGAATGGCCATTGACGTGCAGATGTCACATGTGTGCATCTTTTCAAAAGGAATAAAATATGGAGGGAAAGGTTAGATTTTAAAAACAGAATTCCAAAAATACAAATGACAATAGCAGCAACCAAAATGTCAACAGAACCAGGGGTTCTCATCCAGTCTCCCATGTCACTAATTGCCTGGCCTCAAGCTGCATAGCAGCAGCAATCTGACAAGGGAATGAACATTTAGCTTAGAATGGCGGTTAACAAGCTGTTGCCACATGTGCATGTCTTTTCAAAAGGAATAAATGGGGAGGGAAAGGTTAGATTTTAATCACAAAAATCCAAAAGACAATAGCAGCAGCCAAAATGTCAACCGTACCAGGGATTCCCAACCAGTCTCCCATGCCGGTACTTGCCTGACCTCAGGCTGCACAGCTGCTGCGATCTAACGAGGGAAGGCACATTCAGCTTAGAATGGCCAGTGACAAGCAGATGTCACATGTGCGCGTCTTTTCAAAAGGAATAAAATGGGGAGGTAAAGGTTAAATTTTAAAAACAAAAATCCAAAAATCCAAATGACAATAGCAGCAGCCAAAATGTCATCGGAACCGGGGATTCCCAGCCAGTCTCCTATGCTGGTACTTGCCTGGCCTCAAGCTGCATAGTGGCTACGATATGACAAGGGCGGGCTCATTAAGCTTATAATGGCAGTTGATATGCAGATGTTAAATGTGCACGTCTTCTCAAAAGGAATAAAATGGGGACGGAAAGGCTAGATTTTAAAAACAAAAATCCAAAAATTCAAATGACAATAGCAGCAGCCAAAATGGAACCAGGGATTCCCAGCCAGTCTCCCATGCCGGTACTTGCCTGGTCTCAAGCTGCGTAGTGAGCGTGATCTGACGAGAGCAGGAACATTCAGCTTATAAAACCTGTTGATATACAGATGTTGCATGTGCGAGTCTTTTCAAAAGGAATAAAATGGGGAGTGAAAGGTTTGATTTTAAAAACAAAAATCCAAATGACAATAGCAGCAGCCAAAGCGTCAACAGAACCGGGGATTCCCAGCTAGTCTCCCATGCCAGTTCTTGCCTGGCCTCAAGCTGCATAGCTGCTGTAATATGACAAGGGAAGGCACATTCAGCTTAGAATGGCTGCTGATATGCAAAAGTCACATGTGCGCGTCTTTTCAAAAGGAATGAAATGGGGAGGGAAAGGTTAGATTTTAAAAACAAAAATTCAAATGACAATAGGAGCAGCCAAAATGGCAAGGGAGCTGAGGACTCCTAGCCAGTCTCCCATGCCGGTACTTGCCCTGCCACAAGCTGCATAGCAGCTGCAATCTGTTGAGGGCAGGCAGATTCAGCATAGAATGGCTGTTGACGTGCAGATGTCACATGTGCGTGTCTTTTCAAAAGGAATAAAATGGGGAGGGAAAGGTTAGATTTTAAAAACAAAAATCCAAAAATCCAAATGACAATAGCAGCAGCCAAAATGTCAATGGAACTGGGGATTCCCATCCAGTCTCCCATGCTGGTACTTGCCCAGCCTCAAGCTACATAGCGGCTGTGATCTGATGCGGGGAGGCACATTCAGCTTAGAATGGCCGTTGACTTGCGGATGTCACATATGCGCTTTTTTTCAAAAGGAATAAAATGGGGAGGGAAAGCTTAGATTTTAAAAACAAAAATCCAGAAATCCAAATGACAATAACAGAAGCCAAAATGACAATGGAACCAGGTATTCCCAGCCAGTCTCCCATGCATGTACTTGCCTTGCCTCAAGCTGCGTAGTAGCTGCAATCTGACGATGGCAGGCACATTCTGCTTAGAATAGCTGTTTACGTGCGAATGTTACATGTGCGCGTCTTTTCAAAAGGATTAAAATGGGGAGGGAAAGGTTAGATTTTAATAACAAAAGTCCAAATAACAATAGCAGCAGCCAAAATGGCAACGGAACCGGGGATTCCCAGGCAGTCTCCCATGCTGGTACTTGCCCAGCCTCAAGCTATGTAGCGGTGGCAATCTGATGAGGGCAGGCACATTCAGCTTGGAATGGCAGTTGATATGCAGATGTCACAAGTGCGTGTCTTTTCAAAAGGACTGAAATGGGGAGGGAAATGTTAGATTTTAAAAACAAAAATCCAAATGAAAATAGCAGCAGCCAAAATGCTAACGGAACTGGGGATTCCCAGCCTGTCTCCCATGCCAGTACATGCCCAGCCTCAAGCTGCATAGCACCTGCGATCTGACGAGGGCAGGCACATTCAGCTTAGAATAGCTGTTGATGTTCAGATGTCACATGTGCGTGTCTTTTAAAAAGGAATAAAATGGGGAGGGAAAGGTTAGATTTTAAAAACAAAAATCCAAATGAGAAAAGCAGCCTAAATGTTAACAGAAATGGTGATTCCCTTTCAGTCTCCCATGCTGGTACTTGCCCAGCCTCAAGCTGCGTAGCGGCTGTGATCTGACAAGGGCAGGTACATTCAACTTAGAATTGCCATTGATGTGCCACATGTGACATGTCACATGTGTGCGTCTTTTCAACTGGAATGGCAGTTGAAATGCAGATGTCACAATTGCGTGTCTTTTCAAAAGGAATAAAAAGGGGAGGGAAAGGTTTGATTTTAAAAACAAAAATCCAAATGACAATAGCAGCAGCCAAAATATCAATGGAACAGGGGATTCCCAGTCAGTCTCTCATGCCGTTACTTGCTCTGCCACAAGCTGCATTGCAGCTGCGATCTGACGAGGGAAGGCACATTCAGCTTAGAATGGCCCATTCAGCTTAGAATGGCCGTTAACAAGCAAATGTCACATGTGAGCGTCTTTTAAAAAGGAATAAAATGGGGAGGGAAAGGTAAGATTTTAAATACAAATGACAATAGCAGGAGCCGAAATGGCAACGGAACATGGGATTCCCAACCAGTCTTCCATGCTGGTACTTGCCCAGCCTAGAGGTGTGTAGCGGCTGCGATTTCACAAGGCAAGGCACATTCAGCTTATAATGTCCATTGACGTTCAGATGTCACATGTGCGCGTCTTTTCAAATGGAATAAAATGGGGAGGGAAAGGTTAGATTTAAAAAACAAAAATCCAAATGACAATAGCAGCAGCCAAAATGTCAACGGAACCAGGGACTCCCAGTCAGTCTACCATGCTGGTACTTGCTCAGCCTCAAGCTGCATAGCTGCTGCGATCTGATGATAGCAGGTACATTCAGCTCAGAATGGCTGTTGACGTGCAGAAGACACATGTGTGCGTTTTTTAAAAAGAAATAAAATGGGGAGGGAAAGTTTAGATTTTAAGAACAAAAATCCAAAAATCCAAATGACAACAGCAGCAGCCAAAATTTGAACAGAAACGGGGATTCCCAGGCAGTCTCCCATGCCTGTACTCACCCAGTCTCAAGCTGCAAAGCAGCTGCAATCTGACAAGGTTAAGCACATTCAGCTTAGACTGGCTGTTGACATGCAGATGTTACTTGTGCTCGTCTTTTCAAAAGGAATAAAATGGGGAGGGAAAGTTTAGATTTTAAAAACAAAAATCCAAAAATCCATTGACAATAGCAGCAGCCAAAAGGCCAACGGAACTATGGATTCCTAGCCTGTCTCCCATGCCAGTACTTGCTCAGCATAAAGCTGCATAGCAATTGCGATCTGACGTGGGCAGGAACATTCAACTTAGAATGGCCATTGACGTGCTGTTGTCATATGTGCGCGTCTTTTCAAAAGGAATAAAATGGGGAGGGAAAGGTTAGATTTTAAAAACAAAAATCCAAAAATCCAAATGACAATAGCAGCAGCCAAAATATTAACGGAACCGGAGACACCCAGCCAATCTCCCAAGCCGGTATTTGCTCGGCCTTAAGTTGCATAGCGGCTGCGATCTGACGATGGCAGGCACATTCAGCTTAGAATGGCCATTGACGTGCTGATGTCACATGTGCACGTCTCTTCAAAAGGAATAAAATGGTGAGGGAAAGGTTAGATTTTAAAAACAAAAATCAAAAAATCCAAATGACAATAGCAGCAGCCAAAATGTTCATGGAACCAGGGATTCCCAGCCAGTCTCCCATGCGGGTTCTTGCTCTGCCACAAGCTCCATAGCGGCTGCGATATGACAAGGGAAGGAACATTCAGCTTAGAATGGCCATTGACGTGCAAATGTCACATGTGCGTGTCTTTTCAAAAGGAATAAAATGGGGAGGGAAAAGTTAGATTTTAAAAACAAAAATCAAAATGACAATAGCAGCAGCCAAAATGTCAACTGAAGTTGTGATTCCCAGCAAATCTCCCATGCCAATACTTACCCAACCTCCAGCTGCGTAGCGGCTGCAATCTGACGAGGGCAGGCACATTCAACTTAGAATGGCCATTGACGTGCAGCTGTCACATGTGTGCTTCTTTTCAAGAGGAATAAAATGGGGAGGGAAAGGTTTAATTTTAAAAAGAAAAATCCAAATGACAACAGCAGAAGCCAAAATGTTAATAGTACCAGGGAGTCCCAGCCAGTCTCCCATGAGGGTTATTGGCCAGCCTCAATCTGCGTAGCAGCTGTGATCTGATGAGGGAAGGAACATTCAGCTTAGAATGGACGTTTATATGCAGATGTCACATGTGCGCGTCTTTTCAAAATGAATAAAATGGGGAGGGAAATGTTAGATTTTAAAAACAAAAATCCAAAAATCCAAATGACCATAGCAGCAGCCAAAATGTCAACGAAACTAGTGATTTCCAGCCAGTCTTCCATGCTGGTAATTGCCCAGTCTCAAGCTGCATAGCAACTGCAATCAGACGAGGGAAGGCACATTCAGCTTAGAATAGCCTTTGACGTACAGATGTCACATGTGCGCGTCTTTTCAAAAGGAATAAAATGTCGAGGGAAAGTTTAGATTTTAAAAGCAAAAATCCAAATGACAATAGCAGCAGACAAAATGTCAACAGAATCGGGGATTCCCAGCCAGTCTCCCATACTGGTACTTGCCTGACCTCAAGAGGCGTAGCAGCTGCAATCTGACGAGGGAAGGCACATTCAGCTTAGAATGACCATTGACGTGTGGATGTCACATGTGCGCTTCTTTTCAAAAGGAATAAAATGGGGAGGGAAAGGTTACATTTTAAAAACAAAATTCCAGAAATCCAAATGACAATAGCAGCAGCCAAAATGACGACAGAACCAGGGATTCTCAGCCAGTCTCCCATGCTCATACTTGCCCAGCCTCAAGCTGCGCAGCAGCTGCAATCTGACGATGGCAGGCACATTCAGTTTAGAATGGCTGTTGACCTGCAGAGGTCACATGTGCACGTCTTTTCAAAAGGAATAAGATGGGGAGGGAATGGTTAGATTTTAATAACAAAAATCAAAAAATCCAAATGACAATAGCCAGAATGTCAATGGAACCAGGGATTCCCAGCCAGTCTCCCATTATGGTACTTGCTGGCCTCAAGCTGTGTAGCGGCTGCAATCTGACAAGGGAGGGCACATTCAGCTTAGAATGGCTGTTGATGTGCAGATGTCACATGTGCACTTCTTTTCAAAAGGAATAAAATGGGGAGGGAAAGATTAGATTTTAAAATCAAAAATCCAAAAATCCAAATGACAATAGCAGAAGCAAAATTTTCTACGGAACTGGTGATTCCCAGCCAGTCTGCCAAGCTGCGTAGCAACTGTGATCTGACGAGGGAAGGAACATTCAGCTTAGAATGGCCGTTGATGTGCAGATGTCACATGTGCGCGTCTTTTCAAAAGGAATAAAATGGGGAGGGAAAGGTTAGATTTTAAAAACAAAAATCCAAATGACAATAGCAGCAGCCAGTCTCTCATGCCAGTGCTTGCCCAGCTTCAAGCTGCGTAATGACTGCCATCTAAAGAGGGAATGCACATTCAGCTTAGAATGGCCGTTGGGAACAGATGTCACATGTGCGCGTCTTTTCAAAAGGAATAAAATGGGGAGGGAAAGGTAAGATTTTAAAAACAAAAATCCAAAAATGCAAATGACAATAGCAGCAGCCAAAATTTCAATGGAACCAGGGATTCCCAGCCAGTCTCCCATGCTGGTACTTGCCCAAACTCAAGTTGTGTAGCAGATGCTATCTGACAAGGGCAAGAACATTCTGCTTAGATTGGCCGTTGAAATGCAGATGTCACATGTGTGCGTCTTTTCAAAAGGAATAAAATGGGGAGGGAAAGGTTAGATTTTAAAAACAAAAATCCAAATGAAAATAACAGCAGCCAAAAGGTTAACGCAACCGGGGATTCCCAGCAAGTCTCCAATGCTAGTACTTGCCTGGCCTCAAGCTGCGTAGTGGCTGGAATCTGATGAGGGCATGCACATTCAGCTTATAAAGCCTGCTGACGTACACATTTCACATTTGCGAGTATTTTCAATAGGAATAAAATGGGGAGGGAAAAGTCAGATTTTAAAAACAAAAATCCAAATGACTACAGCAGCAGCCAAGATGTCAATGGAACCAGGGATTACCAGCCAGTCTCCCATGCTGGTACTTGCCTGACCTCAAGCTGCATAGCTACTGTGATCTGACAAGAGAAGGCACATTCAGCTTAGAATGGCCTTTGATGTGCAGACGTCACATGTGCGCGTCTTTTCCAAAGGAATAAAATGGGGAGGGAAAGGTTAGAGTTAAAAAAAAAAATCCAAAAATCCAAATGACAATAGCAGCAGCCAAAATGTCAATGGAACTGTGCATTCACAGCCAGTCTCCCATGCTGGTACATGACCGGCCTAAAGCTGCGTAGTAGCAGCGATATGATGAAGGAAGGCACATTCAGCTTAGAATGGCCATTGACGTGCGGATGTCACATGTGCGCTTCTTTTCAAAAGGAATAAAATAGGGAGGGAAAGGTTAAATTTTTAAATCAAAAATACAGAAATCCAAATGACAATAGCAGCAGCAGCCAAAATGCCGACAGAATTGAGGATTCTCAGCCAGTTTCCCATGCTGGTACTTGCCCAGCCTCAAACTGCATAGCTGCTGTGATCTGACGAGGGGAGGAAAATTCAGCTTAGAATGGCCGTTGACGTGTAGATGTTACATGTGCGCGTCTTTTCAAAAGGAATAAAATGGGGAGGGAAATGTTAGATTTTAAAAACAAAAATCCAAAAATCCAAATGACAATGGCAGCAGCCAAAATGTTAATGGAACTGGTGATTCCCTTCCAGTCTCCCATGCTGGTACTTGCCCAGCCTCAAGCTGCATAGCTGCTGTGATCTGACAAGGGGAGGTACATTCAACTTAGAATGATCATTGACGTGCAAAAGTCACATGTGCGCGTCTTTTCAAAAGGAATAAAATGGGGAGGGAAAGGTTAGATTATAAAAAAAAAAATCCAAAAATCCAAATGACAATAGCAGCAGCCAAAATGTTAACGGAAGCAGGGATTCCCAGGCCAGTCTCCCATGCCAGTACTTGACCAGCCTCAAGCTGTGTAGCGGCTGTAATCTGACGAGTGTAGGCAATTTCAGCTCAGAATGGCTGTTGACGTGCAAATATCACATGTGCACGTCTTTTCAAAAGGAATTAAATGGGGACGGAAAGGTTAGATTTTTAAAACAAAAATCCAAAAATCCATAAGACAATAGCTGCAGCCAAAATGTCAACGGAACCAGGGATTCCCAGCCAGTCTCTCATGCTGGTACTTGCCCAGCCTCAAGCTGCATAGCGGCTGCGATCTGATGATGGCAAGCACAATCAGCTTAGAATGGACGTTGACGTGCAGATGTCACATGTCCGCTTCTTTACAAAAGGAATAAAATGGGGAGGGAAAGTTTAGATTTTAAAAACAAAAATCCAGAAATCAAAATGACAATAGCAGCAGCCAAAAATTCAACGGAACCGGAGATTCCCAGCCAGTCTGACATGCAGGTACTTGCCCAACCTCAAGCTGTGTAGCGGCTGTGATCTGACGAAGGAAGGAACATTCAGCTTATAAAGCCTGTTGACGTACAGATGACACATGTGCGAGTCTTTTCAAAAGGAATAAAATGGGGAGGGAAAAGTCAGATTTTAAAAACAAAAATCCAAATAAAAATAGCATCAGCCAAAATGTCAACAGAACCGGGGGATTACCAGCCAGTCTCCCATGCCAGTACTTGCCCAACCTCAAGCTGCATAGCTGCTGTAATCTGACAATGGAAGGCTCATTCAGCTTAGAATAGCCATTGATGTGCAAATGACACATGTGCGCGTCTTTTCAAAAGGAATAAAATGGGGGGGGGGAGATTAGATTTTAAAAACAAAAATCCAAATGACAATAGCAGGAGCCAAAATGTCAATGGAACTGCGGATTCCCAGCCAGTCTCCCATACTGATACTTGCCCAACCTCAAGCTGTATAGCTGCTGTGATCTGAAGAAGGCAGGCACATTCAGCTTAGAATGGCCATTGACGTGCAGATGTCACATTTGTGCATTTTTTCAAAAGGTATAAAATGGGGAGGTAAAGGTTAGAATTTAAAAACAAAAATCCAAAAATCCAAATGACAATAGCAGCAGCTAAAATGTCAACAAAACTGGGGATTCCCAGACAGTCTCCAATGTCAGTAATTGCCCGGCCTCAAGCTGCATAGCAGCTGCTATCTGACGAGGGAAGGCACATTCAACTAAGAATGGCCGTTGACATGCAAATGTCACATGTGCATGTCTTTTCAAAAGGAATAAAATGGGGGAGGGAAACGTTAGATTTTAAAAACAAAAATCCAAATGTCAATAGCAGCAGCCAAAATGTAAGCAGAACCAGTGATTCCCAGCCAGTCTCCCATGCTGATACTTGCCCAACCTCAAGCTGTATAGCTGCTGTGATCTGAAGAAGGCAGGCACATTCAGCTTAGAATGGCCGATGACTTGTGGATGTCACATGTGCACGTCTTTTCAAAAGGAATAAAATGGGGAGGGAAAAGTAAGAAAAAACAAAAATCCAAAAAGCCAAATGACAATAGCAGCAGCCAAAATGTCGACAGAACCTAGGATTCCCAGCCTGTCTCCCATGCCTGTACTTGCTCAGCCTCAAGCTGCATATCAGCTGCAATCGGACAAGGGCAGGCACATTCAGCTTAGAATGGCCACTGACGTGCAAATGGCACATGTGCGCGTCTTTTCAAAATGAATAAAATGGGAAGGGTAAGGTTAGATTTTAAAAACAAAAATGACAATAGAAGCAGCCAAAATGTCAACAGAAAAGGGGATTCCCAGCCAGTCTCCCATGCCAGAACTTGTCCAGCCTCAAGCTGCGTAGCGGCTGCGATCTGACGAGTGCATGCACATTCAGCTTAGAATGGCCGTTTACATACAGGTGGCACATGTGCGCGTCTTTTCATAAGGAATAAAATAGGGAGGGAAAGGTTAGATTTTAAAAACAAAAATCCAAATGAAAATAGCAGCAGCCAAAATGTTAATGGAACAAGGGATTCCCAGCCAGTCTCCCATGCTGGTACTTGCCTGGCCTCAAGCTGCGTTGCAGCTGTGATCTGATGATGGCAGGCACATTCAGTTTAGAATAGCTGTTACCTTGCAGATGTCACATGTGCGTGTCTTTTCAAAAGGAATAAATGGGGAGGGAAAGGTTAGATTTTAAAAACAAAAATCCAAAAATCCAAATGACAATAGCAGCAGCCAAAATGTCAATGGAACAGAGGATACTCAACCAGTCACCCATGCCTGTACTTGCCCTGCTTTAAGTTGCGTAGCAGCTGTGATCTGAAGAGGGCAGCCACATTCAGCTTAGAATGGCGGATGACTTGTGGATGTCACATGTGCACGTCTTTTCAAAAGGAATAAAATGGGGAGGGAAAAGTTGGATTTTAAAAACAAAAATCCAAATGACAATAGCAGCGGCAAAATTGTCGACAGAACCGGGGATTCTGACCCAGACTCCCTTGCCGGCACTTGCCTGACCTCAAGCTGCGTAGCGGCTGCGATCTGACCAGGGTAGGCACATTCAGCTTAGAATGGCGATTGACGTGCAAGTGTCACATGTGCGTGTCTTTTCAAAAGGAATAAAATGGGGAGGGAAAGGTAAGATTTTAAAAACAAAAATCCAAATGACAATAGCAGCAACCAAAATGTTAACGGAATCGGTGATTCCCAACCAGTCTCCATTGCTGGTTCTTCCCAAGCCTCAAGCTGCGTAGCAGCTGCGATCTAACAAGGGTAGGTACATTCAGCTTAGAATGACCGTTGACGTGCAGATGTCACATGTGCGCGTCTTTTCAAAAGGAATAAAATGGGGAGGGAAAGATAAGATTTGAAAAACAAAAATCCAAATGACAATAGCAGCAGCCAAAATGTCAACGGAACTGTGGTTTCCCAGCCAGTCTCCCATGCTGGTACTTGCCCAACCTCAATCTGCATAGCAGCTGCAATCTGACGAGGGAAGGCACATTCAGCTTAGAATTGCCTTAGATGTGTGGATGTCATATGTGCACGTCTTTTCAAAATGAATAAAATGGGGAGGGAAAAGTTAGATTTTAAAAACAAAAATCCAAATGACAGTAGCAGCAGCCAAAATGTCAACGGAAATTTTAAATTCCAGCCAGTCTACCATGCCGTTACTTGCGCAGCCTCAAGCTGTTTAGTGGCTGCGATCTAACGAGAGCAGGCACATTCAGCTTAAAATGGCTGTTGACGTGCAGATGTCACATGTGCGCGTCTTTTCAAAAGGAATAAAATGGGGAGGGAAAGGTTAGATTTTAAAAACAAAAATGCAAAAATCCAAATGACAATAGCAGCAGCCAAAATGTCAACAGAATAGGGGACTCCCAGCCTGTCTGCCATGCCGGTAGTTGCCTGGTCTCAAGCTGCATAGCAGCTGCGATCTGACGAGGGAAGGCACATTCAGCTTAGAATGGCCGTTGATGTATAGATGTCACATGTGTGCGTCTTTTCAAAATGAATAAAATGGGGAGGGAAAGGTTAGATTTTAAAAACAAAAATCCAAAAATCCAAATGACAACAGCAGCAACTAAAATGTCAAAGGAACCTGGGATTCCCTGCCAGTCTCAAGCTGCGTAGCAGTTGCGATCTGACGAGCACAGGCACATTCAGCTTACAACGGTCATTGACGTGCAGATGCTGCATGTGCGCGTCTTTTCAAAAGGAATAAAATGGGGAGGGAAAGATACTATTTTAAGAACAAAAATCCAAATGACAACAGCTGAAGCCAAAATGCCAACAGAAACGGCGATTCCCAGCCAGTCCCCCATGCCAGTAATTGCACATCCTCAAGCTGCGTAGCGGCTGCGATCTGACGAGGGCAGAGACGTTCAGCTTAGAACGGCCATTGAAGTGCAGATGTCACATGTGCGTGTCATTTCAAAAAGAATAAAATCGAGAGGGAAAGGTTAAATTTTTAAAGCAAAAATCCAAATCCAAATGACAAAAGCAGCAGCCAAAATGTCAACGTAACCAGGGATTCTCAGCCACTCTCCCATGCCTGTACTTGTCCAGTCTCAAGCTGCATAGCAGCTGTGATCTGAAGAGGGCAGGCACATTCGGCTTAGAATGGCCGCTGACGTGCAGTTGTCACATGTGCGCGTCTTTTCAAAAGGAATAATATGGGGAGGGAAAGTTTCCATTATAAAAACATAAATCCAAATGTCAATTGCAGCAGCCAAAATGTCAACGGAACCAGGGATACCCATCCTGTCTCCCATGCCAGCACTTGCCTGGCCTCAAGCTGCTTAGCAGCTGCAATCTGACGAGAGCAGGTACGTTCAGCTTAGAATGGCCGTTGATGTGCAGATGTCACATGTGCGCGTCTTCTCAAAAGGAATAAAATGGGGAGGGAAAGGTTAGATTTTAAAAACAAATTCCAAAAATCCAAATGACCATAGCAGCAGCCAAAATGTCAACTGAACCATGGATTGCCAGCCTGTCTCCAATGCCAGTACTTGCCTGGCCTCAAGCAGTGTAGCAGCTGTGATCTGATGAGGGTAGGCACATTCAGATTAGAATGGCCGTTGACTCGCAGATGTCACATGTGCGCGTCTTTTCAAAAGAAATAAATTGGGGAGGGAAAGGTTAGATTTTAAAAACAAAAATCAAAATGACAATAGCAGCAGCCAAAATGTCAACGGAACCGGGGATTCCCAGCCAGTCTCCCATGCTGGTACTTGCCCCGCATCAAGCTGCATAGCAGCTGCCAATTGACAAATACAAGCACATTCATCTTAGAATGAGCGTTGACGTACAGATGTTTTATGTGCGCGTCTTTTCAAAAGGAATAAAATGGGGAGAGAAAGGTTAGATTTTAAAAACAAAAATCCAAATGACAATAGCAGCAGCCAAAATGTCAACGGAACCCAGGATTCCCTGCCACTCTTCCATGCCGGTATTTGCCCAGCCTCAAGCTGCGTAGCGGCTGGCAAATGATGAAGACAGATACATTCATCTTAGAATGAGCGTTGACGTACAGATGTCACATGTGCGCGTCTTTTCAAAAGGAATAAAATGGGGAGGGAAAAGTTAGATTTTAAAAACAAAAATCAAAATGACAATAGCAGCAGCCAATATGTCAAAGGAACAGGGGATTCCCAGACAGTCTCTAATGCTGGTACTTGCCCAGCCTCAAGCTGCATAACAGCTAAGATCAGACAAGGGCAGGCACATTGTACTTAGAATGGCCGCTGGCATGCAGATGTCTCATGTGCGCGTCTTTTCAAAAGGAATAAAATGGGGAGAGAAAGGTTAGATTTTAAAAACAAAAATCCAAAAATCCAAATATCCAAATATCCAAATGACAATAGCAGCAGCCAAAATGTCAACAGAACCAGGGATTCCCAGCCAGTCTCCCATGTCTGTACTAGTGTTGAGCCACCCCCGTAGTGTTCGAGTTTGGTTCGGTTCGTCGAACACCTTCAAACACCATTAAAACCAATGGCAGGCAAACAAAAACACATAGAAAACACCTTCAAAGGTGTCCAAAAGCTGACAAACTGCTCAGAAGACACAACTAACACATGGAAAAGTGACAAGTACATATAGTCATGCAAAAAGAAAAGAGGTGGAGGAGTAAAAGGAGGGGGAGACACAGATATAGGCATGTCATACCCTTCTAAAATCCAAAAAGTGAGAAGCCAACACGTTCAGTCCGCTCCTGCCCGTGCCACCTCCGTGTCGCCGGGTTTGTGCCAGAGCCACGGTGAACCTTGACGGCCAGCCCCCCTCTCCCAATACTGGTGCTTGTCCGCTGGTGGGTCGAGCGAGCCCCCCTGTGGTGGAGGCAGCTCTAAGCTTTTTAATTTTTATTGTCTCTCTAATTTGAATGAATACACTTTACATCCATTTACAAGGATCTATTGGAGGGCAAGTCTCATGCCAGCAGCCGAGTAATTACAGCTCCAGTAGCATCCACTAAAGCTGCTGCAGTTAAAAAGCTTTTATAAGGATCGAGCTCGGCTGTCCACCGCAAGGCATCCTACTGCCAGTCCCAGCCCCTATGCCTTGGGGTGCCTCCTGATGCTCTTCACTGAGTATCCCGTGGTCCCGAAGCATTTCCTATGAAAAAATTAAGTGTCCAAACTACAGGTGGTGTAGCTTGCTTAACAGCCGGGATAATCCGCTGACTAGCAGACACTGCTACTAGGCACAAAGTATTTCCTGGGCTAGATGCAGTTAAAAATTTGTAATTAGATACTCTCGTTGGATGCTGAGAAAGCATTCCATAGAGTCTCCTGGCACGCCATATATGATTCTCTTAAAAAGCTTGGGGTAGGGGTCTAGGGGACCCTTTTATAGCCAAAATCACGGCCCTGTATCACAATACGTCACCTAGGCTGAAGATAAGTGGAACTGTAGCACCCTGAGGGCTTGGTTGCTACAGAGGTATTGCACCTCACCCAGAGGTGTGATATCTCACTCTCAGGTAAGGATGGAGTGTGGATCAGGACCCGACACCTGCATGCATTACACCACATTGCCATGGGGCAGGGCGACCAATATGCCTCTGAGATGGGCACGACAGTCCCTGTCCCTGGCTGGAGTGGGGGGAGGGAACACTGAGGAAGGGGAACCCTGTAGTGCAGGAGCAGGGAGGAAGCAGTTCCTGGGTGCATTGAGAAGGGAGTATAAAAGGTGGGCACCATCTTAGTTCAGTGCGGAGAAGTCTGAGCAGAAGTGGCAGGGAGCAGGGGCTCTGCATGAGCTCTGCTCCGGAGGCGGGCCTAGTAACAGAGGCCCAGGCCTGGAAGAGGGAGAAGGAAGGAAGAGGAGCGGAGAAGGCTCCAGGAACGAGGAATGAAGGGATCCCGGGGGTGAGGACGGGCGAGTCGCCACCGCACGCCCGAATCCACCTGCGTGGAGGGGTCAGGCCAAAGGGGGAGACCGGTCCCCGAAACTAGTGGAGGCAGGAAACGACCCTCAGCTAGAAACCGGAGGCTGTGACATTTTATGTGGCGCAGCCCCTCGCTACACCCGCTAGGAAGGCACCACATAGGGTCAGGGAAACTGGCGCCAAGTTAACCAAGAGGAGGCCCGAGGCAGCCGGACAGAAGGGTTGGTAAGAAAGGCTAGACAAAGGACACACAAAGGGGGTCCTGTGAAGCGCTCCAAAGTTATCTGGGAGTTGTCTGAGCCACTCACCTGGTGAGCACAGTACGACGTGGGCAGCCGTTACCTGCAGACGTGGTCTGCATAATAAGAACTGTGAGTAAAGGCCCTGGACTGCATCACTGACTCAGTGTCGTTACTGCTGCTGCCCTGCACAATCACCCCCATCCTCCGCATACACTGCCCTGAGGCTATACTCCTCCCGTGCGGAGTTATGCTACGCTCTGCTGCACCCACAACACCAGCCTCAGCGGTCTGCCCTGCAGCGGCGGTTCACTCTGACCGCAATCCACGGGTGGCGTTGTCGGACATTTAAACATCAAAACCACATAAATAGTTCCGCCACTGGTTTGACCACCCTGAACCACGGAACCGGGTCGCCGCCACGAAGACTACAACCACCAGCATCCACCAAAAAGGGTCCGGCTCCGGGTGTCCCAAGGCCCAGGGGGTGCATCAGAACATTTTCATCACCTTTCACAATCACCAATGGGACAAGGCAGGGATGTCCTCTGTCCCCTCTCTTATACATCCTAGTGACGGAGCACCTGCTCTCATCAATTCGCCATAACCCCAATATTAGGTGGATTGAGGTGGGAGGCACCGAGTACAAGTGCTCTCTATTTGCTGATGATGTCCTTGTATATATCACTCAATCACATATATCCATCCATGCTGTTATGGCTGAAATAGATCACTTTGTTACATGGTCAAATTTTAAAATCAATGCAGCAAAGTCTGAGGCCCTCGATGTCTCCCTCCCCAAATCCATACAGGATTCCATCCAGTCCAACTTTCCCTTTGTCTGGCCCTCACAGGGTATCAAATACTTAGGAATTCCTATTCATAGAGACCTCTCCCATCTATGTTATCTTAATTTTGGGCCCTTTATTGAACAACTCCATACAGACCACGGATGGCAAGTTAGAACTGTAAGATTCACTACGTGAACTACTGGTGTTTTGTGGAAAAGCACATGTACACTGTGTTCCAAATTATTATGCAAAAAGTGTTAAGGAGTGATAAGGGAAGAATTTGTTTGTTTGTCAGTTAAACTCATTGATGGTGATGTGTGTCAGGGCTCTTTATATCACTGTAAGCAATTGCAGACACCTGTGCTAATTAGTTTGGCAGGTGTGTTCAATGAAAGGCAAGACTACTTAAGAAGGCTGTCTCACATTATTAAGCAGCCTACATTTTCTGCCAAAATGGGAAAGAAAAAGGATGTGTCGGCTGCTGAGAATCAACAAATTGTGGAGTGTTTAGCTCAAGGCATGACTACAAACAACATTGTGCGATAATCAGGATGAAGTGTCTTGGCAATCAAGAAGTATGTAGCTGATTCACAGTACACACGTGTGCATGCTGATAAGGGCAAATTGAGGACTCTTTCCTACAGGCAATTACGTCAGGTTAAAAGAGCAGTGGCAAAAAAGCCTTGACATAGCAGCAGACAAGTTTTTGAAGCTGCTGGTGTCTCCAACGTCCCCCGAACAACAAGATGCAGGGTCTTTCAGAGGCTTGCAGCTGTGCATACGCCATCCTATCGACCTCCTCTATCCACTTCACACAAGCAGAAACGGCTCCAGTGGGCCAAACATTACATGAAGACTGATTTCAAAACTGTTTTGTTCACGGATGAGTGCCGTGCAGCGCTCAATGGTCCAGATGGATGGAGTGGAGGATGGCTGGTTGATGGACACCCCACGCAAACATGGCTACAGCGCCAACAAGGAGGAGGTGGAGTAATGTTTTGGGCTAGAATCATGGGGAGAGAGATTGTCGGCCCCTTTAGGATCCCTGAAGGGGTAAAGATGAACTCCATAATGTATGTGGATTTTCTCAAACAGCACTTCCTGCCATGGTTCAAGAAGAAGAACCGTGTATTCCACAGCAAGATCATTTTTATGCATGATAATGCACCATCTCATGCTGCACATAACACATCTTCATCTCTGGCTGATATGGGCATAAAAGGGGACAAACTTATGGTGTGACCCCCATGCCCCCCTGACCTCTACCCCATTCATAACCTCTGGAGCATCATCAAAAGGAGTGTCTATGATGGCGGGAGGCAGTTCACATCTAAGCAACAGCTCTGGGAGGGTATTCTGTCCTCATGCAAAATAATTGAAGCAGAAACCATCCAAAACCTGACAAATTCAATGGAAGAGAGAGTTCAGAAGCTCCTTTCAAACAAGTGGTCCTATGTGAAAATGTAACATCACCTAGAATAAAGTTTTGAGTTGAAAACTGTTTGATTTCAGTTTATAATAACCTGCTAATGCTTATAATTTCAAAAATGACCATTTTTTTGGTCTTTATTAAAATGAAAAGGTTGATCGAAAAGTTTGGGGGATCTAAGAGTGTGGCAACCCAGTAGTCATGATTACTTTGAATTCTGACAATATGAGGGTCATGTTGCAGGTAGTGCAGCAAGAAGGCACTTATGTGTCTTGCGCATCTCGGAGCCCCAAAATTATTTTCCGGGCTAGATGCAGCTAAAAATTATTATTAATTTTAAATCTGGTGGAGCTTAGTATAGATGGCCTAATAGGATCAGTGCTGCACACTGCTACAAAGCCCAAATTATTTTCCAGCCAAGATACAGATAAACATGATTAGTAATTTTAAATCTGGTGGAGCTTATTATAGATGTCCTAATAGAATCAGTGCTGCACACTGCTACAAAGCCCAAATTATTTTCCAGCCAAGATACAGATAAACATGATTAGTAATTTGAAAGCTTAAAACGGTTGGTGAGGTGATTTTAACCAATCATCAAGCTTTTTCTCTCCCCAGGATGACACAGAGGTAGAAAAGTCGTTTCGGATCCATGATTTGTTCATCTTTATGAACGTGAGTCTGTCTACATTATCAGTGGAGAGCCGCGTGCGCTTATCTGTCAGCACACCACCAGCAGCGCTGAACACACGTTCAGACAGAACGCTGGCTGCGGGGCATGACAAGATCTCCAAGGCGTAAGTGGCTAGCTCCGGCCATTTATCCAGATTAGAAGCCCAAAAAGAGCAAGGGTCCAGTGACACAGTCATGGCTTCAATGTTTACTTGGAGATACTCCTGTACCATCGTCTCTAGGCGTTGACTATGTGTCAGACTTCTTGTCTCCTGTGGCCTTGCAAAGGATGGGCTAAAAAAGTGGTGAAATGATTCCGCAAAATTGATGTTACCAGCAGATACTGTGGTTCTGTTACGGTTTGAGTGCTGAACACTTGACGGTCCCACGGTTGGCAAGTTGGAACTGTGAGATTCACTACGTGCACCACTGGTGTTTTGTGAAAAAGCACATGTAAGATTCTGCAACAGTCTCTGCTGATACTCCTGCATGCGTGCATCCCTTTCTATGGCAGGAATAATTTCTGCAAATTTACTTTTGTACCGGGGATCTAACAGTGTGGTAACCCAGTAGTCAGGATTATTTCTAATTCTCACAATTCGAGGGTCATGTTGCAGGTAGTGCAGCAAGAAGGCACTCATGTGTGTTGCGCATCCAGGAGCACCAAGTCCCTGTTGTGTTGGTGGCGAGGTAACAATCATGCTTCCTTCCTCTGTCCTCTCCCCCCAACCTCGCACAACAGAAATGTGATCAAGGTCTCCCTCATCTGATGAGTCTTCCATCAGTTCGTCCTCCACTTCTTCCTGGGCTCCTGCACCTTCCTCACTAGTTTGGCTGCTACCATGCGCCCTGGTAAAACCATCTCCCCCACCCTCACATGCCTGCCGCCTTGGTGCTGCCGACCGTCTGGACCTTGCAGATGTTAGCCCTTCCGCATACAACTCCTCCTCCTCTACTTCCTCCACCTCCTCTTGTGCCACCACCTGACTCCGAATTCTGTTTAACATGTGCTCCAGCATGTAAATCACCGGAATAGTCATGCTGATAATGGCATCGTTAGCACTAAACATCTTCGTCGCCAATTCAAAACTGTGCAGAAGGGTGCATAGGTCCCTGATCTGAGACCACTCCTCCAGTGTGATTTGCCCCACCTCTGGATCTCGTTGGCCCAGGCTATACATCAGAACGTATTGCACCAGGGCTTGTCGGTGCTGCCACAGTCGCTGCAACATGTGCAGAGTTGAATTCCACAGGGTAGGCACATCGTATTTTAGCCGGTGAAGTGGCAAGCCCAACGACTTCTGTAGAGATGTAAGTCGCTGAGCTGCGGGATGCGAACGGCGGAAGTGAGCACACAGCGACCGTGCCCTCTGCAGAAGGCCATCTAGTCTGGGATAGTGGGCTAAAAATTGCTGGACAACCAGGTTCAACACGTGAGCCATACAAGGCACGTGTGTGACATTGCCCCGGCGAAGGGCCGCACCCAGGTTTGCAGCATTGTCGCACACGGCCTTCCCTGGTTTCAGGTCCAGTGGAGACAACAATTCATGAAATTGGTTCTCCAGAGCTGACCACAACTCCTCAGCTGTGTGACTCACATTTCCCAGACATTTCAAAGTAAAAACCGCCTGATGACGTTGAGCCCTACTGCCAGCATAGTAAGGAGGTGTGCAGGATCCCTTCTGCGCAGTTAGAAAGCTTGTGGCATGACCAGACAGGCTTTGGGTGCAGGTGGAAGACCGAGAGGAGGTTGAGGAGGCAGAAGCAGTGGAGGAACTTTGACATAAAGAGTATTGACGCACAACTCGTGGGGACGGCAAGACTTGGACAGCAGCCCCTTGTCCTGCTGTCACCATAGTTACCCAGTGCCCAGTCAGCGACAAGTAACGCCCCTGTCCATGCCTACTCGTCCAAGTGTCTGTGGTGAAATGCACCCTGTCACACACAGAGTTTCTCAAAGAAGCGGTGATGTTGTGTGCGACATGCTGGTAGAGCGCAGGCACACCTTTCTTTGAGAAGTAGTGCCGACTAGGCATCTGGTACTGGGGCACTGCGACGGACATAAGGTCTCGAAAATCCTCTGTGTCCACCAGGCGGAAAGGCAGCATTTCTGTAGCCAAGAGCTTGCAGATGGTGAAATTCAACCTCTTAGCTTTCTCATGGCTAGGAGGAAATGGTCTTTTACTTGTCCACATCTGAGGGACCGAGGGCTGGCTATTGTGCTTAGACGGGGTTGATAAGGGTGTCCCCGGCAAACTGCCGGTCTGTGAGGAAGATGCAGGCGGACATGTTAGGTTGCCTTGATCCAAAGGTGGTGCTATCGATGTCGGACAGCGCTCAACACCAGCTGGTTTTACCACCTCCAAAGAAAATGATGACCTGCCAATCACGCTGGCTGTTGCGGGTAAAGAGGTGGCAGGTCTGCGCCTCAAAACAGGTGTGACTGCTGTCCCCCCAGTCACAGAGGATGAAGAGGCCGCGGATGCACAAGATATGGCAGACGGTGGTTGGCCCGGCCGGCTAGGCCGCATTGTAGCACACTGAGCTTCCCACTGCAACTTATGCTTCATGTCCATGTGCCGGTTCATGCATGAAGTACTCAAACTATGTATTTTTTGGCCTCTACTTAGCTTTTGCTGACAAATGTTACAGATAACACGAGTTGGGTCATCTTTATCGATCTGAAAAAATGCCCAGGCTATGCAAGGCTTAGCACCCATGCGACCTGAAGAGCCACCACGATTTGTGGTGAGAGGCAGAGTTGTGTTTGAGGATGCAGTTGTTGACGTGCTTCCAGTAAAATGTCTCTGTCCAGGAAGGCGCAACCTGACCTCGTCGTCACTAGCATCTTCCTCCACCTCCTCTGCTGACCTCATCTCTTGGCTGACTGTGGGTTGACAGTAAGTGGGATCTCCAACCTCATCATCATCACCCTGTGCGTTATCAAACCCGTCGTCCTCAGAGCCAACCTGTTCCTGCCCTGACAAAAAACTAAAGTTGTCGCTCCAATCAGGTATTTGAGTCTCATCATCGTCTTCCTCATTGTCTCCACCAACAGGAGTTACAGTTTGGGAATGAGGGTCTACATTATGGTCAGAACCTTCTGCGTCTGGTCCTGGATCCGACTCATAAAGATTCTGGGCATCAGTGCAGATCATTTCCTCGTCTGGATTCACAGAAGCGCTGGAGTTGACCTCTGATTCCCAGGCTATAGTATGAGTAAACAGCTCTGCAGACTCAACCATCAGTTCTACCTCATACTCAGACGGGCAGCTGGAGATTTGGGAGCTGTGAGGAAGCAAGTGCGATTGGGGTGACACCTTTGAGGACTGGAGTATTTGTGATGTTGAAGTTGATGTGGAGGAGAGCACACTTAAAGGAGCACTTGATATCCGTTGAAGCACCTGCTGTTTTTGTGCCTCATCTGGAATTTGTAGCGATTGGCGTGGCCGTAAGAAAGGGAACTTATCACATTGTCCGCTAAAAGAAGTAGACATTTTAGTTTGGCTGGAAGATGGTCTTTCTTCTGCAGATGTTACTGTTGCTTTAACACCTACCCCACGGACACAACCTTTTTTCCCCTTCCCAACACGCCTATTCCCCTTTCCACCAGCAGCAGGCCTTTTTCCACTCATTTTGGTGGTTAACTAATTCACAACTCTGGAGTTGTTTGCACAAAAAAAGCAATGGATGGGAACCGAGCAGAGCTGAGTGGCCAAACTGTGGTATTAGGCCAAAACTAATGGCTGGGTTAGATGCAGAAAAAAATTATATTCAATTTGCAACCTGATGGAGGTCAGTATAGATGGACTAATAGAACAAGTCCCACACACAGCTAGAAGCCCAAACATTTTTTCAGAGGTAGATGCAGATAAAAATTATTTTTAATTTGCAGCCTGATGGAGGTCAGTATAGATGGACTAATAGAGAAAGTCCCACACACTGCTAGAAGGCCAAATATTTTTTCAGAGCTAGATGCAGACAAAAAATTATTTTGAATTTGCAACCTGATGGAGGTCAGTATAGATGGACTAATAGAGAAAGTCCCACACACTGCTAGAAGGCCAAATATTTTTTCAGAGCTAGATGCAGAAAAAAATTATTTTTAATTTGCAACCCGATGGAGGTCAGTATAGATGGACTAATAGAGAAAGTCCCACACACTGCTAGAAGGCCAAATATTTTTTCACAGCTAGATGCAGAAAAAAATTATATTCAGTTTGCAACCTGATGGAGGTCAGTATAGATGGACTAATAGAACAAGTCCCACACACAGCTAGAAGCCCAAATATTTTTTCAGAGGTAGATGCAGAAAAAAATTATATTCAGTTTGCAACCTGATGGAGGTCTGTATAGATGGATTAAAAGAACAAGTCCCACACACAGCTAGAAGCCCAATATTTTTTCAGAGGTAGATGCAGAAAAAAAATATATTCAGTTTGCAACCTGATGTAGGTCAGTATACAGTCATGGCCAAAAGTTTTGAGAATGACACCAAAATTATATTTTCACATGATCTGCTGGCCTCTGGTTTTTATTAGTGTTTGTCTGATGTTTATATCACATACAGAAATATAATTGCAATCATATTATGAGTATCAATAGGTTATATTGACAGTTAGAATGAGTTAATGCAGCAAGTCAATATTTGCAGTGTTGCCCCTTCTTCTTCAAGACCTCTGTAATTCTCCCTGGCATGCTCTCAATCAACTTTTGAACCAAATCCTGACTGATAGCAGTCCATTCTTGCATAATCAATGCTTGCATTTTGCCAGAATTTGTTGGTTTTTGTTTGTCCACCCGTCTCTTGATGATTGACAACAAGTTCTCAATGGGATTAAGATCTGGGGAGTTTCCAGGCCATGGACCCAAAATCTCTATGTTTTGTTCCATGAGCCATTTAGTTATCACCTTTGCTTTATGGCAAGGTGCTCCATCATGCTGGAAAAGGCATTGTTGGGCGCCAAACTGCTCTTGGACGGTTGGGAGAAGTTGCTCTTGGAGGACATTCTGGTACCATTCTTTATTCATGGCTGTGTTTTTAGGCAAGACTGTGAGTGAGCCGATTCCCTTGGCTGAGAAGCAACCCCACACATGAATGGTTTCAGCATGCTTTACAGTTGGCATGAGACAAGACTGGTGGTAGCGCTCACCTCTTCTTCTCCGAATAAGCTGTTTTCCAGATGTCCCAAACAATTGAAAAGGGGATTCATCAGAGAAAATGACTTTGCCCCAGTCCTCAGCAGTCTACTCCCTGTACCTTTTGCAGAATATCAGTCGGTCCCTGATGTTTTTTCTGGAGAGAAGTGGCTTCTTTGCTGCCCTCCTTGAAACCAGCCCTTGCTCAAAGAGTCTCCGCCTCACAGTGCGTGCAGAAGCACTCACACCAGCCTGCTGCCATTCCTGAGCAAGCTCGGCACTGCTGGTAGTCCGATCCCGCAGCTGAAACAGTTTTAAGATACGGTCCTGGCGCTTGCTGGTCTTTCTTGGGCGCCCTGGAGCCTTTTTGACAACAATGGAAGCTCTCTCCTTGAAGTTCTTGATGATGCGATAGATTGCTGACTGAGGTGCAATCTTTGTAGCTGCGATACTCTTCCCTGTTAGGCCATTTTTGTGCAGTGCAATGATGGCTGCACGTGTTTCTTTAGAGATAACCATGGTTAACTGAAGAGAAACAATGATACCAAGAACCAGCCTCCTTTTAAAGTGTCCAGTGATGTCATTCTTACTTAATCATGACTGATTGATTGCCAGCCCTGTCCTCATCAACACCCACAACTGTGTTAATGGATCAATCACTAAAACGATGTTAGCTGCTCCTTTTAAGGCAGGACTGCAATGATGTTGAAATGTGTTTTGGGGGTTAAAGTTCATTTTCTGGGCAAATATTGACATTGCAAGTACAGTAATTGCTGTTAAGCTGATCACTTTTTGACATTCAGGAGTATATGCAAATTGCCATTACAAAAAATGAAGCAGTAAACTTTGGAAAAATTACTATTTGTCTCATTCTCAATACTTTTGGCCATGACTGTAGATGGACTAATAGAGAAAGTCCCACACACTGCTAGAAGGCCAAATATTTTTTCAGAGCTAGATGCAGACAAAAAATTATTTTGAATTTGCAACCTGATAGAGGTCAGTATAGATGGATCAATAGAGAAAGCCCCACACACTGCTAGAAGGCCAAATATTTTTTCAGAGCTAGATGCAGACAAAAAATTATTTTTAATTTGCAACCTGATGGAGGTCAGTATAGATGGACTAATAGAGAAAGCCCCACACACTGCTAGAAGGCCAAATATTTTTTCAGAGCTAGATGCAGACAAAAAATTATTTTGAATTTGCAACCTGATGGAGGTCAGTATAGATGGACTAATAGAGAAAGTCCCACACACTGCTAGAAGGCCAAATATTTTTTCAGAGCTAGATGCAGACAAAAAATTATTTTGAATTTGCAACCTGATGGAGGTCAGTATAGATGGACTAATAGAGAAAGTCCCACACACTGCTAGAAGGCCAAATATTTTTTCAGACCTAGATGCAGATAAAAATTATTTTTAATTTGCAACCTGATGGAGGTCAGTATAGATGGACTAATAGAGAAAGTCCCACACACTGCTAGAAGGCCAAATATTTTTTCAGAGCTAGATGCAGACAAAAAATTATTTTGAATTTGCAACCTGATGGAGGTCAGTATAGATGGACTAATAGAGAAAGTCCCACACACTGCTAGAAGGCCAAATAATTTTTCAGAGCTAGATGCAGAAAAAAATTATATTCAGTTTGCAACCTGATGGAGGTCAGTATAGATGGACTAATAGAACAAGTCCCACACACAGCTAGAAGCCATAATTTTTTTTCAGAGGTAGATGCAGAAAAAAATTATATTCACTTTGCAACCTGATGGAGGTCTGTATAGATGGATTAATAGAACAAGTCCCACACACAGCTAGAAGCCCAATATTTTTTCAGAGGTAGATGCAGAAAAAAAATATATTCAGTTTGCAACCTGATGGAAGTCAGTATAGATGGACTAATAGAGAAAGTCCCACACACTGCTAGAAGGCCACATATTTTTTCAGAGCTAGATGCAGACAAAAAATTATTTTTAATTTGCAACCTGATGGAGGTCAGTATAGATGGACTAATAGAGAAAGTCCCACACACTGCTAGAAGGCCAAATTTTTTTTCAGAGGTAGATGCAGAAAAAAATTATATTCAGTTTGCAACCTGATGGAGGTCTGTATAGATGGATTAATAGAACAAGTCCCACACACAGCTAGAAGCCCAATATTTTTTCAGAGGTAGATGCAGAAAAAAAATTATATTCAGTTTGCAACCTGATGGAGGTCAGTATAGATGGACTAATAGAACAAGTCCCACACACAGCTAGAAGCCCAAATATTTTTTCAGAGGTAGATGCAGAAAAAAATTATTTTTAATTTGCAGCCTGATGGAGGTCAGTATAGATGGACTAATAGAGAAAGTCCCACACACTGCTAGAAGGCCAAATATTTTTTCAGAGCTAGATGCAGACAAAAAATTATTTTGAATTTGCAACCTTATGGAGGTCAGTATAGATGGACTAATAGAGAAAGTCCCACACACTGCTAGAAGGCCAAATATTTTTTCAGAGCTAGATGCAGACAAAAAATTATTTTTAATTTGTAACCTGATGGAGGTCAGTATAGATGGACTAATAGAGAAAGTCCCACACACAGCTAGAAGGCCAAATATTTTTTCAGAGCTAGATGCAGATGTAAATTATTTTTAATTTGCAACCTGATGGAGGTCAGTATAGATGGACCAATAGAATGATGCTATGCCCAAAAGATTTTACTTCACTAGGTGCAGTAAAAAAATTGGTATTCTATACACAGGTGGTATATCTTGCAACACAGATAGGCTACTCCACTGACTAACACACTCTGCAATAGGCCAAAAAGGATTAGTTTTGCTAGATTCAGCCAAATGCTGTGAAAAAAACTTGCACAGCACTGGCACAGACCTGCCTGGCAAAAACTGATAGGAACTGATGTAACCTAGTCCTGAAAAGGACTGCAATTACAATTAGTCTTTACTCCCACAATCTATCTATTTAAGAGCACAGACCTGGCTGATAAAAGTCGTCGGAAATGCTGTAACCTAGTCCTTAAAAGGACTGCAATCACAACTATTCCCTACTCCCAAGCTATCTGTAGATTTGTGCGAAAATTGGCTTGAAATTAACAAGGTATAGCGCACACAGCAACAGAGGTGCCGTCTAACACGCAGCTGCAGCAGTGAGAAAATGGTGGCGACGGGGAAAATGGCTGGGTCTTATAAGGCAAGGACATGTGACATACACTGCCAATGACACATGCCCTTGCTTGTGTGAAAAAAAGCACTTCGCTCCGTGTGTGCGCTGCTGATAGGCTGACAGATTGCACCTCCCCACTGTAAATGCGGGAAAGAGAAAAAAAAATGGAGTTCTTCATTATTCCTGCAGAGATCCATCCCATGCCCCTCCCCCCACCCCGCTGTACACTCAAACTGCGTATTAACATTAATTTTCATCATTACTGAGAAAAAATCCAGTTATGATTTTGGTGCACGAACAGTTATCGAACATAACCTCAAACAGCCGAATTTTTCTCAAATCGTTCGTGTTCGCCGAACGGCTCGAACACCGCCCAAAACAGCTCGAATTTGAGATTGGCGAACAGTTCAAGTGGAACAACGCTCATCTCTACCGTTGATATGCAGATGTCACATGTGCACGTCTTTTCAAAAGGAAAAAAATGGGGAGGGAAAGGAAATATTTTAAAAACAAAAATCCAAATGACAATAGCAGCAGCCAAAATGTCAATTGAACCAGGGATTCCCAGCCAGTCTCCCATGTCAGTACTTACCCAGCCTCGAGCTGTGTAGCAGCTGTGATCTGACGAGGGTAGGCACATTCAGCTTAAAATGGCCGTTGACCTGCAGATGTCACTTGTGCGCGTCTTTTCAAAAGGAATAAAATGGGGAGGGAAAGGTTGGATTTTAAAAACAAAAATCCAAAAGTCCAAATGACAAAAGCAGCAGCCAAAATATCAACGGAAGAGCGGATTACCAGCCAGTCTCCCATGCCAGTACTTGCCCAGCCTCAAGCTGCATAGCAGCTGCGATCTGACAAGGAGAGGCACATTCAGCTTAGAAATGCCGCTGATGTGCAAATGTCACATGTGCGTGTCTTTTCAAAAGGAATAAAATGGGGAGGGAAAGGTTAGATTTTAAAAACAAAAAAAAAAAATCCAAATGACAATAGCAGCAGTCAAAATGTCAATGGAACCAGGGATTCTCAGCCAGTCTCCCATGCCTGTAATTGCCTGTCCTCAAGCTGTGTAGCAGCAGTGGTGTGATGAGGGCAGGCACACTCAGCTTAGAAAGGCTGTTGACGCGTTGAATTCACATGTGCACGTCTTTTCAAACGGAATAAAATGGGGAGGGAAAGGTTCGATTTTAAAAACAAAAATCCAAAAATCCAAATGACAATAGCAGCAGCAAAAATGTCCACGTAATGGGGATTCGCAGCCATTCTCCAATGCCAGTACTTGCCCATCCTTATGCTGCGTAGCAGCTGCAATCTGATAAGGGAAGGCACATTCAGCTTAGAATGACAGTTGACATGCAGATGTCACATGTGCGCGTCTTTTCAAAAGGAATAAAATGGGGAGGGAAATATTAGATTTTAAAATCAAAAATCCAAATGACAACAGCCGCAGCCAAAATGTCTTTTCAAAAGTGCGTGTCTTTTCAAAAGGGCGTGTCTTTTCTAAAGGAATAAAATGGGGAGGGAAAGGTTAGATTTTAAAAACAAAAATCCAAATGACAATAGCAGCAGCCAAAATGTTAACGGAACCAGGGATTCCCAGCCAGTCTCCCGTGCCGATACTTGCCTGACCTCAAGCTGCGTAGCGGCTGCGATCTGACTAGATAAGGCACATTCAGCTTAGAATGGCTGTTGACATAAAGACATCACATGTGCGCGTCTTTTCAAAAGGAATAAAATGGGGAGGGAAAGGTTAGATTTTAAAAACAAAAATCCAAAAGACAATAGCAGCAGCCAAAATATCAACATAATCGGGTATTCCAACCAGTTTCCCATGCCCGTACTTGCCTGGCCTCAAGCTGCGTAGCGGGTGCGATCTGTTGAGGGTAGGCACATTCAGCATAGAATTGCCGTTAATGGGCAGAAGTCACATGTGTGCGTCTTTTCAAAAGGAATAAAATGGGGAGGTAAAATTTCGGATTTAAAAACAAAAATCCAAAAGACAATAGCAGCAGCCAAAATGTCAAGGGAACCGTGGATTTTCAGCTAGTATCCCATGCCGGTACTTGCCCAGCCTCAAAATGCGTAGCAGCTGCGATCTGACAAGGACATGCACATTCAACTTAGAATGGCCATTGACATGCAGATGTCACATGTGCGCGTCTTTTCAAAAGGAATAAAATGTGGAGGGAAAGGTTAGATTTTAAAAATAAATATCCAAAAATCCAAATGACAATAGCAGCAGCCAAAAGGTTAACAGAACTGGGGATTCCCAGCCAGTCTCCCATGCCAGTACTTACTCGGCCTCTAGCTGTGTAGTGGCTGCGATTTGACAAGGGCAGGCACATTCAGCTTAGAATAGCCATTGACGTGCAGATGTCACATGTGCGTGTCTTTTCAAAAGGAATAAAATGGGGAGGGAAAGGTTAGATGTTAAAAAGAAAAATCCAAATGACAATAGCCATATCCTCAACGGAAGCAGGGATTCCAAGCCAGTCTCCCATTCTGGTACTTGCCCAGCCTCAAGCTGCATAGCAGCTGCAATCTGACACGGGAAGGCTCAATCAGCTTAGAATAGGCATTAACATGCAGATGTCACATGTGCGCGTCTTTTCAAAAGGAATAAAATGGGGAAGGAAAGGTTAGATTTTAAAAACAAAAATCCAAATAAAAACAGCAGCATCCAAAATGTCAACAGAAGCGGGGATTCCCAGCCTGTCTCCCGTGCCGGTACTTGCTCGGCCTCAAGCTGCGTAGCGGCTGCGATCTGACAAGGGAAGGCACAATCAGCTTAGAATGGCCGTTGACATGCAGATGTCACATGTGCGTGTCTTTTCAAAAGGAATGAAATGGGGAGGGAAAGTTTAGATTTTAAAAACAAAAATTCAAAAATCCAAATGACAATAGCAGCAGCAAAAATGTCAATGGATCCAGGGATTCCCAGCCAGTCTCCCATGCTGGTACTTCCTGGCCTCAAGTTGTGTAGCTGCTGTGATCTGACGAGGGCAGGCACATTCAGCTTAGAATGGCCGTTGACATGCAGATGGCACATGTGCGCGTCTTTTCAAAAGGAATAAAATGGGGAGGGAAAAGTTAGATTTTAAAAACCAAAAATCCACATGACAATTGCAGCAGTCAAACTGTCAACAGAGACAGGGATTCCCAGCCAGTCTCACATGCCGGTACCTGCTGGGCCTCAAGCTGTGTAGCATCTGCGATCTAACGAGGGGAGGCACATTCAGCTTAGAATGGCCGTTGACAATCAAATGTCACTTGTGCGTGTCTTTTCAAAAGGAATAAAATGGGGAGGGAAAGGTTAGATTTTAAAAACAAAAAAACAAAAATCCAAATAACAATAGCAACAGCCAAGAAGTCAACGGAACAGGGGATTTGCAGCCAGTTTCCCATTCTGGTACTTGCCTGGCCTCAAGCTGTGTAGTAGCTGCGATCTGATGAGGGGAGGCACATTCAGCTTAAAAAGGCCGTAGACGAGCAGATGTCACATGTGCGCATCTTTTCAAAAGAAATAAACCAAAAATCCTAATGACAATAGCAGCAGCCAAATTGTCAACAGAAGCGGAGATTCCGAGCCAGTGTCCCATGCCGGTACTTGCCTGGCCTCAAGCTGCATAGCAGCTGCAATCTGACGAGGGAAGGCACATTCAGCTTAGAATTGCCACTGACGTGCAGAGGTCACATGTGCGCGTCTTTTCAAAAGGAATAAAATAGGGAGGGAAAGATTAGATTTTAAAAACAAAAATCCAAATGACAATAGCAGCAGCCAAAATTTCAACGAAACCGAGGATTCCCAGCCAGTCTCCCATGTCAGTATGTGTCTGGCCTCAAGCTGCGTAGTGGTTGCTATCTGAAGAGGGCAGGCACATTCAGCTTAGAATTGCCCCTGAAGTGCAGATGTCACATGTGCGCGTCTTTTCAAAAGGAATAAAATGGGGAGGGAAAGGTTAGATTTTAAAAACAAAAATCCAAATGACAATAGCAGCAGCTAGAATGTCAACGGAACTGGGGATTCCCAGCCAGTCTCCCATGCAAGTACTTGCCCAGCCTTAAGCTGCATAGCAGCTGTGATCTGAAGAGGGCAGGCACATTCAGCTTAGAATTGCCGCTGACGTGCAGATGTCACATGTGCGTATCTTTTCAAAAGGAATAAAATGGGTAAGGAAAGATGAGATTTTAAAAACAAAAATCCAAATTACAACAGTAGCAGCGAAAATGTTAACAGAACTGAGGATTCCCAGCCAGTCTCACATGCTGGTACTTACCTGACCTCAAGCTTCATAGCGGCTGCAATCTTACGAGAGCAGCCACCTTCAGCTTAGATTAGCCGTTAACGTGCAGATGCTTCATGTGCGCGTCTTTTCAAAAGGAATAAAATATGGAGGGAAAGTTTCAATTTTAAAATCAAAAATCCAAATGACAATAGCAGCAGTCAAAATTTCAGCTGAACAGGGAACTCCCAGCCAGTCTCCCATGCTGGTACTTGCCCAGCCTCAAGCTGCATAGCTGCTGTGATTTGATGAAGGCAGGCGCATTCAGCTTAGAATGGCCATTGATGTGCAGATGTCACATGTGCGTGTATTTTCAAAAGGAATTAAATGGGGAGGGAAAGGTTAGATATTAAAAACAAAAATCCAAAAATCCAAATGACAATAGCAGCAGCCAAAATGTAAATGGAATCGGGGATTCTCAGCCTGTCTCCCATGCCTGTACTTGCCCAGCCTCAAGCTGCGTAGCAGCTGCGATCTGACGAGGGCAGACACATTCAGCTTAGAATGGCCGTTGACATGCAGATGTCACACGTGCGCATCTTTTCAAAAGGCGGTGAAAGTAGAGATATACGTCCGCGCCGCTGAAAGATCCTCAAGTCAGGAACATGTAATAATATCCTTGTTTATTGGTAAATGCCTACGCGTTTCTGGGTGTTCCACACCCCTTCATCAGGGCACCAACAGATATATCAATGTATGCACTGAAACACTCCATTTATATACAGACAGCAAATGAAAGAAAAAAAAAAAAAGGGTTCAAAAAGGAAGAGCAGAAAAAAACCAAACATAACCTTTGCACCTGAGGCCGTGTGCAAAAGAGAGAAAAAAAAAAAGGGGCAAAAAGATAATGTTGGACAGAAAAGTATAAATAATCAAAGGTATCAGTCAAATGGAGTAATTACATAAAAGCAATATTACTTACTAACAAGTAAGTGTACACATTAGGTAAGAACAACATAAATATGTGTATAACATTAAAAACTCTAATGAGAATACACCCATCAGATATCGTTCCATAAAGGGAGATGGAACTGGAAAGAACAAAATAAAATAAAAAAATAAATAAATAAAAAAAAAATAAATAGTACCCCCATATAAAATATAGCTAGTAGTATCCTCTGTCAACGGAGGAATAGTGCAAGGAACAGGTTATCTGACATATGTCATGTAGTGACGTAGAGACCTAATGTGTAGTAATAGGATCCTGACTAAACGCCACAATGTAGTATAAAGACTGCGGCTTAAATACAGGAGATACACAGACAGGTAGTGAATCACCTGACGTGCGGTGGCGTGGAAGGAGAGAGGTGTGTGATAGTAGCATCCAGCAGACAGCTGCGATGCGGGTTCGAATTATACTACTCCCAGAAGGGAAAACATAAAAGAGGGAATATTTATAATAGCGTACATGATTTTAGAGGAACACCATATTTGTGTCAAAAAACTATGATAAATGTAAAACCAAGGATTTATGTGTATATATGTGAAAAACAAAATTATTTATAGATCTTGTGAATAATACAATAAAAAGGAATAGTAATACAATAAGGAAGTAATTATGAAAATAGAAAAACTTATACATTAACTATAAAAAAACTTCAGAAACATCATTCAGACCAAAGGGCTTAAGAGTATTCAGTCTGTAAATCCAATAAATTTCCTTTCTGTTTAGTTCTTGGAGCCTATTAGGATAATTCTCGGGAATTTGATCAATAGGGCTGATTTTTAGATTCAGAAAATCTTTATTATGCACCATTGTGCAGTGTCTAGAAAGACCTTGTTTTAAAAACCCTTTAAGAACATTATGCCTATGGGAGTTGAGGCGTAGGTGGAGGGGCTGTATCGTTCTCCCCACATATTGTTTATTACAACTGCATTCTATCAGATAAATAACAAAGGTAGAATTGCAGGTGAGATATTTATTGATCTCAAAACTCTCCATATTAGTATTTGATTGAAAGTGAGTAAGACCATGCGTAATCCTTTTACAGCATAGACAATTTTTGTTGCCACATTTAAAAACCCCTTTACGGGATGTTACAGGAGTCATACTGTTGTTCTTTGTCGTATCCCTTATCCTACTTGGAGCTATGATGTTTCTTAGTGTGGGGGCACGCCTAAAAGTAATACCCGGTTTTTTAGGCAAGATCTTTTTCAGTATGGGATCATCCAGAAGAATTTTCCAATTATCTTCTAGTATTTTTCGTATTTGTCCATGAGATTTGTTGTAGGAAGTTATGAAGTTCAAGGAATAATTACTCTCCTTGGCATTTTTAGTTTTGATCAAATTCCCGAGAATTATCCTAATAGGCTCCAAGAACTAAACAGAAAGGAAATTTATTGGATTTACAGACTGAATACTCTTAAGCCCTTTGGTCTGAATGATGTTTCTGAAGTTTTTTTATAGTTAATGTATAAGTTTTTCTATTTTCATAATTACTTCCTTATTGTATTACTATTCCTTTTTATTGTGTTTTTCACAAGATCTATAAATAATATTGTTTTTCACATATATACACATAAATCCTTGGTTTTACATTTATCATAGTTTTTTGACACAAATATGGTGTTCCTCTAAAATCATGTACGCTATTATAAATATTCCCTCTTTTATGTTTTCCCTTCTGGGAGTAGTATAATTCGAACCCGCATCGCAGCGCTCTGCTGGATGCTACTATCACACACCTCTCTCCTTCCACGCCACCGCACGTCAGGTGATTCACTACCTGTCTGTGTATCTCCTGTATTTAAGCCGCAGTCTTTATACTACATTGTGGCGTTTAGTCAGGATCCTATTACTACACATTAGGTCTCTACGTCACTACATGACGTATGTCAGATAACCTGTTCCTTGCACTATTCCTCTGTTGACAGAGGATACTACTAGCTATATTTTATATGGGGGTACTTTTTATTTTTTTTTTATTTTTTTATTTTTTTATTTTATTTTGTTCTTTCCAGTTCCATCTCCCTTTATGGAATGATATCTGATGGGTGTATTCTCATTAGAGTTTTTAATGTTATACACATATTTATGTTGTTCTTACCTAATGTGTACACTTACTTGTTAATAAGTAATATCGCTTTTATGTAATTACTCCATTTGACTGATACCTTTGATTATTTATACTTTTCTGTCCAACATTATCTTTTTGCCCCTTTATTTTTTTTTTTTCTCTCTTTTGCACACGGTCTCAGGTGCAAAGGTTATGTTTGGTTTTTTTCTGTTCTTCCTTTTTGAACCCATTTATTTTTTATTTTTTCATTTGCTGTCTGTATATAAATGGAGTGTTTCAGTGCATACATTGATATATCTGTTGGTGCCCTGATGAAGGGGTGTGGAACACCCAGAAACGCGTAGGCATTTACCAATAAACAAGGATATTATTACATGTTCCTGACTTGAGGATCTTTCAGCGGCGTGGACGTATATCTCTACATTCACCGCCTTTGGATTTATTCTGGTCCTGTGGGACACCCTTGGAGATCCGCTGCAGCTGCTTTTTATACGTTATGGTGGTTGTGTCCTTACACAACCAAACCAGGTGAGCACCACCTTTTTATTATTCATTCCTATGTCTACAGGTGAAACTCTATTGGTCTTTGCGCTCTCTCTCTCTTTGTATTCATCTTTTCAAAAGGAATAAAATGGAGAGGGAAAGGTTAGATTTTAAAATCAAAAATCCAAAGATCCAAATGACAATAGCAGCAGCCAAAATGTTAACGGAACAAGGGGTTCCCAGCCAGTCTCCTATGCCAGTACTTGCGAAGCTTCAAGCTGCGTAGCAGCTGCGATCAGACGAGGGAAGGCACATTCAGCTTAGAAAGGCATTTGACGTACAGATGTCACATGTGCGCGTCTTTTCAAAAGGAATAAAATGTGGAGGGAAAGGTTAGATTTTAAAAACAAAAATCCAAATGACAATAGCAGCAGCCAAAGTACCAACGGACTCCCAGCCAGTCTCCCATGCCTGTACTTGCCTGGCCTCAAGCTGCATAGCGGATGTGATCTGACAAGGGCAGGCACATTCAGCTTAGAATGGTCGCTGAAGAGCAGGTGTCACATGTGCCCGTCTTTTCAAAAGGAATAAAATGGGGAGGGAAAGGTTAGATTTTAAAAACAAAAATACAAAAATCCAAATGACAATAGCAGCAGCCAAAATGTCAACAGAACTGTGGATTCCCAGTCAGTCTCCCATGCTGGTACTTGCCCAGCCTCAAGCTGCGTAGTGGCGTGATCTGACGAGGGAAAGCACATTCAGCTTAGAATGGCCGTTGACCTGCAAATGTCAGATGTGCGCGTCTTTTCAAAAGGAATAAAATGGGGAGGGAAAGGTTAGATTTTAAAAACAAAAATACAAAAATCCAAATGACAATAGCAGCAGCCAAAAAGTCAACGGAACCGTGGATTCCAAGCCAGTCTCCCATGCTGGTACTTGCCCAGCCTCAAGCTGCGTATTGGCTGTGATCTGATGAGGAAAAGCACATTCAGCTTAGAATGGCCGTTGACGTGTAGATGTCAGATGTGCGCGTCTTTTCAAAAGGAATAAAATGGGGAGGGAAAGTTAAGATTTTCAAAACAAAAATCCAAATGTCAATAGCAGCAGCAGAAATGTCAATGGACCGGGCATTCCCAGCCAGTCTCTCATTCAGGTACTTGCCCAGCCTCAAGCTGCGTAGCGGCTGGGATCTGACAAGGGTGGGCACATTCAGCTTAGAATGGCCTTTGACGTGCAGAAGTCACATGTGCGTGTCTTTTCAAAAGGAATAAAATGGGGAGGGAAAGGATAGATTTCAAAAACAAAAATCCAAAAAACCAAATGACAATAGCAGCAGCCAAAATGTCAATGGAACTGGGGATTCCCAGCCAGTCTCCCATGCCAGTACTTGCCCAGCCTCAAGCTGCGATCTGACAAGTGTAGGCACATTCAGCTTAGAATAGCCGTTAACTTGTGAATTTCACATGTGCATGTCTTTTCAAAAGTAATAAAATTGGGAGGGAAAGGATAGATTTCAAAAACAAAAATCCAAAAATCCAAATGACAATGGCAGCAGCCAAAATGTCAACGGAACCGGGGATTCCCAGCCAGTCTCCCATGCTGGTACATGCCCAGCCTCAAGCTGAGTAGTTGCTGTAATTTGACAACAGCAGGCAAATTCAGATTAGAATGGCCGTTGACGTGCAGATGTCACATGTGCGCGTCTTTTCAAAAGGAATAAAATGGGGAGGGAGAGGTGAGATTTTAAAAACAAAAATCCAAGTGAAAATAGCAGCTGCCAAAATGTCAACTGAACCAGGGATTCCCATCCAGTCTCCCATGTGGGAACTTTCCCAGCCTCAATCTGCATAGCGGCTGCAATCTGACGAAGACAGGCACATTCAGCTTAGAATGGCTGTTAACATGTAGAGATCACATGTGCGCGTCTTTTCAAAAGGAATAAAATGGGGAGGGAAAGGTTAGATTTTAAAACCAAAAAAACAGAAATCCAAATGACAATAACAGCAGCCAAAACGTCAAAGAAACCAGAGATTCCCAGCCAGTCTCCCATGCCGGTACTTGTCCAGCCTCAATCTGCAAAGCGGCTCTGATGTGACGAGGGAATGCACATTCAGCTTAGAATGGCCGTTGATGTACAGATGACACATGTGCGTGTCTTTTCAAAAGGAATTAAATGGGGAGGGAAAGGTTAGATTTTAAAAACAATAACCCAAAAGTCCAAATGACAATAGCAGCAGCCAAAATGTCAACAGAACCAGTGATTCCCAGCCAGTCTCCCATGCCGATACTTGCACAGCTTCAAGCTGCATAGCTTCTGCGATCTGACAAGGACTGGCACATTCAGCTTAGTAAGGCCGATGATGTACAGATGTCACATGTGCGCGTCTTTTCAAAAGGAATAAAACGGGGAGGGAAAGGTTAGATTTAAAAAACAAAAATCCAAATGACAATAGCAGCAGCCAAAATGTCAATGGAACCAGGAATTCCCAGCCAGTCTCCCATGCTGGCACTTGTCCAGCCTCATGCTGCATAGCAGCTGCAATCTGACGAGGGCAGGTACATTGAGATTAGAATGGCTGCTGACTTACTTTCGTCACATGTGCGCGTCTTTTCAAAAGGAATAAAATGGGGAGGGAAAACTTAAATTTTGAAAACAAAAATCCGAATGACAATAGCAGCAGCCAAAATGCCAACGGTACCGTGTATTTCCAGCCAGTCTTCTATTCCGGTACTTGCCCGGCCTCAAGATGCATAGCGGCTGCGATCTGACAAGGAAAGGCACATTCAGCTTAGTATGGCCGTTGACATGCAAATGTCACATGTGCTCGTCTTTTCAAAAGGAATAAAATGGGCAGGGAAAGGTCATATTTTAAAAACAAAAATCCAAATGATAATAACAGCAGCCAAAAACTCAACGAAGCCGAGAGTTCCCAGCCAGTCTCCCATGTCAGCACTAGCCCAGCCTCAAGCTGCGTAGTGGCTGTGATCTGACGAGGGAAGGCACATTTAGCTTAGAATGACCGTTGACGGGCAAATGTTACATGTGCGTGTCTTTTCAAAAGGAATAAAATGGGGAGGGAAAGGTTAGATTTTAAAAACAAAACTCCAAATGACAATAGCAGCAGCCGAAATGTTAACGGATCCGGGTATTCCCATCCAGTCTCCCATACTGGTACTTGCCCAGCCTCAAGCTGCGTAGATGAAGTGATTTGACGAGGGAAGGAACATTCAGCTTAGAATGGCCGTTAACTTGCAGATGTCACATGTGCACGTCTTTTCAAAAGGAATAAAATGGGGAGGGAGAGGTTAGATTTTAAAAACAAAAATATAAAAATCCAAATGACAATAGCAGCAGCCAAAATGTTAACGGAACCGGGGATTCAAAGCCAGTCTCCAATGCAGGTACTTGCCCTGCCTCAAGCTGCGTAGCTGCTGTGATTTGACAAGGGCAGGCACATTCAGCTTAGAATGGCCGTTGACTTGCAGATGTCACATGTGCGTGTCTTTTCAAAAGGAGTAAAATGGGGAGGGAAACGTTAAATTTTGAAAACAAAAATCCGAATGACGATAGCAGCAGCAAAAATACCAACGAAACCGTGGATTCCCAGACACTCTTCCATGCCGGTTTTTGCCCGGCCTCAAGCAGCATAGCGGTTGCAATCTGGCGAGGGCAGGCACAATCAGCTTAGAATGGCCGTTGACATGCAGATGTCACATGTGCGCTTCAAAATGAATAAAATGGGGAGGGAAAGGTAACATTTTAAAAACAAAAATCCAAATGACAATAGCAGCAGCCAAAATAACAACAAAAACAGGGATTCTCTACCAGTCTCCCATGCCGGTACTTGCCAGCCCCAAACTGCGCAGCGGCTGAGATCTGACAAGGGCATGCACATTCAGCTTAGAATGGCCAGTGATCTGCAAAAATAACATGTGCGCGTCTTTTCAAAAGGAATAAAATGGGGAGGGAAAGGTTAGATTTTAAAAACAAAAATCCAAATGACAATAGCAGCAGCCAAAATGTTAATGGAACCGGGAATTCCCAGCCAGTCTCCCATGCCAGTATTTGCCTGGCCTCAAGCTGCATAGTGGCTTTGATCTGATGAGAGCAAGAACATTCAGCTTAGAATGGCCGGTGAAATGCAGAAGGAACATGTGCGTGTCTTTTCAAAAGGAATAAAATGGGGAGGGAAAGGATAGATTTTAAAATCAAAAATCCAAATGACAATAGCAGCAGCCAAAATGTCAACTGAAACGAGGATTCTCAGCCAGTCTCCCATGCCAGTACTTGCCAGCCTCAAGCTGAGTAGCAGCTGCGATCTGACAAGGGCATGCACATTCAGCTTAGAATGGCTGTTGATAAGCAGATGTCACATGTGCGTGTCTTTTCAAAAGGAATAAAATGGGGAGGGAAAGGATAGATTTTAAAATCAAAAATCCAAATGACAATAGCAGCAACCAAAATGTCAACAGAACCAGAGATTCCCAGCCAGTCTCCCATAACAATACTTGCCCAGCCTTAAGTTGCATAGCAGCTGCAATCTGACAAGGGAAGGCACATCCAGCTTAGAATGGCTGTTGACGGGCTGATGTTACATGGGCGCGTCTTTTCAAAAGGAATAAAATGGGGAGGGAAAGGTTAGATTTTAAAAACAAAAATCCAAAAATCCAAATGACAATAGCAGCAGCCAAAATATCAACGGAACCATTGATTCCCAGCCAGTCACCCATGCCGGTACTTGCCTGGTCTCAAGTTGTGTAGTGGCTGCAATCTGATAACAGCAGGCACATTCAGCATAGATTGGCTGCTGATGTGCTGAAGTCACATGTGCGTGTATTTTCAAAAGGAATAAAATGGGGAGGGAAAGGTTCGATTTTAAAAACAAAAATCCAAATGACTATAGCAGCAGCCATACTGTCAACACAACCAGGGATTCCTATCCCATCTCCCATGCCAGCACTTGCCCAGCCTCAATCTGCATAGCAGATGCAATCTGACAAGGGCAGGCACACTCAGCTTGGAATGGCCATTGACATGTAAATGTCACATGTGCGTGTCTTTTCAAAAGGAATAAAATGGGGAGGGAAAGGAAAGATTTTAAAAACAAAAATCCAAATGACAATAGCAGCAGACAAAATATCAACAGAACCTGGGATTCCCAGCCAGTCTCCCATGCCAATACTTGCCCAGCATCAAGCTGCATAGCAGCTGCAATCTGACAAGAGGTAGCCCATTCAGCTTAGAATGGCCACTGACATACAGATGTCACATGTGCATGTCTTTTCAAAAGGAATAAAATGGGGAGGGAAAGGTTAGATTTTAAAAACAAAAATCCAAAAATCCAAATGACAACAGCAGCAGCCAAAATGTCAATGGAACCGGGGATTCCCAGCCAGTCTCCACTGTACTTTCCCGGCCTCAAGCTGCGTAGCGGCTGCAATCTAACAAGGTCAGGCAGATTCAGCTTCGAATGGCCATTGACGTGCAGATGTCACATGTGCACGTCTTTTCAAAATGATTAAAATGGGGATGTAAAGGTTAGATTTTAAAAACAAAAATGCAAATGACAATAGCAGCAACCATATTGTCAACAGAACCGGGGATTCCCAGCCAGTCTCCACTGTCAGCATTTGCCCGGCCTCAGGCTGTATAGCGGCTGCGATCTGACGAGGGCAGGTATATTCAGCTTAGAATGGCTGTTAACATGCAGATGCCACATGTGCGCGTCTTTTCAAATGGAATAAAATGGGGAGGGAAAGGTTAGATTTTAAAAACAAATATTCAAATGACAATAGCAGCAACCATATTGTCAACAGAACTGGGGATTCCCAGCCAGTCTCCCATGTCAATGCTTGCTGGCCTCATGCTGCGCAGCAGCAGCAGCAGCGATCTGATGAGGGCAGGCACATACAGGTTAGAATGGCCGTTAACGTGCAGATGTCACATCTGTGCGTCTTTTCAAAAGGAATAAAATGGGGAGGGAAAGGTTAGATTTTAAAACAAAAATCCAAAAATTCAAATGACATCAGCAGCAGCCAAAATGTCAACGGAACAGTGGATTCCCAGCCAGTCTCCCATGATTGTACTTGCCCAGCCACAAGGTGCATAGCAGCTGCGATCTGACGAGGGAAGGCACATTCAACTTAGAATAGCCGTTGATGTGTGGATGTCACCTGTGCACGTCTTTTCAAAAGGAATAAAGTTTGGAGGGAAAGGTTAGATTTTAAAACAAAAATCCAAAAAGCCAAATGACAATAGCAGCAGTCAAAATGTGAAAGTAACCAGGGATTCCCAGCCAGTCTCCCACACCAGTAATTGCCCAGCCTTAAGATGCTTAGCAGCTGTGATCAGACAAGGGTAGGCACATTCAAATTAGAATGGCCGTTGACGTGCAGATGTCACATGTGCGCGTCTTTTCAAAAGGAATAAAATGGGGAGGGAAAGGTTAGATTTTAAAAACAAAAATCCAAATGACAGTAGCAGCAGCCAAAATGTCAGCAGATCTGGGGATTCCCAGCCAGTTCCCCATGCCGGTACTTGCCCAGCCTCAATTGGCGTAGCAGCTGTGATCTGACAAGAGCAGGCACACTTAGCTTAGAATGGCCGCTGACGTGCAGATGTCACATGTGCACGTCTTTTCAAAATAAATAAAATGGGGAGGGAAAGGTTAGATTTTAAAAACAAAAATCCAAATGACAGTAGCAGCAGCCAAAATGTCAATGGAAGGGTGGATTCACAGCCAGTGTCCCATGCCAGTACTTGCCCAGCCTCAAGCTGCATAGCAGCTACGAACTGATGATGGAAGTCGCATTCAGTTTAGAATGGCTGTTGACGTGCAGAGGTAACATGTGCGCATCTTTTCAAAAGGAATAAAATGGGGAGGGAAAGGTTAGATTTTAAAAACAAAAATCTCAAAATCCAAATAACAATAGCAGCAGCCAAAATATTAACAGAACTCGGGATTCCCAGCTAGCCTTCCATGCTGGTACTTGCCCGACCTCAAGCTGAGTATCGGCTGCGATCTGACGAGAGGAGGCACATTCAGCTTATAATTGCTGTTGACGTGCAGATGTCACCTGTGCGCGTCTTTTCAAAAGGAATAAAATGGGGAAGGAAAGGTTAGATTTTAAAAAAAATAATCCAAATGACAATAGCAGCAGCCAAAACATCTACAGAACCTGGGATTCCAAGCCAGTCTCCCATGCTGGTACTTACCTAACCTCAAGCTGCGTAGTGGCTGCGATCTAACGAGGGGAAGCACTTTCAGCTTAGAAAGGCCGTTGAGGAGAGGATGTCACATGTGCACGTCTTTTCAAAAGGAATAAAATGGGGCGGGAAAAGCTCGATTTTAAAAACAAAAACCCAAATGACAATAGCAGCAGCCAAAACGTCTACAGAACCTGGGATTCCCAGCCAGTCTCCCAAGAGAGTACTTACCTGGCCTCAAGCTGCATAGCTGCTGCAATCTGATGAGGGCAGGCACATTCACTTGAGAATGGCCGTTGACGTGAAGATATCACATGTGCGCGTCTTTACAAAAGGAATAAAATGGGGAGGGAAAGATTAGATTTTAAAAACAAAAATCCAAATGACAATAGCAGCAGCCAAAACGTTAACAGAACCCAGGATTCCCAGCCAGTCTCCCATTCTGGTATTTGCCTGTTCTCAAGCTGCGCATCTGCAGCAATCTGATGAGGGTAGGCACATTCAGCTCAAAACTGCTGTTGACGAGCAGATATCACATGTGCGCGTCTTTTCAAAACGAATAAAATGGGGAGGGAAAGGTTAGATTTAAAAACAAAAATCCAAATGACAATAGCAGCAGCCAAAACGTTAACAGAACCCAGGATTCCCAGCCAGTCTTCCATGCTGGTACTTACCCAGCCTCAAGCTGCGTAGTAGCTGCGATCTGACAAGGATAGGCACATTCAGTTTAGAACGGCCGTTAACATGCCAATGTCACATGTGCGTGTATTTTCAAAAGGAATAAAATGGGGAGGGAAAAGTTAGAATTTAAAAACGAAAAGCCAAAAATCCAAATGACAATAGCAGCAGCCAAAATGTCATTGGAACCTAGGATATTCAGCCAGTCACCCATACCAGCACTTGCCTGGCCTCAAGTTGCGTAGCAGCTGTAAACTGAAGAGGGCAGGTACATTCAGCTTAGAATGGCCGATGATTTGCAGATGTCACTTGTGCACGTCTTTTGAAAAGGAATAAAATGGGGAGGGAAAAGTTAGATTTTAAAAACAAAAATCCAAAAATCCAAATGACAATAGCAGCAGCAAAAATGTCAAAGGAACTGGGTACTCCCAGCCAGACTACCATGCCAGTACTTGCCCAACCTCAAGCAGCGTAGCGGCTGCGATCTGACCCTGGAAGGAACATTCAGTTTAGAAGGCCGTTGATGTGCAGGTGTTACATGTGCGCGTTTTTTTCAAAAGGAATAAAATGGGGAGGGAAAGGTTAGATTTTAAAAACATAATCCAAAAATCCAAATGACAATAGCAGCAGCCAAAATGTCCACGGAAGCTGTGATTCCCTGCCAGCCTCCTATGCATGTACTTGCCCAGCCACAAGGTGCATAGTGGCTGCGATCTGACAAGGGCAGACACATTCAGCTTAGAATGGCCGTTGTCGTGCAGATGTCACATGTGCGTGTCTTTTCAAAAGGAATAAAATGGGGAGGGAAAGGTTAGATTTTAAAAACAAAAATCCAAATGACAATAGCAGCAGTCAAAATGACAAAGGAATCAGTGATTCCCAGCCAGTCTCCCATGACTGTACTTGCCCAGCCACAAGCTGCGTAGTGGCTGTGATCTGACGAGTGCAGGCACATTCAGCTTAGAACAGCCGTAGACGTGCAGATGTTACATGTGAGCGTCTTTTCCAAAGGAATAAAATGGGGAGGCAAATGTTAGATTTTATAAAACAAAAATCGAAAAATCCAAATGACAATAGCAGCAGCCAAAATGTCAACGAAACAGGGAATTCCTAGCTAGTCTTCCATGCCAGTGCTTGCCTGGCCTCAAGCTGTGTAGCGGCTATGATCTCACAAGAGCAGGCACATTCAGCTTAGAATGGCCGTTGACATGCAGACATCACATGTGCGCGTCTTTTCAATAGGAATAAAATGGGGAGGGAAAAGTTAGATTTTAAAAACCAAAAATCCAAATGACAATAGCAGCAGCCAAAATTTTAATTGAAGAGGGGATTCCCAGCCAGTCTCCCATGCATGTACTTGCCCATCCTCAAGCTGCATAGCAGCTGCGACTTGACAAGGGCAAGCACATTCAGCTTAGAATGGCAGTTGACATGCAGATGTCACATGTGCGCGTCTTTCCAAAAGGAATAAAATGGATAGGGAAAAGTTAGATTTTAAAAACAAAAATCTAAAAATCCAAATGACAATAGCAGCAGCAGCCAAAATGTCTACGGAACTGGGGATTCACAGCCAGCAACCCATGCCGGTACTTGCCCTGCCTCAAGCTGTGTAGCGGCTGCAATCTGACGATGGCAGGCAAATTCAGCTTAGAATGGCCGTAGATGTGCAGAATTCACATGTGCGCGTCTTTTCAATAGGAATAAAATGGGGAGGGAAAGGATAGATATTAAAAACAAAAATCCAAAAATCCAAATGACAATAGCAGCAGCAGCCAAAATGTCAATGGAACTTGGCATTCCCAGATTTTCACCCATGCCGGTACTTGCCCAGCCTCAAGGTGCGTAGCATCTGCAATCTGACACGGACAGGAAAATTCAGCTTAGAATGACCGTTGACATACAGATGCCACATGTGTGCGTCTTTTCAAAAGGAATAAAATGGGGAGGGATAGGTTAGATTTTAAAAACAAAAATTTAAATAACAATTGCAGCAGCCAAAATGTTTTTGGAACAGGGTATTCCCAGCCAGCCACCCATGCTGGTACTTGCCCAACCTCAAAATGTGTAGCTGCTGCAATCTGACAAGGGAAGGCACATTCAGCTTAGAATGGCCGTTGACCTGCAGATGTCACATGTGCGCGTCTTTTCAAAAGTAATAAAATGGGGAGGGAAAGGTTTGATTTTAAAAACAAAAATTCAAAAATCCAAATGACAATAGCAGCAGCCAAAATGTCAATGGAACAGGGGACTCCAAGCCAGTCACCCATGCTGGTACTTGCCCAACCTCAAGCTGCATAGCAGCTGCGATCTGACAAGGGAAGGCACATTCAGCTTAGAATGGCCGTTGACCTGCAGATGTCACATGTGCGCGTCTTTTCAAAAGGAATAAAATGGGGAGGGAAAGGTTAGATTTTAAAAACAAAAATCCAAATGACATTACCAGCAGCCAAAATATCAACGGAATCGGGGATTCCCAGCCAGTCACCCATGCCGGTACTTGCCCAGCCTCAATCTGCATAGCAGCTGCGCTCTGATGAGTGAAGGCACATTCAGCTCAGAATGGCCGTTGCTGAGCAAATGTCACATGTGCGTGTGACACCCCAGGGGTCTGGTTGCCACAGTAACAGAGATATTATGTCTGAGAGCAAGTGGGAGGTTTCTCTGGTCAGGAGCCCTAAGCATGCAACACTGCCCGCCGAGACCGGGGAGGGGAGGAATCTGCCCTTATAAACTGGGTCTGGGGTGGGATTAGGTGAGACAGAGACAGAGCCTGCAGAACAAGCAGAGCAGTCAGAGCCTAGAGTGAAGCTGCAGACACAGGAAAAGATACATCAGGAGCTCTGTAGGAGCAGAGGCAGAAGGCCAGGGGCTGTGAGCAGAGATATAGCTCGCCCTGGCTGAAGTTACTAAAACTGGACACAGGAGTCCGAGGCTGTGGGGACTGATATATACCCAGCAGCAGAATCCAGCCGGCAGGGGATTCCAGGTCCTCTGGCCATAGAAGCCCGGAGGCTCAGTCACAAAGAAGGGACCAGCGCCACCATCCAGGAGCGGAGGCTAACAGAAGGCCCCAAGTCTCCAGCCATACGGGTGAGCACCACATGGTATACTCAGGGACGTGGGCTACTTGGAACCGCTGACAGCAAGGTAGCCAGGAAGAGTGCAGATAAATGGGGAGGCCTACAACTCCACCTGGCCAGGGGAACTCCTGCTTGCTCGCGGACTAACCAGGCCCCTTATACTTGCCAGTACTCCCGGGAGGGTCTGCCTTGTACCATCAGTAAAGACCCTGAACTGCACCTCACGTCTCTGTGATTCCTTGCCGCACCAGCACCATTAGCACTGGGACCCTCACACCATCACTCCCATCATCTCTCACATTAGCTACCCTGAGTCAATACTTCTCCCGTGGGGAGTTATCCCATACTCGGCTGCGCAAACAACATCAGCCTCAGCGGTCGGCAGCGCAGCGGCGGTCCCCACTGACCGCAATCCACGGGTAGCGTAGTCGGACATTTGCTATACATTAAGACTGCCACTGGTTTGACCACCCTGGGCACGGACCGGGTCGCCACCACACGGAGACTACAACCCCCAGCATTCTACAACAGGCCCGGTTCCGGGTTCCCCTGCACAACACAGGCCCAGGGGCCGCGTCAACTTTGGCGTAGTCGGCAGGATTTCGTGCCCGCAACCACCGGGTACTGCGTGCCTGAAAAAGAGACTTTTATACTTACCTGTGGTGAAGTTTCCCTCCGTCCGGCGTCGTTTCCCTCCATCCGGAGCCGATTCCCGCCATCAGACGCCATCTTGGACCGTTTCCCACCGTCTTCTGCCTTCTTCCCGCCATCCGCAGCTGCTTCCCGCCTTCGGACGCCATCTTCGGGACGCCGCACGGGAAGAAGAGGGGCGTGGACGCCGAAAGTGCGCGAGATCCGAAGCTCCACCCCACGCTCTGACGCTGCGCAAGGTCCTGGAAGGGAGGAAGAGCGACGCTGACGTCATCGGAGCGCGACGCCAGGTCCTCAACCCCGACGATCGACTGCGGAGCCGCGGCCTATGGAAGAAGAGCATCGCAAGGTAGGCCACGGTCCACTAGGGGGGAGGAGGATGCCGGATACCGAGGGGAGCTCCACTGCCACAGCCACCGCCAGTGCAACCGCTGCAGCAGTCATGCCATTCACCATGCCCTATATCCCGGGGGCAACCTGGCTACCCCAGTACTCAGGGGAGTCACATACTCTAAATGACTTTAGAGAAAGACTGGATAGCCTCTTCCAGGTGTACCCCCTCACAGAAGAGCAAAAAGTGAGCATCCTGGTGGCCCAATTAATCGGGGCAGCCCAAAGGGAGGTAAAGTCCTGGCCACCTGGGAGGAAGAGGACTGTCAGAGAAATACTAGCCCGGCTGAAAGACACATTTGATACCCGCACCTCAGCCGAAATAAAGCTCAGATTTTACGGGTGTAAACAGCGGGCACATGAGAGTATAAGAGACTATGCTCTAAACCTACAAGAGGCCCTGAGAGCCATTAAGCAGGCAGACCCTGGCAGCGTGGGAAATGAAGATAAGCTGTTGACTGAACAATTTATTGAGGGTCTACTGTGCAATGCCCACCGAACCCAGTTGCAGGCAATGGCCTTACAGGACCCTGACCTGGACTTTGCACAGTTCAAGGACAGAGCCATCCGGGTGCTCCGAGAACCGGCACCAGGTGGCGCTGTGACCCACAGGCGCCCTGCTATCACTTACCACCAGGAGACGGCGCCCTTGTCTGCAGGGCCTGTGGGAGCTGATGCGCAGGCTTTGAACAATAACCCGGCAACAGACCTGCACCATCAGGTCCAAGAGCTGACTAAGAGCATTGCCACGCTAACCAGAACTGTGCAGTCTTTACAGGTCTCTTCTCCAGGAAAGATCCAGCTGGAATCCGGACCGGAGGACGTCCCGTGGCACCGACTGAGGAGGACCCCACAGGCCAGAGGAAGACCCAGCGGCAGATACAACAAGGACGGACGACCCATCTGCCACCGCTGCAATCAACCCGGACATGTGGCAAGGTACTGTCATTTAAACGGGCACAACCTGGGGTAGAGGGCCAACCCCCAGGCATAAGACCATCAGGCCCATCAAACTGGCGTGATAAATAAGTAGGGGGACGTCCAATCTTGCCTGTGGTACTGGATGGCATTCCTATGAGTGCCCTACTAGACACTGGGTCACAGGTGACCACCATCCCGTACGTGCTCTTTAAACAGTAATGGAATGACTCGGACATAACCCGCTACCCAGATGACGACCTGAGTATCATCGCCAGCAATGGTCAGCCCGTGCCGCAGGTGGGATTCAAAGAGGTGATCATTAAGATTCGTAAAGTCGAACTGGCGGCACAAGGACTGATTATAGCGGACATAGACCGTAATGAGAGTCACCCTAGAATAACCTTGGGAACTAATGTGATTGAAAATTGTCTTGCAGAGGTGATTCTCATTTTACAGCAGGTTGCCAAGAACGCCAGTTCCGGCCAGCAGCGTGTGCTCCAAAAAGAGATCCGGGCACTGATGAAGCGGCAACAGGTGGAACTATCTGGTGGTGAGATAGGTAGCGTGAGAATGTGTGACCCGTTCCCTATTGCCATGCCCCCAAAAAGTGAGATGATGATTTGGTGCCGGGCAGCTATTGGTCTAAGAGGTAGAGACTACCAAGCAATGGTAGGACCCGTCTACTCAGACAGTAGGCCCACCATTTTGACAGCATGGGGGGTGGTCGATGTACGCCATGGGAGGGTGCCCGTTCGCTTCATAAATATCGGGGAGAGAGAAGTACACCTGCCCCGGTATGCCACGCTAGCCAAATTGTTCACCATCAACCAGAGCTCTGTACAGGCCGTGGAACCCTTGCCTCCATCTCAACCAGAGGAAGGTAACGGCTCTAAGAAACCAATGGAGGACTAGTGTCAGCAACTACATTTGGGTACTGACTCCACTCCCTCACACCAGAAACAGGGAGTCTATCGGGTGGTTCGAGAGTACGAGAGAGTGTTTAGTAAACACCCGCTAGACTTCGGGTGAGTAAAGGGGGTAGAACACCACATCCCCACGGGAGACCATCCTCCCATAAAGGAGAGATACCGACCCGTTCCCCTGGCACACTACCAACACGCCAATTGGATGCTTAGAGACATGAAGGAGGCTGGGGTAATCAGGGACAGCTGTAGCCCCTGGGTAGCTCCACTAGTCTTAGTGAAAAAGAAAGACAACACCATGAGAATGTGTGTAGACTACAGGAAGGTCAACCGTATCACACACAAAGATGCGTACCCGTTACCAAGGATAGAAGAGTCCTTAGCTGCATTAAAATCTGCTAACTTCTTCTATACTTTGGATCTCACTAGCGGGTACTGGCAGGTTCCTGTAGCAGAGACGGACCGGGAGAAGACCGCATTCACCACCCCGATGGGTCTCAGCGAATTTAACTGTATGCCGTTCGGGCTCTGCAACACACCAGGAACCTTCCAACGGTTGATGGAATGCTGTCTGGGACACCGGAAATTCGAGACGGTCCTGTTATATCTGGACGATGTCATCGTCTATTCCAAGACCTACGTGGACCACCTGAAACACCTGGCAGAAGTGTTTGAAGCTCTGGCAAACTACGGCCTAAAGGTGAAACCCTCCAAGTGTCACCTCCTGAAACCAAAGGTGCAATACCTGGGACACGTGGTGAGTGCTGACGGAGTGGCTCCTGACCCTGATAAGATCACCGTGATTAAGGACTGGCCAAGACCCTCCAGCATAAAGGAAGTGCGGCAGTTCCTCGGGTTGGTAGGCTACTACCAAAGATTCATTCCCGGTTTCACCAAATTGGCAGCCCCTATGCAGGACCTCCTGATAGGTCAATCTCGGAAAGCCAAAAACCAGAAGCCGCCCTTTAGGTGGGAAATGCTAGAAGAGGAGTCCTTCTGCCAGCTGAAGATGGCCCTCACGGGGGATGAAATCCTGTCATATCCAGACTACAGCCAGCCCTTTATCCTCCACACGGACGCAAGCAACATCGGGCTAGGAGCCGTACTGTCCCAGATCCAGCAAGGGAAAGAACGGGTAATCGCTTACGCCAGCCGAAAGCTACAGCCCACGGAGAGGAACCCTGAGAATTATAGCTCATTCAAGCTGGAGTTCCTGGCAGTAGTGTGGGCAGTGACCGAACGTTTCAAGCATTACCTTGCCTCCTCCAAATTCACCGTGTACACAGATAACAACCCGTTGACACTGCCACGGGTGTGTCGCCACGAAGATCGTCACGCTTACACAGCCTGACTTCTCGCAGCTGAGTTTTTGGTGCTTTGTGTTTTTCGGCAGTGAGGGAGTTAACTCTCTCTCTCTCTGTGCTAGACGAGGTCCAGCCTCGCCCAGCTGCAATCAATGTTGCTGTTGTGGGACTCCTTCAAATGCCTGCCGGTCTGTTAGGGAAGTGTCAGTGAAAGCATTTCATGCAGACTAACAGAGCAGATCGTGGTATTTGGAGTTTCAGAGCTAAGTGTATTTGGAGTGTTTTTTCCCTTCCTCGCTTTATCATTTATCTCCTTTCCCGTTGGTGTTCCCTCTGTTGTAGTTGTGTAGTTTTTGTATGCAATGTGGTTTTGGTTTTACCCTTGTACTGTCTCGTTCGTCTAAGTACTGAGTGTGGGCATATTATTACCTGTCCCCTTTTGTTGTGATCAGGGGTCCTTCTCAGGACTAGATTACTTAGGTGCAGGGATCCTCAGGAGGTAGGGGTTACGCTGGCGGCCTGGACCTCTGTACCTTTAACAGTACCTCCAGGTAGAGGGATTAGTCAGGGCCCCAGCTTAGGGTCAGCTTAGGCCCCCTACCTCCAGTACACAGAGACAGCGTGACATTTTCACCGACCACTTAGATTTTCTCCAGCTACCATGGATCCAGTAGTCGGTCTAGCTCGGCAGTTGCAGAGTTTGTCCATGGAGCTGGCGGACGTTAGGTCCAAGGTTTTGAATCCTCAGGAGGAAGCCGGACCAGAACCTAAAGTAGCTCTCCCTGACAGGTTCACTGGGGGGCGGGACAAGCTTTTTGTTTTCCGGGAGGCGTGCAAGTTGTACTTTCGGCTGCAGCCTCGGTCATCGGGGAGTGAAGAACAAAGGGTGGGAATTGTCATCTCGCTCCTACAAGGGGACCCACAATCTTGGGCGTTCTCTCTTCCCCCGGGCTCCCCGGCTCTCCAGTCAGTGGATAGGTTTTTTGCTGCTCTGGGTCTTGTATATGATGACCCGGATCGGATCTCCCTTGCTGAATCTAAATTACGTAGGATCCAGCAGGGAGATCGTCCGGCGGAGGAATTCTGTTCGGAGTTCCGTAGGTGGGCCACTGACACCCAGTGGAATGATCCGGCTCTTAGGAGCCAGTTTTGTCAAGGTTTATCCAACAAATTACAGGATGTGTTGGCACAGTATGACTCTCCCGCGTCACTGGAAGCCGCTATGGCCCTTGCTATTCGCATTGACAGACGGCTTCGGGAGAGGTGCGGGATAACTCCACCCCCTGTGATGACTCCACCTCCTACAAGGTCCCCTCATATGGTGGTTCCCCTGGTCAGTCCAGAGGAGCCTATGCAATTAGGAGGGGCATCATTTCGGGGGAGGGGACCGGTGGTGCGCCATAAGACAGGAAGGTGTTTCTTCTGCGGGAGAAAGGGACATTTTATTGGGGGGTGTCCATCCCGTCCCTTGCAGTGTGAAGAGTCGTCGGAAAACTGTTGATCCCAGGTTGTGTGGTGGACGGCAATCTGGGAGTAGGTATTTCGTCCCTAGGTTCGTCTCAGTTTCTCGTTCCGGCGGAGGTGGTGGTGGGTACGAGAACTGAGAGGATATCTGTTCTTCTGGATAGTGGGGCCGGGGCTAATCTGGTGGACGCTCGGTTTGCCCGGGTTCAAGGTATGTGATTGAGTGAGTTGGCTAAACCCATCCCCATATTCTCGATCGATGCCAGGCCTCTCGGTCAGGGAAGTTTTTTGCAAGCTGTGCATAACGTAAAACTTCAAGTGGGGGCGATACATAAGGAACTGTTGTCTTGCTACGTGTTGGAGGTTCTTCCCACTCCTATAGTGTTGGGCCTTCCTTTGTGAACTAAGCATAACCCTGTTATTAATTGGCAATCCAGAGAGATAAGCCAATGGAGTAAATTCTGTAATAAAAACTGCATGAATACGGTCATCGGTGCGGTTACTCCTAGGGTCTTACCTCCATTTCTGGGGACTTTGAGGATGTATTCTCGGAGAAAGGGTGTCAGGAACTACCTCCTCATCGCGAGTATGACTGTTCTGTAAAACTGCTCCCTGAGGCCAAGTTACCTAAAGTTAGGTTGTATAACATTTCTGGTCCTGAGAGGCAGGCCATGAAGGATTATATTTCAGAAAGTCTGGCTAAGGGGCATATTAGACCTTCATCTTCACCGGTGGCCGCGGGGTTCTTCTTTGTTAAGAAGAAAGATGGAGGCCTACGCCCTTGCCTGGATTTCCGTGAACTTAATCGGATTACGGTCCGAGATCCGTATCCGCTCCCACTTATTCCCGATCTCTTTAATCAGATCGTGAGCGCCAAATGGTTCTCTAAGTTGGATCTCAGGGGGGCGTACAATCTGATTAGGATGAAGGAGGGGGATGAGTGGAAGACGGCGTTTAACACTCCGGAGGGGCATTATGAGAACCTTGTCATGCCATTCGGTCTGACTAATGCCCCGGCGGTGTTCCAACACTTTGTTAATGACATTTTTCGCCGCCTGGTGGGACAGTTTGTTGTCATATATCTGGATGATATCTTAATTTACTCGCCGGATCTGGTGTTTCATCAGGAGCACGTTAGGCAGGTGTTACAGATCTTGCGGGATAATAAACTGTATGCCAAATGGGAAAAGTGTGTGTTCGCCGTACAGGAACTCCAGTTTTTAGGCTTCCTGGTTTCAGCGTCCGGTTTTCGTATGGACCTTGGGAAAGTGCGGGCAGTTCCTGAGTGGGATCGGCCAGAGAATCTTAAGGCACTACAACGTTTCCTGGGGTTTGCTAATTATTACCGGAAGTTCATTCGTAATTAGTGTTGAGCCACCCCCGTAGTGTTCGAGTTCGGTTCGGTTCGTCGAACACCCGTGTGTTCGCCGAACTGTTCGTTGAACTGTTCGTCGAACACCTTCGAACACCGTTAAAACCAATGGCAGGCAAACAAAAACACATAGAAACACATAGAAAACACCTTCAAAGGTGTCCAAAAGCTGACAAACTGCTCAGAAGACACAACTAACACATGGAAAAGTGACAAGTACATATAGTCATGCGAAAAGAAAAGAGGTGGAGGAGTAAAAGGAGGGGGAGACACAGATATAGGCATGTCATGCCCTTCTAAAATCCAAAAAGTGAGAAGCCGACACGTTCAGTCCGCTCCTGCCCGTGCCACCTCCGTGACACCGGGTTTGTGTCAGAGCTGCGGTGAACCCTGACGGCCAGCCCCCCTCTCCCAATACTGGTGCCTGTCCGCTGGTGGGTCGAGCGAGCCCCCCTGTGGTGGAGGCAGCTCTAAGCTTTTTAATTTAAATTGTCTCTCTAATTTGAATGAATACACTTTAAATCAATTTACAAGGATCTATTGGAGGGCAAGTCTCATGCCAGCAGCCGCGTAATTCCAGCTCCAGTAGCGTCTACTAAAGCTGCTGCAGTTAAAAAGCTTTTATAAGGATCGAGCTCGGCTGTCCACCGCAAGGCATCCTACTGCCAGTCCCAGCCCCTATGCCTTGGGGTGCCTCCTGATGCTCTTCACTGAGTATCCCGTGGTCCCGAAGCATTTCCTTTGAAAAAATTAAGTGTCCAAACTACAGGTGGTGTAGCTTGCTTAACAGCCGGGATAATCCGCTGACTAGCAGACACTGCTACTAGGCACAAAGTATTTCCTGGGCTAGATGCAGTTAAAAATTTGTAATTAGATACTCTCGTTGGATGCTGAGAAAGCATTCCATAGAGTCTCCTGGCACGCCATATATGATTCTCTTAAAAAGCTTGGGGTAGGGGTCTAGGAGACCCTTTTATAGCCAAAATCACGGCCCTGTATCTCAATACGTCACATAGGCTGAAGATAAATGGAACTGTAGCACCCTGAGGGCTCAGTTGCTACAGAGGTATTGTACCTCACCCAGAGGTGTGATATCTCACTCTCAGGTAAGGATGGAGTGTGGATCAGGACCCGACACCTGCATGCATTACACCACATTGCCGTGGGGCAGGGCGACCAATATGCCTCTGAGATGGGCACGACAGTCCCTGTCCCTGGTTGGAGTGGGGGGAGGGAACACTGAGGAAGGGGAACCCTGTAGTGCAGGAGCAGGGAGGAAGCAGTTCCTGGGTGCATTGAGAAGGGAGTATAAAAGGTGGGCACCATCTTAGTTCAGTGCAGAGAAGTCTGAGCAGAAGTGGCAGGGAGCAGGGGCTCTGCATGAGCTCTGCTCCGGAGGCAGGCCTAGTAACAGAAGCCTAGGCCTGGAAGAGGAAGAAGGAAGGAAGAGGAGCGGAGAAGGCTCCAGGAATGAGGAATGAAGGGATCCCAGGGGTGCGGACGGGCGAGTCGCCACCGCACGCCCGAATCCACCTGCGTGGAGGGGTCAGGCCAAAGGGGGAGACCGGTCCCCGAAACTAGTGGAGGCAGGAAACGACCCTCAGCTAGAAACCGGAGGCTGTGACATTTTATGTGGCGCAGCCCCTCGCTACACTCGCTAGGAAGGCATCACATAGGGTCAGGGAAACTGGTGCCAAATTTACCAAGAGGAGGCCCGAGGCAGCAGGACAGAAGGGTTGGTAAGAAAGGCCAGACAAAGGACAGACAAAGGGTTTACTGTGAAGCACTCCAAAGTTATCTGGGAGTTGTCTGAGCCCCTCACCTGATGAGCACAGTACGACGTGGGCAGCCGTTACCTGCAGACGTGGTGTGGATAATAAGAACTGTGAGTAAAGGCCCTGGACTGCATCACTGACTCAGTGTCGTTACTGCTGCTGCCCTGCACAATCACCCCCATCCTCCGCATACACTGCCCTGAGGCTATACTCCTCCCGTGGGGAGTTATGCTACGCTCTGCTGCACCCACAACACCAGCCTCAGCGGTCTGCCCTGCAGCGGCGGTTCACTCTGACCGCAATCCACGGGTGGCGTAGTCGGACATTTAAACATCAAAACCGCATAAATAGTTCCGCCACTGGTTTGACCACCCTGAGCCACGGAACCGGGTCACCGCCACGAAGACTACAACCACCAGCATCCACCAAAAAGGGTCCGGCTCCGGGTGTCCCAAGGCCCAGGGGGTGCATCAGAACATTTTCATCACCTTTCACAATCACCAATGGGACAAGGCAGGGATGTCCTCTGTCCCCTCTCTTATACATCCTAGTGACGGAGCACCTGCTCTCATCAATTCGCCATAACCCCAATATTAGGTGGATTGAGGTGGGAGGCACCGAGTACAAGTGCTCTCTATTTGCTGATGATGTCCTAGTATATATCACTCAATCACATATATCCATCCATGCTGTTATGGCTGAAATAGATCACTTTGTTACATGGTCAAATTTTAAAATCAATGCAGCGAAGTCTGAGGCCCTCGATGTCTCCCTCCCCAAATCCATATAGGATTCAATCCAGTCCAACTTTCCCTTTGCCTGGCCCTCACAGGGTATCAAATACTTAGGAATTCCTATTCATAGAGACCTCTCCCATCTAAGTTATCTTAATTTTGGGCCCTTTATTGAACAACTCCATACAGACCACGGTTGGCAAGTTAGAACTGTAAGATTCACTACGTGAACCACTGGTGTTTTGTGGAAAAGCACATGTACACTGTGTTCCAAATTAGTATGCAAAAAGTGTTTAGGAGTGATAAGGGAAGAATTTGTTTGTTTGTCAGTTAAACTCATTGATGGTGATGTGTGTCAGGGCTCTTTATATCACTGTAAGCAATTGCAGACACCTGTGCTAATTAGTTTGGCAGGTGTGTTCAATGAAAGGCAAGACTACTTAAGAAGGCTGTCTCACATTATTAAGCAGCCTACATTTTCTGCCAAAATGGGTAAGAAAAAGGATGTGTCGGCTGCTGAGAAGCAACAAATTGTGGAGTGTTTAGGTCAAGGCATGACTACAATCAACATTGTGCGATGATCAGGATGAAGTGTCTTGGCAATCAAGAAGTATGTAGCTGATTCACAGTACACATGTGTGCGTGCTGATAAGGGCAAATTGAGGACTCTTTCCTACAGGCAATTACGTCAGGTTAAAAGAGCAGCGGCAAAAAAGCCTTGTCATAGCAGCAGACAAGTTTTTGAAGCTGCTGGTGCCTCCAACGTCCCCCGAACAACAAGATGCAGGGTCCTTCAGAGGTTTGCAGCTGTGCATACGCCATCCTGTCGACCTCCTCTATCCACTTCACTCAAGCAGAAATGGCTCCAGTGGGCCAAACATTACATGAAGACTGATTTCAAAACTGTTTTGTTCACGGATGAGTGCCGTGCAGCGCTCGATGGTCCAGATGGATGGAGTGGAGGATGGCTGGTTGATGGACACCCCACGCAAACACAGCTACAGCGCCAACATGGAGGAGGTGGAGTAATGTTTTGGGCTGGAATCATGGGGAGAGAGATTGTCGGCCCCTTTAGGATCCCTGAAGGCACTAAAGATGAACTCCATAATGTATGTGGATTTTCTCAAACAGCAGTTCCTGCCATGGTTCAAGAAGAAGAACCGTGTATTTCACAGCAAGATCATTTTTTTGCATGATAATGCACCATCTCATGCTGCACATAAAACATCTGCATCTCTGGCTGATATGGGCATAAAAGGAGACAAACTTATGGTGTGACCCCCATTCTCCCCTGACCTCTACCCGATTCAGAACCTCTGGAGCATCATCAAAAGGAGTGTCTATGATGGCAGGAGGCAGTTCACATCTAAGCAACAGCTCTGGGAGGGTATTCTGTCCTCATGCAAAACAATTGAAGCAGAAACCATCCAAAACCTGACAAATTCAATGGACGAGAGAGTTCAGAAGCTCCTTTCGAACAAGGGGTCCTATGTGAAAATGTTACATCACCTAGAATAAAGTTTTGAGTTGAAAACTGTTTGATTTCAGTTTCTAATAACCTGCTAATGCTTATAATTTCAAAAATGACCATTTTTTTGGTCTTTATTAAAGTGAAAAGGTTGATCGAAAAGTTTGGGGGATCTAAGAGTTTGGCAACCCAGTAGTCATGACGACTTCGAATTCTGACAATATGAGGGTCATGTTGCAGGTAGTGCAGCAAGAAGGCACTTATGTGTCTTGCGCATCTCGGAGCCCCAAAATTATTTTCCGGGCTAGATGCAGCTAAAAATTATTATTCATTTTAAATCTGGTGGAGCTTAGTATAGATGGCCTAATAGGATCAGTGCTGCACACTGCTACAAAGCCCAAATTATTTTCCAGTCAAGATACAGATAAACATGATTAGTAATTTTAAATCTGGTGGAGCTTATTATAGATGGCCTAATAGAATCAGTGCTGCACACTGCTACAAAGCCCAATTTATTTTCCAGCCAAGATACAGATAAACATGATTAGTAATTTGAAAGCTTAAAACGGTTGGTAGGGTGATTTTAACCAATCATCAAGCTTTTACTCTCCCCAGTATGATACAGGGGTAGAAAAGTCGTTTCGGATCCATGATTTGTTCATCTTTATGAACGTCAGTCTGTCTACATTATCAGTGGAGAGCCGAGTGCGCTTATCTGTCAGCACACCACCAGCAGCGCTAAACACACGTTCAGACAGAACGCTGGCTGTGGGGCATGACAAGATCTCCAAGGCGTAAGTGGCTAGCTCTGGCCATTTATCCAGATTGGAAGCCCAAAAAGAGCAAGGGTCCAGTGACACAGTCATAGCTTCAATGTTTACTTGGAGATACTCCTGTACCATCGTCTCTAGGCGTTGACTATGTGGCAGACTTCTTGTCTCCTGTGGCCTTGCAAAGGATGGGCTAAAAAAGTGGTGAAATGATTCCGCAAAATTGATTTTACCAGCAGATACTGTGGTTCTGTTACGGTTTGAGTGCTGAACACTTGACGGTCCCACGGTTGGCAAGTTGGAACTGTGAGATTCACTACGTGCACCATTGGTGTTTTGTGGAAAAGCACATGTAAGATTCTGCAACAGTCTCTGCTGATACTCCTGCATGCGTGCATCCCTTTCTATGGCAGGAATAATTTCTGCAAATTTACTTTTGTACCGGGGATCTAACAGTGTGGCAACCCATTAGTCAGGATTATTTCTAATTCTCACAATTCGAGGGTCATGTTGCAGGTAGTGCAGCAAGAAGGCACTCATGTGTGTTGCGCATCCAGGAGCACCAAGTCCCTGTTGTGTTGGTGGCGAGGTAACAATCATGCTTCCTTCCTCTGTCCTCTCCCCCCAACCTCGCACAACAGAAATGTGATCAAGGTCTCCCTCATCTGTTGAGTCTTCCATCAGTTCGTCCTCCACTTCTTCCTGGGCTCCTGCACCTTCCTCACTAGTTTGACTGCAACCATGCGCCCTGGTAAAACCATCTCCCCCACCCTCACATGCCTGCCGCCTTGGTGCTGCCGACCGTCTGGACCTTGCAGATGTTAGCCCTTCCGCATACAACTCCTCCTCTACTTCCTCCACCTCCTCTTGTACCACCACCTGACTCCGAATTCTGTTTAACATGTGCTCCAGCATGTAAATCACCAGAATAGTCATGCTGATAATGGCATCGTCAGCACTAAACATCTTCGTCGCCATTTCAAAACTGTGCAGAAGGGTGCATAGGTCCCTGATCTGAGACCACTCCTCCAGCGTGATTTGCCCCACCTCTGGATCTCGTTGGCCCAGGCTATACGTCAGAACGTATTGCACCAGGGCTTGTCGGTTCTGCCACAGTCGCTGCAAAATGTGCAGAGTTGAATTTCACCGGGTAGGCACATCGCATTTTAGCCGGTGAAGTGGCAGGCCCAACGACTTCTGTAGAGATGTAAGTCGCTGAGCTGCGGGATGCGAACGGCGGAAGTGAGCACACAGTGACCGTGCCCTCTGCAGAAGCCCATCTAGTCTGGGATAGTGGGCTAAAAATTGCTGGACAACAAGGTTCAACACGTGAGCCATACATGGCACGTGTGTGACATTGCCCCGGCGAAGGGCCGCACCCAGGTTTGCAGCATTGTCGCACACGTCCTTCCCTGGTTTCAGGTCCAGTGGAGACAACCATTCATGAAATTGGTTCTCCAGAGCTGACCACAACTCCTCAGCTGTGTGACTCACATTTCCCAGACATTTCAAAGTAAAAACCGCCTGATGACGTTGAGCCCTACTGCCAGCATAGTAAGGAGGTGTGCAGGATCCCTTCTGCGCAGTTAGAAAGCTTGTGGCATGACCAGACAGGCTTTGGGTGCAGGTTGAAGACCGAGAGGAGGTTGAGGAGGCAGAAGCAGTGGAGGAACTTTGACATAAAGAGGATTGACGCACAACTCATGGGGACGGCAAGACTTGGACAGCAGCCCCTTGTCCTGCTGTCACCATAGTTACCCAGTGCCCAGTCAGCGACATGTAACGCCCCTGTCCATGCCTACTCGTCCAAGTGTCTGTGGTGAAATGCACCCTGTCACACACAGAGTTTCTCAAAGAAGCGGTGATGTTGTGTGCGACATGCTGGTGGAGCGCAGGCACACCTTTCTTTGAGAAGTAGTGCCGACTGGGCATCTGGTACTGGGGCACTGCGACGGACATAAGGTCTCGAAAATCCTCTGTGTCCACCAGGCGGAAAGGCAGCATTTCTGTAGCCAAGAGCTTGCAGATGGTGAAATTCAACCTCTTAGCTTTCTCATGGCTAGGAGGAAATGGTCTTTTACTTGTCCACATCTGAGGGACCGAGGGCTGGCTATTGTGCTTAGATGGGGTTGATAAGGGTGTCCCCGGCAAACTGCCCGTCTGTGAGGAAGATGCAGGCGGACATGTTAGGTTGCCTTGATCCAAAGGTGGTGCTATCGATGTCGGACAGCGCTCAACACCAGCTGGTGTTACCACCTCCAAAGAAAATGATGACCTGCCAATCACGCTGGCTGTTGCGGGTAAAGAGGTGGCAGGTCTGCGCCCCAAAACAGGTGTGACTGCTGTCCCCCCAGTCACAGAGGATGAAGAGGCCGCGGATGCACAAGATATGGCAGACGGTGGTTGGCCCGGCCGGCTAGGCCGCATTGTAGCACACTGAGCTTCCCACTGCAACTTATGCTTCATGTCCATGTGCCGGTTCATGCATGAAGTACTCAAACTATGTATTTTTTGGCCTCTACTTAGCTTTTGCTGACAAATGTTACAGATAACACGAGTTGGGTCATCTTTATCGATCTGAAAAAATGCCCAGGCTATGCAAGGCTTAGCACCCATGCGACCTGAAGAGCCACCACGACTTTTTGTGAGAGGCAGAGTTGTGTTTGAGGATGCAGTTGTTGACGTGCTTCCAGTACTACGTCTCTGTCCAGGAAGGCGCAACCTGACCTCGTCGTCACTAGCATCTTCCTCCACCTCCTCTGCTGACCTCATCTCTTGGCTGACTGTGACTCATACTCAGACGGGCAGCTGGAAATTTGGGAGCTGTGAGGAAGCAAGTGCGATTGGGGTGACACCTTTGAGGACTGGAGTATTAAGCACTTAAATAAGCACTTGATATCCGTTGAAGCACCTGCTCTTTTTGTGCCTCATCTGGAATTTGTAGCGATTGGCGTGGCCGTAACAAAGGGATCTTATCACATTGTCCGCTAAAAGAAGTAGACATTTTAGTTTGGCTGGAAGATGGTCTTTCTTCTGCAGATGTTACTGTTGCTTTAACACCTACCCCAAGGACACAACCTTTTTTCCCCTTCCCAACACGCCTATTCCCCTTTCCACCAGCATCAGGCCTTTTTCCACTCATATTGGTGGTTAACTAATTCACAACTCTGGAGTTGTTTGCACAAAAAAACAATGGATGGGAACCGAGCAGAGCTGAGTGGCCAAACTGTAGTATTAGGCCAAAACTATTGGCTGGGTTAGATGCAGAAAAAATTATATTCAATTTGCAACCTGATGGAGGTTAGTATAGATGGACTAATAGTACAAGTCCCACACACAGCTAGAAGCCCAAATATTTTTTCAGAGGTAGAAGCAGAAAAAAATTGTATTCAGTTTGCAACCTGATTGAGGTCAGTATAGATGGACTAATAGAACAAGTCCTACACACAGCTAGAAGCCCAAATATTTTTTCAGAGGTAGATGCAGAAAAAAATTATATTCAGTTTGCAACCTGATGGAGGTCAGTATAGATGGACTAAAAGAACAAATCCCACACACAGCTAGAAGCCCAAATATTTTTTCAGAGGTAGATGCAGAAAAAAAATATATTCAGTTTGCAACCTGATGGAGGTCAGTATAGATGGACTAATAGAGAAAGTCCCACACACTGCTAGAAGGCCAAATATTTTTTCAGAGCTAGATGCAGACAAAAAATTATTTTGAATTTGCAACCTGATGGAGGTCAGTATAGGTGGACTAATAGAGCAAGTCCCATACACTGCTAGAAGGCCAAATATTTTTTCAGAGGTAGATGCAGAAAAAAGATATATTCAGTTTGCAACCTGATGGAGGTCTGTATAGATGGATTAATAGAACAAATCCCACACACAGCTAGAAGCCCAATATTTTTTCAGAGGTAGATGCAGAAAAAAAATATATTCAGTTTGCAACCTGATGGAGGTCAGTATAGATGGACTAATAGAGAAAGTTCCACATACTGCTAGAAGGCCAAATATTTTTTCAGAGCTAGATGCAGATATAAATTATTTTTAATTTGCAACCTGATGGAGATCAGTATAGATGGACTAATAGAGAAAGTCCCACACACTGCTAGAAGGCCAAATATTTTTTCAGAGCTAGATGCAGAAAAAAATTATATTCAGTTTGCAACCTGATGGAGGTCAGTATAGATGGACTAATAGAGAAAGTCCCACACACTGTTAGAAGGCCAAATATTTTTTCAGAGGTAGATGCAGATAAAAATTATTTTTAATTTGCAGCCTGATGGAGGTCAGTATAGATGGACTAATAGAGAAAGTCCCACACACTGCTAGAAGGCCAAATATTTTTTCAGAGCTAGATGCAGATATAAATTATTTTTAATTTGCAACCTGATGGAGGTCAGTATAGATGGACTAATAGAGAAAGTCCCACACAATGTGTAGCGTCGGCGTCCCTGCCCTCTGCTAGGCAGGGACGCTGTTCCCCTCACCTCTCTGCTCCGAGCCCGGCGTCCTCCTCCCGCTCTGCTGGCAGCGTGCGCTCCTTCCCGACCATTGTGCTTAGGGCGCGCGCGCGCTCCCTCCCTCTTAAAGGGGCCGCGCGCGCCGTCCTAAGGAGTCCCTGGCCAATGGCCGGAGGACTTCATCATATATAAGGCACCTCCTCCAAAATGGAGGTGCCCGAGCAATGTTGTTGCACTGTTCACTACTCTGCTTCAGCCCTCAGGTCCCGTTGCCAGTTACCTGTCAGTTACCTGCCTGATTCCTGCCAGAGTCCTGCCAGTTTGCTGTCTGCTTCCTGCCTGTTATTCCTGCTACCTGCCTGCTTGCCAGAGGTCCGACGGTCTGCCTTACTACACCTGTCAGTCTGTCTAAGGACCAGCCTGCCCGCTCACCTGGGAGCGCACATCAGCTACCTGCCTGCTTGCCAGAGGTCCGACGGTCAGCCCTACTACTCCTGTCTGTCTGTCTATGGACCAGCTTGCCCGCTCACCTGGGAGCGCACTCCTGCTACCTGCCTGCTAGCCTACCTGGAGGCTCCGCCGTCACGTGCTGTGACCACCTGCCATTCCAGAGACTCTCGCTTGCTCACCTGGGAGCATACATCAACCATCTGCCTGCTAGCCTACCTGGAGGCTCTGCCATCACAGGTCGTACCTACCCTTTACCCAGAGACTGCCCCGGTCACTTGCCGTGACCTCCTGCCCGTTCATTCAGAGACTGCCCCGGTCACTTGCCGTGACCTCCTGCCCGTTCATTCAGAGACTGCCCCGGTCACTTGCCGTGACCTCCTGCCCGTTCATTCAGAGACTGCCCCGGTCACTTGCCGTGACCTTCTGCCCGTTCATTCAGAGACTGCCCCGGTCACTTGCCGTGACCTCCAGCCCGTTCACTCAGAGACTGTCCCGGTCACCTGCTGTGACTGCCTGCCCGTCTTCCCTGGTCGCCACCCGCTCCCTTACAAGGACCGCCCCCTTGTATAGTAGCTCAGAGGTTCCGCCTCCCAGACCCGTTACAGTTTGCTCGGGCCATGGAACCCGGTGGCACCCAAGCTCCCTCGCTCTCGGACCTGTGTCATGAACTGTCCCGTCAAAGGTCCCAACAGGAGTCCATCCTGGGTCACCTGCGGAATGTCAATACTCGTCTGGACACTCTGACTGCTCCACCAGCAACCTCCGCCAGTGCCATGTCTCGCAATCCGGCAGCTCCGCTGCCCACTAATACCAAGATATCCTACCCCGGACCCCGGCTTTCTGCACCTCCTCGCTTCTGAGGCGACTCCGCCCAGGCTCGGGGCTTCATAAATCAGTGCACCCTGCACTTTGAACTATTGTCCCACCAGTTTAACTCCGACCGAGCCAAAATTGCATTCATCATGTCCCATCTCACCGGGGAGGCCCTGGCCTGGCTAAATCCTCTATGGGAGAGAGGAGACCCCCTGGTGTCCAACTTGCCTGCTTTCCTCACGGCTTTCCGGAAAGTCTTCGACGAACCCGGACGGAAGACCTCATCCGCATCATCACTGCTACGCCTCCGTCAGGAAAGTCTCACCGTGGGCCAATACGCCATACGATTCCGTACCCTTGCCTCGGAGCTGGCCTGGGATAACGACGCTCTGGTATCCGTCTTCTGGGAGGGTCTGTCCGGCCGTATTAAAGATGAACTTGCCGGTCGGGACATTCCTACCACTCTCGATGACTTAATAACTCTTGCCACCCGGATTGACCTACGGTTCCAGGAGCGTGCCAGAGAGGTCACCCGTGAGAGGAGGTTACCACGTCTAGCTCCTACTTTTCAGAAACCCGTCACTCCCTCCGTCTCTACCCAGGTACACTCTCCTGAGCCTATGCAGGTCGACCAGACCAAGATGGTCAAAACCCGTCAGGACTTACGCCGTGCCAAGGGGAGCTGCTTCTACTGTGGCAGTAAGGAGCACCGGATCCGTGCCTGCCCGGAGAGGTCGGGAAACGCCTGTGTCTAGGTTCGCTCAGAGAGGTCGACCTAGACAAGAATAAATCCTCTCCATCTCTGCTACTGTCAGTCTCAATCATCTGCGGGGAGAACCGTTATTTCGAACTAGCCCAACTTGACTCTGGAGCAGCCGGGAATCTTATTTCACAGTCCCTGGTAGAAAAATACCGCATTCCCACCAAACCTCTGCCTGCACCATTATCTGTCGCTGCTGTGGATGGGGGCCTCTTACCACGTCCCATCCAACTCATCACCGAATCCATAACCCTGCAGGTGGGAATGCTGCATTCTGAGAGTATCTCTTTTCATGTTCTGCCTGGACTCTCTCACGCCCTCTTACTAGGTCTACCTTGGCTCCAGAGACATGCACCCGTGCTTGACTGGCAGACCAGAGAAGTCCTTCGCTGGGGACAGGACTGTCATAAGACTTGTTTGGTTCCTGTTCATCCCGTCCGTCCTTCTCCTACCCCAACTAATCTACCTGGACTTCCGATTCCCTATTGGTCATTTGCTGATGTCTTTAATAAAAAGGAGGCAGAGACATTACCCCCTCATAGACCATACGACTGTCCTATCGACCTGTTACCCGGTACTACTCCTCCCCGTGGGCGCATTTACCCATTGTCCGCTGCTGAGACCCGGTCGATGTCCGAATATATTGAGGAGAATTTGGCCAGGGGATTCATCCGGAAATCTACCTCCCCGGCGGGAGCAGGCTTCTTCTTCGTAAAAAAGAAGGACGGCTCTCTCCGTCCCTGTATTGACTATAGAGGCCTTAACCAGATCACGTTGAAGAATAAGTACCCCCTTCCGCTCATTCCAGAATTATTTGATCGCCTGAGGGGGGCTAGAGTCTTCACCAAACTTGACCTCCGTGGGGCGTACAACCTGGTCCGTATCCGTCAAGGGGATGAATGGAAGACTGCATTCAACACCCGGGACGGCCACTATGAATATCTGGTAATGCCCTTTGGTCTCTGTAACGCTCCTGCCGTCTTTCAAGAGTTGGTCAATGACATCTTCCGGGACCTTCTCTACTTCTGCGTTGTGGTGTACCTGGACGACATCTTGGTCTTCTCTCCGGATCTCCAGACTCACCGGAGGGACGTTCGTCAGGTCCTGCTCAGGCTCAGGCAGAATCACCTCTTCGCTAAATATGAGAAGTGCCTCTTTGAGCAGACCTCGCTTCCGTTTTTGGGCTACATTATTTCTCAGACCGGCCTACGAATGGATCCAGAGAAACTGTCTGCCATCGAGAAATGGCCCCGACCGGAGGGGTTGAAGGCCATTCAGCGGTTCCTGGGCTTCGCCAACTACTACAGCCTCTTCATACCACACTTCTCTTCCCGGACTGCCCCAATTTCCGCGCTCACCCGTAAGGGTACTAACCCCAAAGAGTGGCCGCCCGAAGCAGAGGAGGCCTTTCTTTCCTTAAAACAGGCCTTCTCTTCCGCCCCGGTGCTGCATCGTCCAGATGGCAACAAGCAGTTCTTCCTGGAGGTTGACGCTTCCTCCTCTGGAGCCGGAGCTGTACTTACTCAAAAATCATCTTCCGGGAGGATGGTAACTTGCGGCTTCTTCTCCAAACTCTTCTCCTCTTCTGAGCGCAATTATTCCATAGGAGACCGAGAGTTATTGGCCATCAAGCTGGCATTGGAGGAGTGGCGTTACCTGCTTGAGGGGGCTCTTCATCCGGTAATAATTTACACTGACCACAAGAACTTGGCTTATCTCCAGCATGCCCAGAGACTTAACCCGCGCCAAGCCCGGTGGTCCTTGTTTTTTGCTCGCTTTGATTTCGTTCTACATTTTCGCCCGGCTGACAAGAACATCAAAGCGGACGCCTTGTCCCGATCCTTTCTGGTATCTGACCTCGAGGAAGAACCTAAACATATCATCGATCCCGCCAGAGTAATGCAGGTGGCTCCCGTGAGTCTAAATCGTCTTCCTCCTGGTAAAACGTTCGTATCGGTTCCTGATCGGGAGAAGATCCTACACTGGGGTCATTCGTCTAAACTAGCTGGCCACGCTGGTCAGAAAAAGACCCTCCAGCTTATTACCCGGCACTACTGGTGGCCTAACCTGCACAAGGATGTAACAGACTTTGTTTCTGCCTGTGTGTCCTGCGCCCGCAACAAAGTTCCGAGACACCTGCCAGCCGGTCGCCTCCTTCCTCTGCCAGTACCTGCTGCCCCCTGGCAGCATATAGCGATGGACTTCATAACTGATCTGCCCGTTTCTGCCGGTTGTACGGTCATTTGGGTGGTCGCTGACCGCTTTTCCAAGATGGCTCACTTCATTCCCCTGCCAGGCCTCCCGTCTGCACCTGAGCTGGCTAAAGACTTTATCCGCCACATCTTCCATCTTCATGGCCTGCCCCGTCACATCGTGTCGGATCGTGGGGTACAGTTCACTTCTCGTTTCTGGAGAGCCACTTGTAAATTGCTAGACGTCACCCTGGACTTCTCCTCCGCTTACCACCCACAGTCTAATGGTCAAGTGGAGCGGATCAATCAGAACCTGACCAGTTACCTCCGGCACTTCGTTAATGCCCACCATTCTGACTGGGTGGATCTCCTGCCATGGGCCGAATTCTCGTACAACAATCACGAGAGCGAATCTTCCTCCAAATCCCCGTTTTTTGTAGTCTTCGGTCAACATCCTCGGATCCCGTTTCCCGTCTCCACCTCGGTGGACAATCCGGCTGCGGAATCTCTTGTTAACAAATTTTCCTCCATATGGGAGAGTACCCGGTCCGCACTCCTTCTGTTATCCGAGCGTATGAAAAGACATGCAGACAAAAAACGTCTGGATCCTCCTCAATTCCGTCCTGGGGATAAAGTCTGGCTCTCGTCCAAGTATGTCCGGCTCAAGATTCCTTCCTATAAGTTAGGGCCTCGGTTCATCGGTCCTCTGGAGGTCATCAGTCAGATCAACCCAGTGGCCTATAAATTGAAACTCCCGGCCAACTTGCGGATCCCTAACTCCTTCCATGTATCTCTCCTCAAACCCGTGGTACTTAACTCTTTCTCCAAGTCTACAGGTACGCCTCCTGCTCCGGTTTCCGCTGAAAACGAATTTGAGGTAGAGAACATTCTGGCCAACAAAAGGGTAAGAGGGAAGACCTTTTTTCTAGTAGATTGGAAGGGGTTTGGTCCTGAAGAGAGAACATGGGAGCCCCGGGAGAACATCCATGCCCCTCTCATCCTTGCTAAATTTCTGTCTGGCCTAAAAAAGGGGGGGCCTAAAGGGGGGGGTACTGTAGCGTCGGCATCCCTGCCCTCTGCTAGGCAGGGACGCTGTTCCCCTCTCCTCTCTGCTCCGAGCCCGGCGTCCTCCTCCCGCTCTGCTGGCAGCGCGCTCTCCTTCCCGGCCACTGTGCTTATGGCGCGCGCGCGCGCGCTCCCTGCCTCTTAAAGGGGCCGCGCGCGCCGTCCTAAGGAGTCCCCGGCCAATGGCCGGAGGACTTCATCATATATAAGGCACCTCCTCCAAAATGGAGGTGCCCGAGCAATGTTGTTGCACTGTTCACTACTCTGCTTCAGCCCTCAGGTCCCGTTGCCAGTTACCTGTCAGTTACCTGCCTGATTCCTGCCAGATTCCTGCCAGTTTGCTGTCTGCTTCCTGCCTGTTATTCCTGCTACCTGCCTGCTTGCCAGAGGTCCGACGGTCTGCCTTACTACACCTGTCAGTCTGTCTAAGGACCAGCCTGCCCGCTCACCTGGGAGCGCACATCAGCTACCTGCCTGCTTGCCAGAGGTCCGACGGTCAGCCCTACTACTCCTGTCTGTCTGTCTATGGACCAGCTTGCCCGCTCACCTGGGAGCGCACTCCTGCTACCTGCCTGCTAGCCTACCTGGAGGCTCCGCCGTCACGTGCTGTGACCACCTGCCATTCCAGAGACTCCTGCCCGCTCACCTGGGAGCGCACGCCTGTTACCTGCCCGCTAGCCTACCTGGAGGCTCCGCCGTCACGTGCTGTGACCACCTGCCATTCCAGAGACTCTCGCTTGCTCACCTGGGAGCATACATCAACCATCTGCCTGCTAGCCTACCTGGAGGCTCTGCTATCACAGGTCGTACCTACCCTTTACCCAGAGACTGCCCCGGTCACTTGCCGTGACCTCCTGCCCGTTCATTCAGAGACTGCCCCGGTCACTTGCCGTGACCTCCTGCCCGTTCATTCAGAGACTGCCCCGGTCACTTGCCGTGACCTCCTGCCCGTTCATTCAGAGACTGCCCCGGTCACTTGCCGTGACCTTCTGCCCGTTCATTCAGAGACTGCCCCGGTCACTTGCCGTGACCTCCAGCCCGTTCACTCAGAGACTGTCCCGGTCACCTGCTGTGACTGCCTGCCTGTCTTCCCTGGTCGCCACCCGCTCCCTTACAAGGACCGCCCCCTTGTATAGTAGCTCAGAGGTTCCGCCTCCCAGACCCGTTACACAATGCTAGAAGGCCAAATATTTTTTCAGAGCTAGATGCAGAAAAAAATTATATTCAGTTTGCAACCTGATGGAGGTCAGTATAGATGGACTAATAGAACAAGTCCCACACACAGCTAGAAGCCCAAATATTTTTACAGAGGTAGATGCAGAAAAAATTATATTCAGTTTGCAACCTGATGGAGGTCTGTATAGATGGATTAATAGAACAAGTCCCACACACAGCTAGAAGCCCAATATTTTTCAGAGGTAGATGCAGAAAAAAAATATATTCAGTTTGCAACCTGATGGAGGTCAGTATAGATGGACTAATAGAGAAAGTCCCACACACTGCTAGAAGGCCAAATATTTTTTCAGAGATAGATGCAGACAAAAAATTATTTTGAATTTGCAACCTGATGGAGGTCAGTATAGATGGACTAATAGAGAAAGTCCCACACACTGCTAGAAGGCCAAATATTTTTTCAGAGGTAGATGCAGACAAAAAATTATTTTTAATTTGCAACCTGATGGAGGTCAGTATAGATGGACTAATAGAAAAAGTCCCACACACACCTAGAAGGCCAAATATTTTTTCAGAGCTAGATGCAGAAAAAAATTATATTCAGTTTGCAACCTGATGGAGGTCAGTATAGATGGACTAATAGAACAAGTCCCACACACAGCTAGAAGGCCAAATAATTTTTCAGAGGTAGATGCAGATAAAAATTATTTTTAATGTGCAGCCTGATGGAGGTCAGTATAGATGGACTAATAGAGAAAGTCCCACACACTGCTAGAAGGCCAAATATTTTTTCAGAGCTAGATGCAGACAAAAAATTATTTTTAATTTGCAACCTGATGGAGGTCAATATAGATGGACTAATAGAGAAAGTCCCACACACTGCTAGAAGGCCAAATATTTTTTCAGAGCTAGATGCAGATATAAATTATTTTAATTTGCAACCTGATGGAGGTCAGTATAGATGGACTAATAGAGAAAGTCCCACACACTGCTAGAAGGCCAAATATTTTTTCAGAGCTAGATGCAGAAAAAAATTATATTCAGTTTGCAACCTGATGGAGGTCAGTATAGATGGACTAATAGAACAAGTCCCACACACAGCTAGAAGCCCAAATATTTTTTCAGAGGTAGATGCAGAAAATTTTTTTATTCAGTTTGCAACCTGATGGAGGTCTGTATAGATGGATTAATAGAACAAGTCCCACACACAGCTAGAAGCCCAATATTTTTTCAGAGGTAGATGCAGAAAAAAAATATATTCAGTTTGCAACCTGATGGAGGTCAGTATAGCTGGACTAATAGAGAAAGTCCCACACACTGCTAGAAGGCCAAACATTTTTTCAGAGCTAGATGCAGACAAAAAATATTTTTAATTTGCAACCTGATGGAGGTCAGTATAGATGGACTAATAGAGAAAGTCCCACACACTGCTAGAAGGCCAAATATTTTTTCAGAGCTAGATGCAGAAAAAAATTATATTCAGTTTGCAACCTGATTGAGGTCAGTATAGATGGACTAATAGAACAAGTCCCACACACAGCTAGAAGGCCAAATATTTTTTCAGAGGTAGATGCAGATAAAAATTATTTTTAATTTGCAGCCTGATGGAGGTCAGTATAGATGGACTAATAGAGAAAGTCCCACACACTGCTAGGAGGCCAAATATTTTTTCAGAGCTAGATGCAGACAAAAAATTATTTTGAATTTGCAACCTGATGGGGGTCAGTATAGATGGACTAATAGAGAAAGTCCCACACACTGCTAGAAGGCCAAATATTTTTTCAGAGCTAGATGCAGACAAAAAATTATTTTTAATTTGCAACCTGATGGAGGTCAGTATAGATGGACTAATAGAGAAAGTCCCACACACTGCTAGAAGGCCACATATTTTTTCAGAGCTAGAAGCAGATATAAATTATTTTTAATTTGCAACCTGATGGAGGTCAGTATAGATGGACTAATAGAGAAAGTCCCACACACTGCTAGAAGGCCAAATATTTTTTCAGAGCTAGATGCAGAAAAAAATTATATTCAGTTTGCAACCTGATGGAGGTCAGTATAGATGGACTAATAGACAAGTCCCACACACAGCTAGAAGGCCAAATATTTTTTCAGAGGTAGATGCAGCTAAGCATTATTTTTAATTTGCAGCCTGATGGAGGTCAATATAGATGGACTAATAGAACAAGTCCCACACACTGCTAGAAGGCCAAATATTTTTTCAGAGCTAGTTGCAGAAAAAAATTATTTTCAGTTTGCAACCTGATGGAGGTCAGCATAGATGGACTAATAGAACAAGTCCCACACACAGCTAGAAGCCCAAATATTTTTTCAGAGCTAGATGCAGAAAAAAATTATATTCAATTTGCGACCTGATGGAGGTCAGTATAGATGGACTAATAGAATGATGCTATGCCCAAAAGATTTTACTTCACTAGGTGCAGTAAAAAAATTGGTATTCTATACACAGGTGGTATATCTTGCAACGCAGAAAGGCTACTCCACTGACTAACACTCTGCAATAGGCCAAAAAGGATTAGCTTTGCTAGATTCAGCCAAATGCTGTGAAAAAAACTTACACAGCACTGGCACAGACCTGCCTGGCAAAAACTGATAGGAACTGATGTAACCTAGTCCTGAAAAGGACTGCAATTACAATTAGTCTTTACTCCCACAATCTATCTATTTAAGAGCACTGACCTGCCTTATAAAAGTCATAGGAAATGCTGTAACCTAGTCCTTAAAAGGACTGCAATTACAACTATTCCCTACTCCCAAGCTATCTGTAGATTTGTGCGAAAATTGGCTTGAAGGTAACAAGGTATAGCGCACACAGCAACAGCGGTGCCGTCTAACACGCAGCTGCAGCAGTGAGAACATGGTGGCGACGGGGAAAATGGCTTGGTCTTATAGGGCAAGTGTAACATACCTGGCGGCGTCCTTGCATAGTGGTCCATCTCCCACTGTGCAAGAGCGCGCACTTGATCTCCTGTCCAGAATGTCTCTCTGGCTTCCCTCCATGCTGTCTGTTTGTGTCTGTTTCTGCTGCTTAAGGGCGGCGCCCGATGACTTCCTGCTTTTTGTACCTGCTGTGGGTCACACCCCTTGTGCGTCCTCAGCCTATTGCTGTCTGTCACCTGGTATATAGCTCAGCTGCTCCCATCTATTCCTGCCTGAGCATAGTGTTTCTTTCAGTGTGTGCTTGCACTCTGAAGGTGCCAGGTCCTGTTCTGTGTTCTCTTTTCTGCCTATCCTGGAGGCTGTATTTCCAGGCCTGTCTGAACACGCTCCTAGCCTGTTCCTCCTGCCTTCTAGGGGCCGATTACCTAGACCTGTTCCTGTATCTTGTCTGACCTGTCTGAACACGCTCCTAGCCTGTTCCTCCCGCCTTCTAGGGGCCGATTACCTAGACCCGCTCCTGTATCTTGTCTGTCCTGTCTGAACACGCTCCTTGCCTGTTCGTCCTGCCTCTCTGGGGGCCGTATTCCCAGACCCGCTCCTGTATTTTGCTGCAGTGTCGGTCTCCTCCGTACACTCAGTTCCAGTCTGAACTCTCTCCTATCCTTTACCTGTTTTGCCTCTATGTCCGTTCCCTTCCTTTTTATGCAGAGTCTGAACTCGTACCTAACTCCTGCTTGTTGTCTCTGTACTCCCGTTTGTGAGTTTGTGGTCCACTCGCTACTTCTCTGCAAGTACTCTGTGAGTATCTGGCTCTGCCTTTCCCTTCCTGTCTGTTCCGTGTGAACAGAGCCCTGTTCCCCCTGCTCAGCCTTGCCAGCTCTGACTCCTTTGCTCACCGCTCCGGCGGTTCTAGCCTGCTCTGACTCCTTTGCTCACCGCTCCGGCGGTTCTAGCCTGCTCTTACTCCTTTGCTCACCGCTCCGGCGGTTCTAGCCTGCTCTGACTCCTTTGCTCACCGCTCCGGCGGTTCTAGCCTGCTCTGACTCCTTTGCTCACCGCTCCGGCGGTTCTAGCCTGCTCTGACTCCTTTGCTCACCGCTCCGGCGGTTCTAGCCTGCTCTGACTCCTTTGCTCACCGCTCCGGCGGTTCTAGCCTGCTCTGACTCCTTTGCTCACCGCTCCGGCGGTTCTAGCCTGCTCTGACTCCTTTGCTCGCTGCTCCGGCAGCCTTGCTCCGCTCTGACCCTTTTGCTCACTGCTCCGGCAGTCTCGCTCCGCTCTTATCCTTTTGCTCACTGCTCCGGCAGTCTTGCTCCACTCTTGCTCACCGCTCCAGGCGGTCTCGTCCTGCTTTACTCTTGCTCACTGCTCCGGCAGTCTCGCTCAGCTCTGATCCTTTGCTCACCGCTCCAGGCGGCCTTGTCCTGCCCTGTTCTCGCTCACCTCTCTGGGCGGCCTCACTCTGCTGTGTTTGTCCGCCACATCTGTGGTTCTGTTCCTGAGTCTCAGTGTGTACTGGGTCCTATCCCGCCAGTGTCCCTACCTGCTAGTGCCTCCCTGTCTGCACTCTAGCTGTGCTTGCCTGTACCCCTCTGCCTGTATTGTTCCTGAGTCCCAGTGTGTACTGGGTCCTATCCCGCCTGTGTTCCTACCTGCTAGTGCCTCCCTGTCTGCACTCTAGCTGTGCTTGCCTGTACCCCCGGCCTGCATACCCACCTGCCTGCATACCAGTCGTGCCTGCCTATACCCACCAGTCTGTGTGCCAGCCTACCAGTCTGTTCCTGTATTCCCCTGTGTGGGTCAACAGCCGTGTCCGGGGTCTGTCCTGGAGTAGCACCTGGTCCCTCTGCTCGGTTCCTCCTTGGTGCACTGGCGTCGTATGCCGTCGTGCGACCCTGGTCGGATCGGGTGAATACCTAGTTACGCCCCTCCAGGCATTCACTCTCCGGCACGGTCCAGTGGAATCACTTCAATCACACGCACACGCCGCTCAGCCCGGGCGTGTGCATAACAGCAAGGACATGTGACATACACTGCCAATGACACATGCCCTTGCTTGTGTGAAAAAAAGCACTTCGCTCCGTGTGTGCCCTGCTGATAGGCTGTCAGATTGCACTTCCCCACTGTAAATGCGGGAAAGAGAAAAAAAAATGGAGATCTTCATTATTCCTGCAGAGATACATCCCCTGCCCCTCCCCCCACCCCGCTGTACACTCAAACTGCGTATTAACATTAATTTTCATCATTACTGAGAAAAAATCCAGTTATGATTTTGGTGCACAAACAGTTATCGAACATAACCTCGAACAGCCGAATTTTTCTCAAATCGTTCGTGTTCGCCGAACGGCTCGAACACCGACCAAAACAGCTCGAATTTGAGATTGGCGAACAGTTCGAGTCGAACAATGCTCATCTCTATTCGTAATTTCTCGTCCATGGTTAAGCCTCTCACAGACATGACTAAAAAGGGGACGGATTTTTCTAGGTGGTCTGACAAGGCTTGTCAAGCATTCTCCTCCTTGAAAAAATATTTTGCCTCGGCACCCATACTCATTCAACCTGATGCGTCACAGCCATTCATTGTAGAGGTAGACGCTTCCGAGGTAGGGGTGGGAGCTGTATTGTCACAAGGTTCGTCCCCTGGTAAGTGGCATCTGTGCGCCTTTTTCACTAAAAAATTGTCGTCCGCTGAGAGGAATTACGATGTCGGCAATGGGGAACTCTTGGCCATTAAGTTAGCTTTTGAGGAGTGGCGCCATTTTTTAGAGGGGACAGTCCATCTGGTCACCGTCATCACCGATCAGAAGAACCTGCTATATCTGGAGTCTGCGAAACGTCTGAATCCCAGACAAGCTAGGTGGTCATTGTTTTTTACCAGGTTTAATTTTGTCGTTACATATCGTCCTGGGTCAAAAAATGTAAAGGCGGATGCCTTATCTCGTAGTTTCCCTGGGGCCGGGAATACGGACGACCCGATTCTTATCCTTCAGGAGGGGGTGGTGGTTTCGGCAGTATGCTCTGAGCTTGAGGAGGAGGTATTGGAGGCTCAGGGGGACGCCCCTGTTGGACCTCCGGGGAGACTGTTTGTTCCAGATCAGTTGCGACAAAAGGTGATCGAGGCACACCATAACTCAGTTTTTGCAGGACACCCGGGGAGTAAAGCAATTGTGGATCTCCTCTCGCGTCGGTTTTGGTGGCCTAACTTACATAAGGAGGTGGTAATTTTTGTCGCGTCCTGTGGGGTTTGTGCGCGCTCTAAGACCTCACATACCCGTCCGTCTGGGGCCCTCTTACCTTTGAAGATCCCGGAGCGTCCTTGGACTCACCTGTCTATGGACTTTATTACGGACCTCCCTCCGTCTTCGGGTAAAACGGTCATACTCGTTGTAGTGGACAGGTTCAGCAAGATGGCACATTTTATCGCTCTTCCTGCTCTTCCTAATGCTAAAACTCTTGCGCAGGTGTTCATTGGGGAGATTGTGAGGCTTCACGGGGTACAATCCGAGGTGGTGTCAGATCGGGGGTCTCAGTTTGTGTCCAAATTCTGGAAGGCGTTTTGTACACGGCGGGGGATGCATTTATCGTTCTCATCGGCTTTTCATCCTCAGACCAATGGTCAGACGGAACGTATGAACCAGAGCTTGGAGACATATCTCCGGTGTTTTGTGTCAGAGAACCAGGAGGACTGGGCTTCTTTCTTACCTCTGGCAGAGTTTGCTCTTAATAATAGGCGGAGCGAGTCCACTGGTAAGTCCCCGTTTTTTGGGGCATATGGTTTTCACCCCCAGTTTTGTACTTTCAGTAGGGGGGGCTCTTCGGGGGTTCCTGAGGAGGAACGATTTTCCTCATCACTCGCTTCAGTATGGAGAGGGATGCTGAAGAATCTGAATACTATGGGGAACCGATACAAACGTATGGCTGATAGGAGGAGAGTGTCTGGTCCGGACCTAAGTGTGAACGATCGGGTACGGTTGTCTACCAGGAATATAAAACTTAAGGTTCCCTCCTGGAAACTGGGTCCCAGGTTCATCGGGCCGTACAGGATCAGTTCTATAATTAATCCGGTGGCATTCCGTCTTGACCTCCCCCCTACGTTTAAAATTCACAACGTGTTCCACAGATCATTGCTTAAGAGGTATGTCGCGCCTGTGGTACCGTCATCTTTACCTCCTCCTCCAGTGGTGGTCAATGGTAACTTGGAGTTCCAGGTATCGAGGGTCATCGATTCACGCTTTAATCGCCGGTCCCTTCAGTACCTGGTTCATTGGAAGGGGTATGGTCCTGAGGAGAGGATGTGGGTTCCTGCGTCGGATATTAACGCAGACCGATTAGTTCGGGCCTTCCACACGACTCACCCGGATAAACCTGGCCCTGAGGGTCCGGAGGCCCCTCGTAGAAGGGGGGGTACTGTCACGGGTGTGTCGCCACGAAGATCGTCACGATTACACAGCCTGACTTCTCGCAGCTGAGTTTTTGGTGCTTTGTGTTTTTCGGCAGTAAGGGAGATAACTCTCTCTCTCTCTGTGCTAGACGCCTCGCCCAGCTGCAATCAATGTTGCTGTAGTGGAACTCCTTCAAATGCCTGCCGGTCTGTTAGGGAAGTGTCAGTGAAAGCATTTCATGCAGACTAACAGAGCGGATCGTGGTATTTGGAGTTTCAGAGCTAAGTGTATTTGGAGTGTTTTTTCCCTTCATTTATCTCCTTTCCCGTTGGTGTTCCCTCTGTTGTAGTTGTGTAGTTTTTGTATGCAAGGTGGTTTTGGTTTTACCCTTGTACTGTCTCGTTCGTCTAAGTACTGAGTGTGGGCATATTATTACCTGTCCCCTTTTGTTGTGATCAGGGGTCCTTCTCAGGACTAGATTACTTAGGTTCAGGGATCCTCAGGAGGTAGGGGTTACGCTGGCGGCCTGAACCTCTGTACCTTCAACAGTACCTCCAGGTAGAGGGATTAGTCAGGGCCCCAGCTTAGGGTCAGCTTAGGCCCCCTACCTCCAGTACACAGAGACAGCGTGACAGACACACCTGGACACTGCAAGGCTCGGTGCCCTGGAACAGAGATGGATGGCCCGCCTGTCCAACATTGAATTCACCATCAAATACCGGGCAGGACGCTCAAATGCCAACGCGGATGCCCTGTCTAGAATGCCGAACTTACCGGACGTAGGGGAAGATCCAGAAGATCTGGAAGAAGTTGAGCTCCCTGCGTTCCACCGTCATGGGATTACCCTGTATTCCCACCGTGTGAAGGACAGGCGCTCCGTGACGTTGAATCCCTTGCCCCACTATAACTAGGCGGAGACGCAAGACAATGATCCCGCAGTCCATTTGGTGAAGGAAATGCTGACCCAGGCCGATGCCCGTCTTGACCCAGATGCTCCGGAGGAGACCAAGCAACTGTGGAAGGAGAAAAGTAAGTTGTTCCTCTACAGGGAGAAGCTGTGCCGGAGAATGGTTAACTCTCGAACACATGAGTTGAACTGGCAGGTAGTGGTCCCAAGACGAGACACGGCTATGGTTCTGGAGGCATACCACAACGGAGCAGGGCATTTCGGATGAAAGAAGCTGGAGTTCTTGTTGCGTGAACGGTTCTACTGGGTAGGCATGAGAGGAGCCATCGAGAGGTGGTGCAGAGACTGTGGCCCATGCCACCTGAGAAGAAAAGACCGAGCCAGCCAGAAGACTCCCCTGCAGCCCATCATCACCAGACAGCCACTGGAACTGGTAGCCCTGGACCATGTGAAACTGGCTCCAAGCAGATCTGGGTATGTCTACGCCCTCACAATCGTAGATCATTACTTCCGGTTCCTGGTGGTGGTCCCGGTCAAGGACTTAACGGCTGAAACAGCAGCTAGAGCCTTCCAGCAGCACTTCTCCCGTCCACACGGGTACCCAGACCAAGTGTTGACAGACCAAGGACCAGCCTTCGAAGCGGAGGTCTTCCAGGAGTTCTGCAAACTGTATGGCTGCAAGAAGATAAGAATAACGCCCTATCACCCTCAAACCAATGGACTCTGCGAGAAGATGAACCAGGTGGTGATAGATCTGCTAAAAACATTGCCCCTGGAAGAACGCAGTCTGTGGCCTGAGAAACTGCCCGATCTGGTGGACCTGTATAACCACATCCCTGTAGGTTCCACCAACTGTAGGCTTACCTAATGAGAGCAAGACCTGGTAAGCTGCCTTTTGACCTGGATATGGGAGTCCTGACGCCTGAGGACACCTCGCCAGAGGCAGACTGGGATACAGAACGGCAGCAGCAGAAACGGAAAGTACAGGAGAGCGTCGAGCGAAGTCTGTCTCAAGCTAGAGAAAGGCAAGAGAAGGCTTATAACCAGTATGCTCCCGCTGTTCCCCTGTTACCTGGAGAGCAGGTCTTGAAGAGGAAGAGGCGGCTCCACAAGTTGGACGACCAGTGGGAGAAGGACCCGTACACCGTACTGCCATCAAGCCATGAGAACTCAAAAATCTGCGTAATCAGTAAGGATGGAGGAGAAACCACAGCCATTGTCTCCAGAGACCACCTGAAGAAGTGTCCCGAGCAGCTGCAAAGCCCTGAAGAAGATCAAGGAAACCCTCAACCTGCAGAGGAAAGGGGAGAAATGATCAGTACCGTACTCGGAGACTTCCCCCGGTCTTGGACACAAGTAAACGACGCTGTCATGGTACCCGTCCTCACCTTTCTCCAGCCAGCCCTGCAAGTGCCTACAGAGGAACCGGTAGAGCTGGAAGAGCAGCTGGCCCAAGAGGCAAAAGAGTCCACACCAGCAGTACAGGAGGATCAACCCTCTGCTAGTAGTGAGCCTGCCGTGCCCCTAGTGAGCCAAAGAGTGAGCAGACAGCTGCCCAGCTTACCCATAACAGCTCCTACACCCTGTAGTGCAGAACCAGTTAGTGAGCTCCGTAGAGTCACTAGAGGTCAGATGCCCGCTCGCTGGAGAATCTAAACTAATGCACTGTGAATTTATCTGCTAGCTGTTTATGGTTTATGTTTGTTGCCTGTTATTAATTATGTTTCTCAGTTACCCTGCAGATTTTTATGGACTAACAGGTTATGGACGCTAGATAACCGGAACAGTTTTGTAGATAGTTGCACCTTGGTGCCTCTTGCGAAGATGGCCGCGGAAGAGAAAACCTGTCTGGCGTGGCCTCCTTGCGGCCCAAAGTAGTTAGTCTACCCTTGCAGCCACGCCCAAGGACAACGCAATTGGTTTGCTTTGGACAGGTCCCATACTTCGCTTAAAGCTTCACCTTGGGTGATATGGACACCCGGTTGCGGACACGCCGTGACCTTTAAAGAATTAAAGCTTCTTGTAAATATGTTATTGTATTATTGTTATACCCTGTTATTATGTTTTAAAAATGTGTTTAGTCCCGGACTACTAAAATTTACTAGGGGGGAATGTGACACCCCAGGGGTCTGGTTGCCACAGTAATAGAGATATTATGTCTGAGAGCAAGTGGGATGTTTCTCTGGTCAGGAGTCCTAAGCATGCAACACTGCCCGCCCAGACCTGGGAGGGGAGGAATCTGCCCTTATAAACTGGGTCTGGGGCGGGATTAGGAGAGACAGAGACAGAGCCTGCAAAACAAGCAGAGCAGTCAGAGCCTAGAGTGAAGCTACAGACACAGCAAAAGATACATCAGGAGCTCTGTAGGAGCAGAGGCAGAAGGCCAGGGGCTTTGAGCAGAGATATAGCTCGCCCTGGCTGAAGTTACTAAAACCGGACACAGGAGTCCGAGGCTGTGGGGACTGATATTTACCCAGCAGCAGAAACCAGCCGGCAGGGGATTCCAGGTCCTCTGGCCATAGAAGCCCGGAGGCTCAGTCACAAAGAAGGGACCAGCGCCGCCATCCAGGAGCGGAGGCTAACAGAAGGCCCCAAGTCACCAGCCATACAGGTGAGCACTACACGTTATACTCAGGGACATGGTCTACTTGTAACCGCTGACAGCAAGGTAGCCAGGAAGAGTGCAGATAAACGGGGAGGCCTACAACTCCACCTGGCCAGGGGAACTCCTGCTTGCTCGCAGACTGACCAGGCCCCTTATACTAGCCAGTACTCCCGGGAGGGTCTGCCTTGTACCATCAGTAAAGACCCTGAACTGCACCTCACGTCTCTGTGATTCCTTGCCGCACAAGCACCATTAGCACTGGGACCCTCACACCATCACTCCCATCATCTCTCACATTAGCTGCCCTGAGGCAATACTTCTCCCGTGGGGAGTTATGCCATACTCGGCTGCGCAAACAACATCAGCCTCAGCGGTCGGCAGCGCAGCGGCGGTCCCCACTGACCGCAATCCAGAAGTGGCGTAGTCGAACATTTGCTATACATTAAGACTGCCACTGGTTTGACCACCCTGGGCACGGACCGGGTCACCACCACATAGAGACTAGAACCCCCAGCTTTCTACAACAGGCCCGGTTCCGGGTTCTCCTGCACAACACAGGCCCAGGGGGTGCGTCATGCGCGTCTTTTCAAAAGGAATAAAATGGGGAGGGAAAGGTTAGATTTTAAAAGCAAAAATCCAAATGACAATAGCAGCAGCCAAAATGTCAATGGAACTGGGGGATCCCAAAGCAGTCTCCTATGCCGGTACTTGCCCGGCCTCAAGCTGCGATACAACAACGGCAGGCACATTCAGCTTAGAATGGCAGTTGATGTGCAGATGTCACATGTGTGCGTCTTTTCAAAAGGAATAAAATGGGGAGGGAACAGTTAGATTTTAAAAACAAAAATCCAAAAATCCAAATGGCAATAACAGCAGCCAAAATGATAACGAAAACAGGGATTCCCAGCCAGTCTCCAAAGCTGGTAATTGCCCAGCCTCAGGCTGTGTAGCAGCTGCGATCTGACAAGGGCAGGCACATTCAGCTTTAAATGGCCGTTGATGTGAAGATGTCACAGGTGTGCGTCTTTTCAAAAGGAATCAAATGGGGAGGGAAAGGATAGATTTTAAAAAAAAAATCCAAATGACAATAGCAGCAGCCAAAATGTCAACAAAACGGGGGATTCCCAGCCAGTCTCCAATGCTGGTAGTTGCCCGGCCTCAAGCTGCATAGCAGCTGTGAGCTGACAAGGGCAGGCACATTCAGCTTAGAATGGCCGCTGATGTGCAGATGTCATATGTTCGCGTTTTTTTGAAAAGAAATAAAATGGGGAGGGAAAAGTTAGATTTTAAAAACAAAAATCCAAATGACAAAAGCAGCAGCCAGTATGTCAACAGAACCTGGGATTCCCAACCAGTCTCCCATGCCAGTACTTGCCCAGCCTCAAGCTGTGTAGCAGCTGTGATCTGATGAGGACAAGCACATTCAGCTTAGAATGGCCGTTAACGTGCTGAAGGCACATGTGCACGTCTTTTCAAAAGGAATAAAATGGGGAGGGAAAGGTTAGATTTTAAAAACAAATATCCAAATAACAACAGCAGCAGCCAAAATGTCAACAGAAGCTGGAATTCCTGCCAGTCTCCCATGCCAGTACTTGCCCAGCCTCAAGCTGCGTAGCGGTTGTGATCTTACAATGGCAGGCACATTCAGCTTTGAATGGCTGTTGACATGCAAATATCACATTTACGCGTCTTTTCAAAAGGAATAAAATGGGGAGGGAAACTTAAGATTTTAAAATCAAAAATCCAAAAATGCAAATGACAATAGCAGCAGCCAAAATGTCAATGGAACAAAGGATTCCCAGCCAGTCTCCCATGCCAGTACTGGCCCAGCCTCAAGCTGCTTCTCAATGGGGAGAGTGCAGCGGTGCTGGGGAAGAAGATGGCGAATAGGTTGGAGGAGTTTTTAAACTAGAGACGGGGGGGGAACCAAGGAAATAGGTAGGATGTGAGGCAAGCAAGGGGGAAGGGGAGAAGTGAATATAATGAGGGTGTAGAGGGGGGTGGGGATAGTACAGTTAGATCGTTAGAGAAGAATAGGATGCTAAATAACCCCAAAGTTTTATCTTGCATGCTGACCAACGCAAGAAGCCTGACCAATAAGGCGGATGAGCTGCGGGCGCTTATATCGGAGGAGAGGTATGACATCGTAGGTATAACAGAGACTTGGCTAGACGATAGCTACGACTGGGCGGTAAATTTATTCGATTATAGTTTATTTAGAAGGGACCGGAAACAGGGGAAAGACGGAGGAGTCTGCTTATATGTAAAGTTATGTCTTATGTCTAAAACCCAGACTAAGGGAAGATATAGGAGAGGGAGAAGAGGGGGTCGAGTCCATGTGGGTAGAGATAGAGGGAACTAAAAATAATAATAAAATATTACTGGGGGTCTGCTATAAGCCACCCAATATAACAGAGGAGAATGAGAATCTGCTATTAGGACAAATAGACAAAGTAGCAAAACATAATGAAGTGATTGTAATGGGGGATTTCAACTACCCGGATATTGACTGGGAAACAGAAACCTGTAGATCTCAGAAAGGAAAAAGGTTCTTGACAAATATTAAGGATAACTATCTCTCCCAACTAGTGCAGGAACCAACGAGAGGGAAGGCCGTGTTGGACTTAATATTGACTAATAGGCCTGATAGAATAACTGAGGTACAGATAGGGGGGCACCTTGGTAATAGCGACCATAATATTATCAACTTCAAAATGCCCTTCAGTAGGGTTATCAATAAGGGAACAACAAAAACATTAAACTTTAGGAGGGCGAAGTTTGATCAGCTGAAAGAAAGCCTTCAACTTATTGACTGGGACAAAGTTCTTAATCAAGGAAATACGAATAGTAAATGGGAAACCTTCAAAAGAATTCTGAATACTCAGTGCGAGAGGTATATACCGTATGGGAATAAAAGGGCCAGAAATAAGAGGAAACCAATATGGTTGAACAAGAACGTAAAAGGGGCGTTAAATAGCAAAAAAGAGGCATTCAAGAGATTAAAACAGGAAAACAGCAAGGAGGCACTAATGTGTTACAATGAAAAAACGAGAACCTGCAAAAAACAAATAAAAATAGCGAAGGAGGAAACAGAGAGACGTATTGCTAGGGAAAGTAGATCAAATCCCAAACTGTTCTTTACGTATATAAATAGTAAAAGGATTAAATCGGATAATATTGGACCGATAAAAAGTGAGGAAGGCAAAATCATAGAGAAAGATGAGGATAAAGCTAATCTATTAAATAATTTTTTTTCGACAACTTTCACAAAGGAAATCGAACTAACAGGAGAAATGAGAAGTGACAAGCTTAATCCTCCACTAAGTATGACAAATCTAACCCAAGCTGGGGTACAGAAACGCCTCAGTAATATTAAAATAAACAAATCACCAGGACCTGATGGCATACACCCACGGGTACTAAGGGAACTAAGTAATGTGATAGACAGACCGTTATATCTTATATTTAAGGACTCTGTTGAGACTGGGTCTGTGCCACTTGATTGGCGACAGGCGAATGAAGTGCCAATATTCAAAAAGGGAGCAAAAAGTGACGCCGGAAACTATCGGCCGGTGAGTCTGACATCCGTTGTGGGCAAAATTTTTGAAAGCTTCATTAAAGAGGCAATTACGGAGAATCTTGATGCTAATAATCTATTAATCCCGAACCAACATGGATTCATGAGGAATCGCTCCTGCCAAACAAACCTAATTGACTTCTACGAGGAGGTTAGCTCTCGAGTAGATCAGGGGGAACCAGTGGATGTCGTGTATCTCGACTTCTCAAAAGCGTTCGATAGCGTGCCACATAATAGGTTGGTATACAAAATGAGAATGATGGGGCTGGGGGAAAATGTCTGCAAGTTGGTAGCTAACTGGCTAAAGGATAGAAGGCAGAGGGTGGTTAAAAATGGAATATACTCAGATTGGGTAAGCGTCACTAGTGGGGTACCACAGGGGTCTGTACTAGGCCCAATGTTATTTATTATCTTTATTAACGACATAGTCAACGGGATAAGTAGAAAAATATCAATATTTGCAGATGACACAAAGTTATGTAAAACAATTAATACAAAAGAGGACAGTGCAGACCTACAGAGGGATTTGGATAAGCTGGGTAGGTGGAGCATTAAATGGCAAATGAGGTTTAACGAGGAGAAATGTAAGGTCATACATATGGGAAGGAAAAATGGAAGTCACCAGTACTCACTGAAAAGGAAATCATTGGGGAATTCAGAGATGGAGAAGGACTTGGGCATCTTGATTGATAGCAAACTAAATTGGAGTGCCCAAAGTCAAGCCGCTGCTGCAAGGGCAAACAGGGTAATGGGATGTATCAGAAGAGGTATAGCTGCAAAGGATGAGAACATTGTTCTTCCACTGTACAAAGCACTGGTCAGACCACACTTGGAATACTGTGCTCAGTTATGGGCCCCAATATATAGAAAGGATATAAATGAGCTTGAAAAGGTACAAAGGAGGGCAACAAAATTAATAAAGGGAATGGAGGGACTGCAATGCCCAGAGAGGTTGGCAAAACTAGGACTATTCAGCCTGGAAAAGAGAAGGTTGAGGGGGGACATAATAAATGTGTACAAATATGTTAGGGGACAGTATAGAGATCTTGCACGGGATTTGTTCAAAAGGAGGGATATTACGGTAACAAGAGGGCATTCACTAAGACTGGAAGAGAAAAGGTTTCAGCACCAGCATAGGAAGGGGTTCTTTACGGTAAGAGCAGTGAGAATATGGAATTCACTGAGTGAGGAGACGGTAATGTCGGATTCACTACACCAGTTCAAGCGGGGACTGGATGCATTTCTAGATACCAGGCAGATTTCAGCATATACTTAAAAATAAAATAAAATAGTAAGTTGATACAGGGATTTATTCTGACTGCTGTTTTCAGAGTCGGGAGGGAATTTTTCCTCAGGTGAAGATTGGCCAAATCATTTGGGGTTTTTGCCCTCCTCTGGATCAACTTTAGCAATTACAGAACTAACAGGTTGAACTTGATGGACGAAAGTCTTTATTCGGCTTTACAAACTATCGGGGAACCCACCATGATACACAATCTTCGCTGAGAACTTGAGCTTTGATAAAATCCTATAAATCCTATAATCCTATGAGGGCAGGCACATTCAGCTTAGAATGGCGGTTGACGTACAGATGTCACATGTGCGCGTCTTTTCAAAAGGAATAAAATGGGGAGAGAATGGTTCGATTTTAAAAACAAAAATCCAAATAACAATAGCAGCAGCCAAAATGTCAATGGAACAGGGGATTCCCAGCAAGTCTCCCATGCTGGTACTTGCCCAGCCTCAAGCTGCATAGCAGCTGCAATTTGACGATGGAAGGAACATTCAGCTTAGAACAGCCGTTGACGTGTCAATGTCACATGTGCGTTTCTTTTTAAAAGAAATAAAATGGGGAGGGAAAGGATAGATTTTAAAAACAAAAATCCAAAAATCCAAATGACAATAGCAGCGTCAAAATTGTTAACGGATATAGGGATTCCCAACCAGTACTTAACCAACCTCAAGCTGCTGCGATCTGACGAGGGTAGGAACATTCAGCTTAGAATGGCCGTTGATGAGTAGATGTCACATGTGCACATCTTTTCAAAAGGAATAAAATCCGGAGGGAAAGGCTAAATTTTAAAAACAAAAATCCAAGAGACAATATTAGCAGCCAATATGTCAACGGAACCAGGGATTCCCAGCTAGTCTCCCATGCTGATACTTGACCATCCTCAAGCTGCGTAGTGGCTGCAATCTGACAAGTGCAGGTATATTCAGCTTAGAATGGCAGTTGACCTGCAGATCTCACATGTGCACGTCTTTTCAAAAGGAATAAAATGGGGAGGGAAAAGTTAGATTTTAAAAACAAAAATCAAAATGACAATAGCAGCAGCCAAAATGTCAATTGAACAGGGGACTCCCCGAAAGTCTCCCATGCTGGTATTTGCCCAGCCTCAAACTGCATAGCAGCTGTCATCTGACGAGGACAAGCATATTCAGTTTAGAATGGAAGTTGACGTGCAAATGTCACATGTGCGCGTCTTTTCAAAAGGAATAAAATTGGGAGTCAAAGATTAGATTATAAAAACAAAAATCCAAATGACAATAGCAGCAGCCAATATGTCTATAAAACCAGGAATTCCCAGCCAGTCTCCCATGCCAGTACTTGCCCAGCCTCAAGCTGCATAGCTGCTACGATCTGACGAGGGCAGGCACTTTCAGCTTAGAATGGCAGCTGACGTGAAGGTGTCACATGTGCACGTCTTTTCAAAAGGAATAAAATCCGGAGGGAAAGGCTAGATTTTAAAAAGAAAAATCCAAAAGACAATATTAGCAGCCAATGTGTCAATGGAACTGGGGAGTCCCAGCCAGTCTCCCATGCTGGTACTTGCCCAGCCTCAAACTGTGTAGTGGCTGTGACGCGCCCCCTGGGCCATATTCTTTCGGGGAATACCCGGAGCTGGATCAGATGGGGGTTGTAGTCTCCGAGCGGCTGTGACCCGGTCCGTGCCCAGGGTGTCAAACTCAGTGTGAGTGGCAGTCCTACAGATGTTATAAAGTTCTTTATGTCGACTACGCCACCCGTTGATGTGCGGTCAATACGGCCGCCGCTGCAGCAGGGTCCGCTGAGGCTGGTGGTGTGTGTGCAGCTTGATAGTAGTATAACCCCCAACGGGAGGGGTATAGCCTCAGGGGGTCAGTCGCAGAGGATGGGGGTTGTGGTGGTGCAGTGTGGACGGTATTAAGACTCAGAGTCGGGCTGTGCAGTTCATGGTCTTTACTTACTGCTGTTGTGCTGGCCACTCCGGCCTTGAGTGACCACCCGAGCCGTGCTGCGTCCACCAGGTCCTGGATTCGGCCAACCCCCAAGCAAGTCCGGAGCGTGGTCCTGAGCCCTCCTTCTGTCTTGTCCTCGTCTCTGGCCTTCCCCACCAGTGATCCACCTAAGTCCGGCTCCCTCGGGCCTTCTGTTGGTAAAACCCGTGGCTCTGGGTTCCCTGACCCTATTTGTGGTCTGCCTTCCGGGTGGATATGGTGGGTGGTCGTGGCAGAAGCTGCCCACGACCTCCGGTCTCTGGCTGAGGTATGCTGTAGCCCCCACCAGTTTGGGATCCGGTACCCTGTTGCCAACTCTTCACCCTGTGATTGTATTTGGGTTCTCAGAGTTCTTTCCTTCTCCCCCTCTGGGCCTTTCTTGCTCCTCTCTCTCTCTCTCTCTCTCTCTCTCTCTCTCTCTTCTCTGGGCCGCTCTGCTCTCTTCCTCTGACTGGCTGTCTGACTGACTCTCTGACAACTGACTGACCCTGTTTCTAGATGGTTCCCACCTTATATACTCCCTCTATGTGTGAGCTCAGGTGACCAGCACCCAATGAGCTCCTAGCTTTACCCAGACTGCTCCCCCTATCTGCCCCTACACTACAGGGATGTTCCAACCCCCTCCCACTCCAGCCAGGGACAGACACAGTCGTACCTGCACATTTACACTAGTGGGAGTACATTAGTTCTGTCCCCCGGAAATGGGATGTATGTAGTGCATGCAGCTATCTGAGCTCAGCCCCACACTCCATCCTTACCCGGGAGTGGAATATCACACCTCTGGCTGAGGTGCAATACTCCTGTAGCAGCCGAATCCTCAGGGTGCTACATTCCCCCCTGGTAAATCACAGCACGTCCTCGGGCTGTAAGAGATAAAACACCAAAACATACAATTTTTGCATAGTAACATAACATCAACATATAAAACATCATATAAAACATTATACATATATATCAATAAAACTTTTCATATAAAACATTCTTGTCTTGTCTTGTTTCTGGTTCCTCCGGTCACTGTGCAACTTGTGACCGGGTAAAATGCGACAGTCTCCTGAAGAAAAATGGTTTTCCTATAAAACCAGTAGGGGCGCTTTAGGAAGCGCAACTATATACAAGGGAAAGTGGCCGCTCTCAGTCCTCGGCCAGGTATTAGGAAAGGATGACCGCTCTCAGTCCTCGGTCAGTGGGAATAGGGACACACAGGAACAGTTCACTCTTATCCCAACGGGGAACATATTTAAAGCAGCAACAGTTCTGGTACCCCGAAGGGTAACTATACACAGTCTCTCTTTACCGTACTTCAATGACGGCTTCCTCCTGCTCCTTCTTGCTGGTAAGCTTCAGACCCGTCCGGGTCCTCTTGCTCCTCCTGACACCTCAGCTCTTCCTCTGTCAAACGGTGTACATGAAGGGCATAGGAGTCTTTCTTTCCGGAGTCGGGGATGGTGGTACTCCGGTGGCCATATAAAGGGCTGCCCATCCGGGCACGTATGCTGGGCGAACAGGTCTTCACCCAGGTGCGGCACTCTTGATCTTATGGGCGCAGTGGTGGTAGCGGCGCCCGGGTTGCCCAGGCCTTGCGACCAGGCTTGGGGCACCTTGAAGGTAAAGGGCACCGTAAGGACGGCGGCGCCCTGGGTTACTTGGCCCTGCGACCAGGCCGGGGGCTCCGCAGAGGTAGGGGGCGCTGTTGGTATTGCGTCGCCCGGGGGTACTAGGCCTTGCGACCAGGCTGATGGTACTTCCTGCTTGGCCACGCTCAGAGTCGAGGCGCGTGACGTCACAGGGGTCGCGGCCGCGGCTTCCGGTTGAGGCCTAGTCTGCGGCGGTGACGTTGCAGCGACGGGCACGGCAGGGGGTACTTCGGGCTCTGCGACGGGGAGCTGGGGCAGGTACGCGGTTTCCCGGTTTGGGGTAAAGACGTCCCCTTTACCTGCCTCCATTCGTTCGGCTCCCTTCTCGGCGCCGTCTCCGGCCTTGAGTCCTCCCGCGCCATCCTCAGAGGCGGTCTGTCTCCTCTTCTCGGGTGGCGTGCTCCGCTGACGGGTTCTTGTCTGCTGGGCCATCTCTCGGCTCCACTCCGCCAACGTCTCTCGCTGCACCCGGGCCATCCTCCGTGCGAGGCCCTCCAGCGCAGTCTGTGCACACTCCCGGTCTCGGGGGAGCTGTGCTAAGATCTCCACTAAGCCTAGTGGACTTGTTGCTTCCAGCAGGCTCCTGACCAGCGGGTCGGTGCTGCTCTGCTCTCCTTCCATCTCCGGGTAGGCTTTCTCTGGACTCTTCTCCAGGCTTCTTGTCTCCGGGTGCGCTCTCTCCAGACTGCTCCAGGCGGCACCCATCTTTGTTCTTTTGTCCTGAGTCCTCCCACTTCGAGGGCGGTCCCGGGGCAACTTGGTGATTGTCAGCTCCAGGGGCAGTTCTTTCACGCTGATGGACACCTCTAACATCACAGTCTCTGTTGGTGGGGGCGGTTTCCGCTTTTGGCGCCATTCTTCGTCCTGGCCCACGATGGGAGGCGGCCTCTTGCCATCCTCTGGCACGCCCATAATGGCGTCCGCTCTTCCAAGGCGGGAAATCTTCGGAAATGGCGGGAATCGTCTCCCAGTGGCGGGAAACTCTGCAGATGGCGGGAACAAACTGCAAATGGCGGACAACCGGCGGGAATCGACTGGTGATGGGGTCCGATGGCGGGGACCCTCCGGAACCGGCGGGAGACTTCTTTTTGAGGTAAACTTGTACTTTTCTTCAGGCACGCAGTACCCGGTTGTTGCGGGCACGTTATCCTGCCGACTACGCCAAGGTTGACGCGCCCCCTGGGCTGTGACCCGGTCCGTGCCCAGGGTGTCAAACTCAGTGTGAGTGGCAGTCCTACAGATGTTATAAAGTTCTTTATGTCGACTACGCCACCCGTTGATGTGCGGTCAATACGGCCGCTGCTGCAGCAGGGTCCGCTGAGGCTGGTGGTGTGTGTGCAGCTTGATAGTAGTATAACCCCCAACGGGAGGGTTATAGCCTCAGGGGGTCAGTCGCAGAGGATGGGGGTTGTGGTGGTGCAGTGTGGACTGTATTAAGACTCAGAGTCGGGCTGTGCAGTTCATGGTCTTTACTTACTGCTGTTGTGCTGGCCACTCCGGCCTTGAGTGACCACCCGAGCCGTGCTGCGTCCACCAGGTCCTGGATTCGGCCAACCCCCAAGCAAGTCCGGAGCA